>NC_141064.1:22963970-24198970 GCF_041138505.1 Cibotium barometz | reverse complement strand
GCATGGTAGCTCCTACTACGTTACATCATAGGATGTCAAATGCATCATTTTGAAGAAAGAGAAGTCGATTATACGTCATGGTAGTCATAGCTCGAGACTCCTCAAGCATGGTAGCTCCCACTATGTTACATCCCAGGATGTCAAATGCATCATTTTTGAAGAAAGAGGATGTCAAATGCATCGTTTTGAAGAAAGAGAGGCCGTTTTTCAATGGTGGAAGTGAAAAGGAATAAGCAACGATTTCATCTCGATGCGGAGAAAGGTGCAACACCGGTGAAGAAAAGTTGTTCTTCCTAAGTACTGTTCTCACCCTCTTGGTTCCTATAAAAAGCACCATTTTGTTGGGGTAAAGTAGCTTTCCTAGCTCTAAACAACAAGGACAGCAAAGTAGTTATTACATAACATATAAACCACTAGCAACATATCACCGATAATCTCACCAACCATGCCACTGGAATAAGAGCGGAGCTCACATCCTGGCATTTCACCAATATCTGCACTAGTTGAGCTCAATATCTTAACAAAAAATAATAATTCTTTTCCCTTCAAGCATACTCCACGCCATCTCCATAATTGTGCCACAATTGTGTAATTCTTGCACTTTGTAACACTTTCTTGTTGGCACTATTTTGTTGGAGAGTATGAGTAGCTCTCAAATTTGTCTTGATGTTATGCTCCTTGGAGTAGGCATTGAGCTCACCAACAGATTTGAATACTCATCTTCAATCTTTTTGAAATTTCTTTAGCCTCTTTCTATCTCATTCTCTACCAAACCATGCCACAGTTTAAGTTTTTTAGAAGCTTCAATATATCTCAGAGAAAATACACCAACGTCATCCTACTAAAGTTATCGATTTGTAACAAAAAGTAGGAAATTCAGTTGTTGGCATTTTACCACAAACGTGCATGGACAAGCTCTAAAGAAGCCTTTGCACAATTCTCGATTTCTTATGGAAATGTGCATGCTGATACTGCTTGCCCATCTGCATGGAAAATCTCTAAAAGAGACTTTACATAATTGAGAATCTTGGTTTCTTTTGGAAATGTGCATGCTAATGTTGCTTGCCCATCGTGTAAGCTTCACATATATCTGACATCTCAAACAATGCTTGTAGATGTGCCACATCCCTTGCATCCTTTTAAAGAATGGAAAATGTAGGTGCACATATCTTTCATACCATCACTTGGTTATCCCATCACCCACTTAGCCTGTAAAAGCCACCAACTCATACAAATTGTTACGTTGGATTCCTCTCTCAACTACGATATTTTCATTGGCATCTACGATGACTACACTACCCTTATGGAGAGAACATTCAAGCCACAATCATTTATGTCTATACTGGATAAAACATCCCTCTTGATGTCTAGCACATGAAGGACACAATGTAACTAATTCTTAGTGCCTTCATTGCTATTGCTAGAAATAAAAGAAATGACTCCTATGGGCATTTGGCATTGTTCTGCACCACTACTGGGATGGATTCCCCGCAAGCCTTGAGGAACAATGATTCTGGTGATAATGGAACATAACTTATCTGGATTCCTCTGCCTCCACCCCAAAGGAAGAGTAGGATTTGACATTATGTATTAAAATGGATCTGTGAGATGTAGAATAGGACGCATCTTCATAATATCTCAATGATTTGATATTTTTCTTAAATATTTAGGCACATTTTCATTAGTGTAGTCAGACGAAGTCTCTTCAAGCGTGGTAGATGCTGCTATGTTACATTGCATGATGTCAAACGCACTGTTTTGAAGAAGAGGCGAGAGTTTTCAATGGTGGAAGCAAAAGCCAATAAGCAAGGCAGAGAAAGGCGCAACACTGGTGAAGAAAAGGCATTGGATTCCTCTCTCTATGACATTTTCATTGGCACTTGTGAGATGAGGGAGAGAGAGAGAGAGAGAGAGAGAGAGAGGGGGAGAGACATATATAGGAGAGAGAGAGAGAGGATGCAACGATCCGTTATTGGTGACATAGCTGGCTGAGGTATATTACCTTCTTAGCTTGATAATTCCTTAAAAAGATTTGATATTTTTCAAGCGTGGTAGCTGCTAGTACGTTACATCGCAGGATGTCAAATGCGCCGTTTCGAAGAAAGAGGAGAGCATTTTCAATGGTGGAAGCGAAAGCAAGGGTTTCGTCTCGACGCGGAAAGGCGCAACACCGGTGAAGAAAAGTCGTTCTTCCTTCTGAAGACTCTTCGCACCCTCTTGCCTCCTATAAAAAGCACCGTTTTGTTGGGGTAAAAGGCAGCTTTCCTGCAACATCAAGCTCTCAAACAACAACAATGGGTAGGCTAGCATTGCTGCAGGCGCTGGTGCTGTTGGTGCTGGCCTCCTTGGCTTCACCACTGCTAGCCGGCTACCATGAATCCCCGCCTCCAGCTTACACAAAACCCCCCCTAATTCCCGAGCACACACCACCCCATTACAAACCACCCCCCGGCTTCCCGCACATGATGAAACCCCCACCCGTTGGCTACACCCCTCCACCACCAGCTTACACTCCCGAGTCGCCTCCCCTCCTCACGCCCCCCACTGCCCCCCCTCCTCACCACAAATCACCCCCCCACAAAATGCCGCCTCCCTACGGTAACAAGCCCTACTGGCCATCACCACCTTACTAACCACCCAAACATGTAGCCTCCTTCAAGAAGTGCTTTGAAATAAGAGCTAGCTATCGAGCTACAGTTTACTCCATGAGTTTTGCACAAGTTAATCTTTATGACGTGTTTTCTATACTCCAGGAGTGTTAACTACATTAATTTAGAGTCAAGAATTTTGAGCTTTGAAGGCATCAAATTTAGTCATTTTTTACATCTTAAACACCTCCTTTTCACACGTGAAAAAGGGATTCTGATCATTTTTGGTAGTTTAAACACCTCTTTCAAACGGACGATATCAAGGGAAATAAAGTCATGTTTATCATTTCTTAAAATTCTCCAAACATCACATAATGACACAAACACCGCTTTGTTTCTTATGCACTATTTTAGTGTCAATCTATGGAATACTTGGGTGTAGATTAGGATCCTTGTAGGTGCACTATTTAGCACTAATATTTTAGAAATTATATATATTTCCCATTCTCATGCTTGGAATCAATTCAAGATTCGCTTTCACAAAGATAAATTAGTCCATTCAAGTGGTGGTGATCCTAAAATGTCCGTAGTAAAGTTCATATGGTTGTGCTTACAAAGCTAGTTGGGTTTGATATTGCTCAAAAACATATTTAGCATTGAAGTGGAAGAAAAGCCCCAATAAGGTGTAAAAAGTGATGGTGGGGATAGTCATTCATATTTGTGGATCACCACAATCAAGATCACCATGTTCATGCATTCATGTGATGAGAACTATCTATATACATCAATTCCTATGTTTGGAAATTTTTTCATGATTTGCTTTTGCAAGGTTTCAATCAGCACATTTAAAAGATACCCTCCATGATTATTTCCATATTACAATCTATAAGCCAATATTCTTGTTGAAGATCCACTATTCGAGAAAGCTAGTTGGGAAAATGTTTCTCATGAGTAATACTAGAGTATTCAATTCGAAGCAAATCTCTAATAAGCGAAAATTGGTAATGACATGGATATTAGTTCTCCTTTTTAAATTACCCCAAACACTTTTGCTTTGCATAAGTTAAGCTATCTACATTACTTGATCATTCCCATGGTTAGAAGGAATTAACCATTCACTAAAAAATGGTTTCGTCATTAGGTTCAAGCGACAAGGGTATGTGTATGTACCGAGCTAAAACCTTTGAGTTAAAAATGTCGAGCTATGATTTTCCACATACATTAATTCATATTATATAACATACTAGATAAAAGGGTTAGTGGGGATGTTTAATAGAATATCTTCATATGGCCTCCTCTACAAGCACACATGACCTCCATATCCTCAAATCGACGTGAAAATGCCATTTGAGTGCATTCAATGGATTAAATCTTTTAAAAAACATGATTTACGATGAATTTTTAAAATAAAGATCTAGATCTCAATTGGATAAGTTTAAAAGCTATCTCTGATGCTTTTTTCAACTACATTACTTAAGTCTATCCTACTATTTATCTAGAGATGAGCTCCTCTAGACCCATTAACTCCTTGTCCTTCTTACTTTTGTTAATTAAGCACATGGAGAGGGGTCTCTTACATGAGCATGATCTCCTTTACATATGCCTACATTTACGTGTCTTAAATCCACTAATCTCTCTCCATGCCATCCTCACATGTAACTCCTAATATTTAGTTGTCACTACAATTATATGTTGGGAGCATAGCAACGTTTTCTAGCAGCGTTTGAGCATCATTTATTTTATCGGAATGTGAAGGATTTCAATCATTGGCCCATAGCAAAATATCATTGCGGGTAGCACCCGTGGTAGTGAAATCTCGTACTTCTTATAGCAACGAGCATAACAACAAAATTTCACTGCTATACTCTAATTTTAATGTTGAGCAGTAAAAATAACAAAAAAAATCTGTTATTATTCTCACTGTATAAAATTTCAGACACTTGTTGAGTGCTGAATTTAAGTTATACATGGCACATACAAACAGAAAACGATTATAGTTTTAAAAAGACATCGATCAGAATCCTTGGAACAATGTTTTGAGCAAAAAATAAAAACTTTTGTGAAGGGAAACAATGTCAAGATCATGAATCTATCCCATCTTATAACAAATCCATATGTGTTTCTTTATCAATGTCTATATCTAATGGAAGCTCAATGAAAAGATGGGGTTCCATATCAATATCACTATCATTATCCAATGAAGCATTGTCATTATTGATAGGTGACTCATGATCTTCTTTGGATCAATGTTCCTCATGCTTTTGCTCGGCCTCCTCCAAAATGTTTTCTTCATCGTCTTCTTCCAATGAGCCAATTTCAGGTAGCACTTGCACCTCATCCAAAGATTTGACCTCCACATCTTGATCCTAAAAGATATGTTTTGAATGATGGGAAACTTATATAACATACCACTAGTTTAGATCAATTTAATCAGTATGAAACATAACCTAATATCACAAAACAGATGGGTTACACTTTTATTATACTACATCAAGATTTATCATTTGGGATTGGTTAGATTACGAACGTGTTGACAGTGTTGAGGTATTACAAAAGTATCTTTCTCATCATTCCAAAACTTAGTGGAATCAACTTGAAAGTATCTTTCTCATCATTCAAAATCCAGTTGGATGTTTCTTCACGGTGTGAAGAATTGTTAGAGCACCACAAAGCCTCTATATATCCTCGTACTACATCATATCCACTTCACCAATGATCACAATACTGCAAATTAGAAGATTAATGGTACATATTTGAAGAACACGAACCTTGGATATCAAGAATATCAAACTATGATATCAAACTGAAGCATGGAGTTCACTCTATTTACATATCATTCTCAATATTGGGTTATTACAAGAATGGCATTAAAAATATAGCTTCCTCCTTTCATAATTCTATATGATAGACTTCATCCGGGAGATGAGACTCCGCCTCAATAATTTATAGAGCATTTGGGACTTGCAAAAGGAGAAACCACTCATAATCAGTTTTGAAGGAAAAAAAACAAAAGCAGAAAACCCGACACATTCTACTTCAATGATTTCCATGCCCAACACTAGGGAGAGGATCATATTGACAAAATTCTTTTTCGAAGAGGTAAATTTTTTCAGAAGATCTCTAATCCAAAAAACTTGTGCTTGTAGTAGCCAGCTTCTTTTTAATTGTGCGGTTGGCTCTTCATGGAGATAATGTTCCTGTTCTTCAAGGTCTTGAAAGGTTAGAAACTTAAACCAAAATGCTTCTCAACAGAAGAAAAATATTCTCCTTAAATATGTACACTGAGAAGGTTCCACCCAAACCATTGCTATCAGGATCTGCAAATTGGCGGACACCAACTGGTCTAGTCTCACGAATGACCTTGACTTCATAGCCAGAGTCTCCCTACCAACTCAAACTAGAGACAGAAAATAACAATGTTTTTTAAAACAAAAGCACAAAAAACTCATACACAATTTTTACTTCTGCGCATAATTTCCTCACCTCTTAGACAAAAGGAGGAAAAAAACAACTAACTGTCTCTGTCTCACATAATTTTTTCTTCTGCGCATAATTTCCTCACCTCTTAGACAAAAGGAGGAAAAAAACAACTAACTGTCTCTGTCTCACGCAATTAGACAGAAAACGTAGAAAATTAATAGTAGTAAAAAAAAACTCATTTACACAACCCAACATGCTTAATGTGCAGCCGAGGACCCCTTCTTATATAATTTTCTTGGTTTCATTGTTTGGCCCATATCGTTGCTTCTCCATGCATTTCTCGAAGCCACTGTTACAATTGGCGGCCAGCTACTGATATCATGCATCTTCTATTTTTTCCAAGTCTTTTGTGCAGTTATATCACCATTCCTTTACCTCTTTGATTTCCCATTTCTAGTTGGTTGTGGCAACTGTGGCTCCATCGTTGGATTCCTCTCTTTTAGCGCATTTTCTGAGCTTTTAGCAGTCGTTGGCTGTCAAGTTTCCTTTTTTATTTTTTTGATCAATTTATTCTCAATGGTCGTGAGCCTCCTATTTTTGAGTTTCCTTGGGTATATGTTATTTTCCCCTTTCCATTCATATTCACTTCCTTAAACCCCCTTATACCCCCAAATAAATGCAAGTACCACATGCTATATTTACAAATATGAGGAACACACAACTAAAATGCATCCTGTCTTCACCCCCATAGCAAAACTGATTATTTCCTACCAAAAAACATATTGTTGTCTTTATTACCACTTTTTGCTTTCAGTCCAAGTTTTTATTTTGTACGTTCAGATAATTTCCTTTTTCCACTACCTGTATGTACAGTTATTATTCCTTTTCCCCAATTCTAAATGGCACCCACTTTCCGCAACCATGGTCTCCCTAAAATGAGAGGATAGGATCCCAGTCCTGCTGGCATGACGATGTCAGGTAAAAATCTGAAAGGTGTTTTGGGTCTGTGTACATATGGGATGCATGGTGTGTGAATAAGCTTTGCCCTGAATGCCCTGGCAAATGTACATGCCCTGGCAAATGTACAGGCTGAATGGTTTTGCAATGAGCTAGTATATGCATGTTGTTTTTTTTGGGAGCAAATGCTGGAGAATTAGAAGTTTTTTATTGCAGCAGTATGGTGTGCGGGTGGTTGCCAAATGCAGGGCACCGACCGATTCAAAAGAGAGGCCGTCTTTGTGAGCTGGGAAAATGGTCGTATTTTGGTAAGTCGAGGTGCAACTAATTGAAGACGTGTGAGCAGTTCTGGATATGTTTTGGAAGATCATGGGTGCCGCACGTGAATTTGAAGCACATGGTGATGTACAGGGTGATTGTGGCCATTATTGAGGCTTTAGAGGAAAATAAAAAGAATAAAATACCAATCGATGTGGCCAGCTTGTTGATAGCCACGTGGAAGCTTGTGCTGCAGCCAACGCCATCTGGCTAGCACGTGAATGCAGACGTCTAGAGCCTTGGCGAAGGCTGGCGAGTCGGGGTTTTTGGGTAAGAAAGTGTTGCTACCTTGTAGATGAGTGGGTCGCCCTAGTGATTCTGCGTAGATAGCGAAAAGGGTGAGGTTAGCGGCCTTGTGAAGTAGAGGATGAAGGCTTCTTCTGGTAGAGCTGTAGAGGACAGGGAGGCTCTCTTGTGAGCGAGCAGAGCCAATGCAGAGAGGGAAGAGGAAGCTGTCGAGAGCCAGCGTGGAAAAGGTGGCCGCCTTGTAGAAGAAGAAGTCTCTCGGGTGGCTGAGCAGAGCGAACGGCGAGGAGAGAGTGCCTTGGGTTAGCAGGGAGCCGCCTTGGTCGTGCAAAGGAGTGGCGGCCGTGTTATGAACTAGGAGGTCTCTGGAGGAGCGAAGGCAGCCACCTTGTAGAGATGGTCGCTCTCTGGTGATACTGCAGAGGACAGACTTGGACGAGTTGGCGGCTGGCAAGACAGGCAGTGGTTGGCGCACTGATGGTGTAGTTGGCGCAGCCGGATGTGCAAGAGAGGTGTTCTTGCTGCTGGGGAAGCCGATTTTGTGACTGGATGCTACTGAAGAGAGGGCCGCAGAGCAGTGCATGAGAGTAGGTGATTACTGGAGGCCGCCTTTGAAGGCAAAGAGTCGAGGGCTGATGGCAGTGAAGCACAGAAGAGGGGACAGAGTGAAGCAATGAAGGAGGGTTGCTGGTGGGGCGCCCTCTGAAGAGAAAGAGTGCCTTGGGTGTTTTGTGTTGGCTGCAGTTGAGGTGCTAATGTGTGGGCTGGAGACAAGTGGGGCTCACCTACGACACTTGGCAGGCAGCAACAGCTGGACAGAGTAGCCGGGTTACAGAGGAAGCTGAGGGTTGCTGGTGGGGCGCCCTCTGAAGAGAAGCAGAGACCGGGAGACAAAGGCTTGGTTGTCAGACGCAAGGGGGAATTCCCTTGGCAGTAAATCCTGGCCAGAGTCCTGGTTTTTAGTGTAACTGCTAAGTTTGTTTGAAGTGTAGTGAAGATGGGACTGGATTTCCCAAAGTTGTATGGTGTGGATGTTGCTGTGTATGTTTTTGCTGAATGATCATTTGTCTATTGTGGTTTTGAGCTGCTTTCTTGGTGTGGGTGGGTTGTGAAGTGTTCCAGCCGGTGGGGGCTCCGTTGTGTTAGTATTTCCAAAGTTTGGGAGTTGAAGGGCTATAGAGGCGTGGTCATTTGTCTATTATGGTTTTGAGCTGCTTTCTTGGTGTGGGTGGGTGGTGAATAGTGAGAAGTGTTCCAGCCGGTGGGGGCTTTGGGTGGTGCCTCCGCCGTTGTGTTAGTATTTCCAAAGTTTGGGAGGTGAAGGGCTATAGAGGCGTGGTCTTTTTCTTTTTTTCACCTCACATGCTTTCTGGTGCTTTCATTGAGAGGAGAGCTGAGGTATATTTCTCTTGCCTACGAGGGTGTATGCCCCAGAGTAGGAGATTGAAGGAAGGTGTTTCCAGGTGTTTTTCTTGGGTTTGAAGGTGAAGCTTGGGGATCAAAATGATGTCGTATCCAGCGTTTTTTGGTGGGCCTAATGAAGATGTAGCAGATTTTCTTGAAAGGATGGAGGTTGCATGCATAAGCAACCACATTAATGAGCCAACACAGGTATTGCGGCTGTGCTGAATATATGTTTGAAGGGAGATGCAAGAGCATGGTCCAGAACTTTTGAGGAGTCGTTAAAGGCTGCTGAGCCACGCATTCCAATGACTGAGGATGGATTGAAGACTGCACTTTTGAACAGGTTCAAGAAGGTTGGGGATCCAGATAGAGTTTGGCATGAAGTGCACGGGTTGACACAGGGTGAATTGGAGCCAATTGATGATTATGTGAAGAAATTCTCTTTGCTGTGGGAGACTTTGTGCAGGGCTTTGGGGGAAGATCAAGTACCTCCGGACATGATGAAGAAGGATCGTTTTATTGTAGGATTGAAGGGAGGCATTCACTAGAAGGTGGAATTAAAGAAGTCCAAATCTTATGAGGATGCAGTGGAGATAGCCAAATCAAAGGATTGGAAATTACAACGGATGAACCAGTTGGGGATGGTTCCAATGGCAGTGAGGCCTGAAATAAGAAGGGCAGAAGCGGTACCAATGAGAACCGTGCTGGAAAGAGTGCAACCGACAGAAGCTCAGGTGAGTAATGCCGCACCACAGGGGACAAAGGTAGCACCCATAGCTGTTACAGCTTCTAATGAAAGGCTTCAACAGGACATGAGGCAAATAGTGGATTGTATGAAGACTCTGAGCTTGAAAATGATGGGGAACACAGGTTGTGGATGTGGCCGAGGCAGAAGTTATAATCAGGAAGGGGTTGAAGGTCAGACAGCAGGCTATGGAAGTGGCCGTGGTTTTGGCAGGGGTAGACGGTTTATTCCTACATGTTGGAATTGTGGTGAACTTGGACATCTAAGTACAGATTGTGATAAGCCTCAGCGAATGGGGGGTGATATGTATCCCTTACCCTCTCAGATTCCCAATAGGGCAAATGATTATGGGATTGAAATTAGAGGTGAAGCAGGGACCAGTGGATTGACAAATGAGGAGAAGGGTAAAAGTAAGGTGATAGATGTGGTCACCCTTGAGAAGATGAAGGAAACAGAAGCTGATGTGATGCCTTTGGGGAAACAGATGCCATAGGAAAGGGAAAGCAGGGATGCTACAGGGCCTAGCAAGAAGAAAGGTAAAGTGAAGGAAGGAGGAGATGTAAAGGTCAAGCGGAAGCAGAAGTCTCGCAAGAAATTTCAAGTGACTGATTTTCCACTAGGGTTTGGGCAGGATAGCTACAATTTGCAGGAGGACATGACTGGAAGGAAAGCTAATATTACTTTTGGGCTTTTTCTTTGAGTGGGAATATTTCAAAGGAGAAATGCAAGAAAGAGTGGGCTATGGTGGATCAAATTCAAGCAAGATTGGGAATTAGTGCTCGTATTCTTTTGCTTTGAGTGTGTTTTAGAAATTATATAAATTTACAATTCTCATGCTTGGAATCAATTCAAGATTCGCTTTCACAAAGATAAATTAGTCCATTCAAGTGGTGGTGATCCTAACATCTCCATAGTATAGTTCATATGGTTGTGCTTACTTAGTTAGTTGGATTTGATATTGCTCAAAAACATATTTAGCATTGAAGTGGGAGAAAAGCTCCAATGTGTAAAAAGTGATGGTGGGGTTAGTCTTTCATATTTGTCGAGGATCACCACAATCAAGATCACCATATTCATGCATTCATGTGATGATAACTATCTATATACATCGATTCTTATGTTTGGAATTTTTTCATGATTCACTTTTGCAAGGTTTCAATCAGCACATTTACAAGATACCAACCACGACTATTTCCATATTACAATCTATAAGCCAATATTATTGTTGAAGATCCACTATTCGAGAAAGTTAGTCAGGAAAATCTCATGAGTAATACTAAAGTATTCAATTCGAAGCAAATCTCTAATAAGAAGAAATTGGTAATTACATGGGTATTAGTTCTCCTTTTTAAATTACCCCAAACATACTTTTACTTTGCATAAGTTAAGCTATATACAAATCTTGACCATTCCCATGGTTAGAAGGAATTGAACATTCACTGAAAAACAATTTTGTCATTAAGTTCAAGGGACAAGGGTATGTGTATGTACCGAGCTAAAACCTCCGAGTTAAAAATGCCGAGCTATAATTTTCCACATGCATTAATTCATATATTTATCAGGAAATTATACAACATACTAGAAATAAGGGTTAGTGGGGATGTTTAATAGAATTTCTTCGCATGGCCTTCTCCAGAAGCACACATGACCTCCATATCCTCCCTATTTACTCTTATAAAAGTACTTAGGGAAGAGTCGCTAGCATGGCTTTGTTCTCCATTACATTACCATGACCTCCTTTTCCTCTCTACTTTCCCCTTAGGGAAAGTGCTTAAGAAGGAGTCCCTAAGATAGCAAGATCCTCCATGCACATGAACTAGGATAACTTGGTGTCAAAGAAAGAAAGCCCAAGTGCTTTTTGTAGAGAAATCCCTAGAGAAAGCACTTGGGAAAGCTTGTGCAATAAGGCAAGTCCAAGTACTTTCACGGGCAAAAGTACTTTTTGGGACAACTTTTCAAAATTACCATAAATCTCACATCTAAGGTCCAAATATAGTCATCCAACCACTCAAATTGAAGGAAAAATGCCATTTGAGCGCATTCAACGGATTAAATCTTTTTTAAAAAACATGATTTACGATGAATGTTTTAAAAATAAAGATCTAGATCTACAATTGGATCAGTTTAAAAGCTATCTCTTATGCTTTTTTTCAATCATATTACTTAAGTCTATCCTATAATTTATTTAGAGATGATCTCCTCTACAGACCCATGAACTCCTTGTCCTTCTTACTTTTGTTGATTAAGTACATGGAGAGGAGTCTCTTACATGGGCATGATCTTCTTTACATATGCCTACATTGACGTGTCTTAAATCCACCAATCTCTCTCAATGCCATCCTCATATGTAACTCCTAATATTCAGTTGTCACTACAACATGTTGGGGGCATAGCAGTGTTTCAACATCGTTTATTTTATCTGGATGTGGGGGATTTCAGTCATTGGCCCATAGCAAAATATCATTACGGGTAGCACCCGTGGTAGTGAAATCTCGCTACTTCTGAGTAGCGAGTATAACAACGAAATTTCACTACTATACTCTAATTTTGGTATTAAGCAGCAAAAATAACAATGCAATTCTGCTATTATTCTCACTGTATAAAATTTCACAGAGTTGTTGAGTGCTGAATTTAAGTTATACATGTCACATACAAATCGGAAATGATTATAATTTTTAAAAAACATCCATCAGAATCCTTGGAGCAATATTTTGAGTGAAAAATTAAAAACTTTTGAGAAGGAAAACAACGTCAAGATCATGAATCTATCCCATCTTATAATAAATCCATATGTGTTGCTTCATCAATGTCTATATCTAATGGAAGCTCAATGAAAAGATGGGGTTCCATATCAATATCACTATCATTATCCAATGAAGCATTGTCATGATTAATAGGTGACTCATCATCTTCTTCGGATCGATGTTCCTCATGCTTTTTATCAGCCTCCTCCAAAATGTTTTCTTCATCATCTTCTTCTAATGAGCCGATTTGAGGTAGTTCTTGCACCTCATCGAAAGATTTAACCTCCACATCTTGATCTTCGTATAGTATGGCTCTTCCTGGACATCGTAATCATCTTGATAATATTCCTATTCTTCAAGGTCTTGAAAGGTTAGAAACTTAAACCAAAATGCTTCTCAAAAGAAGACAAATATTCTCCTTAAATATATACTCTGACAAGGTTCCACCCAAACCGTGGCTATCAGGATCTGCAACCCGATGGACACCAACTCGCCTAGTCTCACGAATGACCTCGACTTCATAGCTAGAGTCTCCCTACAAACTCAGACTAGAGACAAAAGATAACAGTGTTTTCTACTTCTGCGTAGAATTTCCTCACCTCTTAGACAAAAGGCGGAAAAAAACATTCATATACAACTAACTCTCTCTGCCCAGAGTCCTCACACAATTAGACATAAAACGTAGAAAAATAATAGTATTTAATAAAAAACTCATATACACAACTGAACATGCATAATGTGTAGCCAAGGACCCCTTCTTATATAATTTTCTTGGTTTCATTGTTTGGCCCATATCGTTGTTTCTCCATGCATTTCTTGAAGCCACTATTACAATTGGGCGAGCTACTGATATCATGCATCCTCTATTTTTCCCAAGTCTTTCTATGATGTTGTATCACCATTGCTTTACCTCTTTGATTTCCCATTTCTAGTTGGTTGTGGCAACCGTGGCTCCATCATTGGATTCCTCTCTTTTAGTGCATTTTCTGAGCTTTTAGCAGTGGTTGGCTGTCAACTCATTAGGACCTCAATGGAAGGCTTCTTGGGCCCTTTTATTTGGCAGTTTAAGGAGTCAAACCTTTTCTCTTAAGAAGAAACGTTTTCTAATTAGAAGCTTCAAAACGGCTACTTTATTCGAATTTGAATTTTGGGGGAAAAATAGAATTTAAAATCTAGCAAACAAAACCATATCATGTAACATATCTATGGAAAGCTCTTGATGCGTAGATCACGGATCTATAAACTCCGCTCAAATCAGAGCTTGTATGTAGAAGTTATGGAGGTCCGAAAATTGTAAAATTGCCTCCCCCCCTTTTTTGGGGGGAAAAGTGCACCCTTTGACCACTCTTACACCTCTCTTACAAACCCAACATTTCAGTCCACATGGCAACCCCCCATTTGGCTATTCCTTAATCACCTTGATTAGGCTTGGGCAAATTAAAGGGCCCAAGAAGACCCCATTCACTTCCTAATGTTCCTTTTTTATTTTTTTGGATCAAATTATTCTCAATGGTCGTGAGCCTCCTATTTTTGAGTTTTTTTGGGTATATGTTATTTTCCCCTTTCCATTGATTTTTTACCTTATTCACTTCCTTTTGACATAAGGGTGCAAAGACCTTTAAAAACCCAAATACATGCAAGTACCACCTGCTATATTTACAAATATTCATGAGGAACACAATACTAAAATGCATCTTGTCTACACTCCCATAGCAAAACTGATTTATTTCCTACCAAAAAACATATTCTTATCTTTATTACCACTTTTTTCTTTCAATCCGAGTTTTTATTCCATACATTCCGAGAATTCACAAAAATTACTTGACATATCTTGCCCACCTCTAAGTCTGGGGACATTCATGTCTTGCATTCTTTAAATAACCAATGTAATGAATATATGGAGTAATCCTCTTCGTGGTTGCCTTCACATGAACTTGTCCCCTCTTTCACCTTGTTTGTTTTACCGGTGGTAATCATCATCATCCTTGCTACATATTTCTTTAGTCGATAACCATTGGCTCTTCTTCTACCTGGTACAAGCCATTGGAAAGTCTTTGTTGTACTTTGAAAGGACCTTTCCACTTTGTTAAAACTTTGTGTAAAGTGTATTGTCCAGCTTACTGTTATATTGGAGTACCAGATCACCTTTTCTAATGCCGTTGTCCTTGATCTTCTTGTTAACTCTCTGTTGATTTTGTTCTTGAGTCCTTTGATAATGTTCTATGGCATGTATTTTGTCCAACTCCGCTATTTGTAGTGCAAGAAGCCTGTTCCTCCTGAAAATATGTTGTGGTTCTTCACTTTCTCTTACCAAGAATTTTCAAGCTAGCATCTCCATCTTAATAGGTAATAATGCTTCAATACCATAAAGAATATGAAACGGAGGGAACTGGGTTCCTTCTTTGACTCCGATCCTATAAGCCCAAAGAAGGAACTGGGTTCCTTCTTTGACTATGATCCTATAAGCCCAAAGTGCACAAGGAAGCTCTAAACCCCAAGTCCTTTCATGGGATTGTGTCATTCTACTCAGCATGCATATGAGTTGTCCATTAAATCTTTCATTCATCCAGTTACATTGGGGGTAATATGGTGTAGCATATCTATGTTAAATTTTTAGCTTCTCACATAGAATATCCATTAGTTCATTTCTAAATACTGGTCCTCTATTAGAAATTAGCTCTAGTGGTACCCCAAAAAGACAACAAATTCCCTCATATACAAATTTTGATACCTCTTTTACCTTGACTGCTTTTGTAGTGTTAGCCTTTGCCCATCTCGAGAGATAATCAATGGCTGTGAGTATATAACATTTTCCACATGCAGTCATGGTGGTGGGTAGTGGACCAATGGCATCGATCCCCCATTTTCAAAAATGTTAAAAGCAAGTATAACATTCCTGGGCTCAAATTTACTATTCTTCTTCCCATTCTTTGGCATTGGAAACATGATTTACACCAATTTTGTACATCCTTTTGGATTGAAGGGCATATAAAACCTTCCAATAATATCTTTTGTAATCTGATTTTGAAAGAAAAATAGCACGACTTCCTTCATGATTCACTTCCAAAATTTGAAACATTTCTTCTCTCTAAGGGATTCTTCTCAGCACTAAATCTGTTCCTTCCGTGAATAAAACATACTTAATAAAGAAAAGTTTTTGACATCTCTTAGAAAAGTAATACCTCTTCGATTTTGGAAGATCTTGAGGCACTTTTCTTGTCATGAGATATGCTTAGGAACTCTATTCCTTGATATAATAGGCCATCCACCTTAGCTGCATAAAGTGTAGACATAATTGCACTTTAAGAAGCTTCGTGAGGTCCATGATTTTGTTTCCTATCAATGTGCTGAATGCTCCATGCTTCAAAATGTCCAAGTAATCTCTTTACTTGTCCTATCCAAGCCTTGAGATGGGTATGCTTGGTTGTCCATACTCCCAATACCTGTATTATTACCAACAAAGCATCTCCTTTAATTGTAATTCTTCTAATTCCAAAATTAAGACATACCTTTAAACTTTGACATAAAGCTCCATATTCTGCCTCATTGTTGTTTTTGGCTTCTAGTTGAAATCATTTTCTTTGTATTTCTTTTCCTTGTGAATCCAAAACCACCATTCCTCCAGTAGCTTGATTTAAGCTTTTTTTTTAATGAGCCATCAAAGAAAAGTACATGAGCATTGGCAAAAATTGCTGGCCTTCCATTTTTTACTTTATTTTTCTACCTCTTTTACCTGAATTGGTCCCTCTTTATATGTGAGTAAAGCGGCCAAAGAAGCTCGAGTAGACTCCTCAATCAAAAATGTGAATTCAAATTCCTAAAGTTCAACTATCCATTTGAGCATACTTCTTGACAAATTGCTATTATTGACAAGTTGTGGTGAAAGACAATAATTGGTCAACACTACAAAGGGTTTGGGTAACAAGTATGATCTAAACTAGGCATGATACCACCAATTCTGATTTAGAAAATTTTCTTTCCATCTCAATCTTCACCCTACTTGAATAATACACTATCTTCATGTATCTAGATTCATTCCCTTGTTGCAATAGAATAGCTCCTATTGCATCTAATCCAATAGAAGGATCTACATAAAACAACTTATCAAACTCCGGAGCTTTTATATTCAAAATTCCTCCCAACACTTCTTTAACCTTGCCAAAAACTTCTTCACATTCCTCATCCCTTAAAGAGGATCTTTCTTCACTGCTTGTTGAAGTGGATATAACACTTTGGAGAATAACAGAATGAATCTTGACAGATATTTCACTTTTTGAATAAAAGCAGTTGTTTTGTAGAAGTAGGAGAAGATAATAATTTTAGAGATTTGACTTTGTGTGGATCTGGTTCTATTCCATTTTGAGATACCATATTCCCGAGAAGTTTAATTCTTGGTTTCCCAATAAAGATTTTTTTGGATTCAGGTGCCCACCCCTTGAATCTAACATGTTAAATACTTGCTCCAATTTATTGCAATGTTCATGCCTTGAACTGAATATGCAGATGTCATCCAAAAAAACTTTAACAAAGTGATCTAGGAATGATGCAAGCACTTCATGTGATCTTTGCCTGATACCAAGAAGGAGCATTTGTTAAACTAAAAGGCATAACCCTATAAATGAAATATCCCGAAGGTGTGATAAAAGTTGTCTTCTCTTGATCTTTGGGTGCAATGGCTATCTAGAAGTATCCATAATATCCATCACAAATACTATATCTCTCATGCCCTACAACTTTATCCAAAATATTATCAAGCAAAGGTTAAGGGTAATGGTTCCTCTTTGTAGCTGCATTCAATGGTTTATAATCTATATGTACCCTCCATCTTCCATCTTTTTTTGGCATGATCATAACTTCATTACCCCAATGTGAATTTTCTATTTGATAAATAAAACCAGATTTTAAAAGTTTCCGTACCTCTTCCTTGAATACTTGAATCTGCTCTTGTCCCAGCCTTCTTAACTTTTGAAACACTCGTTTCACACCTTCTTTTAACTCAATCCTGAGTGGTTTACTTGTAAATCCTCTTATCTCTTCATAGGAAGTGATAAAAATATTGGGAAATTTGGCAAACATAGCAAGATACTCTTGCCTTTTTTCTAATGTAAGACTGGCACTCAACATCTTCTGTATTAGTTCCTATAATTGAGGTTGGGAAGTTTTTGGTTGCATTAGATTATCCATGGTTTCAAATATTCCTTCCTCTTCTGCTTCATGTATAGTCATGAGTTGAAATTCCTGTGGATCTTCTTCTCCAAGGATGAAAGATACTTGTCCATTTTCTATCTCAAAAACATCACTTTCTTCTTCTTGACTTTCACTTTTTGTCTCCTCTTCTTCAGTACTTCTTTCATCTTCCTCATTCAACTCCATACGATTTACCATATCGAAACTCATCCTTTTTCCACTACCTGTATGTACCTGTAGTTATTATTCCTTTTCCCCAATTCTGAATGACACCCACTTTCTGCAACCATGGTCTCCCTAAAATGAGAGGATAGGATCCCAATCCTGCTAGCATGACATTAGAATTGAGTTTACAGTGTACATTAAAAACTTCCACATCAAGGTTAGTTACAATGCCTAGACATTTTACTTTAGCATGATTTGCTAATATGATCCTAAAACCAGATTGGGAAGTAATCTATAAACCAAGTTTCTCCATACAAGATTGAGTGATCACACAAATATGAGCTCCTCCATCAATATAAGCTTCTCCCAATCCTATTCCTTCATGCCAAGCTTCAAAACAGATGGACAAATATTTGGTGATTCTTCTACAAACATTATTCCCTTTAATGGTTATGGAATAACTTTTTTATTGGGATTTAGTTCTCATTTCCATTCCCTTTTCAGCTTTGAACACATTCCCATTATCTCACCAAAAGTAATATCAACTTTCCATTGAGCCAAATCTTTTATCAGATCATAATCTTCATGTTGCTTCCCTAAAGGCAAATTGGTTAGGTACCTTGAATCATCTTCTTTGTTTCCTCACTTTCTTCTTTGACTGTTCTTATATCTCTTGTTTCCCTCTCTTTGAGCTGGGTTCAGCCTCTCTATTAATTGAAGCTCTTGTTCTTTTTACTACGGGCAGCATTACTTCTGGCTCCTCTTCTAAACCAATAAGACTTATTTCTTTACCTTTTCCTTTCTCATGAGAGTAGTAGTACCATTGTTAGTGGGTTTAGAAACATCTTTGATCTTTACTCCAAAATCATTAGCTTTGTTGTTTAAGTTCTGAGATAAAGGAAACACATCTCCTCCCATGCGATGAGGTTTATCACAATAGGTACTATAATGTCCCCATTCTCCACAATCATAGCAATGTACATTCATTGGATATACTCCACGACCCCTTCCTCTTTGCCATGTAGCTTGTCCATTTTGCTTTGATTGAGAACGTATTCCTCTACCACCATTTTGCTTTGATTGAGAACGTATTCCTCTACCACCATTTCATCCTCTTCCTTGTTCTCTACCTATACCACCAACCATGTTAAGACTCATATTTTTCATCAGTTCAACAATTTCATGTAATTCCTCTTTCAAGGAATCATCATTTCCCTTTGATTGAAGAGGAGTTGGGTCTTCTTTCGTAGTAGGAATGACTTCATTGGTGATAGGCCTTTATGTTGATCCTTCCTGCAACCTTAATTGACCAAGTCTCTTCATTTTCCATTCTTTTTCTCAAGCAAACCAAACAACATCAAAATGGAGATGATTCTTCAATTCCACTTTCAATCTGATATTTGGTTTAAGTCCAGCCACCACCACAAATATCTCTTTCTTTATCATTTCAGGTGGAACTTCAGGGTGCAAAGCGGCTCTCCAATTATTTCATAATTCAGGAAACCAAATCATATATTGATCCACCTCTTGATTAGATGGTTGTTGATAATTGCAAAGCTCTCTCAATATCCCGTCAGGATCCCTTTCCCTAGCATATTGTGACAAGAAAAAGGCCATCACTTCTTTATGTTCTGGTTTACAAGGAGAAGTGTGAGCGTTTTGGAGATTTAGAATAAAAATTTGCAGCCATGTTTTGACCTCTCCTTTGAGACAATAAGCTAAAATTTTTAGCAAAACTTTTGGAGTGTCCTTATCTTTCATTAAAGCTGTAAATTCCAAATCTTCAATAAAATAACATGTATCCTCATTTGGTAGCCCAAGGAATTTAGGAAAATCCTGAGCCATTATGCATCACGTACACACTTATCGTTGAGTTCTTTTCCCCAATCACTTGAATTCCCAAGAAGACTCCTCAATGGGGGCACCAAAATAGAATGTTAAGAATTGGTAGAGCACCACAAAGCCTCTATATATCCTCGAACTACATTACATCCACTTCACCAATGATCACAATACTAGAAAATAGAAGATTACTGATACATATTTGAAGAACAAGAACGTTGGATATCAAGAATATCAAACTATGACATCAAATTGAAGTATGGAATTCACTCTATTTACATATGATTCTCACCTCAGTAATTTGTAAAGTACTTACAACAGGAGAAACCACTCATAATCAATTCTGAAGGAAAAAAAAGGAAAGCAGAAAACTCAAAACATTCTACTTTAGTTATTTTGAGTATCCAACACTAGGGAGAAGATCATGTTGACAAAATTCTTTTTCTAGCATCACAACACATCAGGAGCATACCAGCGTTTTTTAGCAGCATTTTTGGAAGGAACGTATCAAGGATTTTCAAGATGCTCAACAATAATCTATTGCTGCTTCGTAGCTCTTTTAGAAGCATAATATTATTGCCCAGCAGCATCTATAGTAGCAGCAAATAAACGCTGCTATACTGTAAAAATATCCCACTTTTTTTGCCGTCGCGTAGTTTAACCTTTTGAATACAATAAACTTATCCTCTGAGTTTTTTTGGAGGGTTCTGCCTTGTGTATCACTTCTACCTCTCCTATCCTATCCTCCTCAAGCTCAATCAAGGTATGTCTATTGATTTCATTTATCTCCTATGCAAACAAGCTTTTCATGAAAGTTATCTTTTGAGTATTTTCTTTCTCTTTTCTTTCTTTTAAGTTTTTCTTTTCTTCTTTTTTCCTAATTAAGAGCTCTCCATTAAAGCTTCATATGGTAAGAGATCTTGATTTTTCTTAATATTTTTTTTCTTGACTTGGTTTAATTTTGTAGATTTTCAACACATATACAAGACTCACAAAAGAGATCTCTTTCTCTTGTGTGTTTCTTCTTTCATGCTTTTAAATGCTTATAGGGTTTGTAAGTTTTAGGGCTTTTAAGATTAGGGTTTGTTATTAATACATTTTTTTCCTTATTTTGGTTTGATTTTGTAGGTTTTCAACACATACAAGCCTCACAAGGTAAGAGATCTCTTTCTTGTATGTTTCTTCTCTTATGCTTTTACATGTTATAGGGTTTGTTTATTTTCCCATGCTACATGCTATATGCATGCCAGTAGCGACCTATGCATGCCTATACCTTCCTATGCATGTCGGTACCTACCTATGCATGCCGGTAGCAACCTATGGAAGCCGATAGCAACCTATGCATGCCAGTAGCAACCTATGGAAGCCAATAGCAACCATTCCGGGAGTTTCTTACGCATGCTTGTAGCAACCAGTCCATGCCAATAGCAACCTATGCATGCCGTTAGCTTCCTACACATGCCAGTAGTAGCAACCTATCCATGCCGGGTAGCTTTCTACGCATGCTGGTAGATTCCTACTCATGCCGGTATAGCAGCATGCTGATAGCTTCCAATGCATGTCGGTAGCTTCCAACACATGCCGATAGCAACCAATGCATGCCGGTAGTATTATCCAATGCATGCCAATAGCTTCCTACGCTTGCCAGTAGTAACCAATGCATGTCGGTAGCTTCCTACGCATGCTAGTAGCAACCTATGTATGCTAGTAGCAACCAATGGACATCGATAGCTTAATCCTATGCATGTCAGTAGCTTCCTATGCATGCTGATAGATTCCTATGCATGTCGATAACAACCAATGCATGCCGATAGCTTCCAACACATGTCAATAGTTTCTAATGCATGCCTGTAGCAACCTATGCATGTCGGTAGCAACCTATGGAAGCTTCCCATGCATGTCGGTAGCAACCAATGCATGCCGATAGCTTCCTACGCGTGATGTCGGTAACTTCCTATGCATATTGTTAGATTCCTACACATGTCGGGAGCAACCATTGCATGCCGGTAGCTTCTAACACATGCCAGTATAGCAACCTATGGAAGCCGGTAGCAACCAATGCATGCCGATGGTGGCAACCTATGGAAGCTTCCTATGCATGTCGGTAGCAAAATTTTTATAAAAATTATGCATAAAATAATTTCATTCAAAGCATAAAAGAGGACTTCCTACCATATTTTAAGAATTATCATCCTAGATTAATTGAAAGACTTTTATTATAATCATGGAGAAATTAAATCTTTATATTATGCATAAAGGATAAGTTTTTATATCAAAAGTGTTATTTTTACCATTTTAATTTCATGCATAGAAGTATGCATAATGGATAAGTTTTTATATCAAAAGTGTTATTTTTACCATTTTTATTTCATGCATAGAAGTATGCATAATGGATAAATTTTTATATCAAAAGTGTTATTTTTACCATTTTGATTTCATGCATAGAAGTATGCATAATGGATAAATTTTTATATCAAAAGTGTTATTTTTACCATTTTTATTTCATGCATAGAAGTATGCATAATGGATAAATTTTTATATCAAAAGTGTTATTTTTACCATTTTTATTTTCATGCATAGAAGTATGCATAATGGATAAATTTTTATATCAAAAGTGTTACTTTTATCAATTTTTATTTTTCATGCATAAAGGATAAATTTTTATATCAAAAGTGTTATTTTTATCATTTTTATTTTCATGCATAGAAGTATGCATAAAGGATAAATTTTTATATCAAAAGTGTTACTTTTATCATTTTTATTTCATGCATAGAAGTATGCATAATGGATAAATTTTTATATCAAAAATGTTACTTTTATCATATTTGAATTTCATGCATAAAGGTATGCATAAAAGTTGATTATTTTATTATAAAAGTGTGACTTTTATTATAATTGAATTTCATGCATAAAGGTATGCATAAAAGTTGATTATTTTATTATAAAAGTGTTACTTTTATTATAATTAAATTTCATGCATAAAGGTATGCATAAAAGTTGATTATTTTATTATAAAAGTGTGTCTTTTATTATATTGAATTTCATGCATAGAGGTATGCATAAAAGTTGATTATTTTATTATAAAAGTGTGACTTTTATCATAATTGAATTTCATACATAGAGATATGCATAAAAGTTGATTATTTTATTGTAAGAGTGTTACTTTTATCATATTGGATTTCATGCATAGAGGTATGCATAAAAGATATTCTTTTTATACTAAAAGTGTGATTTTCATCATAAATGGATTTTATGCATAACTTAGATGCATAAGAGAAATTCTTTTATTCTAAAAGTGTAATTCCTACCAAATTGAATTTATGCATAAGAAGATGCATAGAAGTTTGATTTTTAATTCAAAGTGTCATTCTCATCTAAATTGAATTTATGCACAAGAAGATGCATAAAAGAATAAGATTTCAATTTAAAAGCGTTATTCTCATCCAAATTGAATTTATGCATAGGAAGATGCATAAAAGATGGATTTTTAATTTAAAAATGTCAATTCTCATCCAAATTGAATTTATGCATAGGAAGATGCATAAAAGATTGAATTTTAATTCAAAAGTGTCATTTTCATTTAAAATGAAATTATGCATAGGAAGATGCATAAAAGATTGATTTTTACTTCGAAGGTATTAATCTCCTTAAATGGAATTTATGCATAAATAAATGTGTAAAGAAATCTTATACCAAATATAAGAATTCTCTTGTATTCTATAAATAGATATGAGATGTGATAGGATGTGATAAGAGGTGTATAAGATGTGATAAGAGGTGATAAGATGCTTATGAAATAAGTTAAGAGGTGATAAGATGAATTAAGATGTGATAAGATGTGTATGGGATGAGGTAAGAAGTGCATGTGATAGGATAAGATGTATATGGGTTGTGATAGGGCGAGAATGGATGTGATGTAAAAGATTAGATGTGAAGGCATATGGGGTTATATAAATGGGAATGTGGAAATGGATGTATGTAAAAGATTAGATGTGAAGGCATATGGGGTTATATAAATGGGAATGTGGAAATGGATGTATGTATGTGGATATGTGGATGTGGAGATGGGAGTGTGGATGTATGAATGTGAAAATGGATTTATGCATGAAGATGTATATGCATAGATGTGAATGTGGATGTAGATGTGGCTGTATAGATGTGAATGTGGAATGTGGATGTGGATGTATGTATGTATGTGGATGTAGATGTGGATGTATAGATGTGGATGTAGATGTGGATGTATAGATGTGAATGGGAATGTGGATGTGAATATATGTGAATGTGGATGTAGATGTGGATGTGGAATGTGGATGTGGATGTATGTATGTATGTGGATGTAGATGTGGATGTAGAGATGTGAATGGAAATGTGGATGTGGATGTATGTATGTATGTGGATGTGGATGTATGAATAAGGACGTGATAGTGGATGTATGAATAAGGACGTGATAGTGGATGTATGCATGTAGATGTGGATGTATGGATATGGATATGGATGTGTATGTATGAATGTGGATGTATAAATGAGGATGTGAAAATGGAGGTAAGCATGTAGATGTGAATGTATGGATGTGAATGTGGATGTGGATGTGGATATAGATGTGAATATATGATATGTAATGTGAAGGAATCTGAAGTGAAGAGATGAAAAATGATTTGATTGGATGAGTACACATATAAATGGAATGTGGAATAAGTAATGTGGATTAATGAGGGATAATGTGGAAAAATGAGAGTTAATATAAAAATTGTATTTGTAAACTGTTTGTAAATGCTGTTTGTAAATGGCTGTTTTATGTCAAGAATGCTGGGGAAGCATTTTGACCGTCTTGTGATTAAGGTCATGGAGACCTAACTGATAAAGTTGCAACTGCTGACGGAGAGTCAATGGAGGACGTCTCGCGTAGCAAGGTCGGCCGAGGTCTTGACCAGCCTCGGTTCGATTTAAATGGTGAGCTTCCGGTACGGTGGATTAGGGACCAAGGAAGCGGCCTATGCGTGAAGCGCTAGGTTACCTCCGAAGGATCCTAGAGGGTGCTGACCATACGGTGCTCGGGCTCTGGGTCGCCGAAGATACCCACACGTGCGTCGTGGAAGATATTGGAACAAGGAGTAAGAGTTGTTTTCTGAAACCGGGCATGGATCTGGTTGATTGACCTTGCTGGTCCTCAACGGATGAGTCCATGGCTCTTTTATATGGATCTGTGGGTTGATCTTACTGATCTTCCACGGAGACTCCATTCTATTATATGAATATATTGCCGGTTACTATGAGCTAGGAACTATGGAAAAGGCCCCTGAGTGAACAGGTGGTGAGCGTTCTGGTTGCCAATGATGCCATAAGTATACCGATGAATGAATGATTGGAAATAAGGATTCAACCAGAGACTTTGAGGATTGTCATCAGTGACATAATGGTTTCATTAAAGGATTGTTTTAAAGTTAGCTAATGGTAAGAAAAAGGTAATTTCATATTGGGTGTGTAAGTGGTGTGACTAGTTTTATGTTTGCATGAACTTCCGGCTAGGGGGCCTTGGAACTCTTTTCCTTGGTACCCGGGACAAAACCTAACCAAATTCTTAATTGGATCTCATCACTACAGTGGTTGGGCGGTTGGCTAACCCATGGGACTGGATGGGGTTAGGCTGGGCTGATGGATCCGTAAATCGAGACTCAATTTTTGTTATTACGATAGATAAAGTAAATCCCGGATAGTAATTGTTCTATGGATAGGAATCAACGGCTGTGCCTCTTGATGGGAAAAAAAGCATTGATCCCAATGATCCAAGTGCAAGTTTCTTCTTGATCCGACCGAGTTATAGGTGCAGTCGGATCAGCGTGATTAGTAATGATCTTGACTACGTTAGAGTAAAAAGTTATCCTGGTGGAATCGCCCGTGCTTTCCGGGTAAGGGAAGTTTTTTCGGGTTCGGTTTTGGAAAAACCGACAGATTAGTCTCTTGTCCGGATATCTGTGGACGAGGTCCCGAGTGTGGGTCCCTGCCCCGCGCATGAAGTGCTACTTCCGCTGCTAGTACCCCGAATCCATCGCATGGTGGGGACAGGGATCTCACAGTTGGTATCAGAGCCTTTCGTTAATGAGGATCAACTGAGAAGCCAAATATATCAAAAATTTATCTAGAATCTCAAAAAGTTTGTAATTGTGTGATATAATTCATACAAATTGATATTCAAACTGAAAATTCATAAATTAGTAATTGGGTCTTCAAATGGAAGTACCGCAATTGTATTGAACCCTGACTTACTTGAGGCCTAGACATGATGGTATTTACCTTATAGTTCCAAGTATCATGACTACCCGTATATATCGAGGGTATAACTGCAGCTCTTTACCGCCGACAGTATATACGAGTAAATCTAAGGCTTGAAATTATAAGCATTAATGCTATCCAGATGATGATTTCGAATGTGGTTGATATGATTTTTAATTCTATTTGAGAACTGATGAATTGATTTGGATTCTGAGTGAAGAATGATGATCCCTGAAATTTGATTGAAATGTAATAAGCTGAGCGAAACCTCAATGAGGATGAATAGGACGAGTCCCTGTGATGATATTCATAACTGGAATGATGATAATGATTTCAGCAAATCACTATGAGATTAGTAGATTATGCTGTCAAATTGCTACTGTACACTTGACTCGGTATATCAAGTTAAGGGATGACAAATTGAGAACTTGCTTGACTGAAATTCATGTGGAGGAATGTTCAGAAAGAAAATTTTTTGATCTAATGGACCATTATCGTGTTAAAGATATGAATGATATGATTGAAAGAATTGTTATGATGAGTTCTATTTAAGGGATAATTATCCCCGTATTCTGTTGGGTTGACCAGAATATAAGGAACCCCAGAATAAATTGGATCTTAAGAAAAAGAGTTGCCCTCTACTTCGCGAGATAAGGACATCTCGCACTTTTTAAGTGGGGTAGAATGTAAGAAATTCTCCCCCAGCCTTCGAGGTATACATGAGTAAGAATCTCCTTTTCTGATCTTATAATTATTCCCTCTCTAAATAAAAGAAAGATTCTGTTTAAAAAGGGAAGACACTTTACCCAGAATACCTTCTCAGGAGCCCACCTGTTTTAAAGATTCAGAACGATGAGTTCAGAAGTGAGAACCAGTGTTTTGGATGCCAAGGTTTTGACCATCAGTCTGACTCCTACCATGGAAAGGGCACAGGGAAGTCTAGAACCCAAATTCAGAGACCAATTCCTTCATACCAATCTAATCAGGGTCCCTGTCTCTCGGACAAGATTGCTTAAACTAGGTCCAACCCATTGATTAGGGTCGAGATGACCAGTCAAATGCTTGGCGACTTAGAGCAACAGATGCAGGCAATTCATAAAGATATAAACGCTGCCCAGGATCGACAGAAACAATATGCAGATAAGAAGAGGATAGTCAGAGAATTGAAAGAAGCAGTTATAGTCTTCATTTGAATACGGACCAAAAGAATTTCTTTCTCTAGGGGAGTATAAGTAGTTATCCCCCAGATATTGTGGACCAAAGAAAGTAAGTGACTTAGCCTACGAACTTCTTTTATCTCCTCATCTCAAAGTTTTTAATGCCTTCTATAGAAATATGTGCCAAACCCAAATCATGGAAAGACGGTAAAACTTCAGTGGCAAGATACCGTTGGCTTCTAGGTTACGCTAACTCCTTCCTTTATATAAGTCGTAACTTTTACTTATCGCGCTCACAGTAATCTTACTTCCATCGATCTCCCTTCTTCTTAATCTCCTTCATGGCTTGGCAACAGGAATAAGTTTTATCCATGATGATCACCTTCAAGACGCAAGCGAGTCTGTGAAGAAGGATTTTATAGAACAGTATGAGCGCTCACTTTTTCCTCACTTGGGAACGTCTGTAGCTTAGACCAAATGGCGGACCTATCAAGACATAACTAGGGTAACACCTTGGGGTCAGCAACACTTTCGTAACAATGTCCGCTTGGCCATGGTCATTGAAGCCTTGGGTTTGGGTCCCCGATACTACTGCGTCATGAGATCAAGACATCTTGGGTTTTCTGAGCGGGTCTTCTTACTGGCGTGTTTTCTTCCTCATCAGAAGATATGCCTTTACCCTGTTTTTGGCTTGCCTCTCAGAGGTCCTTTTGTTAGAACACCTCATACAACTGAGATAGGTGCGGCAATAACCAATAGAATTATTCCTATAGATGAGTTACCTTATACGTGTGCAGCTTGTGAGTGCTGCTTTTGTGATCATATGATGGACGGGCTTATGGAAGTGTAAAGAGTTCTTCTTATGTTTCAAGAATTAATAAAGTTTAAATCTTGTTCTTGTCTTGACCCTTACTCTCTTTGAGACTTTTTTTTAATTAGTGGTTAATCTTAATTAAATTTTTCTCTAAGTCTCATGTTCGTGCATTTTGCGAAATTATCCCAAGTTGCGAGATGAGGACATCTCACGTTTTTCAAGTGGGAGAGAATGTAAGATTCCTCCCCAGCCTCTCAAAATGTCCAGCATCTTCCCCTGTAATGAATCCCTCTTCAGAAATATAAAAGACTTGTTTCTAACTGTTTTAACCTAGAGAGAGAAAATATTCTAGAGAGAGAATATTCAGATTTTTAATATTTTTGGATAGAAAATTATCTCATCTTATTAAAATAAGTTCCCCTGAAACAGAAATTCAAAAAGAACTTTCCAATGTGCAATTGGAATTAATTGGAAATGGGTATAAAGGACCTTAGCCTAAGGGTCTAGATTTTCAAAAAAATTTGGATTATGGTCTAATTAAGGATCCTATGGACCAATAGCATCAATCCATGTGTAGGGAGGAGATAAATCCAATTTTGTAAAAGAAGATACCCAAAAATGAGTAAATGCTCACATAAGATGAAGAGTTGACTATGTACAAGGTTTATTAGTAAGAAACTATGAGCAATATTAAAAATATGAGATATTTTGGGTATAATGATCCCATTTTGACACATATGTAAGGAAGGGGAGTTCTTTAAAGGAGGTGCATATTTCACATAAGATGAAGAGTTGAAAATGTACAAGGTTTATTAGTAAAAAACTATGAGCAATATTAAAAATATGAGATATTTTGGGTATAATGATTCTATTTTGACACATATGTAAGGAAGGGGATTTCTTTAAAGGAGGTGCATATTTCACATGCTTGAATGAGTTTTAAACTCATAAAAATTGAGATATTTCATCTCTCCTCTCTCCTAATTCAAGTCTAGTTACAAAAAGTTAGCTCAACTGACCTAAAAATGGTCAAAAATTGACCAAACTGAGTTGGAAAATTCTAGAATCAGTTTGATTGGCTAGGAGCTCAATTTTTCCTATAAATAGAAGCCTCCCCTTGTTGAAAAAAAAAATTAATATAGTGTTTATGCATTGTTACTCTACTCCACCTAAGCCAAGAACTATGAATTTATTAATAATTCATTAGTTTTTGGCACTTCTCTCTTTCTTCAATCCCCATTGGTGGCTCCATCAACATACTAAACCAAATGATTGGTTGGGGGCCTCTACCGTGAACAAAGAATCAAGCAATTTGTAAGGTAATTAGTGAATATTGATCTTTTCTATAATTTCTCAATGTTTCTCTCTTCTCAACCCATCTCAAGCTTGAGAAGCTTAATTGGTATGGTTTTTAAATGCTATTGAAGTTAATTGATGAATAGTAGTGAAGAGTTACATAATTTGATGAATGCTATTGAAGTTAATTGATTAATGATAGTAAAGAAGTACATAAATTTCCATTTATGTTATAATTCTAATGGTTTTTATGTAATTTCTCTCTCTCACTCAAGAAATGGTCATACTCATGACCCATTCTCAATCCAAATGAAGCTTTTCATAAAGCTTTTCCTTAATCCAAGATTAAGCTATGCTTGAAGCCAAATTAATGGCTTTTTTTAATGCTTTTAGTTTATGTATATTGATGATTCAATCCATTATGGATTAATGATCCAATTAGAGATCATTTTAATTATTTCCTTAATGATAAGCTTTATCCCTTAGAAAAATTGAGATTTATCAGTCACATAGCAGCGGAGCTATGGCAAAATTTTTATAAAAATTATGCATAAAATAATTTCATTCAAAGCATAAAAGAGAATTTTCTACCATATTCTAGGAATTCTCATCCTAGATTAACTGAAAGAATTTCATTATAATCATGGAGAGATTAAATCTTTATATTATGCATAAAGGATAAGTTTTTATATCAAAAGTGTTATTTTTACCATTTTTATTTCATGCATAGAAGTATGCATAATGGATAAATTTTTATATCAAAAGTGTTATTTTTACCATTTTTATTTCATGCATAGAAGTATGCATAATGGATAAATTTTTATATCAAAAGTGTTATTTTTACCATTTTTATTTCATGCATAGAAGTATGCATAATGGATATATTTTTATATCAAAAGTGTTATTTTTACCATTTTTATTTTGATGCATAGAAGTATGCATAATGGATAAATTTTTATATCAAAAGTGTTACTTTTATCAATTTTTATTTTTCATGCATAGAAGTATGCATAAAGGATAAATTTTTATATCAAAAGTGTTATTTTTATCATTTTTATTTTCATGCATAGAAGTATGCATAAAGGATAAATTTTTATATCAAAAGTGTTACTTTTATCATTTTTATTTCATGCATAGAAGTATGCATAATGGATAAATTTTTATATCAAAAATGTTACTTTTATCATATTTGAATTTCATGCATAAAAGTTGATTATTTTATTATAAAAGTGTGACTTTTATTATAATTGAATTTCATGCATAAAGGTATGCATAAAAGTTGATTATTTTATTATAAAAGTGTTACTTTTATCATAATTGAATTTCATGCATAAAGGTATGCATAAAAGTTGATTATTTTATTATAAAAGTGTATCTTTTATTATATTGAGTTTCATGCATAGAGGTATGCATAAAAGTTGATTATTTTATTATAAAAGTGTGACTTTTATCATAATTGAATTTCATGCATAGAGATATGCATAAAAGTTGATTATTTTATTGTAAGAGTGTTACTTTTATCATATTGGATTTCATGCATAGAGGTATGCATAAAAGATATTCTTTTTATACTAAAAGTGTGATTCTCATCATAAATGGATTTTATGCATAACTTAGATGCATAAGAGAAATTCTTTTATTCTAAAAGTGTAATTCCTACCAAATTGAATTTATGCATAAGAAGATGCATCGAAGTTTGATTTTTAATTCAAAGTGTCATTCTCATCTAAATTGAATTTATGCACAAGAAGATGCATAAAAGAATAAGATTTCAATTCAAAAGCGTTATTCTCATCCAAATTGAAATTATACATAGGAAGATGCATAAAAGATGGATTTTTAATTCAAAAATGTCAATTCTCATCCAAATTGAATTTATGCATAGGAAGATGCATAAAAGATTGAATTTTAATTCAAAAGTGTCATTTTCATTTAAAATGAAATTATGCATAGGAAGATGCATAAAAGATTGATTTTTACTTCGAAGGTATTAATCTCCTTAAATGAAATTTATGCATAAATAAATGTGTGAAGAAATCTTATACCAAATATAAGATTTCTCTTGTATTCTATAAATAGATATGAGATGTGATAGGATGTGATAAGAGGTGTATAAGATGTGATAAGAGGTGATAAGATGCTTATGAAATAAGTTAAGAGATGATAAGATGAATTAAGATGTGATAAGATGTGTATGGGATGAGGTAAGAAGTGTATGTGATAGGATAAGATGTATATGGGTTGTGCGAGAATTGATGTGATGTAAAAGATTAGATGTGAAGGCATATGGGGTTATATGAATGGGAATGTGGAAATGGATGTATGTATGTGGATATGTGGATGTGGAGATGGGAGTGTGGATGTATGAATGTGAAAATGGATGTATGCATGAAGATGTATATGCATAGATGTGAATGTGGATAATAAAAAATTTTTAACCAGAAAACGTTTCTTTATTTATATAAAAGTTGCAATATATACATAGAGCAACTCGGCTCTGAGTTCAAAATCTCCTCGAAAGACATATAAGAGGACCGTACTGGGCCATAGTCATGCCCTGTTACATAAGTTCTCTAACTGCGAAGGGAGCTATTATTTTCTCCTTAGGGATAAATCGACTAAGGAGTCTATAAACTCGGCAAGCACGTCTGAAATTTTGAGGCGTTGAATAAATGATTGTTTATGGCGAACGATCTACTGCTGATAAAGAAAAAAAAAATCTGTTATCGGACATATGTCATAGATCTCCATTAAGATCTTGTCTTGTATAAGAAATTGTTTTCCGAACTCTTAAGTCTTAGGATCTCGTGAATAATATCAAAATAAAAATTTAATAATATATAAATTTTGGCAAAATCATGAGACGAGGAAACCGTGGTCGTCAGCCAAACCCTGTCTCTGAAGATGACGAGCTTGACCTTAATGTTCGCAAGGCTCTTCATAGGTCTCAGGCAGGACCCTTCAAAGGAGAAGGGGAGAACTTGGGTGAGGCTGTGGAGAAATGGGTGGAAGCCTTGGAAGAGTATTTTGATGTCACAGGATACAATCATCAGAGCAATTGGCTAATAAAGATCAACTGAGAAGCCAAATATGTCAAAAATTTATCAAGAAACACAAAAAGGTTGTAATTGTGTGATATAATTCATACAATTTGATATTCAAACTGAAAAATTTACAATTTAGTAATTGGGTTTTCAGATGCCGCAATTGTATGGAACCCTGACTTGCTTGAGGCCTAGACATGATGGTATCTATCTTATAGTTCCAAGTATCATGACTACCCGTATATACCGAGAGTATAACTGCAGCTCGACAGTATATACGAGTAAATCTAAGACTTGAAATTATAAGCGTTAATGCTATCCAGATGATGATTTCGAATGTGGTTGATATGATTTTTAATTCTGTTTGAGAATTGATGAATTGAATTGGATTCTGATTGAAAAATGACGATTTTCAAAATTTAGTTGAAATGTAATAAGCTGAGCGAAACCACAATGAGGATGAATGGGACGAGTCCCAGTGATGATATTCATAACTGGAATGATGATAATGATTTGAGCAAATCACTATGAGATTAGTGGATTGTGCTGTCAAATTGCTACTGTTAACACTTGAGACAGTAGATTAAGTTAAGGGATGACAAATTGAGAACTTGCTTAACTAAAATTCCTGTGGAGGAATGTTCAGAAGGAAAATTTTTAGTCTAATGGACCATTATCGTGTTAAAGATATGAATGATATGATCTGAATGAATTGTTATTTAATGATGAGTTCTATATAAGGGATAATTATCCCCGTATTCTGTTGGGTTGACCAGAATATAAGGAACCCCAGAATAAATTGGATCTTAAGAAAAAGAGTTGTCCTCTACCTTGCGAGATGAGGACATCTCGCACTTTTCAAGTGGGGTAGAATGTAAGATTCTCCCCCAGCCTTCGAGGTATACAAGAGTAAGAATCTCCCTTTCTGATCTTATAATTATTCTCTCTCTAAAATAAAAGAAAGATTCTATTTAAAAAAGGAAAAACCTTTTCCCTGAATACTTCTCAAGAGTCCCACCTGTTTTAAGATTCAGAACAATGAGTTCAGAAGTGAGAATCGATGTTTTGGATATCAAGGTTTTGGTCTTCATTCGAGTACGGCCCAAAAGAAGTTCTTTATCTCTTGGGAAGTATAAGAAGTTATCTCCCAGATATTGTGGACCAAAGAAAGTAGGTGTTTTAGCTTACGAACTTCTTTTATCTCCTCATCTCAAAGTTCTAAATGCCTTCTATAGAAAAATATGCCAAACCCAAATCATGGAAAGACGGTAAAACTTCAGTGGCAAGTTACCGTTGGCTTCTAAGTTACGCTAGCTCCTTCCTTTATATAAGTCGTAACTTTTACTTGTCGTTCACAGTAATCTTACTCCCATCGATCTCCTTTCTTTCTTAATCTCCTTCATGGCTTGGCAACAAGAATTAGTTTTATCCATAATGATTCCTCACCTTCAAGACGCAAGTGAGTCTGTGAAGAAGGATTTTATAGAACAGTATGAGCGCTCACTTTTTCCTCACCTAGGAACTTCTGTAGCGCAGACCAAATGGCGGACCTATCAAGACATAACTAGGGTAACACCCTGGGGTCAGCAGCACTTTCGTAACAATGTCCGCTTGGCCATGGTTATCGAAGCCTTGGGTTTGGGTCCTCGATACTACTGCGTCATGAGATCAAGGCATCTTGGGTTTTCTGAGCGGGTCTTCTTACTGGCGTGTTTTCTTCCTCATGAGAAGATATGCCTTTACCCCGTTTTCGGCTTGCCTCTCAGAGGTCCTTTTGTTAGATCACCTCATACCACTGAGATAGGTGCGGCAATAACCAACAGAATTATTCCCATAGATGAGTTACCTTATACTTGTGCAGCTTGTGAGTGTTGCTTTTGTGATCATATGATGGACGGGCTTATGGAAGTGTAAAGAGTTCTTCTATCTTTACTGTATAAGTTCCGAGAATGAATAAAGTTTAAATCTTGTTCTTATCTTGAATCTTGCTCTCTTGAGACTTTTTTTAATTGGTGGTTAATCTTAATTAAAAAAAATTTCTCTCAGTCTCATACTTGTGCATCTTGCGAAATTACCCCCAGTTTGCGAGATGAGGGCATCTCGCGTTTTTCAAGTGGGAGAGAATGTAAGATTCCTCCCCAGCCTCTCAAAATGTCCAGCATCTTCCCCTGTAATCAATCCCTCTTCAGAAATATAAAAGACTTGTTTCTAACTGTTTTAACCTAGAGAGAGAAAATATTCTAGAGAGAGAATATTCAAATTTTTAATATTTTTGGATAGAAAATTATCTCATCTTATTAAAATAAGTTCCCCTGAAACATAAATTCAAAATGAACTTTCCAATGTGCAATTGGAATTAATTGAAAATGGGTATAAAGGACCTTAGCCTAAGGGTCTAGATTTTCAGAAATTTTTGGATTATGGTCCAATTAAGGTTCCTATGGGCCAATAGCATCAATCCATGTGTAGGGAGGAGATAAATCCAATTTGTAAAAGAAGATACCCAAAAATGAGTAAATGCTCACATAAGATGAAGAGTTGAAAATGTACAAGGTTTATTAGTAAAAAACTATGAGCCATATTAAAAATATGAGATATTTTGGGTATCCAAAAATGAGTAAATGCTCACATAAGATAAAGAGTTGAAAATGTACAAGGTTTATTAGTAAAAAACTATGAGCAATATTAAAATGATTCCATTATGACACATATGTAAGGAAGGGGAGTTCTTTAAAGGAGGTGCATATTTCACATAAGATGAAGAGTTGAAAATGTACAAGGTTTATTAGTAAAAAAAACTATGAGCAATATTAAAATGATTCCATTATGACACATATGTAAGGAAGGGGAGTTCTTTAAAGGAGGTGCATATTTCACATAAGATGAAGAGTTGAAAATGTACAAGATTTATTAGTAAAAAAAACTATGAGCAATATTAAAATGATTCCATTATGACACATATGTAAGGAAGGGGAGTTATTTAAAGGAGGTGCATATTTCACATGCTTGAATGAGTTTTAAACTCATAAAAATTGAGATATTTCATCTCTCCTCTCTCCTAATTCAAGTCTAGTTCCAAAAAGTTAGCTTAACTGACCTAAAAATGGTCAAAAATTGACCAAACTGATTTGGAAAATTCTAGAATCAGTTTGTTTGGTTAGGAGCTCAATTTTTCCTATAAATAGAAGCCTCCCCCTTGTTGAAAAATATATAGTGTTTATGCATCGTTACTCTACTCCACCTAAGCTAAGAACTGTGAATTCATTTAATAATTCACTAGTTTTTGGAGCTTCCCTCTTCCTTTAATCCCAATTAGTGGCTCCATCAACATACTTAACCAATTGATTGGTTGGGGGCCTCTACCGTGAACAAAGAATCAAGCAATTTGTAAGGTAATTAGTGAATATTGATCTTTTCTATAATTTCTCAATGTTTCTCTCTTCTCAACCCCTCTCAAGCTTGAGAAGCTTAATTGGTATGGTTTTTTAAATGCTATTGAAGTTAATTGGTGAATAGTAGTGAAGAGTTACATAATTTAATAAATGCTATTGAAGTTAATTTCCATTTATGTTTAAATTCTAATGGTTTTTATGTAATTTCTCTCTCTCACTCAAGAAATGGTCATACTCATGACCCATTCTCGATCCAAATCAAGCTTTTCATAAAGCTTTTCCTTAACCCAAGTTTAAGCTATGCTTGAGGCCAAATTAATGGCTTTTTTCTATGCTTTTAGTTTATGTATATTGATGATTCAATCCATTATGGATTAATGATCCAATTAGAGATCATTTTAATTATTTTCTTAATGATAAGCTTTATCCCTTAGGAAAATTGAGATTTATCAGTCATAGCAACGGAGCTATGGCAAAATTTTTATAAAAATTATGCATAAAATAATTTCATTCAAAGCATAAAAAGAGGACTTCCTACCATATTCTAGGAATTATCATCCTAGATTAATTGAAAGATATTCATTGTAATCATAGAGAAATTGATTTTTATATTATGCATCATTGATTTTCATGCATAGAGCTATGCATAAAAGATTATTATTTTAACATAAAAGTGTTACTTTTATCATATTTGGATTTCATGCATAGAGCTATGCATAAAAGATTATTATTTTAACATAAAAGTGTTACTTTTATCATATTTGGATTTCATGCATAGAGGTATGCATAAAAGATTATTATTTTAACATAAAAGTGTTACTTTTATCAAATTTTAATTTTCATGCATAGAAGTATGCATAAAGGATAATTTTTTTATATTAAAAGTGTTACTTTTATCATTTTTAATTTTCATGCATAGAAGTATGCATAAAGGAAAATTTTTTATATCAAAAGTGTTACTTTTATCATTTTTAATTTTCATGCATAGAAGTATGCATAAAGAAAAAAAAAATTATATCAAAAGTGTTACTTTTATCATTTTTAATTTTCATGCATAGAAGTATGCATAAAGGAAAATTTTTATATCAAAAGTGTTACTTTTATCATATTGGATTTCATGCATATAGGTATGCATAAAAGATATTCTTTTTATACTAAAAGTGTGATTTTTCTCATAAATGGATTTTATGCATAACTTAGATGCATAAAAGAAATTCTTTTATTCTAAAAGTGTAATTCCTACCAAATTGAATTTATGCATAGGAAGATGCATAAAAGATTGATTCAAAAGTGTCATTCTCATCTAAATTGAATTCATGCATAAGAAGATGCATGAAAGATTGAATTTTAATTCAAAAGTGTCATTTTCATTTAAAATGACTTTATGCATAGGAAGATGCATAAAAGATTGATTTTTACTTCAAAAGTATTAATCTCCTTAAATGGAATTTATGCATAAATAAATGTGTAAAGAAATCTTATATCAAATATAAGAATTCTCTTGTATTCTATAAATAGAAATGAGAGGTGATAGGATGTGATAAGAAGTGTATAAGATGTGATAAGAGGTGATAAGATGCTTATGAAATAAGTTAGGAGGTGATAAGATGAATTAAGATGTGTATGGGATGAGGTAAGAAGTGTATGTGATAGGATAAGATGTATATGGGTTGTGATAGGGCGAGAATGGATGTGATGTAAAAGATTAGATGTGAAGGCATATGGGGTTATATGAATGGGAATGTGGAAATGGATGTATGTATGTGGATGTGTGGATGTGGAGATGGGAGTGTGGATGTATGAATGCGAAAATGGATGTATGCATGAAGATGTATATGCATAGAAGTGAATATGGATGTAGATGCATAGATGTGAATGTGGATGTAGATGTATGCATGAAGATGTATATGCATAGATGTGAATGTGGATGTAGATGTGGATGTATAGATGTGAATGTGAATGTGGATGTATGCATGAGGATGTATATGCATAGATGTGAATGTGGATGTATAGATGTGAATGGGAATGTGGATGTGGATGTATAGATGTGAATGTGGAATGTGAATGTGGATGTATGTATGTATGTGGATGTAGATGTGGATGTATAGACGTGAATGGAAATGTGGATGTGGATGTATAGATGTGAATGGGAATATGGATGTGGATGTATGTGAATGTGGATGTAGATGTATGGAAATGTGGATGTGGATGTATGTGAATGTGGATGTAGATGTGGATGTATAGATGTGAATATATGATATGTGATGTGAAGGAATCTGAAGTGAAGAGATGGAAAATGATGTGATTAGACGAGTACATATATAAATGGATGTGGATATGGATATGGATGTGGATGTGGATATGGATGTGAATATATGATATGTGATGTGAAGGAATCTGAAGTGAAGAGATGGAAAATGATGTGATTGGATGAGTACATATATAAATGGAATGTGGAATAAGTAATGTGGATTAATGAGGGATAATGTGAAAAAATGAGAGTTAATATATAAACTGTATTTGTAAACTGTTGTAAATGCTGTTTGTAAATGGCTGTTTTATGTCAAGAATGCTGGGAAAGCATTTTGACCGTCTTGTGATTAAGGTCGTGGAGACCTAACTGATAAAGTTGCAACTGCTGACGGAGAGTCAATGGAGGACGTCTCGCGTAGCAAGGTCGGCCGAGGTCTTGACCAGCCTCGGTTCGATTAAAATGGTTAGCTTCCGGTACGGTGGATGAGGGACCAAGGAAGCGGCCTATGAGTGAAGCGCTAGGTCACCTGCGACGAAGGATCCTAGAGGGTGCTGACCATACGGTGCTCGGGCTCTGGGTCGCCCAGGATACCCACGCGTGCGTCGAGGAAGATATTGGAACAAGGAGTAAGAGTTGTTTTCTGAAACCGGGCATGGATCTGGTTGATTGACCTTGCTGGTCTTCAATGGATGAGTCCATGGCTCTTTTTATGGATCTGTTGGTTGATCTTGCTGATCTTCAACGAGAGTCCATCTTGAATTTCTATAAGTGATTATATTGCCGAGTATTATGGGCTAGGAACTATTGAAAAGGCCCCTGTGTGGACAGGTGGTGAGCGTTCTAGTTGCCAATGATGCCATAGATACTCTGATGAAGGAATGATGGGAAATTATGAATCAACCGGATAAATTGGAAGATTGTGATCGGTGGTACTATGGTTTCATTAAAGGATTGTTTTAAAGTTAGCTGATGCTAAGAAAAAGGCAATTTCATATTGGGTGTGTAAGTGGTGTGGCTAGTTTTATGTTTGCATGAACTTCCGGCTAGGGGGCCTTGGAACTCTTTTCCTTGGTACCCGGGACAAAACCTAACCAAATTCCAAATTGGATCCCATCACTACAGTGGTTGGGCGGTTGGCTAACCCATGGGATCGGATGGGGTTAGGCTGGACTGATGGATCCGTAAATCGAGATTTAATTTCTATTATTACGATAGATGAAGTAAATCCCGGATAGAAATTGTTCTATGGATAGGAATCAACGGCTGTGCCTCTTGATGGGGAAAAAAGCGTTGATCCCAATGATCCAAGTGCAAGTTCTTCCTTGATTTGACCAAGTACCGTTAAAGGTGCAGTCAGGTCAGTTTGATCAGTAATGATCTTGACTACATTAGAGTAAAGAGTTATCCTGGTGGAATCGCCCGTGCTTTCCGGGTAAAGGAAGTTTTTCCGGTTTCGGTTTTGGACAAACCGACGGATTAGTCTCTTGTCCGGATATCCGTGGGCGAGGCCCCGAGTGTGGGACCCCTGTCCCGCGCGAGAAGTGCTACTTCCGCTGCTAGTACCCCGAATCCGTTGCTCGGTGGGAACAGGGACCTCACAAAAATCAAGATCTCTTACCATATGAAGATTTAATGGAGAGCTCTCAATTAGGGAAAAAGAAGAAAAGAAAAACTTACAAGAAAGAAAAGAGAAAGCAAATACTCAAAAGATAACTTTCATGGAAAGCTTGTTTGCATAGGAGATAAATGAAAGCAATAGACATACCTTGCTTCAGCTTGAGGAGAATAGGATAGGAGAGGTAGAAGTGATAGACAAGGCAGAACCCTCCAAAAAAACTCAAAGTATAAGTTTATTGTATTCAAAAGGTTAAACTACGCGACGACAAAAAAGTGGGATATTTTTACAGTATAGCAGCGTTTCTTTGCTGCTACTATAGATGCTGCTGTGCAATAATGTTGCACTGCTAAAAGAGCTGCGAAGTAGCAATAGATTACTGTTGAGCATCTTGAAAATCCTCGATACGTTCCTTCCAAAAATGCTGCTAAAAAACGTTGGTATGCTCCCGATGTGTTGTGATGCTAGAAAAAGAATTTTGTCAACATGATCCTCTCCGTAGTGTTGGACCACACTGAAATCACTTCCCTTTTTTTTTCCTTCAGAACTGATTATGAGTGGTTTCTCCTGTTGTAAGTACCAAATACTCTATAAATTACTAAAGTGAGAATCATATGTAAATAGAGTGAATTCCATACTTCAATTTGATGGCATAGTTTGATATTCTTGATATCCAATATTCTTGTTATTCAAATATGTATCAGTAGTCTTCTATTTTCTAGTATTGTGATCATTGGTGAAGTGGATGTAATGTAGTTCGAGGATATATAGAGGCTTTGTGGTGCTCTACCAATTCTTAACATTCTGTTTTGGTGCCACGAGTGAGGAGTCTTCCTAGAAATTCAGGTGACTGGGATAAGAACTCAAAGATAAGTGTGTACGTGATCCATAATGGCTCAGGATTTTCCTAAACTCCTTGGGCTACCAAATGAGGATACGTGTTGTTTTATTGAAGATTTGGAATTTATAGCTTTAATGAAAGATAAGGAAACTCCAAAAGTTTTGCTAAAAATTTTAGCTTATGGTCTCAAAGGAGAGGTCAAAACATGGCTGCAAATTTTTATTCTGAATTTCCAAAACTCTCACACTTCTCCTTGTGAACCACAACGTAAAGAAGTGAAGGCCTTTTTCTTGTCACAAGATGCTAGGGAAAGGGATCCTGACGGGATATTGAGAGAGCTTTGCAATTATCAACAACCATCTAAACAAGAGGTGGATCAATATATGATTTGGTTTCCTGAATTATGAAATAATTGGAGAGCCGCTTTGCACCCTGAAGTTCCACCAAAAATGATAAAGAAAGAGATATTTGTAGTGGCTGGACTTAACCAGATATCGGATTGAAAGTGGAATTGAAGCATCCTCTCCATTTTGATTCAGAAGTTGTTCGGTTTGCTTGAGAAAAATAATGGAAAATGAAGAGACTTGGTCAATTAAGGTTGCAGGAAGGATCAACATAAAGGCCTATCACCAATGAAGTCATTCCTACTACTAAAGAAGACCCAACTCCTCTTCAATCAAAGGAAAATGATGATTCCTTGAAAGAGCAATTACATGAAATTGTTGAATTGATGAAAAATATGAGTCTTAACATGGTTGGTGGTATAGGTAGAAAACAAGGAAGAGGATGAAATGGTGGTAGAGGAATACGTTCTCAATCAAAGCAAAATGGACAAGCTACATGGCAAAGAGGAAGGGGTCGTGGAGTATATCCATTGAATGTACATTGCTATAATTGTGGAGAATGGGGACATTATAGTACCTATTGTGATAAACCTCATCGCATGGGAGGAGATATGTTTCCTTTATCTCAGAACTTAAACAACAAAGCTAATGATTTTGGAGTAAAGATCAAAGATGTTTCTAAACCCAGTAACAATGGTACTACTACTCTCATGAGAAAGGAAAAGGCAAAGCAATTAGTCTTATTGGTTTAGAAGAGGAACTAGAAGTAATGCCCGTAGCAAAAAGAACAAGAGCTTCAATTAATAGAGGCTAAACCGAGCTCAAAGAGAGGGAAACAAGAGATATAAGAACAGCCAAAGAAGAAAGTGAGGAAACAAAGAAGATGATTCAAGGTACCTAACCAATTTGCCTTTAGGGAAGCAACATGAAGATTATGATCTGATAAAAGGTTTGGCTCAGCGAAAAGTTGATATTACTTTTGGTTAGATAATGGGAATGTGTCCAAAGCTGAAAAGGGAATGGAAATGAGAATTAAATCCGAATAAAAAAGTTATTTCCCAGAACCATTAAAGGGAGTAATGTCTGTAGAAGAATTACGAGATATTTGTCCATCTGTTGAAGCTTGGCATGAAGGAATAGGATTGGGAGAAGCTTATATTGATGGAGGAGCTCAAATTTGTGTGATCACTCAATCTTGTATGGAGAAACTTGGTTTATAGATTACTTCCCAATCTGGTTTTAGGATCATATTAGCAAATTATGCTAAAGTAAAATGTCTAGGCATTGTAACTAATCTTGATGTGGAAGTTTTTAATGTACGTAAACTCAATTCTAATGTCATGCTGGTAGGATTGGGATCCTATCCTCTCATTTTACGGAGACCATGGTTGCAGAAAGTGGGTGCCATTCAGAATTGGGGAAAAGGAATAATAACTACAGGTACATACAGGTAGTGGAAAAAGGATGAGTTTCGATATGGTAAATCGTATGGAGTTGAACGAGGAAGATGAAAGAAGTACTGAAGAAGAGGAGACAAAAAGTGAAAGTCAAGAAGAAGAAAGTGATGTTTCTGAGATAGAAAATGGACAAGTATCTTTCATCCTTGGAGAAGAAGATCCACAAGAATTTCAACTCATGACTATACACGAAGCAGAAGAGGAAGGAATATTTGAAACCATGGATAATCTAATGCAACCAAAAACTTTCCAACCTCAATTATAGGAACTAATACAGAAGATGTTGAGTGCCAGTCTTACATTAAAAAAAAGGCAAGAGTATCTTGCTATGTTTGCAAGATTTCCCAATATTTTTATCACTTCCTATGAAGAGATAAGAGGATTTACAAGTAAAACACTCAAGATTGAGTTAAAAGAAGGTGTGAAACAAGTGTTTCAAAAGTGAAGAAGGCTGGGACAAGAGTAGATTCAAGTATTCAAGGAAGAGGTACAGAAACTTCTAAAATTTGATTTTATTTATCAAATAGAAAATTCATGTGAAGGCAACGACGAAGAGGATGACTCCATATATTCACTACATTGGTTATTTGAAGCCTACAAGACATGAATGTCCCGAGACTTAGAGGTGGGCAAGATATGTCAAGTAATTTTTGTGAATTCTCGGAATGTACGAAATAAATACTCGGATTGAAAGCAAAAAGTGGTAATAAAGATAAGAATATGTTTTTTGGTAGGAAATAAATCAGTTTTGCTATGGGAGTGTAGACAGGATGCATTTTAGTTTTGTGTTCCTCATATTTGTAAATATAGCAAGTGGTACTTGCATTTATTTGGGTTTTAAAGGTCTTTGCACCCTTATGTCAAAAGGAAGTGAATAAGGTAAAAAATCAATGGAAAGGGGAAAATAACATATACCCAAGGAAACTCAAAAATAGGAGGCTAACGACCATTGAGAATAAATTGATCCAAAAAAAATAAAAAAGAAAAGTTGACAGCCAACCACTGCTAAAAGCTCAGAAAATGCGCTAAAAGAGAGGAATCCAACGATGGAGCCACGGTTGCCACAACCAACTAGAAATGGGAAATCAAAGAGGTAAAGTAATGGTGATACAACAGCACAAAAAGACTTGGGAAAAATAGAGGATGCATGATATCAGTAGCTCCCCAATTGTAATAATGGCTTCGAGAAATGCATGGAGAAACAACGATATGGGCCAAACAATGAAACCAAGAAAATTATATAAGAAGGGCTGCACATTAAGCATGTTTGGTTGTGTATATGAGTTTTTTTATTAAATACTATTATTTTTCTACGTTTTATGTCTAATTGTGTGAGGACTCGAATGTTTTTTTTCGCCTTTTGTCTAAGAGGTGAGGAAATTCTACGCAGAAGTAGAAAACACTGTTATCTTTTATCTCTAGTCTGAGTTTGTAGTAGGGAGACTCTAGCTTTGAAGTCGAGGTCATTCGTGAGACTAGGCCAGTTTGTGTCCGTCAGGTTGCAGATCCTGATAGGAACGGTTTGGGTGGAACCTTGTCAGAATACATATTTAAGGAGAATATTTGTCTTCTTTTGAGAAGCATTTTGGTTTAAGTTTCTAACCTTTCAAGACCTTGAAGAACAGGAATATTATCAAGATGATTAAGATGTCCAAGAAGAGCCATACTATACGAAGATCAAGATGTGGAGATTAAATCTTTCGCGATGAGGTGCAAGAACTACCTCAAATTGGCTCATTAGAAGAAGATGATGAAGAAAACATTTTGGAGGAGGCTGATAAAAAGCATGAGGAACATCGATCCGAAGAAGATGATGAGTCACCTATCAATCATGAATCCAATTGTAGATCTAGATATTTATTTTTAAAACATTTATCGTAAATCATGTTTTTTAAAAAAGATTTAATCCATTGAATGTGCTCAAATGGCATTTTCCCTTCAATTTGAGTGGCAGGATGACTATATTTGGACCTTAGATGTGAGATTTATGGTAATTTTGAAAAGTTGTCCCAAAAAGTACTTTCGCCCGTGAAAGTACTTAGACTTGCCTTCTTTCACAAGCTTTCCCAAGTGCTTTCTCTAGGGATTTCTCTACAGAAAGCACTTGGGCTTTCTTTCTTTGACACCAAGTTATCCTAGTTCATGTGCATGGAGGATCTTTCTTTGACACCAAGTTATCCTAGTTCATGTGCATGGAGGATCTTGCTATCTTAGGGACTCCTTCTTAAGCACTTTCCCTAAGGGGAAAGTAGAGAGGAAAAGAAGGTCATGGTAATGTAATGGAGAACAAAGCCATGCTAGGGACTCTTCCCTAAGTACTTTATAAGAGTGAATAGGAAGGACATGGAGGTCATGTGTGCTTTGGAGAAGGCCATGCGAAGAAATTCTATTAAACATCCGCACTAACCCTTATTTCTAGTATGTCGTATAATTTCTTGGATAAATATATGAATTAATGCATGTGGAAAATTATAGCTCGGCATTTTTAACTCGGAGGTTTTAGCTCGGTACATACACATACCCTTATTGCTTGAACTTAATGACAAAATCGTTTTTCAGTGAATGTTCAATTCCTTCTAACCATGGGAATGATCAAGAAATGTATATAGCTTAACTTATGCAAAGTAAAAGTGTGTTTAGGATAATTTAAAAAGGAGAACTAATATCCATGTCATTACCAATTTCTTCTTATTAGAGATTTGCTTCGAATTGAATACTTTAGTATTACTCATGAGAAACATTTTCCCAACTAACTTTCTCGGATAGTGGATCTTCAACAATAATATTGGCTTATAGATTGTAATATGGAAATAGTCGTGGTTGGTATCTTTTAAACGTGCTGATTGAAACCTTGCAAAAGTGAATCATGAAAAAATTTCCAAACATAGGAATCGATGTATATAGATAGTTATCATCACATGAATGCATGAATATGGTGATCTTGATTGTGGTGAACCTCGACAAATATGAAAGACTAACCCCACCATCACTTTTTACACATTATTGGAGCTTTTCTTCCACTTCAATACTAAATATGTTTTTGAGCAATATAAAATCCAACTAGCTTTGTAAGCACAACCATATGAACTATACTATGGAGATGTTAGGATCACCACCACTTGAATGGACTAATTTATCTTTGTGAAAGCGAATCTTGAATTGATTCCAAGCATGAGAATGGTAAATATATATAATTTCTAAAACACACTTAAAGCAAAAGAATACGAGCACTAATTTCCAATCTTGCTTGAATTTGATCCACCATAGCCCACTCTTTCTTGCATTTCTCCTTTGAAATATCCCCACTCAAAGAAAAAGTGTGTTCTCATCTTCTTCTTTGCTCACATTGCTCAGAAGCACTACTAGTGTCTCATCATCCTCTATCTTCTTCCCAGTGGTGGCTGCCAGTTGTTGCTTAATGCTTTTGTATTTGTCAAGTGTGTGGTTTTAGAGGTTCACTTTCCTTCATATCAAGTTTGTAAATTTTTTGCTTGAGTGCCAAATAATTTATTAAGTTCATCTCATGCAGCTTTAGCCCGTTGTATCCCTGCAATGTGGTGTTAAAAGATTTCATCATTTAAGCTAAGTGCAATGAGCCCTAATGCTTTCTCATTCCTGTTCTTCCACTCATTCTCCCAATGCTCCTACCGACATTCATCTCTTCCTTCAGCTAGCCCCCACAGATTTTTCCTCATGAGAAAATACATGGTCTTTGTTTTCCATGTATGAAATTGCTCCCCATTAAATTTAGCTATCTTTTGTGCCGTGCTCATGATGATGTGAAGGGGGTCTTACCACTTGATCCAAGGGTAGTGTCTACTCTTTTACAACTCAAATCTTGTGTGAAATGATTCTTATAACAGATTTGCAAGCACGAATACACCAAAAATTGCATAAAGCCAAGGGTAACTGATTTGTACTGAATGGTTAGAATATAAAACCATCTTAGAATTTAAATATAAAGTGATAGAGACCTGTATTAGATACCCAATGGTAAGTTTGAACCATCAATTATACCAAAATAATAGTGATTAGTGCTAATTAATCACTCATAGTGAAATAATCCCCTGTTTTGTGTGCCAAAAAAAAGAGTGTACGGGGAGGCAGATCTGGTGCCTTAGAGTTCAAATGAGCTCATATCCTTTCAAGGGAATTAATAGAAGTTAGTATAGTAGAGTATCAAGCTAAGAAACAAAGCATTTGATCAGACATTGAATGCTTAATCTTAAGATTACCAAAACTGCTTTCTGTGAGTATCATAGAGCTGAAATCGGTTTGCTGGCAACGTTTTTTTGTGATTCTGACCACACAGGCGTGTTTGTAGCATTAGAAAACCCCTTGGAATGCTCTCTTGAGGTCTGCTTTTGTCAGAGTAGCATGTAATTGATGTTTGAAGATATTCTGACTAGATTTGGGGGAAACTTAGAATGCGTCGACCTCCTACGGGGGATGTAAGCTTCATGTATCCATGCCTACATTATCCTATTAAGTTAATTGCTAGCTAATCTCATCTTAATCATCTTAATTACATGCTAATGATTTTGATTCTTGCATTTGATCCACCATAGCCCACTCTTTCTTGCATTTCAACTTGGTATCAGAGCCCTAGATCCATGCCCAACATGCCTTAGCTCATCATCAAGTATTTTATTCATCTCATTAGCCATAATCATCATTATAAGCAGCACTAATCTCCTTTTTCTCCATAGTCAAGTTGCACCCCCAGCTAAAGAAAGCATCCATGCTCCTAATCCCCTTCAACAATCATCAAATCCTTTGAGGGGCCTCATCATCAGGTTAGGACGACCTGGATTGCCTAGCTCAAAAACTAGCAAATACTCATTAGGCCAATGCCTCAATTTATAGGGTTTACATCCACAAAATGCCAAGCATCTAATCCCAATGATTTCTCCTTGATTTGTGCCACCTCCCCTATGTCTAGGGGCACCTTTTCCTAGAATCTTTCTACACCCCTATATTCACTCATGCTACCCTTGATTCTCTCATCAGTAGATTTCTCTCACCTTTTCACTGATACCCACTCAATTACAGACTCTCTTTTACAGTCTCTTGCTAAGGGCTTGTTCCCACACACACCCATTCACTTGCATATTTCAACAATATCAAACCCAACTAGCTTTGTAAGCACAACCATATGAACTATACTATGGAGATTTTAGAATCACCACACCACTTGAATGGACTAATTTATCTTTGTGAAAGGGAATCTTGAATTGATTCCAAGCATGATAATGGTAAATATATATAATTTATAAAATATTAGTGCTAAATAGTGCAAATAGCTACACCTACAAGTATCCTAATCTACACCCAAATATTCCATAGATTGACACTAAAATAATGCATAAGAAACAAAGCGGTGTTCATGTCATTCTGTGATGTTTGGAGAATTTTAATAAATGATAAACATGACTTTATTTCCCTTGATATCGTTCATTTGAAAGAGGTGTTTAAACTACCAAAAATGAACAAAATCCCTTTTTCACGTGTGAAAAGGAGGTGTTTAAGATGTAAAAAATGACTAAATTTGATGCCTTCAAAGCTCAAAATTCTTGAATCTAAATTAATGTAGTTGACACTCCCCTTTCATGGAGTATTGAAAACACATCATAAAGATTACCTAGTGTAAAATGCATGGAGTATCACAACCTCCACGTGCTAGTGCTCATTGGTGGAGCTTGGTTATGTTATACAACCTTCAGCTAAAACCACTCCAAGGTATTATCATCATGCAAGTAAGTGGGACTTCATCTTTAAAAACAAAATGTGTTAAAAAAAATCAATTATTCTACCTTCAACCATAACCATAACCATAACTTGAAGAAAAGGGAATGGAAATGAGAATTGAATCCTAATAAAAAAGTTGTTCTAGAACCATTTAAAGGGAGTAATGTATGTAGAATTACTAGATATTTGTCCATTTGTTGAAGCTTGGCATGAAGGAATAGGATCGGAAGAAGCTTATATTGCAGGAGCTCAAATTTGTGTGATCACTCAATCTTGTATGAAGAAACATGGTTTACGGATTACTTCCCAATCTAGTTTTAGGATCATATTAGCAAATCATGCTAAAATAAAATGTCTGGGCATTGTAACTAATCTTAATATGGAAGTTTTTAATGTACACTGTAAAATCAATACTCATGTCATCATGCCAGCAGGACTGGGATCCTATCCTCTCATTTTAGGGAGACCATGATTATGGAAAGTGGGTGCCATTCCGAATTGGGGAAAAGGAATAATAACTATACATACAGGTAGTGGAAAAAGGATGAGTTTCGATATGGTAAATCGTATGGAGTTGAATGAGGAAGATGAAAGAAGTATTGAAGAAGAGGAGGCAAAAAGTGAAAGTTATGAAGAAGAAAGTGACAATTTTGAGATAGAAAATGGACAGGTATCTTTCATCCTTGGAGAAGAAGATCCACTGGAAGTTCAACTCATGTCTATAAATGAAGCAAAAGAGAAAGGAAGATTTGAAACCATGGAGAATCTAATGCAACCAAAGACTTCCCAACCACAATTATAGGAACTAATACAGGAGATGTTTAGTGCGAGCCTTACATTAGAAAAAAGGCAAGAGTATCTTGCTATGTTTTGCCAGATCTCCCAATCTTTTTTTCACTTCCTATGAAGAGATAAGAGGATTTACAAGTAAACCACTTAAGATTGAGTTAAAAGACGGTGTGAAATGAGTGTTTCAAAAGTTAAGAAGGTTCAGAGACAAGAGCAGATTTAAGTACTCAAGGAAGAGGTACATGAACTTATAAAAGCTGGTATTATTTATCAAATAGAAAATTAAGATTGGGGTAATTAAGTTGTGATCAGGCCAAAAAAAAGATGGAAGATGGAGGGTATGTGTAGATTATAAACCATTGAATGCCGCTGAAAGAGGAACCATTACCCTTACCTTTCCTTGATGACATTTTGGATAAAGTTGTAGGGCATGAGAGATATAGTATTTGTGATGGATATTATGGATACTTGCAGATAGCCATTGCACCCAAAGATCAAGAGGAGACAACTTTTATCACACCTTGGGGATGTTTTTTGTAATAGGGTTACGCCTTTAAGTTTCACAAATGCTCCTTCTTGGTAACAGCAAAGATCAGATGAAGTGCTTGCAGCATTCCTAGATCGGTTTGTTAAAGTTTTTTTGGATGACATCTGCATATTTAGTTCAAGGCATGAACATTGCAATAAATTGGAGCAAGTATTTAACATGTTAGATTCAAGGAGCGGCCGGGTAGCTGATTCCAAAAAAATGCTTTATTGGGCAACCAAGAATTAAACTTCTCAGGCATATGCATATGGTATCTCAAAATGGAATAGAACTAGATCCAGACAATGTCACCATTTTTTGGGCGCTCTCAGCAGTAACCCCCAATCGATAATACCTACGCGTGGCTTCAGCTCTTTTGTAAAATCCAACACTACATTGAATGGATGTAGGTCGGTATGTACAATTCCTGCGAACTGTGCTGCCGCTAGGCCAATTCCTGCCAAATGTGCTGCCGCTAGGCCTTCCACCAGGGCATGCATAATATGTGGCATGGTTATTACTATTTGTTTTATTTTAGAAAGTTCTAGATGACTTAAAGGAATATTATCGGGTGGGGGTTGTCTCCATCCTCGATCCAAACGGAAAATTGCTCTGGTGAGCTCATTGAATCTGAAGGGGACCTTCAGAAGAGTATCACCAAGCGAGCCGCCATTATAGTATGGAAAAATAGTGATCTAAGGAGATTCTTTTGTGAAGGCAATACACCTGACAATTGATGGGTGTAGAACCTGCATGCCCTGCTCTGCCTGGAAGCTCTCGAACTTGGCGCTGCCTTCTCCTTTGTAGTGCTTTCCACAAAAAGTTGTGCTCCAGCAAAAATGATATACCTTTAATTGTATACTCTTTTACTGTGCCAAAAACACCAGAGCCTATTGTTCGCCCTTCGAGCAGAGCCTCGTGCGGGATGCCAATGAGGTGTGTGCACATAGAATTGTAGATTGTACGATTAATGGCACCTGTCCCACTCACATCTGCCTGGCTGGACGTTGCAGCGACATCCTGGGCAATGCGCACTCTTTTGGGGAGTGACTCTGCATCCAGCGCCTTCATGCGCTTGCTCTTAGCTCTTTGCTCGCTCCATACAGCGTCCCATAATTGTAGACGATGCATATTAGCTTCAGGCGGGGCAGCATCTCTAAGATCATTGCATGCTACACGCATGCTCCCCAAAATGGTTCGTGTTATATGTTGATGGTTGAAATCTGCTATCTTTTGTCTATCAAGCAACTCAGCGTTGCCTCCGCTTCGAAGTCGACACTGTGCATTTTTCCATATCTACTCTATTAGATCTCACATGAGTATCTCAGACTCATTGATCTTTTTGACGACGTCATCTGCACATTGTGACACTGTGATGACTGCTTCAATGCGAATTACTCGTAGAACGATTTTACGCTCTTCAGAGGGGAAAGCATGTTGGTCGTCTTCGTAAATCTAGCAAATATCACTAAACACAACAAAAACAGAATATTAAACAATATTACTGAAATCAACATCAAGCAAACGTGAGAGAACAGCAACAAGTGTATCATTACTTATCAATGTTCAAACAAAAACGGAATATCAAATAATTTTACTGAAATCAACATCATCCAATACATCATCAAACGTGAGAGAACAGCAACAAGTGTATCATTACTTATCAATGATCAAACAAAAACGGAATATCAAACAATATTACTGAACTCAACATCATGCAATACATTATCGAACGTGAGACAACCGGAACAAGTGCATTATTACTTATCAAGTGTATACATGTTGCACTCCTCATCTACACACCTATCATGAGAGAGAGAGAGAGAGAGAGAGAGAGAGTTGTGAAGTGTATTATGAGAGAGAGAGAGAGAGGGGGGGAGGAAGAGAGAGAGGTGTGACAGATAGAGAGAGAGGGGACATTAGATGACATTTTTAATAGTTTTGTAAGTTCCTAAAGAGAGAAAAATAATGTTTTGTATTCCTAAAGCACTCCTCATCTACACACCTATCGTGATAGAGAGAGAGTTGTGAAGTGTATCATGAGAGAGAGAGAGAGAGTTGTGAAGTGTATCATGAGAGAGAGAGAGAGAGAGAGAGAGAGAGAGGAGAGGAAGAGAGAGAGTTGTGACAGATAGAGAGAAGAAACATTAGATGACATTTTTAATATTTTTGTGAGTTCCTAAAGAGGAAAATAATGTACTGTTTTAATTTTTAAGTAAATAGAGGGAGAAAAAAGAAATTATTAAGAATTATGTATATTTTAAGAGAAAAAAAGAAATCCATTTACACATCTATCGTGTTGTGAAGTGTATCATGAGAGAGAGAGAGAGAGAGAGAGAAAGAGTTGTGAAGTGTATCATGAGAGAGAGAGAGGGGGGTAGGAAGAGAGAGAGAGATATTCATTTTTTCGAGTTACGATATTATGAAATAAAACGTAAAGACAATATGATGTAAACTTTGATCCATGAAATACTCATGCCACGTTGGCAACCAAAGTATCGCATGGATCACACATAATAAAATCAATACAAGTCAAATCAAACAAATTTACGACATTTTTTCGACCGCGTTAACGATCACATGCCGTAATATGCAAGCAAATTTACGACATTTTTCCGACCGCGTTAACGATCAAATGCCACAATATGCAAAAAACAATATATACACTAGCGGACGACAACAACTTGCCGCGTTAACGACAAAATGCCGCCCGATTCTATGGGAATACGAATAGGATACGGACATACACTGGCCGCGTTACCGACCATATGCCCGCATTTGACAAAGGGAAGGGAAGGGAAGGTGACATCGCCATAACGATACTATGCTTGCCGCGTTACCGACTAGTACCGCTACGGCGTGCCATACTTACCATAGGACACAGACTAGCCGCGTTACCGACTAAGTGCCCCAGGGTAAGCACCATTCCGAAGAATGGCCTTACACACACACCCCTCGTGTGAACGGACCACCCACATCTTGCCGCGCATTGCAACAATGGGCGGCTGCCCGCACGAACACACACCCACACACACACCCCTCGTGTGGCGGACCACCCACATCATGTCGTGCATTGCCACAATGGGCGGCTGCCCGCACGAACACACACCCACACACACACACAAACAGAAGTCTCATTACCTCTGTATACTGTCAGCAATGAACTCCCAAAGGGCCCCCCGGGCCCATATATATAGAAAATTGTAGCCCGCCGGGCTAGATGACGACCTCGTGGGGACCCACCGGGTTTTTATTTTCCCCGGCGGGACTGCCGGGTATTGCAAAAGCCCGGCGGGATTTTATCCGGTTATCAGGGAGCTTCCCACCGGCTTTTTTGGGAACATGTTAACATGTTAACATATTAATAACATGTTAACACATGTTATTAACAAAAAAAAAATTGTGATCACATGAATATAAAATCATTGAAGAAAAATATCAAATCATTAAGTAATTATCAAGCTAAGAAGTTAATATAGCTTAGCTCTGCAACTATACAATTTCTAATCTAAATAGGTGACTACTAATGGATCATTTTATCCTCTCTCTCCTATATATACACACACACACACGAACACACACACATAAACACATGTACATATAAACAAACACACACGCATAAACACATGTACATATAAACAAACATCATTTTATCCTCTGTCTCCTATATATACACACACACAAACACATGTACATATAAACAAACACACACGCATAAACACACACACACACACACATGCATACAATACACATATATACACTCACACCTAGAGCATAAATACACCTTGAGTGCATGGACACAATAATTGAGATGAGGAGAGTAGAATCTAGCTAACTCTAATCCTTGATTTCATTGTGCAAGCTTAGTATGTTAGTTCTAGAGAACCTTTGATAATGTAGTCCAAGATAACATGTAAACGTTGAGATTAATACTTGTGACGCTTCATAATTTTGTATAAATATTTTTCATGAATTTTTGTTGTAAAAAGTGTGTAGAATGTTTTGTTAGGACATCTAATATGTTTTGACAAAATTTTGTGTTGCAGGAAATTTTTGGTTTTGGTCATTTTCGGGTAGTCATTTTTGTGGGCTGATTTTTGATTAGGTTACAGGTGGAATTAGGAAAAGTTTTGTATGAGAGAGTTTTTTTGTTTTGTACATAGAACAATTTTACTCAAGTGAAATCTTTCTAATTCACATTATTTCACATCCCTTTGGTGACTGCAACGTGGGTTTTAAGTGGTTTTGTGCTAAAAATTTTCCTAGAATATCATGTCGAGACATTCTAAGAATAAAGATTTAGCCTCGGACGAAGAGATAAAAAGTGGAAGAGATCTATTGAGCATCCTCATCGGATCACCGAGGCGCAAATGGCACACCATGGAAAAGCACTATTTTCCCAGTGTCTTAAAAAAAACATAATCTCATGGGAATGATGACCGCGTATGAAGAAAGATTCCTAAACATGCTTTTTTCCAAAAGGGAAACATCGCCAAAAATATGGCACACGGATCGAGAAATCTCCAAAAGGGCTACTTTTGGCTTTTGGACACATGAAGAAGATGAATACATAGAAAATCGAAGAAGAGATGAAGAGTGCGAGTGTGTATGCAAGTGTGAGTGCGAGATTTTCATGAGAGTGAGAGTGCCGGTGAGATAGCTCTGGGGTGGTCAGGTGGCTTGAACTCTTTCCTTCAAGAGTGCTTCATATCAGATTGTTGTAAGATTTCTTGATTATATAAAGAATTGTTCTCTTTCTACCTCAATATTTTGTGCCAAATTGTATTTTTTTGAATTGTGTTGTGATTATTAAGTGGGAGCGTCTCAATCCTTGAGCTCATTGTGTAAGTTTACTATGTGATTCCTAGATAACCTACTATCGTATGCTTATGGACCTCTAAAGAGTTGATCCTTGGAGCACCTTCAGGATTTGAATCTAATAGCTTACATAAAGTAAATCCTACCTTGAACTAAATCCATTATGAAAGTCTAGGAAACGAGGTGGGCACTATTCCATATGTAACGATGTGTGTTTAAAGGTGGGGTAAATGGGGATCTCATTATTTTTCATTTAGATAGAGAGAAACATAAATAAATAAAGAGGGGAGAGTGAGTGAGGATTAAATATATGTGTGTGTGCGTGTGTGTGGTCTTTTGTACTTTTCAAAAGGAGAAAAATCATTTCACCACTTTTGATTTCTAAAGGAAAATGTTTTAATCATTTAATAAATCTCCTACTCCAACTATCACAAGAGAAACCTATAATTTTTCATAGTAGTGTATGATATTCTACGATGCTCATGGGCTCAAGTAGAGCTTAAGTTATGGGATTTGTTGAGTTTATGAAAGTTTTATGTAATAACACCAGTTTAGGAATTTTGGAAAACTTTCACAATTTTGGCACTTTTCCCTTTGGTCAAATACATGGAAATTTGAGGGTATTTATTTTGCATAAAGTTATGAGGTAGAGATGTTGGAAGATGTTGTTACTTAGGTTTAAAATAGGAAGCTTTTTGAGAAATAGAATGTTTGCTTCAATGACTTGAATGGAGCCTCATGACATAGGTGAGGTAGAGAAAGACTATAGTAAACTAGAGGTAAAGATTAGAACTAGTTTAGAACTTAAAGTGTTGTAATCTTACATTTCCAATGCTCTTTCCTCATATGCTTCATCATCAGTGTCATTCTTCTTTCTTGTGATGATAACTCTCATATAGTTTATCGAGTGTTTCTCCATATCAACATTTGAAACTTCAACCCCAAGCCACACCAGATATATTGTATCACTTGGTCTCCCATGTACAAAGTTATTTTTTGTGACGTCAACTTCTACCTTGAACTCTTCCCTTGGCTTATGGCATGGTGGCCCACAATAGTGCCCTTCATTCTTCTCTAGTCCAATTGTCTCATCCTTGTTTTTTGTGTCATCAATGGAAGAATCCCTAAAAGTCATACTTTTGGGCCAAAATTCATGGCAAAAGGAATTTTCATACACATTTGCAATATTCAAGGCAACAACCATGTTCTCTCAATACTCAATGAGAGGTTTAATCCATTTTGCATATGTTGAACATCTCCTTTGCTTTCCAGAAAGCTTTTCCACCAATTCAATACTCAATACTCAATACTCAATGAGAGGTTTAATCCATTTTGCATATGTTGAACATCTCCTTTGCTTTCCACAAAGCTTTTCCACCAATTCAAGGAGGTATTCAAGCCTTGTACAACCAGATCACTACAAGACACTACTGCCATACACGCGATAAGTTACGGGCGCGTGCATGGTCGAGTAGTATCGGGCGCGTGTATATTGGCATCTAAATTTGCGTGTATACTGGTTTCAGAAACACGTCTACCAACGCGTGTATTTTTGACTTTTAGAGTACGTCTAGATTCTCTAGAATAAGAATCTTTATTACACTCTGGAACGAGAAAAGGGATTTCCCAGAAAAAGACTAGAAACACGCTTAGTTGGATGAATGTAAATACTTGTGAGTGACTTATTCCTAGATTCCCTAGGAAAAGAATCTAGAATTCTTGAAAGGATCGAGGATCCAAAAGGAAACAGAAATTTAGACTTAATTGAATTGAGTTGAGAAAAAGTTACCTTTAATAACTGAGCCAAGTAATGGCCGAGACTTAGAAAGTTCTGTCAGTATGAAAAGTAGAGTAACTGTACTTTTAACCTCGTTGATTATGGAACAAAAATTCTGATAACTAGATCAAGGAAAGTTAATAATCAAACCTGATTCGCTCAAAGCAAAAAGAGACCATCTTGTTCGTAGAAATTGGAATTGATGTGATGTGTGGGATGTGTGGATTGATATGGATTGATGTGTGGAAGGATGTGGAATGTGTGAATTGATATGGAGTGTGTGGATTGATGTGGATTGATGTGTGGTATGATGTGAAGTGATTGTATTGATGAGAAATGATGTGGAGTGATGTGGAGTGATGTGGAAATGATGTGGGTTGATGCAGAGTGATGTAGAGTGATGTGGAAATGATGTGGGTTGATGTGGATGATGTGAATGAATGTGGAAATGATGTGGGATAATGTGAATGAATGTGGAAATGATGTGGGATGATGAGAATGAATGTGGAAATGATGTGGGATAATATGAATGAATGTGGAAATGATGTATAATGATGTGAATGAATGTGGAATGATGTGATGTGAATTGATGTTGCAAAATTTAGAATAATGAGAAATGACGTGGAATGATGTGGAATGATATGGAATGATGTGGAATGATGAGGAAAGATGGGAATTTTGCTTGGAAACTATATTTGTATGTGAAACTTGTTTTTTAAAGATTGTTTTATGTCAAGAATGTTGGGGAAGCATTTTGAATATCTTATGGAATGAGGTCGTAGGGACCTAAGTGGAGAATGTTGCAAACAACTGACAGAGAGTCAAAGAAGGACGTCTCGCATGGTAAGATTGCCCCAGGTCTTGACTAGCCTCGGTTCGATTAAAATGGTGAGCTTCCGGTACGGTGGATGAGGGGCCAAGGAAGCGGCCTATGTGTGAAGCACTAGGTCACCTGCGAAGAAGGAGCCTAGAGGGTGCTGACCATATGGTGCTTGGACTCTAGGTTGCCCAGGATATCCACGCATGCATCGAGGAAGAAAATCAGTTGGAGTTGTTTTCTGAATATAGGCATGAATTTGGTTGATTGGCTGGATGAGTTCATGGCTCTTTTAAGTGGATCTTGTTGGTTTATCTAGCTGATCTTCAGCACAGAGTCCATATGGATCTTATGAGATTATACTCGTAGGTACTATGAGTAGGAACTATTGAAAAGGACCCTGAGTGACCAGGTGGTGAGCGTTCTGGCTACCAATGATACCATAGGTATGCTGAGGAAGGAATGAATGGAATACTTGATTATATTCCTGGGTACTACGGGCTAGCAACTATTGAAAAGACCCCTGAGTGAAGTACTATGTGAGCCTAGAGGGACTGACCAGGTGGTGAGTGTTCTGGTTGGCCGATAATGCCATAGGTACACCAAGGAAGTAATGACTGGAATTTGGATTCTATGGTTGCAAAGTGGAAAAGTTGGAATTGGAATACTGAGAGGATTGTGATGGAAACACTGTGGTTTTATTGCAATGCTATTTTGGAAATAGTTGAATCTAAGAAAAGGCAATTTCATATTGGGTGCGTAACTGGTGTGTCTATTTAACTTTTGCATAAGTGATGTGGCTAGGGGGCCTAGGAACTCTTTTCTCTAGTACCCGGGACAAAACATAACCAAAATTTTATAATGGATTCTATCAATATAGTGGTGGGAGGTTGGCTAATCCATATGGTTGGAGCTGTATCGATGGATTTCTGTAATAAAATTCAATCTTGTTTAAGTAACGATAGATGAAATAAGTCACAGGATAATCCTTGTTCTATGTAAAAGAGTCAACGACTATGCCTTTTTTGATGGGGGAAAAAGTGTTGGTCTCTATGAACCAAGTGCAAGTTCCTCCTTTGATTCGGCCATGTGACCCGTAGATTCGATTAGAATACAAAGGATAGTTAAGGCTCTTGAGTACATTAGGAGATTTTCTTGGAGGAATTGCATATGCTTTCTGGGCGAGGGAAGTTTTTTTCGGGTTTGGTTTTGGAAGAACCGAGGGATTAGTCTCTTTTCGGGACATTCGTGGGCGAGGCCCCCAATGGGAAGCTCTGCCCTGCATGCAAGGTTGCTACCTCCACTGCCAGCACTCCAGAGTTCGATGCACAGAGGGGGCAGGGATCTCAGACTTTGCGTGATATTCATGACTCATATGTTAGAGATCCTGATTTTTTTGATGTTTGGCACAAGTTAGAAACTAATAATTGGTTGCCTCTTCATGATTATGCATGTAATGATGGTTTCCTTTTCTTGTAAAAGCGTTTATGCATTACGGTTCCTTATAGATCTTTTATTCTTAAAGATATGCATCGTCCCCCATATGTTGGTTATCGTGGCATTCTCACTACTCTTTGCACCATAGAAGAATATTTTTATTCGCCACACAATTAAAACATGATGTTGCTTCTTTTGTCTCAGAATGTGTGACATGTCAATGAGTCAAAAGATGCCAAGCAAAAACGTATGGGCTACTCATGCCTTTATCTATTCCCACGCGACACCATGGGAATAAATTTCTATGGACTTTAACTGGTTTACCAACCACATCTTCTTGAAATGATATAATATGGACAATTGTTTATAGGTTCTGTAAGTAATATTATTTCATTGCATGTCATAAAACATTGAATGCCTCACAATTGTTTATCAAAACTGTCTTCATAAATCATGGTTTATTAAAGTCATTATTTCATATCATGATTCTTGTTTCTTGTAATCATTTTTGGATGGCATTGTTTTCAAACTTAGGCACTAACATTGATTTTAGTTCTACATATCATGCAAAAAGACAAACTGAGCCCACTAATAACAACATTATTTTAGATCTTTTAAGGTCTTACACTATCTCATCTCTCACAAATTGGGACCAGTATTTGCATCTTTTGCAATTTGCATATAATAACACACCTCATACAACCACTGGAAAAGGGCTTTTGAGATTGTCTATGGTAAGAAACTTCCAACTCCAATTACTAGACTTTCTCATGAAGTTCGAGCACGGCCGATGATTTTGCTATGACTCATAAACGTATTTTAGTCAAAGCTCATGAGTCTATTCTTAAGGCTCAAAAAGCTTACACTAAACAGGCTAACAAGCATAGAAGACCAAAGACTTTTGAAGAAAATTATTTAGTTTGGCTTCGCATAGAAAAGTGTAGATTAAATTTTGTTGACAGACATCCAACCATTAAATTATCTCCATGATTTTATGGGCCTTTTAGAATTACTGCTAAGATCAATGACAATGCTTATCGTTTTTCCCTTCCTAACCATTGGAATATTCATAATTCCTTTCACATTATTCTACTTAGACCCTTCAAAGGTACACCACCTTCAACCCCCGTTTATGATGACCCACCTCTCCTAGAGGCTAATACAAAAATTTAATCTACTTTAACTGGTTTACCAACCACATCTTCTTGAAATGATATAATATGGACAATTGTTTATAGGTTCTGTAAGTAATATTATTTCATTGCATGTCATAAAACATTGAATGCCTCACAATTGTTTATCAAAACTGTCTTCATAAATCATGGTTTATTAAAGTCATTATTTCATATCATGATTCTTGTTTCTTGTAATCATTTTTGGATGGCATTGTTTTCAAACTTAGGCACTAACATTGATTTTAGTTCTACATATCATGCAAAAAGACAAACTGAGCCCACTAATAACAACATTATTTTAGATCTTTTAAGGTCTTACACTATCTCATCTCTCACAAATTGGGACCAGTATTTGCATCTTTTGCAATTTGCATATAATAACACACCTCATACAACCACTGGAAAAGGGCTTTTGAGATTGTCTATGGTAAGAAACTTCCAACTCCAATTACTAGACTTTCTCATGAAGTTCGAGCACGGCCGATGATTTTGCTATGACTCATAAACGTATTTTAGTCAAAGCTCATGAGTCTATTCTTAAGGCTCAAAAAGCTTACACTAAACAGGCTAACAAGCATAGAAGACCAAAGACTTTTGAAGAAAATTATTTAGTTTGGCTTCGCATAGAAAAGTGTAGATTAAATTTTGTTGACAGACATCCAACCATTAAATTATCTCCATGATTTTATGGGCCTTTTAGAATTACTGCTAAGATCAATGACAATGCTTATCGTTTTTCCCTTCCTAACCATTGGAATATTCATAATTCCTTTCACATTATTCTACTTAGACCCTTCAAAGGTACACCACCTTCAACCCCCGTTTATGATGACCCACCTCTCCTAGAGGCTAATACAAAAATTTTAGTTGTTGAAACAATTATTGATCGTGAGCAAACTATAACTCGCAATGGTAATATTTATGTCAGATATTTGGTTAAGTACAAGAATCATCCTGTAGAATAATCTCAGTGGATTTCAGACCACGCCCTTGCTACCCACTCTACCTTGATCGACACCTTTCACAGACATTTGCACAAACAGTGAATTTTACACTTGGTATTGAGACCGGTGTAGTTGTATGAAGGTCATAAATTTGAGGTATCACACGATTGGAAGTTTATTTTCGGTATTCAAGGAAATATATTTAAATACACCATGAAGAGGACGTGAGCCACTCTTATGGTAGGGGATATTTAACCCATTCTTATGTCGCATGCATAAGCTTTTTCATCTCTTTTGAGCTTTGAGTATTCCTTTCAAGTTTATTTTTATAGAGGGCCAACCGTGAGCTTCTAGCAGCTTTTTGGTGACTTCTCGATGATCCATGATGGAATTTCTTACTTGATAAGAAAGAAAAACAAGAAACATATTGTTTGCGATCACAATCTCTAGCCTAATCCAAGTCACAAAATCGAGATATTGTACATGATGTGGATGTGTAAGTGATCATACCCAATGGTACGTTTGATGTACTTTAACAATAACATATCCCTACCTTATAATGGTTCTCTTGGGGATGATTCGAGAACCTACTAAGGACACCAGCTCTGCAACACTCATATCAAGTTGTGTATTACATAGGAAGATCAAACCCCACTAACATCCTGTACTCCTTCATAACTACAAGTGGGGAAGCATCTTTGCATCAACCTCGATGGGGGGTGATTTTGAGCTTAGATATGCTAAATGTCTTTAAAATTTTTGCTAAATACTTTTAGTAAGAAATGCAGATTCCATATGACTCTTGCATGACCCTAATCCTCGAAAGCACATGCATAAACTCTAGGTCTGCTAATCAAACTTGGAACTCAAAATCTCTTGTGTCTATTGGTTCTTCTCTTCATGGTTCTCTATGACATCACATGAGGTCATCCATCTTTAGGATAATGATCATGTGTACTTTCCCAGGCTGAGAGAAAATATAGAAATTTTCATTTCATGGGCTTTAAAAAACACCAATACTTACAAAGAAAGCATCTATCCCACTAGTACCAACTTGCTTAGAAGGATTTTTTTTTTTCAATCCGTACAATGCATACTTCAAGAGTATGTATACTTTATTTTCCAAATTATCTCAAACCCAAGTAGTTGCACCACCTAAACCTCCAATGCTAAATATTTCTTTCAGAGGTATCAAACCCAACTAGCTTTGTAAGAACAACAAAAAGAACTATCTATGGAAATTTTAGGAGCACCACCACTTGAATGGACTAATTTATCTTTGTGAAAGTGAATCTTGAATTGATTCCAAGCATGAGAATGGTAAATATCTATAATTTCTAAAATATTAGTGCTAAATAGCACAAATATCTACACCTATAAGGATCCTAATCTACACCCAAATATTCCATAGATGACACTAAAATTGTGCATAAGAAACAAAGCGGTGTTCTTATCATTCAATGATATTTGGAGAATTTTAGGAAACCATAAACATGACTTTATTTCCCTGGATATCGTCCATTTGAAAGAGGTGTTTAAACTACCAAAACTGATCAGAATCCCTTTTTCACGTCTGAAAAGGAGGTGTTTCACATGTAAAAAATAACTAAATTTGATGCCTTCAAAGTGCAAAAATCTTGAATCTAAATTAATGTAATTAACACTCCCCTTTCATGGAGTATTGATAAAGATTAACTTGTGCAAAACTCATGGAGTATTACAACCTGCACGTGCTAGTGCTCATTGGTGGATCTTAGTTATGTTATCGAACGTTCCGCTAAAACCACTCCAAGGTATTGTACTCAAAAGTATTATCATCATGCAGTAAGTGGGACTTATGGATCATGTGGAATCAAGCACGTGCAAGCAAGCAAGCTAGCATGTACAGAGTATACAAGACTCTACGAGAAGACATTTTGCCACAAGAAGTCGTGGCGTGGTGCAAGCAAGCAAGAACACACTACAACACAAGACCTCTACGCAAGAAGTAACATTCATATTAAGTGATAGCACCTCTTGAAGGAGGCTAGGCGTATCTATAATCAGATCTACCATGATCATGTTTGGGTGGCTAGTAAGGTGGTGGTGGCCAAGAGGACCTTGCGGGCTTGTTACCGTAGGGAGGTGGCATTTTGTGGGGGGGTGATTTGTGGTGAGGAGGGGGGGCAGTGGGGGGCATAAGGAGGGGAGGCCACTCGGGAGTGGAAGCCAACGGGTGGGGGTTTCATCATGTGCAGGAAGCCGGGGGTGGTGTCTGCTGGGGAATCAGGGAATTAAGTGCCAAAGATGGTGTGAAGAGTCTTGAGGAAGAACAACTTTTTTTCACAGGTGTTGCGCCTAAAAACATCGAGACCAAACCCTTGCTATCGCTTCCACCATTAAAAATCTCTCCACATTTGCCTAAATATTTAAGAAAAATATCAAATCATTGAGTAATTATGAAGCTGGGTCCTATTCTCGATCTAACAGATCCATTTTAATCCTTAATGTCAGATCCTACTCTTCCTTTGGGGTGGAGGCAGAGGAATCCAAATAAGTTATGTGCCATTATCACCAGCATTATCGTTCCTCAAGGTTTGTGGGGAATCCATCCTGGTAGTGGTGTGGAACAATGCCAAATGCCCATAGGAGTCATTTCTCTTATTTTTAGCAATAGCAATGAAGGCACTAAGAAGTTGCCCGGTGTCCTTCATGTGCTAGACATCAAGAGGGACGTTTTATCCAATATAGACATAAATGATCATGGCTTGAATGTTCTCTCCATAAGGGTAGTGTAGTCATCATAGATGCCAATGAAAATGTCCTAGAGAGAGGAATCCAACGTAGCAATTTGTATGAGTAGGTGGATTTTACAAGCTAAGTCGATGATGGGATAAGCAAGTGATGGTATGAAAGATATGTGCACATTCATTTTCTAGTCTTTAAAAGGATGCAAGGGATGTGGCACATCTACAAGCATTGTTTGAGATGTCAGATATATGTGAAGCTTACACGAAGGGCAAGTAGCATCAGTATGCACATTTTCAAAAGAAACCAAGATTCTGAATTATGTAGAGTCTCTTTTAGATATTTTCCATGCAGATGGGCAAGCAATATCAACATGCACATTTCCATAAGAAATCGAGAATTGTGCAAAGGCTTCTTTAGATCTTGTTCATGCAGATCTTTGTGGTAAAATGCCAACATCTGAATCTCTTAACTTTTGTTACAAATCGATAACTTTTGTAGGATGACATGGGTGTATTTTCTCTGAGAAATATTGAAGCTTCTAAAAAACTCAAACTGTGGCATGGTTTGGTAGAGAATGAGATAGAAAGAGGCTAAAAAATTTTCAAAAATACTGAAGATGAGTATTCACTCTATTGGTGAACTCAATGCCTACTCCAAGGGGCATAAGATGACAAATTTGAGAGCTACTCATACTCTCCAACAAAATAGTGTTACAAAGTGCAAGAATTGCACAATTGTGGCACAATTATGGAGATGGCATGAAGTATGCTTGAAGGGAAAAGAATGTTTTTTTTTGTTAAGATATTGAGCTCAACTAGTGCAAATATTGGTGATATGCCAGGATGTGAGCTCTGCTCTTATTCTAGTGGCATGGTTGGTGAGATTATCAGTGATAGTGGTTTATATGTTATGTGACAGCCATTTTGGCGTCCATGTTGTTTAGAGCTAGGAAAGCTACCTTTACTCCAAAAAAAATGGTTCTTTTTATAGGAACCAAGAGGGTGAGAACAATCTTTAGGAAGAACAACTTTTCTTCATTGGTGTTCCGCCGTTCTCCGCATCTCGAGATGAAACCGTTACTTATTCCCTTTCACTGACACCATTGAAAACCGGCTCCTCTTTCTTCAAAACGATGCATTTGACATCCTCTTTCTTCAAAAATGATGCATTTGACATCTTGCGATGTAACATAGTAGGCGCTACCATGCTTGGGGAGTCTCGGGCTATGACTACCATGACATAAAATCAACTCCTCTTTCTTCAAAATGATGCATTTGACATCCTACAATGTAACGTAGTAGGATCTACCATGCTTGAAGAGTCTCGGGCTATGACTACCATGACTTAAAACTAACTAAAATTTGTCTAAATATTAAAGAAAAATATCAAATCATTAAGTAATTATCAAGCTAAGAAGTTAATATAGCTCAACTCTACAACTATACAACTTCTAATCTAAATAGGTGACCAGTAATGGATCATTTTATCCTCTCTCTCCTATATATATACACACACACACACACACACATAAACACATGTACATATAAACAAACACACACGCATAAACACATGTACATATAAACAAACATCATTTTATCCTCTGTCTCCTATATATACACACACACAAACACATGTACATATAAACAAACACACACGCATAAACACACACACACACACACATGCATACAATACACATATATACACTCACACCTAGAGCATAAATACACCTTGAGTGCATGGACACAATAATTGAGATGAGGAGAGTAGAATCTAGCTAACTCTAATCCTTGATTTCATTGTGCAAGTTTAGTATGTTAGTTCTAGAGAACCTTTGATAATGTAGTCCAAGATAACATGTAAACGTTGAGATTAATACTTGTGACGCTTCATAATTTTGTATAAATATTTTTCATGAATTTTTGTTGTAAAAAGTGTGTAGAATGTTTTGTTAGGACATCTAATATGTTTTGACAAAATTTTGTGTTGCAGGAAATTTTTGGTTTTGGTCATTTTCGGGTAGTCATTTTTGTGGGGTGATTTTTGATTAGGTTACAGGTGGAATTAGGCAAAGTTTTGTATGAGAGAGTTTTTTTGTTTGTACATAGAACAATTTTACTCAAGTGAAATCTTTCTAATTCACATTATTTCGCATCCCTTTGGTGACTCCAACGTGGGTTTTAAGTGGTTTTGTGCTAAAAATTTGCCTAGAATATCATGTCGAGACATTCTAGGTCCTAAAACGAAGGTCAAGAATAAAGATTTAGCCTCGGACGAAGAGATAAAAAGTGGAAGAGGAGGATAAAATGTTCAAGATGATCTATTGAGCATCCTCATCGGATCACCGAGGCACGAATGGCACACCATGGAAAAGTGCTATTTTCCCAGTGTCTTTAAAAAAACATAATCTCATGGGAATGATGACCGCGTATGAAGAAAGATTCCTAAACATGCTTTTTTCCAAAAGGGGAACATCGCCAAAAATATGGCACACGGATCAAGAAATCTCCAAAAGGGCTACTTTTGGCTTTTGGACACATGAAGAAGATGAATACACAGAAAATCGAAGAAGAGATGAAGAGTGCGAGTGTGTATGCAAGTGTGAGTGCGAGATTTTCATGAGAGTGAGAGTGCCGGTGAGATAGCTCTGGGGTGGTCAGGTGGCTTGAACTCTTTCCTTCAAGAGTGCTTCATATCAGATTGTTGTAAGATTTCTTGATTATATAAAGAATTGTTCTCTTTCTACCTCAATATTTTGTGCCAAATTGTATTTTTTTGAATTGTGTTGTGATTATTAAGTGGGAGCGTCTCAATCCTTGAGCTCATTGTGTAAGTTTACTATGTGATTCCTAGATAACCTACTATCGTATGCTTATGGACCTCTAAAGAGTTGATCCTTGGAGCACCTTCAGGATTTGAATCTAATAGCTTACATAAAGTAAATCCTACTTTGAACTAAATCCATTATGAAAGTCTAGGAAACGAGGTGGGCACTATTCCATATGTAACGATGTGTGTTTAAAGGTGGGGTAAATGGGGATCTCATTATTTTTCATTTAGATAGAGAGAAACATAAATAAATAAAGAGCGGAGAGTGAGTGAGGATTAAATATATGTGTGTGTGCGTGTGTGTGGTCTTTTGTACTTTTCAAAAGGAGAAAAATCATTTCACCACTTTTGATTTCTAAAGGAAAATGTTTTAATCATTTAATAAATCTCCTACTCCAACTATCACAAGAGAAACCTATAATTTTTCATAGTATTGTATGATATTCTACGATGTTCATGGGCTCAAGTAGAGCTAAAGTTATGGGATTTGCTGAGTTTATGAAAGTTTTATGTAATAACACCAGTTTAGGAATTTTGGAAAACTTTCACAATTTTGGCACTTTTCCCTTTGGTCAAATACATGGAAATTTGAGAGTATTTATTTTGCATAAAGTTATGAGGTAGGGATGTTGGAAGATGTTGTTACTTAGGTTTAAAATAGGAAGCTTTTTGAGAAATAGAATGTTTGCTTCAATGACTTGAATGGAGCCTCATGACATAGGTGAGGTAGAGAAAGACTATAGTAAACTAGAGGTAAAGATTAGAACTAGTTTAGAACTTAAAGTGTTGTAATCTTACAGTTCCAATGCTCTTTCCTCATATGCTTCATCATCAGTGTCATTCTTCTTTCTTGTGATGATAACTCTCATATAGTTTATCGAGTGTTTCTCCATATCAACATTTGAAACTTCAACCCCAAGCCACACCAGATATATTGTATCACTTGGTCTCCCATGTACAAAGTTATTTTTTGTGACGTCAACTTCTACCTTGAACTCTTCCCTTGGCTTATGGCATGGTGGCCCACAATAGTGCCCTTCATTCTTCTCTAGTCCAATTGTCTCATCCTTGTTTTTTGTGTCATCAATGGAAGAATCCCTAAAAGTCATACTTTTGGGCCAAAATTCATGGCAAAAGGAATTTTCATACACATTTGCAATATTCAAGGCAACAACCATGTTCTCTCAATACTACTCAATGAGAGGTTTAATCCATTTTGCATATGTTGAACATCTCCTTTGCTTTCCACAAAGCTTTTCCACCAATTCAAGGAGGTATTCAAGCCTTGTACAACTAGATCACTGCAGATAATCTGATGGGAGAAATCGATGATGATTATTGAATATGGTCTTACACAAACCGTCAGCATACTCATGTACTAATGAAGGGCCACAAACAGGACATGCATGTTTACCTGATGTTTTCAGACCTGTTAAAATATAAATATAAGTTAGAATAATAAAGTCAATAGTTATAATTAATATAGCCAATAGTATTAGAGTAGGAAGGTAATTAGAATTCTTACCAAAACAATCGCTATATCCTAGAAAGTCATGCATTGTCCACATCAACACTGCTTTTAAGTCGAAGTGTCAAGAGGAGGGAGGCCTACCAATGTCCACCACCGCAACACCTCTCCATAGTTCCTCCAACTCATCAATCAACGGTTCGAGATAAACATCCATATGCTTGACTTTATGTTTCCCTGGAATTAGAAGGGATAACATAAGATGTTCCTTCTTGATCGCCATTGATGGTGGAAGGTTGTAATTCACCAACACAACTGGCCACATGCTGTATGCGGTGCTTTTGAAACCAAATGGATTCACTCCATCCATACCTAGGCCGTCTCAAGTTTCTGGGCTCTGTTTTAAAGCTGGGCCACTCATCTTCAATATGCTTCCAACAAGTAGGAGTGTCTGCGGGAATTCTCCACATGCCATCATCTGATCGATGTGAGGAATGCTATGACATGAGCTCTGCTATGGATTTGCACTTGAACATGTGTTTGATGCGAGGAATTATAAGAAAGTGTTGCAAGACTTTACGAGGTGCATCAAAACTCTTCACATGTGTTCAATACCTTGCTTCACCACAAGTGGGACAATGTCGAGCCTCCTTATGCATCCCACGAAAGAGAATGCAATCATTGACGCATGCACGTATGCGATCATAATCCAATCCTCCAAGAGATGTCACATAGCACCTTGCTATGTCTCTTGAGGTGGGTAGTCTATTCCCCTTTGGAAGCATGTTTGATAATAGCTAGCATCCTATGAGATCCCTGTCCCCACCATGCGACGGATTCGGGGTACTAGCAGCGGAAGTAGCACTTCATGTAAGGGGCAAGGACCCACACTCGGGACCTCATCCACGGATATCCGGACAAGAGACTAATCCGTCGGTTTTTCCAAAACCGAACCCGGAAAAACTTCCCTTACCCGAAAAGCACGGGCGATTCCACCAGGATAACTTTTTACTCTAACGTAGTCAAGATCATTACTAATCACGCTGATCCGACTGCACCTATAAAGATACTCGGTCGGATCAAGAAGAAACTTGCACTTGGATCATTGGGATCAACGCTTTTTTCCCCATCAAGAGGCACAGCCGTTGATTCCTATCCATAGAACAATTACTATCCGGGATTTACTTTATCTATCGTAATAACAGAAATTGAGTCTCGATTTACGGATCCATCAGCCCAGCCTAACCCCATCCAGTCCCATGGGTTAGCCAACCGCCCAACCACTGTAGTGATGGGATCCAATTAAGAATTTGGTTAGGTTTTGTCCCGGGTACCAAGGAAAAGAGTTCCAAGGCTCCCTAGCCGGAAGTTCATGCAAACATAAAACTAGTCACACCACTTACACACCCAATATGAAATTACCTTTTTCTTACCATCAGCTAACTTTAAAACAATCCTTTAATGAAACCATTATGTCACTGATGACAATCCTCAAAGTCTCTGGTTGAATCCTTATTTCCAATCATTCATTCATCGGTATACTTATGGCATCATTGGCAACCAGAACGCTCACCACCTGTTCACTCAGGGGCCTTTTCCATAGTTCCTAGCTCATAGTAACCGGCAATATATTCATATAATAGAATGGAGTCTCCGTGGAAGATCAGCAAGATCAACCCACAGATCCATATAAAAGAGCCATGGACTCATCCGTTGAGGACCAGCAAGGTCAATCAACCAGATCCATGCCCGGTTTCAGAAAACAACTCTTACTCCTTGTTCCAATATCTTCCACGACGCACGTGTGGGTATCTTCGGCGACCCAGAGCCCGAGCACCGTATGGTCAGCACCCTCTAGGATCCTTCGGAGGTAACCTAGCGTTTCACTCATAGGCCGCTTCCTTGGTCCCTAATCCACCGTACCGGAAGAGTATCAACACCATCTGACATGTGTACATATCGATTTTTGAAAACCCCTTTCTCTGTTTTTGGAAAAACCAAAAAAACAGAAAAACCAGTAGAAAATTTGCTCTAATTCCTTCAATATTTGTCCAAATTGGGCAACCAGGCATTCATTAGCTTAGCATTAGTGTCCATCAACTCCATGTAAGAGGAATTTGTCCAATTGTAAAACACCAAGGATTAATTGCTCAATTAAAAATGCTCTGTTTCTGTGCAACCAGTGGACAGCCTGTTTTAATCAGCTCATTCCCAGCTCAATTAAGCATCATTGACCAAACAAATCACATAGCCCTCTTCTCCAAAGTGTAAAGCATCCAATTGCTAAAGCAAACTTGAAATATATCAACCAACCAATGAGAATCGGATCTCCTCGTAGGCAAAATGGACAAAATCTGCTCTGTTTTCACTGTCTGGCTGCGCCGCCTACTGTAGGGCCCTTTGGGAGTGATTGAAGTGCTATTTGATGATGGTATTGAGTGCCCAACACACCTAGGCACATGTGCAATCCACCAATGCTTGGATTTTTGCCAAATACATGCTCCAAATGCTTCAATTTTGGGCTTCTTTTTCACTGTTTTGTGAGAGCTCAAAAACCAGAGATTTTCACACTTTGAAATGCATTCAAATTGCTCCAAAATTTGTTCAAGGCTTGCACATGGGTTGCCAATACATCCCTCTTTGTCAAATACATATGTCTTTTGCCAGAATCACACGTATTTCCACCATACATCAATGTTCCCAAGCTTTAATGGAAAGCTTCAAAAACCAGAATTTTGCTTTGCTTTGATTTGCTTTGTTTTTGCCTGTATCACCTGCAATCCGCTCAAGGATGTTTAGAAGACCTTACCCGGTAGGCCAAGCTCTCAGATCTGATAGTATTTGGTGTGCTCCAAGCTTCACAGCTCCAATGGCAAGCTTCACAGCTTCTCTTCACAGCTTCTTCTTCTCTCTTCACTCACTCACTCATAAACCCTAATAAACAGCACAAGGCTCTGATACCATGTTGAAAGAACGGTAGAGGAGGAAGGAGACACACACACAGGAGCAAACCCTAATGTATATTGCAAACCCTAACCATAGAGGGAAGCCATGTCCTCTCTCACACAAAGCATAATGCACTAATCCATAATCCACACTACACACAATAAGTTGTGTCCACACTCTACTAACCCTAGCTAATGTCCACATACTATGACCAGCTGGACACGGGGTCATTTATGTCTCACACATGTTCCTACCTAATCTGCCAGCACATAGCATAGCTGGCTCACACTGACATCGAGCTTGAATCTCAACAGCCAAGGCCTGCCCTCGCAGGAGACCTCGACCCTCACCACAGCAGCATGCCCCTGATGGCCCGCCCACAGATGCGGCACGGCAGGCTGCCTCCGAGACACCTGCTCAGGCCACAGAGACCTCGGAGTGGCAGCCTGGACAGGGGCGCCGCCGAGGGAGACAGCCATAGCAGCATGCCCCAAGACCGCTACAGAGCAGAGCAGCCACAGTCTCAGCCTCACTGGGTTCCCGTGAGGAACAGCTTTGCTCCCCTCCAAGAGGAGACCCCTACGGCGATGACTGCGGACCAGGAGATGCCAGCACCCCCTCCTTCACCCCCCCCACCCCCGTCCCCTCCCACCGCCTCGCTTCCACCTTCGTCCCCTCCCGTCCTCGCTCCGGTTTCGGCAGCGGCTCCCTCTTCACCCCACTCACCCCCCTCCCCCCCCACCCGCCTCGCCTTTCCGGGGGACCCTGGCAAACCCCTGGCGCTCGCCCGCAGTCCAGAGAGGGCGCTGAGCGCCGACCTCGCTCAAGCACCACAGAGGAGACCTACCATGCCGATTGGGCTTCACCGATATCATCTATCCGCAGTCGGCTGAGTCGCCTCGGTGTTAGACAGAGATCGGAGGCCTTTGATTACGCCTTCACTCGGATTTTTGGAGCAGAGGGCCCCCATGAGCCAGCACCCATCCGCCGAGTTCATGTAGTGATACCTCCGGCCCGCGGGGAGGAGGCACTTGATTCAGCGGTGGCCTTCTCATTCCCTCTATGTGGCCCTTGCGACCGGGAGTGGACTCTACAGCTCGCTCTTAGCACTTTGAAGACTCAGGCAGTTGAGTTTTCTCATCATGTGAGCGATCTGGAGGTGACAGATGTGATAGGTCGGCTCTGGGAGTTGGCTTATTTTTTCCTGGATCCCGGGAGTGTGGATGCCTCAGGTATTTGTCATTTGGTCGTGCGTATAGCGGCAGACTTAGCACGCGACCTGGGATATGTATGTATACACGAGGTTGCTCTGTCAGAGCGGGAGGCAGTCGCCATGGGCCACAGCCATTGGCGCCTGATCCGTGATTCTTGCAGTACACCGGGTGGGCAGATTCGCAGCCGCTCGGATGGAGACTACTCTCCATCCAAGCCGCTTGCGAAGGCCCGTCGTACGGCTGAGATAACATCCACCTCAACAGGTCATCCATGAGGATCATCTCATGGAATGTACAGGGCCTGGGCGGAGCACATTTTATATCGTGGTTGCTTGAGGCAGGAGCTTCAGAGATGCCTGGTTGGTGGCAGCATTGACATTTTGCTGATGCAAGAGCACCACTTGGGTGAGAGCAGGATCGAGAGATATGGTTCGGTGATGCCTGGTAGATGGGATACCTTTTGGTCTGCAGGGTTTGGTCCTTTGGGTGGACAAGGAGGAGTATGCATGGTCATTGTTGCAGATGTATGGCGGCAGGCCATTGTGGAGGGATCATTGTGCCTGGTAGAGCACAGTATGTCATTCTGAGGATGCATGATGAGCTATTGGGCGTGCTCAACGTCTATGCGCCTAATCACGCTAGTGCCAGAGCAGAGTTCTGGACCCAGGTTATGGATGCATTGCCAGAGGCCGCACATTGGTGTGTCGGCGGGGGAGACTTCAACATGCTTGAGGACCTGACCGATAGGGTGGGAGGCAGTCATGTTACAGTGCACGGCACGGAGCTTACAGCTTGGGACCAGTTTTGCATGTCACTGAGGATCACTGATGCATGGCAGCATGGGGCCTTCTCCCGCTCTCAGGACAGCCTTAGTTTCTCTCGGTCGGATCGTCGACAAGGAGGGACTAATCTATCACGGATTGATCGCTTTTATGTGGGCGATTGGTTAGGGGAGCGAGGGGGCTCCGTCGGCATTCTCGTTGGCACTTCATTTTCAGATCATGCGCCAGTTATCCATACATTGGAGGAGGGGACACGGGAGCCCAGCTTGCAGAGGGTACTTACAGATCCCAGTCTCGCTGAGAACATTGAGAGGATCTGGCATGATAGTCAATGCTCTGACCAAGATGCAGCAGGCCAGTGCGCCCAGGGACTCATCGAGCTTAGCTCTTTTCTACACGCTACAACTTTGACACGGCTGGGAGAGATTCGCGAGCGAGAGCATCGGCTGAGACGCAGCCTTGCTTCGCTACAGCGCCTTCAGGAGCAGCAGCCTGCCTGTGAGTGGTTGGCATCACAGCTGAGCCAGGCACGCCAGGAGGTTTGAGAGGCAGAGGAGGAGAGACATGAGTTTTACTATCGTCGTCAGGCCTCTCAGTGGACGCAGCTTGGTGATAGAGTGACTGGGGAGTTTTTTGAGATCACTGGACCCCGCCATGCTCGGGCAGGAGTCCGTCAACTTGGTAGACCGGATGGGTCGGTAGCTACTGAGCCCGGGGAGATCAGAGCCATTGCCACTACATTTTATAGAGACCTGCTTTCAGCGGAGCCAGCCACTGAGGACAGAGATGCTTGCAGACAGACTATGTGGGCCCATGTGCAGAGGAGGGTCACAGATCGTATGCGTACAGTTCTTGGTGCGCCTCTTTCAGAGATTGAGCTTGCCGAGGCCTTGAGGGTCCTGCCGCGACATAGATGCCCAGGGGAGGACGGACTAACGCCGGCCTTTTTTATGTGCTATTGGGACCTTTTGGGGCCAGGCCTCCGCAGGGGCTTTCAGTATGTTTTGGACACTGGGGTGATGCCATAGAGCTTTTCAGAGGGCTTGATCTTTCTTATCCCCAAGGGGGAGGGAGTATCAGATGATATTCGGCATTGGAGGCCTATTACGATTCTCAACACTGTCTAGAAGGTCTTGGCAAAGTCCTTGAGTTTGAGGATCCAGCCCTTTTGGGGGAGTTGATTCATGCTACCCAGACAAGATTCGTCAAGGAGCGCAGTATCATTGACAACATCTTTACTTTCTGGGAGGCGACGACCCGAGCCATATTTCTTGGCGAGGACTTGGTCGTGATGCTTCTCGATTTTGAGAAGGCATACGATAGAGTTGATTGGGGTTTCTTAGAGGGCACTATGCTTCGCCTGGGCTTTAAGCTAGGATGGATCAGAGGGGTTGCGGCTTTGTACTCCACAGCTCGTAGCCAGGTGTTGATTGCAGGAGGACGGGGGTCGAGTTTTGAGCTGACCACATCAGTCCGACAGGGGTGTCCCCTTGCCCCTTTTCTTTTTCTCTTCTTTGTGGAGGCTATGAGCATGTATTTGATGGCAGAGGAGGTTGGTTTGAGAGGACTCTAGCTCCCAGTCCGGGGGGAGGACCTGCTTGATGCTGAGTTTGCAGACAACACGGGCTTATTTTTGCATGGCCAAGAGGCCAATCTCCTTCGGGCAGAGCAGTCGCTCCAGGCCAATCTCCTTCGGGCAGAGCAGTCGCTCCAGGTTTTTAGTGTAGCTTCGCGAGCATTGATCAACTGGCGTAAGACAATGGCCTTTTGGATCAGTAGTGCTCCCACTCCGGCATGGAGCCCGGACCCCGATTTTAGATGGATTCCTCCTAGCACAACAGTGCGGTATTTGGGATGCCAGATTGGACTGGATTTGTCACCTGAGCAGCAGATAGGCCCGCTTCTTCTGAGCATTTGGAAGAAGATTTTGTATTGGAGTACAGCTCGACTATCCTTGGCTGGGAGGGTGGTGGTGGCAAATCAGGTGCTGCTAGCAGGCCTTCTGCAGTCTCCCAGAGGAGATCTAGGTGGAGAGGCTGAGTCACTTCAGAGGGGGGATGATTATGAGGGATGATATTCAAGAGGCACTCACAGAGGAGTGGTTCACGCATTTCGAGCCAGTGGCCCCACGGTGGATGGGAGCCTTTACTCAGTTGGAGATCCTGATTGCTGTGAGAGCTTGCACTGAGGATGGCAGATGCCTCTACTATGAGATTCAGGATGAGGGCAGACTCCAGAGAGTGGAGGTGGAGTCGCCTTTGGTTGCAGAGTGCACCTTTCAGAGGATTCGGGTAGTGGCCGTCGCTTGAAGTGGCATATTGACCCCGACCCTGCTGATGTGCTCCCGGATTGGCGCATATGGGCATATGCAGCGCGCCCCTTGGCCCGGTTATAGTGGGACCCTGGGGAGTACGAGTGGCATGATCCTTATGCATCCCTTGAGGCCACAGAGATCACCTTTTTCCAGTATACTATTCGGCTGGGGAGGCATATTTTGACAGCGAGGAGGATGGTCTCTCCAACTGCAGCGGGGCATTGGCGGCTACAAGGACTCTCACAGGAGTTCGTGGAGGATTTCTAGGCTCGGCTCTGGGCTAGTCGACAAGCCCGCAAGATCTCGACTTTCCAGTGGCTGGTCACCCACAGGGGCTCAGGCTGGCACCTGGCTTGTCGATGACCTGCGTTCGATGCGGTCACCCTATGGAGACACATAGACATTGCCTTTGGGATTGTCCTCTGGTGCAGCAGATTTGGCTGCGGATGCTGCGTATTCTGGCCGCCCTCTCTCCAGAGGGTATGTTTACGTGGGGTGCCGCTGCTTGGTCGACTTTGATAGGGCCTGCTATGGGCTATGAGATGGAGCAGGACACTCAGGCCATCAGATTCATTAGGGGCTAGCCTCGCCTGGTTTCGGCACCAGATTTCTCGTCCGCCAGCTGGACACAGGAGAGGGATTTATGATGGGAGCTTCTCAGCGATTCACCTGGAGGGCCCGGTGTTTCACGGCCTTCGAGGGGAGACTGGAGCCACCTAGAGAGATTGTTCGAGGGATCTGGCAGGAGTTGATCCACACCCTCCGAGGACAGTATGACCGCATCCGGGTGACTCGGACGAGGCGATCTTGCGGCGCCAGGCCTTTCACACCACCTGGCGTAGCGGCCCCTTCTACACCTTACACACGGGCTCCCCCCGTTGGCATTACAGGCCACCTGTTTGGCTATTCCCCCCCCTATTGTATGATTTAGCCCCTCAGTCCTTAGTACTGATGCTTGTATTTTGCAGCACCTAGGGAGAGTCTCCCGGGCTGCCTTACTGTATTCACTGCTCTGTTTTCCTTATGAGCAGGAGAGATCTTTTGTAGCCCTACGACGTTTTTTATATAACTAATGAAAGGATCTTTTCTCAGAAAAAAAAAAAGAAAAAGAAAAAAAAGAAACCATCACTACATGCATAATCATGAAGAGGCAACCAATTATTAGTTTCTAACTTGTGCCAAACATCAAAGAAATTAGGATCTCTAACATATGAGTCATGCATATCATGCAAAGTCTGAGATCCCTGCCCCCTCTATGCATCGAACTCTGGAGTGCTGGCAGTGGAAGTAGCAACCTTGCATGCAGGGCAGAGCTTCCTACTCGGGGCCTCACCCACGAATGTCCCGAAAAGAGACTAATCCCTCGGTTCTTCCAAAACCAAACCCGAAAAAAACTTCCCTCGCCCAGAAAGCATATGCAATTCCTCCAAGAAAATCTCCTAATGTACTCAAGAGCCTTAACTATCCTTTGTATTCTAACCAAACCTACGGGTCACATGGCCGAATCAAAGGAGGAACTTGCACTTAGTTCATAGAGACCAATGCTTTTTTCCCCATCAAAAAAGGCATAGTCGTTGACTCTTTTCCATAGAACAAGGATTATCGTGTGACTTATTTCATCTATCGTTACTTAAACAAGATTGAATTTTACTATAGAAATCTATCGATCCAACTTCAGCCCCATGGGTTAGCCAACCTCCCACCACTACATTGATAGAATCCATTATAAAAATTATGTTATGTTTTGTCCCGAGTACTAGGGAAAAGAGTTCCTAGGCCCCCTAGCCACATCACTCATGCAAAAGTTAAATAGACACACCAGTTACGCATCCAATATGAAATTGCCTTTTCTTAGATTCAACTATTTCCAAAATAGCATTGCAATAAAACCAAAGTGTTTCCATCACAATCCTCTCAGTATTCCATTTCTAGGGTCCAATTCCAACTTTTCCACTTTGCAACCATAGAATCCAAATTCCAGTCATTCCTTCCTCGGTGTACCTATGGCATTATCGACAACCGGAACACTCACCACCTGGTCAATCCCTCTAGGCTCACATAGTACTTCACTCAAGGGTCTTTTTGATAGTTGCTAGCCCATACTACTCAGGAATATAATCAAGTATTCCATTCATTCCTTCCTCAGCGTACCTATGGTATCATTGGCAACCAGAACGCTCACCACCTGGTCACTCAGGGTCCTTTTCAATAGTTCCTAGCTCATAGTACCTAGGAGTATAATCTCACAAAATCCATATGGACTCTCTATTGAAGATCAGCTAGATAAACCAACAAGATCCATTTAAAAGAGCCATGAACTCATCCGGCCAATCGACCAAATCCATGCCTATATTCAGAAAACAACTCCAACTGATTTTCTTCCTCGATGCATGCGTGGATATCCTGGGCAACCTAGAGTCCGAGCACCATATGGTCAGCACCATCTAGGCTCCTTCTTCGCAAGGTGACCTAGTGCTTCACACATAGGCCGCTTCCTTGGCCCCTAATCCACCGTACCGCGGAAGCTCACCATTTTAACTGAACCGAGGCTAGTCAAGACCTGGGCCAATCTTACCATGCGAGACGTCCTTCTTTGACTCTCCATCAGTTGTTTGCAACATTTTCCACTTAGGTCCCCACACGACCTCATTCCATAAGATATTCAAAATGCTTCCCCAACATTCTTGACGTAAAACAATCTTTAAAAAACAAGTTTCACATACAAATACAGTTTCCAAGCAAAATTCCCATCATTCCACGTCATTTCTCATTATTCTAAATTTTGCCACATCAATTCACATCACATCATTCCACATTCATTCACATCATCATACATCATTTCCACATTCATTCATATCATCCGACATCATTTCCATATTCATTTACATCATCCCACATCATTTCCACATTCATTCACATCATCCACATCAACCCACATCATTTCCACATCACTCTACATCACTTTGCATCAACCCACATCAACCCACATCATTTCTCATCAATACCATCACTTCACATCATACCACACATCAATCCACATCAACCCACATCAATCCACACACTCCACATCAATTCACACATTCCACATCCTTCCACACATCAATCCATATCAATCCACACATCTCACACATCACATCAATTCCAATTTCTACGAACAAGATAGTCTCTTTTTGCTTTGAGCGAATCAGGTCTGATTATTAACTTTCCTTGATCTAGTTATCAGAATCTTTGTTCCATAATCAACGAGGTTAAAAGTACAGTTACTCTACTTTTCATACTGACAAAACTTTCTAAGTCTCGGGCATTACTTGGCTCAGTTACTAAAGGCATCTTTTTCTCGACTCAATTCAATTAAGTCTAAATTTCTGTTTCCTTTTGGATCCTCGATCCTTTCAAGAATTCTAGATTCCTTTTCCAGGGAATCTCGGAATAAGTCACTCACAAGTATTTACATTCATCTATCTAAGCATGTTTCTGGTCTTTTTCTGGGAAATCCCTTTTCTCGTTCCAGAGTGTACTAAAGATTCTTATTCTAGAGAATCTCCAAAAGTCAAATATTTTCGTGATTCCTCTTTATGATTAAAATTTTCTCTATGTTTTCTCCATGCATTTCTATGAATGTTTTCACATTCTTTTACTCAATTCTTCCAAAATAAAATATGCTCAATATTCTTCTTTTTGAATAAAAGATTTATGCATACAATCTCATGGGATTTACAAAATCAATTATACCCATAATTCCTCTTCCACCCATAAAACATGTATGCACACATACTAATTTATTTTTATCTAAATGAATTATATTCATAATCCTTTCCATCATTCTCATAATATGAATGAATCTAGAAAAATTTATGCATAACCTTCTTTATTTTTCTAGCAAATGAATAATGCTCCAGACTCCACTTTTAGCATAAAATTATTATGAATAAATTCTTTATCAAGAGAAAAAGAGGTTTAGTGAAGCACCAAAGCTTCACAATGGAGGGCCAATGAAGAGGGAAGAAGAAAATATACTAAATTTAAAATTACACTAGAATGTAAATACTCCAAGATGAAAATAAAAAGGAACAGAGGTTTATTTATAGGTGAAGGAGGCCACCAACCAAGTCCAACTAGAATCTAGAGGCTTCTAGCTTCAGTTTGATCCAATTTGGACAAGTTTTGGACACTTTTGCCCACTTTTCTGATCTAGTTTGAAAGTGGTTTGAGAGGAGAGATAAAATATCTCATTTTTTTGTGTTAAAAAATGGGGTAATGATGAGGATTCTAGGTGCCTCCTTCATGAGCTCCACTCACCCTCCCGAGGTGTTAAAATTCCATTTTTTTACTAATAAATCCCAGTACTAGTCAATTCTTCATCTTATGTGAGAATTTACTCATTTTTTGGGAGATTTTATTTTATTCTTGTATTTTTCTTATTCAAACGCTTGGATTAATCCTAAAGGCTCATTAGAATACTCTTTGGACCTTAATCCATAATTTTTTGAAAATAGGTACCCTTAGTCTAAGGTGTCCAATGCACATTTCAATTAATTTCAAATGCACATTGGAAAACTCTTTTTAAGCTTTTGTTTTAGGAGATCACTTCCTATTGACTGGGAAAAAATACTTATCTAAAAATATTTCAAAATTTTATTACCTCTCTTTAGAATATTTTCTCTCTCTAGACCAAAACAAGGTCAAACAAGATCTTTTTCCATTTTTGAGGGGGGGATGATTACAAGAGACTGAAGGGGAGATTCTTACATCTTTACATCATCAAAAGTTGGAGAGAGGAATCTTACATCCTACCCCACTTAAAAAACGCCAGATGTCCTTATATCGCACAGTTGGAGGATAATCTCTTACATCTCTTTCTTCTTCTATTACTTCTAGCATTACTGCTTTGGAGGTAGATGGCTAGTTTGGGAACCAGCTCTCTTTTTGACTTCCCCAATTCTAAGGCTGAGGTCTTGCATTACTTTGCATCAATGATGAGGGTTGGTTAGGGGATCTACTTTTAGGATTTCCTTGATTTTAAGGGAAGGACCTTGATTACTCTTGAAGGAAGGAGCTAGAATGCGGAATCTTGGTCCTTGACTTCCTTGTCCTAAAAACCTTGATCGAAAAGGAGTTGGGCATTCCATGCTACAATGATCGTATCCTTGGCAATTTAAGCATCTAATTTCTTCATTCAAGGGTGGAACTTCTGAAGTTGAATTGGAGGGGATTGTGTTCCGAGGAAAAGGCCTTGCTTCCATTCTGAAGCTTCCCATATCCTAGGTTTGACTAGAACCTTGTTGTCTCTTAGGAGGCAAAAAGTTGGAATCACTTTTCGGGGTTAGGAATCTTTTGAAAGACGATGGTGTTTGGCTTTGGCAAGACCTTGACTACAAAGGCCTTGGCGAAATCCTTCGCCATCCGCACAACTTCAGCCATAGAAACTAGCTTAGCATTCTTCACCAAGGTATCCAAGGGTTCGTTTATTCCTCGAATGAACCTGGCCATCAGCTATACTTCTTCATCCTAGCGGTGGCGTATTTGAGGAAGAGAGCGAATGCCTGGTGATATTCCTCTATAGTTCAGCTCCCCTGGGTTAGCTCAAGAAACTTATTCATCTTTGTTTCCAAGAAGCCTGGAGGACAAAATCTCTTTCTGAGGTATACCATGAGATCATCCCACTTCTGGGTGTTTTGATGCAAGCGGTTTGTCTTGCAGTGGTACCTCCATGCTACTATGGTTGTCTCTACGATCTTTAGCTTGGCAAGAGCCACGTTACTTTTATCGTTGTAACCTGTGACATCGAAGTACTCCTCCATAGCTTCGATCCACTTCTCCACTGTTTCTCCCAAGTTCTCCCCTTCGCCTTTGAAAGGTCCAGGTTGAGATCTATGAAGAGCTTTGCGAACATCTGGGTTGAGCTCTTCCTCATCAAGTTGGGGGCTAACATTTCTACCATGACAACCTCGATCCATGATCCTATCAAAACGAAAATTCTTTGTTAAGTCCCTTTTTCCAACTTTACAAGACGCTCAAGAATCTCAGGTGAAAAGACCACTTTATTCAATTATTTAAATCCAAAAGGAGTTTATTTTTAAATCCAATTGATTCTGGGGTTCCTTAAAGTTTGGTTAACCCTCTCAGAATCCTGGGATAAAGATCCCTTCTATAAGAAGAAACATATAGAACTCGTTATCAAAAAATAGATCATTATATCCTTAACACAATAATGGTCCATCAGACCATTAATTTCCAATTAACATCTGAACATTTTCCCAGGGAAATTTCAGTTATATAGGTTCTCGATTCGTCATTCCACAATTGGGTCCACTACTTGGCCAAAGGTCAAGCTGTGAACAATCTGTCAACAGGATCTACTAATCTTATAGTGATCTAGTGAAACTCTTGATCGTGTTCCAAGTTACTAATATCATTACTGAAATTCTCCCCATTCATCATCAACATGACTTATTCAACTCATCTACTTTCAAGCAGAATTTAAAAATCATCATCCTTCAATCAGAATCCAAATCAATTCATCAATTTTCAAGTAGAATTCTAAAATCATATCAACCAGCATTTGACAAATTATCATCTAGGATAGCATTTTTGCACATAACTTCAAGGTCTAAGATTCACTCATATATATTGTCAATATAGAGCTACAGTTATACCCACGGTATATACAGATGGTCACGGTCCTTGGTGTTATAAGGCAAATGCCATCATATCTAGGCCTTAAGCAAGCCGGGGATTCCACAAAAATGTAGTACTTCCATCTAAAAACCCAAACTTCCAATTTATGAATTTCTATTCTCAATATCAATTCGTATGAATTTCAACACAAAATTACAATATTTCACTAGTAATTCATAAATTCTTGACATTTCTTATTTCTTGGTTTAATCAACTTCAACTAATTTGCTCTTATACCAGCCGTGAGATCCTTGCTCCCTCTGTGCATCAAAACTCCGGAGTGCTGGCAGTGGAAGTTGCAACCTTGCACGCAAGGCAGAGCTTCCCATTCGGGGCCTTGCCCACAAATGTCTGGGGACAAGAGACTAATCCCTCAGTTCTTCCAAAACCGAACCCGTAAAAAAAACTTCCTTCACCCAAAAAGCATAGGTGATTCCTCCAAGAAAATCTGGTATATATGTCTATGCATGAAATTACCATGGAGGCTCAAATTTGAGTTTAAGTGTATGTAGGGCTATTTTGGTTATTGGTGCTTATGGTTAAAATGGAGGAGAAGTGACATGGTGCTCAAACTCATTTTCTTCCTGCATGAATGTGTATGGAAGTGTTGGTTATGTGCCTCGAAAAAAAGATGTAATTTAGAGATTGTTTAGTCATGTGTGTGGATGAAATGGCTATGCAGGCTCTAAGTTAGGTTTGGCCCTCTATAAGGCTATTTGAGATGTTTGTTCTCATGGTTGAGATGGAGGAGAGGTTACATGGTTCTCAAACTAAAGTATGAGCCTACATTACTTTGTAGGAAAGTGTAGGCTATGTGTCTTGAAGGAAAGTAAAACTTTGGAGACTTTATTGGTGGTCTATATGTTTGTGGATGAAATGACTATGAGTTTTAGACTCTTTAGGGCTATTTGAGTTATTTCTACTTATGGTTGGGATAGAGGGAAAGTGGCATGGGGCTCAAACTTTAGTTTGAGCCTGTATGACTCTATATGGAAGTGTAGGATGTGTGTTTTGAAAGAAAATAAAAAATTGGAGACGTCATTAGTCTATTTGTTTGTGGATGAAATGACTAGATTTGGCCTCTTTAAGGCTATTTGAGTTGTTGGTGCTCATAGTTGAGGTAGAAAAGAAGCAGCATGGGGCTCAAACTCAAGTTTGAGCTTGCATGATTGCATATGTTAGTGTAGGCTTTGTCTCTTGAAGTGAAAAAACAATGGAGACTTCATTGGTCTATGTGTGTGTGGATGAAATAATTATGCCTTTTAGCCTCTTTATGGCTATTTGAGTTGTTGGTCCTTGTGGTTGAGACAGAAGGGAAGTGTCACGGGGCTCCAACTCAATTCTGAGCCTACATGACTATGTATAGAATTGTATGCTATGTGTCCCAAAGAAAAGAAAAAACCAGGAGTCTAAAGTGGCTATGGAGGCACAAAATTGAGTTTGAGCCTTTGCTATCATAGATGTTGGTGCTCATGGTCATGATAAACATGAAGTGTCATGAGGCTCAAACTCAAGTTTGAGCCTACATGACTGTGTATGGAAATGCAGGCTATATGTCTTAAAAAAGATCAAAAACTTGGTGACTTTATTGTTCTATACATATAAGCATGATATGATTGCTCAACCTTGAGTTGGAGCCTCCGTAGGGCTATTTGACTATTTGCCTATGGAAGATCAAACATGAGTTTGAGCCTCCATAGGGATATTTGACTATGGAAGCTCAAACTTGCATTTGAGACTCTATAGGGCTATTTGAGTTATTGGTGCTCATGGTCAAGATAGAGGTGAAGCGTGACGAGAATCAAAGTCAAGTTTGAGACTATAGGGCCATCTATGGAAGTGTAGGTTATGTGCCTTAAAGGTGAAAACAAAGTTGGAGACTTGATTGATCTATGCATATGAGCAGGAAATGTGTATGGAGTTTTAAACTTGACTTAAAGGTGAAAACAAAGTTAGGGACTTGATTGCTCTATACATATGAGCATGAAATGAGTATAAAGTTTCAAACTTGGTTTTGAGCTTCTATAGGGTTATTTTAGTTAGATGCACTAATGATTGAGACAAAATGGAGGTGTAGGCTATGTGGATTAAAGATGAAGACTTGATTGGTCTATACATTTGAGAAAGAGATGACTATGGAGGCTCAAACTTGAGTTTGAGCCTCATGCCATTTTCCCTCTATCAGAACCATTTTCACCTATAATTTAAAAAGCCCTACAGAGGCTCAAACTCAGGCTTGCGCCTGGAGGACCGTGTATGGAAATGTAGGCTATGTGTCGTAAAGATGAAAAGAAAGTTGGATACTTGATTCTATCATGAAATGGTTGTGGAGGCTCAAACTTGAGTTTGAGCCTCTATAGGGTTATTTGAATTATAGTCACAAATGGTTATTTGAGCCTCTACAGGGTTATTTGAGTTACAATCACAAATGGTTAGGATGAATGAGAAGTCACACAAACCTTAAATTAAAGTTTGAGACTGCATGAGTTTGTAGAAGCTAGGCCATGTGTCTTAGCATGAATTTGAAGTTGGAGTCTTGATTGGTTTATATGTGTTTATGAAATTATGGATGAGGCTCAAAATTGAGTTTGAACATATCTAAGGTTATGTGAGTTGTTGTTACTCATGGTTGAGATGGAGGAAAAGTGTCATATAATTGAGCTCAAACTCAATTTTAAGTTGCCATAATTGTGTATGGAAGTCTAGGATACGTGTATTGAAGATGACAACATAAAGTTGGGAAATTAATTGGTCTATATGTGTGTGGATGGAATGATGGAGTGTTAAGTGTATTTGTATGTGAAGGCTACATATTTTAAATTTGAAAATGAATTTGAGACATGCTAATTACTCTATTCCAAGGTGAAGAAAATGTGCCTTGACTCTTGTGTTAGCTACACTCTTAAGCACAAAAAGTATTTGGCAAATCGTCACTTACTTTTGAGGAAGGAGCTACAACAAGATTGAAGGCTCCAAATCACTCTATAGCTACCAAGCCTTGAACTTGCTTTGGAAAAAAGAAATATTGAAACATGTACATAATATTTAGGTTGTCTATTCCTAATAATTATTATAGAAAATAGGATCCATAAACACTCAATGTTTATTTTTATGACTATTGTTATTTAGTGTTATCACTTGCTAAAGTATGAAAGAGAGTTATGTGTGAGAAATAGATGTAAGTAAAGGAATGATTTGATTTTTATTTTTATAAAGGTATGTGGGTTTGAGAGACACGAACCTGGAAACCTTTCAAATGTTAGGAATAAAGAGAGAGAAATTGTTGGGTACTAGAAACCTTTCAAATGTTAGGAATAAAGAGAGAGAAATCATTTAGGTATTTCTTATTATATTTATATAATAGGTAAACAAAATTTATATAAGCAGATTAGTCAAACGGGGTTTATCATACCTTATTTGAAAAGCAGATAAAGAATCAAAGAGGACAATATGCATGTAGGGAGGATATTAATGGCAATGTAAGAGAATGGGCAAAAAGTATAGATGCTTGATGACGGCAAAGAGAAAGGGGAAAATGCAAGAGCTTGATTGCAAGAAGATGAAGAAACTGTGATTGGTGTCAAGGAATAAGAACACAAAACAATGAAGATGAATGATTCGTTGATGATGGGAACACAGATCTATGAGTTATGGCAATCAAGACGTTGGGCACTTTTTTGCTAGCTTCATCCCTATGTAGAAACATTTGAAGAAAAGAAAAGAAAACGTGATTTCAAATTCCACACTTATCATGAATCTAATAAAAGATATCCACTACAATAAAGAGGGTAGATTTGGGGATACCTCATTTTGTGAAAGACACAAATGGGTTATAAATACTACTATTTAAAAATAGGATTTCACTTAGCACAAGTTGGTTTGATTTCTATGCAATTTCTTTCTTAAAGTGAATGAATTCAATGATGAGTTTATGAAGTAGCACAATGAAAGTTGTTGTGTAGGTCATACCCCAGCTACTAGGGCCCTATGGTGGCCCCATTCCCCCCTTGGTGGCATCATTTTTGAAGAAAGAGGATGTCAAATGCATCATTTTGAAAAAAGAGGAGCCGTTTTTCAATGGTGGAAGTGAAAGGTGATAAGCAACGATTTCATCTCGATGCAGAGAAAGGCGCAACACCGGTGAAGAAAAGTTGTTCTTCCTAAGTACTATTCTCACCCTCTTGGTTCCTATAAAAAGCACCATTTTGTTGGGGTAAAGTAGCTTTCCTAGCTCTAAACAACATGGACACCAAAGTGGCTGTTACATAACATATAAACCACTAGCAACACATCACCGATAATCTCACCAACCATGCCACTGGAATAAGAGCGGAGCTCACATCCTGGCATTTCACCAATATCTGCACTAGTTGAGCTCAATATCTTAACAAAAAATAATAATTCTTTTCTCTTCAAGCATACTCCACGCCATCTCCATAATTGTGCCACAATTGTGCAATTCTTGCACTTTGTAACACTATTTTGTTGGAGAGTATGAGTAGCTCTCAAATTTGTCTTGATCTTATGCCCCTTGGAGTAGGCATTGAGCTCACCAACAGATGTGAATACTCATCTTCAATCTTTTTGAAATTTCTTTAGCCTCTTTCTATCTCATTCTCTACCATACCATGCCATAGTTTAAGTTTTTTAGAAGCTTCAATATATCTCAGAGAAAATACACCAACGTCATCCTACTAAAGTTATCGATTTGTAACAAAAAGTAGGAAGTTCAGTTGTTGGCATTTTACCACAAACATGTGCATGGACAAGCTCTAAAGAAGCCTTTGCCTTATTCTTGATTTCTTATGGAAATGTGCATGCTGATATTGCTTGGCCATCTACATGGAAAATCTCTAAAAGAGACTTTACATAATTGAGAATCTTGGTTTCTTTTGGAAATGTGCATGCTAATGCTACTTGCCCATCGTGTAAGCTTCACATATGTCTGACATCTCAAACAATGCTTGTAGATGTGCCACATCCCTTGCATCCTTTAGAAAATGTAGGTGCACATATCTTTCATACCATCACTTGGTTATCCCATCACCCACTTAGCCTGTAAAAGCCACCAACTCATACAAATTGTTATGTTGGATTCCTCTCTCAACTACAACATTTTCATTGGCATCTACGATGACTACACTACCCTTATGGAGAGAACATTCAAGCCACGATCATTTATGTCTATATTGGATAAAACATCCCTCTTGATGTCTAGCACATGAAGGACACAATGTAACTAATTCTTAGTGCCTTCATTGCTATTGCTAGAAATAAAAGAAATGACTCCTATGGGCATTTGGCATTGTTCTGCACCACTACTGGGATGGATTCCCCGCAAGCCTTGAGGAACAATGATTCTGGTGATAATGGAACATAACTTATCTGGATTCCTCTGCCTCCACCCCAAAGGAAGAGTAGGATTTGACATTATGTATTAAAATGGATCTGTTAGATGTAGAATAGGACGCATCTTCATAATATCTCAATGATTTGATATTTTTCTTAAATATTTAGGCACATTTCCATTAGTGTAGTCAGACCAAGTCTCTTCAAGCGTGGTAGATGCTGCTATGTTACATTGCATGATGTCAAACGCACTGTTTTGAAGAAGAGGTGAGAGTTTTCAATGGTGGAAGCAAAAGCCAATAAGCAAGGCAGAGAAAGGCGCAACACTGGTGAAGAAAAGGCATTGGATTCCTCTCTGTATGACATTTTCATTGGCACTTGTGAGATGAGGGAGAGAGAGAGAGAGAGAGAGAGAGGGGGAGAGACATATATATATAGGAGAGAGAGAGAGAGGATGCAACGATCCGTTATTGGTGACATAGCTGGCTGAGGTATATTACCTTCTTAGCTTGATAATTCCTTAAAAAGATTTGATATTTTTCAAGCGTGGTAGCTGCTAGTACGTTACATCGCAGGATGTCAAATGCGCCGTTTCGAAGAAAGAGGAGAGCATTTTCAATGGTGGAAGCGAAAGCAAGGGTTTCGTCTCGACGCGGAAAGGCGCAACACCGGTGAAGAAAAGTCGTTCTTCCTTCTGAAGACTCTTCGCACCCTCTTGCCTCCTATAAAAAGCACCGTTTTGTTGGGGTAAAAGGCAGCTTTCCTGCAACATCAAGCTCTCAAACAACAACAATGGGTAGGCTAGCATTGCTGCAGGCGCTGGTGCTGTTGGTGCTGGCCTCCTTGGCTTCACCACTGCTAGCCGGCTACCATGAATCCCCGCCTCCAGCTTACACAAAACCCCCCCTAATTCCCGAGCACACACCACCCCATTACAAACCACCCCCCGCCGGCTTCCCGCACATGATGAAACCCCCACCCGTTGGCTACACCCCTCCACCACCAGCTTACACTCCCGAGTCGCCTCCCCTCCTCACGCCCCCCACTGCCCCCCCTCCTCACCACAAAGCACCCCCCCACAAAATGCCGCCTCCCTACGGTAACAAGCCCTACTGGCCATCACCACCTTACTAACCACCCAAACATGTAGCCTCCTTCAAGAAGTGCTTTGAAATAAGAGCTAGCTATCGAGCTACAGTTTACTCCATGAGTTTTGCACAAGTTAATCTTTATGATGTGTTTTCGATACTCCAGGAGTGTTAACTACATTAATTTAGATTCAAGAATTTTGAGCTTTGAAGGCATCAAATTTAGTCATTTTTTACATCTTAAACACCTCCTTTTCACACGTGAAGGGATTGTGATCATTTTTGGTAGTTTAAACACCTCTTTCAAATGGACGATATCAAGGGAAATAAAGTCATGTTTATCATTTCTTAAAATTCTCCAAACATCACAGAATGACACAAACACCGCTTTGTTTCTTATGCACTATTTTAGTGTCAATCTATGGAATATTTGGGTGTAGATTAGGATCCTTGTAGGTGCACTATTTAGCACCAATATTTTAGAAATTATATTTATTTACCATTCTCATGCTTGGAATCGATTCAAGATTCGCTTTCACAAAGATAAATTAGTCCATTCAAGTGGTCGTGAATCTAAAATCTCCGTAGTAAAGTTCATATGGTTGTGCTTACAAAGCTAGTTGGGTTTGATATTGCTCAAAAACATATTTAGCATTGAAGTGGAAGAAAAGCCCCAATAAGGTGTAAAAAGTGATGGTGGGGATAGTCATTCATGTTTGTGGATCACCACAATCAAGATCACCATGTTCATGCATTCATGTGATGAGAACTATCTATATACATCAATTCCTATGTTTGGAAATTTTTTCATGATTCGCTTTTGCAAGGTTTCAATCAGCACATTTAAAAGATACCCTCCATGATTATTTCCATATTACAATCTATAAGCCAATATTCTTGTTGAAGATCCACTATTCGAGAAAGCTAGTTGGGAAAATGTTTCTCATGAGTAATACTAGAGTATTCAATTCGAAGCAAATCTCTAATAAGCAAAAATTGGTAATGACATGGATATTAGTTCTCCTTTTTAAATTATGCCAAACACTTTTGCTTTGCATAAGTTAAGCTATCTACATTACTTGATCATTCCCATGGTTAGAAGGAATTGACCATTCACTAAAAAATGGTTTTGTCATTAGGTTCAAGCGACAAGGGTATGTGTATGTACCGAGATAAAACCTTTGAGTTAAAAATACCGAGCTATGATTTTCAACATACAATAATTCATATTATATAACACACTAGATAAAAGGGTTAGTGGGGATGTTTAATAGAATATCTTCGCATGGCCGTCTCTACAAGCACACATGACCTCCATATCCTCAAATCGAAGTGAAAATGCCATTTGAGTGCATTCAATGGCTTAAATCTTTTAAAAAACATGATTTACGATGAATTTTTTTAAAATAAAGATCTAGATCTACAATTGGATAAGTTTAAAAGCTATCTCTTATGCTTTTTTCAACTACATTACTTAAGTCTATCCTACTATTTATCTAGAGATGTTCTCCTCTATAGACTAATTAACTCCTTGTCCTTCTTACTTTTGTTAATTAATCACATGGAGAGGGGTATCTTACATGGACATGATCTCCTTTACATATGCCTACATTTACGTGTCTTAAATCCACCAATCTCTCTCCATGCCATCCTCACATATAACTCCTAATATTCAGTTGTCACTACAACATGTTGGGAGCATAGTAATGTTTTCTAGCAGCGTTTCAGCATCATTTATTTTATCGGGATGTCGAGGATTTCAATCATTGGCCCATAGTAAAATATCATTGTGGCTAGCACCCGTGGTAGTGAAATCTTGCTACTTCTTATAGCAATGAGCATAACAACAAAATTTCAGTGCTATACTCTAATTTTAATGTTGAGCAGCAAAAATAACAAAAAAAATCTGTTTTTATTCTCACTGTATAAAATTTTTGACACTTGTTGAGTGCTGAATTTAATTTATACATGGCATATACAAACAGAAAACGATTATAGTTTTAAAAAGACATTGATCAGAATCCTTGGAACAATGTTTTGAGCAAAAATTGAAAACTTTTGAGAAGGGAAACAATGTCAAGATCATGAATCTATCCCATCTTATAACAAATCCATATGTGTTTCTTCATCAATGTCTATATCTAATGGAATCTCAATGAAAAGATGGGGTTCCATATCAATATCACTATCATTATCCAATGAAACATTATCATTATTGATAGGTGACTCATGATCTTCTTCGGATCGATGTTCCTCATGCTTTTGATCGGCCTCCTCCAAAATGTTTTCTTCATCGTCTTCTTCCAATGAGCCAATTTCAGGTAGCACTTGCACCTCATCCAAAGATTAGACCTCCACATCTTGATCCTAAAAGATATGTTTTGAATGATGGGAAACTTATATAACATACCACTAGTTTAGATCAATTTAATCGGTGTGAAACATAACCTAATGTCAAAATCCAGTTGGATGTTTCTTCACGGTGTTAAGAATTGTTAGAGTACCACAAAGCCTCTATATATCCTCATACTACATCATATCCACTTCACCAATGATCACAATACTGAAAATTAGAAGACTAATGGTACATATTTGAAGAACAAGAACCTTGGATATCAAGAATATCAAACTACGATATCAAACTGAAGCATGGAATTCACTCTATTTACATATCATTCTCAATATTGGGTTATTACAAGAATGGCATTAAAAATATAGCTTCCTCCTTTCATAATTCTATATGATAGACTACATCCCGGAGATGAGACTCCGCCTCAGTAATTTGTAGAGCATTTGGTACTTGCAAAAGGAGAAACCACTCATAATCAGTTTTTCTGAAGGAAAAAAATACAAAAGCAGAAAACCCGACACATTCTACTTCAATGATTTCCATGCCCAACACTAAGGAGAGGATCATGTTGACAAAATTCTTTTTCTAAGAGGTAATTTTTTTTCAGAAGATCTCTAATCCAAAAAACTTGTGCTTGTAGTAGCCAGCTTCTTGTTAATTGTGTGGTTGGCTCTTCATGGAGATAATGTTCCTGTTCTTCAAGGTCTTGAAAGGTTAGAAACTTATACCAAAATGCTTCTCAACAGAAGAAAAATATTCTCCTTAAATATGTACACTCAAAAGGTTCCACCCAAACCATTGCTATTAGGATCTGCAAATTGGCGGACACCAACTGGCCTAGTCTCACGAATGACCTTGACTTCATAGCCAGAGTCTCCCTACCAACTCAGACTAGAGACAGAAAATAACAGTGTTTTTTAAAACAAAAGCACAAAAAACTCATACACAATTTTTACTTTTGCGCATAATTTCCTCACCTCTTAGACAAAAGGAGGAAAAAAACGACTAACTGTCTCTGTCTCACGCAATTAGACAGAAAACGCAGAAAATTAATAGTAGTTAAAAAAAAAACTCATATACACAACCCAACATGCTTAATGTGCAGCCGAGGACCCCTTCTTATATAATTTTCTTGGTTTCATTGTTTGGCCCATATCGTTGCTTCTCCATGCATTTCTCGAAGCCACTGTTACAATTGGCAGCCAGCTACTGATATCATGCATCTTCTATTTTTTCCAAGTCTTTTGTGCAGTTGTATCACCATTCCTTTACCTCTTTGATTTCCCATTTCTAGTTGGTTGTGGCAACTGTGGCTCCACCATTGGATTCCTCTCTTTTACCGCATTTTCTGAGCTTTTAGCAGTCATTGGCTGTCAAGTTTCCTTTTTTATTTTTTTGATCAATTTATTCTCAATGGTCGTGAGCCTCCTATTTTTGAGTTTCCTTGGGTGTATGTTATTTTCCCCTTTCCATTGATTTTTTTTACCAGATTCACTTCCTTTGACATAAGGGTGTGAAGACCTTTAAAACCCCTTATACCCCCAAATAAATGTAAGTACCACATGCTATGTTTACAAATATGAGGAACACACAACTAAAATGCATCCTGTCTATACCCCCATAGCAAAACTGATTATTTCCTACCAAAAAACATATAATTTGTTGTCTTTATTACCACTTTCTGCTTTCAGTCCAAGTTTTTATTTTGTACGTTCAGATAATTCACAAAAATTACTTGACATATTTTGCCAACCCCTAAGTTTGTGGACATTCATGTCCTGCACCCTTCAAATAACCAATGTAGTGAATATATGGAGTCATCCTCTAAGTGGCTGCCCTCACAGGAACTTGTCCCCTCTTTCTCCTTGTTTGTTTGACCGGTGGTAATCATCATCATCCTTGCTACATATTTCTTTAGTCGATAACCATTGGTTCTTCTCTGGTGCAAAGTTCCATCATCCAAATCCTCTACCTAGTACAAGCCATTGGAAAATATTTGTTGTACTTTGAAAGGACCTTCCCACTTTGTTTTAAACTTTGTGTTAAATGATTTGTCTAGCTTGCTGTTATATCGGAGTACCAGATCACCTTTTTTAATACCTTTATCCTTGATCTTATTGTTAATTCTCCTGTTGATTTTGTTCTTGAGTCCTTTCATATTGTTCGAAAAATGACACAATCCCATGAAAGGACTTGGGATTTAGAGCTTCCTTGTGCGCTTTAGGCTTATAGGATCACAGTCAAAGAAGGAACCTAGTTTGCTCCGTTTCATATTCTTTATGGTACCGAAGCTTTATTACCGATTGAGGTGGAGATGCCAGTCTTAAAATTCTTGGTAAGAGAAAGTGAAGATAGTTACATTGGGGGTAATATGGTGTGGCATATCTATATTAAATTTTTAGCTTTTCACATTCATGATCCATCAATTCACTACTAGAAATTAGCTCTAGTGGTACCCCAAAACGACACCAAATTCCCTCATATACAAATTTTGATACCTCTTTTGCATTGAGTGCTTTTGTAGCGTTAGCCTCTGCCCATCTTGAGAGATAATCAATGGTTGTGAGTATATAACATTTTCCACATGATGCAGTCAAGGGTAATGGAACAATGGCATCGATCCCCCATTTTCAAAAATGTTAAAAGCAAGTATAACATTCCTAGGCTCAAACTTTAGTATTCTTCTTCCCATTCTTTGGCATGGGAAACATGATTTAAACCAATGTTGTAAATCCTTTTGGATTGAAGGCCATATAAAACCTTCCACAATAATATTTTTTATAATGTGATTTTGAAAGCAAAATGTCCTCCGCAGCCTCCTTCATGATTCACTTCCAAAATTTGATAGATTTCTTCTCTCCAAGGGATTCTTCTCAGCACTAAATCTGTTTCTTTCATGAATAAAACATCATTAATCAAGAGTTTGTTCTGACTTCTCTTAACAAAGTAATACCTCTTGGATTTTGGAAGATCTTGAGGCACTTTTCCTATGATGAGATATGCTTAGGAACTCTATTCCTTGATGTAATAGTCCATCCACCTTAGCTGCATAAAGTATAGACATAATTGGACTTTAAGTAGCTTCGTGAGGTCCATGTTTTTTTTCCCTATCAATGTGGTGAATGCAAAATGTCCAAGTAATCTCTTTACTTGTCCTACCCAAGCCTTGCGATGGGTATGCTTGGTTCTCCATACTCCCAATACCTGTATGATTACCAACAAATCATCTCCTTTAATTGCAATTCTTTTAAGTCCAAAATTAAGACATACCTTTAAACTTTGACATAAAGCTCCATATTCGGCCTCATTGTTGCGTTTGGCTTCTAGTTGAAATCATGTTCTTTGTATTTCTTTCCCTTGTGAATCCAGAACCACCATTCCTCCAGTAGCTTGATTTAAACTTTTTTTGAATGATCCATCAAAGAAAAGTACATGAGCATTGGCTAGTTGTTGACCTTTCGTTTTTTACTTTGTTTTTCTACCTCTTTTACAAGAATTGGTCCCTCTTTGTATGTGAGTAAATCGGCCAAAGAAGCTCAAGTGGACTCCTCAATCAAAAATGTGAATTCAAATTCTTGAAGTTCAACTATCCATTTGAGCATATCTCTTGAACAAATTGGTATTATTGACAAGTTGTGGTAAGCGACAATAATTGGTCAACACTAGAAAGGGTTTGGGTAACAAGTACGATTTGAATCTTCTGCAAACATAAACTAGGCACGATATTACCAATTCTAATTGAGGAAGTTTTCGTTCCATCGCAATTTTCACCCTACTTGCATAATACACTGGCTTCATGTATCTGGATTCATTCCCTTGTTGCAGCATAATAGCTCCTATTGCATCTAGTCCAATAGAAGGATTCACATAAAACAACTTATCAAACTTCGGAGCTTTTATATTCGAAATTCCTCCCAACACTTCTTTAACCTTGCCAAAAACTTCTTCACATTCCTCATCCATTTAAAGAGGATCTTTCTTCACTGCTTTTGTTGAAGTGGATATAACACTTGGTAAAATAACGGAATGAATCTTGACAGATATTTCACTTTTTGAATAAAAGTACTTGTTTTGGAGAAGTAGGAGAAGATAATAAAATTAGAGATTTGACATTGTCTGGATCTGGTTCTATTCCATTTTGAGATACCATATGCATATGCCTGAGAAGTTTAATTCTTGGTTGCCCAATAAAGCATTTTTTTTGGAATCAGCTACCCGCCCCTTGAATCTAACATGTTAAATACTTGCTCCAATTTATTGCAATGTTCATGCCTTGAACTGAATATGCAGATGTCATCCAAAAAAACTTTAACAAAGCGATCTAGGAATGGTGCAAGCACTTCATCTGATCTTTGCTGCCAAGAAGAAGCATTTGTGAAACTAAAAGGCATAACCCAAGGTGTGATAAAAGTTGTCTCCTCTTGATCTTTGGGTGCAATGGCTATCTGCAAGTATCCATAATATCCATCACAAATACTATATCTCTCATGCCCTACAACTTTATCCAAAATTTCATCAAGGAAAGGTAAGGGTAATGGTTTCTCTTTTAGCTACATTCAATGGTTTATAATCTACACATACCCTCCAAAGGTAAGGGTAAGGGTTCCTCTTTTAGCTGCATTCAAAGGTAAGGGTAATGGTTCCTCTTTTAGCTGCATTCAATGGTTTATAATCTACACATACCCTCCATCTTCCATCTTTTTTTTTGGCCTGATCACTCACAACTTAATTACCCCAATCTTAATTTTCTATTTGATAAATAAAACCAGCTTTTATGAGTTTATGTACCTCTTCCTTGAGTACTTGAATTTGCTCTTGTCCCAATCTTCTTAACTTTTGAAACACTCATTTCACACCTTCTTTTAACTAAATCTTGAGTGGTTTACTTGTAAATCCTCTTATCTCTTCATAAGAAGTGATAAAAAGATTGGGAAATCTGGCAAACATAGTAAGATACTCTTGCCGTTTTTCTAATGTAAGGCTCGCACTAAACATGTTCTATATTAGTTCCTATAATTGAGGTTGGGAAGTCTTTGGTTGCATTAGATTCTCCATGGTTTCAAATCTTCCTTTCTCTTTTGCTTCATTTATAGGCATGAGTTGAACTTCCAATGGATCTTCTTCTCCAAGGATGAAGATACCTGTCCATTTTCTATCTCAGAATCATCACTTTCTTCTTCTTAACTTTCACTTTTTGTCTCCTCTTCTTCAATACTTCTTTCATCTTCCTCATTCAACTCCATACGATTTACCATATCAAAACTCATCCTTTTTCCACTACCTATATGTACAGTTATTAATCCTTTTCCCCAATTCTGAATGGCACCCACTTTCCGCAACCATGGTCTCCCTAAAATGAGAGGATAGGATCCCAGTCCTACTGCTGGCATGATGACGACATGAGTATTGATTTTACAGTGTACATTAAAATCTTCCACATCAAGAGCGGTTACAATGCCCAGACATTTTATTTTAGCATGATTTGCTAATATGATCCTAAAACTAGATTGGGAAGCAATCTATAAACCAAGTTTCTCCATACAAGATTGAGTGATCACACAAATTTGAGCTCCTGCAATATAAGCTTCTCCCAATCCTATGCCTTCATGCCAAGCTTCAACAAATGGACAAATATCTAGTAATTCTTCTACATACATTACTCCCTTTAAATGGTTCTAGAACAACTTTTTTATTGGGATTCAGTTCTCATTTCCATTCCCTTTTCTTCAAGTTATGGTTATGGTTATGGTTGAATGTAGAATGATTGATTTTTTTTAACACATTTTGTTTTAAAGATGAAGTCTCACTTACTTGCATGATGATAATACCTCTCAGTATAATACCTTGGAGTGGTTTTAGCTGAAGGTTGTATAACATAACCAAGCTCCACCAATGAGCACTAGCACGTGGAGGTTGTAATACTCCATGCATTTTGCACCAAGTAATGTTTATGATGTGTTTTCAATACTCCATGAAAGGGGAGTGTTAACTACATTAATTTAGATTCAAGAATTTTGAGCTTTGAAGGCATAAAATTTAGTCATTTTTAACATCTGAAACACCTCCTTTTCACACGTGAAAAAGGGATTTTGATCATTTTTTGTAGTTTAAACACCTTTTTCAAATGGAAGATATCGAGGGAAATAAAGTCATGTTTATCATTTATTAAAATTCTCCAAACATCACAGAATGACACGAACACCACTTTGTTTCTTATGCATTATTTTAGTGTCAATCTATGGAATATTTGGGTGTAGATTAGGATACTTGTAGGTGTAGCTATTTGCACTATTTTATAAATTTTATATATTTACCATTATCATGCTTGGAATCAATTCAAGATTCCCTTTCACAAAGATAAATTAGTCCATTCAAGTGGTGGTTATTCTAAAATCTCCATAGTATAGTTCATATGGTTGTGCTTACAAAGCTAGTTGGGTTTGATATTGTTGAAATATGCAAGTGAATGGGTGTGTGCGAGAACAAGCCCTTAGCAAGAGACTGTAAAAGGGAGTCTGTAATTGAGTGGGTATCAGTGAAAAGGTGAGAGGAATCTACTGATGAGAGAATCAAGGGTAGCATGAGTGAATATAGGGGTGTGGAAAGATTCTAGGAAAAGGTGCCCCTAGACGTAGGGGAGGTGGCACAAATCAAGGAGAAATCATTGGGATTAGATGCTTGGCATTTTGTGGATGTAAACCCTATAAATTGAGGCATTGGCCTAATGAGTATTTGCTAGTTTTTGAGTATCCATGCCTACATTATCCTATTAAGTTAATTGCTAACTAATCTTATCTTAATCATCTTAATTACATGCTAATGATTTTGATTCTTGCATTTGATCCACCATAGCCCACTCTTTCTTGCATTTCAACTTGGTATAAGAGCCCTAGATCCATGCGCAACATGCCTTAGCTCATCATCAAGTATCTTATTCATCTCATTAGCCATAATCATCATTATAAGCACTAATCTCCTTTTTCTCCACAGTCAAGTTGCACCCCTAGCTGAAGAAAGCATCCATGCTCCTAATCCCCTTCACCAATCATCAAAACCTTTTATGGGGCTCATCATTAGGTTAGGGCGACCTGCATCGCTAGCTCATGAAGCTTACATCCCGCGCAGGTCGGCGCATTCTAAGTTTTCCCCAAATCTAGTCAGAATATCTTCAAACATCAATTACATGCTACTCTGTCAAAAGTAGACCTCAAGAGAGCATTCCAAGGGGTTTTCTAATGCTACAAACAGGTCCGTGTGGTCAGAATCATGAAAAAACGTTGCTAGCAACCGATTTCAGCTCTATGATACTCACAGAAAGTAGTTTTGGTAATCTTAAGATTAAGCATTCAATGTCTGATCAAATGCTTTCTTTCTTGGCTTGATACTCTACTAGACTAACTTCTATTGGTTCCCTTGAAAGGATATGAGCTCATTTGAACTCTAAGGCACGAGATCTGGCCTCCTCGTACACTCTTTTTTGGCACACAAAACAGGGGATTATTTCACTATGAGTGATTAATTAACACTAATCACTAGTATTTTGCTGTAATTGATGGTTCAAACTTACCATTGGGTATCTAATATAGGTCTCTATCACTTTATATTGAAATTCGGAGATGGTTTGATATTCTAACCATTCAGTACAAATCAGTTATCCTTGGCTTTATGCAATTTTTGGTGTATTCATGCTTGCAAATCTGTTATAATCATCATTTCACACTAGATTTGAGTTGTAAAAGAGTAGACACTAACCTTGGATCAAGATGTAAGACCCCCTTCATATCATCATGAGCACGGCACAAGAGATAGCTAAATTTAATGGGGAGCAGTTTCATACATGGAAAACAAAGACCATGTATTTTCTCATGAGGAAAAATCTGTGAGGGGTAGTTGAAGGAAGAGATGAATGTCGAGAGGAGCATTAGGAGAATGAGTGGAAGAACAGGATGAGAAAGCATTAGGTAACTTAAATGATGAAATCATTCACCACATTGCAGGGATAAAACAGGCTAAAGATGCATGAGATGAACTGAATAAATTTTTTGGCACTCAAGCAAAAAATTCAAAGAGAAATCTGCTAATGCAAGTCTACAAACTTGATATGAAGGAAAGTGAACCTCTAAAACCACACAGTTGACAAATACAAAAGCATTAAGCAACAACTGGCAGCCATTGGGAAGAAGATAGAGGATGATAAGACACTAGTAGTGCTTCTGAGCAATGTGGACAAAGAAGAAGATGAGAACACACTTTTTGTTTGAGTGGGAATATTTCAAAGGAGAAATGCAAGAAAGAGTGGGCTATGGTGGATCAAATTCAAGCAAGATTGGGAATTAGTGCTCATATTCTTTTGCTTTGAGTGTGTTTTAGAAATTATATATATTTACCATTCTCATGCTTGGAATCAATTCAAGATTCGCTTTCACAAAGATAAATTAGTCCATTCAAGTGGTGGTGATCCTAACATCTCCATAGTATAGTTCATATGGTTGTGTTTACAAAGCTAGTTGGATTTGATATTGCTCAAAAACATATTTTAGCATTGAAGTGGAAGAAAAGATCCACTAAGGTGTAAAAAGTGATGGTGGGGTTAGTCTTTCATATTTGTCGAGGATCACCACAATCAAGATCACCATATTCATGCATTCATGTGATGATAACTATCTATATACATCGATTCCTATGTTTGGAAATTTTTTCACGATTCACTTTTGCAAGGTTTCAATCAGCACATCTAAAAGATACCAACCACGACTATTTCCATATTACAATCTATAAGCCAATATTATTGTTAAAGATCCACTATCCGAGAAAGTTAGTTGGGAAAATGTTTCTCATGAGTAATACTAAAGTATTCAATTCAAAGCAAATCTCTAATAAGAAGAAATTGGTAATGACATGGATATTAGTTCTCCTTTTTAAATTACCCCAAACATACTTTTACTTTGCATAAGTTAAGCTATACTTTTACATGGATATTAGTTCTCCTTTTTAAATTACCCCAAACATACTTTTACTTTGCATAAGTTAAGCTATATATATTTCTTGATCATTCCCATGGTTAGAAGGAATTGAACATTCACTGAAAAACGATTTTATCATTAAGTTCAAGCGACAAGGGTATGTGTATGTACCGAGCTAAAACCTCCGAGTTAAAAATGCCAAGCTATAATTTTCCACATGCATTAATTCATATATTTATCCAAGAAATTATACAGCATACTAGAAATAAGGGTTAGTGGGGATGTTTAATAGAATTTCTTCGCATGGCCTTCTCCAGAAGCACACATGACCTCCATATCCTCCCTATTTACTCTTATAAAGTACTTAGGGAAGAGTCCCTAGCATGGCTTTGTTCTCCATTACATTATCATGACCTCCTTTTCCTCTCTACTTTCCCCTTAGGGAAAGTGCTTAAGAAGGAGTCCCTAAGATAGCAAGATCCTCCAAGCACATGAACTAGGATAACTTGGTGTAAAAGAAAGAAATCCTAAGTGCTTTCTGTAGAGAAATCCCTAGAGAATGCACTTGGGAAAGCTTGTGCCAGAAGGCAAGTCCAAGTACTTTCACGGGTGAAATTACTTTTTGGAACAACTTTTCAAAATTACCATAAATCTCACATCTAAGGTCCAAATATAGTCATCTAGCCACTCAAATTGAAGGGAAAATTCCATTTGAGCGCATTCAATGGATAAAATCTTCTTAAAAAAACATGATTTACGATGAATGTTTTAAAAATAAAGATCTAGATCTACAATTCGATCAGTTTAAAAGCTATCTCATGCTTTTTTTCAACGACATTACTTAAGTCTATCCTATAATTTATCTAGAGATGATCTCCTCTATAGACCCATGAACTCCTTGTCCTTCTTACTTTTGTTGATTAAGTGCATGGAGAGGAGTCTCTTACATGGGCATGATCTCCTTTACATATGCCTACATTTACGTGTCTTAAATCCACCAATCTCTCTCAATGCCATCCTCACATGTAACTCCCAATATTCAGTTGTCACTACAACATGTTGGGGGCATAGCAGCGTTTCAACATCGTTTATTTTATCTGGATGTGGGGGATTTCAGTCATTGGCCCATAGCAAAATATCATTGCGGGTAGCACCCGTGGTAGTGAAATCTCGCTACTTCTGAGTAGCGAGCATAACAACGAAATTTCACTACTTTAATATAATTTCGGTATTAAGCAGCAAAAATAACAATGAAATTTTGCTGTTATTCTCACTGTATAAAATTTTAGAGAGTTGTTGAGTGTTGAATTTAAGTTATACATGTCACATACAAATAGGAAATGATTATAATGTTTAAAAAACATCCATCAGAATCCTTGGAGCAATATTTTGAGCAAAAAATAAAAAACTTTTGAGAAGGGAAACAAGGTCAAGATCATGAATCTATCCCATCTTATAATAAATCCCTATGTGTTGCTTCATCAATGTCTATATCTAATGGAAGCTCAATGAAAAGATGGGGTTCCATATCAATATCACTATCATTATCCAATGAAGCATTGTCATGATTGATAGTAGGTGACTCATCATCTTCTTCGGATCGATATTCCTCATGCTTTTTATCGGCCTCCTCCAAAATGTTTTCTTCATCATCTTCTTCTAATGAGCCGATTTGAGGTAGTTCTTGCACCTCACCGAAAGATTTAACCTCCACATCTTGATCTTTGTATAGTATGGCTCTTCCTGGACATTGTAATCATCTTGATAATATTCCTGTTCTTCAAGGTCTTGAAAGGTTAGAAACTTAAACCAAAATTCTTCTCAAAAGAAGACAAATATTCTCCTTAAATATGTACTCTGACAAGGTTCCACCCAAACCATTGCTATCAGGATCTGCAACCTGAGTCCCGACGGACACCAACTGGCCTAGTCTCACGAATGACCTCGAATTCATAGCTAGAGTCTCCCTACTACAAACTCAGACTAGAGACGGAAGATAACAGTGTTTTCTACTTCTGCGTAGAATTTCCTCACCTCTTAGACAAAAGGCGGAAAAAACATTCATATACAACTAACTCTCTCTGCCCAGAGTCCTCACACAATTAGACATAAAACGTAGAAAAATAAAAGTATTTAATAAAAAACTCATATACACAATTGAACATGCTTAATGTGTAGCCAAGGACCCCTTCTTATATCATTTTCTTGGTTTCATTGTTTGGCCCATATCGTTGTTTCTCCATGCATTTCTCGAAGCCACTATTACAATTGGGCGAGCTACTAATATCATGCATCCTCTATTTTTCCCAAGTCTTTCTGTACTGATATCATGCAACCGTGGCTCCATCGTTGGATCCCTTTCTTTTAGCACATTTTCTGAGCTTTTAGCAGTGGTTGGCTGTCAACTTTCCTTTTTTAGTTTTTTGGATCAATTTATTCTCAATGGTCGTGAGCCTCCTAATTTTGAGTTTCCTTGGGTATATGTTATTTTCCCCTTTCCATTGATTTTTTACCTTATTCACTTCCTTTTGACATAAGGGTGCAAAGACCTTAAAAACCCAAATAAATGCAAGTACCACCTGCTATATTTACAAATATGAGAAACACAAAACTAAAATGCATCCTGTCTACACTCCCATAGCAAAACTGATTTATTTCCTACCAAAAAACATATTCTTATCTTTATTACCACTTTTTTCTTTCAATCCAAGTTTTTATTCTATACATTCCGAGAATTCACAAAAATTACTTGACATATCTTGCCCACGTCTAAGTCTGGGGTTATTCATGTCTTGCAACCTTTTAAATAACCAATGTAGTGAATATATGGAGTCATCCTCTTCGTGGTTGCCTTCACATGAACTTGTCCCCTCTTTCACCTTGTTTGTTTGGCCAATGGTAATCATCATCATCCTTGCTACATATTTCTTTAGTCGATAACCATTGGCTCTTCTTCTACCTGGTACAAGCCATTGGAAAATCTTTGTTGTACTTTGAAAGGACCTTCCCACTTTGTTGAAACTTTGTGTGAAATGTATTGTCCAGCTTACTATTATATTGGAGTACCAGATCACCTTTTCTAATGCCGTTGTCCTTGATCTTCTTGTTAATTCTCCGTTGATTTTGTTCTTGAGTCCTTTGATAATGTTCTATGGCATGTATTCTGTCCAACTCCACTATTTGTAGTGCAAGAAGCCTGTTCCTCCTGAAAATATGTTGTGGTTCTTCACTTTCTCTTACCAAGAATTTTCAGGTTGACATCTCCACCTTAATAATGCTTCAATACCATAAAGAATATGAAATGGAGGGAACTGGGTTCCTTCTTTGACTCCGATCCTATAAGCCCAAAGTGCATAAGGAAGCTCTAAACCCCAAGTCCTTTCATGGGATTGTGTCATTTTACTCAGCATGCATATGAGTTGTCCATTAAATCTTTCATTCATCTAGTTACATTGGGGGTAATATGGTGTAGCATATCTATGTTAAATTTTTAGCTTCTCACATAGAATATCCATTAGTTCATTTCTAAATACTAGTCCTCTATAAGAAATTAGCTCTAGTGGTACCCCAAAAAGACAACAAATTCCCTCATATACAAATTTTGATACCTCTTTTGCCTTGACCTCTTTTGTAGGGTTAGCCTTTGCCCATCTTGAGAGATAATCAATGGCTATGAGTATATAACATTTTCCACATGTAGTCATGGTGGGTAATGGACCAATGGCATCGATCCCCCACTTTCAAAAATGTTAAAAGCAAGTACAACATTCCTGGGCTCAAATTTACTATTCTTCTTCCCATTCTTTGGCATTGGAAACATGATTTACACCAATGTAGTACATCCTTTTGGATTGAAGGGCATATAAAACCTTCCAATAATATCTTTTGTAATCTGATTTTGAAAGAAAAATGTCGCAACCTCCTTCATGATTCACTTCCAAAATTTGATAGATTTCTTCTCTCTAAGGGATTCTTCTTAGCACTAAATCCGTTCCTTTCATGAATAAAACATCATTAATCAAGAAAAGTTTTTGACCTCTTAACAAAGTAATACCTCTTGGATTTTGGAAGATCTTGAGGCACTTTTCTTGTCATGAGATATGCTTAGGAACTCTATTCCTTGATATAATAGTCCATCCACCTTAGCTGCAATTAGTGTAGACATAATTACACTTTAAGAAGCTTCGTGAGGTCCATGATTTTGTTTCCTATCAATGTGCTGAATGCTCCATGCTTCAAAATGTCCAAGTAATCTCTTTACTTGTCCTATCCAAGCCTTGAGATGGGTATGCTTGGTTGTCCATACTCCCAATACCTGTATTATTACCAACAAAGCATCTCCTTTAATTGCAATTCTTTTAATTCCAAAATTAAGACATGCCTTTAAACTTTGACATAAAGCTCCATATTCTGCCTCATTGTTGTTTTTGGCTTTTGAAATCATTTTCTTTGTATTTCTTTTCCTTGTGAATCCAGCACCACCATTCCTCCAGTAGCTTAATTTAAACTTTTTTTAAATGAGCCATTAAAGAAAAGTACATAAGCATTGGCAAGTTGCTGACCTTCCATTTTTTACTTTATTTTTCTACCTCTTTTACCAGAATTGGTCCCTCTTTATATGTGAGTAAAGCGGCCAAAGAAGCTCGAGTAGACTCCTCAATCAAAAATGTGAATTCAAATTCCTAAAGTTCAACTATCCATTTGAGCATACTTCTTGACAAATTGCTATTATTGACAAGTTGTGGGTAAAAGACAATAATTGGTCAACACTACAAAGGGTTTGGGTAACAATTATGATCTAATTTAGGCATGATACCACCAATTCTGATTTAGAAAAATTTCTTTCCATCTCAATCTTCACCCTACTTGAATAATACACTGTCTTCATGTATCTGGATTCATTCCCTTGTTGCAATAGAATAGCTCCTATTGCATCTAATCCAATAGAAGGATTTACATAAAACAACTTATCAAACTCCGGAGCTTTTATATTCGAAATTCCTCCCAACACTTCTTTAACCTTGCCAAAAACTTCTTCACATTCCTCATCCCATTAAAGAGGATCTTTCTTCACTGCTTGTTGAAGTGGATATAACACTTCGGAAAATAACAGAATGAATCTTGACAGATATTTCACTTTTTGAATAAAAGTAGTTGTTTTGTAGAAGTAGGAGAAGATAATAATTTTAGAGATTTGACCTTGTGTGGATTTGGTTCTATTCCATTTTGAGATACCATATTCCCGAGAAGTTTAATTCTTGGTTTCCCAATAAAGATTTTTTTGGATTCAGGTGCCCATCCCTTGAATCTAACATGTTAAATACTTGCTCCAATTTATTGCAATGTTCATGCCTTGAACTGAATATGCAGATGTCATCCAAAAAAACTCTAACAAAGTGATCTAGGAATGATGCAAGCACTTCATGTGATCTTTGCCTGATACCAAGAAGGAGCATTTGTTAAACTAAAAGGCATAACCCTATAAATGAAATATCCCTAAGGTGTGATAAAAGTTGTGTTCTCTTGATCTTTCGGTGCAATGGCTATCTAGAAGTATCCATAATATCCATCACAAATACTATATCTCTCATGCCCTACAACTTTATCCAAAATGTCATCAAGCAAAGGTTAAGGGTAATGGTTCCTCTTTGTAGCTACATTCAATGGTTTATAATCTATACTTACCCTCCATCTTCCATCTTTTTTTGGCCTGATCATAACTTGATTACCCCAATCTGAATTTTCTGTTTGATAAATAAAACTAGATTTTAGAAGTTTCCGTACCTCTTCCTTGAATACTTGAATCTGCTCTTGTCCCAGCCTTCTTAACTTTTGAAACACTAGTTTCACACCTTCTTTTAACTCAATCTTGAGTGGTTTACTTGTAAATCCTCTTATCTCTTCATAGGAAGTGATTCCAAATCACTGTGAAGATACCAAGCCTTGAACTTGCTTTGGAAACAAGAAATATTGAAACATGTATGTAATATTTAGGTTGTCTATTCCTAATAATTATTATAGAAAATAGGATCCATAAACACTCAATGTTTATTTTTTATGATTATTGTTATTTAGTGTTATCACTTGCTAAAGTATGAGAGTTGTGTGTGAGAAATAGATGTAATTAAAGGAATGATTTGATGTTTATTTTGATAAAGGTATGTGGGTTTGAGAGAAACGAACCTGGAAACCTTTCAAATGTTAGGAATAAAGAGAGAGAAATCGTTGGGTACTGGAAACCTTTCAAATGTTAGGAATAAAGAGAGAGAAATCATTTGGCTATTGCCTATTATATTTATATAATAGGTAAACAAAATTAGTATAAGCAAATTAGTCAAACGGGGTTTATCATACCTTATTTGAAAGCAGATAAAGAATCAAAGAGGACAATATGCATGTAGGGAGTGTAAGATTCCTCCCGAGCCTCCCAAAATATCCAGCATCTTCCCCTGTAATCAATCCCTCTTCAGAAATATAAAAGACTTGTTTCTAACTGTTTTAATCTAGAGAGAGAAAATATTCTAGAGAGAGAATATTCAGATTTTTAATATTTTTTGGATAGAAAATTATCTCATCTTATTAAAATAAGTTCCCCTAAAACAGAAATTCAAAAAGAACTTTCCAATGTGCAATTGGAATTAATTGGAAATGGGTATAAAGGACCTTAGCCTAAGGGTCTAGATTTTCAAAAAAATTTCGATTATGGTCCAATTAAGATTCCTATGGGCCAATAGCATCAATCCATGTGTAGGGAGGAGATAAATCCAATTTGTAAAAGAAGATACCCAAAAATGAGTAAATGCTCACATAAGATGAAGAGTTGAAAATGTACAAGGTTTATTAGTAAAAAACTATGAGCAATATTAAAGATATGAGATATTTTGGGTATCCAAAAATGAGTAAATGCTCACATACGATGAAGAGTTGAAAATGTACAAGGTTTATTAGTAAAACAACTATGAGCAATATTAAAAATATGAGATATTTTAGGTATAATGATTCCATTTTGACACATATGTAAGGAAGGGGAGTTCTTTAAAGGAGGTGCATATTTCACATAAGATAAAGACTTGAAAATGTACAAGGTTTATTAGTAAAAAACTATGAGCAATATTAAAAATATGAGATATTTTGGATAGAATGATTCCATTTTGACACATATGTAAGGAAGGGGAGTTCTTTAAATAAGGTGCATATTTCACATGCTTGAATGAGTTTTAAACTCATAAAAATTGAGATATTGCATCTCTCCTCTCTCCTCATTCAAGTCTAATTCTAAAAAGTTTGCTTAACTGACCTAAAAATGGTCAAATATTGACCAAACTGATTTAGAAAATTCTAGAATCAGTTTGTTTGGTTAGGAGCTCAATTTTTCCTATAAATAGAAGCCTCCCCCTTGTTGAAAAATATATAGTGTTTATGCATTGTTACTCTACTCCACCTAAGCCAAGAACTGTGAATTCATTAATAATTCACTAGTTTTTGGAGCTTCCCTCTTTCTTCAATCCCCATTGGTGGCTCCATCAACATACTTAGCCAATTGTTTGGTTGGGGGCCTCTACCGTGAACAAAGAAACAAGCAATTTGTAAGGTAAATGGTGAATTTTGATCTTTTTTATAATTTCTCAATGTTTCTCTCTTCTCAACTCCTCTCAAGCTTGAGAAGCTTAATTGGAATGGTTTTTGAATGCTATTGAAGTTAATTGATGAATGTTAGTAAAGAGTTACATAATTTGATGAATGCTATTGAAGTTACTTGATTAATGATAGTTAAGAATTACATAAATTTCCATTTATGCTTAATTCTAATGGTTTTTATGTAATTTCTCTCTCTCACTCAAGAAATGGTCATACTCATGACCCATTCTCAATCCAAATGAAGCTTTTCATAAAGCTTTTCCTTAATTCAAGATTAATCTATGCTTGAGGCCAAATTAATGGCTTTTTTCTATGCTTTTAGTTTATGTATTTCATGAATATTGATGATTCAATCCATTATGGATTAATGATCCAATTAGGGATCATTCTATTTATTTTCTTAATGATAAGCTTTATCCCTTAGAAAATTTGAGATTTATCAGTCATAGCAGTGGAGCTATGGCAAAATTTTTATAAAAATACGCATAAAATAATTTCATTCAAAGCATGAAAAGAGGACTTCCTACCATATTCTAGGAATTATCATCCTAGATTAATTGAAAGATATTCATTGTAATCATAGAGAAATTGATTTTTATATTATACATAATTGATTTTCATGCATAGAGGTATGCATAAAAGATTATTATTTTAACATAAAAGTGTTACTTTTATCATAATTAGATTTCATGCATAGAGGTATGCATAAAAGATTATTATTTTAATGTAAAAGTGTTACTTTTATCATATTTGAATTTCATGCATAGAGGTATGCTTAAAAGATGATTATTTTATTACAAAAGTGTTACTTTTAGCATAATTGAATTTCATGCATAGAGGTATGCATAAAAGATGATTATTTTATTACAAAAGTGTTACTTTTAGCATAATTGGATTTCATGCATAGAGGTATGCATAAAAGATGATTATTTTATTGTAAAAGTGTTACTTTTATCATAATTGGATTTCATGCATAGAGGTATGCATAAAAGTTTATTATTTTATTATAAAAGTGTTACTTTTATCATATTTGGATTTCATGCATAGAGGTATGCATAAAAGTTGATTATTTTATTATAAAAGTGTTACTTTTATCATATTTGAATTTCATGCATAGAGGTATGCATAAAAGTTGATTATTTTATTGTAAAAGTGTTACTTCTATCATATTAGATTTCATGCATAGAGGTATGCATAAAAGATATTCTTTTTATACTAAAAGTGTGATTTTCATCATAAATGGATTTTATGCATAACTTAGATGCATAAGAGAAATTCTTTTATTCTAAAAGTGTAATTCCTACCAAATTGAATTTATGCATAAGAAGATGCATAAAAGATTGATTTTAAATTTAAAAGTGTCATTCTCATCTAAATTGAATTTATGCATAGGAAAATGCATAAAAGATTGAAATTTAATTCAAAAGTGTCATTTTCATTTAAAATGAATTTATGCATAGGAAGATGCATAAAAGATTGATTTTTACTTCGAAAGTATTAATCTCCTTAAATAGAATTTATGCATAAATAAATGTGTAAAGAAATCTTATATCAAATATAAGAATTCTCTTGTATTCTATAAATAGATATGAGATGTAATAGGATGTGATAAGAGGTGTATAAGATGTGATAAGAGGTGATAAGATGCTTATGAAATAAGTTAGGAGGTGATAAGATGAATTAAGATGTGATAAGATGTGTATGGGATGAGGTAAGAAGTGTATGTGATAGGATAAGATGTATATGGGTTGTGATAGGGCGAGAATGGATGTGATGTAAAAGATTAGATGTGAAGGCATATGGGGCTATATGAATGGGAATGTGGAAATGGATGTATGTATGTGGATGTGTGGATGTGGAGATGGGAGTGTGGATGTATGAATGAGGACGTGATAGTGGATGTATGCATGTGGATGTGGATGTATGGATGTGGATATGGATGTGTATGTATGAATGTGGATATGGGATAAATGAGGATGTGAAAATGGAGGTAAGCATGTAAATGTGGATGTATGGATGTGAATGTGGATGTGGATGTGGATGTGGATGTATGGATGTGGTTATGGATGTGTATGTATGAATGTGGATATGGGATGTGGATGTATAAATGAGGATGTGAAAATGGAGGTAAGCATGTAAATGGAGGTAAGCATGTAAATGAGGATGTGAAAATGGAGGTAAGCATGTAAATGTGGATGTATGGATGTGATTGTGGATGTGGATGTGGATGTATGGATGTGGATATAGATGTGTATGTATGAATGTGGATATGGGATGTGGATGTAAAAATGGATGTATGCATGTAGATGTGGATGTATGGATGTGAATGTGAATGTGTATATGAATTAATGTGTCGTCGATATGCGGAAATGGATAAGAATGAGTACACATTGAATGGAATGTGGAATAAGTAATGTGGACTAAGGAGGGATAATGTGGAAAGACGAGAGTTCGATTTAGAAACTGTATTTTGTGATTGTTTGTAAATGACTGTTTTATGTCAAGAATGCTGGGGAAGCATTCTTGACCGTGTTGTGGATTAAGGTCATAAAGACCTAACTGTTAAAGTTGCAACTACTGAGGGAGAGTCAATGGAGGACGTCTCGCATAGCAAGGTCGACCGAGGTCTTGACCAGCCTCGGTTCGATTTAAATGGTGAGCTTCGGGTACAGTGGATGAGGGACCAAGGAAGCGGCCTATGAGTGAAGCGCTAGGTCACCTGCGAAGGATCCTAGAGGGTGCTGACCATACGGTGCTCGGGCTCTGGGTCGCCGAAGATACCCACACGTGTGTCGTGGAAGATATTGGAATAAAGAATAAGAATTGTTTTCTGAAACCGGGCATGGATCTGGTTGATTGACCGTGCTGGTTCTCAACGGATGAGTCCATGGCTCTTTTATATGGATCTGTGGGTTGATCTTGCTGATCTTCCATGGAGATTCCATTTTGTTATATGAATATATTGCTGGTTACTATGAGCTAGGAACTATGGAAAAGGCCCCTGAGTGAACAGGTGGTAAGCGTTCTGGTTGCCAATGATGCCATGAGTATACCGATGAATGAATGACTGGAAATAAGGATTCAACCAGAGACTATGAGGATTGTCATCAGTGACATAATGGTTTCATTAAAGGTTTGTTTTAAAGTTAGCTGATGCTAAGAAAAAGGTAATTTCATATTGGGTGTGTAAGTGGTGTGACTAGTTTTATGTTTGCATGACCTTCCGGCTAGGGGGCCTTGGAACTCTTTTCCTTGGTACCCGGGACAAAACCTAACCAAATTCTTAATTAGATCCCATCACTACAGTGGTTGGGCGATTGGCTAACCCATGGGACTGGATGGGGTTAGGCTGGACTGATGGATCCGTAAATCGAGACTCAATTTTTGTTATTATGATAGATAAAGTAAATCCTGGATAGTAATTGTTCTATGGATAGGAATCAACGGCTGTGCCTCCTTGATGGGGAAAAAAGCATTGATCCCAATGATCCAACTGCAAGTTTCTTCCTTGATCTGACCGAGTATCTTTATAGGTGCAATTGGATCAACTTGATTAGTAATGGTCTTAACTACGTTAGAGTAAAAAGTTATCCTGGTGGAATCGCCCGTGCTTTCCGGGTAAGGGAAGTTTTTCCGAGTCCAGTTTTGGAAAAACCGACGGATTAGTCTCTTGTCCGGATATCCGTGGATGAGGCCCCGAATGTGGGACCCCTATCCCGTGTGAGAAGTGCTACTTCCGCTGCTAGTACCCCGAATCTGTTGCTCGATGGGAACAGGGATCTCATAGTTGGTATCAGAGCGAATTGGCTAATAAAGATCAACTGAGAAGACAAATATGTCAAAAATTTATCAAGAAACACAAAAAGGTTGTAATTGTGTGATATAAGTCATACAATTTGATATTCAAACTGAAATTCGTAATTTGGTAATTGGGTCTTCAGATGGAAGTACCGCAATTATATAGAATCCCTGACTTGCTTGAGGCCTAGACATGATGGTATTTACCTTATAATTCCAAGGGCCGTGACTACCTGTATATACCGAGAGTATAACTGCAGCTCTTTACTTACAGTATATACGAGTAAATCTAAGACTTGAAATTATAAGCGTTAATGCTATCCAGATGATGATTTTGAATGTGGTTGATATGATTTTTAATTCTGTTTGAGAATTGATGAATTGATTTGGATTCTGATTGAAAAATGATGAATTCTAAAATTTAGTTGAAATATAATAATCTGAGCGAAACCACAATGAGGATAAATGGGACGAGTTCCTGTGATGATATTCCTAACTAGAATGATGATAATGAATTCAGAAAATCACTATGAGATTAGTGGATTGTGCTGTCAGATTGCTATTGTTAACACTTGACTGGTAGATCAAGTTAAGGGATGACAAATTGAGAACTTGCTTGACTGAAATTCCCGTGGAGGAATGTTTAGAAGGAAATTTTTCGGTCTAATGGACCATTATCATGTTAAAGATATGAATGATATGATCTGCATGAATTGTTATTTAATGATGAGTTCTATATAAGTGATATTTATCCCAATATTCTGTTGGGTTGACCAGAATATAAGGAACCCCAGAATAAAGTTGGATCTTACGAAAAAGAGTTGTCCTCTACCTTGCGAGATGAGGACATCTCGCACTTTTTTAAGTGGGGTAGAATGTAAGATTCCTCCCCAGCCTTCGAGGTATACAGGAGTAAGAATCTCCCTTTTTGATCTTATAATTATTCCCTCTCTAAAATAAAAGAAAGATTCTGTTTAAAAAAGGAAGACCCTTTTCCTAGAATACTTCTCAGGAGTCCCACCTGTTTTAGGGATTCAGAACAATGAGTTCAGAAGTGAAAATCGGTGTTTTGGATATCAAGGTTTTGGTCTTCATTCGAGTACGGCCCAAAAGAAGTTCTTTATCTCTTAGGAAGTAAAAGAAATTATCCCCCAGATATTGTGGACCTTATCTGAATTCAAAGAAAGTAGGTGACTTAGCCTACGAGCTTCTTTTATCTCCTCATCTCAAAGTTCATAATGTATCTCATGTAAGCCTTCTATAGAAATATGTGCCAAAACCAAATCATGGAAAGACGGTAAAACTTCAGTGATGGCAAGATACCCCGTTGGCTTCTAGGTTACGCTAGCTCCTTCTTTTATATAAGTCGTAACTCTTACTTGTCGCTCGCAGTAATCTTACTTTCATCGATCTCCTTCCTTTCTTAATCTCCTTTATGGCTTGGAAACAAGAATTAGTTTTATCCATGATGATTTCTCACCTTCAAGACGCAAGCGAGTCTGTGAAGAAGGATTTTATAGAACAGTATGAGCGCTCACTTTTCCCTCACTTGGGAACTTCTGTAGCTTAGACCAAATGGCGGACCTATCGAGATATAACTAGGGTAACACCGTGGGGGCGATAGCACTTTCGTAACAATGTCCACTTGGCTATGGTTATTGAAGCCTTGGGTTTGGGTCCCTGATACTACTGTGTGATGAGATCAAGGCATGGTGGATTTTTTGAGCGGGTCTTCTTACTGGCGTGTTTTCTTCCTCATCAGAAGATATGCCTTTACCCCGTTTTTGGCTTGCCTCTCAGAGGTCCTTTTGTTAGATCACCTCATACCACTGAGATAGGTGCGACAATAACCAACAGAATTATTCCCATAGATGAGTTACCTTATACGTGCGCAGCTTGTGAGTGCTGCTTTTGTGATCATATGATGGACAGGCTTATGGAAGTGTAAAGAGTTCTTCTATCTTTACTGTATATGTTCCAAGAATGAATAAAGTTTAAATCTTGTTCTTGTCTTGACCCTTACTCTCTTTGAGACTTTTTTAATTGGTGGTTAATCTTAATTAAAAATTTTCTCTCAGTCTCATACTTGTGCATCTTACGAAATTACCCCCAGTTTGCGAGATGAGGGTATCTCGCGTTTTTCAAGTGGGAGAGAATGTAAGATTCCTCCCCAGCCTCTCAAAATGTCCAGCATCTTCCCCTGTAATCAATCCCTCTTCAGAAATATAAAAGACTTGTTTCTAACTGTTTTAACCTAGAGAGAGAAAATATTCTAGAGAGAGAATATTTAGATTTTTAATATTTCTTGGATAGAAAATTATCTCATCTTATTAAAATAAGTTTCCCTAAAACAAAAATTCAAAAAGAACTTTCCAATGTGCAATTGGAATTAATTGGAAATGGGTATAAAGGACCTTAGCCTAAGGGTCTAGATTTTCACAAATTTTTGGATTATGGTCCAATTAAGGTTCCTATGGGCCAATAGCATCAATCCATGTGTAGGAAGGAGATAAATCCAATTTGTAAAAGAAGATACCCAAAAATGAGTAAATGCTCACATAAGATGAAGAGTTGAAAATGTACAAGGTTTATTAGTAAAAAACTATGCGCAATATTAAAAATATGAGATATTTTGGGTATCCAAAAATGAGTAAATGCTCACATAAGATGAAGAGTTGAAAATGTACAAGGTTTATTAGTAAAAAAACTATCAGCAATATTAAAAATATGAGATATTTCGGGTATAATGATTCCATTTTGACACATATGTAAGGAAGGGGCGTTCTTTAAAGGAGGTGCATATTTCACATAGGATGAAGAGTTGAAAATGTACAAGGTTTATTAGTAAAAACCTATGAGCAATATTAAAAATATGAGATATTTTGGGTATAATGATTCCATTTTGACACATATGTAAGGAAGGGGGGTTCTTTAAAGGAGGTGCATATTTCACATGCTTGAATGAGTTTTAAACTCATAAAAATTGAGATATTTCATCTCTCCTCTCTCCTCATTCAAGTCTAATTCTAAAAAGTTTGCTTAACTGACCTAAAAATGGTCAAATATTGACCAAACTGATTTAGAAAATTCTAGAATCAGTTTGTTTGGTTAGGAGCTCAATTTTTCCTATAAATAGAAGCCTCTCGCTTGTTGAAAAATATATAGTATTTATGCATCGTTACTCTACTCCACCTAAGCTAAGAACTGTGAATTCATTAATAATTCACTAGTTTTTGGAGCTTCCCTCTTTCTTCAATCCCCATTGGTGGCTCCATCAACATACTTAACCAATTGATTGGTTGGGGGCCTCTACCGTGAACAAAGAAACAAGCAATTTGTAAGGTAAATGGTGAATTTTGATCTTTTTAATAATTTCTCAATGTTTCTCTCTTCTCAACCCCTCTCAAGCTTGAGAAGCTTAATTGGAATGGTTTTTGAATGCTATTGAAGTTAATTGATGAATGTTAGTAAAGAGTTACATAATTTGATGAATGCTATTGAAGTTACTTGATTAATGATAGTTAAGAATTACATAAATTTCTATTTATGCTTAATTCTAATGGTTTTTATGTAATTTCTCTCTCTCACTCAAGAAATGGTCATACTCATGACCCATTCTCAATCCAAATGAAGCTTTTCATAAAGCTTTTCCTTAATTCAAGATTAATCTATGCTTGAGGCCAAATTAATGGCTTTTTTCTATGCTTTTAGTTTATGTATTTCATGAATATTGATGATTCAATCCATTATGGATTAATGATCCAATTAGGGATCATTCTATTTATTTCCTTAATGATAAGCTTTATCCATTAGAAAATTTGAGATTTATTAGTCATAGCAGCGGAGCTATGGCAAAATTTTTATAAAAATACGCATAAAATAATTTCATTCAAAGCATGAAAAGAGGACTTCCTACCATATTCTAGGAATTATCATCCTAGATTAATTGAAAGATATTCATTGTAATCATAGAGAAATTGATTTTTATATTATACATAATTGATTTTCATGCATAGAGGTATGCATAAAAGATTATTATTTTAACATAAAAGTATTACTTTTATCATAATTAGATTTCATGCATAGAGGTATGCATAAAAGATTATTATTTTAATGTAAAAGTGTTACTTTTATCATATTTGAATTTTATGCATAGAGGTATGCTTAAAAGATGATTATTTTATTACAAAAGTGTTACTTTTAGCATAATTGAATTTCATGCATAGAGGTATGCATAAAAGATGATTATTTTATTACAAAAGTATTACTTTTAGCATAATTGAATTTCATGCATAGAGGTATGCATAGATGTATAAATGAGGATGTGAAAATGGAGGTAAGCATGTAAATGTGGATGTATGGATGTGAATGTGGATGTGGATGTGGTTATGGATGTGTATGTATGAATGTGGATATGGGATGTGGATGTATAAATGAGAATGTGAAAATGGAGGTAAGCATGCAAATGTGGATGTATGGATGTGATTGTTGATGTGGATGTATGGATGTGGATATGGATGTGTATGTATGAATGTGGATATGGGATGTGGATGTATATAAAAATGGATGTATGCATGTAGATGTGGATGTATGGATGTGAATGTGAATGTGTATATGAATTAATGTGTCGTCGATATGAGGAAATGGATGAGAATGAGTACACATTGAATGGAATGTGGAATAAGTAATGTGGACTAAGGAGGGATAATGTGGAAAGACGAGAGTTCGATTTAGAAACTGTATTTTGTGATTGTTTGTAAATGACTGTTTTATGTCAAGAATGCTGGGGAAGCATTTTGACCGTCTTGTGGATTAAGGTCATGAAGACCTAACTGTTAAAGTTGCAATTTCTGACGGAGAGTCAATGGAGGACGTCTCACGGAGCAAGGTCGACTGAGGTCTTGACCAGCCTCACTTCGATTTAAATGGTGAGCTTCTGGTACGGTGGATGAGGGACCAAGGAAGCGGCCTGTGAGTGCAGCGCTAGGTCACCTACGAAGGATCCTAGATTTTAACCATATTCACTTCCTTTTGACATAAGGGTGTGAAGACCTTTAAAACCCCTTATACCCCCAAATAAATGCAAGTACCACATGCTATATTTACAAATATGAGGAACACACAACTAAAATGCATCCTGTCTACACCCTCATATAGCAGAAAAAGGGGTTTATGAGATGGTTTAACTTGGTTTTCTTATGGTGGGACACACATATGAGGATATTGATGCATTGTTTAGTTAATTTTTTGAGAATCTTAGAACAAGTTAGACATTCACATTTCCTCATCTGATTAGAAGCCTTAATGAGTGCACAAGTGTTAAACCAACACCTTTTCTTATGAATAAGGTGCCAGATTTGAAAGAGTATGTGAAAGAGTACTTGCATGATGGAGCAAATAAACTAGTAGGTCATTCACAGCCATTGTATTTTAGATTTTATATGAATGATGCCATACCATTGATGCAATACAAAATACATCCCCAGTCAAGTGAGTGGTTACCTAAAATTAGAATTAAACTATGGAAGTGTAATGATGAAGACGCACCTATGATTCCTTAAGAGGTACCAAAGGTTCTACCTATGTGTGAATACATAAAGGATAACATCCGCTTGTACAAGGCTTGAATACCTTCTTGAATTGGTGGAAAAGCTTTGTGGAAAGCAAAGGAGATGTTCAACATATGCAAAATTGGATTAAACCTGTCATTGAGTATTGAGAGAACATGGTTATTGCCTTGAATACTGCAAATGTGTATGAGAAATCCTTTTGCCATGAATTTTGGCCTAAAACTATGACTTTTAGGGATTCTCCCATTGATGACACTAAAAACGAGGAGGAGACAATTAGACTAGAGAATAATGAAGGGCACAATTGTGGGCTAGTACACCATAAGCCAAGGGAAGAGTTCAAGCTAGAAGTTGATGTCATAAAAGATAACTTTGTACTTGTGAGACCAAGCATACAAAATATCCGGTGTCGCTTGGGGTTGCAATTTCAGATGTTGATATGGAGAAACACTTGATAAACTATATGAGAGTTAAGATTTAGTATTGGGCTCCTATCACAAGAAAGAATAATGCCACTGATGCTGAAGCGTATGAGGAAACAGCATTGGAAATGTAATGAAAATGATCCTGAACGTTGGGAACATGTTAGTAACATTTTTTTGGAGTTGGATGCCAAGGAAAGGACAAAAGATATATAAGATAAAGATTACAAAAATATTTATCTTAAAAGGTCAAGAAAGTTTGGAGCTTGGAGATACCATGTGTCCCAATGATAGTGAGAAGGGAGATTAGGAGGATTAAGAACTCTTCACAATGTTTTCAATGGAAAATTTACAATATTTTCCAATGATAGTGAGAAGGGAGATTAGGAGGATTAAGAACTCTTCACAATGTTTTTCAATGGAAAATCTTCTCTATATGATCAGTAGAGGTGATGAAGCTATGAATTTTTCTTGGTTTGCAACTTAGTATGGAGTACTTTGGTTCCCTACCAAATTTTGGCCTACTATGGGTGATACTGTAAGGCTGGTTTTTGGATGTTTATGGTTAATAAAAAGGTTATAGATTGCATTAGTTGTGGATAATGGGAGTTGAACTTTGTAACCATGGTTTTGGTAATGGAAATAGCACTTGCAATTATTGTTGTCTTTATGATTTTCAAGTTTAGGCTTGCATCCTTTGAGTAATTCTTTTTCTCACAAATAATTTTTTGCTAAATATAAAGGCTGGACATTCTCTCTCTCTCTCTCTCTCTCTCTCTCTCTATATATATATATATATATATATACATACATATATATATTTACAATCCTCATATGCATTTTAAAATTGGAGGATAGAAAATAAGGTCATATCCTCTAATTTTAATAATTAAAAATTAATTTAAAAATAGAAATATTAAACATTTATACTAGTTGAGATAAACAAAAAAATAAAAACAAATTACAACACTTTAAGTTCTAAACTAGTTCAAATTTTTACCTCTAGTTTATTGTAATCTTTCTCTACCTCACCTACATAATGAGGCTCCATATGCAAGTCATTGAAGCAACCATTCTGTTTCTCCAAAAGCTTTCTATTTTAAACCTAAGGAACAACATCTTCCAACATCTCTAACTCATAACTTTATGCAAAATAAATACTCTCAAATTTCCATGTATTGGACCAAAGGGAAAAGTGCCAAAATTGCAAAAGTTTTCCAAAATTCCTAAACTGGTGTTATTACATAAAACCTTCATAAACTCAGCAAATCCCATAACTTTAGCTCTACTTGAGCCCATGAACATTGTAGAATATCATACACTACTATAAAAAAACTATAGGTCTCTCTTGTTATAGTTGGAGTAGGAGATTTATTAAATGATTAAAATATTTTGCTTTAGAAATCAAAAGTGGTGAAATGAGTTTTCTCCTTTTAAAACAAAGACCACACACACACACACACACACACACACACACACACACGTAATCCTCACTCACTCTCCCCTCTTTATTTATTTCTGTTTCTCTCTGTCTAAACGAAAAATAATGAAATCCCCATTTACCCCACCTTTAAGCACGCATCGTTACATATGGAATAGTGCCCACCTGGTTTCCTAGACTTGCATAATGGATTTAGTCCAAGGTAGGACTTACCTTATGTAAGCTATTAGATTCAAATCCTAAAGGTGCTCCAAGGATCAACTCTTGGAATAAGAATATGATAGTAGGTTGTCTAGGACTCATATAGTAAACTTACACAATGAGCTTAAGTATTGAGACACTCCCTCGACACTCCCACTCAATAATCACAATACAATTCAAGAAAATAGAATTTTTGCACAAATTTTTGAGGCAAAAAGAGAACAATTCTTTATATAATCAAGAAATCTTACAACAATCTGATATGAAGCACTCTTGAAGAAAAGAGTTCAAACCAGCGACCACCCCCAAGCTATCTCACTCGCTCTCCCACTCTCATGAAAATATTGCACTCACACTTGCATACGCACTTTCATTTGCACTCTTAATCTATTCTTCGATTTTCTATGTATTTCTCTTCTTCACGTGTCCAAAAGCCAAAAGTAGCCTTTTTGGAGATTTCTCGATCTGCGTGCCATATTTTTGGCTATGTTGCTCTTTTTGAAAAAAGTGTGTTCAGGAAGCGTCTTCATATGCAGTCATGACTCCCATGAGATTACGTTTTTTTCAAAACATTGGAAAAATAGCGCTTTTCCATGGTGCGCCATTCGCACCTCGGTGATCTGATGAGGATGCTCAATAGCTCATCTTGAACATTCCATCCTCCTCTTTGACTTTATATCTCTTCATCCGAGACTAAATCTTATTCTTGACCTTTGTTTAGGACCTGCAATGTCTCAACATGAAAATCTAGGCACATTTTTAGCACAAAACCACTTAAAACCCACTTTGGAGTCACCAAACGGATGTAAGATAATGTGAATCACAAATATTTCACTTGAGTAAAATTGTTCTATGTACAAAACAGAAAAACTCTCTCATATAAAACTTCGCCTAATTCCGCCTCTAACCTAATAAAAAAGAACCCAAAAATGACTACTCGAAAATGACCAAAACCAAAAATTTCTTGCAAAACACCATATTGGGGAATATGGGAATTTCTCATAAGTTTGGGACACGTGGTCAAAACTTTGGATTTGCCATAACTTGAACACCATTACTCCAAATTGTGCGCTTTAAAGCTTAATAGATCCCTCTTTTCAAGCGCTTTCCAATGATAGGTCACATGATGGGGTTTTGAGAAACTTATAGACATGTTAATCGGGTCCCACCTTTTTAGTATTGCAAAAATGGGACTTGGGAGATTCCCAAACTCACGAATATAGTATTGCAACACAAAATTTTGTCAAAACATATTAGATGTCCTAACAAAACATTCTACACACTTTTTACAACAAAAATTCATGAAAAATATTTATACAAATTTATTAAGCGTCACAAGTATTAATCTCAACTTTTGCATGTTATCTTAGACTACATTATCATAGGTTCTCTAGAACTAACATACTAAACTTGCACAATGAAATCAAGGATTAGAGTTAGCTAGATTCTACTCTCCTCATCTCAATTATTATGTCCATGCACTCAAGGTGTATTTATGCTCTAGGTGCGAGTGTATATATGTGTATTGTATACATGTGTGTATGTGTGTGTGTGTGTGTGTGTGTTTATACATGTGTGTGTTTATGCATGTGTGTTTGTTTATGTGTGTGTGTGTGTTTATGTGTGTGTGTGTGTGTGTATATATATATATATAATGGAGAGAGAGAAGGAGAAATGAAAATGAAATGATTTGATATTCTTCTTGCACTTTGTAACACTATTTTGTTGGAGAGTATGAGTAGCTCTCAAATTTGTCTTGACCTTATGCCCCTTGGAGTAGGCATTGAGCTAACCAACAGATGTGAATACTCATCTTCAATCTTTTTAAAATTTCTTTAGCCTCTTTCTATCTCATTCTCTACCAAACCATGCCACAGTTTGAGTTTTTTAGAAGCTTCAATATATCTTAGAGAAAATACACCAACATCATCCTACTAAAGTTATCGATTTGTAACAAAAAGCAGAAAATTCAGTTGTTGGCATTTCACCACAAATATGTGCATGGACAAGCTCTAAAGAAGCCTTTGCACAATTCTTGATTTCTTATGGAAATGTGCATGCTGATACTGCTTGCCCATCTGTATGGAAAATCTCTAAAAGGGACTTTACATAATTCAAAATCTTGGTTTCTTTTGGAAATGTGCATGCTGATGTTGCTTGCCCATCATGTAAGCTTCACATATATTTGACATCTCAAACAATGCTTGTAGATGTGCCACATCCCTTGCATCCTTTTGAAGACTAGAAAATGTAGGTGCACATATCTTTCATACCATCACTTGCTTATCCCATCATCGACTAAGCTTGTAAAAGCCACCAACTCATACAAATTGTTATGTTGGATTCCTCTCTCTTTGACATTTTCATTGGCATCTACGATGACTACACTACCCTTATGGAGAGAACATTCAAGCCACGATCATTTATGTCTATATTGGATAAAACATCCCTCTTGATGTCTAGCACATGAAGGACATCAGGCAATGAATTCTTAGTGCCTTCATTGTTATTGCTAGAAATAAAAGAAATGAATCCTACGGGCATTTGGCATTGTTCCGCAACACTACCGGCATGGATTCCCCGCAAGCCTTGAGGAACAATGATGCTGGCAGGGATTTCACTGATGTAAACGAGAACATGTGAACATGTTAATAACATATGTTAATAACACAAAAAAATCTTGTGATCACATGTTATATTCACAAAGCTTTCACAAGGGCCTAAAAAATTTATCTTTGTTGGGCATAAAAAATCTTCTTAGGTGGCCACTGACATGCTATTATGTGAAGATGGTAACATGAGAACATGTGAATAGCTTATTCCCATGTGTAGCCAAGATTTTAAGGGGTTCCCAAATCGCAAGTGACCTGTTTTTTTGTGAACGGTAACATGAGAACATGTGAATAACTTGTTCACATGTGTTATTATCACAAAAATCTTGTGATCACGTGAATATTAAATCCCTGGATGCTGGTGATGATGGCACATAACTTATCTGGATTCCTCTCCCTCCACCCCAAAGGAAGAGTAGGATCTGACATTATGGATTAAAATGGATCTGTTAGATGTAGAATAGGACCCAGCTTCATAACTACTCAATGATTTGCTATTTTTCTTAAATATTTAGGCACATTTTCGTTAGTGTAGTCATAGACCAAGTCCCTTCAAGCGTGGTAAATGCTACTATGCTACATTGCATGATGTCAAATGCGCTGTTTTGAAGAAAGAGGCGAGAGTTTTCAATAGTGGAAGCGAAAGCGAAAGAGAAAGTCGGAGTTTTCAATGGTGGCAGAGAAAGGCAGAACACCAGTGAAGAAAAGGCATTGGATTCCTCTCTCTATGACATTTTCATTGGCACTTGTGATGAGAGAGAGAGAGAGACGACACGAGAGACGAGATCGCTTAACGTCGATTTTTTTTTATCTAAAGAAATCAATCGACGGAGAGACTTGAACTCATGTGGGTTCATGTCATCCCAAGGGCAGCCAATCTACCACTCGAGGGAGAGAGAGAGAGAAAGAAGGAGAGAGATTACGTGTATTGTGTGTGTGTGTGTGTGTGTGTGTGTATATATATATATATAGGAGAGCGAGAGAGAGAGAGAGAGGATGCAGCGATCCGTAAGACTTCATCCCGATAAACTATATGATAGACTTCATCTAGGAGATAAGACTCCGCCTCAGTAATTTGTAGAGCATTTGGTACTTGCAAAAGAAGAAACCACTCATAATCAATTCTGAAGGAAAAAAACACAAAAGCACAAAACTCGACACATTCTACTTCAATGATTTCCATGTCCAACACTAGGGAGAGGATCATGTTGACAAAATTCTTTTTCTAAGAGGTAAATTTTTTCAAAAGATCTCTAATCCAAAAAACTTGGGCTTGTAGTAGCTAGCTTCTTGTGTGGTTGGCTCTTCATGGACATCATAATTATCTTGATATTGTTCCTGTTCTTCAAGGTCTTGACAGGTTAGAAACTTAAACCAAAATGCTTCTCAACAGAAGAAAAATATTCTCCTTAAATATGTACACTGAGAAGGTTCCACCCAAACCATTGCTATGAGGATCTGCAAATTGGCGGACACCAACTGGCCTAGTCTCATGAATGACCTTGACTTCATAGCCAGAGTCTCCCTACAAACTCAGACTAGAGATAGAAAATAACAGTGTTTTTTAAACTTAGAAGCACAAAAAACTCATACACAATTTTTACTTCTGCGCATAATTTCCTCACCTCTTAGACAAAAGGAGGAAAAAAACATTCATATACAACTAATTGTCTCTGCCCACAGTCTTCTCATGCAATTAGACAGAAAACGTAGAAAAATAATAGTGGTTAAAAAAAAACTCATATACACAACCCAACATGCTTAATGTGCAGCTGAGGACCCCTTCTTATATAATTTTCTTTGTTTCATTGTTTGGCCCATATCGTTGCTTCTCCATGCATTTCTTGAAGCCACTGTTACAACTGGCGGCTAGCTACTGATATCATGCATCTTCTATTTTTTCCAAGTCTTTTGTGCAGTTGTATCACCATTCCTTTACCTCTTTGATTTCCCATTTCTAGTTGGTTGTGGCAACTGTGGCTCCATTGTTGGATTCCTCTCTTTTAGCGCATTTCCTGAGCTTTTAGCAGTCTTTCGCTCTCAACTTTCCTTCTTTTTTTTTGATCAATTTATTCTCAATGGTCGTGAGCCTCCTATTTTTGAGTTTCCTTGGGTATATGTTATTTTTCCCTTTCCATTGATTTTTTAACCATATTCACTTCCTTTTGACATAAGGGTGTGAAGACCTTTAAAACCCCTTATACCCCCAAATAAATGCAAGTACCACATGCTATATTTACAAATATGAGGAACACACAACTAAAATGCATCCTGTCTACACCCTCATATAGCAAAACTGATTATTTCCTATTACCAAAAAACATATTGTTGTCTTTATCACCACTTTTTGCTTTCAGTGTGCAAGTTTTTATTTTGTACGTTCAGAGAATTCACAAAAATTACTTGACATATTTTGCCAACCCCTAAGTCTGTGGACATTCATGTCTTGCAGCCTCAAATAACCAATGTAGTGAATATATGGAGTCATCCTCTAAGTGGCTGCCCTCACAGGAACTTGTCCCCTCTTTCTCCTTCTTTGTTTGACCGGTGGTAATCATCATCATCCTTGCTACATATTTCTTTAGTCGGTAACCATTGGATCTTCTCTAGTGCAAAGTTTCATCATCCAAATCCTCTACCTAGTACAAGCCATTGGAAAATATTTGTTGTTTTTTGAAAGGACCTTCCCACTTTGTTTTAAACTTTGTGTGAAATGATTTGTCCAGCTCGCTGTTATATCGGAGTACCAGATCACATTGTTTAATACCTTTATCCTTGATCTTATTGTTAATTCTCCCGTTGATTTTATTCTTGAGACCTTTCATATTGTTCAATAGCATGCATTCTATCCAACTCCGCTGTTTGTAGTGAAAGAAGCCTGTTCCTCAAAATATGTTGTGGTTCTTCACTTTCTCTTACCAAGAATTTTAAGACCGGCATCTCCACCTCAATAGGTAATAAAGCTTCGGTACCATAAAGAATATGAAACGGAGGGAACTAGGTTCCTTCTTTGACTACGATCCTATAAGCCTAAAGTGCATAAGGAAGCTCTAAATCCCAAGTCCTTTCATGGGATTGTGTCATTTTACTCGGCATGCATATGAGTTCTCCATTAAATATTTCATTCATCTAGTTACGTTGGGGGTAATATGGTGTGGCATATCTATGTTAAATTTTTAGCTTCTCACATAGATGATCCATCAATTCACTACTAGAAATTGTCTCTAGTGGTATCCCAAAACGACACCAAATTCCCTCATATACAAATTTTGATACCTCTTTTGCATTGAGTGCTTTTGTAGCGTTAGCCTCGGCCCATAATCAATGGCTGTAAGTATATAACATTTTCCACATGAAGTCAAGGGTAATGGAACAATGGCATCGATCCCCCATTTTCAAAAATGTTAAAAGCAAGTATAACATTCCTAGGCTCAAACTTTAGTATTCTTCTTCCCATTCTTTGGCATGGGAAACATGATTTAAACCAATGTTGTACATCCTTTTGGATTGAAGGCCATATAAAACCTTCCACAGTAATATCTTTTATAATGTGATTTTAAAAGCAAAATGTCCTCCGTAGTAGCCTCCTTCATGATTCACTTCCAAAATTTGATAGATTTATTCTCTCCGAGGGATTCTTCTTAGCACTAAATCTGTTTCTTTCATGAATAAAACATCATTAATCTCAAGAGTTTGTTTTGACATCTCTTAACAAAGTAATACCTCTTGGATTTTGAAAGATCTTGAGGCACTTTTCCTATCATGAGATATGCTTAGGAACTCTATTCCTTGATGTAGTAGTCCATCCACCTTAGCTGCATAAAGTATAGACATAATTTCACTTTAAGCAGCTTCGTGAGGTCCATGTTTTTTTCCCCTATCAATGTGGTGAATGCTCCATGCTTCAAAATGTCCAAGTAATCTCTTTACTTGTCCTACCCAAGCCTTGAGATGGGTATGCTTGGTTCTCCATACTCCCAATACCTGTATGATTACCAACAAATCATCTCCTTTAATTGCAATTCTTTTAATTCCAAAATTAAGACATACCTTTAAACTTTGACATAAAGCTCCATATTCGGCCTCATTGTTGCTTTTGGCTTCCAGTTGAAATCATGTTTTTTGTATTTCTTTCCCTTGTGAATCCAGAACCACCATTCCTCCATTAGTTTGATTTAATCTTTTTTTTGATTACGTGTATTGTGTGTGACATAGCTGGCTGAGGTATATTACCTTCTTAGCTTGATAATTCCTTAAAATGATTCGATATTTTTCAAGCGTGGTAGCTCCTAGTACGTTACATCGCAGGATGTCAAATGCGCCGTTTTGAAGAAAGAGGAGAGGATTTTCAATGGTGGAAGCGAAAGCAAGGGTTTCGTCTAAAGGCGCAACACCGGTGAAGAAAAGTCGTTCTTCCTTCAGACTCTTCGCACCCTCTTGCCTCCTATAAAAAGCACCGTTTTGTGGGGGTAAAAGGCAGCTTTCCTGCAACATCAAGCTCTCAAACAACAACAATGGGTAGGCTAGCATTGCTGCAGGCGCTGGTGCTGTTGGTGCTGGCCTCCTTGGCTTCACCACTGCTAGCCGGCTACCATGAATCCCCGCCTCCAGCTTACACAATTATACCCCCCCTAATTCCCGAGCACACACCACCCCATTACCAACCACCCCCACCCGTTGGCTACACCCCTCCACCACCAGCTTACACTCCCGAGTCGCCTCCCCTCCTCACGCCCCCCACTGCCCCCCCTCCTCACCACAAATCACCCGGGCCCCACAAAATGCCGCCTCCCCACGGTAACAAGCCCTACTGGCCACCACCACCTTACTAACCACCCAAACATGTAGCCTCCTTCAAGAAGTGCTTTGAAATAAGAGCTAGCTATCGAGCTACAGTTTACTCCATGAGTTTTGCACAAGTTAATCTTTATGATGTGTTTTCGATACTCCATGAAAGGGGAGGGTTAACTACATTAATTTAGATTCAAGAATTTTGAGCTTTGAAGGCATCAAATTTAGTCATTTTTTTACATCTTAAACACCTCCTTTTCACACGTGAAAAAGGGATTCTATTCATTTTTGGTAGTTTAAACACATCTTTCAAATGAATGATATCAAGGGAAATAAAGTCATGTTTATCATTTCCCAAAATTCTCCAAACATCACTGAATGACACGAACACCGCTTTGTTTCTTACGCACTATTCTAGTGTCAATCTATGGAATATTTGGGTGTAGATTAAAATCCTTGTAGGTGTAGCTATTTGCACTTTTTAGCACTAATATTTTAGAAATTATATATATTTACCATTCTCATGCTTGGAATCAATTCAAGATTCGCTTTCACAAAGATAAATTAGTACATTCAAGTGCGGGTGATCCTAAAATCTCCATAGTATAGTTCATATGGTTGTGCTTACAAAGCTAGTTGGGTTTTATATTGCTCAAAAACATATTTAGCATTGAAGTGGAAGAAAAGCTCCAATAAGGTGAAAAAAGTGATGGTGGGGTTAGTCTTTCATATTTGTGGATCACCACAATCAAGATCACCATGTTCATGCATTCATGTGATGAGAACTATCTATATACATCAATCTCTATGTTTGGAAATTTTTTCATGATTCGCTTTTGCAAGGTTTCAATCAGCACATTTAAAAGATACCCGCCACGATTATTTCCATATTACAATCTATAAGCCAATATTTTTGTTGAAGATCCACTATTCGAGAAAGCTAGTTGGGAAAATGTTTCTCATGAGTAATACTAAAGTATTCAATTCAAAGCAAACCTCTAATAAGCAAAAATTGGTAATGACATGGATATTAGTTCTCCTTTTCAAATTACCCTAAACACACTTTTGCTTTGCATAAGTTAAGCTATCTACATTACTTGATCATTCCCATGGTTAGAAGGAATTGACCATTCACTAAAAAACGGTTTCGTCATTAGGTTCAAGTGACAAGGGTATGTGTATGTACTGAGCTAAAACCTTTTAGTTAAAAATGCCGAGCTATAATTTTCCACATGCATTAATTCATATTATATAACATACTAGATAAAAGGGTTAGTGGGGATGTTTATCAGAATATCTTCGTATGGCCTTCTCTACAAGCACACATGACCTCCATATCCTCAAATCGAAGTGAAAATGCCATTTGAGCGCATTCAATGGATTAAATCTTTTAAAAAACATGATTTGCGATGAATTTTTCAAAAATAAAGATCTAGATCTACAATTGGATAAGTTTAAAAGCTATCTCTTATGCTTTTTTCAACTACATTACTTAAGTCTATCCTACTATTTATCTAGAGATGATGTCCTCTATAGACCCAGTAACTCCTTGTCCTTCTTACTTTTGTTAATTAAGCGCATGGAGAGGGGTCTCTTACATGGGCATGATCTCCTTTACATATGCCTATATTTACGTGTCTTAAATCCACCAATCTCTCTCCATATTGCCATCCTCACATGTAACTCCTAATATTCAGTTGTCACTAGAACACGTTGGGAGCATAGCAACGTTTTCTAGCAGCGTTTCAGCATCATTTATTTTATCGGAATGTCGGGGATTTCAATCATTGGCCCATAGCAAAACATCATTGCGGGTAGCACCCGTGGTAGTGAAATCTCGCTACTTCTTAGCAACGAGCATAACAACAAAATTTCACTGCTACACTCTAATTTTAATGTTTATTAGCAAAAATAACAAAAAAATCCGTTGTTATTCTCATTGTATAAAATTTCAGAGACTTGTTGAGTGTTGAATTTAAGTTATACATGGCACATACAAACAGAAAACGATTATAGTTTTTAAAAAACATCAATCAGAATACTTGGAACAATGTTTTGAGCAAAAAATAAAAACTTTTGAGAAGGGAAACAATGTCAAGATCATGAATCTATCCCATCTTATAATAAATCCATATGTGTTTCTTCATCAATGTCTATATCTAATGGAAGCTCAATGAAAAGATGGGGTTCCATATCAATATCACTATCATTATCCAATGAAGCATTGTCATTATTGATAGGTGACTCATGATCTTCTTTGGATCGATGTTCGTCATGCTTTTGATCGGCCTCCTCTAAAATGTTTTCTTCATGCTCTTCTTCCAATGAGCCAATTTCAGGTAGCACTTGCACCTCATCCAAAGATTCGACCTCCACATCTTGATCATGAAAGATATGTTTTGAATGATGGGAAACTTATACAACATACCACTAGGTTAGATCAATTTAATCGGTGTGAAACATAACCTAATATCACAAAACAAATGGGTTACACTTTTATTATACTACATTAAGATTTATCATTTGGGATTGGTTAGATTACGAACCTGTTAGTGTTGAGGTAGTACAAAAGTTTCTTTCTTATCATTCCAAAAGTTAGTGGAATCAATTCGAAAGTATCTTTCTCATCATCCAAAATCGAGTTGAATGTTTCTTCACGGTGTTAAGAATTGCTAGAGCACCACAAAGCCTCTATATTAATATCCTCATACTACATCATATCCACTTCACCAATGATCACAATACTAGAAATCAAAAGATTAATGGTACATATTTGAAGAACAAGAACCTTGGCTATCAAGAATATCAAACTATGATATCAAACTGAAGCATGGAATCCACTCTATTTACATATCATTCTCAATATTGGGTTATTACAAGAATGGCATTAAAAAAATAGCTTCCTCCTTTCATAATTCTATATGATAGACTTCATCTGGGAGATGAGACTCCGCCTCAGTAATTTGTAGAGCATTTGGTACTTGCAAAAGGAGAAACCACTCATAATCAATTCTGAAGGAAAAAAACACAAAAGCACAAAACTCGACACATTCTACTTCAATGATTTCCATGTCCAACACTAGGGAGAGGATCATGTTGACAAAATTCTTTTTCTAAGAGGTAAATTTTTTCAAAAGATCTCTAATCCAAAAAACTTGGGCTTGTAGTAGCTAGCTTCTTGTGTGGTTGGCTCTTCATGGACATCATAATTATCTTGATATTGTTCTTGTTCTTCAAGGTCTTGACAGGTTAGAAACTTAAACCAAAATGCTTCTCAACAGAAGAAAAATATTCTCCTTAAATATGTACACTGAGAAGGTTCCACCCAAACCATTGCTATGAGGATCTCCAAAGTGGCGGACACCAACTGGCCTAGTCTCATGAATGACCTTGACTTCATAGCCAGAGTCTCCCTACAAACTCAGACTAGAGACAGAAAATAACAGTGTTTTTTAAAACAGAAGCACAAAAAACTCATACACAATTTTTACTTCTGCGCATAATTTCCTCACCTCTTAGACAAAAGGAGGAAAAAAACATTCATATACAACTAATTGTCTCTGCCCATAGTCTTCTCATGCAATTAGACAGAAAACGTAGAAAAATAATAGTGGTTAAAAAAAACTCATATACACAACCCAACATGCTTAATGTGCAGCTGAGGACCCCTTCTTATATAATTTTCTTTGTTTCATTGTTTGGCCCATATCGTTGCTTCTCCATGTATTTCTTGAAGCCACTGTTACAACTGGCGGCCAGCTACTGATATCATGCATCTTCTATTTTTTCCAAGTCTTTTGTGCAGTTGTATCACCATTCCTTTACCTCTTTGATTTCCCATTTCTAGTTGGTTGTGGCAACTGTGGCTCCATTGTTGGATTCCTCTCTTTTAGCGCATTTCCTGAGCTTTTAGCAGTCGTTCGCTCTCAACTTTCCTTCTTTTTTTTTGATCAATTTATTCTCAATGGTCGTGAGCCTCCTATTTTTGAGTTTCCTTGGGTATATGTTATTTTTCCCTTTCCATTGATTAAAAAAAATTATTTCCTATTACCAAAAAACATATTGTTGTCTTTATCACCACTTTTTGCTTTCAGTGTGCAAGTTTTTATTTTGTACGTTCAGAGAATTCACAAAAATTACTTGACATATTTTGCCAACCCCTAAGTCTGTGGACATTCATGTCTTGCAGCCTCAAATAACCAATGTAGTGAATATATGGAGTCATCCTCTAAGTGGCTGCCCTCACAGGAACTTGTCCCCTCTTTCTCCTTCTTTGTTTGACCGGTGGTAATCATCATCATCCTTGCTACATATTTCTTTAGTCGGTAACCATTAGATCTTCTCTAGTGCAAAGTTTCATCATCCAAATCCTCTACCTAGTACAAGCCATTGGAAAATATTTGTTGTACTTTGAAAGGACCTTCCCACTTTGTTTTAAACTTTGTGTGAAATGATTTGTCCAGCTCGCTGTTATATCGGAGTACCAGATCACATTGTTTAATACCTTTATCCTTGATCTTATTGTTATTTCTCCCGTTGATTTTATTCTTGAGTCCTTTCATATTGTTCAATACCATGCATTCTATCCAACTCCGCTATTTGTAGTGAAAGAAGCCTGTTCCTCAAAATATGTTGTGGTTCTTCACTTTCTCTTACCAAGAATTTTAAGACTGGCATCTCCACCTCAATAGGTAATAAAGCTTCGGTACCATAAAGAATATGAAACGGAGGGAACTAGGTTCCTTCTTTGACTACGATCCTATAAGCCTAAAGTGCATAAGGAAGCTCTAAATCCCAAGTCCTTTCATGGGATTGTGTCATTTTACTCGGCATGCATATGAGTTCTCCATTAAATATTTCATTCATCTAGTTACGTTGGGGGTAATATGGTGTGGCATATCTATGTTAAATTTTTAGCTTCTCACATAGATGATCCATCAATTCACTACTAGAAATTGGCTCTAGTGGTATCCCAAAACGACACCAAATTCCCTCATATACAAATTTTGATACCTCTTTTGCATTGAGTGCTTTTGTAGCGTTAGCCTCGGCCCATAATCAATGGCTGTAAGTATATAACATTTTCCACATGAAGTCAAGGGTAATGGAACAATGGCATCGATCCCCCATTTTCAAAAATGTTAAAAGCAAGTATAACATTCCTAGGCTCAAGCTTTAGTATTCTTCTTCCCATTCTTTGGCATGGGAAACATGATTTAAACCAATGTTGTACATCCTTTTGGATTGAAGGCCATATAAAACCTTCCACAATAATATCTTTTATAATGTGATTTTAAAAGCAAAATGTCCTCCGTAGTAGCCTCCTTCATGATTCACTTCCAAAATTTGATAGATTTATTCTCTCCGAGGGATTCTTCTTAGCACTAAATCTGTTTCTTTCATGAATAAAACATCATTAATCTCAAGAGTTTGTTTTGACATCTCTTAACAAAGTAATACCTCTTGGATTTTGAAAGATCTTGAGGCACTTTTCCTATCATGAGATATGCTTAGGAACTCTATTCCTTGATGTAATAGTCCATCCACCTTAGCTGCATAAAGTATAGACATAATTGCACTTTAAGCAGCCTCGTGAGGTCCATGTTTTTTTCCCCTATCAATGTGGTGAATGCTCCATGCTTCAAAATGTCCAAGTAATCTCTTTACTTGTCCTACCCAAGCCTTGAGATGGGTATGCTTGGTTCTCCATACTCCCAATACCTGTATGATTACCAACAAATCATAAGCTCCATATTCGGCCTCATTGTTGCTTTTGGCTTCCAGTTGAAATCATGTTTTTTGTATTTCTTTCCCTTGTGAATCCAGAACCACCATTCCTCCATTAGTTTGATTTAATCTTTTTTTGATTACGTGTATTGTGTGTGACATAGCTGGCTGAGGTATATTACCTTCTTAGCTTGATAATTCCTTAAAATGATTCGATATTTTTCAAGCGTGGTAGCTCCTAGTACGTTACATCGCAGGATGTCAAATGCGCCGTTTTGAAGAAAGAGGAGAGGATTTTCAATGGTGGAAGCGAAAGCAAGGGTTTCGTCTAAAGGCGCAACACCGGTGAAGAAAAGTCGTTCTTCCTTCAGACTCTTCGCACCCTCTTGCCTCCTATAAAAAGCACCGTTTTGTTGGGGTAAAAGGCAGCTTTCCTGCAACATCAAGCTCTCAAACAACAACAATGGGTAGGCTAGCATTGCTGCAGGCGCTGGTGCTGTTGGTGCTGGCCTCCTTGGCTTCACCACTGCTAGCCGGCTACCATGAATCCCCGCCTCCAGCTTACACAATTATACCCCCCCTAATTCCCGAGCACACACCACCCCATTACCAACCACCCCCACCCGTTGGCTACACCCCTCCACCACCAGCTTACACTCCCGAGTCGCCTCCCCTCCTCACGCCCCCCACTGCCCCCCCTCCTCACCACAAATCACCCGGGCCCCACAAAATGCCTCCTCCCCACGGTAACAAGCCCTACTGGCCACCACCACCTTACTAACCACCCAAACATGTAGCCTCCTTCAAGAAGTGCTTTGAAATAAGAGCTAGCTATCGAGCTACAGTTTACTCCATGAGTTTTGCACAAGTTAATCTTTATGATGTGTTTTCGATACTCCATGAAAGGGGAGGGTTAACTACATTAATTTAGATTCAAGAATTTTGAGCTTTGAAGGCATCAAATTTAGTCATTTTTTTACATCTTAAACACCTTTTCACACGTGAAAAAGGGATTCTATTCATTTTTGGTAGTTTAAACACCTCTTTCAAATGGATGATATCAAGGGAAATAAAGTCATGTTTATCATTTCCCAAAATTCTCCAAACATCACTGAATGACACGAACACCGCTTTGTTTCTTATGCACTATTCTAGTGTCAATCTATGGAATATTTGGGTGTAGATTAAAATCCTTGTAGGTGTAGCTATTTGCACTTTTTAGCACTAATATTTTAGAAATTATATATATTTACCATTCTCATGCTTGGAATCAATTCAAGATTCGCTTTCACAAAGATAAATTAGTACATTCAAGTGCGGGTGATCCTAAAATCTCCATAGTATAGTTCATATGGTTGTGCTTACAAAGCTAGTTGGGTTTTATGTTGCTCAAAAACATATTTAGCATTGAAGTGGAAGAAAAGCTCCAATAAGGTGAAAAAAAGTGATGGTGGGATTAGTCTTTCATATTTGTGGATCACCACAATCAAGATCACCATGTTCATGCATTCATGTGATGAGAACTATCTATATACATCAATCTCTATGTTTGGAAATTTTTTCATGATTCGCTTTTGCAAGGTTTCAATCAGCACATTTAAAAGATACCCGCCACGATTATTTCCATATTACAATCTATAAGCCAATATTTTTGTTGAAGATCCACTATTCGAGAAAGCTAGTTGGGAAAATGTTTCTCATGAGTAATACTAAAGTATTCAATTCAAAGCAAACCTCTAATAAGCAAAAATTGGTAATGACATGGATATTAGTTCTCCTTTTTAAATTACCCCAAACACACTTTTGCTTTGCATAAGTTAAGCTATCTACATTACTTGATCATTCCCATGGTTAGAAGGAATTGACCATTCACTAAAAAACGGTTTCGTCATTAGGTTCAAGTGACAAGGGTATGTGTATGTACTCAGCTAAAACCTTTTAGTTAAAAATGCCGAGCTATAATTTTCCACATGCATTAATTCATATTATATAACATACTAGATAAAAGGGTTAGTGGGGATGTTTATCAGAATATCTTCGTATGGCCTTCTCTACAAGCACACATGACCTCCATATCCTCAAATCGAAGTGAAAATGCCATTTGAGCGCATTCAATGGATTAAATCTTTTAAAAAACATGATTTACGATGAATTTTTCAAAAATAAAGATCTAGATCTACAATTGGATAAGTTTAAAAGCTATCTCTTATGCTTTTTTCAACTACATTACTTAAGTCTATCCTACTATTTATCTAGAGATGATGTCCTCTATAGACCCACTAACTCCTTGTCCTTCTTACTTTTGTTAATTAAGCGCATGGAGAGGGGTCTCTTACATGGGCATGATCTCCTTTATATATGCCTATATTTACGTGTCTTAAATCCACCAATCTCTCTCCATATTGCCATCCTCACATGTAACTCCTAATATTCAGTTGTCACTACAACACGTTGGGAGCATAGCAACGTTTTCTAGCAGCGTTTCAGCATCATTTATTTTATCAGGATGTCGAGGATTTCAATCATTGGCCCATAGCAAAGCATCATTGCGGGTAGCACCCGTGGTAGTGAAATCTCGCTACTTCTTAGCAACGAGCATAACAACAAAATTTCACTGCTACACTCTAATTTTAATGTTTATTAGCAAAAATAACAAAAAAATCCGTTGTTATTCTCATTGTATAAAATTTCAGAGACTTGTTGAGTGTTGAATTTAAGTTATACATGGCACATACAAACAGAAAACGATTATAGTTTTTAAAAAACATCAATCAGAATACTTGGAACAATGTTTTGAGCAAAAAATAAAAACTTTTAAGAAGGGAAACAATGTCAAGATCATGAATCTATCCCATCTTATAATAAATCCATATGTGTTTCTTCATCAATGTCTATATCTAATGGAAGCTGAATGAAAAGATGGGGTTCCATATCAATATCACTATCATTATCCAATGAAGCATTGTCATTATTGATAGGTGACTCATGATCTTCTTTGGATCGATGTTCCTCATGCTTTTGATCGGCCTCCTCCAAAATGTTTTCTTCATGGTCTTCTTCCAATGAGCCAATTTCAGGTAGCACTTGCACCTCATCCAAAGATTCGACCTCCACATCTTGATCATGAAAGATATGTTTTGAATGATGGGAAACTTATACAACATACCACTAGGTTAGATCAATTTAATCGGTGTGAAACATAACCTAATATCACAAAACAAATGGGTTACACTTTTATTATACTACATTAAGATTTATCGTTTGGGATTGGTTAGATTACGAACCTGTTAGTGTTGAGGTAGTACAAAAGTATCTTTCTTATCATTCCAAAAGTTAGTGGAATCAATTCGAAAGTATCTTTCTCATCATCCAAAATCGAGTTGAATGTTTCTTCACGGTGTTAAGAATTGCTAGAGCACCACAAAGCCTCTATATTAATATCCTCATACTACATCATATCCACTTCACCAATGATCACAATACTAGAAATCAGAAGATTAATGGTACATATTTGAAGAACAAGAACCTTGGATATCAAGAATATCAAACTATGATATCAAACTGAAGCATGGAATCCACTCTATTTACATATCATTCTCAATATTGGGTTATTACAAGAATGGCATTAAAAATATAGCTTCCTCCTTTCATAATTCTATATGATAGACTTCATTTGGGAGATGAGACTCCGCCTCAGTAATTTGTAGAGCATTTGGTACTTGCAAAAGGAGAAACCACTCATAATCAATTCTGAAGGAAAAAAACACAAAAGCACAAAACTTGACACATTCTACTTCAATGATTTCCATGTCCAACACTAGGGAGAGGATCATGTTGACAAAATTCTTTTTCTAAGAGGTAAATTTTTTCAAAAGATCTCTAATCCAAAAAACTTGGGCTTGTAGTAGCTAGCTTCTTGTGTGGTTGGCTCTTCATGGACATCATAATTATCTTGATATTGTTCCTGTTCTTCAAGGTCTTGAAAGGTTAGAAACTTAAACCAAAATGCTTCTCAACAGAAGAAAAATATTCTCCTTAAATATGTACACTGAGAAGGTTCCACCCAAACCATTGCTATGAGGATCTGCAAATTGGCGGACACCAACTGGCCTAGTCTCATGAATGACCTTGACTTCATAGCCAGAGTCTCCCTACAAACTCAGACTAGAGACAGAAAATAATAGTGTTTTTTAAAACACAAGCACAAAAAACTCATACACAATTTTTACTTCTGCGCATAATTTCCTCACCTCTTAGACAAAAGGAGGAAAAAAACATTCATATACAACTAACTGTCTCTGCCCATAGTCTTCTCATGCAATTAGACAGAAAACGTAGAAAAATAATAGTGGTTAAAAAAAAACTCATATACACAACCCAACATGCTTAATGTGCAGCTGAGGACCCCTTCTTATATAATTTTCTTTGTTTCATTGTTTGGCCCATATCGTTGCTTCTCCATGCATTTCTTGAAGCCACTGTTACAACTGGTGGCCAGCTACTGATATCATGCATCTTCTATTTTTTCCAAGTCTTTTGTGCAGTTGTATCACCATTCCTTTACCTCTTTGATTTCCCATTTCTAGTTGGTTGTGGCAACTGTGGCTCCATTGTTGGATACCTCTCTTTTAGCGCATTTTCTGAGCTTTTAGCAGTCGTTCGCTCTCAACTTTCCTTCTTTTTTTTTGATCAATTTATTCTCAATGGTCGTGAGCCTCCTATTTTTGAGTTTCCTTGGGTATATGTTATTTTTCCCTTTCCATTGATTTTTTAACCATATTCACTTCCTTTTGACATAAGGGTGTGAAGACCTTTAAAACCCCTTACACCCCCAAATAAATGCAAGTACCACATGCTATATTTACAAATATGAGGAACACACAACTAAAATGCATCCTGTCTACACCCTCATATAGCAAAACTGATTATTTCCTATTACCAAAAAACATATTGTTGTCTTTATCACCACTTTTTGCTTTCAGTGTGCAAGTTTTTATTTTGTACGTTCAGAGAATTCACAAAAATTACTTGACATATTTTGCCAACCCCTAAGTCTGTGGACATTCATGTCTTGCAGCCTCAAATAACCAATGTAGTGAATATATGGAGTCATCCTCTAAGTGGCTGCCCTCACAGGAACTTGTCCCCTCTTTCTCCTTCTTTGTTTGACCGGTGGTAATCATCATCATCCTTGCTACATATTTCTTTAGTTGATAACCATTGGATCTTCTCTAGTGCAAAGTTTCATCATCCAAATCCTCTACCTAGTACAAGCCATTGGAAACTATTTGTTGTTCTTTGAAAGGACCTTCCCACTTTGTTTTAAACTTTGTGTGAAATGATTTGTCCAGCTTGCTGTTATATCGGAGTACCAGATCACATTGTTTAATACCTTTATCCTTGATCTTATTGTTATTTCTCCCGTTGATTTTATTCTTGAGTCCTTTCATATTGTTCAATAGCATGCATTCTATACAACTCCGCTGTTTGTAGTGAAAGAAGCATGTTCCGCAAAATATGTTGTGGTTCTTCACTTTCTCTTACCAAGAATTTTAAGACCGGCATCTCCACCTCAATAGGTAATAAAGCTTCGGTACCATAAAGAATATGAAACGGAGGGAACTAGGTTCCTTCTTTGACTATGATCCTATAAGCCTAAAGTGCATAAGGAAGCTCTAAATCCCAAGTCCTTTCATGGGATTGTGTCATTTTACTCGGCATGCATATGAGTTCTCCATTAAATATTTCATTCATCTAGTTACGTTGGGGGTAATATGGTGTGGCATATCTATGTTAAATTTTTAGCTTCTCACATAGATGATCCATCAATTCACTACTAGAAATTGGCTCTAGTGGTATCCCAAAACGACACCAAATTCCCTCATATACAAATTTTGATACCTCTTTTGCATTGAGTGCTTTTGTAGCGTTAGCCTCGGCCCATAATCAATGGCTGTAAGTATATAACATTTTCCACATGAAGTCAAGGGTAATGGAACAATGGCATCGATCCCCCATTTTCAAAAATGTTAAAAGCAAGTATAACATTCCTAGGCTCAAACTTTAGTATTCTTCTTCCCATTCTTTGGCATGGGAAACATGATTTAAACCAATGTTGTACATCCTTTTGGATTGAAGGCCATATAAAACCTTCCACAATAATATCTTTTATAATGTGATTTTAAAAGCAAAATGTCCTCCGTAGTAGCCTCCTTCATGATTCACTTCCAAAATTTGATAGATTTATTCTCTCCGAGGGATTCTTCTTAGCACTAAATCTGTTTCTTTCATGAATAAAACATCATTAATCTCAAGAGTTTGTTTTGACATCTCTTAACAAAGTAATACCTCTTGGATTTTGAAAGATCTTGAGGCACTTTTCCTATCATGAGATATGCTTAGGAACTCTATTCCTTGATGTAATAGTCCATCCACCTTAGCTGCATAAAGTATAGACATAATTGCACTTTAAGCAGCCTCGTGAGGTCCATGTTTTTTTCCCCTATCAATGTGGTGAATGCTCCATGCTTCAAAATGTCCAAGTAATCTCTTTACTTGTCCTACCCAAGCCTTGAGATGGGTATGCTTGGTTCTCCATACTCCCAATACCTGTATGATTACCAACAAATCATCTCCTTTAATTGCAATTCTTTTAATTCCAAAATTAAGACATACCTTTAAACTTTGACATAAAGCTCCATATTCGGCCTCATTGTTGCTTTTGGCTTCCAGTTGAAATCATGTTTTTTGTATTTCTTTCCCTTGTGAATCCAGAACCACCATTCCTCCATTAGTTTGATTTAATCTTTTTTTGATTACGTGTATTGTGTGTGACATAGCTGGCTGAGGTATATTACCTTCTTAGCTTGATAATTCCTTAAAATGATTCGATATTTTTCAAGCGTGGTAGCTCCTAGTACGTTACATCGCAGGATGTCAAATGCGCCGTTTTGAAGAAAGAGGAGAGGATTTTCAATGGTGGAAGCGAAAGCAAGGGTTTCGTCTAAAGGCGCAACACCGGTGAAGAAAAGTCGTTCTTCCTTCAGACTCTTCGCACCCTCTTGCCTCCTATAAAAAGCACCGTTTTGTTGGGGTAAAAGGCAGCTTTCCTGCAACATCAAGCTCTCAAACAACAACAATGGGTAGGCTAGCATTGCTGCAGGCGCTGGTGCTGTTGGTGCTGGCCTCCTTGGCTTCACCACTGCTAGCCGGCTACCATGAATCCCCGCCTCCAGCTTACACAATTATACCCCCCCTAATTCCCGAGCACACACCACCCCATTACCAACCACCCCCACCCGTTGGCTACACCCCTCCACCACCAGCTTACACTCCCGAGTCGCCTCCCCTCCTCACGCCCCCCACTGCCCCCCCTCCTCACCACAAATCACCCGGGCCCCACAAAATGCCGCCTCCCCACGGTAACAAGCCCTACTGGCCACCACCACCTTACTAACCACCCAAACATGTAGCCTCCTTCAAGAAGTGCTTTGAAATAAGAGCTAGCTATCGAGCTACAGTTTACTCCATGAGTTTTGCACAAGTTAATCTTCATGATGTGTTTTCGATACTCCATGAAAGGGGAGGGTTAACTACATTAATTTAGATTCAAGAATTTTGAGCTTTGAAGGCATCAAATTTAGTCATTTTTTTACATCTTAAACACCTCCTTTTCTCACGTGAAAAAGGGATTCTATTCATTTTTGGTAGTTTAAACACCTCTTTCAAATGGATGATATCAAGGGAAATAAAGTCATGTTTATCATTTCCCAAAATTCTCCAAACATCACTGAATGACACGAACACCGCTTTGTTTCTTACGCACTATTCTAGTGTCAATCTATGGAATATTTGGGTGTAGATTAAAATCCTTGTAGGTGTAGCTATTTGCACTTTTTAGCACTAATATTTTAGAAATTATATATATTTACCATTCTCATGCTTGGAATCAATTCAAGATTCGCTTTCACAAAGATAAATTAGTACATTCAAGTGCGGGTGATCCTAAAATCTCTATTGTATAGTTCATATGGTTGTGCTTACAAAGCTAGTTGGGTTTTATATTGCTCAAAAACATATTTAGCATTGAAGTGGAAGAAAAGCTCCAATAAGGTGAAAAAAGTGATGGTGGGGTTAGTCTTTCATATTTGTGGATCACCACAATCAAGAGCACCATGTTCATGCATTCATGTGATGAGAACTATCTATATACATCAATCTCTATGTTTGGAAATTTTCTCATGATTCGCTTTTGCAAGGTTTCAATCAGCACATTTAAAAGATACCCGCCACGATTATTTCCATATTACAATCTATAAGCCAATATTTTTGTTGAAGATCCACTATTCGAGAAAGCTAGTTGGGAAAATGTTTCTCATGAGTAACACTAAAGTATTCAATTCAAAGCAAACCTCTAATAAGCAAAAATTGGTAATGACATGGATATTTGTTCTCCTTTTTAAATTACCCCAAACACACTTTTGCTGTGCATAAGTTAAGCTATCTACATTACTTGATCATTCCCATGGTTAGAAGGAATTGACCATTCACTAAAAAACGGTTTCGTCATTAGGTTCAAGTGACAAGGGTATGTGTATGTACTGAGCTAAAACCTTTTAGTTAAAAATGCCGAGCTATAATTTTCCACATGCATTAATTCATATTATATAACATACTAGATAAAAGGGTTAGTGGGGATGTTTATCAGAATATCTTCGTATGGCCTTCTCTACAAGCACACATGACCTCCATATCCTCAAATCGAAGTGAAAATGCCATTTGGGCGCATTCAATGGATTAAATCTTTTAAAAAACATGATTTACGATGTATTTTTTAAAAATAAAGATCTACATCTAAAATTGGATAAGTTTAAAAGCTATCTCTTATGCTTTTTTCAACTACATTACTTAAGTCTATCCTACTATTTATCTAGAGATGATGTCCTCTATAGACCCACTAACGCCTTGTCCTTCTTACTTTTGTTAATTAAGCGCATGGAGAGGGGACTCTTACATGGGCATGATCTCCTTTACATATGCCTATATTTACGTGTCTTAAATCCACCAATCTCTCTCCATATTGCCATCCTCACATGTAACTCCTAATATTCAGTTGTCACTACAACACGTTGGGAGCATAGCAACGTTTTCTAGCAGTGTTTCAGCATCATTTATTTTATCGGGATGTCAAGGATTTCAATCATTGGCCCATAGCAAAACATCATTGCGGGTAGCACCCGTGGTAGTGAAATTTGTTGAAATGTAGAGAGAAAGAGACGAGACAAGAGACACATCATGTACGCTCCCAAAGACTGATTCATATTGAGGACAAGATACATATATATAGGTGAGACCAAGTTAGGTAGAGTGAGCCATATATAGAGCTCCAACACCCCCACTCAAACAAGGGTCTCTAGCTACGAGACAAGAGACACATCATGTACGCTCCCAAAGACTGATTCATATTGAGGACAAGATACATATATATAGGTGAGACCAAGTTAGGTAGAGTGAGCCATATATAGAGCTCCAACACCCCCACTCAAACAAGGGTCTCTAGCTATGGATGAAAAAACCCTTGGGGAGTACAAGGGAAAAACCCAAGCCCCTATACAAATGTGAAAATATGAACCAGAAGTAATGATGTGAAAGTGCATTGTGCATCTATGTACAAATATACAAAAGGACCAAGAGGTCATAGTGAGCAATTGTGGAATGTGCAAAGTGCATGGTGTCTAGAAGATTACAACGATATATGTACAAAGCTACCATAAGAGTAAAGAGCCTAATCTAGAAAGAGTGAGCCCGAGGCAACTCCAAGCTCTGAGCGCAAGAGAATGAAGCGTGACTCATTGAGACCTTTGGTAAGAATATCTGCAATCATCTGGTCACTTGGACAATGTTCAATCATGATAGTGCCTTTGCGTACTTCGTATCGAACATAATGGTAATGCACAGCAATATGTTTTGACTTGTTATGTTGGACATAGTCTTTTGCAAGACTAATAGCACTCTGATTATCACACCGCAAGGGTGTACTAGAAAGAGGAGAATGGCCGATATCTGTCAACACTTGTCGAAGCCAAATGAGTTCACGAGCTACAAGTGATGCCGCAACATATTCAGATTCGGTTGTAGAAACTGCAACACAACGCTGTTTCTTGCTGGTCCAAGAAATAAGACAACCATTAATGAAGAAACAATTGCCACTAGTAGATCGCATAGATAAATGTGAGCTGGCCCAATCTGCATCTCTGTAACCCAAAAGAGAAAGAGATGGAATGGAGTCAGATGTGAATTGTCGTTGATAAACCAAACCATAATCTATAGTGCCTTTCAAGTATTTCAACACGCGCTTTGCTGAAGACCAATGCTTAAGAGAAGGACATGCAAGGTGTTGCCCGAGATAGTTAGCAATAAACAAAATGTCAGGACGAGTGTTCAAACCAACAACTTGAAGACATCCAACCAAATTAGCATATGGTTGATTTGTAACAAGCTGGCCACCACCATCAGAAGTGTTTTTCATGGAACTCGCAAGACGGAGTAGTTGCTGAATGTGCAGATTCCAAACCAAACTTCTTAATAGTATCTTCAATAAACTTTGACTGTTGAAGTAATAAAATACCTTTACTGCGATCCCTTTGAATCTGAATGCCAAGACACGAGTGAAGCTCTCCAAGATCCACCATATCAAATGCCGAAGATAACAACTGCTTACTTTGGTGTAGAAATCCCAAATCATTGGAAACAAGGATTGTATCATCCACATAAAGGGCAAGGATTACAAAACTACCATTTTGGTATTTGGTAAATAAGTTGGGATCAGAAGAGCAAGAGAGAAAACCATGGGAGGTAAGAAAAAGATCAAACTTGATGTACCAGGCCCGTGAAGCTTGTTTAAGACCATATAAAGCCCTATGAAGACGAGCAACAAGATCTTCCTTCCCTGCAATAACAAATCCTTCTGGCTGCTCCATGTAAATTTCTTCATTCAAATCTCCATTCAAGAAAGCTGTGCGCACGTCCATCTGATGAATTTCTAAGTCAAATTGAACAGCAAATGCCAATAAAACCCGAATACTAGTAATGCGAACAACTGGTGAAAAGGTTTCGTGATAATCAACGCCAGCAACTTGAGAATAACCTTTGGCAACTAAACGTGCCTTGAATTTGTCAAAGGATCCATCTGCTTTAAATTTTGTCTTATATACCCACTTACACTTAATGGCAGTACGGCCAGGAGGTAGCTCAGTGAGTATCCATGTACCTTTAGAGATAAGAGAATCATACTCTGCTGCCATAGCCTCTTGCCATTGATCCTTTTGTGGAGAACATATAGCATCACTGTACGTGGCTGGATCTTCAGAAGTAGAGAAAACATTAGCCTCAAAATCTTCATCATAAACATGACAAGAACCATGCTCAAAATCAATAGGCAGATCAATAAAAATGTCAACATCATCAATGATAGCATTCGGAATCAATGGTTGTGAAGAGGAAAGTTGCTCTTTAGATGGTTGTGAAGAGGAAATTTGCTCTATAGAAGAAGATTCATCATCACACAAGAATGGAAAAGCTTGAAGCAAAGATTTAGTATCATCAGAATCATCCATGGACCATGTACCGCCCATAAGCTGTTCATTGAAAATAGCATCACGATTCACAAGCACTTTCTTGGAGGATGGGTCATAGAATTTGTAGCCTTTGGAAGTGTCAGAATACCCAATAAAAATAACTTTAAGGCCAGGAGCATCAAGCTTTGCTCGTGTTTCTTTAGGAACATGAATGTAAGCAATACATCCAAAGGTTCGAAAATGAGATACAGAAGGAATTTCACCTGTCCATGCTGTGATGGGTATCTTACCAGAAGGAGCAGTAGTAGGAAGATGATTCTGAACAAAGACTACTGTCAAGAGAGCTTCACTCCAGAAGACACGAGATAACCCAGAATGAATCAGCATACATCGTATAGCATTGATAATAGTGCGATTCTTATGTTCAGCAACACCGTTCTGTTGAGGTGAATATGGAATTGTATGTTCATGATGAATACCATGGTCCGTACAATAACTCTCAAACTCACGAGACACATATTCTCCACCATTATCGCTGCGAAGTTTCTTGAGGCGACGTCCAGTTTGAAGTTCGGCAGCCTTGTGAAATTGCTTAAAAACAGATAACGCCTCAGATTTTTGTTGAAGCAAGAAAACAACTGTAATATACCGTGAGTAATCATCAATAAATGTAATGAAATAACGATGTTGTGTTCTCGATGGAGGCAAAGGTCCACAAATGTCGGTATGAACAAGATCCAACAAATCATGAGAATGAACTGAATTCGAGAGAGGAAAGGGTTTACGATTGTGTTTGCCAAGAGCACAAAACTCACAGATTCCCATATGAGGATGAGCTTTAAGATCCATTCCGCGTACAAGACCTTGACGATGAAGATTAAGAAGCTTTGAGAAATCAGCATGAACAAAGCGATGATGCCATATCTTGCAATCATGATCCCCTGGAGCAGTGACAACATTTGCTACAGCATCATTAAGAGAGAGCTCAAACAAATTGCCATTACGAGAAGCAGTTGCAATAATCTGTCCATCTTTCTCAATGCGGCATTTGGTGTGGTCGAATCCAACAAACAAACCAAGATCAACAAGTCTTGCAACTGAAAGAAGATTACGTTGAAGTTCTGGGACATGTAAAACCCCTCGTAAAACTCGAGTTGAAGAAGATAAGGTGCCAAGATATAAATCTCCAATGCCCTTGACTTGGCAAGTTGTATCATCAGCAAGATAAACAACACGCTTAACAGGTAAAGAATGATAGTTATGTAGCCACTTAGATTCATATGTCATATTTCCTGTAGCACTAGAATCAATAATGAAAAGTGAACCATCACGTACATGAAGTATTCTGTCTGGGGGAACTGAACATAAAACACAACTTGTTTCAGGCATAACATTATCATGATGCTCGACTGCATATGCTCGATTTCGATCTACATCAAATCGACGCTTAAAGCACATGGAAGAGGGATGATCAGATTTTCCACAATAATCACAAGAAGAAGAATCTCTAGATAAACGTGGTTGTTTTGTGGTAATGTTGTGTTCTTCATCATATTGACGTGCCCAACAGTCATCTTCAGTATGACCATTCCTATTGCAGTAAGAACAATGCTTGTTAGGAAATTTGAGACGAGAGAAACTACCACCACGACGACCACCTCTACGGTTGCCTCGTTGAAAAGAACGCCTTCGCACATTAAAGGCCCGTTCCAACTGTTGTGACTCAGGCTCCTCTTGTTGTGAAAACATAACTGCATCATGACCAACACTACGTCGTTGTTGACGTTGAGAATACTCAATCAAAGATATGCAAGTTTGGTCAAAATCAAGACCGTCCTTGTTAGAAAGAATGGTAACAATGTTGTCATAAGACGGATCCTTTATTGTATCAAGAAGAATTGTAATAAGTTGCTTTCGTGGAACAGGATCACCCGCAGCAGCAAGTTGATTAATAATAGATTTGAAAGAATCAATATGTCCCGTCATAGCAGTACCAACTTCATACTGTAACTTTGAAAGCAAACCTCTCAAATAAAGTGTTTCTGTAACAGACTTTTTCTGAAAATTTGCTATAAGATACTCCCATACGTCATGGGAAGTAGGAAAGTCATACACATCAAGCATGAGAGAATCACTAAGAGCAGAAAGAATATACCGACGAGCTGCTTTATCACGCCTCTGCCAATCCATATAAGCAAGACGCCATGCATCAAAAACAGGGCCTTCCGTGATAAGAACGTTGTCAGAATTCGGAATAATAGGCTGAGACGGACATAGAGAATTGCCAATAACAACATCTGAGAGCTCATCGCCTTCAAGAATTAACAGCATCTTTGCTTTCCAACCGGGAAACCCTTGGCCTTGAAAAGAAGGAATAGAACGTTGGCCAGAAGGAAAACCATTGACGAGAACAGTCATAGCCATATCTATCTGTGAGAAGACGTATAAGATAAAATCACAAAATTTGCACACCATAGACAAGGACGACTGCAAGAGATACGAGACGTCAATAAGAAAAGAGTCCTCAAAATAGCGAGATGTGGGACGCAAGATTCATTGGTAGACGCTGGATGAAAAAGCTAGATTGGTCGCTTTGCTAAAAATAGCAAAATCCGAGACGTGGGACACAAGATTCATTGGTAGACGCTTGACGAAAAAGCTAGATTTGGCGGTTTGCTAAAAACGCTTGACGAAGAAGCTAGATTTGGGCGGGTTGCTAAAAACGCTTGACGAAGACGAAACCTGTGTGCTCACAAAGACACTTGATGAAGACGAAACCTGTGTGCTCACACAAAGAACCTGTTTTGCTGTTTTACAGATGCAGTTTGCCTGAACTGTCATAACTTTTGACTCACAACTCCGTTTGACAAACTTTTTTGATAGGATTCACCAGCACAATACAATCTACGCACCTGCACCGATTAAGAAACAACTCTAATTACAACAAGTTAAGCTATAAAATCATGTAGACAACACATAATCAAAGAACAATCTTGTAAGACATGAAATTATAATCATGAATTTCACAAGAAGACATAGATGCTTCCCTCATAGATGCTCTGATACCATGTTGAAATGTAGAGAGAAAGAGACGAGACAAGAGACACATCATGTACGCTCCCAAAGACTGATTCATATTGAGGACAAGATACATATATATAGGTGAGACCAAGTTAGGTAGAGTGAGCCATATATAGAGCTCCAACAAAATCTCGCTACTTCTTAGCAACGAGCATAACAACAAAATTTCACTGCTACACTCTAATTTTAATGTTTATTAGCAAAAATAACAAAAAAATCCGTTGTTATTCTCATTGTATAAAATTTCAGAGACTTGTTGAGTGTTGAATTTAAGTTATACATGGCACATACAAACAGAAAACGATTATAGTTTTTAAAAAACATCAATCAGAATACTTGGAACAATGTTTTGAGCAAAAAATAAAAACTTTTGAGAAGGGAAACAATGTCAAGATCATGAATCTATCCCATCTTATAATAAATCCATATGTGTTTCTTCATCAATGTCTATATCTAATGGAAGCTCAATGAAAAGATGGGGTTCCATATCAATATCACTATCATTATCCAATGAAGCATTGTCATTATTGATAGGTGACTCATGATCTTCTTTGGATCGATGTTCGTCATGCTTTTGATCGGCCTCCTCCAAAATGTTTTCTTCATGGTCTTCTTCCAATGAGCTAATTTCAGGTAGCACTTGCACCTCATCCAAAGATTCGACCTCCACATCTTGATCATGAAAGATATGTTTTGAATGATGGGAAACTTATACAACATACCACTAGGTTAGATCAATTTAATCGGTGTGAAACATAACCTAATATCACAAAACAAATGGGTTACACTTTTATTATACTACATTAAGATTTATCGTTTGGGATTGGTTAGATTACGAACCTGTTAGTGTTGAGGTAGTACAAAAGTTTCTTTCTTATCATTCCAAAAGTTAGTGGAATCAATTCGAAAGTATCTTTCTCATCATCCAAAATCGAGTTGAATGTTTCTTCACGGTGTTAAGAATTGCTAGAGCACCACAAAGCCTCTATATTAGTATCCTCATACTACATCATATCCACTTCACCAATGATCACAATACTAGAAATCAGAAGATTAATGGTACATATTTGAAGAACAAGAACCTTGGATATCAAGAATATCAAACTATGATATCAAACTGAAGCATGGAATCCACTCTATTTACATATCATTCTCAATATTGGGTTATTACAAGAATGGCATTAAAAATATAGCTTCCTCCTTTCATAATTCTATATGATAGACTTCATCTGGGAGATGAGACTCCGCCTCAGTAATTTGTAGAGCATTTGGTACTTGCAAAAGGAGAAACCACTCATAATCAATTCTGAAGGAAAAAAACACAAAAGCACAAAACTCGACACATTCTACTTCAATGATTTCCATGTCCAACACTAGGGAGAGGATCATGTTGACAAAATTCTTTTTCTAAGAGGTAAATTTTTTCAAAAGATCTCTAATCCAAAAAACTTGGACTTGTAGTAGCTAGCTTCTTGTGTGGTTGGCTCTTCATGGACATCATAATTATCTTCATGATATTGTTCCTGTTCTTCAAGGTCTTGACAGGTTAGAAACTGAAACCAAAATGCTTCTCAACAGAAGAAAAATATGTACACTGAGAAGGTTCCACCCAAACCATTGCTATGAGGATCTGCAAAGTGGCGGACACCAACTGGCCTAGTCTCATGAATGACCTTGACTTCATAGCCAGAGTCTCCCTACAAACTCAGACTAGAGACATAAAATAACAGTGTTTTTTAAAACAGAAGCACAAAAAACTCATACACAATTTTTACTTCTGCGCATAATTTCCTCACCTCTTAGACAAAAGGAGGAAAAAAACATTCATATACAACTAACTGTCTCTGCCCACAGTCTTCTCATGCAATTAGACAGAAAACGTAGAAAAATAATAGTGGTTAAAAAAAAACTCATATACACAACCCAACATGCTTAATGTGCAGCTGAGGACCCCTTCTTATATAATTTTCTTTGTTTCATTGTTTGGCCCATATCGTTGCTTCTCCATGCATTTCTCAAAGCCACTGTTACAACTGGCGGCCAGTTAACTACTGATATCATGCATCTTCTATTTTTTCCAAGTCTTTTGTGCAGTTGTATCACCATTCCTTTACCTCTTTGATTTCCCATTTCTAGTTGGTTGTGGCAACTGTGGCTCCATTGTTGGATTCCTCTCTTTTAGCGCATTTTCTGAGCTTTTAGCAGTCGTTCGCTCTCAACTTTCCTTCTTTTTTTTTGATCAATTTATTCTCAATGGTCGTGAGCCTCCTATTTTTGAGTTTCCTTGGGTATATGTTATTTTCCCCTTTCCATTGATTTTTTAACCATATTCACTTCCTTTTGACATAAGGGTGTGAAGACCTTTAAAACCCCTTACACCCCCAAATAAATGCAAGTACCACATGCTATATTTACAAATATGAGGAACACACAACTAAAATGCATCCTGTCTACACCCTCATATAGCAAAACTGATTATTTCCTATTACCAAAAAACATATTGTTGTCTTTATCACCACTTTTTGCTTTCAGTGTGCAAGTTTTTATTTTGTACGTTCAGAGAATTCACAAAAATTACTTGACATATTTTGCCAACCCCTAAGTCTGTGGGCATTCATGTCTTGCAGCCTCAAATAACCAATGTAGTGAATATCTGGAGTCATCCTCTAAGTGGCTGCCCTCACAGGAACTTGTCCCCTCTTTCTCCTTCTTTGTTTGACCGGTGGTAATCATCATCATCCTTGCTACATATTTCTTTAGTCGATAACCATTGGATCTTCTCTAGTGCAAAGTTTCATCATCCAAATCCTCTACCTAGTACAAGCCATTGGAAAATATTTGTTGTTCTTTGAAAGGACCTTCCCACTTTGTTTTAAACTTTGTGTGAAATGATTTGTCCAGCTTGCTGTTATATCGGAGTACCAGATAACATTGTTTAATACCTTTATCCTTGATCTTATTGTTAATTCTCCCGTTGATTTTATTCTTGAGTCCTTTCATATTGTTCAATAGCATGCATTCTATCCAACTCCGCTGTTTGTAGTGAAAGAAGCATGTTCCGCAAAATATGTTGTGGTTCTTCACTTTCTCTTACCAAGAATTTTAAGACTGGCATCTCCACCTCAATAGGTAATAAAGCTTCGGTACCATAAAGAATATGAAACGGAGGGAACTAGGTTCCTTCTTTGACTACGATCCTATAAGCCTAAAGTGCATAAGGAAGCTCTAAATCCCAAGTCCTTTCATGGGATTGTGTCATTTTACTCGGCATGCATATGAGTTCTCCATTAAATATTTCATTCATCTAGTTACGTTGGGGGTAATATGGTGTGGCATATCTATGTTAAATTTTTAGCTTCTCACATAGATGATCCATCAATTCACTACTAGAAATTGGCTCTAGTGGTATCCCAAAACGACACCAAATTCCCTCATATACAAATTTTGATACCTCTTTTGCATTGAGTGCTTTTGTAGCGTTAGCCTCGGCCCATAATCAATGGCTGTAAGTATATAACATTTTCCACATGAAGTCAAGGGTAATGGAACAATGGCATCGATCCCCCATTTTCAAAAATGTTAAAAGCAAGTATAACATTCCTAGGCTCAAACTTTAGTATTCTTCTTCCCATTCTTTGGCATGGGAAACATGATTTAAACCAATGTTGTACATCCTTTTGGATTGAAGGCCATATAAAACCTTCCACAATAATATCTTTTATAATGTGATTTTAAAAGCAAAATGTCCTCCGTAGTAGCCTCCTTCATGATTCACTTCCAAAATTTGATAGATTTATTCTCTCCGAGGGATTCTTCTTAGCACTAAATCTGTTTCTTTCATGAATAAAACATCATTAATCTCAAGAGTTTGTTTTGACATCTCTTAACAAAGTAATACCTCTTGGATTTTGAAAGATCTTGAGGCACTTTTCCTATCATGACATATGCTTAGGAACTCTATTCCTTGATGTAATAGTCCATCCACCTTAGCTGCATAAAGTATAGACATAATTGCACTTTAAGCAGCTTCGTGAGGTCCATGTTTTTTTCCCCTATCAATGTGGTGAATGCTCCATGCTTCAAAATGTCCAAGTAATCTCTTTACTTGTCCTACCCAAGCCTTGAGATGGGTATGCTTGGTTCTCCATACTCCCAATACCTGTATGATTACCAACAAATCATCTCCTTTAATTGCAATTCTTTCAATTCCAAAATTAAGACATACCTTTAAACTTTGACATAAAGCTCCATATTCGGCCTCATTGTTGCTTTTGGCTTCCAGTTGAAATCATGTTTTTTGTATTTCTTTCCCTTGTGAATCCAGAACCACCATTCCTCCATTAGTTTGATTTAATCTTTTTTTGATTACGTGTATTGTGTGTGACATAGCTGGCTGAGGTATATTACCTTCTTAGCTTGATAATTCCTTAAAATGATTCGATATTTTTCAAGCGTGGTAGCTCCTAGTACGTTACATCGCAGGATGTCAAATGCGCCGTTTTGAAGAAAGAGGAGAGGATTTTCAATGGTGGAAGTGAAAGCAAGGGTTTCGTCTAAAGGCGCAACACCGGTGAAGAAAAGTCGTTCTTCCTTCAGACTCTTCGCACCCTCTTGCCTCCTATAAAAAGCACCGTTTTGTTGGGGTAAAAGGCAGCTTTCCTGCAACATCAAGCTCTCAAACAACAACAATGGGTAGGCTAGCATTGCTGCAGGCGCTGGTGCTGTTGGTGCTGGCCTCCTTGGCTTCACCACTGCTAGCCGGCTACCATGAATCCCCGCCTCCAGCTTACACAATTATACCCCCCCTAATTCCCGAGCACACACCACCCCATTACCAACCACCCCCACCCGTTGGCTACACCCCTCCACCACCAGCTTACACTCCCGAGTCGCCTCCCCTCCTCACGCCCCCCACTGCCCCCCCTCCTCACCACAAATCACCCGGGCCCCACAAAATGCCGCCTCCCCACGGTAACAAGCCCTACTGGCCACCACCACCTTACTAACCACCCAAACATGTAGCCTCCTTCAAGAAGTGCTTTGAAATAAGAGCTAGCTATCGAGCTACAGTTTACTCCATGAGTTTTGCACAAGTTAATCTTTATGATGTGTTTTCGATACTCCATGAAAGGGGAGGGTTAACTACATTAATTTAGATTCAAGAATTTTGAACTTTGTCATTTTTTTACATCTTAAACACCTCCTTTTCACACGTGAAAAAGGGATTCTATTCATTTTTGGTAGTTTAAACACCTCTTTCAAATGGATGATATCAAGGGAAATAAAGTCATGTTTATCATTTCCCAAAATTCTCCAAACATCACTGAATGACACGAACACCGCTTTGTTTCTTACGCACTATTCTAGTGTCAATCTATGGAATATTTGGGTGTAGATTAAAATCCTTGTAGGTGTAGCTATTTGCACTTTTTAGCACTAATATTTTAGAAATTATATATATTTACCATTCTCATGCTTGGAATCAATTCAAGATTCGCTTTCACAAAGATAAATTAGTACATTCAAGTGCGGGTGATCCTAAAATCTCCATAGTATAGTTCATATGGTTGTGCTTACAAAGCTAGTTGGGTTTTATATTGCTCAAAAACATATTTAGCATTGAAGTGGAAGAAAAGCTCCAATAAGGTGAAAAAAGTGATGGTGGGGTTAGTCTTTCATATTTGTGGATCACCACAATCAAGAGCACCATGTTCATGCATTCATGTGATGAGAACTATCTATATACATCAATCTCTATGTTTGGAAATTTTCTCATGATTCGCTTTTGCAAGGTTTCAATCAGCACATTTAAAAGATACCCGCCACGATTATTTCCATATTACAATCTATAAGCCAATATTTTTGTTGAAGATCCACTATTCGAGAAAGCTAGTTGGGAAAATGTTTCTCATGAGTAACACTAAAGTATTCAATTCAAAGCAAACCTCTAATAAGCAAAAATTGGTAATGACATGGATATTAGTTCTCCTTTTTAAATTACCCCAAACACACTTTTGCTGTGCATAAGTTAAGCTATCTACATTACTTGATCATTCCCATGGTTAGAAGGAATTGACCATTCACTAAAAAACGGTTTCGTCATTAGGTTCAAGTGACAAGGGTATGCGTATGTACTGAGCTAAAACCTTTTAGTTAAAAATGCCGAGCTATAATTTTCCACATGCATTAATTCATATTATATAACATACTAGATAAAAGGGTTAGTGGGGATGTTTATCAGAATATCTTCGTATGGCCTTCTCTACAAGCACACATGACCTCCATATCCTCAAATCGAAGTGAAAATGCCATTTGGGCGCATTCAATGGATTAAATCTTTTAAAAAACATGATTTACGATGAATTTTTCAAAAATAAAGATCTAGATCTACAATTGGATAAGTTTAAAAGCTATCTCTTATGCTTTTTTCAACTACATTACTTAAGTCTATCCTACTATTTATCTAGAGTGATGTCCTCTATAGACCCACTAACTCCTTGTCCTTCTTACTTTTGTTAATTAAGCGCATGGAGAGGGGACTCTTACATGGGCATGATCTCCTTTACATATGCCTATATTTACGTGTCTTAAATCCACCAATCTCTCTCCATATTGCCATCCTCACATGTAACTCCTAATATTCAGTTGTCACTACAACACGTTGGGAGCATAGCAACGTTTTCTAGCAGTGTTTCAGCATCATTTATTTTATCGGGATGTCGAGGATTTCAATCATTGGCCCATAGCAAAACATCATTGCGGGTAGCACCCGTGGTAGTGAAATCTCGCTACTTCTTAGCAACGAGCATAACAACAAAATTTCACTGCTACACTCTAATTTTAATGTTTATTAGCAAAAATAACAAAAAAATCCGTTGTTATTCTCATTGTATAAAATTTCAGAGACTTGTTGAGTGTTGAATTTAAGTTATACATGGCACATACAAACAGAAAACGATTATAGTTTTTAAAAAACATCAATCAGAATACTTGGAACAATGTTTTGAGCAAAAAATAAAAACTTTTGAGAAGGGAAACAATGTCAAGATCATGAATCTATCCCATCTTATAATAAATCCATATGTGTTTCTTCATCAATGTCTATATCTAATGGAAGCTCAATGAAAAGATGGGGTTCCATATCAATATCACTATCATTATCCAATGAAGCATTGTCATTATTGATAGGTGACTCATGATCTTCTTTGGATCGATGTTCGTCATGCTTTTGATCGGCCTCCTCCAAAATGTTTTCTTCATGGTCTTCTTCCAATGAGCCAATTTCAGGTAGCACTTGCACCTCATCCAAAGATTCGACCTCCACATCTTGATCATGAAAGATATGTTGTGAATGATGGGAAACTTATACAACATACCACTAGGTTAGATCAATTTAATCGGTGTGAAACATAACCTAATATCACAAAACAAATGGGTTACACTTTTATTATACTACATTAAGATTTATCGTTTGGGATTGGTTAGATTACGAACCTGTTAGTGTTGAGGTAGTACAAAAGTATCTTTCTTATCATTCCAAAAGTTAGTGGAATCAATTCGAAAGTATCTTTCTCATCATCCAAAATCGAGTTGAATGTTTCTTCACGGTGTTAAGAATTGCTAGAGCACCACAAAGCCTCTATATTAATATCCTCATACTACATCATATCCACTTCACCAATGATCACAATACTAGAAATCAGAAGATTAATGGTACATATTTGAAGAACAAGAACCTTGGATATCAAGAATATCAAACTATGATATCAAACTGAAGCATGGAATCCACTCTATTTACATATCATTCTCAATACTGGGTTATTATAAGAATGGCATTAAAAATATAGCTTCCTCCTTTCATAATTCTATATGATAGACTTCATCTGGGAGATGAGACTCCGCCTCAGTAATTTGTAGAGCATTTGGTACTTGCAAAAGGAGAAACCACTCATAATCAATTCTGAAGGAAAAAAACACAAAAGCACAAAACTCGACACATTCTACTTCAATGATTTCCATGTCCAACACTAGGGAGAGGATCATGTTGACAAAATTCTTTTTCTAAGAGGTAAATTTTTTCAAAAGATCTCTAATCCAAAAAACTTGGGCTTGTAGTAGCTAGCTTCTTGTGTGGTTGGCTCTTCATGGACATCATAATTATCTTGATATTGTTCCTGTTCTTCAAGGTCTTGAAAGGTTAGAAACTTAAACCAAAATGCTTCTCAACAGAAGAAAAATATTCTCCTTAAATATGTACACTGAGAAGGTTCCACCCAAACCATTGCTATGAGGATCCGGACACCAACTGGCCTAGTCTCATGAATGACCTTGACTTCATAGCCAGAGTCTCCCTACAAACTCAGACTAGAGACAGAAAATAACAGTGTTTTTTAAAACACAAGCACAAAAAACTCATACACAATTTTTACTTCTGCGCATAATTTCCTCACCTCTTAGACAAAAGGAGGAAAAAAACATTCATATACAACTAACTGTCTCTGCCCACAGTCTTCTCATGCAATTAGACAGAAAACGTAGAAAAATAATAGTGGTTAAAAAAAAACTCATATACACAACCCAACATGCTTAATGTGCAGCTGAGGACCCCTTCTTATATAATTTTCTTTGTTTCATTGTTTGGCCCATATCGTTGCTTCTCCATGCATTTCTCAAAGCCACTGTTACAACTGGCGGCTAGCTACTGATATCATGCATCTTCTATTTTTTCCAAGTCTTTTGTGCAGTTGTATCACCATTCCTTTACCTCTTTGATTTCCCATTTCTAGTTGGTTGTGGCAACTGTGGCTCCATTGTTGGACTCCTCTCTTTTAGCGCATTTTCTGAGCTTTTAGCAGTCGTTCGCTCTCAACTTTCCTTCCTTTTTTTTTGATCAATTTATTCTCAATGGTCGTGAGCCTCCTATTTTTGAGTTTCCTTGGGTATATGTTATTTTCCCCTTTCCATTGATTTTTTAACCATATTCACTTCCTTTTGACATAAGGGTGTGAAGACCTTTAAAACCCCTTACACCCCCAAATAAATGCAAGTACCACATGCTATATTTACAAATATGAGGAACACACAACTAAAATGCATCCTGTCTACACCCTCATATAGCAAAACTGATTATTTCCTATTACCAAAAAACATATTGTTGTCTTTATCACCACTTTTTGCTTTCAGTGTGCAAGTTTTTATTTTGTACGTTCAGAGAATTCACAAAAATTACTTGACATATTTTGCCAACCCCTAAGTCTGTGGGCATTCATGTCTTGCAGCCTCAAATAACCAATGTAGTGAATATATGGAGTCATCCTCTAAGTGGCTGCCCTCACAGGAACTTGTCCCCTCTTTCTCCTTCTTTGTTTGACCGGTGGTAATCATCATCATCCTTGCTACATATTTCTTTAGTCGATAACCATTGGATCTTCTCTAGTGCAAAGTTTCATCATCCAAATCCTCTACCTAGTACAAGCCATTGGAAAATATTTGTTGTTCTTTGAAAGGACCTTCCCACTTTGTTTTAAACTTTGTGTGAAATGATTTGTCCAGCTTGCTGTTATATCGGAGTACCAGATCACATTGTTTAATACCTTTATCCTTGATCTTATTGTTAATTCTCCCGTTGATTTTATTCTTGAGTCCTTTCATATTGTTCAATAGCATGCATTCTATCCAACTCCGCTGTTTGTAGTGAAAGAAGCCTGTTCCGCAAAATATGTTGTGGTTCTTCACTTTCTCGTACCAAGAATTTTAAGACTGGCATCTCCACCTCAATAGGTAATAAAGCTTCGGTACCATAAAGAATATGAAACGGAGGGAACTAGGTTCCTTCTTTGACTACGATCCTATAAGCCTAAAGTGCATAAGGAAGCTCTAAATCCCAAGTCCTTTCATGGGATTGTGTCATTTTACTCGGCATGCATATGAGTTCTCCATTAAATATTTCATTCATCTAGTTACGTTGGGGGTAATATGGTGTGGCATATCTATGTTAAATTTCTAGCTTCTCACATAGATGATCCATCAATTCACTACTAGAAATTGGCTCTAGTGGTATCCCAAAACGATACCAAATTCCCTCATATACAAATTTTGATACCTCTTTTGCATTGAGTGCTTTTGTAGCGTTAGCCTCGGCCCATAATCAATGGCTGTAAGTATATAACATTTTCCACATGAAGTCAAGGGTAATGGAACAATGGCATCGATCCCCCATTTTCAAAAATGTTAAAAGCAAGTATAACATTCCTAGGCTCAAACTTTAGTATTCTTCTTCCCATTCTTTGGCATGGGAAACATGATTTAAACCAATGTTGTACATCCTTTTGGATTGAAGGCCATATAAAACCTTCCACAATAATATCTTTTATAATGTGATTTTAAAAGCAAAATGTCCTCCGTAGTAGCCTCCTTCATGATTCACTTCCAAAATTTGATAGATTTATTCTCTCCGAGGGATTCTTCTTAGCACTAAATCTGTTTCTTTCATGAATAAAACATCATTAATCTCAAGAGTTTGTTTTGACATCTCTTAACAAAGTAATACCTCTTGGATTTTGAAAGATCTTGAGGCACTTTTCCTATCATGAGATATGCTTAGGAACTCTATTCCTTGATGTAATAGTCCATCCACCTTAGCTGCATAAAGTATAGACATAATTGCACTTTAAGCAGCTTCGTGAGGTCCATGTTTTTTTCCCCTATCAATGTGGTGAATGCTCCATGCTTCAAAATGTCCAAGTAATCTCTTTACTTGTCCTACCCAAGCCTTGAGATGGGTATGCTTGGTTCTCCATACTCCCAATACCTGTATGATTACCAACAAATCATCTCCTTTAATTGCAATTCTTTCAATTCCAAAATTAAGACATACCTTTAAACTTTGACATAAAGCTCCATATTCGGCCTCATTGTTGCTTTTGGCTTCCAGTTGAAATCATGTTTTTTGTATTTCTTTCCCTTGTGAATCCAGAACCACCATTCCTCCATTAGTTTGATTTAATCTTTTTTTGATTACGTGTATTGTGTGTGACATAGCTGGCTGAGGTATATTACCTTCTTAGCTTGATAATTCCTTAAAATGATTCGATATTTTTCAAGCGTGGTAGCTCCTAGTACGTTACATCGCAGGATGTCAAATGCGCCGTTTTGAAGAAAGAGGAGAGGATTTTCAATGGTGGAAGCGAAAGCAAGGGTTTCGTCTAAAGGCGCAACACCGGTGAAGAAAAGTCGTTCTTCCTTCAGACTCTTCGCACCCTCTTGCCTCCTATAAAAAGCACCGTTTTGTTGGGGTAAAAGGCAGCTTTCCTGCAACATCAAGCTCTCAAACAACAACAATGGGTAGGCTAGCATTGCTGCAGGCGCTGGTGCTGTTGGTGCTGGCCTCCTTGGCTTCACCACTGCTAGCCGGCTACCATGAATCCCCGCCTCCAGCTTACACAATTATACCCCCCCTAATTCCCGAGCACACACCACCCCATTACCAACCACCCCCACCCGTTGGCTACACCCCTCCACCACCAGCTTACACTCCCGAGTCGCCTCCCCTCCTCACGCCCCCCACTGCCCCCCCTCCTCACCACAAATCACCCGGGCCCCACAAAATGCCGCCTCCCCACGGTAACAAGCCCTACTGGCCACCACCACCTTACTAACCACCCAAACATGTAGCCTCCTTCAAGAAGTGCTTTGAAATAAGAGCTAGCTATCGAGCTACAGTTTACTCCATGAGTTTTGCACAAGTTAATCTTTATGATGTGTTTTCGATACTCCATGAAAGGGGAGGGTTAACTACATTAATTTAGATTCAAGAATTTTGAACTTTGTCATTTTTTTACATCTTAAACACCTCCTTTTCACACGTGAAAAAGGGATTCTATTCATTTTTGGTAGTTTAAACACCTCTTTCAAATGGATGATATCAAGGGAAATAAAGTCATGTTTATCATTTCCCAAAATTCTCCAAACATCACTGAATGACACGAACACCGCTTTGTTTCTTACGCACTATTCTAGTGTCAATCTATGGAATATTTGGGTGTAGATTAAAATCCTTGTAGGTGTAGCTATTTGCACTTTTTAGCACTAATATTTTAGAAATTATATATATTTACCATTCTCATGCTTGGAATCAATTCAAGATTCGCTTTCACAAAGATAAATTAGTACATTCAAGTGCGGGTGATCCTAAAATCTCCATAGTATAGTTCATATGGTTGTGCTTACAAAGCTAGTTGGGTTTTATATTGCTCAAAAACATATTTAGCATTGAAGTGGAAGAAAAGCTCCAATAAGGTGAAAAAAGTGATGGTGGGGTTAGTCTTTCATATTTGTGGATCACCACAATCAAGAGCACCATGTTCATGCATTCATGTGATGAGAACTATCTATATACATCAATCTCTATGTTTGGAAATTTTCTCATGATTCGCTTTTGCAAGGTTTCAATCAGCACATTTAAAAGATACCCGCCACGATTATTTCCATATTACAATCTATAAGCCAATATTTTTGTTGAAGATCCACTATTCGAGAAAGCTAGTTGGGAAAATGTTTCTCATGAGTAACACTAAAGTATTCAATTCAAAGCAAACCTCTAATAAGCAAAAATTGGTAATGACATGGATATTAGTTCTCCTTTTTAAATTACCCCAAACACACTTTTGCTGTGCATAAGTTAAGCTATCTACATTACTTGATCATTCCCATGGTTAGAAGGAATTGACCATTCACTAAAAAACGGTTTCGTCATTAGGTTCAAGTGACAAGGGTATGCGTATGTACTGAGCTAAAACCTTTTAGTTAAAAATGCCGAGCTATAATTTTCCACATGCATTAATTCATATTATATAACATACTAGATAAAAGGGTTAGTGGGGATGTTTATCAGAATATCTTCGTATGGCCTTCTCTACAAGCACACATGACCTCCATATCCTCAAATCGAAGTGAAAATGCCATTTGGGCGCATTCAATGGATTAAATCTTTTAAAAAACATGATTTACGATGAATTTTTCAAAAATAAAGATCTAGATCTACAATTGGATAAGTTTAAAAGCTATCTCTTATGCTTTTTTCAACTACATTACTTAAGTCTATCCTACTATTTATCTAGAGATGATGTCCTCTATAGACCCACTAACTCCTTGTCCTTCTTACTTTTGTTAATTAAGCGCATGGAGAGGGGACTCTTACATGGGCATGATCTCCTTTACATATGCCTATATTTACGTGTCTTAAATCCACCAATCTCTCTCCATATTGCCATCCTCACATGTAACTCCTAATATTCAGTTGTCACTACAACACGTTGGGAGCATAGCAACGTTTTCTAGCAGTGTTTCAGCATCATTTATTTTATCGGGATGTCGAGGATTTCAATCATTGGCCCATAGCAAAACATCATTGCGGGTAGCACCCGTGGTAGTGAAATCTCGCTACTTCTTAGCAACGAGCATAACAACAAAATTTCACTGCTACACTCTAATTTTAATGTTTATTAGCAAAAATAACAAAAAAATCCGTTGTTATTCTCATTGTATAAAATTTCAGAGACTTGTTGAGTGTTGAATTTAAGTTATACATGGCACATACAAACAGAAAACGATTATAGTTTTTAAAAAACATCAATCAGAATACTTGGAACAATGTTTTGAGCAAAAAATAAAAACTTTTGAGAAGGGAAACAATGTCAAGATCATGAATCTATTCCATCTTATAATAAATCCATATGTGTTTCTTCATCAATGTCTATATCTAATGGAAGCTCAATGAAAAGATGGGGTTCCATATCAATATCACTATCATTATCCAATGAAGCATTGTCATTATTGATAGGTGACTCATGATCTTCTTTGGATCGATGTTCGTCATGCTTTTGATCGGCCTCCTCCAAAATGTTTTCTTCATGGTCTTCTTCCAATGAGCCAATTTCAGGTAGCACTTGCACCTCATCCAAAGATTCGACCTCCACATCTTGATCATGAAAGATATGTTTTGAATGATGGGAAACTTATACAACATACCACTAGGTTAGATCAATTTAATCGGTGTGAAACATAACCTAATATCACAAAACAAATGGGTTACACTTTTATTATACTACATTAAGATTTATCGTTTGGGATTGGTTAGATTACGAACCTGTTAGTGTTGAGGTAGTACAAAAGTATCTTTCTTATCATTCCAAAAGTTAGTGGAATCAATTCGAAAGTATCTTTCTCATCATCCAGAATCGAGTTGAATGTTTCTTCACGGTGTTAAGAATTGCTAGAGCACCACAAAGCCTCTATATTAATATCCTCATACTACATCATATCCACTTCACCAATGATCACAATACTAGAAATCAGAAGATTAATGGTACATATTTGAAGAACAAGAACTTTGGATATCAAGAATATCAAACTATGATATCAAACTGAAGCATGGAATCCACTCTATTTACATATCATTCTCAATATTGGGTTATTACAAGAATGGCATTAAAAATATAGCTTCCTCCTTTCATAATTCTATATGATAGACTTCATCTGGGAGATGAGACTCCGCCTCAGTAATTTGTAGAGCATTTGGTACTTGCAAAAGGAGAAACCACTCATAATCAATTCTGAAGGAAAAAAACACAAAAGCACAAAACTCGACACATTCTACTTCAATGATTTCCATGTCCAACACTAGGGAGAGGATCATGTTGACAAAATTCTTTTTCTAAGAGGTAAATTTTTTCAAAAGATCTCTAATCCAAAAAACTTGGGCTTGTAGTAGCTAGCTTCTTGTGTGGTTGGCTCTTCATGGACATCATAATTATCTTGATATTGTTCCTGTTCTTCAAGGTCTTGAAAGGTTAGAAACTTAAACCAAAATGCTTCTCAACAGAAGAAAAATATTCTCCTTAAATATGTACACTGAGAAGGTTCCACCCAAACCATTGCTATGAGGATCCGGACACCAACTGGCCTAGTCTCATGAATGACCTTGACTTCATAGCCAGAGTCTCCCTACAAACTCAGACTAGAGACAGAAAATAACAGTGTTTTTTAAAACACAAGCACAAAAAACTCATACACAATTTTTACTTCTGCGCATAATTTCCTCACCTCTTAGACAAAAGGAGGAAAAAAACATTCATATACAACTAACTGTCTCTGCCCACAGTCTTCTCATGCAATTAGACAGAAAACGTAGAAAAATAATAGTGGTTAAAAAAAAACTCATATACACAACCCAACATGCTTAATGTGCAGCTGAGGACCCCTTCTTATATAATTTTCTTTGTTTCATTGTTTGGCCCATATCGTTGCTTCTCCATGCATTTCTCAAAGCCACTATTACAACTGGCGGCTAGCTACTGATATCATGCATCTTCTATTTTTTCCAAGTCTTTTGTGCAGTTGTATCACCATTCCTTTACCTCTTTGATTTCCCATTTCTAGTTGGTTGTGGCAACTGTGGCTCCATTGTTGGATTCCTCTCTTTTAGCGCATTTTCTGAGCTTTTAGCAGTCGTTCGCTCTCAACTTTCCTTCTTTTTTTTTTTGATCAATTTATTCTCAATGGTCGTGAGCCTCCTATTTTTGAGTTTCCTTGGGTATATGTTATTTTCCCCTTTCCATTGATTTTTTAACCATATTCACTTCCTTTTGACATAAGGGTGTGAAGACCTTTAAAACCCCTTACACCCCCAAATAAATGCAAGTACCACATGCTATATTTACAAATATAAGGAACACACAACTAAAATGCATCCTGTCTACACCCTCATATAGCAAAACTGATTATTTCCTATTACCAAAAAACATATTGTTGTCTTTATCACCACTTTTTGCTTTCAGTGTGCAAGTTTTTATTTTGTACGTTCAGAGAATTCACAAAAATTACTTGACATATTTTGCCAACCCCTAAGTCTGTGGGCATTCATGTCTTGCAGCCTCAAATAACCAATGTAGTGAATATATGGAGTCATCCTCTAAGTGGCTGCCCTCACAGGAACTTGTCCCCTCTTTCTCCTTCTTTGTTTGACCGGTGGTAATCATCATCATCCTTGCTACATATTTCTTTAGTCGATAACCATTGGATCTTCTCTAGTGCAAAGTTTCATCATCCAAATCCTCTACCTAGTACAAGCCATTGGAAAATATTTGTTGTTCTTTGAAAGGACCTTCCCACTTTGTTTTAAACTTTGTGTGAAATGATTTGTCCAGCTTGCTGTTATATCGGAGTACCAGATCACATTGTTTAATACCTTTATCCTTGATCTTATTGTTAATTCTCCCGTTGATTTTATTCTTGAGTCCTTTCATATTGTTCAATAGCATGCATTCTATCCAACTCCGCTGTTTGTAGTGAAAGAAGCCTGTTCCGCAAAATATGTTGTGGTTCTTCACTTTCTCTTACCAAGAATTTTAAGACTGGCATCTCCACCTCAATAGGTAATAAAGCTTCGGTACCATAAAGAATATGAAACGGAGGGAACTAGGTTCCTTCTTTGACTACGATCCTATAAGCCTAAAGTGCATAAGGAAGCTCTAAATCCCAAGTCCTTTCATGGGATTGTGTCATTTTACTCGGCATGCATATGAGTTCTCCATTAAATATTTCATTCATCTAGTTACGTTGGGGGTAATATGGTGTGGCATATCTATGTTAAATTTTTAGCTTCTCACATAGATGATCCATCAATTCACTACTAGAAATTGGCTCTAGTGGTATCCCAAAACGACACCAAATTCCCTCATATACAAATTTTGATACCTCTTTTGCATTGAGTGCTTTTGTAGCATTAGCCTCGGCCCATAATCAATGGCTGTAAGTATATAACATTTTCCACATGAAGTCAAGGGTAATGGAACAATGGCATCGATCCCCCATTTTCAAAAATGTTAAAAGCAAGTATAACATTCCTAGGCTCAAACTTTAGTATTCTTCTTCCCATTCTTTGGCATGGGAAACATGATTTAAACCAATGTTGTACATCCTTTTGGATTGAAGGCCATATAAAACCTTCCACAATAATATCTTTTATAATGTGATTTTAAAAGCAAAATGTCCTCCGTAGTAGCCTCCTTCATGATTCACTTCCAAAATTTGATAGATTTATTCTCTCCGAGGGATTCTTCTTAGCACTAAATCTGTTTCTTTCATGAATAAAACATCATTAATCTCAAGAGTTTGTTTTGACATCTCTGAACAAAGTAATACCTCTTGGATTTTGAAAGATCTTGAGGCACTTTTCCTATCATGAGATATGCTTAGGAACTCTATTCCTTGATGTAATAGTCCATCCACCTTAGCTGCATAAAGTATAGACATAATTGCACTTTAAGCAGCTTCGTGAGGTCCATGTTTTTTTCCCCTATCAATGTGGTGAATGCTCCATGCTTCAAAATGTCCAAGTAATCTCTTTACTTGTCCTACCCAAGCCTTGAGATGGGTATGCTTGGTTCTCCATACTCCCAATACCTGTATGATTACCAACAAATCATCTCCTTTAATTGCAATTCTTTTAATTCCAAAATTAAGACATACCTTTAAACTTTGACATAAAGCTCCATATTCGGCCTCATTGTTGCTTTTGGCTTCCAGTTGAAATCATGTTTTTTGTATTTCTTTCCCTTGTGAATCCAGAACCACCATTCCTCCATTAGTTTGATTTAATCTTTTTTTGATTACGTGTATTGTGTGTGACATAGCTGGCTGAGGTATATTACCTTCTTAGCTTGATAATTCCTTAAAATGATTCGATATTTTTCAAGCGTGGTAGCTCCTAGTACGTTACATCGCAGGATGTCAAATGCGCCGTTTTGAAGAAAGAGGAGAGGATTTTCAATGGTGGAAGCGAAAGCAAGGGTTTCGTCTAAAGGCGCAACACCGGTGAAGAAAAGTCGTTCTTCCTTCAGACTCTTCGCACCCTCTTGCCTCCTATAAAAAGCACCGTTTTGTTGGGGTAAAAGGCAGCTTTCCTGCAACATCAAGCTCTCAAACAACAACAATGGGTAGGCTAGCATTGCTGCAGGCGCTGGTGCTGTTGGTGCTGGCCTCCTTGGCTTCACCACTGCTAGCCGGCTACCATGAATCCCCGCCTCCAGCTTACACAATTATACCCCCCCTAATTCCCGAGCACACACCACCCCATTACCAACCACCCCCACCCGTTGGCTACACCCCTCCACCACCAGCTTACACTCCCGAGTCGCCTCCCCTCCTCACGCCCCCCACTGCCCCCCCTCCTCACCACAAATCACCCGGGCCCCACAAAATGCCGCCTCCCCACGGTAACAAGCCCTACTGGCCACCACCACCTTACTAACCACCCAAACATGTAGCCTCCTTCAAGAAGTGCTTTGAAATAAGAGCTAGCTATCGAGCTACAGTTTACTCCATGAGTTTTGCACAAGTTAATCTTTATGATGTGTTTTCGATACTCCATGAAAGGGGAGGGTTAACTACATTAATTTAGATTCAAGAATTTTGAGCTTTGAAGGCATCAAATTTAGTCATTTTTTTACATCTTAAACACCTCCTTTTCACACGTGAAAAAGGGATTCTATTCATTTTTGGTAGTTTAAACACCTCTTTCAAATGGATGATATCAAGGGAAATAAAGTCATGTTTATCATTTCCCAAAATTCTCCAAACATCACTGAATGACACGAACACCGCTTTGTTTCTTACGCACTATTCTAGTGTCAATCTATGGAATATTTGGGTGTAGATTAAAATCCTTGTAGGTGTAGCTATTTGCACTTTTTAGCACTAATATTTTAGAAATTATATATATTTACCATTCTCATGCTTGGAATCAATTCAAGATTCGCTTTCACAAAGATAAATTAGTACATTCAAGTGCGGGTGATCCTAAAATCTCCATAGTATAGCTCATATGGTTGTGCTTACAAAGCTAGTTGGGTTTTATATTGCTCAAAAACATATTTAGCATTGAAGTGGAAGAAAAGCTCCAATAAGGTGAAAAAAGTGATGGTGGGGTTAGTCTTTCATATTTGTGGATCACCACAATCAAGAGCACCATGTTCATGCATTCATGTGATGAGAACTATCTATATACATCAATCTCTATGTTTGGAAATTTTCTCATGATTCGCTTTTGCAAGGTTTCAATCAGCACATTTAAAAGATACCCGCCACGATTATTTCCATATTACAATCTATAAGCCAATATTTTTGTTGAAGATCCACTATTCGAGAAAGCTAGTTGGGAAAATGTTTCTCATGAGTAACACTAAAGTATTCAATTCAAAGCAAACCTCTAATAAGCAAAAATTGGTAATGACATGGATATTAGTTCTCCTTTTTAAATTACCCCAAACACACTTTTGCTGTGCATAAGTTAAGCTATCTACATTACTTGATCATTCCCATGGTTAGAAGGAATTGACCATTCACTAAAAAACGGTTTCGTCATTAGGTTCAAGTGACAAGGGTATGCGTATGTACTGAGCTAAAACCTTTTAGTTAAAAATGCCGAGCTATAATTTTCCACATGCATTAATTCATATTATATAACATATTAGATAAAAGGGTTAGTGGGGATGTTTATCAGAATATCTTCGTATGGCCTTCTCTACAAGCACACATGACCTCCATATCCTCAAATCGAAGTGAAAATGCCATTTGGGCGCATTCAATGGATTAAATCTTTTAAAAAACATGATTTACGATGAATTTTTCAAAAATAAAGATCTAGATCTACAATTGGATAAGTTTAAAAGCTATCTCTTATGCTTTTTTCAACTACATTACTTAAGTCTATCCTACTATTTATCTAGAGATGATGTCCTCTATAGACCCACTAACTCCTTGTCCTTCTTACTTTTGTTAATTAAGCGCATGGAGAGGGGACTCTTACATGGGCATGATCTCCTTTACATATGCCTATATTTACGTGTCTTAAATCCACCAATCTCTCTCCATATTGCCATCCTCACATGTAACTCCTAATATTCAGTTGTCACTACAACACGTTGGGAGCATAGCAACGTTTTCTAGCAGTGTTTCAGCATCATTTATTTTATCAGGATGTCGAGGATTTCAATCATTGGCCCATAGCAAAACATCATTGCGGGTAGCACCCGTGGTAGTGAAATCTCGCTACTTCTTAGCAACGAGCATAACAACAAAATTTCACTGCTACACTCTAATTTTAATGTTTATTAGCAAAAATAACAAAAAAATCCGTTGTTATTCTCATTGTATAAAATTTCAGAGACTTGTTGAGTGTTGAATTTAAGTTATACATGGCACATACAAACAGAAAACGATTATAGTTTTTAAAAAACATCAATCAGAATACTTGGAACAATGTTTTGAGCAAAAAATAAAAACTTTTGAGAAGGGAAACAATGTCAAGATCATGAATCTATCCCATCTTATAATAAATCCATATGTGTTTCTTCATCAATGTCTATATCTAATGGAAGCTCAATGAAAAGATGGGGTTCCATATCAATATCACTATCATTATCCAATGAAGCATTGTCATTATTGATAGGTGACTCATGATCTTCTTTGGATCGATGTTCGTCATGCTTTTGATCGGCCTCCTCCAAAATGTTTTCTTCATGGTCTTCTTCCAATGAGCCAATTTCAGGTAGCACTTGCACCTCATCCAAAGATTCGACCTCCACATCTTGATCATGAAAGATATGTTTTGAATGATGGGAAACTTATACAACATACCACTAGGTTAGATCAATTTAATCGGTGTGAAACATAACCTAATATCACAAAACAAATGGGTTACACTTTTATTATACTACATTAAGATTTATCGTTTGGGATTGGTTAGATTACGAACCTGTTAGTGTTGAGGTAGTACAAAAGTATCTTTCTTATCATTCCAAAAGTTAGTGGAATCAATTCGAAAGTATCTTTCTCATCATCCAGAATCGAGTTGAATGTTTCTTCACGGTGTTAAGAATTGCTAGAGCACCACAAAGCCTCTATATTAATATCCTCATACTACATCATATCCACTTCACCAATGATCACAATACTAGAAATCAGAAGATTAATGGTACATATTTGAAGAACAAGAACCTTGGATATCAAGAATATCAAACTATGATATCAAACTGAAGCATGGAATCCACTCTATTTACATATCATTCTCAATATTGGGTTATTACAAGAATGGCATTAAAAATATAGCTTCCTCCTTTCATAATTCTATATGATAGACTTCATCTGGGAGATGAGACTCCGCCTCAGTAATTTGTAGAGCATTTGGTACTTGCAAAAGGAGAAACCACTCATAATCAATTCTGAAGGAAAAAAACACAAAAGCACAAAACTCGACACATTCTACTTCAATGATTTCCATGTCCAACACTAGGGAGAGGATCATGTTGACAAAATTCTTTTTCTAAGAGGTAAATTTTTTCAAAAGATCTCTAATCCAAAAAACTTGGGCTTGTAGTAGCTAGCTTCTTGTGTGGTTGGCTCTTCATGGACATCATAATTATCTTGATATTGTTCCTGTTCTTCAAGGTCTTGAAAGGTTAGAAACTTAAACCAAAATGCTTCTCAACAGAAGAAAAATATTCTCCTTAAATATGTACACTGAGAAGGTTCCACCCAAACCATTGCTATGAGGATCCGGACACCAACTGGCCTAGTCTCATGAATGACCTTGACTTCATAGCCAGAGTCTCCCTACAAACTCAGACTAGAGACAGAAAATAACAGTGTTTTTTAAAACACAAGCACAAAAAACTCATACACAATTTTTACTTCTGCGCATAATTTCCTCACCTCTTAGACAAAAGGAGGAAAAAAACATTCATATACAACTAACTGTCTCTGCCCACAGTCTTCTCATGCAATTAGACAGAAAACGTAGAAAAATAATAGTGGTTAAAAAAAAACTCATATACACAACCCAACATGCTTAATGTGCAGCTGAGGACCCCTTCTTATATAATTTTCTTTGTTTCATTGTTTGGCCCATATCGTTGCTTCTCCATGCATTTCTCAAAGCCACTGTTACAACTGGCGGCTAGCTACTGATATCATGCATCTTCTATTTTTTCCAAGTCTTTTGTGCAGTTGTATCACCATTCCTTTACCTCTTTGATTTCCCATTTCTAGTTGGTTGTGGCAACTGTGGCTCCATTGTTGGATTCCTCTCTTTTAGCGCATTTTCTGAGCTTTTAGCAGTCGTTCGCTCTCAACTTTCCTTCTTTTTTTTTTGATCAATTTATTCTCAATGGTCGTGAGCCTCCTATTTTTGAGTTTCCTTGGGTATATGTTATTTTCCCCTTTCCATTGATTTTTTAACCATATTCACAAATCGAGTTGAATGTTTCTTCACGGTGTTAAGAATTGCTAGAGCACCACAAAGCCTCTATATTAATATCCTCATACTACATCATATCCACTTCACCAATGATCACAATACTAGAAATCAGAAGATTAATGGTACATATTTGAAGAACAAGAACCTTGGATATCAAGAATATCAAACTATGATATCAAACTGAAGCATGGAATCCACTCTATTTACATATCATTCGCAATATTGGGTTATTACAAGAATGGCATTAAAAATATAGCTTCCTCCTTTCATAATTCTATATGATAGACTTCATCTGGGAGATGAGACTCCGCCTCAGTAATTTGTAGAGCATTTGGTACTTGCAAAAGGAGAAACCACTCATAATCAATTCTGAAGGAAAAAAACACAAAAGCACAAAACTCGACACATTCTACTTCAATGATTTCCATGTCCAACACTAGGGAGAGGATCATGTTGACAAAATTCTTTTTCTAAGAGGTAAATTTTTTCAAAAGATCTCTAATCCAAAAAACTTGGGCTTGTAGTAGCTAGCTTCTTGTGTGGTTGGCTCTTCATGGACATCATAATTATCTTGATATTGTTCCTGTTCTTCAAGGTCTTGAAAGGTTAGAAACTTAAACCAAAATGCTTCTCAACAGAAGAAAAATATTCTCCTTAAATATGTACACTGAGAAGGTTCCACCCAAACCATTGCTATGAGGATCCGGACACCAACTGGCCTAGTCTCATGAATGACCTTGACTTCATAGCCAGAGTCTCCCTACAAACTCAGACTAGAGACATAAAATAACAGTGTTTTTTAAAACACAAGCACAAAAAACTCATACACAATTTTTACTTCTGCGCATAATTTCCTCACCTCTTAGACAAAAGGAGGAAAAAAACATTCATATACAACTAACTGTCTCTGCCCACAGTCTTCTCATGCAATTAGACAGAAAACGTAGAAAAATAATAGTGGTTAAAAAAAAACTCATATACACAACCCAACATGCTTAATGTGCAGCTGAGGACCCCTTCTTATATAATTTTCTTTGTTTCATTGTTTGGCCCATATCGTTGCTTCTCCATGCATTTCTCAAAGCCACTGTTACAACTGGCGGCCAGCTACTGATATCATGCATCTTCTATTTTTTCCAAGTCTTTTGTGCAGTTGTATCACCATTCCTTTACCTCTTTGATTTCCCATTTCTAGTTGGTTGTGGCAACTGTGGCTCCATTGTTGGATTCCTCTCTTTTAGCGCATTTTCTGAGCTTTTAGCAGTCGTTCGCTCTCAACTTTCCTTCTTTTTTTTGATCAATTTATTCTCAATGGTCGTGAGCCTCCTATTTTTGAGTTTCCTTGGGTATATGTTATTTTCCCCTTTCCATTGATTTTTTAACCATATTCACTTCCTTTTGACATAAGGGTGTGAAGACCTTTAAAACCCCTTACACCCCCAAATAAATGCAAGTACCACATGCTATATTTACAAATATGAGGAACACACAACTAAAATGCATCCTGTCTACACCCTCATATAGCAAAACTGATTATTTCCTATTACCAAAAAACATATTGTTGTCTTTATCACCACTTTTTGCTTTCAGTGTGCAAGTTTTTATTTTGTACGTTCAGAGAATTCACAAAAATTACTTGACATATTTTGCCAACCCCTAAGTCTGTGGGCATTCATGTCTTGCAGCCTCAAATAACCAATGTAGTGAATATATGGAGTCATCCTCTAAGTGGCTGCCCTCACAGGAACTTGTCCCCTCTTTCTCCTTCTTTGTTTGACCGGTGGTAATCATCATCATCCTTGCTACATATTTCTTTAGTCGATAACCATTGGATCTTCTCTAGTGCAAAGTTTCATCATCCAAATCCTCTACCTAGTACAAGCCATTGGAAAATATTTGTTGTTCTTTGAAAGGACCTTCCCACTTTGTTTTAAACTTTGTGTGAAATGATTTGTCCAGCTTGCTGTTATATCGGAGTACCAGATCACATTGTTTAATACCTTTATCCTTGATCTTATTGTTAATTCTCCCGTTGATTTTATTCTTGAGTCCTGTCATATTGTTCAATAGCATGCATTCTATCCAACTCCGCTGTTTGTAGTGAAAGAAGCCTGTTCCGCAAAATATGTTGTGGTTCTTCACTTTCTCTTACCAAGAATTTTAAGACTGGCATCTCCACCTCAATAGGTAATAAAGCTTCGGTACCATAAAGAATATGAAACGGAGGGAACTAGGTTCCTTCTTTGATTACGATCCTATAAGCCTAAAGTGCATAAGGAAGCTCTAAATCCCAAGTCCTTTCATGGGATTGTGTCATTTTACTCGGCATGCATATGAGTTCTCCATTAAATATTTCATTCATCTAGTTACGTTGGGGGTAATATGGTGTGGCATATCTATGTTAAATTTTTAGCTTCTCACATAGATGATCCATCAATTCACTACTAGAAATTGGCTCTAGTGGTATCCCAAAACGATACCAAATTCCCTCATATACAAATTTTGATACCTCTTTTGCATTGAGTGCTTTTATAGCGTTAGCCTCGGCCCATAATCAATGGCTGTAAGTATATAACATTTTCCACATGAAGTCAAGGGTAATGGAACAATGGCATCGATCCCTCATTTTCAAAAATGTTAAAAGCAAGTATAACATTCCTAGGCTCAAACTTTAGTATTCTTCTTCCCATTCTTTGGCATGGGAAACATGATTTAAACCAATGTTGTACATCCTTTTGGATTGAAGGCCATATAAAACCTTCCACAATAATATCTTTTATAATGTGATTTTAAAAGCAAAATGTCCTCCGTAGTAGCCTCCTTCATGATTCACTTCCAAAATTTGATAGATTTATTCTCTTCGAGGGATTCTTCTTAGCACTAAATCTGTTTCTTTCATGAATAAAACATCATTAATCTCAAGAGTTTGTTTTGACATCTCTTAACAAAGTAATACCTCTTGGATTTTGAAAGATCTTGAGGCACTTTTCCTATCATGAGATATGCTTAGGAACTCTATTCCTTGATGTAATAGTCCATCGACCTTAGCTGCATAAAGTATAGACATAATTGCACTTTAAGCAGCTTCGTGAGGTCCATGTTTTTTTCCCCTATCAATGTGGTGAATGCTCCATGCTTCAAAATGTCCAAGTAATCTCTTTACTTGTCCTACCCAAGCCTTGAGATGGGTATGCTTGGTTCTCCATACTCCCAATACCTGTATGATTACCAACAAATCATCTCCTTTAATTGCAATTCTTTTAATTCCAAAATTAAGACATACCTTTAAACTTTGACATAAAGCTCCATATTCGGCCTCATTGTTGCTTTTGGCTTCCAGTTGAAATCATGTTTTTTGTATTTCTTTCCCTTGTGAATCCAGAACCACCATTCCTCCATTAGTTTGATTTAATCTTTTTTTGATTACGTGTATTGTGTGTGACATAGCTGGCTGAGGTATATTACCTTCTTAGCTTGATAATTCCTTAAAATGATTCGATATTTTTCAAGCGTGGTAGCTCCTAGTACGTTACATCGCAGGATGTCAAATGCGCCGTTTTGAAGAAAGAGGAGAGGATTTTCAATGGTGGAAGCGAAAGCAAGGGTTTCGTCTAAAGGCGCAACACCGGTGAAGAAAAGTCGTTCTTCCTTCAGACTCTTCGCACCCTCTTGCCTCCTATAAAAAGCACCGTTTTGTTGGGGTAAAAGGCAGCTTTCCTGCAACATCAAGCTCTCAAACAACAACAATGGGTAGGCTAGCATTGCTGCAGGCGCTGGTGCTGTTGGTGCTGGCCTCCTTGGCTTCACCACTGCTAGCCGGCTACCATGAATCCCCGCCTCCAGCTTACACAATTATACCCCCCCTAATTCCCGAGCACACACCACCCCATTACCAACCACCCCCACCCGTTGGCTACACCCCTCCACCACCAGCTTACACTCCCGAGTCGCCTCCCCTCCTCACGCCCCCCACTGCCCCCCCTCCTCACCACAAATCACCCGGGCCCCACAAAATGCCGCCTCCCCACGGTAACAAGCCCTACTGGCCACCACCACCTTACTAACCACCCAAACATGTAGCCTCCTTCAAGAAGTGCTTTGAAATAAGAGCTAGCTATCGAGCTACAGTTTACTCCATGAGTTTTGCACAAGTTAATCTTTATGATGTGTTTTCGATACTCCATGAAAGGGGAGGGTTAACTACATTAATTTAGATTCAAGAATTTTGAGCTTTGAAGGCATCAAATTTAGTCATTTTTTTACATCTTAAACACCTCCTTTTCACACGTGAAAAAGGGATTCTATTCATTTTTGGTAGTTTAAACACCTCTTTCAAATGGATGATATCAAGGGAAATAAAGTCATGTTTATCATTTCCCAAAATTCTCCAAACATCACTGAATGACACGAACACCGCTTTGTTTCTTACGCACTATTCTAGTGTCAATCTATGGAATATTTGGGTGTAGATTAAAATCCTTGTAGGTGTAGCTATTTGCACTTTTTAGCACTAATATTTTAGAAATTATATATATTTACCATTCTCATGCTTGGAATCAATTCAAGATTCGCTTTCACAAAGATAAATTAGTACATTCAAGTGCGGGTGATCCTAAAATCTCCATAGTATAGTTCATATGGTTGTGCTTACAAAGCTAGTTGGGTTTTATATTGCTCAAAAACATATTTAGCATTGAAGTGGAAGAAAAGCTCCAATAAGGTGAAAAAAGTGATGGTGGGGTTAGTCTTTCATATTTGTGGATCACCACAATCAAGAGCACCATGTTCATGCATTCATGTGATGAGAACTATCTATATACATCAATCTCTATGTTTGGAAATTTTCTCATGATTCGCTTTTGCAAGGTTTCAATCAGCACATTTAAAAGATACCCGCCACGATTATTTCCATATTACAATCTATAAGCCAATATTTTTGTTGAAAATCCACTATTCGAGAAAGCTAGTTGGGAAAATGTTTCTCATGAGTAACACTAAAGTATTCAATTCAAAGCAAACCTCTAATAAGCAAAAATTGGTAATGACATGGATATTAGTTCTCCTTTTTAAATTACCCCAAACACACTTTTGCTGTGCATAAGTTAAGCTATCTACATTACTTGATCATTCCCATGGTTAGAAGGAATTGACCATTCACTAAAAAACGGTTTCGTCATTAGGTTCAAGTGACAAGGGTATGCGTATGTACTGAGCTAAAACCTTTTAGTTAAAAATGCCGAGCTATAATTTTCCACATGCATTAATTCATATTATATAACATACTAGATAAAAGGGTTAGTGGGGATGTTTATCAGAATATCTTCGTATGGCCTTCTCTACAAGCACACATGACCTCCATATCCTCAAATCGAAGTGAAAATGCCATTTGGGCGCATTCAATGGATTAAATCTTTTAAAAAACATGATTTACGATGAATTTTTCAAAACTAAAGATCTAGATCTACAATTGGATAAGTTTAAAAGCTATCTCTTATGCTTTTTTCAACTACATTACTTAAGTCTATCCTACTATTTATCTAGAGATGATGTCCTCTATAGACCCACTAACTCCTTGTCCTTCTTACTTTTGTTAATTAAGCGCATGGAGAGGGGACTCTTACATGGGCATGATCTCCTTTACATATGCCTATATTTACGTGTCTTAAATCCACCAATCTCTCTCCATATTGCCATCCTCACATGTAACTCCTAATATTCAGTTGTCACTACAACACGTTGGGAGCATAGCAACGTTTTCTAGCAGTGTTTCAGCATCATTTATTTTATCGGGATGTCGAGGATTTCAATCATTGGCCCATAGCAAAACATCATTGCGGGTAGCACCCGTGGTAGTGAAATCTCGCTACTTCTTAGCAACGAGCATAACAACAAAATTTCACTGCTACACTCTAATTTTAATGTTTATTAGCAAAAATAACAAAAAAATCCGTTGTTATTCTCATTGTATAAAATTTCAGAGACTTGTTGAGTGTGAATTTAAGTTATACATGGCACATACAAACAGAAAACGATTATAGTTTTTAAAAAACATCAATTAGAATACTTGGAACAATGTTTTGAGCAAAAAATAAAAACTTTTGAGAAGGGAAACAATGTCAAGATCATGAATCTATCCCATCTTATAATAAATCCATATGTGTTTCTTCATCAATGTCTATATCTAATGGAAGCTCAATGAAAAGATGGGGTTCCATATCAATATCACTATCATTATCCAATGAAGCATTGTCATTATTGATAGGTGACTCATGATCTTCTTTGGATCGATGTTCGTCATGCTTTTGATCGGCCTCCTCCAAAATGTTTTCTTCATGGTCTTCTTCCAATGAGCCAATTTCAGGTAGCACTTGCACCTCATCCAAAGATTCGACCTCCACATCTTGATCATGAAAGATATGTTTTGAATGATGGGAAACTTATACAACATACCACTAGGTTAGATCAATTTAATCGGTGTGAAACATAACCTAATATCACAAAACAAATGGGTTACACTTTTATTATACTACATTAAGATTTATCGTTTGGGATTGGTTAGATTACGAACCTGTTAGTGTTGAGGTAGTACAAAAGTATCTTTCTTATCATTCCAAAAGTTAGTGGAATCAATTCGAAAGTATCTTTCTCATCATCCAAAATCGAGTTGAATGTTTCTTCACGGTGTTAAGAATTGCTAGAGCACCACAAAGCCTCTATATTAATATCCTCATACTACATCATATCCACTTCACCAATGATCACAATACTAGAAATCAGAAGATTAATGGTACATATTTGAAGAACAAGAACCTTGGATATCAAGAATATCAAACTATGATATCAAACTGAAGCATGGAATCCACTCTATTTACATATCATTCTCAATATTGGGTTATTACAAGAATGGCATTAAAAATATAGCTTCCTCCTTTCATAATTCTATATGATAGACTTCATCTGGGAGATGAGACTCCGCCTCAGTAATTTGTAGAGCATTTGGTACTTGCAAAAGGAGAAACCACTCATAATCAATTCTGAAGGAAAAAAACACAAAAGCACAAAACTCGACACATTCTACTTCAATGATTTCCATGTCCAACACTAGGGAGAGGATCATGTTGACAAAATTCTTTTTCTAAGAGGTAAATTTTTTCAAAAGATCTCTAATCCAAAAAACTTGGGCTTGTAGTAGCTAGCTTCTTGTGTGGTTGGCTCTTCATGGACATCATAATTATCTTGATATTGTTCCTGTTCTTCAAGGTCTTGAAAGGTTAGAAACTTAAACCAAAATGCTTCTCAACAGAAGAAAAATATTCTCCTTAAATATGTACACTGAGAAGGTTCCACCCAAACCATTGCTATGAGGATCCGGACACCAACTGGCCTAGTCTCATGAATGACCTTGACTTCATAGCCAGAGTCTCCCTACAAACTCAGACTAGAGACAGAAAATAACAGTGTTTTTTAAAACACAAGCACAAAAAACTCATACACAATTTTTACTTCTGCGCATAATTTCCTCACCTGTTAGACAAAAGGAGGAAAAAAACATTCATATACAACTAACTGTCTCTGCCCACAGTCTTCTCATGCAATTAGACAGAAAACGTAGAAAAATAATAGTGGTTAAAAAAAAACTCATATACACAACCCAACATGCTTAATGTGCAGCTGAGGACCCCTTCTTATATAATTTTCTTTGTTTCATTGTTTGGCCCATATCGTTGCTTCTCCATGTATTTCTCAAAGCCACTGTTACAACTGGCGGCCAGCTACTGATATCATGCATCTTCTATTTTTTCCAAGTCTTTTGTGCAGTTGTATCACCATTCCTTTACCTCTTTGATTTCCCATTTCTAGTTGGTTGTGGCAACTGTGGCTCCATTGTTGGATTCCTCTCTTTTAGCGCATTTTCTAAGCTTTTAGCAGTCGTTCGCTCTCAACTTTCCTTCTTTTTTTTTGATCAATTTATTCTCAATGGTCGTGAGCCTCCTATTTTTGAGTTTCCTTGGGTATATGTTATTTTCCCCTTTCCATTGATTTTTTAACCATATTCACTTCCTTTTGACATAAGGGTGTGAAGACCTTTAAAACCCCTTACACCCCCAAATAAATGCAAGTACCACATGCTATATTTACAAATATGAGGAACACACAACTAAAATGCATCCTGTCTACACCCTCATATAGCAAAACTGATTATTTCCTATTACCAAAAAACATATTGTTGTCTTTATCACCACTTTTTGCTTTCAGTGTGCAAGTTTTTATTTTGTACGTTCAGAGAATTCACAAAAATTACTTGACATATTTTGCCAACCCCTAAGTCTGTGGGCATTCATGTCTTGCAGCCTCAAATAACCAATGTAGTGAATATATGGAGTCATCCTCTAAGTGGCTGCCCTCACAGGAACTTGTCCCCTCTTTCTCCTTCTTTGTTTGACCCGTGGTAATCATCATCATCCTTGCTACATATTTCTTTAGTCGATAACCATTGGATCTTCTCTAGTGCAAAGTTTCATCATCCAAATCCTCTACCTAGTACAAGCCATTGGAAAATATTTGTTGTTCTTTGAAAGGACCTTCCCACTTTGTTTTAAACTTTGTGTGAAATGATTTGTCCAGCTTGCTGTTATATCGGAGTACCAGATCACATTGTTTAATACCTTTATCCTTGATCTTATTGTTAATTCTCCCGTTGATTTTATTCTTGAGTCCTTTCATATTGTTCAATAGCATGCATTCTATCCAACTCCGCTGTTTGTAGTGAAAGAAGCCTGTTCCGCAAAATATGTTGTGGTTCTTCACTTTCTCTTACCAAGAATTTTAAGACTGGCATCTCCACCTCAATAGGTAATAAAGCTTCGGTACCATAAAGAATATGAAACGGAGGGAACTAGGTTCCTTCTTTGACTACGATCCTATAAGCCTAAAGTGCATAAGGAAGCTCTAAATCCCAAGTCCTTTCATGGGATTGTGTCATTTTACTCGGCATGCATATGAGTTCTCCATTAAATATTTCATTCATCTAGTTACGTTGGGGGTAATATGGTGTGGCATATCTATGTTAAATTTTTAGCTTCTCACATAGATGATCCATCAATTCACTACTAGAAATTGGCTCTAGTGGTATCCCAAAACGACACCAAATTCCCTCATATACAAATTTTGATACCTCTTTTGCATTGAGTGCTTTTGTAGCGTTAGCCTCGGCCCATAATCAATGGCTGTAAGTATATAACATTTTCCACATGAAGTCAAGGGTAATGGAACAATGGCATCGATCCCCCATTTTCAAAAATGTTAAAAGCAAGTATAACATTCCTAGGCTCAAACTTTAGTATTCTTCTTCCCATTCTTTGGCATGGGAAACATGATTTAAACCAATGTTGTACATCCTTTTGGATTGAAGGCCATATAAAACCTTCCACAATAATATCTTTTATAATGTGATTTTAAAAGCAAAATGTCCTCCGTAGTAGCCTCCTTCATGATTCACTTCCAAAATTTGATAGATTTATTCTCTCCGAGGGATTCTTCTTAGCACTAAATCTATTTCTTTCATGAATAAAACATCATTAATCTCAAGAGTTTGTTTTGACATCTCTTAACAAAGTAATACCTCTTGGATTTTGAAAGATCTTGAGGCACTTTTCCTATCATGAGATATGCTTAGGAACTCTATTCCTTGATGTAATAGTCCATCCACCTTAGCTGCATAAAGTATAGACATAATTGCACTTTAAGCAGCTTCGTGAGGTCCATGTTTTTTTCCCCTATCAATGTGGTGAATGCTCCATGCTTCAAAATGTCCAAGTAATCTCTTTACTTGTCCTACCCAAGCCTTGAGATGGGTATGCTTGGTTCTCCATACTCCCAATACCTGTATGATTACCAACAAATCATCTCCTTTAATTGCAATTCTTTTAATTCCAAAATTAAGACATACCTTTAAACTTTGACATAAAGCTCCATATTCGGCCTCATTGTTGCTTTTGGCTTCCAGTTGAAATCATGTTTTTTGTATTTCTTTCCCTTGTGAATCCAGAACCACCATTCCTCCATTAGTTTGATTTAATCTTTTTTTGATTACGTGTATTGTGTGTGACATAGCTGGCTGAGGTATATTACCTTCTTAGCTTGATAATTCCTTAAAATGATTCGATATTTTTCAAGCGTGGTAGCTCCTAGTACGTTACATCGCAGGATGTCAAATGCGCCGTTTTGAAGAAAGAGGAGAGGATTTTCAATGGTGGAAGCGAAAGCAAGGGTTTCGTCTAAAGGCGCAACACCGGTGAAGAAAAGTCGTTCTTCCTTCAGACTCTTCGCACCCTCTTGCCTCCTATAAAAAGCACCGTTTTGTTGGGGTAAAAGGCAGCTTTCCTGCAACATCAAGCTCTCAAACAACAACAATGGGTAGGCTAGCATTGCTGCAGGCGCTGGTGCTGTTGGTGCTGGCCTCCTTGGCTTCACCACTGCTAGCCGGCTACCATGAATCCCCGCCTCCAGCTTACACAATTATACCCCCCTTAATTCCCGAGCACACACCACCCCATTACCAACCACCCCCACCCGTTGGCTACACCCCTCCACCACCAGCTTACACTCCCGAGTCGCCTCCCCTCCTCACGCCCCCCACTGCCCCCCCTCCTCACCACAAATCACCCGGGCCCCACAAAATGCCGCCTCCCCACGGTAACAAGCCCTACTGGCCACCACCACCTTACTAACCACCCAAACATGTAGCCTCCTTCAAGAAGTGCTTTGAAATAAGAGCTAGCTATCGAGCTACAGTTTACTCCATGAGTTTTGCACAAGTTAATCTTTATGATGTGTTTTCGATACTCCATGAAAGGGGAGGGTTAACTACATTAATTTAGATTCAAGAATTTTGAGCTTTGAAGGCATCAAATTTAGTCATTTTTTACATCTTAAACACCTCCTTTTCACACGTGAAAAAGGGATTCTATTCATTTTTGGTAGTTTAAACACCTCTTTCAAATGGATGATATCAAGGGAAATAAAGTCATGTTTATCATTTCCCAAAATTCTCCAAACATCACTGAATGACACGAACACCGCTTTGTTTCTTACGCACTATTCTAGTGTCAATCTATGGAATATTTGGGTGTAGATTAAAATCCTTGTAGGTGTAGCTATTTGCACTTTTTAGCACTAATATTTTAGAAATTATATATATTTACCATTCTCATGCTTGGAATCAATTCAAGATTCGCTTTCACAAAGATAAATTAGTACATTCAAGTGCGGGTGATCCTAAAATCTCCATAGTATAGTTCATATGGTTGTGCTTACAAAGCTAGTTGGGTTTTATATTGCTCAAAAACATATTTAGCATTGAAGTGGAAGAAAAGCTCCAATAAGGTGAAAAAAGTGATGGTGGGGTTAGTCTTTCATATTTGTGGATCACCACAATCAAGAGCACCATGTTCATGCATTCATGTGATGAGAACTATCTATATACATCAATCTCTATGTTTGGAAATTTTCTCATGATTCGCTTTTGCAAGGTTTCAATCAGCACATTTAAAAGATACCCGCCACGATTATTTCCATATTACAATCTATAAGCCAATATTTTTGTTGAAGATCCACTATTCGAGAAAGCTAGTTGGGAAAATGTTTCTCATGAGTAACACTAAAGTATTCAATTCAAAGCAAACCTCTAATAAGCAAAAATTGGTAATGACATGGATATTAGTTCTCCTTTTTAAATTACCCCAAACACACTTTTGCTGTGCATAAGTTAAGCTATCTACATTACTTGATCATTCCCATGGTTAGAAGGAATTGACCATTCACTAAAAAACGGTTTCGTCATTAGGTTCAAGTGACAAGGGTATGCGTATGTACTGAGCTAAAACCTTTTAGTTAAAAATGCCGAGCTATAATTTTCCACATGCATTAATTCATATTATATAACATACTAGATAAAAGGGTTAGTGGGGATGTTTATCAGAATATCTTCGTATGGCCTTCTCTACAAGCACACATGACCTCCATATCCTCAAATCGAAGTGAAAATGCCATTTGGGCGCATTCAATGGATTAAATCTTTTAAAAAACATGATTTACGATGAATTTTTCAAAAATAAAGATCTAGATCTACAATTGGATAAGTTTAAAAGCTATCTCTTATGCTTTTTTCAACTACACTACTTAAGTCTATCCTACTATTTATCTAGAGATGATGTCCTCTATAGACCCACTAACTCCTTGTCCTTCTTACTTTTGTTAATTAAGCGCATGGAGAGGTGACTCTTACATGGGCATGATCTCCTTTACATATGCCTATATTTACGTGTCTTAAATCCACCAATCTCTCTCCATATTGCCATCCTCACATGTAACTCCTAATATTCAGTTGTCACTACAACACGTTGGGAGCATAGCAACGTTTTCTAGCAGTGTTTCAGCATCATTTATTTTATCGGGATGTCGAGGATTTCAATCATTGGCCCATAGCAAAACATCATTGCGGGTAGCACCCGTGGTAGTGAAATCTCGCTACTTCTTAGCAACGAGCATAACAACAAAATTTCACTGCTACACTCTAATTTTAATGTTTATTAGCAAAAATAACAAAAAAATCCGTTGTTATTCTCATTGTATAAAATTTCAGAGACTTGTTGAGTGTTGAATTTAAGTTATACATGGCACATACAAACAGAAAACGATTATAGTTTTTAAAAAACATCAATCAGAATACTTGGAACAATGTTTTGAGCAAAAAATAAAAACTTTTGAGAAGGGAAACAATGTCAAGATCATGAATCTATCCCATCTTATAATAAATCCATATGTGTTTCTTCATCAATGTCTATATCTAATGGAAGCTCAATGAAAAGATGGGGTTCCATATCAATATCACTATCATTATCCAATGAAGCATTGTCATTATTGATAGGTGACTCATGATCTTCTTTGGATCGATGTTCGTCATGCTTTTGATCGGCCTGCTCCAAAATGTTTTCTTCATGGTCTTCTTCCAATGAGCCAATTTCAGGTAGCACTTGCACCTCATCCAAAGATTCGACCTCCACATCTTGATCATGAAAGATATGTTTTGAATGATGGGAAACTTATACAACATACCACTAGGTTAGATCAATTTAATCGGTGTGAAACATAACCTAATATCACAAAACAAATGGGTTACACTTTTATTATACTACATTAAGATTTATCGTTTGGGATTGGTTAGATTACGAACCTGTTAGTGTTGAGGTAGTACAAAAGTATCTTTCTTATCATTCCAAAAGTTAGTGGAATCAATTCGAAAGTATCTTTCTCATCATCCAAAATCGAGTTGAATGTTTCTTCACGGTGTTAAGAATTGCTAGAGCACCACAAAGCCTCTATATTAATATCCTCATACTACATCATATCCACTTCACCAATGATCACAATACTAGAAATCAGAAGATTAATGGTACATATTTGAAGAACAAGAACCTTGGATATCAAGAATATCAAACTATGATATCAAACTGAAGCATGGAATCCACTCTATTTACATATCATTCTCAATATTGGGTTATTACAAGAATGGCATTAAAAATATAGCTTCCTCCTTTCATAATTCTATATGATAGACTTCATCTGGGAGATGAGACTCCGCCTCAGTAATTTGTAGAGCATTTGGTACTTGCAAAAGGAGAAACCACTCATAATCAATTCTGAAGGAAAAAAACACAAAAGCACAAAACTCGACACATTCTACTTCAATGATTTCCATGTCCAACACTAGGGAGAGGATCATGTTGACAAAATTCTTTTTCTAAGAGGTAAATTTTTTCAAAAGATCTCTAATCCAAAAAACTTGGGCTTGTAGTAGCTAGCTTCTTGTGTGGTTGGCTCTTCATGGACATCATAATTATCTTGATATTGTTCCTGTTCTTCAAGGTCTTGAAAGGTTAGAAACTTAAACCAAAATGCTTCTCAACAGAAGAAAAATATTCTCCTTAAATATGTACACTGAGAAGGTTCCACCCAAACCATTGCTATGAGGATCCGGAGACCAACTGGCCTAGTCTCATGAATGACCTTGACTTCATAGCCAGAGTCTCCCTACAAACTCAGACTAGAGACAGAAAATAACAGTGTTTTTTTTAAAACACAAGCACAAAAAACTCATACACAATTTTTACTTCTGCGCATAATTTCCTCACCTCTTAGACAAAAGGAGGAAAAAAACATTCATATACAACTAACTGTCTCTGCCCACAGTCTTCTCATGCAATTAGACAGAAAACGTAGAAAAATAATAGTGGTTAAAAAAAAACTCATATACACAACCCAACATGCTTAATGTGCAGCTGAGGACCCCTTCTTATATAATTTTCTTTGTTTCATTGTTTGGCCCATATCGTTGCTTCTCCATGCAGTTCTCAAAGCCACTGTTACAACTGGCGGCCAGCTACTGATATCATGCATCTTCTATTTTTTCCAAGTCTTTTGTGCAGTTGTATCACCATTCCTTTACCTCTTTGATTTCCCATTTCTAGTTGGTTGTGGCAACTGTGGCTCCATTGTTGGATTCCTCTCTTTTAGCGCATTTTCTAAGCTTTTAGCAGTCGTTCGCTCTCAACTTTCCTTCTTTTTTTTTGATCAATTTATTCTCAATGGTCGTGAGCCTCCTATTTTTGAGTTTCCTTGGGTATATGTTATTTTCCCCTTTCCATTGATTTTTTAACCATATTCACTTCCTTTTGACATAAGGGTGTGAAGACCTTTAAAACCCCTTACACCCCCAAATAAATGCAAGTACCACATGCTATATTTACAAATATGAGGAACACACAACTAAAATGCATCCTGTCTACACCCTCATATAGCAAAACTGATTATTTCCTATTACCAAAAAACATATTGTTGTCTTTATCACCACTTTTTGCTTTCAGTGTGCAAGTTTTTATTTTGTACGTTCAGAGAATTCACAAAAATTACTTGACATATTTTGCCAACCCCTAAGTCTGTGGGCATTCATGTCTTGCAGCCTCAAATAACCAATGTAGTGAATATATGGAGTCATCCTCTAAGTGGCTGCCCTCACAGGAACTTGTCCCCTCTTTCTCCTTCTTTGTTTGACCGGTGGTAATCATCATCATCCTTGCTACATATTTCTTTAGTGGATAACCATTGGATCTTCTCTAGTGCAAAGTTTCATCATCCAAATCCTCTACCTAGTACAAGCCATTGGAAAATATTTGTTGTTCTTTGAAAGGACCTTCCCACTTTGTTTTAAACTTTGTGTGAAATGATTTGTCCAGCTTGCTGTTATATCGGAGTACCAGATCACATTGTTTAATACCTTTATCCTTGATCTTATTGTTAATTCTCCCGTTGATTTTATTCTTGAGTCCTTTCATATTGTTCAATAGCATGCATTCTATCCAACTCCGCTGTTTGTAGTGAAAGAAGCCTGTTCCGCAAAATATGTTGTGGTTCTTCACTTTCTCTTACCAAGAATTTTAAGACTGGCATCTCCACCTCAATAGGTAATAAAGCTTCGGTACCATAAAGAATATGAAACGGAGGGAACTAGGTTCCTTCTTTGACTACGATCCTATAAGCCTAAAGTGCATAAGGAAGCTCTAAATCCCAAGTCCTTTCATGGGATTGTGTCATTTTACTCGGCATGCATATGAGTTCTCCATTAAATATTTCATTCATCTAGTTACGTTGGGGGTAATATGGTGTGGCATATCTATGTTAAATTTTTAGCTTCTCACATAGATGATCCATCAATTCACTACTAGAAATTGGCTCTAGTGGTATCCCAAAACGACACCAAATTCCCTCATATACAAATTTTGATACCTCTTTTGCATTGAGTGCTTTTGTAGCGTTAGCCTCGGCCCATAATCAATGGCTGTAAGTATATAACATTTTCCACATGAAGTCAAGGGTAATGGAACAATGGCATCGATCCCCCATTTTCAAAAATGTTAAAAGCAAGTATAACATTCCTAGGCTCAAACTTTAGTATTCTTCTTCCCATTCTTTGGCATGGGAAACATGATTTAAACCAATGTTGTACATCCTTTTGGATTGAAGGCCATATAAAACCTTCCACAATAATATCTTTTATAATGTGATTTTAAAAGCAAAATGTCCTCCGTAGTAGCCTCCTTCATGATTCACTTCCAAAATTTGATAGATTTATTCTCTCCGAGGGATTCTTCTTAGCACTAAATCTGTTTCTTTCATGAATAAAACATCATTAATCTCAAGAGTTTGTTTTGACATCTCTTAACAAAGTAATACCTCTTGGATTTTGAAAGATCTTGAGGCACTTTTCCTATCATGAGATATGCTTAGGAACTCTATTCCTTGATGTAATAGTCCATCCACCTTAGCTGCATAAAGTATAGACATAATTGCACTTTAAGCAGCTTCGTGAGGTCCATGTTTTTTTCCCCTATCAATGTGGTGAATGCTCCATGCTTCAAAATGTCCAAGTAATCTCTTTACTTGTCCTACCCAAGCCTTGAGATGGGTATGCTTGGTTCTCCATACTCCCAATACCTGTATGATTACCAACAAATCATCTCCTTTAATTGCAATTCTTTTAATTCCAAAATTAAGACATACCTTTAAACTTTGACATAAAGCTCCATATTCGGCCTCATTGTTGCTTTTGGCTTCCAGTTGAAATCATGTTTTTGGTATTTCTTTCCCTTGTGAATCCAGAACCACCATTCCTCCATTAGTTTGATTTAATCTTTTTTTGATTACGTGTATTGTGTGTGACATAGCTGGCTGAGGTATATTACCTTCTTAGCTTGATAATTCCTTAAAATGATTCGATATTTTTCAAGCGTGGTAGCTCCTAGTACGTTACATCGCAGGATGTCAAATGCGCCGTTTTGAAGAAAGAGGAGAGGATTTTCAATGGTGGAAGCGAAAGCAAGGGTTTCGTCTAAAGGCGCAACACCGGTGAAGAAAAGTCGTTCTTCCTTCAGACTCTTCGCACCCTCTTGCCTCCTATAAAAAGCACCGTTTTGTTGGGGTAAAAGGCAGCTTTCCTGCAACATCAAGCTCTCAAACAACAACAATGGGTAGGCTAGCATTGCTGCAGGCGCTGGTGCTGTTGGTGCTGGCCTCCTTGGCTTCACCACTGCTAGCCGGCTACCATGAATCCCCGCCTCCAGCTTACACAATTATACCCCCCCTAATTCCCGAGCACACACCACCCCATTACCAACCACCCCCACCCGTTGGCTACACCCCTCCACCACCAGCTTACACTCCCGAGTCGCCTCCCCTCCTCACGCCCCCCACTGCCCCCCCTCCTCACCACAAATCACCCGGGCCCCACAAAATGCCGCCTCCCCACGGTAACAAGCCCTACTGGCCACCACCACCTTACTAACCACCCAAACATGTAGCCTCCTTCAAGAAGTGCTTTGAAATAAGAGCTAGCTATCGAGCTACAGTTTACTCCATAAGTTTTGCACAAGTTAATCTTTATGATGTGTTTTCGATACTCCATGAAAGGGGAGGGTTAACTACATTAATTTAGATTCAAGAATTTTGAGCTTTGAAGGCATCAAATTTAGTCATTTTTTTACATCTTAAACACCTCCTTTTCACACGTGAAAAAGGGATTCTATTCATTTTTGGTAGTTTAAACACCTCTTTCAAATGGATGATATCAAGGGAAATAAAGTCATGTTTATCATTTCCCAAAATTCTCCAAACATCACTTGAATGACACAAACACCGCTTTGTTTCTTACGCACTATTCTAGTGTCAATCTATGGAATATTTGGGTGTAGATTAAAATCCTTGTAGGTGTAGCTATTTGCACTTTTTAGCACTAATATTTTAGAAATTATATATATTTACCATTCTCATGCTTGGAATCAATTCAAGATTCGCTTTCACAAAGATAAATTAGTACATTCAAGTGCGGGTGATCCTAAAATCTCCATAGTATAGTTCATATGGTTGTGCTTACAAAGCTAGTTGGGTTTTATATTGCTCAAAAACATATTTAGCATTGAAGTGGAAGAAAAGCTCCAATAAGGTGAAAAAAGTGATGGTGGGGTTAGTCTTTCATATTTGTGGATCACCACAATCAAGAGCACCATGTTCATGCATTCATGTGATGAGAACTATCTATATACATCAATCTCTATGTTTGGAAATTTTCTCATGATTCGCTTTTGCAAGGTTTCAATCAGCACATTTAAAAGATACCCGCCACGATTATTTCCATATTACAATCTATAAGCGAATATTTTTGTTGAAGATCCACTATTCGAGAAAGCTAGTTGGGAAAATGTTTCTCATGAGTAACACTAAAGTATTCAATTCAAAGCAAACCTCTAATAAGCAAAAATTGGTAATGACATGGATATTAGTTCTCCTTTTTAAATTACCCCAAACACACTTTTGCTGTGCATAAGTTAAGCTATCTACATTACTTGATCATTCCCATGGTTAGAAGGAATTGACCATTCACTAAAAACGGTTTCGTCATTAGGTTCAAGTGACAAGGGTATGCGTATGTACTGAGCTAAAACCTTTTAGTTAAAAATGCCGAGCTATAATTTTCCACATGCATTAATTCATATTATATAACATACTAGATAAAAGGGTTAGTGGGGATGTTTATCAGAATATCTTCGTATGGCCTTCTCTACAAGCACACATGACCTCCATATCCTCAAATCGAAGTGAAAATGCCATTTGGGCGCATTCAATGGATTAAATCTTTTAAAAAACATGATTTACGATGAATTTTTCAAAAATAAAGATCTAGATCTACAATTGGATAAGTTTAAAAGCTATCTCTTATGCTTTTTTCAACTACATTCCTTAAGTCTATCCTACTATTTATCTAGAGATGATGTCCTCTATAGACCCACTAACTCCTTGTCCTTCTTACTTTTGTTAATTAAGCGCATGGAGAGGGGACTCTTACATGGGCATGATCTCCTTTACATATGCCTATATTTACGTGTCTTAAATCCACCAATCTCTCTCCATATTGCCATCCTCACATGTAACTCCTAATATTCAGTTGTCACTACAACACGTTGGGAGCATAGCAACGTTTTCTAGCAGTGTTTCAGCATCATTTATTTTATCGGGATGTCGAGGATTTCAATCATTGGCCCATAGCAAAACATCATTACGGGTAGCACTCGTGGTAGTGAAATCTCGCTACTTCTTAGCAACGAGCATAACAACAAAATTTCACTGCTACACTGTAATTTTAATGTTTATTAGCAAAAATAACAAAAAAATCCGTTGTTATTCTCATTGTATAAAATTTCAGAGACTTGTTGAGTGTTGAATTTAAGTTATACATGGCACATACAAACAGAAAACGATTATAGTTTTTAAAAAACATCAATCAGAATACTTGGAACAATGTTTTGAGCAAAAAATAAAAACTTTTGAGAAGGGAAACAATGTCAAGATCATGAATCTATCCCATCTTATAATAAATCCATATGTGTTTCTTCATCAATGTCTATATCTAATGGAAGCTCAATGAAAAGATGGGGTTCCATATCAATATCACTATCATTATCCAATGAAGCATTGTCATTATTGATAGGTGACTCATGATCTTCTTTGGATCGATGTTCGTCATGCTTTTGATCGGCCTGCTCCAAAATGTTTTCTTCATGGTCTTCTTCCAATGAGCCAATTTCAGGTAGCACTTGCACCTCATCCAAAGATTCGACCTCCACATCTTGATCATGAAAGATATGTTTTGAATGATGGGAAACTTATACAACATACCACTAGGTTAGATCAATTTAATCGGTGTGAAACATAACCTAATATCACAAAACAAATGGGTTACACTTTTATTATACTACATTAAGATTTATCGTTTGGGATTGGTTAGATTACGAACCTGTTAGTGTTGAGGTAGTACAAAAGTATCTTTCTTATCATTCCAAAAGTTAGTGGAATCAATTCGAAAGTATCTTTCTCATCATCCAAAATCGAGTTGAATGTTTCTTCACGGTGTTAAGAATTGCTAGAGCACCACAAAGCCTCTATATTAATATCCTCATACTACATCATATCCACTTCACCAATGATCACAATACTAGAAATCAGAAGATTAATGGTACATATTTGAAGAACAAGAACCTTGGATATCAAGAATATCAAACTATGATATCAAACTGAAGCATGGAATCCACTCTATTTACATATCATTCTCAATATTGGGTTATTACAAGAATGGCATTAAAAATATAGCTTCCTCCTTTCATAATTCTATATGATAGACTTCATCTGGGAGATGAGACTCCGCCTCAGTAATTTGTAGAGCATTTGGTACTTGCAAAAGGAGAAACCACTCATAATCAATTCTGAAGGAAAAAAACACAAAAGCACAAAACTCGACACATTCTACTTCAATGATTTCCATGTCCAACACTAGGGAGAGGATCATGTTGACAAAATTCTTTTTCTAAGAGGTAAATTTTTTCAAAAGATCTCTAATCCAAAAAACTTGGGCTTGTAGTAGCTAGCTTCTTGTGTGGTTGGCTCTTCATGGACATCATAATTATCTTGATATTGTTCCTGTTCTTCAAGGTCTTGAAAGGTTAGAAATTTAAACCAAAATGCTTCTCAAGAGAAGAAAAATATTCTCCTTAAATATGTACACTGAGAAGGTTCCACCCAAACCATTGCTATGAGGATCCGGAGACCAACTGGACTAGTCTCATGAATGACCTTGACTTCATAGCCAGAGTCTCCCTACAAACTCAGACTAGAGACAGAAAATAACAGTGTTTTTTAAAACACAAGCACAAAAAACTCATACACAATTTTTACTTCTGCGCATAATTTCCTCACCTCTTAGACAAAAGGAGGAAAAAAACATTCATATACAACTAACTGTCTCTGCCCACAGTCTTCTCATGCAATTAGACAGAAAATGTAGAAAAATAATAGTGGTTAAAAAAAAACTCATATACACAACCCAACATGCTTAATGTGCAGCTGAGGACCCCTTCTTATATAATTTTCTTTGTTTCATTGTTTGGCCCATATCGTTGCTTCTCCATGCATTTCTCAAAGCCACTGTTACAACTGGCGGCCAGCTACTGATATCATGCATCTTCTATTTTTTCCAAGTCTTTTGTGCAGTTGTATCACCATTCCTTTACCTCTTTGATTTCCCATTTCTAGTTGGTTGTGGCAACTGTGGCTCCATTGTTGGATTCCTCTCTTTTAGCGCATTTTCTAAGCTTTTAGCAGTCGTTCGCTCTCAACTTTCCTTCTTTTTTTTTGATCAATTTATTCTCAATGGTCGTGAGCCTCCTATTTTTGAGTTTCCTTGGGTATATGTTATTTTCCCCTTTCCATTGATTTTTTAACCATATTCACTTCCTTTTGACATAAGGGTGTGAAGACCTTTAAAACCCCTTACACCCCCAAATAAATGCAAGTACCACATGCTATATTTACAAATATGAGGAACACACAACTAAAATGCATCCTGTCTACACCCTCATATAGCAAAACTGATTATTTCCTATTACCAAAAAACATATTGTTGTCTTTATCACCACTTTTTGCTTTCAGTGTGCAAGTTTTTATTTTGTACGTTCAGAGAATTCACAAAAATTACTTGACATATTTTGCCAACCCCTAAGTCTGTGGGCATTCATGTCTTGCAGCCTCCAATAACCAATGTAGTGAATATATGGAGTCATCCTCTAAGTGGCTGCCCTCACAGGAACTTGTCCCCTCTTTCTCCTTCTTTGTTTGACCGGTGGTAATCATCATCATCCTTGCTACATATTTCTTTAGTCGATAACCATTGGATCTTCTCTAGTGCAAAGTTTCATCATCCAAATCCTCTACCTAGTACAAGCCATTGGAAAATATTTGTTGTTCTTTGAAAGGACCTTCCCACTTTGTTTTAAACTTTGTGTGAAATGATTTGTCCAGCTTGCTGTTATATCGGAGTACTAGATCACATTGTTTAATACCTTTATCCTTGATCTTATTGTTAATTCTCCCGTTGACTTTATTCTTGAGTCCTTTCATATTGTTCAATAGCATGCATTCTATCCAACTCCGCTGTTTGTAGTGAAAGAAGCCTGTTCCGCAAAATATGTTGTGGTTCTTCACTTTCTCTTACCAAGAATTTTAAGACTGGCATCTCCACCTCAATAGGTAATAAAGCTTCGGTACCATAAAGAATATGAAACGGAGGGAACTAGGTTCCTTCTTTGACTACGATCCTATAAGCCTAAAGTGCATAAGGAAGCTCTAAATCCCAAGTCCTTTCATGGGATTGTGTCATTTTACTCGGCATGCATATGAGTTCTCCATTAAATATTTCATTCATCTAGTTACGTTGGGGGTAATATGGTGTGGCATATCTATGTTAAATTTTTAGCTTCTCACATAGATGATCCATCAATTCACTACTAGAAATTGGCTCTAGTGGTATCCCAAAACGACACCAAATTCCCTCATATACAAATTTTGATACCTCTTTTGCATTGAGTGCTTTTGTAGCGTTAGCCTCGGCCCATAATCAATGGCTGTAAGTATATAACATTTTCCACATGAAGTCAAGGGTAATGGAACAATGGCATCGATCCCCCATTTTCAAAAATGTTAAAAGCAAGTATAACATTCCTAGGCTCAAACTTTAGTATTCTTCTTCCCATTCTTTGGCATGGGAAACATGATTTAAACCAATGTTGTACATCCTTTTGGATTGAAGGCCATATAAAACCTTCCACAATAATATCTTTTATAATGTGATTTTAAAAGCAAAATGTCCTCCGTAGTAGCCTCCTTCATGATTCACTTCCAAAATTTGATAGATTTATTCTCTCCGAGGGATTCTTCTTAGCACTAAATCTGTTTCTTTCATGAATAAAACATCATTAATCTCAAGAGTTTGTTTTGACATCTCTTAACAAAGTAATACCTCTTGGATTTTGAAAGATCTTGAGGCACTTTTCCTATCATGAGATATGCTTAGGAACTCTATTCCTTGATGTAATAGTCCATCCACCTTAGCTGCATAAAGTATAGACATAATTGCACTTTAAGCAGCTTCGTGAGGTCCATGTTTTTTTCCCCTATCAATGTGGTGAATGCTCCATGCTTCAAAATGTCCAAGTAATCTCTTTACTTGTCCTACCCAAGCCTTGAGATGGGTATGCTTGGTTCTCCATACTCCCAATACCTGTATGATTACCAACAAATCATCTCCTTTAATTGCAATTCTTTTAATTCCAAAATTAAGACATACCTTTAAACTTTGACATAAAGCTCCATATTCGGCCTCATTGTTGCTTTTGGCTTCCAGTTGAAATCATGTTTTTTGTATTTCTTTCCCTTGTGAATCCAGAACCACCATTCCTCCATTAGTTTGATTTAATCTTTTTTTGATTACGTGTATTGTGTGTGACATAGCTGGCTGAGGTATATTACCTTCTTAGCTTGATAATTCCTTAAAATGATTCGATATTTTTCAAGCGTGGTAGCTCCTAGTACGTTACATCGCAGGATGTCAAATGCGCCGTTTTGAAGAAAGAGGAGAGGATTTTCAATGGTGGAAGCGAAAGCAAGGGTTTCGTCTAAAGGCGCAACACCGGTGAAGAAAAGTCGTTCTTCCTTCAGACTCTTCGCACCCTCTTGCCTCCTATAAAAAGCACCGTTTTGTTGGGGTAAAAGGCAGCTTTCCTGCAACATCAAGCTCTCAAACAACAACAATGGGTAGGCTAGCATTGCTGCAGGCGCTGGTGCTGTTGGTGCTGGCCTCCTTGGCTTCACCACTGCTAGCCGGCTACCATGAATCCCCGCCTCCAGCTTACACAATTATACCCCCCCTAATTCCCGAGCACACACCACCACATTACCAACCACCCCCACCCGTTGGCTACACCCCTCCACCACCAGCTTACACTCCCGAGTCGCCTCCCCTCCTCACGCCCCCCACTGCCCCCCCTCCTCACCACAAATCACCCGGGCCCCACAAAATGCCGCCTCCCCACGGTAACAAGCCCTACTGGCCACCACCACCTTACTAACCACCCAAACATGTAGCCTCCTTCAAGAAGTGCTTTGAAATAAGAGCTAGCTATCGAGCTACAGTTTACTCCATGAGTTTTGCACAAGTTAATCTTTATGATGTGTTTTCGATACTCCATGAAAGGGGAGGGTTAACTACATTAATTTAGATTCAAGAATTTTGAGCTTTGAAGGCATCAAATTTAGTCATTTTTTTACATCTTAAACACCTCCTTTTCACACGTGAAAAAGGGATTCTATTCATTTTTGGTAGTTTAAACACCTCTTTCAAATGGATGATATCAAGGGAAATAAAGTCATGTTTATCATTTCCCAAAATTCTCCAAACATCACTTGAATGACACAAACACCGCTTTGTTTCTTACGCACTATTCTAGTGTCAATCTATGGAATATTTGGGTGTAGATTAAAATCCTTGTAGGTGTAGCTATTTGCACTTTTTAGCACTAATATTTTAGAAATTATATATATTTACCATTCTCATGCTTGGAATCAATTCAAGATTCGCTTTCACAAAGATAAATTAGTACATTCAAGTGCGGGTGATCCTAAAATCTCCATAGTATAGTTCATATGGTTGTGCTTACAAAGCTAGTTGGGTTTTATATTGCTCAAAAACATATTTAGCATTGAAGTGGAAGAAAAGCTCCAATAAGGTGAAAAAAGTGATGGTGGGGTTAGTCTTTCATATTTGTGGATCACCACAATCAAGAGCACCATGTTCATGCATTCATGTGATGAGAACTATCTATATACATCAATCTCTATGTTTGGAAATTTTCTCATGATTCGCTTTTGCAAGGTTTCAATCAGCACATTTAAAAGATACCCGCCACGATTATTTCCATATTACAATCTATAAGCGAATATTTTTGTTGAAGATCCACTATTCGAGAAAGCTAGTTGGGAAAATGTTTCTCATGAGTAACACTAAAGTATTCAATTCAAAGCAAACCTCTAATAAGCAAAAATTGGTAATGACATGGATATTAGTTCTCCTTTTTAAATTACCCCAAACACACTTTTGCTGTGCATAAGTTAAGCTATCTACATTACTTGATCATTCCCATGGTTAGAAGGAATTGACCATTCACTAAAAACGGTTTCGTCATTAGGTTCAAGTGACAAGGGTATGCGTATGTACTGAGCTAAAACCTTTTAGTTAAAAATGCCGAGCTATAATTTTCCACATGCATTAATTCATATTATATAACATACTAGATAAAAGGGTTAGTGGGGATGTTTATCAGAATATCTTCGTATGGCCTTCTCTACAAGCACACATGACCTCCATATCCTCAAATCGAAGTGAAAATGCCATTTGGGCGCATTCAATGGATTAAATCTTTTAAAAAACATGATTTACGATGAATTTTTCAAAAATAAAGATCTAGATCTACAATTGGATAAGTTTAAAAGCTATCTCTTATGCTTTTTTCAACTACATTCCTTAAGTCTATCCTACTATTTATCTAGAGATGATGTCCTCTATAGACCCACTAACTCCTTGTCCTTCTTACTTTTGTTAATTAAGCGCATGGAGAGGGGACTCTTACATGGGCATGATCTCCTTTACATATGCCTATATTTACGTGTCTTAAATCCACCAATCTCTCTCCATATTGCCATCCTCACATGTAACTCCTAATATTCAGTTGTCACTAAAACACGTTGGGAGCATAGCAACGTTTTCTAGCAGTGTTTCAGCATCATTTATTTTATCGGGATGTCGAGGATTTCAATCATTGGCCCATAGCAAAACATCATTACGGGTAGCACCCGTGGTAGTGAAATCTCGCTACTTCTTAGCAACGAGCATAACAACAAAATTTCACTGCTACACTGTAATTTTAATGTTTATTAGCAAAAATAACAAAAAAATCCGTTGTTATTCTCATTGTATAAAATTTCAGAGACTTGTTGAGTGTTGAATTTAAGTTATACATGGCACATACAAACAGAAAACGATTATAGTTTTTAAAAAACATCAATCAGAATACTTGGAACAATGTTTTGAGCAAAAAATAAAAACTTTTGAGAAGGGAAACAATGTCAAGATCATGAATCTATCCCATCTTATAATAAATCCATATGTGTTTCTTCATCAATGTCTATATCTAATGGAAGCTCAATGAAAAGATGGGGTTCCATATCAATATCACTATCATTATCCAATGAAGCATTGTCATTATTGATAGGTGACTCATGATCTTCTTTGGATCGATGTTCGTCATGCTTTTGATCGGCCTGCTCCAAAATGTTTTCTTCATGGTCTTCTTCCAATGAGCCAATTTCAGGTAGCACTTGCACCTCATCCAAAGATTCGACCTCCACATCTTGATCATGAAAGATATGTTTTGAATGATGGGAAACTTATACAACATACCACTAGGTTAGATCAATTTAATCGGTGTGAAACATAACCTAATATCACAAAACAAATGGGTTACACTTTTATTATACTACATTAAGATTTATCGTTTGGGATTGGTTAGATTACGAACCTGTTAGTGTTGAGGTAGTACAAAAGTATCTTTCTTATCATTCCAAAAGTTAGTGGAATCAATTCGAAAGTATCTTTCTCATCATCCAAAATCGAGTTGAATGTTTCTTCACGGTGTTAAGAATTGCTAGAGCACCACAAAGCCTCTATATTAATATCCTCATACTACATCATATCCACTTCACCAATGATCACAATACTAGAAATCAGAAGATTAATGGTACATATTTGAAGAACAAGAACCTTGGATATCAAGAATATCAAACTATGATATCAAACTGAAGCATGGAATCCACTCTATTTACATATCATTCTCAATATTGGGTTATTACAAGAATGGCATTAAAAATATAGCTTCCTCCTTTTATAATTCTATATGATAGACTTCATCTGGGAGATGAGACTCCGCCTCAGTAATTTGTAGAGCATTTGGTACTTGCAAAAGGAGAAACCACTCATAATCAATTCTAAAGGAAAAAAACACAAAAGCACAAAACTCGACACATTCTACTTCAATGATTTCCATGTCCAACACTAGGGAGAGGATCATGTTGACAAAATTCTTTTTCTAAGAGGTAAATTTTTTCAAAAGATCTCTAATCCAAAAAACTTGGGCTTGTAGTAGCTAGCTTCTTGTGTGGTTGGCTCTTCATGGACATCATAATTATCTTGATATTGTTCCTGTTCTTCAAGGTCTTGAAAGGTTAGAAACTTAAACCAAAATGCTTCTCAATAGAAGAAAAATATTCTCCTTAAATATGTACACTGAGAAGGTTCCACCCAAACCATTGCTATGAGGATCCGGAGACCAACTGGACTAGTCTCATGAATGACCTTGACTTCATAGCCAGAGTCTCCCTACAAACTCAGACTAGAGACAGAAAATAACAGTGTTTTTTAAAACACAAGCACAAAAAACTCATACACAATTTTTACTTCTGCGCATAATTTCCTCACCTCTTAGACAAAAGGAGGAAAAAAACATTCATATACAACTAACTGTCTCTGCCCACAGTCTTCTCATGCAATTAGACAGAAAATGTAGAAAAATAATAGTGGTTTAAAAAAAACTCATATACACAACCCAACATGCTTAATGTGCAGCTGAGGACCCCTTCTTATATAATTTTCTTTGTTTCATTGTTTGGCCCATATCGTTGCTTCTCCATGCATTTCTCAAAGCCACTGTTACAACTGGCGGCCAGCTACTGATATCATGCATCTTCTATTTTTTCCAAGTCTTTTGTGCAGTTGTATCACCATTCCTTTACCTCTTTGATTTCCCATTTCTAGTTGGTTGTGGCAACTGTGGCTCCATTGTTGGATTCCTCTCTTTTAGCGCATTTTCTAAGCTTTTAGCAGTCGTTCGCTCTCAACTTTCCTTCTTTTTTTTTGATCAATTTATTCTCAATGGTCGTGAGCCTCCTATTTTTGAGTTTCCTTGGGTATATGTTATTTTCCCCTTTCCATTGATTTTTTAACCATATTCACTTCCTTTTGACATAAGGGTGTGAAGACCTTTAAAACCCCTTACACCCCCAAATAAATGCAAGTACCACATGCTATATTTACAAATATGAGGAACACACAACTAAAATGCATCCTGTCTACACCCTCATATAGCAAAACTGATTATTTCCTATTACCAAAAAACATATTGTTGTCTTTATCACCACTTTTTGCTTTCAGTGTGCAAGTTTTTATTTTGTACGTTCAGAGAATTCACAAAAATTACTTGACATATTTTGCCAACCCCTAAGTCTGTGGGCATTCATGTCTTGCAGCCTCAAATAACCAATGTAGTGAATATATGGAGTCATCCTCTAAGTGGCTGCCCTCACAGGAACTTGTCCCCTCTTTCTCCTTCTTTGTTTGACCGGTGGTAATCATCATCATCCTTGCTACATATTTCTTTAGTGGATAACCATTGGATCTTCTCTAGTGCAAAGTTTCATCATCCAAATCCTCTACCTAGTACAAGCCATTGGAAAATATTTGTTGTTCTTTGAAAGGACCTTCCCACTTTGTTTTAAACTTTGTGTGAAATGATTTGTCCAGCTTGCTGTTATATCGGAGTACCAGATCACATTGTTTAATACCTTTATCCTTGATCTTATTGTTAATTCTCCCGTTGACTTTATTCTTGAGTCCTTTCATATTGTTCAATAGCATGCATTCTATCCAACTCCGCTGTTTGTAGTGAAAGAAGCCTGTTCCGCAAAATATGTTGTGGTTCTTCACTTTCTCTTACCAAGAATTTTAAGACTGGCATCTCCACCTCAATAGGTAATAAAGCTTCGGTACCATAAAGAATATGAAACGGAGGGAACTAGGTTCCTTCTTTGACTACGATCCTATAAGCCTAAAGTGCATAAGGAAGCTCTAAATCCCAAGTCCTTTCATGGGATTGTGTCATTTTACTCGGCATGCATATGAGTTCTCCATTAAATATTTCATTCATCTAGTTACGTTGGGGGTAATATGGTGTGGCATATCTATGTTAAATTTTTAGCTTCTCACATAGATGATCCATCAATTCACTACTAGAAATTGGCTCTAGTGGTATCCCAAAACGACACCAAATTCCCTCATATACAAATTTTGATACCTCTTTTGCATTGAGTGCTTTTGTAGCGTTAGCCTCGGCCCATAATCAATGGCTGTAAGTATATAACATTTTCCACATGAAGTCAAGGGTAATGGAACAATGGCATCGATCCCCCATTTTCAAAAATGTTAAAAGCAAGTATAACATTCCTAGGCTCAAACTTTAGTATTCTTCTTCCCATTCTTTGGCATGGGAAACATGATTTAAACCAATGTTGTACATCCTTTTGGATTGAAGGCCATATAAAACCTTCCACAATAATATCTTTTATAATGTGATTTTAAAAGCAAAATGTCCTCCGTAGTAGCCTCCTTCATGATTCACTTCCAAAATTTGATAGATTTATTCTCTCCGAGGGATTCTTCTTAGCACTAAATCTGTTTCTTTCATGAATAAAACATCATTAATCTCAAGAGTTTGTTTTGACATCTCTTAACAAAGTAATACCTCTTGGATTTTGAAAGATCTTGAGGCACTTTTCCTATCATGAGATATGCTTAGGAACTCTATTCCTTGATGTAATAGTCCATCCACCTTAGCTGCATAAAGTATAGACATAATTGCACTTTAAGCAGCTTCGTGAGGTCCATGTTTTTTTCCCCTATCAATGTGGTGAATGCTCCATGCTTCAAAATGTCCAAGTAATCTCTTTACTTGTCCTACCCAAGCCTTGAGATGGGTATGCTTGGTTCTCCATACTCCCAATACCTGTATGATTACCAACAAATCATCTCCTTTAATTGCAATTCTTTTAATTCCAAAATTAAGACATACCTTTAAACTTTGACATAAAGCTCCATATTCGGCCTCATTGTTGCTTTTGGCTTCCAGTTGAAATCATGTTTTTTGTATTTCTTTCCCTTGTGAATCCAGAACCACCATTCCTCCATTAGTTTGATTTAATCTTTTTTTGATTACGTGTATTGTGTGTGACATAGCTGGCTGAGGTATATTACCTTCTTAGCTTGATAATTCCTTAAAATGATTCGATATTTTTCAAGCGTGGTAGCTCCTAGTACGTTACATCGCAGGATGTCAAATGCGCCGTTTTGAAGAAAGAGGAGAGGATTTTCAATGGTGGAAGCGAAAGCAAGGGTTTCGTCTAAAGGCGCAACACCGGTGAAGAAAAGTCGTTCTTCCTTCAGACTCTTCGCACCCTCTTGCCTCCTATAAAAAGCACCGTTTTGTTGGGGTAAAAGGCAGCTTTCCTGCAACATCAAGCTCTCAAACAACAACAATGGGTAGGCTAGCATTGCTGCAGGCGCTGGTGCTGTTGGTGCTGGCCTCCTTGGCTTCACCACTGCTAGCCGGCTACCATGAATCCCCGCCTCCAGCTTACACAATTATACCCCCCCTAATTCCCGAGCACACACCACCACATTACCAACCACCCCCACCCGTTGGCTACACCCCTCCACCACCAGCTTACACTCCCGAGTCGCCTCCCCTCCTCACGCCCCCCACTGCCCCCCCTCCTCACCACAAATCACCCGGGCCCCACAAAATGCCGCCTCCCCACGGTAACAAGCCCTACTGGCCACCACCACCTTACTAACCACCCAAACATGTAGCCTCCTTCAAGAAGTGCTTTGAAATAAGAGCTAGCTATCGAGCTACAGTTTACTCCATGAGTTTTGCACAAGTTAATCTTTATGATGTGTTTTCGATACTCCATGAAAGGGGAGGGTTAACTACATTAATTTAGATTCAAGAATTTTGAGCTTTGAAGGCATCAAATTTAGTCATTTTTTTACATCTTAAACACCTCCTTTTCACACGTGAAAAAGGGATTCTATTCATTTTTGGTAGTTTAAACACCTCTTTCAAATGGATGATATCAAGGGAAATAAAGTCATGTTTATCATTTCCCAAAATTCTCCAAACATCACTTGAATGACACAAACACCGCTTTGTTTCTTACGCACTATTCTAGTGTCAATCTATGGAATATTTGGGTGTAGATTAAAATCCTTGTAGGTGTAGCTATTTGCACTTTTTAGCACTAATATTTTAGAAATTATATATATTTACCATTCTCATGCTTGGAATCAATTCAAGATTCGCTTTCACAAAGATAAATTAGTACATTCAAGTGCGGGTGATCCTAAAATCTCCATAGTATAGTTCATATGGTTGTGCTTACAAAGCTAGTTGGGTTTTATATTGCTCAAAAACATATTTAGCATTGAAGTGGAAGAAAAGCTCCAATAAGGTGAAAAAAGTGATGGTGGGGTTAGTCTTTCATATTTGTGGATCACCACAATCAAGAGCACCATGTTCATGCATTCATGTGATGAGAACTATCTATATACATCAATCTCTATGTTTGGAAATTTTCTCATGATTCGCTTTTGCAAGGTTTCAATCAGCACATTTAAAAGATACCCGCCACGATTATTTCCATATTACAATCTATAAGCGAATATTTTTGTTGAAGATCCACTATTCGAGAAAGCTAGTTGGGAAAATGTTTCTCATGAGTAACACTAAAGTATTCAATTCAAAGCAAACCTCTAATAAGCAAAAATTGGTAATGACATGGATATTAGTTCTCCTTTTTAAATTACCCCAAACACACTTTTGCTGTGCATAAGTTAAGCTATCTACATTACTTGATCATTCCCATGGTTAGAAGGAATTGACCATTCACTAAAAACGGTTTCGTCATTAGGTTCAAGTGACAAGGGTATGCGTATGTACTTAGCTAAAACCTTTTAGTTAAAAATGCCGAGCTATAATTTTCCACATGCATTAATTCATATTATATAACATACTAGATAAAAGGGTTAGTGGGGATGTTTATCAGAATATCTTCGTATGGCCTTCTCTACAAGCACACATGACCTCCATATCCTCAAATCGAAGTGAAAATGCCATTTGGGCGCATTCAATGGATTAAATCTTTTAAAAAACATGATTTACGATGAATTTTTCAAAAATAAAGATCTAGATCTACAATTGGATAAGTTTAAAAGCTATCTCTTATGCTTTTTTCAACTACATTCCTTAAGTCTATCCTACTATTTATCTAGAGATGATGTCCTCTATAGACCCACTAACTCCTTGTCCTTCTTACTTTTGTTAATTAAGCGCATGGAGAGGGGACTCTTACATGGGCATGATCTCCTTTACATATGCCTATATTTACGTGTCTTAAATCCACCAATCTCTCTCCATATTGCCATCCTCACATGTAACTCCTAATATTCAGTTGTCACTACAACACGTTGGGAGCATAGCAACGTTTTCTAGCAGTGTTTCAGCATCATTTATTTTATCGGGATGTCGAGGATTTCAATCATTGGCCCATAGCAAAACATCATTACGGGTAGCACTCGTGGTAGTGAAATCTCGCTACTTCTTAGCAACGAGCATAACAACAAAATTTCACTGCTACACTGTAATTTTAATGTTTATTAGCAAAAATAACAAAAAAATCCGTTGTTATTCTCATTGTATAAAATTTCAGAGACTTGTTGAGTGTTGAATTTAAGTTATACATGGCACATACAAACAGAAAACGATTATAGTTTTTAAAAAACATCAATCAGAATACTTGGAACAATGTTTTGAGCAAAAAATAAAAACTTTTGAGAAGGGAAACAATGTCAAGATCATGAATCTATCCCATCTTATAATAAATCCATATGTGTTTCTTCATCAATGTCTATATCTAATGGAAGCTCAATGAAAAGATGGGGTTCCATATCAATATCACTATCATTATCCAATGAAGCATTGTCATTATTGATAGGTGACTCATGATCTTCTTTGGATCGATGTTCGTCATGCTTTTGATCGGCCTGCTCCAAAATGTTTTCTTCATGGTCTTCTTCCAATGAGCCAATTTCAGGTAGCACTTGCACCTCATCCAAAGATTCGACCTCCACATCTTGATCATGAAAGATATGTTTTGAATGATGGGAAACTTATACAACATACCACTAGGTTAGATCAATTTAATCGGTGTGAAACATAACCTAATATCACAAAACAAATGGGTTACACTTTTATTATACTACATTAAGATTTATCGTTTGGGATTGGTTAGATTACGAACCTGTTAGTGTTGAGGTAGTACAAAAGTATCTTTCTTATCATTCCAAAAGTTAGTGGAATCAATTCGAAAGTATCTTTCTCATCATCCAAAATCGAGTTGAATGTTTCTTCACGGTGTTAAGAATTGCTAGAGCACCACAAAGCCTCTATATTAATATCCTCATACTACATCATATCCACTTCACCAATGATCACAATACTAGAAATCAGAAGATTAATGGTACATATTTGAAGAACAAGAACCTTGGATATCAAGAATATCAAACTATGATATCAAACTGAAGCATGGAATCCACTCTATTTACATATCATTCTCAATATTGGGTTATTACAAGAATGGCATTAAAAATATAGCTTCCTCCTTTCATAATTCTATATGATAGACTTCATCTGGGAGATGAGACTCCGCCTCAGTAATTTGTAGAGCATTTGGTACTTGCAAAAGGAGAAACCACTCATAATCAATTCTGAAGGAAAAAAACACAAAAGCACAAAACTCGACACATTCTACTTCAATGATTTCCATGTCCAACACTAGGGAGAGGATCATGTTGACAAAATTCTTTTTCTAAGAGGTAAATTTTTTCAAAAGATCTCTAATCCAAAAAACTTGGGCTTGTAGTAGCTAGCTTCTTGTGTGGTTGGCTCTTCATGGACATCATAATTATCTTGATATTGTTCCTGTTCTTCAAGGTCTTGAAAGGTTAGAAACTTAAACCAAAATGCTTCTCAATAGAAGAAAAATATTCTCCTTAAATATGTACACTGAGAAGGTTCCACCCAAACCATTGCTATGAGGATCCGGAGACCAACTGGACTAGTCTCATGAATGACCTTGACTTCATAGCCAGAGTCTCCCTACAAACTCAGACTAGAGACAGAAAATAACAGTGTTTTTTAAAACACAAGCACAAAAAACTCATACACAATTTTTACTTCTGCGCATAATTTCCTCACCTCTTAGACAAAAGGAGGAAAAAAACATTCATATACAACTAACTGTCTCTGCCCACAGTCTTCTCATGCAATTAGACAGAAAATGTAGAAAAATAATAGTGGTTAAAAAAAAACTCATATACACAACCCAACATGCTTAATGTGCAGCTGAGGACCCCTTCTTATATAATTTTCTTTGTTTCATTGTTTGGCCCATATCGTTGCTTCTCCATGCATTTCTCAAAGCCACTGTTACAACTGGCGGCCAGCTACTGATATCATGCATCTTCTATTTTTTCCAAGTCTTTTGTGCAGTTGTATCACCATTCCTTTACCTCTTTGATTTCCCATTTCTAGTTGGTTGTGGCAACTGTGGCTCCATTGTTGGATTCCTCTCTTTTAGCGCATTTTCTAAGCTTTTAGCAGTCGTTCGCTCTCAACTTTCCTTCTTTTTTTTTGATCAATTTATTCTCAATGGTCGTGAGCCTCCTATTTTTTAGTTTCCTTGGGTATATGTTATTTTCCCCTTTCCATTGATTTTTTAACCATATTCACTTCCTTTTGACATAAGGGTGTGAAGACCTTTAAAACCCCTTACACCCCCAAATAAATGCAAGTACCACATGCTATATTTACAAATATGAGGAACACACAACTAAAATGCATCCTGTCTACACCCTCATATAGCAAAACTGATTATTTCCTATTACCAAAAAACATATTGTTGTCTTTATCACCACTTTTTGCTTTCAGTGTGCAAGTTTTTATTTTGTACGTTCAGAGAATTCACAAAAATTACTTGACATATTTTGCCAACCCCTAAGTCTGTGGGCATTCATGTCTTGCAGCCTCAAATAACCAATGTAGTGAATATATGGAGTCATCCTCTAAGTGGCTGCCCTCACAGGAACTTGTCCCCTCTTTCTCCTTCTTTGTTTGACCGGTGGTAATCATCATCATCCTTGCTACATATTTCTTTAGTCGATAACCATTGGATCTTCTCTAGTGCAAAGTTTCATCATCCAAATCCTCTACCTAGTACAAGCCATTGGAAAATATTTGTTGTTCTTTGAAAGGACCTTCCCACTTTGTTTTAAACTTTGTGTGAAATGATTTGTCCAGCTTGCTGTTATATCGGAGTACCAGATCACATTGTTTAATACCTTTATCCTTGATCTTATTGTTAATTCTCCCGTTGACTTTATTCTTGAGTCCTTTCATATTGTTCAATAGCATGCATTCTATCCAACTCCGCTGTTTGTAGTGAAAGAAGCCTGTTCCGCAAAATATGTTGTGGTTCTTCACTTTCTCTTACCAAGAATTTTAAGACTGGCATCTCCACCTCAATAGGTAATAAAGCTTCGGTACCATAAAGAATATGAAACGGAGGGAACTAGGTTCCTTCTTTGACTACGATCCTATAAGCCTAAAGTGCATAAGGAAGCTCTAAATCCCAAGTCCTTTCATGGGATTGTGTCATTTTACTCGGCATGTATATGAGTTCTCCATTAAATATTTCATTCATCTAGTTACGTTGGGGGTAATATGGTGTGGCATATCTATGTTAAATTTTTAGCTTCTCACATAGATGATCCATCAATTCACTACTAGAAATTGGCTCTAGTGGTATCCCAAAACGACACCAAATTCCCTCATATACAAATTTTGATACCTCTTTTGCATTGAGTGCTTTTGTAGCGTTAGCCTCGGCCCATAATCAATGGCTGTAAGTATATAACATTTTCCACATGAAGTCAAGGGTAATGGAACAATGGCATCGATCCCCCATTTTCAAAAATGTTAAAAGCAAGTATAACATTCCTAGGCTCAAACTTTAGTATTCTTCTTCCCATTCTTTGGCATGGGAAACATGATTTAAACCAATGTTGTACATCCTTTTGGATTGAAGGCCATATAAAACCTTCCACAATAATATCTTTTATAATGTGATTTTAAAAGCAAAATGTCCTCCGTAGTAGCCTCCTTCATGATTCACTTCCAAAATTTGATAGATTTATTCTCTCCGAGGGATTCTTCTTAGCACTAAATCTGTTTCTTTCATGAATAAAACATCATTAATCTCAAGAGTTTGTTTTGACATCTCTTAACAAAGTAATACCTCTTGGATTTTGAAAGATCTTGAGGCACTTTTCCTATCATGAGATATGCTTAGGAACTCTATTCCTTGATGTAATAGTCCATCCACCTTAGCTGCATAAAGTATAGACATAATTGCACTTTAAGCAGCTTCCTGAGGTCCATGTTTTTTTCCCCTATCAATGTGGTGAATGCTCCATGCTTCAAAATGTCCAAGTAATCTCTTTACTTGTCCTACCCAAGCCTTGAGATGGGTATGCTTGGTTCTCCATACTCCCAATACCTGTATGATTACCAACAAATCATCTCCTTTAATTGCAATTCTTTTAATTCCAAAATTAAGACATACCTTTAAACTTTGACATAAAGCTCCATATTCGGCCTCATTGTTGCTTTTGGCTTCCAGTTGAAATCATGTTTTTTGTATTTCTTTCCCTTGTGAATCCAGAACCACCATTCCTCCATTAGTTTGATTTAATCTTTTTTTGATTACGTGTATTGTGTGTGACATAGCTGGCTGAGGTATATTACCTTCTTAGCTTGATAATTCCTTAAAATGATTCGATATTTTTCAAGCGTGGTAGCTCCTAGTACGTTACATCGCAGGATGTCAAATGCGCCGTTTTGAAGAAAGAGGAGAGGATTTTCAATGGTGGAAGCGAAAGCAAGGGTTTCGTCTAAAGGCGCAACACCGGTGAAGAAAAGTCGTTCTTCCTTCAGACTCTTCGCACCCTCTTGCCTCCTATAAAAAGCACCGTTTTGTTGGGGTAAAAGGCAGCTTTCCTGCAACATCAAGCTCTCAAACAACAACAATGGGTAGGCTAGCATTGCTGCAGGCGCTGGTGCTGTTGGTGCTGGCCTCCTTGGCTTCACCACTGCTAGCCGGCTACCATGAATCCCCGCCTCCAGCTTACACAATTATACCCCCCCTAATTCCCGAGCACACACCACCCCATTACCAACCACCCCCACCCGTTGGCTACACCCCTCCACCACCAGCTTACACTCCCGAGTCGCCTCCCCTCCTCACGCCCCCCACTGCCCCCCCTCCTCACCACAAATCACCCGGGCCCCACAAAATGCCGCCTCCCCACGGTAACAAGCCCTACTGGCCACCACCACCTTACTAACCACCCAAACATGTAGCCTCCTTCAAGAAGTGCTTTGAAATAAGAGCTAGCTATCGAGCTACAGTTTACTCCATGAGTTTTGCACAAGTTAATCTTTATGATGTGTTTTCGATACTCCATGAAAGGGGAGGGTTAACTACATTAATTTAGATTCAAGAATTTTGAGCTTTGAAGGCATCAAATTTAGTCATTTTTTTACATCTTAAACACCTCCTTTTCACACGTGAAAAAGGGATTCTATTCATTTTTGGTAGTTTAAACACCTCTTTCAAATGGATGATATCAAGGGAAATAAAGTCATGTTTATCATTTCCCAAAATTCTCCAAACATCACTGAATGACACGAACACCGCTTTGTTTCTTACGCACTATTCTAGTGTCAATCTATGGAATATTTGGGTGTAGATTAAAATCCTTGTAGGTGTAGCTATTTGCACTTTTTAGCACTAATATTTTAGAAATTATATATATTTACCATTCTCATGCTTGGAATCAATTCAAGATTCGCTTTCACAAAGATAAATTAGTACATTCAAGTGCGGGTGATCCTAAAATCTCCATAGTATAGTTCATATGGTTGTGCTTACAAAGCTAGTTGGGTTTTATATTGCTCAAAAACATATTTAGCATTGAAGTGGAAGAAAAGCTCCAATAAGGTGAAAAAAGTGATGGTGGGGTTAGTCTTTCATATTTGTGGATCACCACAATCAAGAGCACCATGTTCATGCATTCATGTGATGAGAACTATCTATATACATCAATCTCTATGTTTGGAAATTTTTTCATGATTCGCTTTTGCAAGGTTTCAATCAGCACATTTAAAAGATACCCGCCACGATTATTTCCATATTACAATCTATAAGCCAATATTTTTGTTGAAGATCCACTATTCGAGAAAGCTAGTTGGGAAAATGTTTCTCATGAGTAACACTAAAGTATTCAATTCAAAGCAAACCTCTAATAAGCAAAAATTGGTAATGACATGGATATTAGTTCTCCTTTTTAAATTACCCCAAACACACTTTTGCTGTGCATAAGTTAAGCTATCTACATTACTTGATCATTCCCATGGTTAGAAGGAATTGACCATTCACTAAAAAACGGTTTCGTCATTAGGTTCAAGTGACAAGGGTATGCGTATGTACTGAGCTAAAACCTTTTAGTTAAAAATGCCGAGCTATAATTTTCCACATGCATTAATTCATATTATATAACATACTAGATAAAAGGGTTAGTGGGGATGTTTATCAGAATATCTTCGTATGGCCTTCTCTACAAGCACACATGACCTCCATATCCTCAAATCGAAGTGAAAATGCCATTTGGGCGCATTCAATGGATTAAATCTTTTAAAAAACATGATTTACGATGAATTTTTCAAAAATAAAGATCTAGATCTACAATTGGATAAGTTTAAAAGCTATCTCTTATGCTTTTTTCAACTACATTACTTAAGTCTATCCTACTATTTATCTAGAGATGATGTCCTCTATAGACCCACTAACTCCTTGTCCTTCTTACTTTTGTTAATTAAGCGCATGGAGAGGGGACTCTTACATGGGCATGATCTCCTTTACATATGCCTATATTTACGTGTCTTAAATCCACCAATCTCTCTCCATATTGCCATCCTCACATGTAACTCCTAATATTCAGTTGTCACTACAACACGTTGGGAGCATAGCAACGTTTTCTAGCAGTGTTTCAACATCATTTATTTTATCGGGATGTCGAGGATTTCAATCATTGGCCCATAGCAAAACATCATTGCGGGTAGCACCCGTGGTAGTGAAATCTCGCTACTTCTTAGCAACGAGCATAACAACAAAATTTCACTGCTACACTCTAATTTTAATGTTTATTAGCAAAAATAACAAAAAAATCCGTTGTTATTCTCATTGTATAAAATTTCAGAGACTTGTTGAGTGTTGAATTTAAGTTATACATGGCACATACAAACAGAAAACGATTATAGTTTTTAAAAAACATCAATCAGAATACTTGGAACAATGTTTTGAGCAAAAAATAAAAACTTTTGAGAAGGGAAACAATGTCAAGATCATGAATCTATCCCATCTTATAATAAATCCATATGTGTTTCTTCATCAATGTCTATATCTAATGGAAGCTCAATGAAAAGATGGGGTTCCATATCAATATCACTATCATTATCCAATGAAGCATTGTCATTATTGATAGGTGACTCATGATCTTCTTTGGATCGATGTTCGTCATGCTTTTGATCGGCCTCCTCCAAAATGTTTTCTTCATGGTCTTCTTCCAATGAGCCAATTTCAGGTAGCACTTGCACCTCATCCAAAGATTCGACCTCCACATCTTGATCATGAAAGATATGTTTTGAATGATGGGAAACTTATACAACATACCACTAGGTTAGATCAATTTAATCGGTGTGAAACATAACCTAATATCACAAAACAAATGGGTTACACTTTTATTATACTACATTAAGATTTATCGTTTGGGATTGGTTAGATTACGAACCTCTTAGTGTTGAGGTAGTACAAAAGTATCTTTCTTATCATTCCAAAAGTTAGTGGAATCAATTCGAAAGTATCTTTCTCATCATCCAAAATCGAGTTGAATGTTTCTTCACGGTGTTAAGAATTGCTAGAGCACCACAAAGCCTCTATATTAATATCCTCATACTACATCATATCCACTTCACCAATGATCACAATACTAGAAATCAGAAGATTAATGGTACATATTTGAAGAACAAGAACCTTGGATATCAAGAATATCAAACTATGATATCAAACTGAAGCATGGAATCCACTCTATTTACATATCATTCTCAATATTGGGTTATTACAAGAATGGCATTAAAAATATAGCTTCCTCCTTTCATAATTCTATATGATAGACTTCATCTGGGAGATGAGACTCCGCCTCAGTAATTTGTAGAGCATTTGGTACTTGCAAAAGGAGAAACCACTCATAATCAATTCTGAAGGAAAAAAACACAAAAGCACAAAACTCGACACATTCTACTTCAATGATTTCCATGTCCAACACTAGGGAGAGGATCATGTTGACAAAATTCTTTTTCTAAGAGGTAAATTTTTTCAAAAGATCTCTAATCCAAAAAACTTGGGCTTGTAGTAGCTAGCTTCTTGTGTGGTTGGCTCTTCATGGACATCATAATTATCTTGATATTGTTCCTGTTCTTCAAGGTCTTGAAAGGTTAGAAACTTAAACCAAAATGCTTCTCAACAGAAGAAAAATATTCTCCTTAAATATGTACACTGAGAAGGTTCCACCCAAACCATTGCTATGAGGATCCGGACACCAACTGGCCTAGTCTCATGAATGACCTTGACTTCATAGCCAGAGTCTCCCTACAAAATCAGACTAGAGACAGAAAATAACAGTGTTTTTTAAAACACAAGCACAAAAAACTCATACACAATTTTTCGCATAATTTCCTCACCTCTTAGACAAAAGGAGGAAAAAAACATTCATATACAACTAACTGTCTCTGCCCACAGTCTTCTCATGCAATTAGACAGAAAACGTAGATAAATAATAGTGGTTAAAAAAAACTCATATACACAACCCAACATGCTTAATGTGCAGCTGAGGACCCCTTCTTATATAATTTTCTTTGTTTCATTGTTTGGCCCATATCGTTGCTTCTCCATGCATTTCTCAAAGCCACTGTTACAACTGGCGGCCAGCTACTACTGATATCATGCATCTTCTATTTTTTCCAAGTCTTTTGTGCAGTTGTATCACCATTCCTTTACCTCTTTGATTTCCCATTTCTAGTTGGTTGTGGCAACTGTGGCTCCATTGTTGGATTCCTCTCTTTTAGCGCATTTTCTGAGCTTTTAGCAGTCGTTCGCTCTCAACTTTCCTTCTTTTTTTTTTGATCAATTTATTCTCAATGGTCGTGAGCCTCCTATTTTTGAGTTTCCTTGGGTATATGTTATTTTCCCCTTTCCATTGATTTTTTAACCATATTCACTTCCTTTTGACATAAGGGTGTGAAGACCTTTAAAACCCCTTACACCCCCAAATAAATGCAAGTACCACATGCTATATTTACAAATATGAGGAACACACAACTAAAATGCATCCTGTCTACACCCTCATATAGCAAAACTGATTATTTCCTATTACCAAAAAACATATTGTTGTCTTTATCACCACTTTTTGCTTTCAGTGTGCAAGTTTTTATTTTGTACGTTCAGAGAATTCACAAAAATTACTTGACATATTTTGCCAACCCCTAAGTCTGTGGGCATTCATGTCTTGCAGCCTCAAATAACCAATGTAGTGAATATATGGAGTCATCCTCTAAGTGGCTGCCCTCACAGGAACTTGTCCCCTCTTTCTCCTTCTTTGTTTGACCGGTGGTAATCATCATCATCCTTGCTACATATTTCTTTAGTCGATAACCATTGGATCTTCTCTAGTGCAAAGTTTCATCATCCAAATCCTCTACCTAGTACAAGCCATTGGAAAATATTTGTTGTTCTTTGAAAGGACCTTCCCACTTTGTTTTAAACTTTGTGTGAAATGATTTGTCCAGCTTGCTGTTATATCGGAGTACCAGATCACATTGTTTAATACCTTTATCCTTGATCTTATTGTTAATTCTCCCGTTGATTTTATTCTTGAGTCCTTTCATATTGTTCAATAGCATGCATTCTATCCAACTCCGCTGTTTGTAGTGAAAGAAGCCTGTTCCGCAAAATATGTTGTGGTTCTTCACTTTCTCTTACCAAGAATTTTAAGACTGGCATCTCCACCTCAATAGGTAATAAAGCTTCGGTACCATAAAGAATATGAAACGGAGGGAACTAGGTTCCTTCTTTGACTACGATCCTATAAGCCTAAAGTGCATAAGGAAGCTCTAAATCCCAAGTCCTTTCATGGGATTGTGTCATTTTACTCGGCATGCATATGAGTTCTCCATTAAATATTTCATTCATCTAGTTACGTTGGGGGTAATATGGTGTGGCATATCTATGTTAAATTTTTAGCTTCTCACATAGATGATCCATCAATTCACTACTAGAAATTGGCTCTAGTGGTATCCCAAAACGACACCAAATTCCCTCATATACAAATTTTGATACCTCTTTTGCATTGAGTGCTTTTGTAGCGTTAGCCTCGGCCCATAATCAATGGCTGTAAGTATATAACATTTTCCACATGAAGTCAAGGGTAATGGAACAATGGCATCGATCCCCCATTTTCAAAAATGTTAAAAGCAAGTATAACATTCCTAGGCTCAAACTTTAGTATTCTTCTTCCCATTCTTTGGCATGGGAAACATGATTTAAACCAATGTTGTACATCCTTTTGGATTGAAGGCCATATAAAACCTTCCACAATAATATCTTTTATAATGTGATTTTAAAAGCAAAATGTCCTCCGTAGTAGCCTCCTTCATGATTCACTTCCAAAATTTGATAGATTTATTCTCTCCGAGGGATTCTTCTTAGCACTAAATCTGTTTCTTTCATGAATAAAACATCATTAATCTCAAGAGTTTGTTTTGACATCTCTTAACAAAGTAATACCTCTTGGATTTTGAAAGATCTTGAGGCACTTTTCCTATCATGAGATATGCTTAGGAACTCTATTCCTTGATGTAATAGTCCATCCACCTTAGCTGCATAAAGTATAGACATAATTGCACTTTAAGCAGCTTCCTGAGGTCCATGTTTTTTTCCCCTATCAATGTGGTGAATGCTCCATGCTTCAAAATGTCCAAGTAATCTCTTTACTTGTCCTACCCAAGCCTTGAGATGGGTATGCTTGGTTCTCCATACTCCCAATACCTGTATGATTACCAACAAATCATCTCCTTTAATTGCAATTCTTTTAATTCCAAAATTAAGACATACCTTTAAACTTTGACATAAAGCTCCATATTCGGCCTCATTGTTGCTTTTGGCTTCCAGTTGAAATCATGTTTTTTGTATTTCTTTCCCTTGTGAATCCAGAACCACCATTCCTCCATTAGTTTGATTTAATCTTTTTTTGATTACGTGTATTGTGCGTGACATAGCTGGCTGAGGTATATTACCTTCTTAGCTTGATAATTCCTTAAAATGATTCGATATTTTTCAAGCGTGGTAGCTCCTAGTACGTTACATCGCAGGATGTCAAATGCGCCGTTTTGAAGAAAGAGGAGAGGATTTTCAATGGTGGAAGCGAAAGCAAGGGTTTCGTCTAAAGGCGCAACACCGGTGAAGAAAAGTCGTTCTTCCTTCAGACTCTTCGCACCCTCTTGCCTCCTATAAAAAGCACCGTTTTGTTGGGGTAAAAGGCAGCTTTCCTGCAACATCAAGCTCTCAAACAACAACAATGGGTAGGCTAGCATTGCTGCAGGCGCTGGTGCTGTTGGTGCTGGCCTCCTTGGCTTCACCACTGCTAGCCGGCTACCATGAATCCCCGCCTCCAGCTTACACAATTATACCCCCCCTAATTCCCGAGCACACACCACCCCATTACCAACCACCCCCACCCGTTGGCTACACCCCTCCACCACCAGCTTACACTCCCGAGTCGCCTCCCCTCCTCACGCCCCCCACTGCCCCCCCTCCTCACCACAAATCACCCGGGCCCCACAAAATGCCGCCTCCCCACGGTAACAAGCCCTACTGGCCACCACCACCTTACTAACCACCCAAACATGTAGCCTCCTTCAAGAAGTGCTTTGAAATAAGAGCTAGCTATCGAGCTACAGTTTACTCCATGAGTTTTGCACAAGTTAATCTTTATGATGTGTTTTCGATACTCCATGAAAGGGGAGGGTTAACTACATTAATTTAGATTCAAGAATTTTGAGCTTTGAAGGCATCAAATTTAGTCATTTTTTTACATCTTAAACACCTCCTTTTCACACGTGAAAAAGGGATTCTATTCATTTTTGGTAGTTTAAACACCTCTTTCAAATGGATGATATCAAGGGAAATAAAGTCATGTTTATCATTTCCCAAAATTCTCCAAACATCACTGAATGACACGAACACCGCTTTGTTTCTTACGCACTATTCTAGTGTCAATCTATGGAATATTTGGGTGTAGATTAAAATCCTTGTAGGTGTAGCTATTTGCACTTTTTAGCACTAATATTTTAGAAATTATATATATTTACCATTCTCATGCTTGGAATCAATTCAAGATTCGCTTTCACAAAGATAAATTAGTACATTCAAGTGCGGGTGATCCTAAAATCTCCATAGTATAGTTCATATGGTTGTGCTTACAAAGCTAGTTGGGTTTTATATTGCTCAAAAACATATTTAGCATTGAAGTGGAAGAAAAGCTCCAATAAGGTGAAAAAAGTGATGGTGGGGTTAGTCTTTCATATTTGTGGATCGCCACAATCAAGAGCACCATGTTCATGCATTCATGTGATGAGAACTATCTATATACATCAATCTCTATGTTTGGAAATTTTTTCATGATTCGCTTTTGCAAGGTTTCAATCAGCACATTTAAAAGATACCCGCCACGATTATTTCCATATTACAATCTATAAGCCAATATTTTTGTTGAAGATCCACTATTCGAGAAAGCTAGTTGGGAAAATGTTTCTCATGAGTAACACTAAAGTATTCAATTCAAAGCAAACCTCTAATAAGCCAAAAATTGGTAATGACATGGATATTAGTTCTCCTTTTTAAATTACCCCAAACACACTTTTGCTGTGCATAAGTTAAGCTATCTACATTACTTGATCATTCCCATGGTTAGAAGGAATTGACCATTCACTAAAAAACGGTTTCGTCATTAGGTTCAAGTGACAAGGGTATGCGTATGTACTGAGCTAAAACCTTTTAGTTAAAAATGCCGAGCTATAATTTTCCACATGCATTAATTCATATTATATAACATACTAGATAAAAGGGTTAGTGGGGATGTTTATCAGAATATCTTCGTATGGCCTTCTCTACAAGCACACATGACCTCCATATCCTCAAATCGAAGTGAAAATTCCATTTGGGCGCATTCAATGGATTAAATCTTTTAAAAAACATGATTTACGATGAATTTTTCAAAAATAAAGATCTAGATCTACAATGGGATAAGTTTAAAAGCTAACTCTTATGCTTTTTTCAACTACATTACTTAAGTCTATCCTACTATTTATCTAGAGATGATGTCCTCTATAGACCCACTAACTCCTTGTCCTTCTTACTTTTGTTAATTAAGCGCATGGAGAGGGGACTCTTACATGGGCATGATCTCCTTTACATATGCCTATATTTACGTGTCTTAAATCCACCAATCTCTCTCCATATTGCCATCCTCACATGTAACTCCTAATATTCAGTTGTCACTACAACACGTTGGGAGCATAGCAACGTTTTCTAGCAGTGTTTCAGCATCATTTATTTTATCGGGATGTCGAGGATTTCAATCATTGGCCCATAGCAAAACATCATTGCGGGTAGCACCCGTGGTAGTGAAATCTCGCTACTTCTTAGCAACGAGCATAACAACAAAATTTCACTGCTACACTCTAATTTTAATGTTTATTAGCAAAAATAACAAAAAAATCCGTTGTTATTCTCATTGTATAAAATTTCAGAGACTTGTTGAGTGTTGAATTTAAGTTATACATGGCACATACAAACAGAAAACGATTATAGTTTTTAAAAAACATCAATCAGAATACTTGGAACAATGTTTTGAGCAAAAAATAAAAACTTTTGAGAAGGGAAACAATGTCAAGATCATGAATCTATCCCATCTTATAATAAATCCATATGTGTTTCTTCATCAATGTCTATATCTAATGGAAGCTCAATGAAAAGATGGGGTTCCATATCAATATCACTATCATTATCCAATGAAGCATTGTCATTATTGATAGGTGACTCATGATCTTCTTTGGATCGATGTTCGTCATGCTTTTGATCGGCCTCCTCCAAAATGTTTTCTTCATGGTCTTCTTCCAATGAGCCAATTTCAGGTAGCACTTGCACCTCATCCAAAGATTCGACCTCCACATCTTGATCATGAAAGATATGTTTTGAATGATGGGAAACTTATACAACATACCACTAGGTTAGATCAATTTAATCGGTGTGAAACATAACCTAATATCACAAAACAAATGGGTTACACTTTTATTATACTACATTAAGATTTATCGTTTGGGATTGGTTAGATTACGAACCTCTTAGTGTTGAGGTAGTACAAAAGTATCTTTCTTATCATTCCAAAAGTTAGTGGAATCAATTCGAAAGTATCTTTCTCATCATCCAAAATCGAGTTGAATGTTTCTTCACGGTGTTAAGAATTGCTAGAGCACCACAAAGCCTCTATATTAATATCCTCATACTACATCATATCCACTTCACCAATGATCACAATACTAGAAATCAGAAGATTAATGGTACATATTTGAAGAACAAGAACCTTGGATATCAAGAATATCAAACTATGATATCAAACTGAAGCATGGAATCCACTCTATTTACATATCATTCTCAATATTGGGTTATGACAAGAATGGCATTAAAAATATAGCTTCCTCCTTTCATAATTCTATATGATAGACTTCATCTGGGAGATGAGACTCCGCCTCAGTAATTTGTAGAGCATTTGGTACTTGCAAAAGGAGAAACCACTCATAATCAATTCTGAAGGAAAAAAACACAAAAGCACAAAACTCGACACATTCTACTTCAATGATTTCCATGTCCAACACTAGGGAGAGGATCATGTTGACAAAATTCTTTTTCTAAGAGGTAAATTTTTTCAAAAGATCTCTAATCCAAAAAACTTGGGCTTGTAGTAGCTAGCTTCTTGTGTGGTTGGCTCTTCATGGACATCATAATTATCTTGATATTGTTCCTGTTCTTCAAGGTCTTGAAAGGTTAGAAACTTAAACCAAAATGCTTCTCAACAGAAGAAAAATATTCTCCTTAAATATGTACACTGAGAAGGTTCCACCCAAACCATTGCTATGAGGATCCGGACACCAACTGGCCTAGTCTCATGAATGACCTTGACTTCATAGCCAGAGTCTCCCTACAAACTCAGACTAGAGACATAAAATAACAGTGTTTTTTAAAACACAAGCACAAAAAACTCATACACAATTTTTACTTCTGCGCATAATTTCCTCACCTCTTAGACAAAAGGAGGAAAAAAACATTCATATACAACTAACTGTCTCTGCCCACAGTCTTCTCATGCAATTAGACAGAAAACGTAGAAAAATAATAGTGGTTAAAAAAAAACTCATATACACAACCCAACATGCTTAATGTGCAGCTGAGGACCCCTTCTTATATAATTTTCTTTGTTTCATTGTTTGGCCCATATCGTTGCTTCTCCATGCATTTCTCAAAGCCACTGTTACAACTGGCGGCCAGCTACTGATATCATGCATCTTCTATTTTTTCCAAGTCTTTTGTGCAGTTGTATCACCATTCCTTTACCTCTTTGATTTCCCATTTCTAGTTGGTTGTGGCAACTGTGGCTCCATTGTTGGATTCCTCTCTTTTAGTGCATTTTCTGAGCTTTTAGCAGTCGTTCGCTCTCAACTTTCCTTCTTTTTTTTTTTGATCAATTTATTCTCAATGGTCGTGAGCCTCCTATTTTTGAGTTTCCTTGGGTATATGTTATTTTCCCCTTTCCATTGATTTTTTAACCATATTCACTTCCTTTTGACATAAGGGTGTGAAGACCTTTAAAACCCCTTACACCCCCAAATAAATGCAAGTACCACATGCTATATTTACAAATATGAGGAACACACAACTAAAATGCATCCTGTCTACACCCTCATATAGCAAAACTGATTATTTCCTATTACCAAAAAACATATTGTTGTCTTTATCACCACTTTTTGCTTTCAGTGTGCAAGTTTTTATTTTGTATGTTCAGAGAATTCACAAAAATTACTTGACATATTTTGCCAACCCCTAAGTCTGTGGGCATTCATGTCTTGCAGCCTCAAATAACCAATGTAGTGAATATATGGAGTCATCCTCTAAGTGGCTGCCCTCACAGGAACTTGTCCCCTCTTTCTCCTTCTTTGTTTGACCGGTGGTAATCATCATCATCCTTGCTACATATTTCTTTAGTCGATAACCATTGGATCTTCTCTAGTGCAAAGTTTCATCATCCAAATCCTCTACCTAGTACAAGCCATTGGAAAATATTTGTTGTTCTTTGAAAGGACCTTCCCACTTTGTTTTAAACTTTGTGTGAAATGATTTGTCTAGCTTGCTGTTATATCGGAGTACCAGATCACATTGTTTAATACCTTTATCCTTGATCTTATTGTTAATTCTCCCGTTGATTTTATTCTTGAGTCCTTTCATATTGTTCAATAGCATGCATTCTATCCAACTCCACTGTTTGTAGTGAAAGAAGCCTGTTCCGCAAAATATGTTGTGGTTCTTCACTTTCTCTTACCAAGAATTTTAAGACTGGCATCTCCACCTCAATAGGTAATAAAGCTTCGGTACCATAAAGAATATGAAACGGAGGGAACTAGGTTCCTTCTTTGACTAGGATCCTATAAGCCTAAAGTGCATAAGGAAGCTCTAAATCCCAAGTCCTTTCATGGGATTGTGTCATTTTACTCGGCATGCATATGAGTTCTCCATTAAATATTTCATTCATCTAGTTACGTTGGGGGTAATATGGTGTGGCATATCTATGTTAAATTTTTAGCTTCTCACATAGATGATCCATCAATTCACTACTAGAAATTGGCTCTAGTGGTATCCCAAAACGACACCAAATTCCCTCATATACAAATTTTGATACCTCTTTTGCATTGAGTGCTTTTGTAGCGTTAGCCTCGGCCCATAATCAATGGCTGTAAGTATATAACATTTTCCACATGAAGTCAAGGGTAATGGAACAATGGCATCGATCCCCCATTTTCAAAAATGTTAAAAGCAAGTATAACATTCCTAGGCTCAAACTTTAGTATTCTTCTTCCCATTCTTTGGCATGGGAAACATGATTTAAACCAATGTTGTACATCCTTTTGGATTGAAGGCCATATAAAACCTTCCACAATAATATCTTTTATAATGTGATTTTAAAAGCAAAATGTCCTCCGTAGTAGCCTCCTTCATGATTCACTTCCAAAATTTGATAGATTTATTCTCTCCGAGGGATTCTTCTTAGCACTAAATCTGTTTCTTTCATGAATAAAACATCATTAATCTCAAGAGTTTGTTTTGACATCTCTTAACAAAGTAATACCTCTTGGATTTTGAAAGATCTTGAGGCACTTTTCCTATCATGAGATATGCTTAGGAACTCTATTCCTTGATGTAATAGTCCATCCACCTTAGCTGCATAAAGTATAGACATAATTGCACTTTAAGCAGCTTCCTGAGGTCCATGTTTTTTTCCCCTATCAATGTGGTGAATGCTCCATGCTTCAAAATGTCCAAGTAATCTCTTTACTTGTCCTACCCAAGCCTTGAGATGGGTATGCTTGGTTCTCCATACTCCCAATACCTGTATGATTACCAACAAATCATCTCCTTTAATTGCAATTCTTTTAATTCCAAAATTAAGACATACCTTTAAACTTTGACATAAAGCTCCATATTCGGCCTCATTGTTGCTTTTGGCTTCCAGTTGAAATCATGTTTTTTGTATTTCTTTCCCTTGTGAATCCAGAACCACCATTCCTCCATTAGTTTGATTTAATCTTTTTTTGATTACGTGTATTGTGTGTGACATAGCTGGCTGAGGTATATTACCTTCTTAGCTTGATAATTCCTTAAAATGATTCGATATTTTTCAAGCGTGGTAGCTCCTAGTACGTTACATCGCAGGATGTCAAATGCGCCGTTTTGAAGAAAGAGGAGAGGATTTTCAATGGTGGAAGCGAAAGCAAGGGTTTCGTCTAAAGGCGCAACACCGGTGAAGAAAAGTCGTTCTTCCTTCAGACTCTTCGCACCCTCTTGCCTCCTATAAAAAGCACCGTTTTGTTGGGGTAAAAGGCAGCTTTCCTGCAACATCAAGCTCTCAAACAACAACAATGGGTAGGCTAGCATTGCTGCAGGCGCTGGTGCTGTTGGTGCTGGCCTCCTTGGCTTCACCACTGCTAGCCGGCTACCATGAATCCCCGCCTCCAGCTTACACAATTATACCCCCCTTAATTCCCGAGCACACACCACCCCATTACCAACCACCCCCACCCGTTGGCTACACCCCTCCACCACCAGCTTACACTCCCGAGTCGCCTCCCCTCCTCACGCCCCCCACTGCCCCCCCTCCTCACCACAAATCACCCGGGCCCCACAAAATGCCGCCTCCCCACGGTAACAAGCCCTACTGGCCACCACCACCTTACTAACCACCCAAACATGTAGCCTCCTTCAAGAAGTGCTTTGAAATAAGAGCTAGCTATCGAGCTACAGTTTACTCCATGAGTTTTGCACAAGTTAATCTTTATGATGTGTTTTCGATACTCCATGAAAGGGGAGGGTTAACTACATTAATTTAGATTCAAGAATTTTGAGCTTTGAAGGCATCAAATTTAGTCATTTTTTTACATCTTAAACACCTCCTTTTCACACGTGAAAAAGGGATTCTATTCATTTTTGGTAGTTTAAACACCTCTTTCAAATGGATGATATCAAGGGAAATAAAGTCATGTTTATCATTTCCCAAAATTCTCCAAACATCACTGAATGACACGAACACCGCTTTGTTTCTTACGCACTATTCTAGTGTCAATCTATGGAATATTTGGGTGTAGATTAAAATCCTTGTAGGTGTAGCTATTTGCACTTTTTAGCACTAATATTTTAGAAATTATATATATTTACCATTCTCATGCTTGGAATCAATTCAAGATTCGCTTTCACAAAGATAAATTAGTACATTCAAGTGCGGGTGATCCTAAAATCTCCATAGTATAGTTCATATGGTTGTGCTTACAAAGCTAGTTGGGTTTTATATTGCTCAAAAACATATTTAGCATTGAAGTGGAAGAAAAGCTCCAATAAGGTGAAAAAAGTGATGGTGGGGTTAGTCTTTCATATTTGTGGATCACCACAATCAAGAGCACCATGTTCATGCATTCATGTGATGAGAACTATCTATATACATCAATCTCTATGTTTGGAAATTTTTTCATGATTCGCTTTTGCAAGGTTTCAATCAGCACATTTAAAAGATACCCGCCACGATTATTTCCATATTACAATCTATAAGCCAATATTTTTGTTGAAGATCCACTATTCGAGAAAGCTAGTTGGGAAAATGTTTCTCATGAGTAACACTAAAGTATTCCATTCAAAGCAAACCTCTAATAAGCAAAAATTGGTAATGACATGGATATTAGTTCTCCTTTTTAAATTACCCCAAACACACTTTTGCTGTGCATAAGTTAAGCTATCTACATTACTTGATCATTCCCATGGTTAGAAGGAATTGACCATTCACTAAAAAACGGTTTCGTCATTAGGTTCAAGTGACAAGGGTATGCGTATGTACTGAGCTAAAACCTTTTAGTTAAAAATGCCGAGCTATAATTTTCCACATGCATTAATTCATATTATATAACATACTAGATAAAAGGGTTAGTGGGGATGTTTATCAGAATATCTTCGTATGGCCTTCTCTACAAGCACACATGACCTCCATATCCTCAAATCGAAGTGAAAATGCCATTTGGGCGCATTCAATGGATTAAATCTTTTAAAAAACATGATTTACGATGAATTTTTCAAAAATAAAGATCTAGATCTACAATTGGATAAGTTTAAAAGCTATCTCTTATGCTTTTTTCAACTACATTACTTAAGTCTATCCTACTATTTATCTAGAGATGATGTCCTCTATAGACCCACTAACTCCTTGTCCTTCTTACTTTTGTTAATTAAGCGCATGGAGAGGGGACTCTTACATGGGCATGATCTCCTTTACATATGCCTATATTTACGTGTCTTAAATCCACCAATCTCTCTCCATATTGCCATCCTCACATGTAACTCCTAATATTCAGTTGTCACTACAACACGTTGGGAGCATAGCAATGTTTTCTAGCAGTGTTTCAGCATCATTTATTTTATCGGGATGTCGAGGATTTCAATCATTGGCCCATAGCAAAACATCATTGCGGGTAGCACCCGTGGTAGTGAAATCTCGCTACTTCTTAGCAACGAGCATAACAACAAAATTTCACTGCTACACTCTAATTTTAATGTTTATTAGCAAAAATAACAAAAAAATCCGTTGTTATTCTCATTGTATAAAATTTCAGAGACTTGTTGAGTGTTGAATTTAAGTTATACATGGCACATACAAACAGAAAACGATTATAGTTTTTAAAAAACATCAATCAGAATACTTGGAACAATGTTTTGAGCAAAAAATAAAAACTTTTGAGAAGGGAAACAATGTCAAGATCATGAATCTATCCCATCTTATAATAAATCCATATGTGTTTCTTCATCAATGTCTATATCTAATGGAAGCTCAATGAAAAGATGGGGTTCCATATCAATATCACTATCATTATCCAATGAAGCATTGTCATTATTGATAGGTGACTCATGATCTTCTTTGGATCGATGTTCGTCATGCTTTTGATCGGCCTCCTCCAAAATGTTTTCTTCATGGTCTTCTTCCAATGAGCCAATTTCAGGTAGCACTTGCACCTCATCCAAAGATTCGACCTCCACATCTTGATCATGAAAGATATGTTTTGAATGATGGGAAACTTATACAACATACCACTAGGTTAGATCAATTTAATCGGTGTGAAACATAACCTAATATCACAAAACAAATGGGTTACACTTTTATTATACTACATTAAGATTTATCGTTTGGGATTGGTTAGATTACGAACCTCTTAGTGTTGAGGTAGTACAAAAGTATCTTTCTTATCATTCCAAAAGTTAGTGGAATCAATTCGAAAGTATCTTTCTCATCATCCAAAATCGAGTTGAATGTTTCTTCACGGTGTTAAGAATTGCTAGAGCACCACAAAGCCTCTATATTAATATCCTCATACTACATCATATCCACTTCACCAATGATCACAATACTAGAAATCAGAAGATTAATGGTACATATTTGAAGAACAAGAACCTTGGATATCAAGAATATCAAACTATGATATCAAATTGAAGCATGGAATCCACTCTATTTACATATCATTCTCAATATTGGGTTATTACAAGAATGGCATTAAAAATATAGCTTCCTCCTTTCATAATTCTATATGATAGACTTCATCTGGGAGATGAGACTCCGCCTCAGTAATTTGTAGAGCATTTGGTACTTGCAAAAGGAGAAACCACTCATAATCAATTCTGAAGGAAAAAAACACAAAAGCACAAAACTCGACACATTCTACTTCAATGATTTCCATGTCCAACACTAGGGAGAGGATCATGTTGACAAAATTCTTTTTCTAAGAGGTAAATTTTTTCAAAAGATCTCTAATCCAAAAAACTTGGGCTTGTAGTAGCTAGCTTCTTGTGTGGTTGGCTCTTCATGGACATCATAATTATCTTGATATTGTTCCTGTTCTTCAAGGTCTTGAAAGGTTAGAAACTTAAACCAAAATGCTTCTCAACAGAAGAAAAATATTCTCCTTAAATATGTACACTGAGAAGGTTCCACCCAAACCATTGCTATGAGGATCCGGACACCAACTGGCCTAGTCTCATGAATGACCTTGACTTCATAGCCAGAGTCTCCCTACAAACTCAGACTAGAGACATAAAATAACAGTGTTTTTTAAAACACAAGCACAAAAAACTCATACACAATTTTTACTTCTGCGCATAATTTCCTCACCTCTTAGACAAAAGGAGGAAAAAAACATTCATATACAACTAACTGTCTCTGCCCACAGTCTTCTCATGCAATTAGACAGAAAACGTAGAAAAATAATAGTGGTTAAAAAAAACTCATATACACAACCCAACATGCTTAATGTGCAGCTGAGGACCCCTTCTTATATAATTTTCTTTGTTTCATTGTTTGGCCCATATCGTTGCTTCTCCATGCATTTCTCAAAGCCACTGTTACAACTGGCGGCCAGCTACTACTGATATCATGCATCTTCTATTTTTTCCAAGTCTTTTGTGCAGTTGTATCACCATTCCTTTACCTCTTTGATTTCCCATTTCTAGTTGGTTGTGGCAACTGTGGCTCCATTGTTGGATTCCTCTCTTTTAGCGCATTTTCTGAGCTTTTAGCAGTCGTTCGCTCTCAACTTTCCTTCTTTTTTTTTTGATCAATTTATTCTCAATGGTCGTGAGCCTCCTATTTTTGAGTTTCCTTGGGTATATGTTATTTTCCCCTTTCCATTGATTTTTTAACCATATTCACTTCCTTTTGACATAAGGGTGTGAAGACCTTTAAAACCCCTTACACCCCCAAATAAATGCAAGTACCACATGCTATATTTACAAATATGAGGAACACACAACTAAAATGCATCCTGTCTACACCCTCATATAGCAAAACTGATTATTTCCTATTACCAAAAAACATATTGTTGTCTTTATCACCACTTTTTGCTTTCAGTGTGCAAGTTTTTATTTTGTACGTTCAGAGAATTCACAAAAATTACTTGACATATTTTGCCAACCCCTAAGTCTGTGGGCATTCATGTCTTGCAGCCTCAAATAACCAATGTAGTGAATATATGGAGTCATCCTCTAAGTGGCTGCCCTCACAGGAACTTGTCCCCTCTTTCTCCTTCTTTGTTTGACCGGTGGTAATCATCATCATCCTTGCTACATATTTCTTTAGTCGATAACCATTGGATCTTCTCTAGTGCAAAGTTTCATCATCCAAATCCTCTACCTAGTACAAGCCATTGGAAAATATTTGTTGTTCTTTGAAAGGACCTTCCCACTTTGTTTTAAACTTTGTGTGAAATGATTTGTCCAGCTTGCTGTTATATCGGAGTACCAGATCACATTGTTTAATACCTTTATCCTTGATCTTATTGTTAATTCTCCCGTTGATTTTATTCTTGAGTCCTTTCATATTGTTCAATAGCATGCATTCTATCCAACTCCGCTGTTTGTAGTGAAAGAAGCCTGTTCCGCAAAATATGTTGTGGTTCTTCACTTTCTCTTACCAAGAATTTTAAGACTGGCATCTCCACCTCAATAGGTAATAAAGCTTCGGTACCATAAAGAATATGAAACGGAGGGAACTAGGTTCCTTCTTTGACTACGATCCTATAAGCCTAAAGTGCATAAGGAAGCTCTAAATCCCAAGTCCTTTCATGGGATTGTGTCATTTTACTCGGCATGCATATGAGTTCTCCATTAAATATTTCATTCATCTAGTTACGTTGGGGGTAATATGGTGTGGCATATCTATGTTAAATTTTTAGCTTCTCACATAGATGATCCATCAATTCACTACTAGAAATTGGCTCTAGTGGTATCCCAAAACGACACCAAATTCCCTCATATACAAATTTTGATACCTCTTTTGCATTGAGTGCTTTTGTAGCGTTAGCCTCGGCCCATAATCAATGGCTGTAAGTATATAACATTTTCCACATGAAGTCAAGGGTAATGGAACAATGGCATCGATCCCCCATTTTCAAAAATGTTAAAAGCAAGTATAACATTCCTAGGCTCAAACTTTAGTATTCTTCTTCCCATTCTTTGGCATGGGAAACATGATTTAAACCAATGTTGTACATCCTTTTGGATTGAAGGCCATATAAAACCTTCCACAATAATATCTTTTATAATGTGATTTTAAAAGCAAAATGTCCTCCGTAGTAGCCTCCTTCATGATTCACTTCCAAAATTTGATAGATTTATTCTCTCCGAGGGATTCTTCTTAGCACTAAATCTGTTTCTTTCATGAATAAAACATCATTAATCTCAAGAGTTTGTTTTGACATCTCTTAACAAAGTAATACCTCTTGGATTTTGAAAGATCTTGAGGCACTTTTCCTATCATGAGATATGCTTAGGAACTCTATTCCTTGATGTAATAGTCCATCCACCTTAGCTGCATAAAGTATAGACATAATTGCACTTTAAGCAGCTTCCTGAGGTCCATGTTTTTTTCCCCTATCAATGTGGTGAATGCTCCATGCTTCAAAATGTCCAAGTAATCTCTTTACTTGTCCTACCCAAGCCTTGAGATGGGTATGCTTGGTTCTCCATACTCCCAATACCTGTATGATTACCAACAAATCATCTCCTTTAATTGCAATTCTTTTAATTCCAAAATTAAGACATACCTTTAAACTTTGACATAAAGCTCCATATTCGGCCTCATTGTTGCTTTTGGCTTCCAGTTGAAATCATGTTTTTTGTATTTCTTTCCCTTGTGAATCCAGAACCACCATTCCTCCATTAGTTTGATTTAATCTTTTTTTGATTACGTGTATTGTGTGTGACATAGCTGGCTGAGGTATATTACCTTCTTAGCTTGATAATTCCTTAAAATGATTCGATATTTTTCAAGCGTGGTAGCTCCTAGTACGTTACATCGCAGGATGTCAAATGCGCCGTTTTGAAGAAAGAGGAGAGGATTTTCAATGGTGGAAGCGAAAGCAAGGGTTTCGTCTAAAGGCGCAACACCGGTGAAGAAAAGTCGTTCTTCCTTCAGACTCTTCGCACCCTCTTGCCTCCTATAAAAAGCACCGTTTTGTTGGGGTAAAAGGCAGCTTTCCTGCAACATCAAGCTCTCAAACAACAACAATGGGTAGGCTAGCATTGCTGCAGGCGCTGGTGCTGTTGGTGCTGGCCTCCTTGGCTTCACCACTGCTAGCCGGCTACCATGAATCCCCGCCTCCAGCTTACACAATTATACCCCCCCTAATTCCCGAGCACACACCACCCCATTACCAACCACCCCCACCCGTTGGCTACACCCCTCCACCACCAGCTTACACTCCCGAGTCGCCTCCCCTCCTCACGCCCCCCACTGCCCCCCCTCCTCACCACAAATCACCCGGGCCCCACAAAATGCCGCCTCCCCACGGTAACAAGCCCTACTGGCCACCACCACCTTACTAACCACCCAAACATGTAGCCTCCTTCAAGAAGTGCTTTGAAATAAGAGCTAGCTATCGAGCTACAGTTTACTCCATGAGTTTTGCACAAGTTAATCTTTATGATGTGTTTTCGATACTCCATGAAAGGGGAGGGTTAACTACATTAATTTAGATTCAAGAATTTTGAGCTTTGAAGGCATCAAATTTAGTCATTTTTTTACATCTTAAACACCTCCTTTTCACACGTGAAAAAGGGATTCTATTCATTTTTGGTAGTTTAAACACCTCTTTCAAATGGATGATATCAAGGGAAATAAAGTCATGTTTATCATTTCCCAAAATTCTCCAAACATCACTGAATGACACGAACACCGCTTTGTTTCTTACGCACTATTCTAGTGTCAATCTATGGAATATTTGGGTGTAGATTAAAATCCTTGTAGGTGTAGCTATTTGCACTTTTTAGCACTAATATTTTAGAAATTATATATATTTACCATTCTCATGCTTGGAATCAATTCAAGATTCGCTTTCACAAAGATAAATTAGTACATTCAAGTGCGGGTGATCCTAAAATCTCCATAGTATAGTTCATATGGTTGTGCTTACAAAGCTAGTTGGGTTTTATATTGCTCAAAAACATATTTAGCATTGAAGTGGAAGAAAAGCTCCAATAAGGTGAAAAAAGTGATGGTGGGGTTAGTCTTTCATATTTGTGGATCACCACAATCAAGAGCACCATGTTCATGCATTCATGTGATGAGAACTATCTATATACATCAATCTCTATGTTTGGAAATTTTCTCATGATTCGCTTTTGCAAGGTTTCAATCAGCACATTTAAAAGATACCCGCCACGATTATTTCCATATTACAATCTATAAGCCAATATTTTTGTTGAAGATCCACTATTCGAGAAAGCTAGTTGGGAAAATGTTTCTCATGAGTAACACTAAAGTATTCAATTCAAAGCAAACCTCTAATAAGCAAAAATTGGTAATGACATGGATATTAGTTCTCCTTTTTAAATTACCCCAAACACACTTTTGCTGTGCATAAGTTAAGCTATCTACATTACTTGATCATTCCCATGGTTAGAAGGAATTGACCATTCACTAAAAAACGGTTTCGTCATTAGGTTCAAGTGACAAGGGTATGCGTATGTACTGAGCTAAAACCTTTTAGTTAAAAATGCCGAGCTATAATTTTCCACATGCATTAATTCATATTATATAACATACTAGATAAAAGGGTTAGTGGGGATGTTTATCAGAATATCTTCGTATGGCCTTCTCTACAAGCACACATGACCTCCATATCCTCAAATCGAAGTGAAAATGCCATTTGGGCGCATTCAATGGATTAAATCTTTTAAAAAACATGATTTACGATGAATTTTTCAAAAATAAAGATCTAGATCTACAATTGGATAAGTTTAAAAGCTATCTCTTATGCTTTTTTCAACTACATTACTTAAGTCTATCCTACTATTTATCTAGAGATGATGTCCTCTATAGACCCACTAACTCCTTGTCCTTCTTACTTTTGTTAATTAAGCGCATGGAGAGGGGACTCTTACATGGGCATGATCTCCTTTACATATGCCTATATTTACGTGTCTTCAATCCACCAATCTCTCTCCATATTGCCATCCTCACATGTAACTCCTAATATTCAGTTGTCACTACAACACGTTGGGAGCATAGCAACGTTTTCTAGCAGTGTTTCAGCATCATTTATTTTATCGGGATGTCGAGGATTTCAATCATTGGCCCATAGCAAAACATCATTGCGGGTAGCACCCGTGGTAGTGAAATCTCGCTACTTCTTAGCAACGAGCATAACAACAAAATTTCACTGCTACACTCTAATTTTAATGTTTATTAGCAAAAATAACAAAAAAATCCGTTGTTATTCTCATTGTATAAAATTTCAGAGACTTGTTGAGTGTTGAATTTAAGTTATACATGGCACATACAAACAGAAAACGATTATAGTTTTTAAAAAACATCAATCAGAATACTTGGAACAATGTTTTGAGCAAAAAATAAAAACTTTTGAGAAGGGAAACAATGTCAAGATCATGAATCTATCCCATCTTATAATAAATCCATATGTGTTTCTTCATCAATGTCTATATCTAATGGAAGCTCAATGAAAAGATGGGGTTCCATATCAATATCACTATCATTATCCAATGAAGCATTGTCATTATTGATAGGTGACTCATGATCTTCTTTGGATCGATGTTCGTCATGCTTTTGATCGGCCTCCTCCAAAATGTTTTCTTCATGGTCTTCTTCCAATGAGCCAATTTCAGGTAGCACTTGCACCTCATCCAAAGATTCGACCTCCACATCTTGATCATGAAAGATATGTTTTGAATGATGGGAAACTTATACAACATACCACTAGGTTAGATCAATTTAATCGGTGTGAAACATAACCTAATATCACAAAACAAATGGGTTACACTTTTATTATACTACATTAAGATTTATCGTTTGGGATTGGTTAGATTACGAACCTCTTAGTGTTGAGGTAGTACAAAAGTATCTTTCTTATCATTCCAAAAGTTAGTGGAATCAATTCGAAAGTATCTTTCTCATCATCCAAAATCGAGTTGAATGTTTCTTCACGGTGTTAAGAATTGCTAGAGCACCACAAAGCCTCTATATTAATATCCTCATACTACATCATATCCACTTCACCAATGATCACAATACTAGAAATCAGAAGATTAATGGTACATATTTGAAGAACAAGAACCTTGGATATCAAGAATATCAAACTATGATATCAAACTGAAGCATGGAATCCACTCTATTTACATATCATTCTCAATATTGGGTTATGACAAGAATGGCATTAAAAATATAGCTTCCTCCTTTCATAATTCTATATGATAGACTTCATCTGGGAGATGAGACTCCGCCTCAGTAATTTGTAGAGCATTTGGTACTTGCAAAAGGAGAAACCACTCATAATCAATTCTGAAGGAAAAAAACACAAAAGCACAAAACTCGACACATTCTACTTCAATGATTTCCATGTCCAACACTAGGGAGAGGATCATGTTGACAAAATTCTTTTTCTAAGAGGTAAATTTTTTCAAAAGATCTCTAATCCAAAAAACTTGGGCTTGTAGTAGCTAGCTTCTTGTGTGGTTGGCTCTTCATGGACATCATAATTATCTTGATATTGTTCCTGTTCTTCAAGGTCTTGAAAGGTTAGAAACTTAAACCAAAATGCTTCTCAACAGAAGAAAAATATTCTCCTTAAATATGTACACTGAGAAGGTTCCACCCAAACCATTGCTATGAGGATCCGGACACCAACTGGCCTAGTCTCATGAATGACCTTGACTTCATAGCCAGAGTCTCCCTACAAACTCAGACTAGAGACATAAAATAACAGTGTTTTTTAAAACACAAGCACAAAAAACTCATACACAATTTTTACTTCTGCGCATAATTTCCTCACCTCTTAGACAAAAGGAGGAAAAAAACATTCATATACAACTAACTGTCTCTGCCCACAGTCTTCTCATGCAATTAGACAGAAAACGTAGATAAATAATAGTGGTTAAAAAAAAACTCATATACACAACCCAACATGCTTAATGTGCAGCTGAGGACCCCTTCTTATATAATTTTCTTTGTTTCATTGTTTGGCCCATATCGTTGCTTCTCCATGCATTTCTCAAAGCCACTGTTACAACTGGCGGCCAGCTACTGATATCATGCATCTTCTATTTTTTCCAAGTCTTTTGTGCAGTTGTATCACCATTCCTTTACCTCTTTGATTTTCCATTTCTAGTTGGTTGTGGAAACTCTGGCTCCATTGTTGGATTCCTCTCTTTTAGCGCATTTTCTGAGCTTTTAGCAGTCGTTCGCTCTCAACTTTCTGTTAACCCATGGCGGACATTGAGACGTATTATGTTTTACGTCATTAATTTAAATATTCTGAGTCATGGGCCGGGCTTGTCGGCACCATATGTTAAGGATAAAGGGATTGGGTGATCGCCGATGAGAGGCGCACCTGAATATCAGCAGGGTTAGGGTTAGGATCGGACGGCCATGTATGGGCGCCCAAGTGTGAACGGCCAAGTCACCTATAAGAGTCAAATGTAACCCTAAAATCCTCATTCTCATGTGTTGTGAATACAAGAGTGCTCTTGCCTTATCTCTTTGGTTTCCTTCTCCTGCGTATGTGAGAGAGAGAGAGAGAGTGAGAGAGCGATCGAGCACTGTGTAGCGGCACGGCGGGGCGGAGAGGCGGTAGAGCGGCGACGGCGGCTCCTTCTTCACGGCTGCGACGCGGGAATCCTTCAAGGCAGTGGTTGAGCGGTGAGTGCCACACCCTTTGGCATTCTGTTTGAGCTTCCTTCCCTGGTTGTATGCTTGCAGCCATTCGTGGCTCGCATACGGTGTCCGGCAAGTCCCCAGCTACGACCTGTGCTGCAAAAGCGCACATTTTTGGCGCCGCTGCCGGGGAGTTGCCCTGCACCAAGCTCCAGTTTGCAGCTCGACTGCTACACGAAGTTTAATATACACTGTAGGAAAGAGACTGTGTGTTTGTTGTTGAGGTGTTTCTATGTTTTGCAATCTGTCTTCTGCAATTTGTCTTCTGTGGTTCTGTTTCTTTTGTTATTTTTTCGCTCCGCGTGTGGGCGTGTGTTCTGTTATCTGGTTATCTGAGGGCGGGGGGGATTTCTAAATCCCCAGATCTGTGCTGTGTGCGAACAGCGCCGCGGCCAAGGCTGAACCCTAAAGAAACCCTAGAAAACTTATCTTAAAAAAAACAGAAAATAAAAATTTTTAAAAAAATACAAAAAATTAAAAACAAAAAAATAATAAATTTTATTTTTAAAGAAAGAACCAAACGTGTGGAGAGGAAGAGAGGAAAGATTTTCTAATTGGAGAAAAATTTTTTGAAAAGAAAGAACCCCAATTGACCCACGACCCACGACCCACGGCCCCGGTCCCGGTCTCGGTCTTTTGATATATATATATAGGAGAGTGAGCCTCCATAGCTTTCTTTCAAGTGAGAGCTTATGGGAAGTCGTGCCCTATATGTAGCCCACTCCCCAAGGAGTAAAGTGAGCATGTGGGATAAAGCCCTCACCCTTTCCTCCACAAGCAAATAGGCTTTTGCCCCTTCCCCCCAAAGGAAACGGACTATTTTGAGGACTACAGGAGCTCTAGATAGGCGAACACGGTGCTGTAAAGCACACTAGGACCCTTTAAATGATACGCTCGTTTCGAGCTATCACACGCCCTAGTCCAAGTTCGACCGTAAGTAAGGGGGTAAAAAATGAGTTAAAAATAATCTAAAAACAAGTAAAAACGAGGTGCAAAATACCCAAGAAACCACTTCTGTGGGCTTCAAGGGTAGTTACTAACGCACGTAGGGTACCCACATCACATGCATCTACATTCTGGTCGGGTACTAGAGCCTGAGCCACTAGAAAGCGTTTCAGTTTACGCAGGCTCACACCATCCCTCCACGTTGGCATCTTGGCCTTCGGCTGGAACCCAAGGGAGTGCAACCCAAGATCCACGAATAGTGGATAGTGACTCGTCTTCCGACTCAGAAGCCATGGAAGGACACCCTACCAAGAACCCTGAGGAGACAAGCCAAAACATGCCAGTGTGGGTCCCACAACCCAGATCTAGCATGTTTAGTCGTCTAATAGAGACCTTTAGTAGAGCTACACGCTCTGAGCATGCGACAAGCGAAGTAAATGAGGAAGGAGGGGTAGTAGATTCGCCATTCACATCTTATGTGGACCCTACCCTCCCAAAGAGTGTCCATGTGGATATTCTACCCACTTCGTTTAATGAGGGCCCTACTGAGCTACCACATTCCGATGCTCTTCCTAAAGTAGAGGTCCCTAGAAACCAATCCATAAGAAGTGACATTGCATCCACTTCAAGAGAACCATTTGGCACACCAAGTCTAGATGGGATATTTCTCAATGAAAATTGGGAATATGATCTACACACAGAGACTCTAACTGACCTATACACAGGTTACACATACCATGTAGGTTGGTTAGAAGTCCTACGATCTACATCTAGCGCCACTAATCTAGAGGAGCAACAACACATGATATGTGAGGTGATTCATAGAATTATCCAAATTGAGAGGCAAAATAGGGGAGTGGACCTAGTTTCCACTGGCCCTATGAGGTTTTTGGATACGGGCAAGGCCAAACAACCAACCCTATCACAATTGGAGACTCCCTCGGTGAGTCCCATAGACCCTTCGTATGTTGTTTCGCCTGGAGTCTCAATGCAGGTTGAGCCCACGAGCAGTAACTTTAGTTTTCCAACCTTGGCTCAACTTTCCATTAAGGAATCCACAATGCCTACCCCAATGATGAGCATGACAGAAAGCGCACCTGTTACCACTGTAGTTAGTACAACACCACTACCTAGTGGAACAGTACCTACAACAGTGCGTGCCCGTGCCTATCGACCCTATGTACCTATCTCAACTCATGCTCATGTAGCTCCTACGCCTCTTAGTATGCCAATGGCGTATGCTCCACGACCGCCTTATCACCACCCTTATCCAATAGGAGCTAGGCCTAGTCACATATCATATCCTACGTCATTTGCCAACATACTCAGACCAATGCCAACTCCTATCAGCCAGGCTATCCCAGACGTACCTCCACCAACTATGCCTGCTCACTTAGGTGATCTCGCAGCATTTGCTCAGACGATCGGACGATCCATTGCGGAAAACATGCGGGGCATGCCTGAGAGAGAACCTAGAAGCAAGGCAGTACAAGTGGCTAAGCTCACTCAAAACTTCAGTGGTAACGAGGATGTTAGGAAGCACATTGAAGTCTTTGAACACGTGTGTGATTCCTTGGAAGAGCACAATGAGCTGCATAAATGTAAAGCCTTAGGCTTAACCTTGAGTGGGAAGGCCGGAGATTGGTATCGAACCTTAAGGGTTGAAGAGCGCACTCACTACCCCACTCTCAAGAGATTGTTCTTAAAAGAATACATACGTGAGGGTGTGCTTTGGGGGGTAGCATCTCAACTTCAAAAAGCTGAACGTGAGGAAGGGGAGTCAGTGAGAGACTTTATAAGTCGATTGAAGCATCTAAATTCTCGCTGCACTCCTGATGAATGCTTCAATAACAACCAACTCCTCGATAGATTCATCCGAGGATTGCGCCACGAGGACATTTACAATGGCCTAGTCATTAGAGGTCTTACAACGTGGGAAGCAGTCACTGCCAATGCAATCCAGTTAGAAGACAACTTGATGATTGCGGGTAAAAAGGTGTCTTCAGAAACAAAATCCGTTAGTTCGCAAGTATCTGGGCACGAGCCAATGACGGTGAAACCTATTGCCAAGGAGCCCAAGATATCTGAAATGTCTGTGATCGACCTTACTAAGGCTCTCCAAGAATACTTTAGGGGTAATCGAGCTCCTCAGAATAGCCATATGTACCCAAGGAGAGAGCAACAATGGTGTTCGGTGTGCTTAGGACCACATAGCACGAGTGAATGTCCCACATTCAGAGTCAAATTCAATGGGAATTGCAATGCATGTGGTAAGTATGGCCATCAATCTAAATATTGCCTAGTACTTAAGCGAATGTTGGCAAATCAGGCACCACTAGCCTGGTCAAACACACCTCAAGTACCTGCGCTAATGCCTGCACAACCTGTCGAGCAACCGTCACAGCACATAGTTCCAAGGAATCCGAATGTAGTCCAGTCTGTGCCGTTACCACCGCCAGTGCTAGGACCACAACCTCCACATCCAAGGATAACCCCAATAAACCAGATGGGTTGTGAGTCACATAGTGCGTGTGGGGATTATGAAGAGGAGATAGACCCCACTGCTCCATACGGGATTGATACGTTTGAAATGATTCCCCAGTACTACATGGAGGATCATTTCGGGCAGGTCAAGCCTGTATATCAAGCGGCTGCTCTCGCCACAAGAGGGCAAAACCTTAATACCTTGGCAAGGAGACCACCTCTTCAATGCTACGAGTGTGGTGGACCGCATCGTGTAGCAGAGTGTCCTAATAGGCTACAGAAGATCGCTACTCAAATGCAACCAAATCAAGGGAGCACATCGGGAATGCCGGTACTTACATGTAAGCGTTGTGGCATAGATCATTTGATCGCTCAATGTCCACATAATCCTAATGCACCCAAGATTACGCCATTGAATTTGGTTGAGGTCACCAACCAAGCACGAGGAACCACACCCGTTGTACCCGCGAATGTAGTTACACGGTCAATGCTTCAAAATCAAAACTACATTCTTGAAGAGAGGGATACTGCATCAATCACTCAGGCAAAGAAAAAGAAAACACGACGAAAGAGATCGCTTAATGCCACGAGCTCCAAGCCCAGTTCAAAGACTAACATAGGGACAGGAGACGACCCCGTGTATATGAATGATCCTGAAGATGATTCCGATTCAATAGGAACCATGGGGACCAAAGCCACTACCTTAAGGGAGGAACCCACTCGGGAGCTCAATGAAGGAGAATCAAGCAAGTACAAAAATAAGGGGAAACAGAAGGAGACTTCCTCGGCCCCACAACCAAGTCAGTTAATGTCCTCTCGACCACCCAAATTGACTGAGATTCCCCAAGACAAGCCACATGGGCCAAAAACCCTCAAGAAAAAGATTGGAACTTACCCAAACCCAGTTGAGGAGATTGAACAAGTGCAACACTTAAGGGGTTTGGTGGAAGAAACACAAAGAGAACTGGAGCCAAACCTGAGAAAAATCAAAATTCCAGACACAGTGTTCCCTACGCAAGTTCAGCCTCACAGGAACCATAAACCGTTAGCTATACCTAGCATCATTCGGGAAGAAAGTGAGGATAGGACATCAGGAACTGGGCAAACACCCTTCCTGCTGGAAAGAATGTTTAGTGAGGGAATGCCTGACCCTATTGAAGAGGAAGTGATTCCATCTTCACCAGTCAAGGGGCGATGTCTCGAAAAGTACCGTTGAATGTGTCCAAGCTAATGGATTTCATGTCCTCCGAGATCAGAACCACGATCATATCCAAATTATACGGGGATCCTGAGCTATTCTTAGCTCTTCGGGCATTTCTCAATGGAGAACTAAAGGCGGGGCTACCACAATTTGCAAATATGGATAGACCTAACACGCTTCAAGATGAAGGGGAACAATGGGATCTACAACCCAACCTAGATGAAAACTCGGTCATGGAAATACCTGTTAACAAGTTGGGACAGTACTTTGAAGGTGACGAATCTAATGCAACCCTCCCCATTACTACCAAGGGATTAACTCTAAAGGGAATCCTTGATGGTGGTGCTGGAGTGAGCATTGTGACTAAAAACTGTTGGGAATCTATGGGGAGACCTCACCTCGAAGTCACAAACATAGTGGTTAAGATGGCAAACGGAACTATTGCTAAACCTATTGGAATGTTAAGGGACCTTAAGATCAAGGTTCTCGGATACAAGGTACGACATACCTTCATTGTAATGGATTTCTCCAAGCATCCTATGTCATATCAAATGATCTTAGGACGTCCTTTCATGAGGGAAGCACAAATGGTGCATGACTGGTCGAAAAACCATGTCTACCTACAATTCCAAGACTCTGTCATTCGAGTTGATCTTGAGAATGGTCGTGCACGTCCTTTAGGAAGCAAGGTTATCATTGATAATCGATCGGATACCACTATTCACTCCGCCCCATTAAGGTATTGCTATACATGCAAAAAAGAGACTGATGATGGGAAAGATTCTCCTTACATGGATGTCCTACCGGGTATGACTGAGTCGGATAACATGGATTGGGTACACCTAGCGGCAACCATAGACACATGGGGGAATAGAGGCACAAGCTGGGTAACACCTGAGGGGCAAGATATGCCACCGTTAGTGCCAATAAACATGATAGGTGTTATGCACTTGACTCCTGATGGCGAGAACGTGGCAAATTCCACCGACACTGAAGGTAGCGAATACTCTGACCAATGCAACTGTGAGTATGAATCTCAAGAAGAAACTGACCCTGAGCCTGAAGGGAAAAATGAATCAAATATTCACCCAAATGTGGAAGCAAGGTGCTCAAGGCCTAGGACAGTGACCTCCTGCAGTTCATCCGAAAGTGAGGGGGACACAAGTGAAGATCGACCAAGTGAGTTCGAATCTGACAGAAACAAAAATTAAAAACTTGGTAAGAAGAAAACGAGACATAAGCGCCAATGCTATCGAGCTAATGTACGCACTGCAATAAACAAGGAAAGATCCACTGCAGAATGGCTTAGTTATGTAGGAGCCATTGACGCTAATCGGAAGTTAGCAGATAATTGGGGACAATACCTCCAAGGTGTCATGTGGTGTATTCCGCAACCTCATGACGTCGCCCAATTAGAAATCGAAGAGAAGCTGAAACTAAGTCGTACTGCAAGAAGGCGGCAAAACCAAGAGTTGGCTCAACAACAAAAGGAAGCGGAATTGAAAGAAAAAAGCCTGGCACAACAAGAACCAGTAGACTTACACCCCGCACCCGAGCATTTCAAATCATTTACCACAGGGGAACGTAAAGTGGTCTACACAAAAGCTCAACGAACGCCTACCAATGGGAGTAGCGGTGTCTACGATGGCCCTGCAGTAGTCAAGGAGATAGACTTAGCAGATCCAGGTGAGGAGTCTAAACCAGTTTTTATTGCTCAAGACCTCACCAAGGCGGAAGAAGCTGCACTTACGAAGCTTCTTAAAGAATTCAAGGACATATTTGCTTGGACATATCATGATATGAAGGGTGTCCCACCCTCGGTAGTGCAACACACGATTCCAATGATTAGCACTGCTAAACCAGTCCAGCAACGTCCCTACCCAATGAATCCTAAGTACGCAAAGATTGTACAAGAGGAAATTGAAAAGCTGGTAAAATGTGGATTCATATACCCAATTGAGCACTCAGAATGGGTTTCTCCGATAGTCATCGTGCCAAAGAAGAATGGGAAACTCAGAGTGTGCGTTGATCTCAAAAAGGTTAATGCAGCCACCAGAAGGGATCATTACCCCTTGCCATATTCTGAACATGTGCTTGAAAGAGTGGCAGGCAAGGAGGCATATAGCTTTTTAGATGGGTACTCGGGTTACAATCAGATCACAATTGCAGTCGAGGACCAAGCTAAAACAGCATTTATCACGGAGTTTGGAGTGTTTGCCTTTCGCGTCATGGCTTTTGGCTTGACCAATGCACCTGCAACATTCCAACGATTGATAAACACGGCCTTTAAGGAATATCTAAGGGACTTCTGTGAAGCTTTCTTAGATGATCCTTGTGTTCATTCCTCTTGGGACGAGCACTTGATGTGTTTACGAAAGATATTTGAAAGGTGTAGATTATATCGCATCTCCTTGAATCCTTTCAAATGCCAATTCTGGGTTAAACACGGAGTTATCTTAGGGCATATAGTGTCCAAAAATGGGATTTCCACTGACGAGAGTAAAATCAAGGTCATTCTGGAATTACCCCCACCCACCAACTACAAGGGAGTCCAACGCTTTATGGGCCATGTTGGTTATTATCGAAGGTTTATTCTCTTCTTCGCCGAGATAGCTCGACCATTGTATAAGCTTCTCATCGAGTTTATTTGGACCGAAGAATGTGACCGTGCCTATGAGCTATTAAAGAAGGCCTTGGCGAGTGCTCCAATCTTGAGAATGCCTAACTGGGATTTACTCTTCCATGTGCATATTGATGCATCAAACTTTGCTATTGGGTGTGTGTTAACTCAACCTGGAGAGCACAAGCTAGACTACCCCATTAGCTTTGCCAGTCGCCAGTTGAACGATGCTGAGATGAACTACACCACTACGGAGCGAGAAGGGTTGGCAATGATATATGCAGTAAGGAAATTTCGTTATTACCTCCTTGCCACCAAGTTTGTTTTCTATGTAGATCATCAAGCATTGTTGTATCTGGTAAACAAACCATGCTCCACAGGAAGAATCACACGATGGCTATTGATTCTTCTTGAGTTTGATTTCACTGTTGTTGTGAGACCTGGCAAAAAACATGTTATGGCTGATCATTTGTCTCGCATACCTAATGGTGAGTCTCCTACAGGGGTTGATGATGACTTACCAGACACTTCCCTGTTCATGGTGGAGACAATGCCTGAATGGAGTGAGAAGATTGTTAACTTTTTGGTTAATGGCTTTCCACCCAAGGAGCTTCGTAAAGATCTAGCTCGAAAGCTAATCAAAGAATGCGAACCCTACTGCCTGATAGCCGCGACTCTTTATAAAAAAGGAAAGGATGACGTTCTTAGGCGTTGTGCCCGAGAGGATGAGTATCTATACATTTTGCAAGAGGCACATATGGGCATAGCCGGTGGTCACTTCTCAGGAGACTTAACTGCGCGAAAGATCTTACAATCAGGGTATTGGTGGCCCACTATGTTCCAAGATGCATCACTCTTTGTGAAGGGTTGCGATGAATGCCAACGATACAAGAAACCCCAGAGGAAAGATCAGATGCCCCTACATCCAATCAAAGTAAACCAACCATTTGAAAAGTGGGGTTTAGACTTTGTAGGTCCGATTAGCCCAGCGGCCCGAAACACACAATCTCGCTATATTATTGTGGCCACTGACTATATGACCAAATGGGCTGAAGCGAAAGCGACACGTAAGGCAGATGCAAGGACAACAGCCAAGTTCCTCTTTGAAAATATAATCACACGATTTGGTTGTCCTTTTGAACTTGTGAGCGACAATGGTACGCATTTTATAAATGAAGTGATTAAGGAGCTCACAACAAATTTCATGATATCCCATCATAAATCTACTCCTTACTATCCGCAAGCGAATGGCCAAGCTGAGAGTACCAACAAGACTTTAATCTCTGTTTTGACAAAGACAGTTGAAGCTCATCGCACGGATTGGGATCTAAAGCTTACAACAGCTTTATGGGCCTATCGTACTGCGTACAAAGTGGCTATTAATTGCACACCATTCAAAATGGTATATGGCCAAGAAGCAGTCATGCCGTGGGAATTTGTCATTCCAAGTCTTCGCGTTGCTACTCAAGAGGGTTGGGATGGTAATCCCTTAGCAGAGCGTCTGTATATCCTTGAGCGGCTAAATGAAGAAAGACAATTGGCTGTGTACAATGCCCTTGTGGAGAAGGATAGAAGGAAAAAATGGTTTGATCGCCACCTCAAGGACAAGGACATCAAGGTTGGGGATAAAGTCCTGATGTATGGAGTGCGTAATGAAAAGAAGAAGCTCAAATATGTTGGTAAGGGACCATATAGAGTATGTGAAATTACCCCGCAAGGTACCATTAGAGTGGAGACTCTCGACAGAGTTGAAACCATTGGATTCCTTAATGGGATAAATTCAAAAGATACTATGACCCCCTGAGCCAGGAGGAGTTACATGCAATCCATCAAAAGAAGGCGGCTAAAGAACAAGCTGAGCTTAAAAAGATACAAGCGAGAGTCGAAGCCAAAGAACGTCAACAGCGTGCTAGGCGACAACGAGAAGCCAACTTGGGGATTACACAAGCATTTTTTGAGGAAGCAGAGGAGGATGCACTGGAATCTGACCCACCTCTAAGATACCCAATTGAGTTACAGAGTCCTTATGGGGAGGTGCTGTATAATGCATTATTGGATACAGGAGCTCAATACAATTTGCTATCATATGGCGTGTGGTGCCAACTTGGAAAACCACCTTTATCCAAGAGTTCTATCCAAGTTCAAGGAATCAACAAGAAGAAAACTCCTGTCTCAGGAATTCTTCACACTCCGGTTGCTTATGACAAGGGAACCATAATTCAAAGCTTTTTGGTTATGCCTGCTGGTACCATGGAAGGGACTGTAATCTTAGGGCGCAAATGGATGATGGCCACCAAGTGCAATATCGATTGGGCAACCAGAAAAGTCACAACGCAAGAACCAACACTAGGTCTGACCGCTCAAAATCTCGCACCTAAGTCATCCACTCAAATATTAGATAATGAAAAATCACAAGGTCCAGTGGCAAAACCATCTTCAATTGTTGGCCACCCCTCTAACGCTTCAACGCCAAGAATGGAAACAGGCAAGGTGGTCCCTAAAGCTCCGCTTACTATGCCAAAAAACACATACAAATGGGTCCCAAAGGCTTCATTAATAGCTACTTCCCCTGCTCAATCTCGTTCAGCCACCAAGAAGCCTCGTAAAAGGAAAGCAGCTTCCCACCCGAAAAAGGGCAATGTAACATCACGATGGATCCCTAAAAAATTATTAGTAGCCCAAGGGTACTACGAGGGAAATGACCAGATTTGGGTCCCTAAACATAAGCTGAATCCCTCTACATCACCTGTAAAACCTTGCAAACCCATTGTTGCCACCCCAATGACAATTCAAGACCGTGGTAAGGGAAAGGTGACAGAGTGCTCCGCACCACTTCCTCCAGAGTTAGTTTGGATTCCCAAACGATATCGATCATTACCACCTAGCTCAGGAAGGGGGGAGCCACATGAAGCTTCTAGCTCCTCATGCCAGGCACACGCTAATATAGAAGTTTCTACATGCTCTACACCTACTCTTGTCAACACCCAACAAAAAACCGATGAGTCTACGTCTCCCCTTGTAATAGTATCGTCGGAAACCATTTCCTCCATTCGTCAATGGGAGCGTACACTACCATCTCTACAATTGGATGTGGCCACAAGGGTCATAAAAAGCTATCTGCCCACATCACAACCTATGACCCGCTGGACAAATTGGTTCCAAGAGGCTGCAACATCATTGCAACTAATATGATCTACCCAGAAAAAGGGGGAGCATGTACTCACGCTCGACATTCTAATGCTTCCTCCTTATAACCTTCTCCCCTGACCATGTAATTGCCAAATTCAAGGGGATGTATATATATAGCTTCATACATTTTTAAAAAAAAACAAACAAACAAAGAAAAGAAAAACAAAAAATAGTAAAAAGAGCAAGAGCACAAAAACAAGAGAAATATCCGTATACAATCAAGAACTAGATTGTCCTGTCATAAACCTACTGATGCTATATCTGTGTTTGCAGATATGGCAGATGCCCGATCATCATACACTTCATCCACTCCTACCTTTGGTGAAAGGTATCATCTGTACCTTTCTCAGATATTCCACATGTGCTATCCTGTAATTGAAACTGAATGGGATCATATAGATGTACTAGCCAGAGAGGAAAATGTTGAGGAATTAGAGTGGCTAATTCGCCTATTGACCATGACTGACCCCTACTCCGTAGAGGACATATCCCTGATAGCCCAATGCTTTCCTTTTCCACAAGATAACTATCCTCGCATGGTTACATTTTTGATGAGTTTATGTGGATGGGAAAATGAAAAGGAAATATCTGACACTGATGAATGGACGGATGAAACTCATGGCACTACTGAGGTTGACTTTATTTGTTTGGATGATGCGGATAGAGGCTTAGCCTTAGGGCTAGAGCCAGGACTCTACAACATCCTCTTACCGTATCCTCAGTAGTAGTGTGGTGACTGGTAGGTAGGTTAGTGTTTGCAAGTTTTTTCTAGTTTAGATTCCTTAAACAAGTCTTTAAATTTTCACACTGATGTGCCTCTCAAGGTATAGTGCTTGTTAGTTGGTTGTACAGGTTGAAAAGTTTGAGGTGGGTTCGCTTCCAAGTCCTGAGACTGCCGCAACGTTCATCAAAATATATCTACATCAAATTGCAAGTTGTCTCGTCAAATCAAGGAGATCTCCAATTACAGGTGTAATTCTTCCATACCCACTCTCTTTCGTTTTTACTGTTCAATCAATTGCATACACTATAATGAATGACCACATGGAAATTGTAAATATACTACTTAGTTTTTGAAGTTGCTTGCATGCTAGTGTAAATCATTAATGAGCTTAACTTTATTGGAAATATTCCTAGGCAGCATGATGTCTTTAGTTAACCTTGGAATACGATTGTCTTAGGTCTAGGGTCAAACCATCTTAATGTTTGACACCTAGCCATGTGTGTGTTGACCTCTAGGACATAGCTATTACCGCTTTGTCGAAAGGATGCAAGACAAATTATAGTTCAGGAGCGAAGATAAAAAAGAAATAGATTTAAAAAAAAAAGCCTACAATAAATGGCAATACAAGTCTATGATATGCTTTAATGTTGGCCTATCGCCTTATTGATACTTGGTAGGCGAGGAGTATTCTACTCCAGACCGATGCCTTGGTTGGTAGGGGGTAGCCTTGCCTAAAGTAAGCTAATAGATTCCTGGATAATGCCTTGTGTTAAACATGGTACCAGGATCGATGTTAGTTTTGCCTTAGGAAGGTCACCATTGTGTGTAAAAGTTGTCACGTGCAAAAAAAAAAAAAAAAGAAGGCAAAAAGCTCCTGTAACTCTGATGTTTCTTGTTTCCCTAGACTTGTGGTATTAACTTGTTCTTAGAGTAGACACAGTATGGTCATGTGTTTATTTATTAAGCTTGGTTATTTTTCTTGACTTAGGCCAGTTATAAACCTTGATTAACCTTTGACACCTTGCTTACTCTTGATTTACTTTCAATAATTTTAAACTCCTGTTAATTTGCTACACTAGCTCATTCATGTGACCCTTAAACTAAGTTCTCATAGCAACATCCATTGTGGTCTAACATGCTTGAATTTATACACTTTATATCTTTTGAATTCCAGCATATCTTCACTCTACTTCCCTGTTTTGCAGACGGTCTACCACAACAACCCTCTCGAGCTTACCATACCATAGCTTCCGAGGACGGAATCTACATCAGGAAGGGGGGCATGTTAACCCATGGCGGACATTGAGACGTATTATGTTTTACGTCATTAATTTAAATATTCTGAGTCATGGGCCGGGCTTGTCGGCACCATATGTTAAGGATAAAGGGATTGGGTGATCGCCGATGAGAGGCGCACCTTGAATATCAGCAGGGTTAGGGTTAGGATCGGCCGGCCATGTATGGGCGCCCAAGTGTGAACGGCCAAGTCACCTATAAGAGTCAAATGTAACCCTAAAATCCTCATTCTCATGTGTTGTGAATACAAGAGTGCTCTTGCCTTATCTCTTTGGTTTCCTTCTCCTGCGTATGTGTGAGAGAGAGAGAGAGTGAGAGAGCGATCGAGCACTGTGTAGCGGCACGGCGGCGGAGAGGCGGTAGAGCGGCGACGGCGGCTCCTTCTTCACGGCTGCGACGCGGGAATCCTTATAGGCAGTGGTTGAGCGGTGAGTGACACACCCTTTGGCATTCTGTTTGAGCTTCCTTCCCTGGTTGTATGCTTGCAGCCATTCGTGGCTCGCATACGGTGTCCGGCAAGTCCCCAGCTACGACCTGTGCTGCAAAAGCGCACACTTTCCTTCTTTTTTTTTTTGATCAATTTATTCTCAATGGTCGTGAGCCTACTATTTTTGAGTTTCCTTGGGTATATGTTATTTTCCCCTTTCCATTGATTTTTTAACCATATTCACTTCCTTTTGACATAAGGGTGTGAAGACCTTAAAAACCCCTTATACCCCCAAATAAATGCAAGTACCACATGCTTTATTTACAAATATAAGGAACACACAACTAAAATGCATCCTGTCTACACCCTCATATAGCAAAACTGATTATTTCCTATTACCAAAAAACATATTGTTGTCTTTATCACCACTTTTTGCTTTCAGTCAATGTGCAAGTTTTTATTTTGTACATTCAGAGAATTCACAAAAATTACTTGACATATTTTGCCAACCCTTAAGTCTGTGGACATTCATGTCTTGCAGCCTCAAATAACCAATGTAGTGAATATATGGAGTCATCCTCTAAGTGGCTGCCCTCACAGGAACTTGTCCCCTCTTTCTCCTTCTTTGTTTGACCGGTGGTAATCATCATCATCCTTGCTACATATTTCTTTAGTCGATAACCATTGGATCTTCTCTAGTGCAAAGTTTCATCATCCAAATCCTCTACCTAGTACAAGCCATTGGAAAATATTTGTTGTACTTTGAAAGGACCTTCCCACTTTGTTTAAAACTTTGTGTGAAATGATTTGTCCAGCTTGCTGTTATATCGGAGTACCAGATCACATTTTTTAATACCTTTATCCTTGATCTTATTGTTAATTCTCCCGTTTATTTTATTCTTGAGTCCTTTCATATTGTTCAATAGCATGCATTCTATCCAACTCCACTATTTGTAGTGAAAGAAGCCTGTTCCTCAAAATATGTTGTGGTTCTTCACTTTCTCTTGTGTGTGTGTGTGTGTGTATATATATATATATATATATATATTATGTGTATGTGTGTGTGTGTATATATATATATATATATACATATATATATATATATATATATATAGGGAGAGAGAGAGAGAGAGAGAGAGAGAGAGAGAGAGAGAGAGAGATTACGTGTATTGTGTGTGTGTGTGTATATATATATATATATATAGGGCGAGAGAGAGAGAGACAGAGAGAGAGGGAGGGAGGATGCAGCGATCCGTTATTGGTGACATAGGTGGCTGAGGTATATTACCTTCTTAGCTTGATAATTCCTTAAAATGATTCGATATTTTTCAAGCGTGGTAGCTCCTAGTACGTTACATCGCAGGATGTCATTTTAAAAGCAAAATGTCCTCCGTAGTAGCCTCCTTCATGATTCACTTCCAAAATTTGATAGATTTATTCTCTCCGAGGGATTCTTCTTAGCACTAAATCTGTTTCTTTCATGAATAAAACATCATTAATCTCAAGAGTTTGTTTTGACATCTCTTAACAAAGTAATACCTCTTGGATTTTGAAAGATCTTGAGGCACTTTTCCTATCATGAGATATGCTTAGGAACTCTATTCCTTGATGTAATAGTCCATCCACCTTAGCTGCATAAAGTATAGACATAATTGCACTTTAAGCAGCTTCGTGAGGTCCATGTTTTTTTCCCCTATCAATGTGGTGAATGCTCCATGCTTCAAAATGTCCAAGTAATCTCTTTACTTGTCCTACCCAAGCCTTGAGATGGGTATGCTTGGTTCTCCATACTCCCAATACCTGTATGATTACCAACAAATCATCTCCTTTAATTGCAATTCTTTTAATTCCAAAATTAAGACATACCTTTAAACTTTGACATAAAGCTCCATATTCGGCCTCATTGTTGCTTTTGGCTTCCAGTTGAAATCATGTTTTTTGTATTTCTTTCCCTTGTGAATCCAGAACCACCATTCCTCCATTAGTTTGATTTAATCTTTTTTTGATTACGTGTATTGTGTGTGACATAGCTGGCTGAGGTATATTACCTTCTTAGCTTGATAATTCCTTAAAATGATTCGATATTTTTCAAGCGTGGTAGCTCCTAGTACGTTACATCGCAGGATGTCAAATGCGCCGTTTTGAAGAAAGAGGAGAGGATTTTCAATGGTGGAAGCGAAAGCAAGGGTTTCGTCTAAAGGCGCAACACCGGTGAAGAAAAGTCGTTCTTCCTTCAGACTCTTCGCACCCTCTTGCCTCCTATAAAAAGCACCGTTTTGTTGGGGTAAAAGGCAGCTTTCCTGCAACATCAAGCTCTCAAACAACAACAATGGGTAGGCTAGCATTGCTGCAGGCGCTGGTGCTGTTGGTGCTGGCCTCCTTGGCTTCACCACTGCTAGCCGGCTACCATGAATCCCCGCCTCCAGCTTACACAATTATACCCCCCTTAATTCCCGAGCACACACCACCCCATTACCAACCACCCCCACCCGTTGGCTACACCCCTCCACCACCAGCTTACACTCCCGAGTCGCCTCCCCTCCTCACGCCCCCCACTGCCCCCCCTCCTCACCACAAATCACCCGGGCCCCACAAAATGCCGCCTCCCCACGGTAACAAGCCCTACTGGCCACCACCACCTTACTAACCACCCAAACATGTAGCCTCCTTCAAGAAGTGCTTTGAAATAAGAGCTAGCTATCGAGCTACAGTTTACTCCATGAGTTTTGCACAAGTTAATCTTTATGATGTGTTTTCGATACTCCATGAAAGGGGAGGGTTAACTACATTAATTTAGATTCAAGAATTTTGAGCTTTGAAGGCATCAAATTTAGTCATTTTTTTACATCTTAAACACCTCCTTTTCACACGTGAAAAAGGGATTCTATTCATTTTTGGGAGTTTAAACACCTCTTTCAAATGGATGATATCAAGGGAAATAAAGTCATGTTTATCATTTCCCAAAATTCTCCAAACATCACTGAATGACACGAACACCGCTTTGTTTCTTACGCACTATTCTAGTGTCAATCTATGGAATATTTGGGTGTAGATTAGGATCCTTGTAGGTGTAGCTATTTGCACTTTTTTTAGCACTAATATTTTAGAAATTATATATATTTACCATTCTCATGCTTGGAATCAATTCAAGATTCGCTTTCACAAAGATAAATTAGTACATTCAAGTGCGGGTGATCCTAAAATCTCCATAGTATAGTTCATATGGTTGTGCTTACAAAGCTAGTTGGGTTTGATAATGCTCAAAAACATATTTAGCATTGAAGTGGAAGAAAAGCTCCAATAAGGTGTAAAAAGTGTTTCAAGTGTTTAAACATGATTTAATGTTCTTCTATATACAATTATGCAACATGTGGAACAAAGGAGATAAAGTTTTTCTTCTTCAACGATCCTTAAGAAAAGGTTGTGGGATCATTTTCCCCAAACGCTTTCTATATCAAGGGATCCCAATCAAACAAATGAGAACATTGAAGATGGCAATTTGATGAAAGAAGATAATGCAAATAAACATACAACTAAGGACAAAGAAACATTTGATGTCACAATTCGGGATACTTAATGTGCTATTCAAATGGTGGACACATTCACGACATGCCAAAAACATTGTTTTTTCAATTAGATAATTGTGGATTTGAGAATAATAATGGGTATGTATTTTCATATTTGTCTTTGTTGGGAGAAAAAGGGGTTTATAGATGGTTTAACTTGGTTTTCTTACGGTGGGACACACATATGAGGATAGTGATGCATTGTTTAGTCAATTTTTTGTGAATCTTAGAACAAGTTAGACATTTACCTTTCCTCATCTTTGATGAGAAGCTTTAATGAGTGCACAAGTATGAAACTAACACCTTTTCTTATGAAGGAGGTGCCAGATTTCAAAGCGTATTGAAAGGGTATTTGAAAGATCCCTGCCCCCTCCACGCAATGAATTTGGGGGTGCTAGCAGGTGGAAGTAGCACTTCTTGCGCACGGCAGAGCCTCTCACTCAGGGCCTCGCCCACGGATATCCGGATACAAGACTAATCCCTTGGTTCTTCCAAAACCAAACCCGAAAAAAACTTCCCTCGCCCAGAAAGCACGGGCGTTTCCTCTCAGATATTTTTATTCTAACGTACATAGTCAAGAGCCTTAACTAAACCAAAACTAATCCGACCGAACCTGTAAGTCACATAGTCAGATCAAGGAAAAGACTTGCACTTGGATCATAGAGTCCAAAGATTTTTTCCTCATCAAGAGGCACAGCCGTTGATTCTTTTCCATAGAACAAGGGTTATCTGGGATTTGCTTCAACTATCGTAACTTAACAGAATTGAGTCTCATTTTAGGGATCCATCACTCCAGTCTAACCCTATCCAGTCCCATGGATTAGCCAACCGCCCAACCATTGTAGTGATAGGATCCATTTAGGAATTTGGATATGTCTTGCCCCGGGTACCAGGGAAAAGAGTTCCCAGGCCCCCTAGCCAGCGCTTCAAGCAAACTTCAAGATAGTTACACACCCTATATGAAATTGCGTGTTTCACAAATTTGGCTGTCTTTAAAATAATCTTTTAATGAAACCATAGTATCACTGATCATAATCCTCCAAAATATCCAGTTGAATTCTAATTTCCAATCATTCCTTCATCGGTGTACCTATGGCATCATTGGCAACCAGAACACTCACCACCTGTTCACTCGCGGGCCTTTTCAATAATTCCTAGCTCATATTATTCAGCAATATAATCACATAAGAAAATCCAGATGGACTCTTTATTGAAGATCAGCAAGATCAACCAACAAATCCATATAAAAGAGCCATGGACTCATCCGTTGAGGACCAGCAAAAAGGACAATCAACCAGATCCATGCCCGAGTTCAGAAAACAACTCTAACACCTTGTTCCATTTTCTTCCTCGACGCACACGTGGGTATCTTCGGCGGCGGCGACCCAAAGCCCAAGCACCGTATAGTCAACACCCTCTAGGCTCATTTGTAGGTCACCTAGCACTTCACTCATAGGCCGATTCCTTGGTCCCTCTTCCATCGTACTGGAAGCTCACCATTTAAATCAAACCGAGGCTGGTCAAGACCTCGATCGACCTTGCTACGCGAGACATCCTCCGTTGACTCGGTCAGTTGTTGTAACTTTATCAATTAGGTCTCCACAACCTTATTTACAATTAGGTCAAAATGCTTTCCCAGCATTCTTAACATAAAGCAATCATTTAAAAACAGGTTTCATAAATACAGTTTCTAATGAACTCTCATCTTTCCTCATTGTTCCACATCATTTCTCATTATTCCACATTCTTCTACATCAATTCATATTGCTTATTCCATATCCAATCATATGTATTCCCATCATCCTTCATCCATTCTCATCGAATCACATCATATTACATCTCATCCATTCACATCTACCCATATCCACATCACAGCACATCACATCCATTCACATCACATCTCATCCATTCACATCTACCTAGATCCACATCACATCACATTCATCCACCTTACATCTCATCCATCCATTCACATTACATCACATTCATTTATATTCATTCAGATCCACATCACATCTCATCCATTCACGTCACATCACATCATACTCACATCCATTTACATCTCATTGTATCATATTCACATCGTATCACATCCATTTAGATATCATCACATCACATACTCACATCCATTTAGATATCATCACATCACATTCACATCCATTCACATCTCATCACGTTCACATCCATTCACATCACATCTCATCACATCCATACACCCATTCACATCAAACCACACCCATTCACATCCATCACATTCATTGCATCCACATCACATCACATTCATTCCACCCATATTACATCGCATCCACATCTCATTCTCATCCATTTATCACATCACATCCTTTCACATATCATTACATCTCAATCTCATCTCATCACATTCACATTCACATCCATTTACATCACATCACATCCAATCCACATCTCTTCACATCCATTTACATCACATCACATCCTTTCATATATCATCACATCTCAATCTCATCTCATCACATTCACATCCGCATCCATTTACATCACATCACATCCTTTCACATATCATCACGTCTCAATCTCATCTCATCACATTCACATCCACATCCATTAACATCACATCCACATCCACATTCATTTACATCACATCCACATCCACATCCATTAACATCACATCCACATCCACATCCACATTCATTTACATCACATTACATTCACATCTTATCACATCTACTCACATCCTATCACATCACATTTACATCTTATCACATCCCCTCACATCTTATCACATCGCATTCACATCTTATCACATCGTATTCACATCTATTCATATTTAGTAACATTTTCTACTTTCGATAGCAATGATGGGACTTTTCTCAATTTTTCTGCCAATTGCTTGGCCTAGTTAAAGGTGCTTTTTCTCGATGGATATTTTCATATTCTTTCTCAAATTTTTCAAGTGAAATTTATTCAATATTCTTCTTTTAAGTAAAAGATTCATGGGATTTACAAAAATCAATTCTACCCATATTTCCCAATAAAACTAATAATGCTCCAAGTTCCACTTTTGATAAATACTCATAATTTGAAATATGCTAAAAATTCCTCTTTTACCATTTAATTTCTTGGATCTCAATTATCATGGGAATTCCTCTTTTTATATAAAAATAACTTTATCAAAATTTACTCTTATCTCATAATCAATTAAGCATAATTATTAAAAAATTTATTTCTCATGAATATGATGAAAATCATTCTTTTTGCATAGGATGTCCAATCCTAGAATATGGTAGGAAGTCCTCTTTTAGCATTATGCATAAAAATAAGATATGTGTTAATTTCTAAAAAATTTACCATAGCTTCGTTGCTATTTCAGATAATTTTTAATTTTTCTATAAAAGAATAAGACTTTGTAATACAATTATGATAGAAGAACTATCCTTAAACTTAAATCCAAATTATGGAATTAAATCCTAAATTTACCATAATTTTATTAACATAAAAGCATAAAAGTATAATTTTCTTAACCTCTAGGTTAACAAGCTTAGAGTTTGGTTTTTAATTAAGAATTTATCAATGAGAAGCATTCATTTTCTAAAGAATAAGCCATAGGAATGACTATTCTTTTGGGAGAGAGAGATATACATAAAAAGCATTCAAAATAAGCATAAAGATTAACTTTTTTGTGATTAATCATTAAAGTTCTTAGAGAAAGCTTGATTTGCATTAAAAACAACTAATTGGAAACTTCTCAAGCTTGAGAGGGGTTGAGAAGTGAAATCATTTGAGAATAACAAAAACCATGAAATTCCTTACCTATAGGTTTGGCTTGCTTATTTATCTAGAAGTGAAGCCCCCAACCAATCAATTGGTTTAGTGAGTTGAGAAGAAAGATCCAAGAGTTGTTGAGAGAGAGAGAGAGAGAGAGAGAGAGAGAGAGAGAGAGAGAGAGAGAAGCTCCAAGCTCTCCAAAAGTAGAGGATTTAAAGCGATAATATAAAATATCACTATTTTAATGTAATACTGGCATGGTATAGTTCACAGATTTGTTTACAAAAGACTAAGGATCTATTTATAGGTGAGGGAAGCCACTAACCAAGTCCAACTGAGTTCTAGAACTTTCCAAGTTCAATTTGACTCAATTTGGACAAGATTTGGACAAGTTTGGCTCCTTTTTTTATTTGGTTTGATCCAGGAGAGAGGAAAGATAAAAATATCACAATTTTTTTGAATTAGAAACCCTTCCACATTTTTGAAATAGGTGCCTACCACAAGAGTCCCCCTCTCCTTACCAAGGTGTCAAAAATGCATCATTATTCTAAAATATCTCATTTTTTTAGTAATAGCTCTTAATTTTTCACTAATAAACCTTGTACTCAATCAACTCTTCATCTTATGTGAGAATTTACTCATTTTAGGGTATTTTCTTTTTATTTTTGGATTTATCTCATCCCAACACTTGATTAATCCTATTGGCCCATAGGAATCTTGATTGGACCATAATCCAAAAATTTCTAAAAATGTACACCCTTAGGCTAAGGTCCTTTATACACATTTTTAATTAATTCCAAATGCACCTTGGAAAGTTTATTTTGAATCTCTGTTTCAAGGGAATCCATTTTGGACACTAGGAGGATTTTTATATCCAAAGATATCCTAATTTTGGATTGTCTCTCTCTAGGCTAAAACATGATAAAACAAGATCTTTCGTCTATTTCAGAGGGGAATAATTACAAGAATAGAAAAGGAGGTTCTTACACCTTTACACCTCAAAAGTTGGAGGGAGGAATCTTACATCCTACCCCACTTAAAAAACGCGAGATGTCCTCATCTCGCAGGTGGAGTATAGTCTCTCTTTCATCTTCTTCCTCTTCAATCACTTCCAGCGTTAGTGCCTTGGAAGTGGATAGCCGATTTGGGAATATCTCCCTTTGACTTCCCCCTTTCTGAGACGGAGTTCTTGCATTACTTTGGATTGAAACTGAGGGTTGGTTAGAGAGTCTACCTCTAGGATTTTTTTGATTTTTTACGGAAAGGAATGTGATGTAGCCTCCTTCAAGAAGTGCTTTGAAATAAGAGCTAGCTATCGAGCTACAGTTTACTCCATGAGTTTTGCACAAGTTAATCTTTATGATGTGTTTTCGATACTCCATGAAAGGGGAGGGTTAACTACATTAATTTAGATTCAAGAATTTTGAGCTTTGAAGGCATCAAATTTAGTCATTTTTTTACATCTTAAACACCTCCTTTTCACACGTGAAAAAGGGATTCTATTCATTTTTGGTAGTTTAAACACCTCTTTCAAATGGATGATATCAAGGGAAATAAAGTCATGTTTATCATTTCCCAAAATTCTCCAAATATCACTGAATGACACAAACACCGCTTTGTTTCTTATGCACTATTCTAGTGTCAATCTATGGAATATTTGGGTGTAGATTAGGATCCTTGTAGGTGTAGCTATTTGCACTTTTTAGCACTAATATTTTAGAAATTATATATATTTACCATTCTCATGCTTGGAATCAATTCAAGATTCGCTTTCACAAAGATAAATTAGTACATTCAAGTGCTGGTGATCCTAAAATCTCCATAGTATAGTTCATATGGTTGTGCTTACAAAGCTAGTTGGGTTTTATATTGCTCAAAAACATATTTAGCATTGAAGTGGAAGAAAAGCTCCAATAAGGTGAAAAAAGTGATGGTGGGGTTAGTCTTTCATATTTGTGGATCACCACAATCAAGATCACCATGTTCATGCATTCATGTGATGAGAACTATCTATATACATCAATCTCTATGTTTGGAAATTTTTTCATGATTCGCTTTTGCAAGGTTTCAATCAGCACATTTAAAAGATACCCGCCACAATTATTTCCATATTACAATCTATAAGCCAATATTTTTGTTGAAGATCCACTATTCGAGAAAGCTAGTTGGGAAAATGTTTCTCATGAGTAATACTAAAGTATTCAATCCAAAGCAAACCTCTAATAAGCAAAAATTGGTAATGACATGGATATTAGTTCTCCTTTTTAAATTACCCCAAACACACTTTTGCTTTGCATAAGTTAAGCTATCTACATTACTTGATCATTCCCATCGTTAAAAGGAATTGACCATTCACTAAAAAACGATTTCGTCATTAGGTTCAAGTGACAAGGGTATGTGTATGTACTGAGCTAAAACCTTTTAGTTAAAAATGCCGAGCTATAATTTTCCACATGCATTAATTCAAGAAATTATATATTTATCCAAGAAATTATACAACATACTAGAAATTATACAACATACTAGAAAAAAGGGTTAGTGGGGATGTTTAATAGAATTTTTTCGCATGGTCTCCTCTAAAAGCACACATGACCTCCATATCCTCCCTATTTAGTCTTATAAAGTACCTAGGGAAGAGTCCCTAGCATGGCTTTGTTCTCCATTACATTACCATGACCTCCTTTTCCTCTCTACTTTCCCCTTAAGGAAAGTGCTTAAGGAGGAGTCCCTAAGATAGCAAGATCCTGCATGCACATAAACTAGGATAACTTGGCATCAAAGAAAGAAATCCCAAGTGCTTTCTGTAGAGAAAGCACTTGGGAAATCTTGTGAAAGAAGGCAAGTCCAAGTACTTTCACTGGCGAAAGTACTTGGGACAACTCTTCAAAATTGCCATAAATCTCACATCTAAGGTCCAAATAGAGTCATCCAGCCACTCAAATCGAAGGGAAAATGCCATTTGAGCGCATTAAATGGATTAAATCTTTTGAAAAACATGATTTACGATGAATATTTTTAAAATAAAGATTTAGATCTACAATTAGATAAGTTTAAAAGCTATCTCTTGTGCTTTTTTCCACGACATTACTTAAGTCTATCCTACTATTTATCTAGAGATGATCTCCTCTATAGACCCATGAACTCCTTGTCCTTCTTACTTTTATTGATTATGTGCATGGAGAGGAGTCTATTACTACATGTGCATGATCTCCTTTACATATGCCTACATTTACGTGTTTTAAATCCACCAATCTCTCTCCATGACATCCCCACATGTAACTCCTAATATTTAGTTGCTACTACAACACATTGGCAGCATAGCAACATTTTCTAGTAGCATTTTAGCATCATTTATTTTATTGGGATGTCGGGGATTTCGGTCTCATTGGCCCATAGCAAAATATCATCACGGGTAGCACCTGTGGTAGTGAAATCTCGCTACTTCTGAGCAGCAGGCATAACAATGAAATTTCATTGCTATACTCTAATTCTGGTGTTGAGCAGCAATAAAAACGAAATTTCGATGTTAATCTCACTGTATAAAATTTTAGAGAGTTGTTGAGTGCTGAATTTAAGTTATACATGTCACATACAAACAAAAAATGATTATAGTTTTTAAAAAACATCCATCAAAATCCTTGGAGCAATGTTTTGAGCAATAATAAAAAACTTTTGAGAAGGAAAATGTTTCTCATGTGAGTAATACTAGTGAAGTATTCCATTCGAAGCAAATATCTAATAAGCAAAAATTGGTAATGACATGGATATTAGTTCTCCTTTTTAAATTACCCCAAAAATGCTTTTGCTTTGCATAAGTTAAGCGATCTACATTTCTTGATCATTCCCGTGGTTAGAAGGAATTGAACATTCACTAGAAAATGGTTTCATCTCATTAGGTTCAAGCGACAAGCCTATATGTATGTATCGAGCTAAAACCTTTGAGTTAAAAATGCCGAGCTATAATTTTCCACATGCATTAATTCATATATTTATCCAAGAAATTATATAACATAAAAGGGTTAGTGGGGATGTTTAATAGAATTTCTTCGCATGGCTTTCTCTACAAGCACAAATGACCTCCATATCCTCAAATCGAAGTGAAAATGCCATTTGAGCGCATTCAATGGATTAAATCTTTTAAAAAACTTAATTTATGATGGATTTAAAAAAATAGAGATCTGGATCTACAATTGGATAAGTTTAAAAGCTATCTCTTATGCTTTTTTCAACGACATTACTTAAGTCTATCCTGATATTTATCTAGAGATGATCTCCTCCTATAGACCCATTAACTCCTTGTCCTTCTTACTTTTGTTGATTAAGTGCATGGAGAGGAGTCTCTTATATGGGCATGATCTCCTTTACATATGCCTACATTTACGTGTCTTAAATCCACCAATCTCTCTCCATGCCATCCTCACATGTAACTCCTAATATTCAATTACGTGTCTACATTTACGTGTCTTAAATCCACCAATCTCTCTCCATGCCATCCTCACATGTAACTCCTAATATTCAACATGTTGGGAGCATAGCAACATTTTCTAGCATCGTTTACTTTATCGGGATGTCGGGGATTTCAATCATTGGCCGATAGCAAAATATCATTGTTGGCAGCACCCGTGGGTAGTGAAATCTCGCTACTTCTGAGCAGCGAGCATAGTACCAAAATTTCACTATACTCTAATTTTAGTGTTGAGCAGCAAAATAACGGCAAAATTCCATTGTTATTCTCATTGTATAAAATTTTAGAGAGTTGTTGAGTGCTTAATTTAAGTTATACATGTCACATACAAACAGAAAATAATTATAGTTTTTAAAAAACATCCATCAGAATCCTTGGAACAATGTTTTGAGCAAAAAATAAAAACTTTTGAGAAGGGAAACAATGTCAAGATCATGAATCTATCCCATCTTATAATAAATCCATATGTGCTGCTTCATCAATGTCTATATCTAATGGAAGCTCAATGAAAAGATGGGGTTCCATATCAAATCACTATCATTATCCAATGAAGCATTGTCATGATTGATAAGTGACTCATCATCTTCTTTGGATTAATGTTCCTCTTGCTTTTGATCGGCCTCCTCCAAAATGTTTTCTTCATCATCTTCTTCCAATGAGCCGATTTCAGGTAGCACTTACACATCATCCAAAGATAAGACCTCCATATCTTGATCTTGAAAGATATGTTTTGAATGATGGGAAACTTATATAACATACCACTAGTTTAGATCAATTTAATCTGTGTGAAACATAACCTAATATCATAAAACAAATAGGTTACACTTTTATTATACTACATCAAGATTTATCATTTGCGATTGGTTAAATTACTAACATGTTGACAGTGTTGAGGTAGTACAAAAGTATCTTTCTCATCATTCCAAAACTTAGTGGAATCATTTTTTTTGAAAGTATCTTTCTCATCATTCCAAAACTTAGTGGAATCAAATTTTTTGAAAGTATCTTTCTCATCATCCAAAGTCCAGCTGTATGTTTCTTCAAAGTGTTAAGAATTGTTAGAGCACCACAAAGCCTCTATATATCCATTAGGAAAATTTCAGACTCAAAAGAGGGCTGTTTCAATAATAATATAATAATAGACACAGATATTGAGTGACATGAAATCTACCAACGATATTCACCGGTGGTGGGATCTCTGTACAAACCCACCTAAAATGTGGAGAAACTCTTATCTTCATGAAATATTAAAAAAACCATCACCTTGTCTTAAAATATTTTAAATCGTTTTTTTGTCAACACCTAACACAATAAAAGAATGTTTTCCACATTCCTGTATTCGACGTGGAGCACTAAAAAATTCTTTCCACCACCCCTAGAACTAATGATTTTGAATGCTTGGAACAGATAGATACCCAATCTCCTGGTTATTCCCTCAACTTGGTTCCACTTTTGAAACTCGAAACATCTTTGGTGCCCAAAAGGACACACCGTTCCTCATTTTTTTCTTCCCTCCTTGATCCACAAAAGTGGTTAGCTCAAAAAATTGAAAAATGGTCAGCCATACAAAGGAGGTTATGGCAAAAGTTTCTTAAATTTAGTGAAATAAGCTTTATCATTTATTATTCAAAAAGAGTAATCCCCACCGCTTGAGTATTCTAAAAGTATTATTTTTATTCTATGCATAGAAAAATGCATATTAGAAATATTTTTATGATAAAAGTTTTATTTTCATTAGAATTAAATTCTATGCATAGAAAGATGCATATTAAGAATATTTTGATTATAAAAGTGTTACTTTCATCAAAATTGATTTTTATGCATAAATAGATGCATAAAGAAATTTATTTTTAATTCAAAAGAGATTCTCATCAATTTTGATTTTATGCATAGAAAGATGCATAATGAAATTTATTTTTAATTCAAAAGAGTTATTCTCATCAATTTTGATTTTATGCATAGAAAAATGCATAAAGAAATTTATTTTTATTTCAAAAGAGTTATTCTCATCAATTTTGATTCTATGTATAGAAAGATGCATATTGGAAATATTTTGATTATAAAAGTGTTAGTTTCATGAAAATTAATTTTTATGCATAAATAGATGCATAAAGAAATTTATTTTTAATTCAAAAGAGTTATTCTCTCAATTTTTATTTTATGCATAGAAAGATGCATAAAGAAAGTTATTTTTATTTCAAAAGAGTTATTCTCATCAATTTTGATTTTATGCATAGAAAGATGCATAAAGATATTTATTTTTATTTCAAAAGAGTTATTCTCATCAATTTTGATTTTATGCATAGAAAGATGCATAAAGAAATTTATTTTTATTTCAAAAGAGTTATTCTCATCATCAATTTTGAATTTATGCATAGAAAGATACATAAAAGATTTATTTTTATTTTGAAAGTGTTATTATCCTTCAAATTGAATTTATGCATAAATAGATGCATAAACGGATTTTTATAAGATGTGAATCAATGATATAGGATGTGAATGAATGTGATAACATGTGAATCGGGATGTGAATGAACGATAAGGGACGTGAATGAATGTGTTAGCATGTGAATCGGCATGTGAATGAATGAGATGTGATGTGAAATAGATGTGATAAGATGCGATGTAAACTGGATAGATGTTAATGTATGTGAAGTGATGAGATGTATGGGTAGATGCAAGTAGATGTGATCTGATGAGGATAAATGAGGAAATAAGTGATGAGATAGAAAAAGATGTGATTAGATGAGAATGGGAATACTTATGAAATGAATGTGGATTGATGTGTGGATAATGTGGATTGATGTGAATGGATGTATGGATGATGTGGATTGGTGTGGATGATGTGGATGGATGGATGTATGGATGATATGGATTGATGTGTGGGTAATGTGGATTGATGTATGGAAGATGTGGATGGATGTGTGGGTAATGTGGATTAATGTGGATGGATCAGTGGATAATGTGGATTGATGTGGATGGATGTAGGGATGATGTGGATTGATGTGTGGGTAATGGGGACGATGTGGATTGATGTGTGGGTAATGTGGATGGATGTATGGATGATGTGGATTGATGTGTGGGTAATGTGGATTGATGTGGATGGATGAGTGGATAATGTGGATTGATGTGGATGATGTGGATAGATGTAGGGATGATGTGGATTGATGTGTGGGTAATGTGGATTGATGTGGATGGATGTATGGATGATGTGGATTGATGTGTGGGTAATGTGGATTGATGTGGATGGATGAGTGGATAATGTGGATTGATGTGGATGGATGTGGATGGATGTAGGGATGATGTGGATAGATGTATGGATGATGTGGATTGATGTGTGGGTAATGTGGATTGATGTGGATGGATGAGTGGATAATGTGGATTGATGAGTGGATAATGTGGATTGATGTGGATGATGTGGATGGATGTATGGATGATATGGATTGATGTGTAGATAATGTGGATTGATGTGGATGGATGTATGGATGATGTGGATTGATGTGTGGATGATACGATTGGATGTGATTTGATGTGGGAATGATGTGATGTGATAGGGATCAATGAAGAAAAAAAATTTATGAGAAGATGAGAAAAGATGGGGACTAATGTGAAAGGATGTGGAGTACTGAGAAAAAATGGAAATATTGTTGGAATTGTATTTGTATGTGAAATCTGTTTTTAAATGACTGTTTTATGTCAAGAATGTTGGGGAAGTATTTTGACCGTCTTGTGAATGAGGTCGTGGAAACCTATCTGTTAAAGTTGCAACTGCGACGGAGAGTCAACGGAGGACGTCTCGGGTAGCAAGGTCGGTCGAGGTCTTAACCAGCCTCGGTTTGATTTAAATGGTGAGCTTCCGATACAGTGGATGAGGGACCAAGGAAGCCGCCTATGAGTGAAGCGCTAGGTGACCTGCGAAGGATCCTAGAGGGTGCTGACCATACGGTGCTCGGGCTCTGGGTCACTGAAGATACCCACATGTACGTGAGGGAAGATATTGGAACAAGGAGTAAGAATTATTTTCTGAATTCGAGCATGGATCTGGTTGATTGACCTTACTGGTCCTCAACGGATGAGTCCATGGCTCTTTTATATGGATCCATTGGTTGATCTTGCTGATCTTCAACGGAGACTCCATTTTTGATATGTGAATATATTGCCGGTTACTATGAGCTAGGAACTATCGAGAAGGCCCCTGAGTGGACACGTGGTGAGCGTTCTAGTTGCTAATGATGCCATAGGTACACCGATGAAGGAATGATTAGAAATAAGGATTCAACCGGAGATTTTGAGGGTTGTGGATCAGTGACACAACGGTTTCATTAAATGATTGTTTTAAAGATAGCTAATGCTGAGAAAAAGGCAATTTCATATTGGGTGTGTAAGTGGTGTGACTAGTTTTAAGTTTGCATGAATATCCGGCTAGGGGGGTCTGGGAACTCTTTTCCCTGGTACCCGGGACAAAACCTAACCAAATTCTTAATTGTATCCCATCACTACAGTGGTTGGACAGTTGGCTAACCCACGGGACTAGATGGGGTTAGGCTGGACTAATGGATTCTTAAATTGAGACTCAATTCTGTTATGGTACGATAGATGAAGTAAATCCTAGACAAAGATTGTTCTATGGAAAAAAATCAATGGTTGTGCCTCTCAATGAGGAAAAAAGTGTTGGTCTTTATGATCCAAGTACAATCTTTTCCTGATCTGACTCCCTAATCTAACTATGGGACTTACGGGTTCGGTCAGATCAGTTCAGTTAGTTAAGGCTTTTGACTACGTTAGAGAAAAGTTATCCCGGAGGAATCGCCCGTGCTTTCTGGTCAAGGGAAGTTTTTCCGGGTTCAGTTTTGGAAGAACCGATGGATTCGAGTGTGAGACCCTACCCCCCGCAAGAAGCGCTACTTCCACCGTTCGTACCCCTGAATTCGTTGCGCGGTGGGGACAAGGACCTTATAGCTGGTATCAGAGCGAATTGGCTAATGAGGATCAACCAAGATGCCAAAAATGTCAAAAAATATATGAAGCAGTAAAAGGTTGTAATTGTGTGAAAAAATTCATATGAATTGATATTCAAACTGAAATTCGTAAATTGGTAATTGGGTCTTCAGATGGAAGTACCGCAATTGTATGGAATCCCTGACTCGCTTGAGGCCTAGACATGATGGTATTTACCTTATAGTTCCAAGGACCATGACTACCCGTATATACCGAGGGTATAACTGTGCAGCTCTTTACTGGCAATATATACGAGTAAATCTAAAACTTGAAATTATAAGTATTAATACTATCCAGATGATGAATTCAAAAGTGGTTGATATGATTTTAAATTCTGGTTGAGAACTGATGAGTTGATTTGGATTCTGATTGAAAAATGAAGATTCTTGAATTTTGGTTGAAATGTAATAAACTAAGCAAAACCACAATGAGGATGAATGGGACGAATCCCTGTGATGATGTTCGTAGCTGGAATGACGTTAATGACTTCAGCAAATCACTATGAGATTAGTGGATTGTGCTGGCAGATTGCTGCTGTTAACACTTGACCTAGTTGATCAAGTTAAGGGATGTCAAATTAAAAATCTGTAAAGACCGTATTAGGTATTATGGGAAAAATCCCGCATTATGGGAATTTTGAAATTGAGAGGTTTCATGTATTATGGGAATTTCTCACTTAATGTGGGAATAGTTATTGTGGAATTTCTTAATATAGAACGGAGGAAGGTAGTGTTGAGATAATCACTGTTCGAACCAAAAAAGTGGTATAATTAGTATTTGTGCATAATTATATTTTGAAAGGAGTTTGATAATCATGTAGGAAGGTGGTGTTGATAAATACCATTAATAAGAAAGTGGTATTTGTTTCTTTGCAACAAGGACCTGCACCAATTGAGTTGTACACTGCACAAAATTTATGAAACAATTGAACAAATAAGATAAAAACATTATTATATCAAAAAAATATAGGAGGCACAAAGAAAAATTTCATTCAATAAGTGAAAATAAAAAATAATTTAAAAGAAGATAGTACAAAAGTACATCTCTTTTGGATATTAGAGTTATAACCTAAAAATCCACATTGTCAATATTGCATCTACAAATGCTACTCCTCATTGAAGGAACCATCAATATGAGCTTCATCCTCACAGGCCAAGCCTAAGCATGCTTTTGCTTTACGGGCTTCCTTTTCTGGTATCTTGATTCTTTTGTATGGTGGTGGATTCCTTGGTCTCCACGACCAGAGAATTGCATCAGCATTTTCCCATACTTATTGTTCTGCCTCATTAATTTGCCAATATCCCTTCCAACAATCAGCATAAGCTTGAGTATCTGTCAAACCTTTCTTCCTTGCACAAGGTCCCCAATATTGAATCAAGAGTTTCTTGTAATTTGGTGATGTAGGCTCATCATCAATATCCGATTCAGCCATAGCAAGCCAAACTGGATAGATGTTTGTGTCATCTGGGTTCAGCATAACAAAGTGTCCTTGCTGAACATGTAGCATAGGGTTAAATGCCTCCCTTGGTTTATCCCGTGCAAGCCCACAATAATGATCATTATGTTCTTCAATACCTAAGAATCTTTGTGCCTGCAATTGTTCAACATTCATATCATCTAATTGATGGGACCCTTCAGATTTTGGCCAAAAATCTGTGTACTTTCTTGCCTCTGATTGTATTGGTTTTCCAAGCTCTTCGATTACATTACTCCAATAATCTATGACGGGCCTATAATATCTTGGCACAAATGAACCATTACTTAGATTCTGCCAAAATTTTATGTAACCCTTCAATCCTGATATTACTTCTGCATGCATCTTTATATGCTCGGCCATTGGTAGTAGAGGTGGATCTCCTTTTGGTAACCTTGGTTTACCTTCACTGTCTGTCTTCCAAAGACGAATACTTCCACTCCAATTACGAATAGCTACATGTGCCTTTAATTGCATTACCGATGTGTCTCCTTCCATGAAGAACCTGAATAGAAGTGGTTTGGAGTGACCTATAAGTGCTTCTTGCCCATCACAAATGTAGCCATCACAATATGCCTTGAAGTCAGGGACCTGTGTAAGCAAGAAGGGAGCTGGAGAAGAAGTTGAGATGGTTCTTAAAGTATCCATCAAATGTGGTAAAGTAAAGGTTTGCCCCACTCTTAATTTCTCTGAAAACTTGCTAAACATGGCATCTATATCCTCATGTGTATGTCCGACCATTAGAAATCCCAACTGTACAGTTTTGAAAGCACCCCGTGCAACAAGCAATGACAAATAGGCAAATAAGTACCGATTTTTATTTTCTCCAGCACAATTATCTAGTTGTAGCAACAAGTTTTCTGGCAACTTGCAAAACGAGGAAACCCAATTCATTGTGTTTCCCTGATTTATACATGGTTCAACAATGGGATCTTTACCATCACTCATATTGTGGTTGTCTAAAGCTGTCCTTGAATTTAAAGCATGTAGAAGTGAAACATTGCTCCTTGGAAGCCCATTTGTTACTAGATCATCCTCTCTAAGTTATGTAAACAACTTACAATTGAGCCAATTGTTAGATTGGGATCAGATGGCCATAAACCATTCAAAATAAAGTGTCCATAATGACCTTCTGCATGGCCATGAGTGATCATACCAATCAATGCAATTGGTAAATTATATCCCGAATCCACACCCTTGGGAAGGACCCGTAGTCTGGGAATGGCTGTTTTCTTTTGATCCATCTTGTCATGGATGATGCATACATACTTTTGTGGTTGGGTTTGCGAAAATATGCGCCATGCATAGTATAAGCTCCTGCAACTTTGTTGTTGTCGCATGTAAATATCTCTTTCACTGAGGAGCCTTGCTCTTTCTTCTAGACTAGGTTTGGCTTCTAGTTTTGCCTTGAGACCACTACACAAGGTGCACTTGGAGAACTCACTTGCCTTTGTTAGGGACACTTGTGGGTACTCTTTATTCCAAATTCTACTAAACAATGACTTTGATAGCCTCTTCTCATGTCCCAACTGCTCAAGTGTTGCGTTAATTTCATTTAAAATGTCAACTTGCTTGAATATTGATGGAATCGACAACCTGGTTTCCCTTGAGCCATCTAGCATTGTTCTACTTTTGTGTGGCGCAAGCTCGGAGTTCATGTTCACAAATTCATCAAGTAGTGCTCTTGCCTCACTAGCATGTTGTAGGCGTCTCCTCAATACCGCTGTGTTTCCATGCACATATTGACACACACCGGACTCAAACTTTTCCCTGTAACGGTAAAAGGATGTCTTTGGTATACCATGTATCTCATACCATGCTCTGCAACAAACAATCGCCCCATTTAACCTAAATTCATATTTAATTTTTTGAGCTGAATCACGATGCCAAGCTGTAGAAAGCACATCATATACATAATTTGTACGAGACTCCTGAGATTGTCCCCAAAAGTCTTGTCGTATCCTCATTAGTACATCACGATCGATTAGCTGACAACATTTTTTTGCACAACAAGATGAAATCCTTTGAACTGATTCACGTGACATATATAATGCAGAAGCTGGTTGTGGTCTCTGCTTTGGAATCCTGTTTATGAAAGTGTAGCGTCTTTTTGCAGAGGTTTGGGCAACAATAACCTCATTAGTTACATCTCCATCATTATCCTCATTACATACATCAGCATGTTCAACATGCATGCCATTAAGCGGAACATAGCGTTGCAATGGGCTCCCATCCAGCATTGTCAACTGTTTAATAGGCCATTTAACTAGGGTGATACTATCCACTTGCGGCATAGTTTGAAATACATTTGCACTTTCAATAGCCACACCCACACAATCCTCACCAAGTTGTTGAAAGTTGACACATTCAAATGGAAACACATATAAGATAGTCCCTTGATTGATAATTTGCATCATGCTCTCATCCTTTCGAAGAACCATCTCATTCTTCCAAGATTGTCGGATTTGCATGTCAAGTTCTGGAGATGTTATCGGTATTGCATCTATAATTGGAGGTTCCACAGACTCTTCTTGATCTGCATCACTACATCTTTCACTCCACTCTCCAAATTCCAGCTCCCTTGTGAAAGGCCTTAAAAGCAATTTTGGCCAACGAACATTACTCCATAATGCATTTTTTAGATAAATGGTATCCATTGTAGGGAATGGTAGTTCCACATCCTTCAAGCATTCCTCCACAAGTAATGACACATTTCCTTGACCAATCTTTGTTCCACTACAAGTGGAATTTGGATCAATTCTACACACGCAGCCAATACCTATAGAATCATTGTTCAACATCATGTAGACCCTCCCTCCAGATTGGAAATCCATCCTGCACATAATCATGTTGGACTTGTTAAACTAGTAATCAAATCTAGCAAGCAATTTTTTTTAGATTGAAACCTACATCAGACTCTACCATGAAGTATAGCTCTACCATGTGGCCGAGCTAGAACTAGAGCTAGAACTAGCTCTATCATATGGTAGAGATAGAACCCATTGAAGACTATCTCTACTATGTGGTGGAGTTAGACTTCAAAGCATTCTAGTGATACCATGGTGTCTAGATAGATTATTTTGATACAGCTCTACCACATGGTAGAGCTAGATCAATGAACTCTAGCTCCGTTACATGATATAGTTACATTGATGCATTCTACATCCACCACATGATATAGTTACCAGATAGTATAGCTAGTTCAATGTATTCTAGCTCCACCACATGGTAGAGCTAGACCTTTAGGCATTCTAGGTCTACAACGTGGTTTATGGTACAGCTAGATTGATGCATTCTAACTCCACCACATGGTAGAGCTAGACCTTAAAGTTCTACGATGTGGTCTAGGTAGAATACAGCTCTACCACGTGTAGAGCTAGATCAAATAGTTTGAGGTCTAGCTCTACCATGTGGTGGAGCTAGAATTGCATTTAAGGTCTAGCTCTACATGTGGTGGAGCTAGAATTACGCCAAGAAGAGACCTACTTCACATGACAAGAACCAAGGAGCTAGAATTGCATTTGATCTTGCTCTACCACGTGGTAGAGCTGTATTCTACCTAGACCACATCATAGAGCTGGAATTATTTGAGGTCTAGCTCTACCATGTGGTGGAGCTAATGCAAATCAATAAAACTAATTACTCCAAGAAGAGACCTACTTCACATGATGAGAACCAAGGCTCTAGAAAAAAGGTCAGACTCTATTAGTCCTAAAAATAGGTTATTTATAAACTTAAATTATATGGGTTTATATATAGAAATCTTATATGCCTCCAGATACACTTGTAGTGCAAGCATAATTGTGTTTGCTAGGTCACCCATGCCAAACAATCGAGCACCCTTAATGCAACCACATGAGACATGGTAATTTTCCACCCATATATAACACCTCTCGAGGATTACACTGAAGGTATGCTTCAAATATTAAACCCGTAGGAAGGGGTTGGGCATGTAGGTAGTCCACATAATTAGAAATCCACATGCAAAACTAACACATATTGCCACATGCATGAACAAATTTGATGGAACAAGAAACAAATTTCAACATTTAGAGTTGTTTGATAACTTTTAGAAACCCCCTTTACATTGACACTTAAGGCAAGGTGATCCAATGGTTTGGATCACCTTTAGGAAACTCTAATTAACAAAATTAAAGTTTCAATTTTAAACTGAATCGCTGCAACCTTATCACAGTAGAAATTTGGTAACCACCTTGGAACCAAATGACTAAAAGGTTACAAATTGTAATCTAATTTAGATTGATGATTACCATTTGGTAACTTTGCACTAGTAAAAAATTACAAATGATAACTCACCTTTTAAGAAAAATTACCATTACGGTTTTTCTATAAGCCTATATGATGCATGCTTAACAAGGCTCAAATTGATAACTTGAGGTTCACCAAGTAGAAATCACTATAATATCTTGCTCTTTTTTCCAAGTTCTCTCAGTTCTCTCAATAACTGATAGAAATAGCTTTATTTTTTTGAAACTCATACAACATCTAGTCCCGAGCTATGTCAGTCCGCTATGCGCGCACACGTGTGTATGGATGCATAAGGAGCATAGATGAGTCTAGTAGGGAACTATGGATTAGGCGTCAAGAGCCGAGGACCTCAATATTGATTTTGCACAAGTGCACACAGCCATTGCATGTTCAGAAGATAAAACAAGGTGATTTGTCAAGATAAATTCGTAATAATTGATCTTCATAATTTAAGTAAATCCAAGAGCAAAAAAAGAATTATATGAAATTATCTTTGCTCTTGATTTTATATTTCAAAATTGTGTACATGATGGGATGGCCTAATCCCAAATGTATGGAGAAATGAAGAGATCTTTGGAAACTTTAAGATCTAGAAAATTACCAAACTGTAACTTAAAATTTGGTATATGTTACCAATGCTAATTTTATATTACCAATGCTAATTTTATGAAATTCTCAAATTTATACTAATCCTTATCCTCAACCTTATCCGCGGCGCACATTCTGGGCGGCTTTCTCTCTCTCTGCGTGGCGAACGTTTCTGGGCGGCTCTCTCTCTACATGGCGAATGTATCCGTCTCTCTCTACGGGTTCAGTGGGCGCACGTTCTGGGCGGCTCTCTCTCTCTCTGCGGGGTGCATGTTCGTGGGCGGCTCTCTATCTTTCTGCAGGTTCTGTGTGCGCCTCCATCAACACAAGCTACAACAATTCTCTCCTCTGTTTTGCAAGTTCTGTGTGCGCCTCCATCAACACAAGCTACACGGCTACAACTCTTCTGTGGGGCGTACGTTCTATCTTTCTGCAGGTTCTGTGTGCGCCTCCATCAACACAAGCTACAACAATTCTCTCCTCTGGTGCAGGTTCTGTGTGCGCCTCCATCAACACAAGCTACAACAATTCTCTCCTCTGGTGCAGGTTCTGTGTGCGCCTCCATCAACACAAGCTACACGGCTACAACTCTTTTGTGGGGCGCACGTTTGCATGGCCGTTGTTGTAGGCTTGCGTGGCCTGCTTCCTGCTTCTCTCTGGGCGGCTCTCTCTCTGTAGCCCCCCTTAATATGCGCATCTTCTACTCACCCCTTCAGCAGCTCTATCCGCTGGATGCCTAGCATTATGTACACCTGGGGTTATTTATCTAAGCTTATCCGTCCCTCCACAGCCATGCAAGCCATGCAATCTAGATTCTAGCAGGTATATGGGCGTCTCTTAAACTCTAATTTTCTCATTTTCTCTTCTGAATCAGACAATAAAAAAGATAGAGCATGTAGTAGTCGAAGTTTCATTAGCAACCATGTAGAGCATTGTAGGTCATAAAGGGCAATAAACAGGCCATAAATCTCTCATGCTTGGTTTTCTTTAGGCGTCTCTTATTGCTATGAGCAGGCCCACTCTCCGACGCAGCATATACAAGACATTGCATAGTTGCAGGCCACATCTTCTACAGCACCGCAGATAGAGCAGCCAGCATAAACTTGTCTACGTAGGTCCATTCCTGATTTTCTCTTCAGGTTTTTCTCTTCAACCATTCCTAAGTTTTTGAATTCTTGCATGCTTTTATTTTCTACTCTATGTCAATGTGTATGATCTGATTTTTGATTGACATGTTCAAAACTTTAAATCTAATCATAGATAATGATTTAATATGAGACAAAAATATGTGTACCTTGTTGTATCGTTGAATTTGATAATGGATGCGGTGATGTCCAAGTGCTAGTTGTCAATGACAAGATGGGAAAGTAGGTTTGTATTACATAAGCAACATGGACGTCAAGGAAAACTTGAAAAATAGCAAGACCATTTTAAATTCTTTAAGGGCGAGATAATTTGAATTTAAAATTGGGCGGGATAATTTGAATTTAAAATTGGGCGGGATAATTTGAATGCTCTACCACATGCTAGAGCTGGAAAATGCATTCTAGCTCTACCACATGGTAGAGCTGGAGTTGAAATGACTTAAACTAGTGCAAGATTACTTGAAATGAAAAACCATCCATCTAGTATCGTACCTCTATTCATAGCATAGCTTCTCCCCTCTCTCCTTGCTTGAAATTGTACTTTCTTGCTCTTACACTCTAAGCATGAGATCTATGCAAGAGAGCTCTCATAATAATGCAAGAGAGCTCTCATAATAATGCAAGAGATCTATGCAAGAGAGCTCTCATAATAATGCAAGATGTAGCTCCTAATGCTCTTACTCTCTAAGCATGAGACTATGCATGAGAACTCTTTTACTTTTTACATGAGATCTATCCATGGGAGCTCTTATAATAATGCAAGATATAGCTCTATGTATGAGAGCTCTTATAATAATTAATGCAAGATCTAACTCTATGCATGCGATCTCTATGTATGAGAGCTCTTAATGCAAGACTTAGCTCTACTCTTAATGCAAGACTTAGCTCTATGCATGAGAGCTCTTTCACTCTAGACATGAGATCTATCCATGGGAGCTCTTATAATAATGCAAGATATTATAGCTCTATGCATGAGATGTATGTAAGAGAGCTCTCATAATAATGTAAGATCTAACTCTATGCATGTGAGATCAATGTATGAGAGCTTTGAATGCAAGACCTAGCTCAGAGTTATGGTTGAAAGCAAACAGGGAAATATGTAAAGTGCCTAAGGTCAGATGAAGGGGGAGAGTACTTCTCCAATGAGTTCTCTGAATTTTTGAAGAAGAATAGTATTCGGAGATAGTTTACATACAGATACACTCCGGAGCAAAATGGAGTTGTTGAGCAAAAAAACAGGCACATTGCTGAGATTGCGGGAGCATTGATGGAAGAGAAAAATATGCCGCATAGCTATTGGGCTAAGGCTGTTTCTACAGCAGTTTACATCATGAATAGGACTCCAACTGCAGCCATACATGATGTAACTCCAGAGGAGAGGTTTATTGGTAGAAAACCTGATTTGTCTCATCTGAAAGTCTTTGGATGCATTGCATATGTGCATGTGCCAGATGAGCTGAGAACCAAGCTGGATCCAAAAGCTGAAAAATGTGTGTTTATTGGATATTCCCTTGAGCAAAAGGGATACAGGTGTTATAACCCTGCTACATGTGAGTTGAGGGTAAGCAGGGATGTTGTTTTTGATGAGATGAGCAGTTGGTATGCTGCTGAAAAAGAAGCTGTTGGGGCTGATGTGAGTGGAAATGTGGTTGCACAGAATGCAAGTCAGCAATCACAGTCTTTGAGTGGACTAGGAGAGTCCTCATCTAGTGGTTCAGTTGATAGACCATGGAGTGGAAGGCTGTGTCATAATACCAATCCTGTCTTTTTTCCTCATTGAGAGGCACAACTGTTGATTCTTTTCCATAGAACAATTTTTGTCCGGGATTTACTTCATCTATCGCACCATAATAGAATTAAGTCTCAATTTAAGTATCCATCAGTCCCGTGGGTTAGCCAACCGCCCCACCACTGTAGTGATGGGATCCAATTAAGAATTTGGTTAGGTTTTGTCCCGGGTACCAGGGAAAAGAGTTCCCAAACCCCCTAGTCAGATATTCATGCAAACTTAAAACTAGGCACACCACTTACACACCCAATATGAAATTGCCTTTTTCTCAGCATCATCTATCTTTAAAACAATCATTTAATGAAACCATTGTGTCACTGATCACAATCCTCAAAATCTCCGGTTGAATCCTTATTTCCAATCATTCCTTCATCGGTGTACCTATGGCATCATTGGCAACCAGAACACTCACCACCTGTCCACTCAGGGGCCTTTTCGATAGTTTCTAGCTTATAGTAGTAACCGACAATATAGTCAAGATCAGCAAGATTAACCAACAGATCTATATAAAAGAGCCATGGACTCATCCGTTGAGGACCAGCAAGGTCAATCAACCAGATCCATGCCCGAATTCAGAAAACAACTCTTACTCCTTGTTCCAATATCTTCCCTGACGTACATGTGGGTATCTTCGGCGACCTAGATCCCGAGCACCGTATGGTCAGCACCCTCTAGGATCCTTCGCAGGTCACCTAGCGCTTCACTCATAGGCGGCTTCCTTGGTCCCTCATCCACTGTACCGGAAGCTCACCATTTAAATCAAACCGAGGCTGGTCAAGACCTTGCTATGCGATACGTCCTCCGTTGACTCTCCGTTAGCAGTTGCAACTTTAATAGATTGGTCTCCACGACCTCATTCACAAGATGGTCAAAATGCTTCCCCAGCATTCTTGACATAAAATAGTCATTTAAAAACAAATTTCACATACAAATACAGTTCCAACAATATTTCCATTTTTTCTCATCACTCCACATCCTTTCACATTAGTCCCCATCTTTTCTCATCTTCTCATAATTTTTTTTTCTTCATCGATCCCTATCACATCACATCATTCCCACATCAAATCACATCCAATCGCATCATCCACACATCAATCCACATCATCCATACATCCATCCACATCATCCACACCAATCCACATCATCCATACATCCATCCACATCAATCCATATCATCCATACATCCATCCACATCAATCCACATTATCCACTTATCCTACCACATCAATCCACACATCAATCCACATTACCCACATATCAATCCACATCATCCATATCATCCATACACCCACACATCAATCCACATTACCCACACATCAATCCACATCATCCATACATCCATCCACATCAATCCACATTACCCACACATCAATCCACATCATCCCTACATCCATCCACATCAGTCCACATTATCCACTCATCCATCCACATCAATCCACATTACCCACACATCAATCCACATCATCCATACATCCATCCACATCAATCCACATTACCCACACATCAATCCACATCATCCCTACATCCATCCACATCATCCACATCAATACACATTATCTACTCATCCATCCACATCAATCCACATTACCCACACATCAATCCACACCATCCATACATCCATTCACATCAATCCACATTCATTTCATAAGTATTCCCATTCTTATCTAATCACACCTTTTTCTATCTCATCACTTATTTCCTCAGTTATCCTCATCAGATCACATCTACTTGCATCTACCCATACATCTCATCACTTCACATACATTGACATCTATCCAGTTTACATCGCATCTTATCACATCCATTTCACATCACATCTCATTCATTCACAACCCGATTCACATGCTAACACATTCATTCACATCCCTTATCGTTCATTCACATGTTATCACATTCATTCACATCCTGATTTACATGACATCGCATCTCATCTATTCATTCACATTTATCTGATTCGCGTCACATATCATCACATCTATTTACCTTTCATTCTCATCACTTCTATTCTCATCACATTTATCCATCCATCCATTCCCATATATTTGATTCATATCACATCTATTAACCTCTCATTCTCATCACTTCTATTCTCATCACATCCATCCATCCATTCATTCCCATCTATCTGATTCATATCACATCTTATCACATCTATTTACCTCTCATTCTCATCACTTCTATTCTCATCACATCCATCCTCTATTCATTCTCATCTATCTGATTCATATCACATCTATTTACCTCTCATTCTCATCACATCCATCCTCTATTCATTCTCATCTATCTGATTCATAATACATCTTATCACATCTATTTATAGAATGTAAGAGAATTCTTATTTTTGATATAAAGATTCTTTATGCATCTATTTACGCATAAGAACAACTTCAATGGGAAATAACACTTTTATAAAAATCCGTTTATGCATCTATTTATGCATGAATTCAATTTTAAGGAGAATAACACTTTCGAAATAAAAATAAATCTTTTATGCATCTTTCTATGCATAAATTCAAAATTGATGAGAATAACTCTTTTGAAATAAAAATAAATTTCTTTATGCATCTTTCTATGCATAAAATCAAAATTGATGAGAATAACTCTTTTGAAATAAAAATAAATTTCTTTATGCATCTTTCTATGCATAAAATCAAAATTGATGAGAATAACTCTTTTGAATTAAAAATAAATTTCTTTATGCATCTATTTATGCATAAAAATCAATTTTGATGAAAGTAACACTTTTATAATCAAAATATTCCCAATATGCATCTTTCTATGCATAGAATCAAAATTGATGAGAATAACTCTTTTGAAATAAAAATAAATTTCTTTTTGCATCTTTCTATGCATAAAATCAAAATTGATGAGAATAACTCTTTTGAATTAAAAATAAATTTCTTTATGCATCTTTCTATGTATAAAATCAAAATTGATGAGAATAACTCTTTTGAATTAAAAATAAATTTCTTTATGCATCTGTTTATGCATAAAAATCAGAACTCTTTCCTTAAGGTCCAACTGATTCTAGGGTTCCTTATAGTCTGGTGAACCCAACAGAATCCTAGAATAAAGATCCCTTATATAAAACTCATCATCAGATAATAATTCACTCAGATCGTATCATTCAAATCCTTATCACAATAATGGTCCATTAGATCGAATTTTCTATCTGAACAGTCCTTTATGGAAATTTTCAATTATACAAAGACCGTATTAGGTAAAGTGGGAAAAATCCCATTCCCACATTGAAAAATTGTATGCATTTAATCTAGAATATACCTTCTTCAACCTAGTATAAAAAATTTAAAAATGGTTTGCTTTATCAAGTGATGCTTGATCGAACCTAGCTTGATCTTAGAAATAGAAAGGTTTCAAGATTTTTCAGATCCACCACTTGAAGGTATCCTTATATACACAACCACTACAAATTAACATTATTAAGGATAGAAAGAGTCTCCTTGGAGTAGGATGCACTTTGTGAAAATTACGATTATAAATTTTATCATGGGGGTGTAATTTTGATTTTAAGGGATTCTAGCTCCACCACATGGTAGAACTAGAATTTTGAGCTAGCTCTACCATGTGGAGCTACAACACATTGAGGAGGATTTTAAAGATTTTTAGATCCACCCATTGGCCATTCTACAGTCCATAAGAAACCAAGATATAACATTTGATTGATCTAGACCCCCAATTACAAACATTGATACAAGAGATGGTATATTGAGAGTCCCCTTAGAGTAGGATGCACTCTCCAATTTTAAAGCTTCATTGTAATGAACAAGACAAAATGAACAAGATTTTATAAATTAAGGTGGTGAAGGTATTATACTTATATATACAATTGCTACAGATTAACATTATTAAAGATAGAAAGAGTCTCCTTGAGTAGGATGCACTTTGTCAAAATTACGGTTAAAAGATTTCATTTTGATGAAGCTTATTCTACTAAAGAGTCCCCTTAAAGTATGATGCACTTTGTCAATAGATAAAAGGAGTCTCCTTAGAGTAGGATGCACTCCATCTACGACTCCATTATAATAAAACATTGTAAATGAAAATAAATTTATTTTTTTGTGTTAAAATATGTTCAATGCCTTGCAAAAGGCACACAATTGAACAGCACGCTCACGAAGATGGCCAGATTACAAAGACCCTTTATATTTTATTATAATAGAGACCATTTACAAAGACCATTTACATTACAAAAGGGAGTAACAAAATGTACTAGTGTCATGGGGGTGTATTGGTTGAATGAGGTATTGAGCTTCTTTTTAAGCATGTTCATACTTCACATGACAAGAACCAAGGAGCTAGAATTGCATTTGATCTAGCTCTACCACGTGGTAGAGCTGTATTCTACCTAGACCACTTCGTAGAATTGAATGCTTTGAGGTCCAGCTCTATCATGTGGTGGTTCTAGAATTGCATTTGAGGTCTAGCTCTACCATGTGGTAGAACTGTATTCTATCTAGACTACATCGTAGAGCTAGAATGCTTTGAGGTCCAGCTCTACCATGTGGTAGAGCTAGAATGCATTCTTCTAGCTCTACCATGTGGTAGAGCTAGACTTCAATGAATGTAACCGGCTGAGGTTGAATGTAACTGTGGTAGAGCTAGACCTCAAAGCTTTCTACCTCTACGATTCTAGCTCCACCACATGGTAGAGCTAGACCTCAAATGCAATTCTAGCTCCAGCACATGGTAAAGCTAGACCTCAAAGCATTCTATCTCAATTACTCCATCTTGGAGCTCTCAATACATTTATTAGTCTTGCTCTACCACATGGTAGAGCTAGATAAATGCATTCTAGCTGGACTTCAAAGTATTCTAGTGCTAGTTTTTCAATGGATATTATCTCTACCAGGTGGCAGAGCAAGATTAATAAATGTATTGACCAGAATGCTTTGAAATCTAGCTCTACCATGTGGTGGAGCTAGAATGCATTCTTCTACCATGTGGTAGAGCTAGATTTCAATGAATGTAACCGGCTGAGGTTAAATGTGACATTGGTAGAGCTGTATTCTACCTAAACCACATTGTAGAGATAGAATGCTTTGAGGTCTAGCTCTACCATGTGGTGGAGCTAGAATTGCAATTGAGGTCTAGCTCTACCATGTGGTGGAGCTAGAATCGTAGAGGTAGAAAGCTTTGAGATCTAGCTCTACCATGTGGTAGAGCAAGAATGCATCGATCTAGCTGTGTTCCATACACATCAACAAAACCAATTACTCCAAGAAGAGACATACTTCACATGACAAGAACCAAGGAGCTAGAATTGCATTTGATTTAGCTCTACCACGTGGTAGAGCTGTATTCTACCTAGACCACTTCGTAGAATTGAATGCTTTGAGGTCCAGCTCTACCATGTGGTGGTTCTAGAATTGCATTTGAGGTCTAGCTCTACCATGTGGTATAACTGTATTCTATCTAGACTACATCATAGAGCTAGAATGCTTTGAGGTCCAGCTCTACCATGTGGTGGAGCTAGAATGCATTCTTCTAGCTCTACCATGTGGTAGAGCTAGACTTCAAAGAATGTAACCGGCTGAGGTTGAATGTAACTGCTGTGGTAGAGCTAGACCATAAAGCTTTCTACTTCTACGATTCTAGCTCCACCACATGGTAGAGCTAGACCTCAAGTGCAATTCTAGCTCCACCACATGGTAAAGCTAGAACTCAAAGCATTCTATCTCAATTACTCCATCTTGGAGCTCTCAATACATTTATTAGTCTTGCTCTACCACATGGTAGAGCTAGATAAATGCATTCTAGCTGGACTTCAAAGTATTCTAGTGCTGGTTTTTCAATGGATATTATCTCTACCAGGTGGCAGAGCAAGATTAATGAATGTATTGACCAGAATGCTATGAAATCTAGCTCCACCAAGTGGCAGAGCAAGATTAATGAATGTATTGACCAGAATGCTATGAAATCTAGCTCTACCATGTGGTAGAGCTAGACTTCAATGAATGTAACCGGCTGAGGTTGAATGTAACTGTGGTAGAGCTGTATTCTACCTAAACCACATTGTAGAGATAGAATGCTTTGAGGTCTAGCTCTACCATGTGGTGGAGCAAAAGTCGTAGAATTAGAAAGCTTTGAGGTCTACCTCTACCATGTGGTAGAGCAAGAATGCATCGATCTAGCTGTGTTCCATACACATCAACAAAACCAATTACTCAAAGAAGAGACCTACTTCACATGACAATAACCAAGGAGCTAGAATTGCATTTGATCTAGGTCTACCACGTGGTAGAGCTATATTCTACCTAGACCACATCGTAGAGCTAGAATGCTTTGAGGTCCAGCTCTACACTGTGGTGGAGCTAGAATTGCATTCTTCTAGCTCTACCATGTGGTAGAGCTAGACTTCAACGAATGTAACCGACTGAGGTTGAATGTAACCGGTTGAGGTTGAATGTAACCGGCTGAGGTTGAATGTAACTGGCCTGAGGTTGAATGTAACTGTGGTAGAGCTGTATTCTACCTAAACCACATTGTAGAGATAGAATGCTTTGAGGTCTAGCTCTACAATGTGGTGGAGTTAGAATTGCATTTGAGGTCTAGCCCTACCATGTGGTGGAGCTAGAATCGTAGAGGTAGAAAGCTTTGAGGTCTAGCTCTACCATGTGGTAGAGCAAGAATGCATCGATCTAGCTGTGTTCCATACACATCAACAAAACCAACTACTTCAAGAAGAGACCTACTTCACACAACAAGAACCAAGGAGCTAGAATTGCATTTGATCTAGCTCTACCACATGGTAGAAATGTATTCTACCTAGACCACATCGTAGATCTAGAATGCTTTGAGGTCAAGCTCCACCATGTGGTGGAGCTAGAATGCATTCTTCTAGCTCTACCATGTGGTAGAGCTAGACTTCAACGAATGTAACCGGCTGAGGTTGAATGTAACTGTGATAGAGTTGTATTCTACCTAAACCACATTGTAGAGATAGAATGCTTTGAGGTCTAGCTCTACCATGTGGTGAAGCTAGAATTGCATTTGAGAGTTTTCATGCATTGTGAGAGATCTTACATAAAGCTCTCAAGTGTGGATCTCTTCCATGAGAGATCCATGCATATAGATCTCATAAATATAGAGCTAACATTGTGTGTGATTCATTGTGAGAGCTCCCATGCATATAGATCGCAAATCTCATGCAAAGAGAGCTCTAATGCATATAGATCAGCTATTATCAAGTGCGAGTCATTGTGAGAGCTCCTATGCATAGAGGGCTGTCATGCATATATATCTCATGCATGAGAGCTCTTATGCATATCGATGAGCTCTCATGCATATAGAGTTATCATACATGAGATCTTATGCATCGAGCTCTCTTGTATTCTAAGAGGTCTCATGCATGAGATCCCTCTTGCATTGTAAGAGCTCTCATGCATTAATAGCTCTCATATGCATAGATCTCTCATATCATGCATGAGAGCTATAGAGATTTTGGTCTTGCACTAGAGCTCTCATGCAAAGAGCTAGGTCTTACATTAAGAGCTCTCATACATAGAGCTCCCATGCATAGAGCTTGGTCTTGCATTAGAGCGCTCATTCATAGAGATAGGTATTACATTAAGATCTCTCATACATAGAGCTCCCATGCACAGAGCTATATCTTGCATTATTATAAGAGTTCCCATGGATAGATCTCATGTATAGAGTGAAAGAGCTCTCATGCATAAATTTTGAAAGTGAGTGAACACCTCACCCTTCTCCTTCATGAAGTATACCCACACTTTCCTTGTGTGGTCATCAATAATTGTCACATAATACCTGCAGCCTCCCATAGACATGGTCTTCGTAGGACCCCATACATCTGAATGCACAACATCTAGTGTATTTCTGCTCACATATCTGTTACATGGAAATACATGCTTTGTTTGCTTTCCAAATTGGCATGCTTCACATATTCTCTGCATACCTTCAACTTTAAATTTTGGCAGCCCTGTCACAATTCCTTTAGTCTGCATAGACTTCATTCTCTGCACATTCACATGTCCAATTCTTTTATGCCAAATGTCTGTGTTTGCAACAATTCCTGAACCATTTGCAAACATCGCAGCACTCACTTCAAGCATGTTTACATTCAACATAAACATTCTGCCCACTCTGTTGCCTTTTGCAACCAACCTGCACTTGTCTTTAAAGTCTTCAACATAACAACCATCAGGGTTAAACCGAACCTGCAAACCCTGCTCAATCATTTGGCCAACTGAAACCAGATTCTTTGTTATGTTCGGTACATGAAGTACATCTGCAAGGTACTTCACTTTGCCATCCTGTATAGACAATGGCACATCTCCAACATGGGCAATTAGATGAGCAGTGTCATCCCCTGTTTCCACAAAACTTGGTCTTTCCAGGTTTTTCATCTCCTTGAATCACTCCCCATGACTTGTCATGTGGTTCGAAGCACCTGAATCAACGTACCATACATCATCTTTATGTGCTGCTTTTACATTTTTAGACATGGCATTCACGACATGCTGCATAATAAACAACCTTTCATTATCCTCATTGTTTCTGCTTAAGGATGCATAGTTGTTTTGCTGCGATTTCCCATTTTGCATGTCAGCCTGCTTCTTATAACACTCTGTCTGCACATGTCCAGGCTTACCACAATAAAAGCATCCACGTGTGTCATTATACTGCCTTTGCCGATTTCCACGACCTCTTTGACTCCCCCTGCCTCTGAATTGGCCTCTTCCACCTACGTGTTGTTATTGTTGTTGTTGTAAATTCTTGGGACTGTTGTTGTTGCTGCTGTTGGCCATAATTCTGATTACCTGTTCGGCCACCTCCTTGACCGCGTCCACGGCCTCCTCTACCTCGTCCTCTTCCTGAACTTGTGTAGCAGGCCTGTTGCTCGGAACTGTTTTTGTTTTGTGAAGACTGTTGGTCTTCACCCAAGCTCTTCTCTTCTATAATCAGCATAGACACCAAATCTATAAAATTGGGAATGAATAGATGTCTTGAACGCCTTGTATTGTGGCCCGAGACCACGTAGACAGACTTCCACCTTGTCATAATCATCTACTGAGACACCAATAGATGCAAGGGATTCCACAATACCCTTTATCTTCAATGCATAGTCATTCATAGACATACTCTTTTTCTCCACAGTATGAAGTTCATTCTTCAACTGTATCTTTCGTGCCTTGGTATTTGTTTCATAGAGCTTTACCAAGGTGTCCCACGCCTCCTTGGGGGACTTGTCATCCTGTATGTGCCCAATCATGGTGTCCTGTATACTGATAGAGAGCCAATACATGACCTTTCTGGCTCCTTGGTTCCAATCCTTCAACTCTTTCACATCTGCAGCAATCGGATTGATATCCGATATCTCCGATGCCTCTTCATGCTCACCTTCTATATAGTCCCAGTAGCCCTTTCCCATTAGGAAATTCGTCAACCTGAACCTCCAAGCATGGAAGTTGTTCTTATCTAGCTTCTCAGCGACAATCTGGGTTATTCCATCATTTGACATCTTGCCAGATACACAAATTTACCAGAAACAGCACTCTGGTTTGTCCTGCACAAACTGCTGTATTTTCTGCAGCGGTATTGTAGTACACTCAAATGTCACAACCAGTGACCTCAATGTGCATACATACACCCAATGGCAACTATTGACCTCTTTGTAGCACACAGTGTCTGCACAGCCAATCTGTCTTCCTGCAGTTCTTAAAACAGAATTCTGCAGAGAATCGATGACTTACCTGCAGTGCTCGAAATCGCTTGCTTTCTAAAAAACGGAGGTCCAGACGTGCCCGAAACGCGGTATCGGCCAAGGAAATGCAATTCGATAGGACAGTAGAGTTGCCCTATAGCTTTACTAGTGCAAAGAAAGCTCCTCAATCAGAGATCGTTTGCCGGTCCCTCCCGTAGAGCTCCCGACAAGGGTGTAGTCACTAACACAAATAGGGAAGAGTAGTTGAAGCTCTTACCCTCGTACCGCTTCCTGTGGTTCTCTTGCTTGCAGATCAGCCCTTAGCATGAACTAGGCTCTGATACCATGAAAAGATGCAGGGGGGAAAAGAGCTTAAGCTCTTGCAAGCACACACACACTCACAAAACCCTAATAGAGAACACACAAGGTGAGAGGCTGAAAATCTTCTTCTTCTTCACTCAACACTCAACACACCATATACAAGATAAGAGTACACACATATGAAAAGGTACTCAACCAAAATACATACAAGGGTTCTCTATAGTGTGAACCCAACTGAATGAGCTGGCGCTATAACTATGCCAGTCTCTAGAACGGTTGTCACCACACACCCTGTCATCCCACTGGCCGCATATCACCCGTGATCTAATCCTGTGTGAAGTATTCTGATGCATACTTATCTCTAGATTTGTGTGGGATAATTTTTGGTGGTATGGGACACTAGAACTTATTACGCATAGAAGTCCTTGATACTATGTCTCTTTTACATGTATGTGAGACGAGTATTTAGTGATATTTATTTGTGATGTGGATAACTTATCATAATTAAATGTTAAGTAAATCCGATTAACTCTTTTGGTTAATTATTGAGAGGGTGACCCAAGTGTAGTATAAGAATTAAGAGCGAATCTAATTAATTCTTTAGAGGGTGACCCAAGTTGGTTTGTGAGTGAATCCAACCAGCTATGACACGTGTGAGACGTGTGGGTGAGTTTGATCAACTCTGTGAATACGTGTAATGCGTATGAAGACATTGTGAGTGAATCCAATGTGGCAGTTTGATTGTGAGTGAATCCGATCAACTCTAAGACACGTGTAATGCATGTAAAGGTTGTGTGAGTTTGATTGTGAGTGAATCCAATCAACTCTAAGACACGTGTAATGCATGTAAAGGTTGTGTGAGCTTGATTGTGAGTGAATCCAATCAACTCTAAGACACGTACGATGCATGTAAAGACAGTGAGTGAATCCAATGTGGGAACAATTAATGTGTTTAATCACCCATGTGCGCTGATAGTTAACAACCGAGGACAGTTGTATATTCTCAACTAGGAGGATTATCACGCGAGTGAGATTTTCCAAATATTTTATTTTTGTAAAAGAAAATCTTGTGGAGCAAGAAAGGGCTAAAATAGCCATGTAACCTATTTTTAAAGTACTAAAATCTATAAATACTCAAGCGGGGATGCTTTTGACACATGCTTGGGGGGGGGGGGAAGTTGGGACCCAAGTTGGTGTTCTCTCTCGTTTCTATATTTTTTAGTTGTGCGCGTTTCTCGTAGTTTATGGTTTTTCCATTTCATTAGGAGCATTGTTGCTTTTCTTTGGCTAAGACTCAAACTTTTTCTTCTTTTCCTTCTTTGTCTTCTTTTCCACCTTAGGAGTACTTTTGCCTTAGCATTGTTGCCTTCTCTTTGGCTGAGACTCAAACTTCATCTTCTTTGCCTTCTTCTTGAGGTTTCTTTGTGCTTAGCCCTTGAATCTCTCTTTAACATAATTAGCACTCCACCTCTTACTTGGGACCACCATCTTCCTTCTTAGGCTTCTCTACTGTAGCCATTTACATGGTAGTGATATGTGGACGCAGAATAATAATGGGTCGATGTACTTTTTTCCCAAGTGAATGTACACACCTTTATGACTATAAGTGACGTTATCATGTCACTTCAATTGTACCTCACTCATTCTTATTAATATATTTTGAGTGCTGGGCTTCCATCTCTCCCTCCTTGTTTACTGCATCTATCATGTGTTGCTACCTTGATCTTAACTCCAACAAAATTGGTATTAGATCAAGTTCTCTTGGCACTCACCCCCTTGTCATCTTCTCCTTGAGATGCTCTTTTGATTATATCATATTGAGCTATCCTCTTAGATGGAGGTATACTTTATAGTGTGTTGTTCATTATGCTAATATTTAACTACGTTAACAGATATTTTTTGCATATCGGGCCAATTTGAGCGCGCTTCAAGGCTCGTTCGCATATTGTAAGTTTTTGCAAACCTAGGGAGTGTCAATTTGAACTGTATTTCTTCAATTTTGGGTTTTATGCACTGCAACAACATTTGGTATATAGATAGGGCTATCATCATCTTTGACATTGCATCTTCAAGCTCATCTTCAACAGCTTCAATGTTGGAAATCATGGATCTAGGACTAGGCTAGCCTATGGAGGTTCAAACATAATGCTAAACATGATTATAAACAAATGACAAAGAGCAATACAAAGCAACACAAGATGCACTTACTTGACCAAGAGATTGTGTACTTGAGAATGAGTTGTGTTACATTACATTGAAATGACCCTTTATATAGGTCCAAGTACCATATGGGCTTTGCCTTTGCATGTGGGATAACTCCTAGCCTTCACCACATTCATCCACATCCCTTTGACCTTGTCTATGATATGACATAGATCACTTTTTCTAACACCCTTCCTTGATCATGGCATATCATAATGCCCTTCCTCGCTTCTAACATTACATGAAAGAAAAAGCTTAACTCATAAGGAGTATAGCTCTACAGTACAAAAAAGAAATTAGCATCGCTCATAGGGAGCATAGCTTCTACATTGCGAAAAGAAAATGACATGACATGAAAAACATTCCTACATGAAAACATTCCTCTCCCATACCCCATCATCATCATAGCATCATCATCATATCCATGGGCATCATCATCATCATTTGTTGGTCATGGAGACCCAACTCCCCATCAATCCCCCCTTGAGGGCTACATGGCCTACTGAGAGATATTGTGAGCATCATAAAAACACATAACCTACATCATCGGTGGTTAGAGGTGTCCATACATAAACTTTGGGTAAGAGAGGGCATAAATCATTCGTCATTATGACATGTGAGCCATGACATAAGAATCAACATAGACAGCATCTTGTTCATCTTCATCGATATCTTCGTCTTTATCTTCATCCATTTTTGCATCTCTGTCTGCATCTTCATCTGCATCTTCATTTTGCATAGCATCTTCTTCGTCCTGACATTGCACATAGATTGGTCGTGCGTGCATTCCCATCAATCATACCCATTCTAACTACCATTGCCACTTAGGCTACATCATAGGTGCCTAGAGGTGGTTTTCATCCAACAAATTTTCCTACATATTTTTGGAGTTGTGCCCCCACTAGATCCAAAACATCTCCCATATTTGATGCATGCATTTTTGTTGATGAATGCCACTGTGGAATACAAATTCCAAAGAAAGAAATCCCAAGATGATGAAGCATTTGCTTCCCATGTGAACACCCACTATGGAAGCCTCTTTTACACTAAGGTTTTTATACCTTAGTATCAACGGTGGTTTTTATAACTGCGTTGTCAGCGCACCGTTAGTATTTTTGATGGGCACCGCCAAATGTCAGCGCTTTCCGTCGATTTCAGATCTGCTTGGTGTTCGAAGGCTCCACAGATGATGCTGGATAAGGATCTGGTCAACTGCCTTCTTCGTCTCGCCGTCACCGCCTATGTTCTGCTGTGGCCTGCGCTACTGGGCAGCTCCTTCTTCTACTGCTTTGGACAGTGATAGCTTCTCATTCCCTCCTGGCTTCTGTACTAGGTTTGTGGTTGGCCGTGCACCGTCGTGAGCTGCCACACATGCTCTACTTGTTCTTGCAAATGCGTGTCTCGGAGGTTGCTGAAACAGCTGGCACTTGGAGATGTAAATGTTGAGGCCCGTGCTGCTATCTCTCGTTCTGATGCTGCCGTCTACAGCATAGCCTTCACTGCCGGCTAGCCGTTGCTTTGTTGCCGAGCTGCTTATCTATTCTTTAGATGCTCACTCTCTCTCTTCATGCGGTGTGTGTTCCAAGTACCTCTTGTATGGCAAAGCGAGCGCTCGTCTATGGACTCTTATCTCCTTTGAGAGTCTAAAGGGCTCTAAACTAAAGAGACCAACACAATAATCCTAATGAAAGAGATTAGTGCTAATGATGTGAAAAATACTAAGCTAAGCTAAGAGAGATAGACCTAAGCTATTGGAGAGCTGAACCTACCAGATCCCTAATGGTGCAAAGACTAATGCAATAATTTTGCTATTCCTTCTTCTCAATGGCACTTCCTTTTGTGGGCACCATATTGAAGAGAAATGGCAAAATAACTAAACTAAGCTAAGCCATAGCCTGCCAGGCTCTGATACCATGTTGGAAATCATGGATCTAGGACTAGGCTAGCCTATGGAGGTTCAAACATAATGCTAAACATGATTATAAACAAATGACAAAGAGCAATACAAAGCAACACAAGATGCACTTACTTGACCAAGAGATTGTGTACTTGAGAATGAGTTGTTGTGTTACATTACATTGAAATGACCCTTTATATAGGTCCAAGTACCATATGGGCTTTGCCTTTGCATGTGGGATAACTCCTAGCCTTCACCACATTCATCCACATCCCTTTGACCTTGTCTATGATATGACATAGATCACTTTTTCTAACATTCAATAGCATCATCAATTTTTACATCATTGCTCAGTATTATTTCCACACTCTATACTCTACCATTCTTCATACACTTTGTAGGTTTCCTTCATTATCAGTGATCTATTGGTAAGAGTAATCTCAATTGCATTCAGTAGGCATTGACAGCACCTGCAAGTAGCCAGTATATTTACATTTTGTGTGAGATTAGTTATTTACAAGTTGAAATGGTAGGTAGTGATGTATTTGGGATGCTTTCCACCATTAAGGATAAACTTGGTGAGACCAACTACACGTCATCATCATATATGATGTTTCGTGTATTGGTTGCCAAAGGGTTTTTGGAACGTCATTATTAGCATTGAGGCATGCCCTGTCTCGTTAGCATAGGATAGTACAAGTACTTTGGATAGTGACACTAGTTCAGATGTAACTGTGGCATTTGCCTCCACACCTCCCAAAGTGGAAAAAACCAAGTGGGATGGCAAGGATGCATAGGCACATACATTAGTGGCACTCTCTATGAAGAGGACCATTATTCCTCATATTCACTTATGTAAAACTACTAAGGAGGCTTACAATACCTTTATTGCACTTTACCAATTATATAATGAGATGCGAGAGGCCTACTTACGTAAGTAGTTAGGGTTTGAGCATATAAATGAGGGAGATTTAATAGGAGTTTCTCACAAGGATTAAAGATCTTAGGGAGCAACTTGCATGTATGATAAGGCATATCTAACAGTTCATTGGTGTCTACTATTCTCACAGCTTTACCAAATTCATACCAAGGTTTTACATCCACACTTCAACTCATGATGAAGGATAACCCCAAAGCCCTTATGTTTAATGAAATAGTTGTAGTGCTAGAAGAGTTATATCAACAAAGCCGAATTAGTATGCATGTGGGAGATTAGGCATTTTGCATTGCTGGTAAAAAAGGTAAAGGCAGAGCCTTTTCTCGAGCCTTTTTTCATGGTGCTATGAGGTATGTGGTCCTATGAGGACACCATCAATCACACAAGGGATATCTATACTTTGTGACTTTTATTAATGACTATTCTAGGTACCCCTAGGTGTATATGGCACCTTTCGTATAGATCGAGGGGGGGAGTATATATCAAAGGAGTTTCATGTATATATGGATGAAAGAGCAACAATGGTCACTTTGAACCATGATGCTGAGTATATGACATGATAGCTTTACAATGACTGTGAAGTGTGTATGGCTCAGATGACTTTTGGTAGATCTTGGTGTTGGACAACAACCCCCACCTCCATCTTCACTGATAGATCAGAGTGCATTGGCCTTGTGAGGAACCCAATATTGAATGCTCTATGTTAGGGAGAGGCTCATTGTTGTAGAAGAGATTAGCCTAGCTTATGTCTCTACACATGATAATGTGGCAGATATGTTCACGAAGGCTCTCTCATGATCAAAGGAGAAGTTTGAAGCTTTGGGCTTATTGCCATTTGGGGATTGATTAGCCATACGATCCTTGTACATGTTCACATCATCACAACAGGAGGGATTTGTAGCCATTTATATAGTAATAATGTGTGGACGTAGGCTAGTTACTACATCTATGCATGCATTACTATGTTGATCTCAACTCCAATAAATTATAGCCCTTTTTTGGTAGATGTGTGGATGTAGGCTAATAATGGGCTGGTGCACTTTTTTCAGCAACATGATCTCAAAGCATTCCATTATTGATTTTCTTAGCATGTATTGGGTTGCTTTATACATGAGTTATGCCTGAAGCATTCCATTGCCGATTTTCTTAGCATATTGGGTTGCTTTATACATGAGAAAGTATTATCCTCTTTTATCTTCCATGTGTGGCTCCTACCCTTCATAGTCTTCACCTACCAATTCCCTATCCACATTGTGGCCAGGAGCTATGGTTGGTTACCAAGGAAAAATGGGAAGTGAAAGTGGAGTTGCATTCAATTTTGGTAGTATCGCTTCCCACTCTATCATAGATTTGATAATAATATCTCCTATATCCGAATCAGGGACACTCATTTGTTTCCATATGATTCTTGCTATAAATGGTACACCAAATAATAAAATGTTTTGGCTACAATTTAGAAGGGTTGGAACCGCTTATCTTTAATTTCTCTCGCATCATGGTGGTTAGCCAACTCCTTAACCACTACATCATGTGGCTTTGTCTTCTCCAAATGAGCTTGTTTTTTGCTGTTAGATCTGGACCTTGATGATGAGGAAGGCTTCCACTTTCTCCATCACGTGGCTTTGTCTTCTCCAAACTAGCTTGCTTTTTGCTGTTGTATCTGGACCTTGATGATGAGGAAGGCTTCCACTTTCTCCATCCTTTGCACTTCTTGATGATGAACAACGCAGGAAAGACCATCATGCAGTTGGGTTTGATAATGAAGTCTTGAAGCCCTAGTCTCTTGGTATTTTGTTCTTTGATTCTAATTTTAGTCTCTTGGACTTCCATTGTAGAGCATTGTGCAATGGGACAAGATTATAGACCTTCATGACATAGTCTCGTACCTTGTCCTTCTTTTGATCAGTTCTCATAGATGGAGAATTTGTTGTGCCAATTGTGCTAATTGGAACCTTGTGGGTGATGAAGGTTGGATGTATATTGTTCCACTCCTCTGTGTGGTAGCTGGTAAATCTTCATACTAGTGGTGATTTCTACCCACTATAAACACATTAGGAAAACCCTTTACATAGTTTCCCTCCTTTTTGCTACCGTGAGGATGGCATTAAATCATCTATAAACACATTAGGAAAACCCTTTACATAGTTTCCCTCCTTTTTGCTACCGTAAGGATGTATATTGTTCCACTCTTCTGTGTGGTAGCTGGTAAATCTTCATACTAGTGGTGATTTCTACCCACTATAAACACATTAGGAAAACCCTTTACATAGTTTCCCTCCTTTTTGCTACCGTGAGGATGGCATTAAATCATCTATAAACACTGTGCATTTTTTCTCAAAATGTTATAGGCACTTGAATGACATCACCTGAGCACATCACCATGGCCTTATCATTTCTCCATGTGATTGGCGATGGTCAATATATTGTCGAGCTATTAGTTATTATTTTTTAGAATTGTTACTTTATCTTGGCTCTTGTTGTATAGAAAATTTGATGCAGTCCCTCAAAAGGTCTTATAAGGAGTTGATTTAGTGAACCTTTTGATAGTAGTCTGGGTTGGCCTCTTGAAGCTCTATTTGACCTAGTGAGGTACTTGTCGATGGATCGAAGGTGATTTGAAGCTGTAGAGCTTAGCTTCATACATCACTTGAATCATGGGTGAGGGTTGTCCTTGTTGAAATGCAATGAATCTCATATATACGATGGACTTGCATTTTCACCTTTAAAACGAGTTTCTCAATTTCCAAAAATCTCCAAATTTTAGTCACAGTACCAACAAAATTTAGAAAAAAACCTTTAAAAGTTTATAGTGCTCCTCAAAGTCGTGACATGCTTCCCGGAGGTGAGCGAATCTCACAAGCATAGCTGAAAGGGGAGGGGACCTCTGCTCCCAATGGGAGCAATGGCAAGTCGGAAGTGACATCGCAAAATGCTGAAGTCGAAGCAGAGCATTAGCAGCAAGTCCATCGTGTCGATGTACGGTGAGGACAGCCCAGACGAGGCCGCCCAGCAGCACCTTGTGGACCTAGAGATCGGCGTACCCAGCAGGCGCCCCCCTCGGAAGCTCAAGCGCTCCGGCCTCTCCAGAATGCTGCACCGTCTCCAGCACCGCCACAAAGTTGCCGCTTGGTCCCTCCTCTTGGGCTCCTTTGCTCTTGGCACATGCATCCTCTACCTGATTGCTAGGGTTTACCAAAACTTCTTAGGTCCCTCTGCATTGCACCTACCCTCTTCCCACCTCTACCCCTACCCCAACCTCCATAACCTCGTCATGGTCGCGGGACATGCTGTCTACACAAGTACCGGATGTGGCAATGCTGATAGAGAAGGTTCTTGGTTCCTTGAATCATACCAGAAGCACCCTGGCCAGGCAGCCACCTTCCTTCATCACATCAGAGCTGGAGTAGAGTCCGCAGCCTCTGATGAGAATGCGCTTCTTTTGTTTAGCGGCGGGGAGACGCGGAAGGATGCAGGACCTCGAAGCGAAGCTCAGAGTTACTGGTCCGTCGCAGAATCCTCCAATTGGTTTGGTGAGTGTTCATAATCTCATGGATTTGGGTCCAATCTTGTTGTTTTTATGGAACAATGTGATGTTGAAGCAAGAGTGGAAACATGCTTTTAAGCCTAGTTTTTTGGCTTTATGGGACAATGCGATGTTGAAGCAAGCATAGAAGCATGGATGTGGGCTGATCTTATATTTATGGCGCATTGTCTTGTTGAAGCAAGCATAGCAACAAGTAGAGTAGAGGAGGAAGCTTAAAAAATAAGAAAACAGTTAAGCAAAGGAGTAGCGCCCAAGTCAAGGTCATAGAGCCCACATTTGAAACTTGCATTGAATGATTACAAGATGCTAGTCTATTGTGAAAATTGAACACTTGCTTGGAGAGTTAAAGAACAAAAGTGTTTCTATAGTGCCTGGCCTTTGTCTTTACCTTTCTTATGGCACCGCCTAATGTTGAGCAAGGAAAGAACTAATTATACTTGAAGGGAACTCGAAACTGCAGAAGCCTTCTGGGTTTAGGTTATTTGCTTGGACAGCTATCCAGTCAAAAATCTTGCAGTGTCTGGTCCTAGGTGAAGGTAAAATTTCTTAAACTTGCTAGATAGCATTGAGATCTCAATAGAATGTTGAGAGTATGACACTTGTGCCAGAGGCTCAAGATTAGCATAACAAATGGCCATGAGATCTTGTAATATAACCCATGAGAGAAGCATAATGAGATACGATAAATTTGTAAGAACTCAAGAGGGCAAGAAAGAAGATAAGAGCACGCCAAGCATGGAGAAAGGGATTTTGTTAGAAGAGGAGATGAAACTTGTAACTATTTGGTCCTCTTAGCTCTTTTTCACATTATGAACTTATGCCCAGATACATGGACAGACGGATGAAAGCATTGAAACAGGGATCTTGAAGTTGGCCCATGAAGAAGCACCCGTTTTGGTTAAAAAGCAAGGAAAAGTAGAAAGTCAAACTTGGTTGACCACGAGCCAAGGTCACCATTGGAAAGAGGAGACTGAGCCGAACCAAAAAGCTAAGGGCCGCTAAACCAAAAAAAAGCAGCTCCAAGGCCAAAAAGCAAGGCCCTGAAGCTATGGAAGCATAAAACAAGAACTTTGGCAAAGATGAACAATATTTTAATATAACTAAAATATTAAAGTAAAAAGAGAAAAGCAAAGCATAAAGTATTGCTTTTGGCAAAAAGCAAGGCCCTTCCCAAGTATAAAAGAAGCTAGAGTCCTCTTGTTTTGAGCATCAAGCTTGTGGAGAGCAAGGAGACCCTCATCTTCATCCACTCGTTGCCGCTCAGCTCAGCCCAGCCCAGCTGCTCCCTAGCTCAGCCTGGCCGCCGCCCAACTCCGTCACCCCCCAGAGCCACTGCTGCCCAACTCTGTCGCACCTCCCGCCGTCACCGCCTATCTTTGAGATTCGAGATTTGTAGTTTGACTTGGGATTTGGACTCGGAATTGAATCTAGACTTGGATTTGTATTTTGGATTTGGTACTAGCCCGGTGAGAGATACTTGTGGGTTATCCCTATGGTGTGATCTTGTGCCTTGACATCGACATCGACTTGGATATCCTACATCGGCATATTTGTTTGTTTTGTGTTCATTGATTGTATTGATCCTGGCCAGTGTGCCCGTGGATTGTTCTTGAATAGATTCCTGAAAGGGGGCGAGGCCTGTTCCTCGCTCAGTGTGGTGTACTATGCAAGATTCCTATTCCTTTTGTTGCGAGACGCCAATGCCAAACTTGAGACGGAACTAGAGAAGGCCAAGAACGCAATCATAGCAGAAATTCGAGAGGCTAAATTAGGATTCCGGGAGAAGCATGCAAGCCTCCGAAAAGACATGGAAGCACAAAGAAGAGGTTGGAGAAATCTCCAAATGGGTTGAGGTTGTGAAAAAGAAAAAAAACAGTCCACACCTCAAATGCCACATCCATCATGATGGCCACGCAATCCAGGGCTCTACATATGTGAGTAACAGGCTTGCAAGCAAGCAACTCACCAAAAGAGGACGGTGAGACTTTATGCAGACATATAGGCCTCATTATGTCAAATACGCAGCGGAAATGATAACCAAACTTGAGACCACAAGAGCAAGTAGAGTGCAGAAAATAGACAGCGCAAGAGAAGGAGAGAGATAGGCGTGTAACTCTTCTCTATACACAAGATCCTGAGGAAAACTGAATGAGTACAAAGTGGGGATCATGGGGCCTATTTATATGGCCCCATGGATGCAATCGGCTAGCGCATGAAGTGCCACCAGCCCTCCACGACTGGGCAAAGCCAGTCAGCCAGCAGAAAAACACCACGACCTCCTCTGATCAATTCGGCCAGCCTTCAGGAACATATGAGTGTAGTCGGCCAACATCAGAGGCTCCTGCCAACATGTGGCATCCACCCACACCAAAGAAAAATGGGAAAAAAATACGGGGAGTGAGGAAAAATGATAAAACACCTATACAGGGCGGGCACACCCACAACAGAGGCCCTGGTGTCTGATTAAGATAGGAGATGACTTCTAACACCCCCTCTCAGCTCCTGGCTGTGAAATCAACCCAAGGGATTTGGAGTGCCACCTGAGCGTAGCTTGAGGTAGAGACTTCGTGAAGAGGTCCGCCGCATTGTCCTCCGTCGAACAATAAAGGAGCAAGATGTCACCAGCCAAGATCTTCTCACATACAAAGTGATATTGTATCTCTATGTGCTTGGTCCGGGCATGGAAGACCGGGTTCCGAGCAATAGCTATACAACTCTGGTTATCGCACTGGATGACTGTGGGCTCCTTCTGTGGAAACCCAATCTCGCCTAGCAGCCTCCGCAACCACACAACCTCGCAAGCAGCACCACAAGCAGCCCGGTACTCTGCATGTGTCGAAGATAGGGCAATAGTTGGTTGCCTCTTACTGCTCCAAGAAACTCCTCCTGAGCCAAGGGTAAAATTGTATTCTGAAGTAGATCTCCTCGTGTCTGGATCTCCTCCCCAATCTGAGTCACTCCAACCTTGGAGTCTGACTCCATCCCCTCCTATGTAAAAGAGTCCTAGATCCTTCGTACTTTGCAGATACCGCAAGATCCGCAATCTTGCATCCCAATGAGACTTCAATGGTGTCTGCATAAAAGAGCTCAACAGCCCCATGGAGAAGCTCAAGTCCAATCTGGTGTTCAGCAACCAGATCAATGAACCAACCAACTTCCGGTACTGCGAGGCATCAACTGGCTCACAAGGATCATTAACGGTTAACTTTGTGTTTGGGTCCATCGACGAAGGAATAGGCTTGCAGTTCTCCATCCCAAAGGCCTCAAGCATCTCATGAACATATCGCTGTTGAGAGACAAAAAACCCCCTCTGGGTCTGCCAGATCTCCAATCCCAAAAAGAAGTGGAGTAAGCCTAAGTCGGTCATCTCAAACTCCTTTGACAAGGCAGCCTTTGTCACACCAATGTGCTCCACATGACCGTCGGTGAGAATGAGATCATCTACATAAAGGATGATAATCGTAACCATGCCGCGTTCCCGAAAGAGATACAGGTTAGGATCTGCAACAACCGATCTCTGAAATCTAGTCCCAACAAAGAAGGAATCAATCTTTTGATTCCAAGCCCTGGGAGCTTGCTTAAGACCATACAAGGCCTTACGTAACCTTAAAACCTTTCCTTCTAATCCTGGAACAACAAAGCCTGGAGGTTGCTCAACATACACCTTCTCTTGCAGGTCACCATTAAGGAACGCAGATTTTACATCCATTTGATACACGGGCCACCTCTGAGAAGAAGCAAGGGCAAGAACGGTCCGAATCGTGGACATCCGTGCTGTCGGTGCAAAGGTATCCTCATAGTCGATGCCTGGCCGCTGAGCATAACCTTTAGCCACAAGTCTGGCTTTGTGTTTGTCCACCGACCCATCTGACGCATATTTGGTCTTAAAGACCCATTTGACACCAATGACTGACCGTTTCAACGGCCTCGATACCAACTCCCATGTGTTGTTCTTCTCGATGGCATCAAGCTCCACCTGCATGGCTTTCCTCCAAGTATCCTGTGAAAGGGCTTCCTTGACGGAAGTGGGCTCCTTGTCCCGCATAATACGAGACATCAGAGCATAGTTTACCTGAAGAAGCTTCGTTGTATTGCTTTTGTCTCAGACTCTATGTGATCTTCGAGGGCCGTCCTCTGTGGTCCACTTGGAGGGTAACTCCGTGACACCTGACTCCCAAAGGGTGTCCATCAACCACATGGGTACTCGAACGGATTGTGGAGCCTCCTGCTATTGCGGGGGCTCTGCTCCAGCTGCGGGCTCAACCTCCTGTGTTGAGTGAGGGTGATCAACTGGAGCAATGGTCTGGGAATCATCATCAGACTCCTCTAGATCTCCAAGAAGTGGTAGCTCCTCGACAGTGCATACTGGAACATGCTCATCAAAGACCACATCCTGGCTGACAACAATCTCATTCCTGTCTGGATCATACAATCTGTATATGGAAAGAGAATTATACTCCACAAATATAAGCTTGCGGGACTTGGAGTCAAGCTTCCCTCTCTGCTTCTTCGGAATATGAACATATGCATCACTCTCAAAAACACGGAAGTGCGAGACATCAGGTTTCCTGCCAAAGTATGTCTCAAACGGAGTCATGTTAGGTACTGAAGTCGTCGGAGTTCGGTTGAGGGTATGGACAGCCATTGCCACAGCCTCTCCCCAAAGTGGATGAGGAAGATCACGATGCTCCAGCATGGTCCTCGCCATCTCCACCACAGTCCTGTTCTTGCGTTCTACAACTCCATTCTCCGAAGGCGATCCTGTATTGGCCAGTTCCCTCTTGATGCCATGGTCTGCACAAAATCCGAGAAATATAGTCGACGAGAACTCACCTCCTTTGTCAGCCCTGAGAGTCTTTACCTGCAATCGAGACTCTTTCTCCACCATCACGTGCCAATCCTTGAACCGTGCAAAAGCTTGGTCCTTCTGTGAAAGAAAGTAGACCTACATGAATTTGGTATAGTCATCAACAAGCAACATGAAATAGAGAGATCCTCCCAATGATGGTGTCTGCTGAGGTCCACACAAGTCAGTGTGAATCAACTCCAACGGTTTTGAAGCCCGCCTGGAAGCCTGCTTCGGGAAGGATTCCCTGTGCTGCTTACCACGTATGCAAGAACTGCAACGTCCTTGCCTACTGCCAACATCTGGCAAGCCTTGCTGTTTCAGAACCAAAAAGAAGTCAAGGGATGGAGTCATGTGCCTGGAAGCACCACTGTCAAGAATCCACTCTCGGGTATCCTTCGCGATGAAGCCAACTGTCTCCTCGGTCGAAGATGAAGCATCGGATTCCATCATCTCTAAGTGCACAAATGCAGGATTCTTTGCAGCTGAGGCTGAAGAATCAGCACTCTTCCCAGTCCGCCTAGGACACTTCCTCCAATAGTGGCCTTTCTCGCCACAATCATTGCAGGATCGTTCGGCCTTCAGCTTCTCTCGTTCTGAGTGGGGCTTCTTCTCAGAAGACTTCTCCAGTAAAGCCTTCCCTTTGCCCTTGTTATTATTCCGGCCTTTCGACCGTTGGCCAGTTAAGGCCTCCGAACCTCCGCTGTGAGGAGGGCTTGTGAAACGTTCCTCCTGGTCCAAGACCATTGGCACAAGATCCTCCCAGGTAATGGTGCTGAGCCTGTCTCTCATAATCAAAGAGGAGTAGAAAGCAGAATACTGAGCAGGCAAGTGGGACAGCAAAGTAATGGCCATGTCTTCAAATGATATCTCCTTCCCAGCCTGGAGGACTTCCTGCTAAAGGGCCTGCAGCTTGTTAATGTGCTCCCGCATCGTCGATGACTTTGCAGGGTTCATACCCCGCATATGCACTTCCAAGGAGATCCTCTTCATGGGCGATACCCTGTTATAAAGAGAAGCCAAGTGCTGCCATATGCCTGTGACCAGCGTCATGTGCTTTACGTGATTGATTACTTGTGGTGTGCAATTGAGAAAAATAAATGATCGAACCCTGGCGTTGACACGATCCCACATCTGTGCCTGTGCCTCTCGGTCCATCTTCATCGACGGTAACTCCCCTTCCTCTACTTCCGACCGTGGAACCCCGATGACGATGAAATCAGCAAGGTCATATGACTCTAGCACAGACTCCATCATAACAGATCCCAAGGAAAACGGAATGAGTACAAAGTGGGGATCATGGGGCCTATTTATATGGCCCCATGGATGCAGTGAGCCAGCGCATGAAGTGCCACTAGCCCTCCACGACTGGGCAAAGCCAGTCGGCTAGAAGAAAAACACCACGGCCTCCTCTGATCAAGTCGGCCAGTCTTCAGGAACATATGAGTGCAGTCGGCCAGCATAAGAGGCTCCTCCCAGCATGTGGCATCCACCTACACCAAGGAAAAATGGGAAAAAAATACGGGTAGTGAGGAAAAATGATAACACCTATACAAGGCGGGCACACCCACAACAGAGGCCCTGGTGTCTGATTAAGACAGGAGATGACTTCTAACACATGAACATCCCTTTTGTAGATGCTTGGCGAGCTGGGAAGGACTCGATGAGGGAGAGGCCTCTCCTTCTCAAGTTCAAAGATACGGAGTCCCGTTTGGCTTTCTTGAAGAAGAGGGCCACCCTCTGTCTGAACCACCAAAATATACCTTGGAGATGACCTCACCCCCCTAGAGGTGGAACACTGGAAAGCCGGGATGGTTCAAGTTATGGAAGCTCACAAGGCAGGAAAATGGGCCGTTTATCGTGATGACCGAGTCATCATCACGGATAAATGCCCCATATAACGGTGCGGGGTCTATGAGACCACATACGCATTGAGGATAGGAGTATGGAATTGCAATGGAACTCTATGGTGAGACACAGGTTGCTTCACAGAGACTTGCACTGATAGGGATATTATCTTCTACATAGAAATGCATCAAAGCCTTGAGAGAGGGCTACCCAAAGTGGAGCGTTACACCATTACACATGGGAGTCGGCTTTCAGAGGACAAACACGCACCACGGGAGGGGGGGCATGGGTCGGGAGGAGTGGCATGCCTATTTCGCCTTCATTTGAGAGGCATGCTCACAATGGTTAGACACGATGAGGAGGCTCGCTTTATGTGGATGGGATTAGCCAGGCCTGGCTTGAGAGTGATGCATATTGCAGAATGCTACTTCCCACTAGAGAAATCATAATATGCATGCAAGTTGACAGAGAAAGGGGAGACTCCATATGCGCCATTATTTGTAGACATTGTAGAGTTCTCCCAACAAGGAGAGGTCCTCCTATTAATGCATGGACAAAAGGGGAACAAGTGCAGACATATGACTTTCAGGAAGATGCCATTACGTTGTCAGAAATTGACTTGGCTGAGATGGGCCTCCAGAGGGCCAACCAGGATATGGGGAATGCAACACCATATGGTAGACACACTTCTTGGAGATGGGGGTGCTGTCAGAATACGCAGCGGAGATGATGACCAGATCTGGGAACACGAGCAAAAACGCATGCAGAAAAATACAGCACAAGAGAGAGAGAGATGTAGGCGTGTAACTCTGCTCTATATACACAAGAAAATCCCGGGTATAATACACAAGTGGTATGGGGGCTGGGGGCCTATTTATATGCCCCCATATGAGCAATCGGCCTGCTGAAAAAGGCACTCCACGATTGCATCAAGTCGGCCAGCAGCATGCAGCCAGTCGGCCAGCACTGAGGGTCCACGACTGGTCAAGTATAGTCGGCCAGCTCCAGTATACACATCCTGACGTAGTCGGCCAGCAAATGGATCCTCCTGCCAACTCAGGGCTGCCTCCCAAGCCATATAAAAAAATGGAAAAAATAGGGAAAAAATGCGGAGAGTGGGGAAAAATGATAAAACACCTCATAAGGGCGGGCACACCCACAACAAAGGCCGTGGTGTATAAAACTAGACAGGAGATGACTTCTAACACCCCCTCTTAGCTCATGGCTGTGAAACCAACCACAAGGAGCTAGGGTGCTGCTTGAGCAAATCGTGAGAGAGCGACTTCGCGAAGAGGTTCACCGTACTGTCCTTCGTCGAACAGAACTCTAGCAAGATGTCATCAGCAACGATCTGTTCACGAACAAAGTGCCTCTGGATGACCATGGGTTCCTCCAGTGGAAGCCCAAACCTGCAATGCAACCTCTGCATCCTCACCACCTCATAAGCAGCATCACAAACAGCCCGGTACTCTGCCTCTGTCCTCGACAAGGTAAAAGATGACCGTCTCTTACTGCTCCGAAAAATTGCTCCTGGGCCTGAAGTAGATCTCCTCGTGTCCGGATCTCCTCCCCAAACTGAGTCACTCCACCCGTGGAGTCCGACTCCATCCAACAATCCCCCTCCTGTCTACAAGAGTCCATGATCCTTCGCACGCTTAGAAACCACAGGAAACGCAATCATGTCCCCCAAGGAGTCATCCGCAACCATGAGCTCAACTGCCTCATCAGGAAGCTCCCGTCCAATCTAGTGTCCATCAACCAGATCAATGAACCATTCTGCTTCTGAGTCAAAGAGGCATCACACAGCCCACAAGGATCAACACCTGTTATACGGTGCACAAACAGATCTGGATGTGGATCTGGATGTATGAATGCGTATGTGGAAATGGATGTATGAATGTGAATGTGGATGTGGATGTGGATGTATGAATGTGAATGTGGATGTATGAATGTGAATGTGAATGTGTGGGTGTGGAAATGGAAGTGTGGATGTATGAATGTGGATGTGGATGTATGAATGTGGATGTGGAAATGGATGTATGGGTGTAGATGTGAATGTGGATGTATGGATGTGGATGTGTGGATGTGGATGTGGATGTGGATGTATGAATGCGGATGTGGAAATGGATGTATGAATTTGAATGTGGATGTGGATGTATGAATGTGAATGTGGATGTGTGGATGTGGAAATGGAAGTGTGGATGTATGAATGTGGATATGGATGTATGAATGTGGATGTGGAAATGGATGTATGGATGTAGATGTGAATGTGGATGTATGGATGTGGATGTGTGGATGTGGATGTATGGATGTGGATGTGAATTTGGAAATGGATGTATGGCTGTGGATGTGGATGTATGCATGTGGAAGTGGATATGGATGTGGATATGGATATGTATATATGAATGCGAATGTAGAAGTGGATGTATGGATGTGGAAGTACGAATGTGGATGTGTATGTGGAATAATAAATGCCAATGAGTATGTGAAATGATATGACGTCGATATATGAGTGAATGGATGAGATGTGATGGCATGTGAATTGGGATGTGAATAAATGATATGTGATGTGAATGAATCTGATGTGATGAGATGGAAAATGATATGATTGGATAAGAATGAGTACACATATGAATAGAATGTGGAATAAGTAATGTGGATTGATGAGGGATAATGTGGAAAGATGCGAGTTCATTATAGAAACTATATTTGTAAACTGTTTGTAAATGACTGTTTTATGTCAAGAATGCTGGGGAAGCATTTTGACCGTCTTGTGATTAAGGTCGTGGGGACCGAACTGATAAAGTTGCAACTGCTGACGGAGAGTCAATGGAGGACGTCTCGCGTAGCAAGGTCGGTCGAGGTCTTGACCAGCCTCGGTTCGATTTAAATAGTGAGATTCTGGTACAGTGGATGAGGGACCAAGGAAGCGGCCTATGAGTGAAGTGCTAGGTGACCTGCGAAGGATCCTAGAGGGTGCTGACTATACTGTGCTCGGGCTCTGGGTCGCTGAAGATACCCACATGTGCGTCGTGGAAGATATTGGAATAAGGAGTAAGAGTTGTTTTTTGAAACCGGGCATGGATCTGGTTGATTGACCATGCTAGTCCTCAATGGATGAGTCCATGGCTCTTTTATATGGATCTGTTGGTTGATCTTTCTGATCTTCCACGGAGATTCCATTTTGTTATGTGAATATATTGCCGGTTACTATGAGCTAGGAACTATCGAAAAGGCCCCTGAGTGAACAGGTGGTGTGATAAAAAACAGAAGCAGGAGGGAACACACACAAGAGAAGCAAACCCTAATCCATAACCATCAATCATAAAGAAGGAGAGAAGCCATAGTCACCATCTCTCTCACACACACAAAAGGGAACACAACATAGTGTTATGTCCACACTACAAAGTAAACCTAATGTAATGTCCACACCACACATGACCAGCTGGACACGGTCATAAACACACCACACGATATCTTTCTACCATACTGTCACTCTGTCAGCACCCATGTGCTATCCTCCAGCTGTATACGAGCTTGACATTTCAACACTCCCCCTCAAGCTCGACATGTCCATCTCTAGGACTCCCAATCTAGTACGGAAATACTCGAACTTATCCTTACCAAGTGCTTTGGTAAAGATATCTGCAACCTGCTCATCTGTCTGCACATATGTCAAATCAACATGCCCATCTAGCACTTTCTCTCTGATGAAGTGATAGTGGACCTCAATATGTTTGGTCCTGGCATGATAAACTGGCTTGCTAGCAAGCTGAATACTACTCATGTTGTCACAATGAATCACAACTCTCATATCACTCTGTATCCTGACATCATCTAGCAACTTTTTCAACCACATAGCCTCACATGCAGCTATGGCTGCTCCACGATACTCTGCCTCTGTTGTAGATAAAGCAACTGTAGGTTGCTTTTTACTGCTCCAACTCACAGCTCCACTACCAAGGCTGAAAACATAGCCACTGGTAGATCTCCTGTCATATGCACTACCGGCCCAATCTGCATCTGTATATCCATAGACATGCATGTCTTTTCCTGCCTCATAGAAAAGACCATAATGCACGGTAGTTTTGACGTATCTCAGAATACGTCTCACAGCATCCAAGTGAGGTTTACGAGGACTCTGCATAAACTGACTCACCAAACCAACTGCATAACTGAGATCTGGCCTCGTAATGGTCATGTAGATAAGACTACCAACCATTTTCCTGTACATGGTGATATCATCAAGCTCATCACCCAAATCAGCCCTGAGCTTCATGTTTTGCTCTAATGGTGTCAACATTGGTTTGCATGCTGTCATACCATACTTTGCCAGCATGTCAAGTGCATATTGCCTTTGCACCAACCATATACCCTTGCTTGTTCTAATCACCTCAATGCCAAGAAAGAACCTTAAATCACCAAGATCTTTCATATCAAACTCTTTGCATAAAGAGGCCTTAACCTCATCAATGCCTTTCCCACAATCACCTGTGATAATCAAATCATCAACATAAATGACTATCATCACGATACCATCATGTGTCTTCTTCACATAAAGTGAAGAGTCTGCATTTCCAACCACAAATCCAATACTGACAAGATATCTGCTGATCTTGTCACTCCAAGCACGAGGTGCTTGCTTCAAACCATAGATTGCTTTCTTTAACCTGCAAACAAAAGTCGGATATTTTGGATGTACATATCCTTCTGGCTGTTCCATGTACACCTCTTCTTGTAGTTCACCATTCAAGAAAGCATTTTTGACATCCATTTGATGTAAAGCCCAACCTTTTTGTGCTGCTAGTGCAATGATAGACCTCACTGTAGCCATCTTAGCCACTGGGCTGAAAGTTTCATCATAATCAAGACCATAAGTTTGTGCATATCCTTTAGCGACCAGCCTTGCCTTATGTCTCTCTAGGCTGCCATCTGACTTGCACTTTACCTTATACACCCATTTGCAACCAATTGCATTCTTTCCTTGCGGTAACTCAGCCAATTACCATGTATCATTTTTGTCCAAAGCATCCATCTCTTCATCCATGGCTTTCTGCCATACATGCTCTCCAACAGCCTCTGTATAGCATGTAGGTTCCACATGCTTTACCATAGATGTCATGTATGCATAGTGCATAGCAAAATCTCTATATGTCAGTCTTTCCACTGGATATCTGACTCTCTGGGATCTCCGCAATGCATGCGGGTCACTCTGTACACCTGTAACACGAGCATGTGGTGGCACATATCTGTCCTGCCTAGCACCAGCAGGTGTGCGTAAAACAGGTATCCCAAGCTCCTCATCCAAACTCTCTGAGCTAGAGGACTCATAGCCTGTGATTCCAATTCCTTCGACTTTCTTCTTGCCTTTATCCATAGCACTACTCCCAGTGCTCACACTCTCATGCCTCAACCGTCCTGACCATGGACGTACACTGCTACTACTCTCAGCTTCTGCTGCTGGCCCAGACATAGTAGTAGAGCTCGAACTTGCTTGTGATGGCAAGTTCACAGATACATTAGCCTCAAGTGTGTCAATGACTCCCTCATCTCTTGCTTTGTACCAACTAGCAAGCTCATCAAACACCACATCACGTGAGATGACTACTTGTCTAGTTTGAGGGTTATAACATTTGTAAGCCTTTCGATCCTGTGCATATCCAACAAATACACATTTCTCTGCCTTAGGATCCAACTTCCGTCTTCTTTCATCAGGCACATGGACATAAGCTACGCATCCAAAGACTTTGAGATGTCCAATGTCTGGCCTGTAACCTGTAAGCTGCATCTCTGGCGTGCTTCCATGAATGGCTGCTGTAGGTGTTTTGTTCAGGATATACACTGCAGTAGCACATGCTTCTGCCCAATAGTAATCTGGCATGCTCTTTTCATTGAGCATTGCCCTTGCCACTTCACATATGACTCGATTCTTTCTCTCAGCCACACCATTTTGCTGAGGTGTATACCTGCATGTCAACTGTCTCCTTATCCCATGCTTCCGCAAGAAATGCTCAAAAGCTTTTGAGGTGTATTCACTACCTCCATCTGTTCTCAGACACTTAATCCAACAGCCATATTGTTTTTCTACAAGAGCCTTGAAATCCATGAATTTTTCCAGTACTTCACTCTTCTCTCTCAAAAAATATATCCATGTCATCCTGCTGAAGTCATCTATAAATGTCACATAGTATAGACTTCCTTTGATAGATGGGTTTTGTGCTGGGCCCCATACATCACTGTGCACTATCTCAAGTGGTCTATTACTCATGTTTCCTTCTCTAGGAAACCTCAACCTTGCCTGCTTTCCAAACTGACAGGCTTCACACACATGCATATGTCCATCATATTTGAATCGAGGCAATCCACTGACAATGCCTCTTGTTTGCATGTTCTTTAATCTCTGTATATTGACATGGCCAATCCTCTTGTGCCACATGTCAATATCCTGCACAATCCCATTGCTCTTTGAAAACATGGCTGAGCTCAATTCTGGTATGCCTGCATCCAATTTGAACAACCTTCCTTCCTTCTTGCCCTTGGCAATCAATCTACAGCCATGCTTAAAGTCTTCCACAAAACAACCATTCTCATTGAATCTTACTTGTAATCCCTGCTCAACCATTTGGCCTACTGATGCCAAATTCTTTGTGATGGATGGTACATATAACACTATAGACATATTCTTCACATTTCCATCATGCATCCTCAAAGGCACACTGCCAACATGTGTTATAAGATGCTGAGTATCATCTCCTGTGACCACATAACCATTTGTATCCAATGGTTGCATCTTCTCAAACCACTCCCCATGACATGTCATGTGGTTTGAGGCACCTGAATCCATATACCATGACTCATCTCCTGCATTCTGAGAATCCATTGTCCCCATAACATGCTTCATTGCAAAAAGATGATTCGAACTCCCATCATTGTTACTAGTAGATGCATAATTTCCATGTTGTGGTCTTCCATTCCTCATATCATTCTGCTTTTTGTAACAATCTTTTGCCATATGTCCAAGTTTGCCACAATAGTGACATTCAATCCCATTCAAATTTTGTTGAGGACCTTGCCATCGTCCTCTACCACGAGCACCTGTTCCAAATCTCCCCCTATGGGATTGAAATCCACGACCTCCACGTGATCCAAATGATGACTGTGAATTCTGAAAATTCTGATTTGATTGTGGTTGAGTAGACCTGTCATTCCAACCACATCCTCCACGGCCTTGAGGGGTAAATCTCCCCCTGCCTCGAAAGCCTCTAGATGAGTAAAAAACTTGATTCCTTGCATGCTCATTATTGCTTGATGAGGATGCACCACCTGTAACACTCATACCACCAAGACCAAGCTTCAATTCTTCCACAATGAGCAATGACACAAGCTCATTAAAGTCTGGCATTCCTCCCAACCTTACTGAGATGGAAGTGTCAAAGGATTTGTATTCTTTGCCTAAACCACGCAATGTGAGAGCAACCAAATCATCATCATCCATTGGGGCATGGATTGATGACAAGGAATCTGCATAACCCTTGATTTTCTGAACATACTCATGTATATTCCGATTCCTTCGTGTTACACTGTGAGTCTGTTGCTTTAGTTGTATCTTCCTTGCAGCAGTGTCTGTCTCATACATTCGGCATAATATACCCCATGCTTCTTTTGGTGTATCTGCATCTTGGATGTGAATAAGCAAGGCATCTGTTACACATATGGAAAAATAATGCAACACCTTCGAAGACCGCTCTACCCATTGCTTGTGAGCCAGTAACTGAGCATTATTTGGTTGAGGAGGTAGGTATGGTTTCGGGTCTTCCTCCGAGACAAGACTCCATAAACCTTTGCCTTTCAAAAAACTCTTCATTCGAAACTTCCACACTTGAAAGTTAGTGCGATCAAGCTTCTCTCCAACAATCTGTATCGGACCATCTCCCATTGTTGCAAAAAATGTAGTAGATGTACCCCGTCGATCACAATGTATGAAGTACCTGTAATGCTCCAAATCTCTCCAAATCACATCAAATGCTTGCAAATTGTGTGCATTTACATCCCACAATGATTCATCAACAATGTACACTCGATCAAAGTTGAAAACACATGATACTCCACAAAAAAATTTCTGGTTTTTTTTCTCGCCAGAGAACCAGTCAAAGATCTTGCTCTAAATCCTTCAAATCTTGCCCAAATGCAATGATTCAACTTGAAATGGCTTCCCAGCACATTGCTCCAACATATCCTAGAAGGGTTTGATCAAATTCTTCAAGGGGAATGAGAACCACCAATTTTTGTAGCTTCTGGTTTGCCTTTTTCTGCGTCTGTCAGGTACCACCTCTCACTAAAAATGCTCTATCTCCTTCAAATCTTCTCCAAATTCAAAACTTTTTGATTCAAAAGTTTAGCAACTCATAGAACTCTACTTGTACCAAAGGAATTAGGGCAATTTGATATAGACAAGGATTAATGCCTTGATTAAAAATGCTCTGTTTCTGGACAGACTTTCTGCAAACCTGCACACCTCTGATAAATCACTTCAATGAGCTCCAAATACATCAAATGAGCTGCAACCAAGCATCACAAGGCCTTAGCAATGTCTTTTCTAAACTCCCCAAGCTTTGAATGGCATCAAATAGCTTAGAAATGAGTGAATTGCATGAAATCAAATCAAACTTTCCAGATTTCTGCACAGATATGCGCCGCCTGCTCCTGTGGGCTGTAGAGAGAGGGGAAATCACAATTGAAGTGATAGGCTTCTTAGCAATGACCTAATCTACCTTGGGTATGAAGGGTTTAGCTCAATTTTCTCTCTAGCTCCTGCAATCAATCCTCCACGGAGGGTATGTCCACTGTTTTTGTGAAAAACCAGAACTTTTTGCAAAAATTCACTTCCACTTGATTTTGCTCAAATATGTATGCATCAATCTGCTTCAAGATTCAGTATGTTGCTTGTGCCCACTTTGCTAATACATGTGCTAGTTCAAATACACGTGCCTTTGTGTATACATTTTCCAAGAGTACATTCACTTCAAGCTTTCCATGAAAGCTTAGAGAAAAACCAGAAATTTTCTGCTTGCTTTATGCACTTCAATCTTCACTGAACCTGCTCTTTGATACCTGCAATCTGCAGAGGGGGTCTTGCTACACTCACCAATGGTCCTTAGCTCTCAGATCTGATGCCGGTGTGTGCTCCACAGCTTTCTTTTACTCCACAGCTTCAATGGCTTCCTTCACAGCTTTTTCTTCTTCTTCCCTCTTCTCTCACTCACTCTCACAACACAGCTAATGAGCTCTTGACTCTGATACCATGATAAAAAACAGAAGCAGGAGGGAACACACATAAGAGAAGCAAACCCTAATCCATAACTATCAATCATAAAGAAGGAGAGAAGCCATAGTCACCATCTCTCTCACACACACAAAAGGGAACACAACATAGTGTTATGTCCACACTATAAAGTAAACCTAATGTAATGTCCACACCACACATGAGCAGCTGGACACGGTCATAAACACACCACACGATATCTATCTACCATACTGTCACTCTGTCAGCACCCATGTGCTATCCTCCAACTGTATACGAGCTTGACATTTCAACATGGTGAGCGTTCTAGTTACCAATGATGCCATAAGTACAGCGATGAATGAATGATTGAAATATGGATTCAACCATAGATTTTGAGGATTGTGATCAGTGACTTAATGTTTTCAATAAAGGATTGTTTTAAAGATAGCTGATGCTAAGAAAAAAGGCAATTTCATATTGGGTGTGTAAGTGGTGTGACTAGTTTTATGTTTGCATGAACATCCGGCTAGGGGGCCTGGGAACTCTTTTCCCTGGTACCTGGGACAAAACCTAACCAAATTCCTAATTGGATCCCATCACTACAGTGGTTGGGCGGTTGGCTAACCCATGGGACTTGATGGGGTTAGGCTAGACTGATGGATCCGTAAAATGAGACTCAATTTCTATTGTAGTATGCTAGATGAAGTAAATTCAGGATAGTAATTGTTCTGTGGAAAGGGAATCAACCTCTGTGCCTCTCGATGGAAAAAAAAGCGTTGATCTCTATGATCCAAGTGCAAGTTTCTTCCTTGATCTGACCAAGGGACTTTAGGTCCGGTCGGATCAGTTTGGTCAGTAATGACCCTGACTACATTAGAGTAAAATTTTATCCTGGAGGAATCGCCTCTGCTTTCCGGGCAAGGGAAGTTTTTCTAGGTTCGGTTTTGGAAGAACCGAGGAGTTAGTCACGTGTCTGGATATCCGTGGGCGAGGCCCCGAGTGTAGGACTCTGCCCCGTGCAAGATGTGCTACTTCCGCTACTAGCACCCAGAATCCGTTGCGCGGTGGGGACGGGGACCTTACAGGTGGTCACTCCAAAAACCAAAACCGGGAAGATTTCCCATGCCTGGAAAGCGGGGACGATTCCACCTTTTTGAATTTTCTTAACGGGTTTTTTTTCTAACGAGATCAATTCTAAACCATCCTTCACCTGAATAAACCAGATAGAAGGAAACTATCACTGATATAATTTGATTATCTGAGTAATTTCAATGCTTTTTTTCTAATCAAGGTCAGGCACAGTCGTTGATCCACACAATTGAGAAATTTATCAGGGAATTAATTAGCTACTCGAATCCTAGTGTAATCCTAAGATTTTTCAGTTTGATTATTAAAACTCCACTGATTCCAGCCTAACCCCATCCGGCCCATGGGTTAGCCACCACCCTACCACTGGAATCGGTAGAACCAAACAAGTACTCACCCAACCATAATTCAAATGCCTTTCTTAACTTTAGCTTTAGAAAACAGATATGCACACACTCCTCTTTAAAACTTTAATATAAAAATAATCCATTGACAAAACAGATACGATCACAGATTTCATAATTCAAAATTTCCATTCAATCCCTTGTTTCACAAAAACAATACCACTCTGGACTCTCCGTTGGGACTAGCTGGTCAGCAACGAGATCGAGTAACAGATTACAATAATCACTTCGTCAACATACATATATATATCTTCCTCGACATACCTATGGGTGTCCTAAGCACCGCGAGCCCGTGCATCGCCTGGTCAGAACCCTCGAGGATCCTCCTTAGGTGTCCTGGTACTTCACTTAGGGACCGCTTCGTCGGCCCTCGCCCATCGTACACCGAAAGCACACCATTTTTTACCATACCCAGGCTGGTCAAGACCTGGGCAGGTTTTTGCCATGTGAGCTGTCCTTTGAACACTGCCCGCCAGCTGTCGCAACCGAACTTCCCTTAGATAAACATATATGCCAAATGCTCCCTCCAGCATTCTGGCATAAGACAATCCTTTAAGAAAACAGGGTTTCTATGCAAGTTTTCAATTTTGTTTTTGTTTTTGAATACAATGGTTATATCTTAATTTCGTATCCCAATACTTCTAGATCACAGGTCTGGATTCCCAACAAGCAGAATTCCTCAAATTTTGTAATCTTGATCCTCAGATCAAAATCAAAGGTCTCAACTTAGTTTCAGATTCAGTGGGTGATATGAGTGTATTTTTCTTGAACTGGACACATCGTCATTGATCGAAACTGACGAAGGAAATAGGTCTTGGTCAAAAGTCTGAATCAGAGTTTGAGTCTGGAAAGGTTCTTCCTAAACTATCTTTCTCAAAAGGTAATATTTTAATTTCTCCTTTTTTTAAATTTCATTCTTTGAATATTTGCTTACAGATTTCTAAACTAAACATGAATTCCTAGGAGGAATAAAATAATCATTTATCTCGATCTCCAACTTCGATACTTTATTTGAATTTTCTCACTCCCATCTCAGTGAATATGAAATGGTAGAATTTCTTCTCACATATTATCTACTTATTCATTTTTTCAATTTTTACGAAAATTAACAGAGGATTAAAGAGAACCCTTATTTTATTATAAAAATTCTATATGCATCTAATTATGCATAAAATCCAATTCTGATGAAAGTCACACTTTTATCATCATAAAAATCATTTATGATGAAAATCACTCTTTTAACATGAAAGAATTTCTTTTATGCATATGTTTATGCATACAAATCATTTATGATGAAATTCACTCTTTTAATATAAAAGAATTTCTTTTATGCATCCATTTATGCATAAAAATCATTTATGATGAAAATCACACTTTTAATATATTAAAAAATCTTCTATGTATATATTTATGCATACAAATCATTTATGATGAAAATAACTCTTTTAATATAAAGGAATTTCTTTTATGCATCCATTTATGCATAAAAATCATTTATGATGAAAATAACACTTTTAATATAAAAAATCTTTTATGCATATATTTATGCATACAAATCATTTATGATAAAAATCATTCTTTTAATATAAAAGAATTTCTTTTATGCATCCATTTATGCATAAAATCATTTATGATGAAAATCACTCTTTTAATATAAAAAATCTTTTATGCATATATTTATGCATACAAATCATTTATGATGAAAATCACTCTTTTAATATAAAAGAATATCTTTTATGCATCCATTTATGCATAAAAATCATTTATGATAAAAATCACACTTTTAATATATAAAAATCTTTTATGCATACAAATCATTTATGATAAAAATCACTCTTTTAATATAAAAGAATTTCTTTTATGCATCCATTTTTGCATAAAAATCATTTATGATGAAAATAACACTTTTAATATAAAAAAATCTTTTATGCATACAAATCATTTATGATGAAAGTCACTCTTTTAATATAAAAGGATTTCTTTTATGCATCCATTTATGCATAAAAATAATTTATGATGAAAATCACTCCTTTAATATAAAAAATTTCTTTTATGCATATATTTATGCATACAAATCATTTATGATGAAAATCACTCTTTTAATATAAAAGAATTTCTTTTATGCATCCATTTATGCATAAAAATCATTTATGATGAGAATCACTCTTTTAATATAAAAGAATTTCTTTTATGCATACATTTATGCATAAAAATCATTTATGATGAAAATCACTCTTTTAATATAAAAGAATTTCTTTTACGCATACATTTATGCATAAAAATCATTATGATGAAAATAACACTTTTAATATATATATATATATATATATATATATATATATATAAGTCTTTTATGCATATATTTATGCATACAAATTATTTATGATGAAAATCACTCTTTTATGATCAAAATAAAAATTTCAATATGCTTCCTTCTATGCATAGAATTTAATTCTAAACAAAGTTACACTTTTTTTTAATAAAATATTTTTAGTAAGCATTTTTTTATACCTCGGATGAAAAATAACACTTTAAGAATATATATACGATGGGAATTTTTCTTTTTGAATTAAAAAAAATAAAACTTATTTTACACAATTTTAAAAAATTTTGGCATAACCTCCTTTGTATGGTTGGCCATTTTTCAATTTTTAACTCTCTGAAATTAATTAGAATTTCACCAAGAGTATTTAAATCATTCTAATGTAAACATTTTCTACTTATTTAAGAGAAACATTATGAAAAAACTTGATTTTATCCATTAATCATTCATCTAGGATAAAGAATGGTTGGATTTACTAAAGAAGAGAAGGAAATGCCTTTTTTCAATGAGGCATAACATCATATTCATATTAGAGAAGACAAAAATCATAAGAAACCATAAAATGAAATAGAAAAGAGAAGAATCTCTAACTTACAAGGAGAATTTGAGAGCTTTCCTTTGGCTTGATGGTTTGAGGGATCTACTCTTGTTTGAAACAAGAGTGGCCACCAATCTTTAGAAGAGGGAAGGTAAAAAACTAATGAATTATGAGTAAATTCATAATTTTTGGCTCTTGGGAGAAGTAGGATAACAGTGCAAAAACACTATTGAGCTTCAAAAAAGGGGAAGGCTTCTATTTATAGGAAAAAATGAGCTTCTAACCAAGCCAATTGATTTTAGAATTTTCCAGATCAGTTTGGTGAATTTTTGACCATTTTTGGGTCAGTTTAGTCCAGTTTTTGGATCTAGTTGAAACAGGAGAGAGGAGAGATAAAAATATCTAATTATTTGGGAGTCTTAAACTCTCCCACACATGTGATAGGTTCCTCCTTCATTTCTTCTAAATATCTCTTTTTTTTAACTATTAACCTTGTCCTTAGTCAACTCTTCATCTTATGTGAGTATTTACTCATTTTTGGGAGATTTTTCTTTTATTCTTCTATTTATATCCTCCCTACATTTGGATGAATCTTATTGGTCGATAGGAACTTTAATTTAAAATTTTGAAAAAATCTTGACCCCCAGGATAATGCCTCTTGAACAGATTATACTTAATTTCTAATGCACCTTCTGAAAATCTTTTTGAACTTCTGTTTCAGGGAAACTTATTTCAATAAGATGATATATTTTTCCATCCAAAAATATTTAAAAACTGAATTACCACTCTCTAGAAGATTTTCTCTCTCTAGGTCAAAACTAGTAGAAACAAGATCTTTTATATTTCTGAAGAGGGATTTGATTACAGGGGAAGATGCTGGACATCTTGAGAGGTTGGGGAGGAATCTTACATTCTCTCCCACTTGAAAAACGCGAGATGTCCTCATCTTGCAAACTGGGGGTAATCCCGACAGATCGGCTTCATTCTCCCAGGTGGCATCTTCAAAAGGAGAGAACTTCCATTTTACCAATAATTCTCTGAGAATTCTGTTTCTGAGAATCTTTTCTCGAACATTAAAAATTTCTTCAGGTTGGAGTTCCATCTGCCCTTAGGTTGAGGTTAGGATTTCATCATCAAGTATATGATTTGGGCTTGGCACATATTTCTTTAGAAGGCTTACATGAAATACATTATGAACTTTGAGATGAGGAGGCAGAAGAAGCTCGTAGGCTAAGTCACCTACCTTCTTTGTAATCAGATATGGCCCACAATATCTGGGGGATAACTTCTTGTACTTCCCAAGAGATAGAGAACTTCTTTTGGGCCGTACTCTAATGAAGACCATATCCGCTTCTTCAAACTTTCTATCTGTCCTTTTTTTATTTGCATACTGCTTCTGTCGATCCTGTGCAGCTTTAATATCTTTACGAATTGACTGCATCTGCTGCTCCATGTTGTCAAGCATCTGTCTGGACATCTCGACCCTAATCAATGGGTCAGACCAAGTTAATGGAGTTAAGCAATCTTGTCCATACAGAGCTTTAAAAGGGCTCATCCCGATACTTCGTTGATAAGAAGCATTGTAGGTGAACTCAACTAGGTGCAGATAGCTTAGCCACTTCTTGGGTTCCCTACCACAGCATGATCGAAGTATATCTTTGATTACTTGGTTTACCCTTTCAGTTTGACCATCGGTCTCAGGGTGATAAGCTGTGCTGAGATCCAAGAAAGTTCCCACTGTTTCGAAAAATGCAGTCCAGAACCTTGAAGTAAATTTGGGATTTCGATCACTTACTATTCTCGTGGGTAGGCCATGCAATCTGAAGATTTCTTTGAGGAACACTCTGGCCACATCCACTACAGTGTAGGTTTCTTTTACTAGGATCAGATGGGCAACTTTGGTTAGTCTATCAACTACCACAAAAATAGAGTTGTAACCTGATTGTACTGAAGGTAATCCAGTAATAAAGTCCATACTGATACATTCCCACTTAATCTGGGGGATGTCCAATGGATGTAACTTCCCAGGCATTTTTACTCTTTCAGCTTTGACTTTCTGGCATGTCAGACATTGACGTACATGATTCAGTACATCCTTTTTCAGACCAGGCCAAAAGAAGCTTTTCTTTAAAGACATGTAGGTTTTGATGAAACCTAGATGTCCTGCTATAAGGCTCTCATGGGCTTCATTTAGAATTTAGTCCTTGGTTCCCTCATCATTGAGAATGCATAGCCTGTAATTATAGTACATAATGCCATCATCCAGGCTGTACCCTTGAACTCTGTTCAACTCCTGTGGAGTTTTTCTTTCCTGCATAAGTAGGGTAGCAATAGGGCCAAAGAATCTATCCTGCATGATCTTCTCTCTTGCTTTAATAATCAAAGGATTTGATACTACAGTAATTGCAAGCAAGGAGGCTTTTCTGGTGAGGGCATCTGCTACCACATTTTCTTTGCCTGGGCGGTACTTGATTTCAAAATCAAACTCCTGTAAGGTCTGCATCCACCTTCTTTGGCGCATGTTGAGGTCCTTCTGAGTGAAGATCCACTTTAAGCTCTGATGATCTGTCACATCAAAGTGAATCTTTTTCCCATTAGGTAATGTCTCCACAACTTTAAGGCATGGACTACTGAAAGTAATTTCAGGTCGTGGATAGCATAATTCCTCTCCTACACGACGGAAGGAAATGGTTCCATTATGACACTGAATGTCAACTTGATTTTTGTGGAGCCAATCCATTCCGAGAATCCCGTCGAAAACTCCCAAAGATATAACTCTGAATTGACAGTCAGTTAAACTCCCATCTAGGTTGAACTGAATACGTTCTGTTTCAAGGTGAGTGAAAAGAATCTTCCCACTTGCCAATTCAACTTGCATAGGTTTCCGTGATTTCTGATCTAAGACTAGCTTACGCAAGCATCCAGGGGTAATGAATGAATGAGAACTGCCTGAATCAATCAAAATCTTAAAAGGTTTACCTTGATACTCTGTCAGAGTATGGATGACTGAGAACTGACGGTTAGGCCCTTGTTTTTCAATTGTAGCATAGATCTGCCCTCTTTCCTCTTCTACTACATCTGAAATTGTGACTGCTCTGGCTGCTGCAAACTGAGGTGGAACTCTTTCTCTTTGGTTGGCCTAGTTCATGGAAGGAGTTCTGAGGTTACTCTGGACAGAGGCAGATGGCTGAGCTAGAGTTCTTTTGGGGTTTCCCTGGCTTGGGCGAGACGGACCTTGATTAGACTAGTATGAAGGGGTTGGTCTCTAAATTCGGGGTCCTTGACTTCCCTGTCCCCTTGACATGGTAGGAGTCAGGCAGTCTTTCAGTTGGTGACCAAAACCTTGGCATCCAAAACATCGGTTTTCACTTCTGAGTTCATCCTTCTGATTTCTTGAAAAAGGCAGGGCTCCTGAGAAAGTATTATGGGGGAAGGGTCTTCCTTCACTTTGGAATCTTCCTGCATCCTGATTCTGATTTGGGCCTTGCTACCTCTTCAGGGGTGGAAAGTTTGAAGTACTTCCCTGGGCTTGGAATCTTTTAAAGTTAGAGGGTGCAGGCTTTGGCGGGACCTTTACTACAAAGGCTTTGGCAAATTCTTTGCCATTCTTACTGCTTCAGCCATGGACACTGGCTTGGCATTTTTGACCAGTGTGTCCAAGGGTTCGTTCATTCCCCGAATGAACCTGGCCATGAGTTGTTCTTCATCTAGAGGTGGTGAATATTTGAGTAGAAGATCAAAGACCTGGTGATATTCCTTGATGGTTTTGCTCTCCTGCTTTAGCTCTAAGAATTTGTTCATTTTGATTTCCAAAAATCTAGGGGGACAAAATCTCTTTCTCAAATAGGTTTTTAGGTCGTTCTAGGACTGAGTATTTCTATCCAGACGTTTGGTGTCACAGTGGTTCCTCCATGCTACCCTGGCTGTTTTCACTATTTCTAGCCGGGCAAGAACCATTTTGCTCCACTTTGTAGTCTGTGACGTCAAAATATTCTTCCATGGCTTCCACCCATTTCTCCACAGCCTCGCCTAGGTTCTCCCCTTCTCCTTTGAAGGGTCCTGGCTGAGTCCTATGAAGAGCCTTGCGAACATTAGGGTCAAGCTCATCATCTTCAGAGAGAGGGTCTGGCTGACGGCCACGATTTCCTTGTCTCATGATTCTGATAAAAATTTATATATTATTGATTTTTTATTTTGATATCATCCACGAGATCCTAAGACTTATGAGGTTCGGAAAACAATTTCTTAAACAAGACAATGATCTTATTAGAGATCTACGACATATGTCCAATAATAGATTTTTCTTTATCAGATCATCCATAAACAATCACTTATACAACAGGAAATTTTTCTCCGAAAAACATTTCTTTATTTATATAAAAGTTGCAATATGTACATAGAGCAGCTCGGCTCCAGAATTCAAAATCTCCTCGGGAGTTGCATAAGACGACGGTACTAGGCCATAGCCATGCCCTGATACAAACGTTCACTTACTGACAAGGGAGCTCCTATTTTCTCCTTAGGAATAAAACAACTAAGGAGTCTGTAGACTTGGCATGAAGTCTAAAATTCCAAGGCGTCGAATGATATAGAATGACGCCACGCACCATTTTCAGCTTTAACAGAATCATTGCCAATGAGAGGTTCTATCACAGCATTGCACGGCGGTCGCAAGAGACGTGGACATAGTGTCCTGCAAACCACTTATGCTGTTGTCTCTCCGCTGCCGCTGGGTTAGGAAAATATAAATCCTCGAAATGGCATGCGAGTCTTGCTTGGCTTGATCGAGTTGAAGCAGAAGAAATGAGATGCTCGAAGGCGAATGCAGTCATATCTTGAGACTGGGTGAGGTCGGGAATACCAGATAAATAGGAAACTTCCATCTATAAAAATAATGTCTTTGATTAAAAATTCTTCATTAAAGAAGCTTACGGAATGAAAATACATTATGAAAAATGCTTTTTCTGAGTTTTTATTATCAATTTCTGATAAGAATTTGTTTATCCTTATTAGCTGATATCCTCTGTGAGATCCCTTTGCCCCCTCCATGCACCGGACTCCCGGTATAGCTGACAGAGCAGAAGCAGTCCCCTCATGCGCGGGGCAGGGTTTCTCACTCGGGGCCTCCCACCAATGTCCGGGCACGAGACTAGGCTGGTGGTCACTCCAAAAACCAAAACCAAGAAAATTTTCCATGCTCGAAATGCGGGGACGATTCCACCTTTTTGAATTTTCTTAACAGATTTTTTTTCTAACGAGATCAATTCTAAACTATCCTTCACCTGAATAAACTAGATAGAAGGAAACTATCACTGATATATTTTGATCATCTGAATAATCTCAACGCCTTTTTCTAATCAAGATCAGGCAAAGCCGTTGATCCACTCACTTAAAAAATTTATCAGAGAAATAATTAGCTACTTGAATCCTAGCGTAATCCTAAGATTTTTCAGTTTGATTATTAAAACTCCACTGATTCTAGCCTAACCCCAGCCCCCACCCTACCACTGGAATTGGTAGAACCAAACAAGTACTCACCCACCCATAATTGAAATGCCTTTCTTAACTTTAGCTTTAGAAAACAGATATGCACACACTCTTCTTTAAAACTTTAATATAAAAATAATCCATTGACAAAACAAATATGATCACAGATTTCATAATTCAAAATTTTCATTCAATCCCTTGTTTCACAAAAACTGTACCACTCTGGACTCTTTGTTGGGACCAGCTGGTTAGCAACGAGATCCAGTAATAACAGATTACAATAATCACTTCATCAACATACATATATATATCTTCCTCCACATACGTATGGGTATCCTAAGCACCGGGAGCCCGTGCGTGCAGGGCCTGGTTAGAACCCTCCAAGATCCTCCTTAGGTGTCCTGGTACTTCACTCAAGGACCACTTCGTCGGCCCTTGTCCATCGTACCGGAAGCACACCATTTTTTACCATACCCAGGCTGGTCAAGACCTAGGTAGGTTTTTGCCCCGTGAGCTATCCCTTGAACACTCCCCGCTAGTTGTTGCAACCGAACTTCCCTCCGATAAACATATATGCCAAATGCTCCCTCCAGCATTCTGGTGTAAGACAGTCCTTTAAGAAAATAGGGTCTATGCAAGTTTTCAATTTTGATTTTGTTTTTGAATACAATGGCTATATCTTAATTCCGTATCCCAATACTTCTAGATCACAGGTCTGGATTCCCAAGCAGAATTCCTCGAATTCTATAATCTTGATCCTCTGATCAAAATCAAAGGTCTCAACTTAGTTTTAGATTCGGTGGGTGATTTGAGTGCATTTTTCCTGAGCTGGGCACATCGTCATTGATCAAAACTGATGAAGGAAATAGGTCTTGGTCAAAAGTCTGAATCAGAGTTTGAGTCCGGAAAGGTTCTTCCTAAACTATCTTTCTTGAAAGGTAATATTTCAATTTCTCTTTTTTCTAAATTTCGTTCATTGAATATTTGATTACAGATTTCTAAACTAAACATGGATTCTCAGGAGGAATAAAATAATCATTTATCTCGATCTCTGACTTCGATAGTTTATTTGAATTTTCACTCCCATCTTAGTGAATATGAAACGGTAGCATTTCCTCTCACATATTATCTACTTATTCATTTTTTCAATTTTTGCGAAAATTAACAAAGGATTAAAGAGAACCCTTATTTAATTATAAAAATTCTATATGCATCTATTTATGCATAAAATCCAATTCTGATGAAAGTCACACTTTTATCATCATAAAAATCATTTATGATGAAAATCACTCTTTTAATATGAAAGAATTTCTTTTATGCATACAAATCATTTATGATGAAAATCACTCTTTTAATATAAAAGAATTTCTATTATGCATCCATTTATGCATAAAAATCATTTATGATAAAAATCACACTTTTAATAAAAAAAATCTTTTATGCATGTATTTATGCATAAAAATCATTTGAGATGAAAATCACTGTTTTAATAAAAAAGAATTTCTTTTATGCATCCATTTATGCATAAAAATCATTTATGATGAAAATAACACTTTTAATATAAAAATCTTTTATACATATATTTATGCATACAAATCATTTATGATGAAAATCACTCTTTTAATATAAAAGAATTTCTTTTATGCATCCATTTATGCATAAAAATCATTTATGATGTAAATCACTCTTTTAATAAAAAATAAATAAATTTATGCATATATTTATGAATACAAATCATTTATGATGAAAATCACTCTTTTAATATAAAAGAAATTCTTTTATGCATCCATTTACGCATAAAAATCATTTATGATGAAAATTACACTTTTAATATAAAAAATTCTTTTATGCATATATTTATGTATACAAATTATTTATGATAAAAATCACTCTTTTAATATAAAATAATTTCTTTTATGTATCCATTTATGCATAAAAATCATTTATGATAAAAGTAACACTTTCAATATTAAAAAAATCTTTTATGCATATATTTATGCATACAAATCATTTATGATGAAAGTCAATCTTTTAATATAAAAGAATTTCTTTTATGCATCCATTTATGCATAAAAATCATTATGATGAAAATCACTCTTTTAATTAAAAAAAAAATTTATGCATATATTTATGCATACAAATCAATTATGATAAAAATCACTCTTTTAATATAAAAGAATTTCTTTTATGCATCCATCTATGCATAAAAATCATTTATGATGAAAATCACTCTTTTAATATAAAAGAATGTCTTTTATGCATACATTTATGCATAAAAATCATTTATGATGAAAATCACTCTTTTAATATAAAAGAATTTCTTTTATGCATAAAAATCATTTATGATGAAAATAACAATTTTAATATAGAAAAAATCTTTTATGCATACAAATCATTTACGATGAAAATAACTCTTTTATGATCAAAATAAAAAATTTCAATATGCTTTCTTCTACGCATAAAATTTAATTTTAAAGAAAGTAATATTTTTTTTAATAAAATATTTTTAGTAAGCATTTTTCTATACCTAGGATGCAAAATAACACTTTAAGAATATATATACGATGAAAATTACTCTTTTTGAATTAAAAAAAGTAAAACTTATTTTACACAATTTTAAAAAATTTGCCATAACCTCCTTTATATGGCTGACCATTTTTTAATTTTTAACTCTCTAAAATTAATTAGAATTTCACCAAGAGTATTTAAATCATTCTAATGTAAACATTTTTTACTTATTTAAGAGAAACATTATGAAAAAACTTGATTTTATCCATTAATTATTCATCTAGGATAAAGAATGGTTGGATTTACTAAAGAAGAGAGGGAAATGCCTTGTTTCAATGAGGCATAACATCATATTCATATGAGAGAAGACAAAAATCATAAAACCCATAAAATGAAATAAAAAAGAGACGAATCTCCAACTTACAAGGAGAATTTGAGAGCTTTCCTTTGGCTTGATGGTTTGAGGGATCTACTCTTGTTTGAAACAAGAGTGGCCACCAATCTTTAGAAGAGGGAAGGTAAAAAACTAATGAATTATGAGTTTATCTCCTCCCTACATTTGGATGAATCTTATTGGTCCATAGGAACCTTAATTTAAAATTTCAAAAAAATCTTGACCCCCAAGATAATGCCTCTTGAACAGATTATACTTAATTTCTAATGCACCTTCTAAAAAACTTTTTGAACTTCTGTTTCAAGGGAACTTATTTTAATAAGATGAGATATTTTTTCATCCAAAAATATTTAAAAACTGAATTATCACTCTCTAAAAGATTTTCTCTCTCTAGGCCAAAACTGGTAGAAACAAGATCTTTTATATTTCTGAAGAGGGATTTGATTACAGAGGAAGATGCTGGACATCTTGAGAGGCTGGGGAGGAATCTTACATCTACCAATTCTTAACATTCTGTTTTTGTGCCCCCACTGAGGAGTCTTCTTGGGAATTCAGGTGACTGGGATAAGAACTCAAAGATAAAAGTGTACGTGAGCCATAATGGTTAAGGATTTTCCTAAATTCCTTGGGCTACCAAATGAGGATACGTGCTGTTTTATTGAAGATTTAGAATTTATAGCTTTAATGAAAGATAAGGACACTCCAACAGTTCTGCTAAAAAATTTAGCCTATTGTCTCAAAGGAGAGGTCAAAACATGGCTGAAAATTTTTATTCTGAATTTCCAAAACTCTCACACTTCTCCTTGTGAACGAGAACATAAAGAAGTGAAGTCCTTTTTCTTGTCACAATATGCTAGGGAAAGGGATCGTGACGGGATATTGAGAGAGCTTTGCAATTATCAACAACCATCTAATCAAGAGGTCGATCAATATATGATTTGGTTTCCTAAATTATGAAATAATTGGAGAGCCGCTTTGCACCTTGAAGCTCCACCTGAAATGATAAAGAAAGAGATATTTGTGGTGGCTGGACTTAAACCAGATATTGGATTGAAAGTGGAATTGAAGAATCCCTTCCATTTTGATGAACTTGTTTGGTTTGCTTGAGAAAAAGAATGGAAAATGAAGAGACTTGGTCAATTAAGGCTGCAGGAGACATAAAGGCCTATCACCAACAATGAAGTCATTCCTACAACTAAAGAAGACCCAACTCCTCTTCAATCAAAGGGAAATGATGATTCCTTAAAAGAGCAATTACATGAAATTGTTGAATTGATGAAAAATATGAGTCTTAACATGGTTGGTGGTATAGGTAGAGAACAAGGAAGAGGATGAAATGGTGGTAGAGGAATACATTCTCAATCAAAGCAAAATGGACAAGCTACATGGCAAAGAGGAAGGGGTCGTGGAGTATATCCAATGAATGTACATTGCTATAATTGTGGAGAATGGGGACATTATAGTACCTATTGTGATAAACCTCATCGCATGGGAGGAGATATGTTTCCTTTATCTCAGAACTTAAACAACAAAGCTAATGATTTTGGAGTAAAGATCAAAGATGTTTCTAAACTCGGTAACAATGGTACTACTACTCTCATGAGAAAGGAAAAGGTAAAGCAATAAGTCTTATTGGTTTAGAAGAGGAACCAGAAGTAATGCCCGTAGCAAAAAGAACAAGAGCTTCAATTAATAGAGAGGTTGAACCCAGCACAAAGAGAGGCTGAACCCAGCTCAAAGAGAGGGAAATAAGAGATATAAGAACAGTCAAAGAAAAAAGTGAGGAAACAAAGAAGATGATTCAAGGTACCTAACCAATTCGCCTTTAGGGAAGCAACATGAAGATTATGATCTGATAAAAGATTTGGCTCAACGGAAAGTTGATATTACTTTTGGTCAGATAATGGGAATGTGTCCAAAGCTGAAAAGGGAACGGAAATGAGAACTAAATCCCATTAAAAAATTTATTCCAAAACCATTGAAGGGAGTAATGTCTGTAGAAGAATTACCAGATATTTGTCCATCTGTTGAAGCTTGGCATGAAGGAATAGGATTGGGAGAAGCTTATATTGATGGAGGAGCTCAAATTTGTGTGATCACTCAATCTTGTATGGATAATAACTACAGGTACATACAGGTAGTGGAAAAAGGATGAGTTTTTATATGGTAAATCGTATGGAGTTGAACGAGGAAGATGAAAGAAGTAATGAAAAAGAGGAGACAAAAAGTGAAAGTCAAGAAGAAGAAAGTGATGTTTCTGAGATAGAAAATGGAAAAGTATCTTTCATCCTTGGAGAAGAAGATCCACAGGAATTTCAACTCATGACTATATATGAAGTAGAAGAGGAAGGAATATTGGAAACCATGGATAATCTAATGCAACCAAAAACTTCCCAACCTTAATTATAGGAACTAATACAAAAGATGTTGAGTGCCAGTCTTACATTAGAAAAAAGGCAAATCTTGCTATGTTTACCAGATTTCCCAATATTTTTATTACTTCTCCTATGAAGAGATAAGAGGATTTACAAGTAAACCACTCAAGATTGAGTTAAAAGAAGGTGTGAAACGAGTGTTTTAAAAGTTAAGAAGGCTGGGACAAGAGCAGATTCAAGTATTCAAGGAAAAGGTACATAAACTTCTAAAATTTGGTTTTATTTATCAACTAGAAAATTCAGATTGGGGTAATCAAGTTATGATCAGGCCAAAAAAAGATGGAAGATGGAGGGTATGTATAGATTATAAACCATTGAATGCAGCTACAAAGAGGAACCATTAGCCTTTACCTTTGCTTGATGACATTTTGGATAAAGTTGTAGGGCATGAGAGATATAGTATTTGTGATGGATATTATGGATACTTCTAGATAGCCATCGCACCCAAAGATCAAGAGAAGATAACTTTTATCACACCTTAGGGATATTTCATTTATAGGGTTATGCCTTTTAGTTAAACAAATGCTCCTTCTTGGTATCAGCACAGGCAAAGATCACATGAAGTGCTCGCATCATTCCTAGATCACTTTGTTAAAGTTTTTTTGGATGACATCTGCATATTCAGTTCAAGGCATGAACATTGCAATAAATTGGAGCAAGTATTTAACATGTAAGATTCAAGGGGTGGGCACCTGAATCCAAAAAAATCTTTATTGGGAAACCAAGAATTAAACTTCTCGGGAATATAGTATCTCAAAATGGAATAGAACCAGATCCACACAAGGTCTAATCTCTAAAATTATTATCCTCCTACTTCTACAAAACAACTACTTTTATTCAGAAAGTGAAATATCTGTCAAGATTCATTCTATTATTTTCTGAAGTGTTATATCCACTTCAACAAGGAGTGAAGAAAGATCCTCTTTAATGGGATGAAGAATGTGAAGAAGTTTTTGGCAAGGTTAAAGAAGTGTTGGGAGGAATTTTGAATATAAAAGCTTCGGAGTTTGATAAGTTGTTTTATGTAAATCCTTCTATTGGATTAGATGCAATAGGAGCTATTCTGTTGCAGTAAGGGAATGAATCCAGATACATGAAGACAATGTATTATTCAAGTAGGGTGAAGATTGAGATGGAAAGAAAATTTTCTAAATCAGAATTGGTGGTATCATGCCTAGTTTAGATCATACTTGTTACCCAAACCCTTTGTAGTGCTGACCAATTATTATCTTTTACCACAACTTGTCAATAATAGCAATTTGTCAAGAAGCATGCTCAAATGGATAGTTGAACTTTAGGAATTTTAATTCACATTTTTGATTGAGGAGTCTACTCGAGCTTCTTTGGCCGCTTTACTCACATATAAAGAGGGACCAATTCTGGTAAGAGGTAGAAAAATAAAGTAAAAAATGGAAGGTTAGCAACTTGCCAATGCTCATGTACTTTTCTTTGATGGCTCATTAAAAACAAAGTTTAAATCAAGCTACTGGAGGAATGGTGGTTTTGGATTCCCAAGGAAAAGAAATACAAAGAAAATGATTTCAATTGGAAGCCAAAAACAACAATGAGGCAGAATATGGAGCTTTATGTCAAAGTTTAAAGGTATGTCTTAATTTTGGAATTAAAAGAATTGCAATTAAAGGAGATGCGTTGTTGGTAATAATACAGGTATTGGGAGTATGGACAACCAAGCATACCCATCTCAAGGCTTGGATAGGATAAGTAAAGAGATTACTTGGACATTTTGAAGCATGGAGCATTCAGCACATTGATAGGAAACAAAATCATACTCAGCATTGAGGTTGTTTAGGTGTCAATACAAGTTATGCACACTTGATTGAACCACTACATTGTAATTTGGAGCCTTGAAAAGCGCATCAAAACAGGGTATCTTGGACTGCGTGAGCCAGTTCATTTTGGATGCATATAGGTTGGTTTTCTACATCAAATTTGAAGTTTGGTATCTGGAACATCCATTGGAGTGTGGTTGAGCTGAGGAAGGCTCGTTTACACATTTGGAATTGTGCGGAGGGTGTATTTGCATTGAGTAATATGTTGGATAATCCAGTATAGATTATTGGTGAAAAGCTAGACAGGAAGAACTTCCAGGCATGGAAGTACAGGATCAAAAGTTTTCTGAAGGGAAAAGGTTTTTGGAATCTCATTACAGGTGCGAAACTACCCCGACAACCTACACAGCAGCAGCAGGTTATCGCTCATAATGGTCAGAAAGAGCATTCAAAGTGTTGCATTATCTGTCTATATGTATTTCGGATGCTATGCTCATACACATACATGATGCTGAGAATCCCAAGGATGCATGGGATACATTGGTGAAGTTGTTTGATACAGGCACGAGTGCTCGCAAGTCTCAGTTGCGATAACAGATACATAATGTGAAGCGGAATAGAAGCAGCATTCATGATTATGTACAAGAGATAAAGAAGTTTGCAGATGCATTGGCAACAATAAATGCCCCCATGCCTGATGATGATTTGGTAGACATTACCTTTGCGTGGTCTTGGCAAGGAATATAAATCTTTTGATACATCCATCTCGGTTCGGAGTACAGGTTTACCAGACTTTGATGAGTTGGTTTCACTCTTGCTTGTTAAGGAAATCAAACTCAGTGATTCCTTTCAGGATGCATCTACTAGCCATGATGATAATGGCAGAAATCAGGCTTGCTATTCCCAAAGAGGATTTAGAGGCAGGGGGAGATTCGCATCACGTGGCCATGGTAATGGTCATGGATGGCAGGACAGGTCACCACAACAGAATTTTCAACCTTCATATGGTGCTAGAGGTGGTCGTGGATATACACCTCAGAGAGGTTGAGGTAATCCTCGTGGTAGAGGACGTTGGCAAGGCCAACAAACATCTATGCAAGATGTGGAATGCCATTATTGTGGGAAATTTGGTCATATGGCACGTGATTGTTTCCGCAAACAAAATGATTTGAAAGGGGGTAGAGCGCAACGTGTTGGACATTATGGTGGAAATTATGCACAACACGGTGGAAATTTCCAAATCCTTCCTTCATTGGTGTACCTAGGGAATCATTGGCAACCAGAACGCTCACCACCTGTTTACTCAGGGGCCTTTTCAATAGTTCCTAGCTCATAGTACTCGGCAATATAATCACATAAAAATATCCAGATGGAATCTCCGTTGAAGATCAACAAGATCAACCAACAGATCCATATAAAAGAGCCATGGACTCATCCGTTGAGGACCAGCAAGGTCAATCAACCAGATCCATGCCCGAATTCAGAAAACAACTCTTACTCCTTGTTCCAATATCTTCCTCGACGTACTTGTGGGAATCTTCGGCGACCCAGAGCCCGAGCACCGTATGGTCAGCACCCTCTGAGATCCTTCGCAGGTCACCTAGCGCTTCACTCATAGGCCGCTTCCTTGGTCCCTCATCCACTGGACCGCAAGCTCACCATTTAAAGCCGAGGCTGGTCAAGACCTCAATCGACCTTGCTACGCGAGACGTCCTCCGTTGACTCTCCACCGTCAACTTTAATAGATAGGTCTCCACGACCTTATTCACAAGACGATCAAAATGCTTCCCTAGCATTCTTGAAATAGGTTTCTCATATAAATACAGTTCCGACAATATTTCCATATTTTCTCATCTTACCACAATTTTATTTTCTTCATCGATTCCAGACCTCACGAAGCTTCTTAAAGTGCAATTATGTCTACACTTTATGCAGCTAAGGTGGATGGACTATTATATCAAGAAAAAGAGTTCCTAAGCATATCTCATGACAAGAAAAGTGCCTCAAGATCTTCCAAAATCCAAGAGGTATTTCTTTGTTAAGAGATGTCAAAAACTTTTATTGATAAATGTTGTTTTATTCATGAAAGGGACGGATTTAGTGCTAAGAAGAATCCCTTAGAGAGAAGAAATCTATCAAATTTTGGCAGTGAATCATGAAGGAGGTCGCGACATTTTTCTTTCAAAATCAGATTACAAAAGATATTATTGGAAGGTTTTATATGCCCTTCAATCCAAAAGGATGTACAACATTGGTGTAAATCATGTTTCCAATGCCAAAGAATGGGAAGAAGAATACAAAAGTTTGAGCCCAGGAATGTTATACTTGCTTTTAACATTTTTGAAAATGGGGGATCGATGCCATTGGTCCATTACCCACCATGACTGCATGTGGAAAATGTTATATACTCACAACCATTGATTATCTCTCAAGATGGGCAAAGGCTAACACTACAAGAGCAGTCAAGGCAAAAGAGGTATCAAAATTTGTATATGAGGAAATTTGTTGTCTTTTTGGGGTACCACTAGAGCTAATTTCTAATAGAGGACCAGTATTTAGAAGTGAGCTGATGGATATTCTATGTGAAGCTAAAAATTTAACATAGATATGCTACACCATATTACCCCCAATGTAACTGGATGAATGAAAGATTTAATGGACAACTCATACGCATGCTGAGTAAAATGACACAATCCCATGACAGGACTTGGGGTTTAGAGCTTCCTTGTGCACTTTGGGCTTATAGGATCGAAGTCAAAGAAGGAACCCAGTTCCCTCCGTTTCATATTCTTTATGGTATTGAAGCATTACTACCTATTAAGGTGGAGATGCCAGCCTGAAAATTCTTGGTAAGAGAAAGTGAAGAACCACAACATATTTTCACGAGGAGGCTTCTTGCATTACAAATAGCGGAGTTGGATAGAATACCTGCCATAGAACATTATCGAAGGACTCAAGAACAAAATCAACGGAGAATTAACAAGAAGATCAAGGACAACGGCATTAGAAAAGGTGATCTGGTACTCCAATATAACAGTAAGCTGGACAATACATTTCACACTGTGAGATCCCGATCTCCACCGTGCAACGGATTCGGGTTACTAGCAGCGGAAGTAGCACATCATGCGTGGGTAGGGGTCTCACACTCGGGGCCTCGCCCACGGATATCCGGACAAGAGACTAATCCGTCGGTTTGTCCAAAACCGAAACCGAAAAAACTTCCTTTACCCGGAAAGCATGGGCGATTCCACCAGGATAACTCTTTACTCTAACGTAGTCAAGATCATTACGGATCAACTGATCTGACTGCACCTTTAACGGTACTTGGTCAAATCGAGGAAGAAACTTGCACTTAGATCATTGGGATCAATGCTTTTTTCCCCATCAAGAGGCACAGCCGTTGATTCCTATCCATAGAACAATTTCTATCTGGGATTTACTTCATCTATCGTAATAATAGAAATTAAATCTCGATTTACGGATCCATCAGTCCAGCCTAACCCCATCCGATCCCATGGGTTAGCCAACCTCCCAACCACTGTAGTGATGGGATCCAATTTGGAATTTGGTTAGGTTTTGTCCCGGGTACCAAGGAAAAGAGTTCCAAGGCCCCCTAGCCGGAAGTTCATGCAAACATAAAACTAGCCACACCACTTACACACCCAATATGAAAATTGCCTTTTTCTTAGCATCAGCTAACTTTAAAACAATCCTTTAATGAAACCATAGTACCACTGATCACAATCTTCCAATTTATCCAGTTGATTCATAATTTCCCATCATTCCTTCATCAGAGTATCTATGGCATCATTGGCAACTAGAACGCTCACCACCTGTCCACACAGAGGCCGTTTCCATAGTTCCTAGCCCATAATACTCGGCAATATAATCACTTATCAAGATGGACTCTCGTTGAAGATCAGCAAGATCAACCAACAGATCCATATAAAAGAGCCATGGACTCATCCGTTGAGGACCAGCAAGGTCAGTCAACCAGATCCATGCCCGGTTTCACAAAACAACTCTTACTCCTTGTTCCAATATCTTCCTCGACGCACGCGTGGGTATCCTAGGCGACCCAGAGCCCGAGCACCGTATGGTCAGCACCCTCTAGGATCCTTCGCAGGTGACCTAGCGCTTCACTCATAGGCCGCTTCCTTGGTCCCTCATCCACCGTACCGGAAGCTCACCATTTTAATCGAACCGAGGCTGGTCAAGACCTCGGTCGACCTTGCTACGCGAGACGTCCTCCATTGACTCTCCGTCAGCAGTTGCAACTTTATCAGTTAGGTCTCCACGACCTTAATCACAAGACGGTCAAAATGCTTCCCCAGCATTCTTGACATAAAACAGCCATTTACAAACAGCATTTACAAACAGTTTACAAATACAGTTTCTATATTAACTCTCATTTTTCCACATTATCCCTCATTAATCCACATTACTTATTCCACATTCCATGTATATGTGTACTCATCCAATCACCTCCTTTTCCATCTCTTCACTTCAGATTCCTTCACATCATATCATATATTCACATCCATATCCACATCCATACATCCACATCCACATCCACATTCACATCCATACATCCACATATACATGCTTATCTCCATTTTCACATCCTCATTTATACATCCACATCCCATATCCACATTCATACATACACATCCATATCCACATCCACATCCACATCCACATTCACATCCATGCATCCACATCTACATGCTTACTTCCATTTTCACATCCTCATTTATACATCCACATCCCATATCCACATTCATACATACACATCCATACATCCACATCTACATCCACATACATACATACATCCACATCCACATTCCACATTCACATCTATACATCCACATCTACATTCACATTCACATACATCCACATCCACATTCCCATACATCCACATCTATACATCCACATTCCACATTCACATCTACATTCACATTCACATACATGCATCCACATCTACATGCTTACCTCCATTTTCACATCCTCATTTATACATCCACATCCCATATCCACATTCATACATACACATCCATACATCCACATCTACATCCACATACATACATACATCCACATCCACATTCCACATTCACATCTATACATCCACATCTACATTCACATTCACATACATCCACATCCACATTCCCATACATCCACATCTATACATCCACATTCCACATTCACATCTACATTCACATTCACATACATCCACATCTACATCCACATTCACATACATCCACATCCACATTTCCATTCACATCTATACATCCACATCCATTCACATCTATACATCCACATCTACATCCACATTTACATCTATGCATATACATCTTCATGCATATATCCATTTTCATGTTCATACATCCACACTCCCATCTCCATATACATACATCCATTTTCACATTCCCATTTATATAACCCCATATACCTTCACATCTAATCTTTTACATCACATCCATTCTCGCCCTATCACAACCCATATACATCTTATCCTATCACATACACTTCTTACCTCATCCCCCCATACACATCTTAATTCATCTTATCACATCCTAACTTATTTCATAAGCATCTTATCACCTCTTATCACACCTCTTATCACATCCTATCACTTTCCATACGCATCTTATCAATTCTTATCACATCTCATACACCTCTTATCACATCTTATCACATTTCATATCTTTTTTTAAAAAAAAAAGAGAATTCTTTTATTTGATATAAGATTTCTCTACACATTTATTTATACATAAATTCCATTTAAGGAGACTAACACTTTCGAAATTAAAATCAATCTTTTATGCATCTTCTTATGCATGATTTCAATTTGGTAGGGAATTATACTTTTAGAATAAAAGAATTTCTCTTATGCATCTAAGTTAAGCATAAAATCCATTTATGAGGAAAATCATACTTTTAGTATAAAAAGAATATCTTTTATGCATACCTATATGCATGAAATCCAATATGATAAAAGTAACACTTTTGATATAAAAATTTTTCCTTTATGCATACTTCTATGCATGAAAATTAAAAATAATAAAAGTAACACTTTTGATATAAAAATTTTCCTTTATGCATACTTCTATGCATGAAAATTAAAAATGATAAAAGTAACACTTTTGATATAAAAATTTTCTTTTATGCATACTTTTATGTATGAAATAAAAATGATAAAAGTAACACTTTTGATATAAAAATTTATCCATTATGCATACTTCTATGCATGAAAATAAAAATGGTAAAAATAACACTTTTGATATAAAAATTTATCCTTTATGCATACTTCTATGCATGAAAGTAAAAATGATAAAAGTAACACTTTTGATATAAAAATTTATCCATTATGCATACTTCTATGCATGAAAATAAAAATGGTAAAAATAACACTTTTGATATAAAAATTTATCCTTTATGCATACTTCTATGCATGAAAGTAAAAATGATAAAAGTAACACTTTTGATATAAAAATTTATCCATTATGCATACTTCTATGCATGAAAATAAAAATGGTAAAAATAACACTTTTGATATAAAAATTTATCCTTTATGCATAATATTAAAATTCAATTTCTCCATGATTATAATGAAATTCTTTCAATTAATCTAGGATGATGATTCCTAGAATATGGTAGGAAGTCCTCTTTTTATGCTTTGAATGAAAATTCTTTATGCATAATTTTTATAAAAATTTTGCCATAGCTCCGCTGCTATGACTGATAAATCTCAATTTTTCTAAGGGATAAAGCTTATCATTAAGGAAATAATTAAAATGATTCTCTAATTGGATCCTTAATCCATAATGGATTGAATCATCAATATACATAAACTAAAAGCATAAGAAAAAGCCATTAATTTGGCCTCAAGCATAGCTTAATCTTGGGTTAAGGAAAAGCTTTATGAAAAGCTTGATTTGGATTGAGAATGGGTCATGAGTATGACCATTTCTTGAGTGAGAGAGAGAATTTACATAAGAATCATTAGAATTTAAACATAAATGAAAATTAACTTCAATAGCATTTTTTAAATTATGTAACTCTTCACTACTATTCAAACTTCAATAGCATTTAAAAAAAACCATACCAATTAAACTTCTCAAGCTTGAGAGGGGTTGAGAAGAGAGAAACATTGAGAAATTATAGAAAGATGAATATTCACTAATTACCTTACAACTTGCTTGATTCTTTGTTCACGGTAGAGGCCCCCAACCAATCAATTGGTTAAGTATGTTGATGGAGCCACTAATGGGGATTGAAGAAAGAGGGAAGCTCCAAAAACTAGTGAATTATTAAATGAATTCACAGTTCTTGGCTTAGGTGGAGTAGAGTAACGATGCATAAACACTATATATTTTTCAACAAGGGTGAGGCTTCTATTTATAGGAAAAATTGAGCTCCTAACCAAACAAACTGATTCTAGAATTTTCTAAATCAGTTTGGTCAATATTTGACCATTTTTAGGTCAGTTAAGCTAACTTTTTGGAACTAGACTTGAATGAGGAGAGAGGAAAGATGAAATATCTCAATTTTTATGAATTTAAAACTCATTCAAGCATGTGAAATATGCACCTCCTTTAAAGAACTCCCCTTCCTTACATATGTCATATTTTTAATATTGCTCATAGTTTTTTACTAATAAACCTTGTACATTTTCAACTCTTCATCTTATGTGAAATATGCACCTCCTTTAAAGAACTCCCCTTCCTTACATATGTCATACTTTTAATATTGCTCATAATTTTTTACTAATAAACCTTGTACATTTTCAACTCTTCATCTTATGTGAAATATGCACCTCCTTTAAAGAACTCCCCTTCCTTACATATGTCATACTTTTAATATTGCTCATAATTTTTTACTAATAAACCTTGTACATTTTCAACTCTTCACCTCATGTGAGCATTTACTCATTTTTGGGTATTTTCTTTTTACAAGTTGGATTTATCTCCTCCCTACACATGGATTGATGCTATTGGTCCATAGAAACCTTAATTGGACCATAGTCTAAAGATTTCTGAGAATCTAGACCCTTAGGCTAAGGTTCTTTATAGCTATTTTCAATTAATTCCAATTGCACATTGGAAAATTCTTTTTGAATTTCTGTTTCAGGGGAACTCATCTGAATTAGAAGAGATATTTTTCTATCCAAAAATATTCAAAATCTGAATATTCTCTCTCTAGAATATTTTTCTCTCTCTAGGCTAAAACAGATAGAAACAAGGTCTTTATATTTCTGAAGAGGGATTGATTACAGGGAAAGATACTAGACATCAAAAAGGGGGTGGGGGAGGAATCTTACATTCTACCCCACTTAAAAAACGCGAGATGTCCTCATCTCGCAACTTGTGATAATTTCGCAAGATTCACGAATATGAGACTTAGAGAAAAAATTTAATCAAGATTAACCACCAAGATAAGTCTTAAAGAGAGCAAGATTCAAAATACGAACAAGATTTAAACTTTATTCATTCTCGGAACTTATACAGTAAAGATAGAGGAACTCTTTACACTTCCATAAGCCCGTCCATCATATGGTCACAAAAGCAGTCCTCACAAGCTGCACAAGTATAAGGTAACTCATCTATGGGAATGATTCTGTGGGTTATTACTGCGCCTATCTCAGTGGTATGAGGTGTTCTAACAAAAGGACCTCTGAGAGGTAAGCCAAAAATGGGGTAAAGGCATATCTTCTCATGAGGAAGAAAACACGCCAGTAAGAAGACCCGCTCAGAAAACCCAGGATGTCTTGATCTCATGACGCAGTAGTATCGGGGACCCAAACCCAAAGCTTCAATAACCATGGCCAAGCGGACATTGTTACGGAAGTGCTGCTGACCCCAGGGTGTTACCCTAGTTATGTCTTGATAGGTCCGCCATTTGGTCTGCGCTACAGAAGTTCCCAAGTGAGGGAAAAGTGAGCGCTCATACTGTTCTATAAAATCCTTCTTCACAGACTCACTTGCGTCTTGAAGGTGAGGAATCATTATGGATAAAACTAATTCTTGTTGCCAAGCCATGAAGGAGATTAGGAAGAAAGGAGATCGATGGGAGTAAGATTACTGTGAGCGACAAGTAAAAGTTACGACTTATATAAAGGAAGGAGCTAGCGTAACTTAGAAGCCAACGGTAGCTTGCCACTGAAGTTTTACCGTCTTTCCATGATTTGGGTTTGGCACAATTTTCTATAGAAGGCATTAAGAACTTTGAGATGAGGAGATAAAAGAAGCTCGTAAGCTAAGTCACTTACTTTCTTTGAAGTCAGATAAGGCTCACAATATCTGGGGGATAACTTCTTAAACTCCCCAATAGATAAAGAACTTCTTTTGTGCCGTACTCGAATGAAGACCAAAACCTTGGTATCCAAAACACCGATTTTCACTTCTGAACTCATTGTTCTGAATCCTTAAAACAGCGTGACTCCTGAGAAGTATTCTAGGGAAAGGGTCTTCCTTTTTTTAAACAGAATCTTTCTTTTATTTTTGAGAGGGAATAATTTTAAGATCAAAAAGGGAGATTCTTACTCCTGTATGCCTCGAAGGCTGGGGAGGAATCTTACATTCTACCCCACTTAAAAAAAGTGCGAGATGTCCTCATCTCGCCAAGTAGAGGACAACTCTTTTTCTTAAGATCCAATTTATTCTAGGGTTCCTTATATTCTGGTCAACCCAACAGAATACGAGGATAAATATCCCTTAAATGGAACTCATCATTAAATGACAATTCATTCAAATCATATCATTCATATCTTTAACATGATAATGGTCCATTAGACCGAAAAATTCCCTTCTGACGATTCCTCCACGGAAATTTCAGTTAAGCAAGTTCTCAATTTGTCATCCCTTAACTTAATCTACGGGTCAAGTGTTAACAATAGCAATCTGACAGCACAATCCACTAATCTCATAGTGATTTGCTGAAATCATTATTATCATTCCAGTTATGAATATTATCACTGGGACTCGTCCCATTTATCCTCATTGTGGTTTCGCTCAGCTTATTACATTTTAACTAAATTTCAGAAATCATCATTTTTCAATCAGAATCCAAATCAATTTCATCAGTTCCTAAACAGAATTAAAAATCATATCAACCACATTCAAATTCATCATCTGGATAGCATTAACGCTTAAAATTTCAAGTCTTAGATTTACTCGTATATACTGTCAGTAAAGAGCTGCAGTATACTCTCGGTATATACGGGTAGTCACGGCCCTTGGAATTATAAGGTAAATACCATCATGTCTAGGCCTCAAGCAAGTCAGGGATTCTATATAATTGCGGTACTTCCATCTGAAGACCCAATTACCAATTTACAAATTTTTGTTTGAATATCAAATTGTATGACTTATATCACACAATTACAACCTTTTTATGTTTCTTGATAAATGTTTGACATATTTGTCTTCTCAGTTGATCTTTATTAACCAAATGCTCTGATACCAACTGTGAGATCCCGATCTCCACCGCGCAACGGATTCGGGTTACTAGCAGCGGAAGTAGCACATCATGCGTGGGTAGGGGTCTCACACTCGGGGCCTCGCCCCCCCACGGATATCCGGACAAGAGACTAATCCGTCGGTTTGTCCAAAACCGAAACCGAAAAAACTTCCTTTACCCGGAAAGCATGGGCGATTCCACCAGGATAACTCTTTACTCTAACGTAGTCAAGATCATTACGGATCAACTGATCTGACTGCACCTTTAACGGTACTTGGTCAAATCGAGGAAGAAACTTGCACTTGGATCATTGGGATCAACGCTTTTTTCCCCATCAAGAGGCACAGCCGTTGATTCCTATCCATAGAACAATTTCTATCTGGGATTTACTTCATCTATCGTAATAATAGAAATTAAATCTCGATTTACGGATCCATCAGTCCAGCCTACCCCCATCCGATCCCATGGGTTAGCCAACCTCCCAACCACTGTAGTGATGGGATCCAATTTGGAATTTGGTTAGGTTTTGTCCCGGGTACCAAGGAAAAGAGTTCCAAGGCCCCCTAGCCGGAAGTTCATGCAAACATAAAACTAGCCACACCACTTACACACCCAATATGAAAATTGCCTTTTTCTTAGCATCAGCTAACTTTAAAACAATCCTTTAATGAAACCATAGTACCACTGATCACAATCTTCCAATTTATCCAGTTGATTCATAATTTTCCATCATTCCTTCATCAGAGTATCTATGGCATCATTGGCAACTAGAACGCTCACCACCTGTCCACACAGAGGCCGTTTCCATAGTTCCTAGCCCATAATACTCGGCAATATAATCACTTATCAAGATGGACTCTCGTTGAAGATCAGCAAGATCAACCAACAGATCCATATAAAAGAGCCATGGACTCATCCGTTGAGGACCAGCAAGGTCAGTCAACCAGATCCATGCCCGGTTTCACAAAACAACTCTTACTCCTTGTTCCAATATCTTCCTCGACGCACGCGTGGGTATCCTAGGCGACCCAGAGCCCGAGCACCGTATGGTCAGCACCCTCTAGGATCCTTCGCAGGTGACCTAGCGCTTCACTCATAGGCCGCTTCCTTGGTCCCTCATCCACCGTACCGGAAGCTCACCATTTTAATCGAACCGAGGCTGGTCAAGACCTCGGTCGACCTTGCTACGCGAGACGTCCTCCATTGACTCTCCGTCAGCAGTTGCAACTTTATCAGTTAGGTCTCCACGATCTTAATCACAAGACGGTCAAAATGCTTCCCCAGCATTCTTGACATAAAACAGCCATTTACAAACAGTTTACAAATACAGTTTCTATATTAACTCTCATTTTTCCACATTATCCCTCATTAATCCACATTACTTATTCCACATTCCATGTATATGTGTACTCATCCAATCACCTCCTTTTCCATCTCTTCACTTCAGATTCCTTCACATCACATATCATATATTCACATCCATATCCACATCCATACATCCACATCCACATCCACATTCACATCCATACATCCACATCTACATGCTTATCTCCATTTTCACATCCTCATTTATACATCCACATCCCATATCCACATTCATACATACACATCCATATCCACATCCACATCCACATCCACATTCACATCCATGCATCCACATCTACATGCTTACCTCCATTTTCACATCCTCATTTATACATCCACATCCCATATCCACATTCATACATACACATCCATACATCCACATCTACATCCACATACATACATACATCCACATCCACATTCCACATTCACATCTATACATCCACATCTACATTCACATTCACATACATCCACATCCACATTCCCATACATCCACATCTATACATCCACATTCCACATTCACATCTACATTCACATTCACATACATGCATCCACATCTACATGCTTACCTCCATTTTCACATCCTCATTTATATATCCACATCCCATATCCACATTCATACATACACATCCATACATCCACATCTACATCCACATACATACATACATCCACATCCACATTCCACATTCACATCTATACATCCACATCTACATTCACATTCACATACATCCACATCCACATTCCCATACATCAACATCTATACATCCACATTCCACATTCACATCTACATTCACATTCACATACATCCACATCTACATCCACATTCACATACATCCACATCCACATTTCCATTCACATCTATACATCCACATCCATTCACATCTATACATCCACATCTACATCCACATTTACATCTATGCATATACATCTTCATGCATATATCCATTTTCATGTTCATACATCCACACTCCCATCTCCATATACATACATCCATTTTCACATTCCCATTTATATAACCCCATATACCTTCACATCTAATCTTTTACATCACATCCATTCTCGCCCTATCACAACCCATATACATCTTATCCTATCACATACACTTCTTACCTCATCCCCCCATACACATCTTAATTCATCTTATCACATCCTAACTTATTTCATAAGCATCTTATCACCTCTTATCACACCTCTTATCACATCCTATCACTTTCCATACGCATCTTATCAATTCTTATCACATCTCATACACCTCTTATCACATCTTATCACATTTCATATCTTTAAAAAAAAAAAAAAGAGAATTCTTTTATTTGATATAAGATTTCTCTACACATTTATTTATACATAAATTCCATTTAAGGAGACTAACACTTTCGAAATTAAAATCAATCTTTTATGCATCTTCTTATGCATGATTTCAATTTGGTAGGGAATTATACTTTTAGAATAAAAGAATTTCTCTTATGCATCTAAGTTAAGCATAAAATCCATTTATGAGGAAAATCATACTTTTAGTATAAAAAGAACATCTTTTATGCATACCTATATGCATGAAATCCAATATGATAAAAGTAACACTTTTGATATAAAAATTTTTCCTTTATGCATACTTCTATGCATGAAAATTAAAAATGATAAAAGTAACACTTTTGATATAAAAATTTTCCTTTATGCATACTTCTATGCATGAAAATTAAAAATGATAAAAGTAACACTTTTGATATAAAAATTTTCTTTTATGCATACTTTTATGTATGAAATAAAAATGATAAAAGTAACACTTTTGATATAAAAATTTATCCATTATGCATACTTCTATGCATGAAAATAAAAATGGTAAAAATAACACTTTTGATATAAAAATTTATCCTTTATGCATACTTCTATGCATGAAAGTAAAAATGATAAAAGTAACACTTTTGATATAAAAATTTATCCATTATGCATACTTCTATGCATGAAAATAAAAATGGTAAAAATAACACTTTTGATATAAAAATTTATCCTTTATGCATACTTCTATGCATGAAAGTAAAAATGATAAAAGTAACACTTTTGATATAAAAATTTATCCATTATGCATACTTCTATGCATGAAAATAAAAATGGTAAAAATAACACTTTTGATATAAAAATTTATCCTTTATGCATAATATTAAAATTCAATTTCTCCATGATTATAATGAAATTCTTTCAATTAATCTAGGATGATGATTCCTAGAATATGGTAGGAAGTCCTCTTTTTATGCTTTGAATGAAAATTCTTTATGCATAATTTTTATAAAAATTTTGCCATAGCTCCGCTGCTATGACTGATAAATCTCAATTTTTCTAAGGGATAAAGCTTATCATTAAGGAAATAATTAAAATGATTCTCTAATTAGATCCTTAATCCATAATGGATTGAATCATCAATATACATAAACTAAAAGCATAAGAAAAAGCCATTAATTTGGCCTCAAGCATAGCTTAATCTTGGGTTAAGAAAAAGCTTTATGAAAAGCTTGATTTGGATTGAGAATGGGTCATGAGTATGACCATTTCTTGAGTGAGAGAGAGAGAATTTACATAAGAATCATTAGAATTTAAACATAAATGAAAATTAACTTCAATAGCATTTTTTAAATTATGTAACTCTTCACTACTATTCAAACTTCAATAGCATTTAAAAAAAACCATACCAATTAAACTTCTCAAGCTTGAGAGGGGTTAAGAAGAGAGAAACATTGAGAAATTATAGAAAGATGAATATTCACTAATTACCTTACAACTTGCTTGATTCTTTGTTCACGGTAGAGGCCCCCAACCAATCAATTGGTTAAGTATGTTGATGGAGCCACTAATGGGGATTGAAGAAAGAGGGAAGCTCCAAAAACTAGTGAATTATTAAATGAATTCACAGTTCTTGGCTTAGGTGGAGTAGAGTAACGATGCATAAACACTATATATTTTTCAACAAGGGTGAGGCTTCTATTTATAGGAAAAATTGAGCTCCTAACCAAACAAACTGATTCTAGAATTTTCTAAATCAGTTTGGTCAATATTTGACCATTTTTAGGTCAGTTAAGCTAACTTTTTGGAACTAGACTTGAATGAGGAGAGAGGAGAGATGAAATATCTCAATTTTTATGAGTTTAAAACTCATTCAAGCATGTGAAATATGCACCTCCTTTAAAGAACTCCCCTTCCTTACATATGTCATACTTTTAATATTGCTCATAATTTTTTACTAATAAACCTTGTACATTTTCAACTCTTCATCTTATGTGAAATATGCACCTCCTTTAAAGAACTCCCCTTCCTTACATATGTCATACTTTTAATATTGCTCATAATTTTTTACTAATAAACCTTGTACATTTTCAACTCTTCACCTCATGTGAGCATTTACTCATTTTTGGGTATTTTCTTTTTACAAGTTGGATTTATCTCCTCAGTGTGTGGTTTTAGAGGTTCACTTTCCTTCATATCAAGTTTGTAGACTTGCATTAGCAGATTTCTCTTTGAATTTTTTTCTTCAGTGCCAAATAATTTATTAAGTTCATCTCATGCATCTTTAGCCCGTTGTATCCATGCAATGTATCCCTGCAATGTGGTGAATGATTTCATCATTTAAGCTAAGTGCAATGAGCCCTAATGCTTTCTCATCCTGTTCTTCCACTCATTCTCCCAATGCTCCTCTCGACATTCATCTCTTCCTTCAACTAGCTCCCACAGATTTTTCCTCGAGAAAATACATGGTCTTTGTTTTCCATGTATGAAACTGCTCCCCATTAAATTTAGCTATCTCTTGTGCCGTGCTCATGATGATGTGAAGGGGGTCTTACATCTTGATCCAAGGGTAGTGTCTACTCTTTTACAACTCAAATTTGGTGTGAAATGATGATTATAACAGATTTGCAAGCACGAATACACCAGAAATTGCATAAAGCCAAGGGTAACTGATTTGTACTAAATGGTTAGAATATCAAATAACCTCCAAATTTTAATATAAAGTGATAGAGACCTGTATTAGATACCCAATGGTAAGTTTGAACCATCAATTACACCAAAATACTAGTGATTAGTGCTAATTAATCATTGACAGTGAAATAATCCCCTGTTTTGTGTGCCAAAAAAAAGAGTGTACGGGGAGGCCAGATCTGGTGCCTTAGAGTTCAAATGAGCTCATATCCTTTCAAGGGCATAAATAGAAGTTAGTCTAGTAGAGGATCATGCCTAGAAACAAAGCATTTGATCAGACATTGAATGCTTAATCTTAAGATTACCAAAACTGCTTTCTATGAGTATCATAGAGCTGAAATCGGTTTGCTGGCAACATTTTTCGTGATTCTGACCACACAGGCATGTTTTTAGCATTAGAAAACCCCTTGGAATGCTCTCTTGAGGTCTACTTTCGTTAGAGTAGCATGTAATTGGTTTGAAGATATTTTGACTAGATTTGGGGGAAACTTAGAATGCGCCGACCTGCGCAGGATGTAAGCTTCATGAGCTAGCAATGCAGGTCGCCCTAACCTGATGATGACCCCCCTCAAAGGGTTTGATGATTGGTGAAGGGGATTAGGAGCATGGATGCTTTGTTCAGCTGGGGGTGCAACTTGACTATGGAAAAAAAAGGAGATTAGTGCTTATAATTATGATTATGACTAATGAGATGAATAAGATACTTGATGATGAGCTAAGGCATGTTGGGCATGGATCTAGAGCTCTGATACCAAGTTGAAATGCAAGAAAGAGTGGGCTATGGTGGATCAAATGAAAGAATCAAAATCATTAGCATGTAATTAAGATGATTAAGATGAGATTAGTTAGCAATAAACTTAATAGGATAATGTAGGCATGGATACTCAAAAACTAGCAAATACTCATTAGGCCAATGCCTCAATTTATAGGGTTTACATCCACAAAATGCTAAGCATCTAATCCCAATGATTTCTCCTTGATTTGTGCCCCCTCCCCTACGTCTGGGGGCACCTTTTCCTAGAATCTTTCCACACCCCTATATTCACTCATGCTACCCTTGATTCTCTCATCAGTAGATTCCTCTCACCTTTTCACCGATACCCACTCAATTACAGACTCCCTTTTACAATCTCTTGCTAAGGGCTTGTTCCCGCACACACCAATTCACTTGCATATTTCAACAATATCAAACCCAACTAGCTTTGCAAGCACAACCATATGAACTATACACTTTTCCTATCATGAGATATGCTTAGGAACTCTATTCCTTGATGTAATAGTCCATCCACCTTAGCTGCATAAAGTATAGACATAATTGCACTTTAAGCAGCTTCGTGAGGTCCATGTTTTTTTCCCCTATCAATGTGGTGAATGCTCCATGCTTCAAAATGTCCAAGTAATCTCTTTACTTGTCCTACCCAAGCCTTGAGATGGGTATACTTGGCTCTCCATACTCCCAATACTTGTATGATTGCCAACAAATCATCTCCTTTAATTGTAATTCTTTTAATTCCAAAATTAAGACATACCTTTAAACTTTGACATAAAGCTCCATATTCGGCCTCATTGTTGCGTTTGGCTCTAGTTGAAATCATGTTCTTTGTATTTCTTTCCCTTGTGAATCCAGAACCACCATTCCTCCAGTAGCTTTATTTAAACTTTTTTTGAATGATCCATCAAAGAAAAGTACATGAGCATTGGCAAGTTGCTGACCTTTTGTTTTTTACTTTGTTTTTCTACCTCTTTTACCAGAATTGGTCCCTCTTTGTATGTGAGTAAATTGGCCAAAGAAGCTCAAGTGGACTCCTCAATCAAAAATGTGAATTCAAATTCCTAAAGTTCAACTATCCATTTGAGCATATATCTTGACAAATTGGTATTATTGACAAGTTGTGGTAAAAGACAATAATTGGTCAACACTAGAAAGGGTTTGGGTAACAACAAGTACGATCTGAATCTTTTGCAAACATAAACTAGGCACGATATTACCAATTCTAATTCATGAATTTTTCCTTCCATCTCAGTTTTCACCCTACTTGCATAATACACTGGCTTCATGTATCTGGATTCATTCCCTTGTTGCAACATAATAGCTCCTATTGCATCTAGTCCAATAGAAGGATTCACATAAAACAACTTATCAAACTTTGGAGCTTTTATATTCGAAATTCCTCCCAACACTTCTTTAACCTTGCCAAAAACTTCTTCACATTCCTCATCCCATTAAAGAGGATCTTTCTTCACTGCTTTTGTTGAAGTGGATATAACACTTGGGAAAATAATGGAATGAATCTTGACAGATATTTCACTTTTTGAATAAAATTAGTTGTTTTGTAGAAGTAGGATAAGATAATAAAATTAGAGATTTGACATTGTCTGGATCTTGTTCTATTCCATTTTGAGATACCATATGCATATGCCCGAGAAGTTTAATTCTTGGTTGCCCAATAAAGCATTTTTTTTGGAATCAGCTACCCGCCCCTTGAATCTAACATGTTAAATACTTGCTCCAATTTATTGCAATGTTCATGCAACACCATATTAGTGAATTTGGGAATTTCCCAATTCCCATTTTTGAATACTTAAAAAAGGGGACATGGATAACATGTTTGTAAGTTTATCAAAACCCTATCATATGACCTATCGTTGGAAAGCGCTTGAAAAATGGAATCTAAAGAGCTATAAAGCGCTCATTTTGAATTAGTGGTGTTCAAGTTATGGCTAATCCAAACTTTTGACCACGTGTCCCAAACTTGTGGGAAATTCCCATATTTCCCAATATGGTGTTATGCCTTGAACTGAATATGCAGATGTCATCCGAAAAAACTTTAACAAAGCGATCTAGGAATGGTGCAAGCACTTCATCTGATCTTTGCTATTACCAAGAAGGAGCATTTGTGAAACTATAAGACATAACCCTATTACAAAAGACATCCCCAAGGTGTGATAAAAGTTGTCTCCTCTTGATCTTTGGGTGCAATGGCTATCTGCAAGTATCCATAATATCCATCACAAATATTATATCTCTCATGCCCTACAACTTTATCCAAAATGTCATCAAGGAAAGGTAAGGGTAATGGTTCCTCTTTTAGCTGCATTCAATGGTTTATAATCTACACATACCCTCCATCTTCCATCTTTTTTTGGCCTGATCACAACTTAATTACCCCAATCTTAATTTTCTATTTGATAAATAAAACCAGCTTTTATAAGTTTATGTACCTCTTCCTTGACTACTTGAATCTGCTCTTGTCCCAATCTTCTTAACTTTTGAAACACTCATTTCACACCTTCTTTTAACTCAATCTTGAGTGGTTTACTTGTAAATCCTCTTATCTCTTCATAGTAGGAAGTGATAAAAAGATTGGGAAATTTGGCAAACATAGCAAGATACTCTTGCCTTTTTTCTAATGTAAGGCTCGCACTAAACATCTTTTGTATTAGTCCCTATAATTGAGGTTGGGAAGTCTTTGGTTCCATTAGATTCTCCATGGTTTCAAATCTTCCTTTCTCTTTTGCGTCATTTATAGGCATGAGTTGAACTTCCAGTGGATCTTCTTCTTGAAGGATGAAAGATAGCTGCCCATTTTCTATCTCAGAATCATCACTTTCTTCTTCTTAACTTTCACTTTTTGTCTCCTCTTCTTCAATACTTCTTTCATCTTCCTCATTCAGCTCCATACGATTTATTATATCGAAACTCATCCTTTTTCCACTACCTGTATGTACAGTTATTATTCCTTTTCCCCAATTCTGAATGGCACCCACATGCAATGTAACATAGGAGCATCTACCACGCTTGAAGAGACTTGGTCTGACTACACTAATGAAAATGTGCCTAAATATTTAAGAAAAATATCAAATCATTGAGTAATTATGAAGATGCATCCTATTCTACATCTAACAGATCCATTTTAATCCATAATGTCAGATCCTACTCTTCCTTTGGGGTGGAGGCAGACGAATCCAAATAAGTTATGTGCCATTATCACCAGCATCATTGTTTCTCAAGGCTTGCGGGGAATCCATCCCAGTAGTGGTGCAGAACAATGCCAAATGCCCATAGGAGTCATTTCCTTTATTTCTAGCAGTAGCAATGAAGGCACTTAGAATTAGTTACCTTGTGTCCTTCATGTGCTAGACATCAAGATGGATGTTTTATCCAATATAAACATAAATGATCGTGGCTTGAATGTTCTCTCCATAAGGGTAGTGTAGTCATCGTAGATGCCAATGAAAATGTCGTAGAGAAAGGAATCCAACGTAACAATTTGTATGAGTTGGTGGCTTTTACAGGCTAAGTAGGTGATGGGATAACCAAGTGATGATATGAAAGATATGTGCACCTACATTTTCTATTCTTTAAAAGGATGCAAGGGATGTGGCACATCTACAAGCATTGTTTGAGATGTCAGATATATGTGAAGCTTACACGATGGGTAAGCAACATTAGCATGCACATTTCAAAAGAAACCAAGATTCTCAATTATGTAAAGTCTCTTTTAGAGATTTTGCATGCAGATGGGCAAGCAGTATCAGCATGAACATTTCCATAAGAACTCAAGAATTGTGCAAAGGCTTCTTTAGTCCATGCACATGTTTGTGGTAAAATGCCAACAACTGAATTTCCTACTTTTTGTTACAAATCGATAACTTTAGTAGGATGAAATTGGTGTATTTTCTCTGAAATATATTGAAGCTTCTAAAAAACTCAAACTGTGGCATGGTTTGGTAGAGAATGAGATAGAAAGAGGCTAAAGAAATTTCAAAAAGATTGAAGATGAGTATTCACATTTGTTGATGAGCACAATGCCTACTCCAAGGGGCATAAGATCAAGACAAATTTGAGAGCTACTCATACTCTCCAACAAAATAGTGTTACAAAGTGCAAGAATTGCACAACTGTGGCACAATCATGGAGATGGCGTGGAGTATGCTTGAAGGGAAAAGAATTATTATTTTTTGTTAAGATATTGAGCTCAGCTAGTGCAGATATTGGTGAAATGCCAAGATGTGAGCTCCGCTCTTATTCTAGTGGCATGGTTGGTGAGATTATCGGTGATATGTTGCTAGTAGTTTACATGTTATGTAACAGCCACTTTGGTGTCGATGTTGTTTAGAGCTAGGAAAGCTACTTTACCCCAACAAAATGGTGCTTTCTATAGTCACGAAGAGGGTGAGAACAGTACTTAGGAAGAACAAAATGGTGCTTTCTATAGTCACGAAGAGGGTGAGAGCAGTACTTAGGAAGAACAACTTTTCTTCACCGGTGTTGCGCCTTTCTCTGCATCGAGATGAAATCGTTGCTTATTCCCTTTCACTTCCCCACCATTGAAAAACGGCTCCTCTTTCTTCAAAACCATGCATTTGACATCCTCTTTCTTCAAAAATGATGCATTTGACATCCTGCGATGTAACATAGTAGGAGCTACCATGCTTGAGGAGTCTCGAGCTATGACTACCATGAAGTATAACTGACTTCTCTTCATTTCACACCTTCTTTTAGCTCAATCTTGAGTGGTTTACTTGTAAATCCTCTTATCTCTTCATAGGAAGTGATAAAAAGATTGGGAAATTTGGCAAACATAGCAAGATACTCTTGCCTTTTTTCTAATGTAAGGCTCGCACTAAACATCTTTTGTATTAGTTCCTATAATTGAGGTTGGGAAGTCTTTGGTTGCATTAGATTCTCCATGGTTTCAAATCTTCCTTTCTCTTTTGCTTCATTTATAGGCATGAGTTGAACTTCCAGTGGATCTTCTTCTCGAAGGATGAAAGATAGCTGCCCATTTTCTATCTCAGAATCATCACTTTCTTCTTCTTAACTTTCACTTTTTGTCTCCTCTTCTTCAATACTTCTTTCATCTTCCTCATTCAACTCCATATGATTTATTATATCGAAACTCATCCTTTTTCCACTACCTCTATTTACAGTTATTATTCCTTTTCCCCAATTCTGAATGGCACCCACTTTTCGCAACCATGGTCTCCCTAAATTGAGAGGATAGGATTCTAGTCTTGCTGGCATGATGACATGAGTATTGATTTTACAGTGTACATTAAAAACTTCCACATCAAGATTAGTTACAATGCCCATACATTTTATTTTAGCATGATTTGCTAATATGATCCTAAAACCAGATTGGGAAGCAATCTATAAACCAAGTTTCTCCATACAAGATTGAGTGATCACACAAATTTGAGCTCCTCCATCAATATAAGCTTCTCCCAATCCTATTCCTTCATGCCAAGCCTCAACAAATGGACAAATATCTAGTAATTCTTCTACATACATTACTCCCTTTAAATGGTTCTAGAACAACTTTTTTATTGGGATTCAGTTCTCATTTCCATTCCCTTTTCTTCAAGTTATGGTTATGGTTATGGTTGAAGGTAGAATGATTGATTTTTTTAACACATTTTGTTTTTAAAGATGAAGTCTCACTTACTTGCATGATGATAATACCTCTGAGTATAATACCTTGGAGTGGTTTTAGCTGAAGGTTGAATAACATAACCAAGCTCCACCAATGAGCACTAGCACATGGAGGTTGTAATACTCCATGCGTTTTGCACCAGGTAATCTTTATGATGTGTTTTCAATACTCCATGAAAGGGGAGTGTTAACTACATTAATTTAGATTCAAGAATTTTGAGCTTTGAAGGCATCAAATTTAGTCATTTTTTACATCTTAAACACCTCCTTTTCACACATGAAAAAGGGATTTTGATCATTTTTGGTAGTTTAAACACCTCTTTCAAATGGAAGATATCAAGGGAAATAAAGTCATGTTTATCATTTATTAAAATTCTCCAAACATCACAGAATGACACGAACACCGCTTTGTTTCTTATGCATTATTGTAGTGTCAATCTATGGAATATTTGGGTGTAGATTAGGATACTTGTAGGTGTAGCTATTTGCACTATTTAGCACTAATATTTTATAAATTATATATATTTACCATTATCATGCTTGGAACCAATTCAAGATTCCCTTTCACAAAGATAAATTAGTCCATTCAAGTGGTGGTGATTCTAAAATCTCCATGGTATAGTTCACCATAGCCCACTCTCTCTTGCATTTCAACTTTTTATCAGAGCCCTAGATCCATGCCCAACATGACTTAGCTCATCATCAAGTATCTTATTCATCTCATTAGCCATAATCATCATTATAAGCACTAATCTCCTTTTTCTCCATAGTCAAGTTCCACCCCCAGCTGAAGAAAGCATCCATGCTCCTAATTGTTGCGTGACGAGTGAAGATCAATGCAAGGATGCAACAAAAAAAGACACTTAGGGCTCTTGTAAAGAGTTTCAAGTTGTAGATGAATGTGGGAGTGGGCTTGACAATAATCCCACATGGGAACTTTTGGGAGTTTTAGAGTTTTTGTACAAAAAGTGGCTCATTTGAGAGCTAAAGGGCACTTTTTGGTCATTTGGTTGAGAGGCTCATAGAGAGAGCTTGCTCCATAGCTCCTTCTCATGTGCTCTCCCAAGGCTCTCCATCTCCATTCTTGCTTCAATCTTGTACTCTCTATTCTCTACGTATTCAATGATATGAGGTTGCGGTCTACACACTTGCTAATCTAGATCTCGTAATGATGTTTTGATGCTAAAATTTGATTTGTGAATTGTAGAGTGTATGGGATGAAGCTTGTGCATGAAATGATGTGTAGTTGAGGCTTGTGTGATAGCTCTTTGCATGTTAGATTCTTTGCATAAGTTGCATTTTTGTACTTAAGTGTAGCCTAATCTTGATGCGTTGAATATGTTAGATTGAGAAGGAATCAACGATTGATCGCTTGATTGTTGAAGAAGGATTGAGTAGGATTAGAAGTCATTAGTGTGTGGTTAACTAATCTTCTCCCATTCAAGATAGTCTCTATGCGCTAACCGGGTTGCATTCACGGATTGACAATCTGTGTGGGTTGGAGTGTAGCCTCCGCTATGCTATGATGTCCCAAACAATGGCGCCGCTGCTGAGGACGCACACCTAAGTTAGTGAAGGGTGTTAACCATTACTTCTTACTAAGTGCTCCATTGATTGCAAAATCGTGGATTAGGGTAGATTAGAGTAGAGTTTGCAAGGGCATTGAGTGTGTGATCTCAAGGGCGCCTTGTGTGTTTTCTGTTTTTTGATTAGAAGCAAAAAAAATTAAAACCCCATTGCGGTAGAGTAATCCCGCCATTAATTAGGTCTAAGTGCTTTCTGTTTTTGTATTTTTTGACGTGGCTGGCGAGAGGTAGCTAGAGAAGGTGGAGGCGGCTGAAGAAGTTGGAGGCGGCTGAACAAAATATATATATATATATATATATATATATAGATATATATATATCTATACGCTGCAGCCTTTAGAAGGCGTTGGTGAACGGTCGGCTGTCGGCACGGCAGGCAGTGGAGGCGAGCTGTGGGAGGTGAGTAGCTGGAGGCACAGCAAAGAAAATATATATATATATATATATATATATATATATATACGTTGAAGCGTGGCAGCAGGCGAAGTGGCTGTGGGGGGGCCGTCTTCATCGGGCGCAACAGTAGCTGTGTGAGGCGGCTGTGTGACGTAGAGGAGGAGTCGAGGTGGAGGCGCAGAAGAGGGAGCGCCTGTCTCGTTGTAGGCGAGCTGTGGAGGTGGTGAACGAAGAAGACCGACAAGAAGAAGGTGGGAAGCACGTGGAGAGCAAGGCCGTGGAGAGCAAGGCAGCGCGCGCTGACTGCAGCAGTGCGTGGAAGACAGGCGAAGGGGAGGTAGAAGGTGCAAGCGGGTGAAGGCGGGGCAGCTGTGGAGGCGCCTGGCCGCTGAAGAGAAAGCGAAAACGAGAAGGCGAGGTGGAGGAGGGGCGGCGAAGGCGAAGCCAAGCTGGAACCGCGAGGTGAGAAGGCGAAGGTGAGGCTGCAGAGAGAGCGAGGAGGAGATAAGGTACCCGCGGCGCAGAGAGATTCGAGGTGATAAGGTTAGTGGTATTTTTATTTTTTATTTTTTTATTGTTAATTTCTTTGTTAATTAAAAAAATAAAAAAAAAACCATAAAATAATAAATATTATTTTTTTTAAAAAAAAGAAAAAAAAGGAGAGAAAAGAAAAAAAGAGAAAAAAGAAAAAAAAGGAGAGAAAAAAAAGAGAGAGAAAAGCAAAAAAGAGAATTAAAAAAAAACAATTTTAGTCCATTTTTTATTTTTAAATTTCTGTAAAATTTTGCATAATTAAAGTAGCTTGCACTTTTTTTTTAGAATTTCTGTAATTATGTGCATAATTAGTATTTTTTTAGCGTAATTCATATTTTTGTGTAATTAGTACGAAATTTATTAGGTCCAAAAAAAAGAGAAAGAAAAAGGAAGAAAACAAAAGAAAAGAAATAGAAATTAAAAAAAAATTCTATAAATTATGTGTTTTTTTTAGGAGTCCATATTCTTTGCATATTTTGTAATTTTTTATTTTTTTAATTTTTTGCATAATTAGGATAACTTGCATTGTTTTAAAATTTTTATAGTTTTGTGCATAATTAGTATTTTTTTAGCGTAATTCATATTTTTTGTCCCGCCCAAAGTCGATTAATTTCTCTCTTCTTAAAAGGACTCAAAAATTCAACACTGCATACACATCTCTATGCAAAGAAGCATACAAATTTCAATGAATGCTGCCATGATGCTATGGATTTCACCGATAACTTCAAATTCCAAGATGGTACTGGCCCTAAGATGAAACCTAGAGATCAGTGGGGTGATGACCAAAGTTCAGGGTCTAGCGCAGTAGTAAATCTAGACCAGATAGCTAACCTAGTACTAAGGAGATTGGGACAGACCTATCGCCCACCCATGCAGCCACAACAGCAGCAACGAATGAGGAGTGTACTACCTACAGGTCCTCATCTTTGTGGAGCATGTGGCGGTAACCATAAAACTAAAGAATGTAATACCTTTTCTCCTCTAGTCACAAACCAACCCACAAAGAAGTGGTGCCAGGCCTGTGCTTGGAACTTTACCCACACCACATAGGAATGTACTCGCATTGCAAGAATGAGACAGGAACGTGAGCAGCCAAGGGGTGGAGTGGCTCCACAAATGTATCAACAGTATACTAATTTTGAACGTAAGCCAACGATGGCACAAGAGCAAGCACGACCTGTTCTTGGTGCTCAACCTCCTGCTCCCGGGACTCCTCCTGTGAGGGTTGTTGACTACGACAATTCAATTATGTGTAGAGACTTGGTAAACCCAGGCTATGTGGAGGAGGAATATGCATCATATTCATCCAAGGAAAATCTCTTTGAAAGTCCCGCATACCCAAGCCAAGCACTGGAGGCCAGGGGAACAAAATTCTTTGATGTTGCTAGGCGGCTACCAACCTAGGACTCCAGGCCTCTCAGGTCAATGACAGCAAAGGAAAGTAGAAGCCAAACCAATGGGCCCCTGTTATGAGTGCGGAGAACCCCAATGGGCTCGTGATTGTCCACATCGCTCAAGGCAAACAGCTCGATCCAATACAACAGTACCACAGTTTTCACCAATTGAAAGATATTGTCTAGGGTGTTGTGTAGAACACTTCCCAAAGGATTGTTTGTTGAAACCACATGAGGAAGGCACCTCTCAACCAAAGGTCTCACTCAACCTTGTAGGGGCAGTTCCATCACCACCTTCATCTAAGAATGAGGATGTCGTGCCACTTAGAGTCATGACTAGATCACAGACACGAAATGCCGAAATACAGACTGATGAGACACCTCGAACTAGGGATGCAAAGGCAAATCTAGTGGACAAGACCCTACATTCCAATAGAAAAAAGACCACTAGGAGGAAAAAGAACCGAAACAAGTGAACTAAAAGTGCATCCACTAGTTCTCAAGAAGCCTCTAAACAAAACATGAAGGATCAAACTTTTACATCCCAAGAAGTGCATGAGGAGCATAAACATCAACCTGGGCCTAGTGCTAAACAAGATGAGGCTAGTACGACTGAGGATAGTTCTGGGGGTTCTGTTTTTGTGGATAAAGTGAATGAGACTCTAGATGCCATCATTGATGCTCATAGAAGTCGCATTGCAGCTTTATCTGAGCTACCCAAGAAGCTTCAAGAATACCCAAACCCTCGTGAGGAGAAGATCAATCTAGCTGTACATCAGCAACTCATTAGGGAAGCTCAATCAATACTTGAGGGACCACCACCACCTATTCCTTGGGGCCCAACCTCTCTTAAGCCAACATTAGAAACCATACCAGAAGTGTCATCAAGTCGGGAAATGAGAAGTGAGCTCATCTCACAAGCTCATAGCGAGAGGTCTACACCAATTGACACCCCATTGAAAGGAGGTATTTTGCCACCACCTAGCCTTGTCTTCCCATGCAATGATGAAGTTATTGATGCTAACGAGGACATGGCAAATGAGATGTGGGCAGCAGTTCATGAGAGAGTTAATGAGAACATGTCTTCTATTAGTTCACCTCCATTCTCTGAGGTGGATTTTACCAGGGGCACAGAAAACAATTCTAGACGCCCAAGCATCCAGGAGGAAGTTCAAACAATTGTTTCTCCTAGAAGTAAGCATACAATGAAAACCTTACCATCATATCTGGGAGAATATGAGAACTGTTCTCAAACCTTGAGGATACCCTCCATGCATAAAAGGTTGACAAAGGAGATAGATATGGGTATCATGCAAGCTATTTTGTCAGCACCAGTGGCTTGTACCATACCTTTGCTTGATTTGATAAAGCTTCGACCTGAGTTGTGGAATGATATTGCCACTTGTTTGTCAGAGCAGGTATTGCTACAAAAGGGTCACCATGAGTGTACTATACACCCTGAGACAAAGCATGTTTTGCCAGTTCCTATCAACAAAGTAGGAAAATTTTGTGAGGATGATCAGGAAAATGCTACCCTCCCATTAGAAGTGCGAAAAGTAGCTTCAACTGCAATACTTGATAGTGGTGCAGGAGTGGGCATTGTGACAAGGTCCATTTGGGAAAAGTGGGGCAAACCAGCTATTAGGAGTACCAGGATGCGCTTGCAGCTAGCAGATGGAAGCTTAGAACATCCCTTTGGGCTGCTTGAGAACATATTGGTCACCACATGTGGGATTGAATATGAGCACACCTTTGCAGTAGTGGATTTTGGAAAACATCCAAACTATGAAGTGATATTGGGTAGACCATTCATGCGACAATTTCAAATGATTCAAGATTGGGGATACAATTATTTGTACCTTCGATATGATTCTGTCATCACAAGGGTCAACCTAAGGAATCACTCATATCGTGATGTAACAAGGTCTCCAATAGATGAGTTTGATTCTGCTTCATCTGAGGGCTCAAGAGTTACATTGTCAGATGGGCGAGAAGATCTGTGGATGTGTGGAGCCTCATGTAGGGATTTCAACACTGAGAGACTTAAGGGTAATCGAAGTGTATCAGACAAGGCATACATTCCACAACCCTTCCCTGAGCATTTAATTGATCCACTAGAATGGAGTCATGTCCTTGCAACATTATCGACTTGTGCTTTAACTAAGCCAATTCAATTTTGTGACTCAGATGGATATGACATTATTCCTATACGAATGGTACAACCACGTGACCTTCTAGATGATTTGTACTATAGGAATGCATCCACAACAGCATTGCATGTTGAGGAAGTCTCTGCTACTCCACGAGCTTTATCATGTCAAAAGAGTGGTGTTTCTACCTTACACAACCCACTTTCAAAATCTGCTCTTGAAGCTCCAACACAAATGATGTGGATAATTGATGAGTACTCAAGTGAGGGCCATGGGTGGCTGGCATGTTCCAACTACTTTAGTCACTGCTCAAAGAAGGCCAGGCAAGAAGGAATTATCAATTTGGCTACCCAGAGATACGTACAAACTTGTACCATCTAGCCCAGTTGCTAAGCCTCCTAAAAAGCACATCTTTTCCAAGCCTAAACCTCAGATTGTTACTCGTTGGATCCCAAAGCATGTTCTTAAAGCACAAGGCTATTATGAGGGTGCAACAGCAATTTGGCTTCCTAAATGCCATGGTTTGCTAGGGGTAAAAGAGTGTATCAATAAGATTCCAAAAGCCACCCTTGGTTTTCTATATAAGTGGGTGCAACGGAAATCAACACAACCTCTTCCAGATAGGATAGGTGGCTGTGATAGCACCTACAAATCTACTTGTGTTGATCTTCCTAAAACATGTATTGAAACACTAGTTGTCCCAATTTCTCCCTGTTACACAATTCCACAATCAACTGGTGTACCTAAGATAAATCCAACTTCACATGAGTCTCCTTTGAGCATAGATTCTAGCACTTCAATGCCTAAATCCTCTTATCTTGCTCAAATTCCTCGACAATTGCTAAAATTTTCACATCTTAAGAAGAACATACCCAAAACCAAAGATAAGGCATTAGCACTACAATTGAAGCTCTTTGGTAGATCAATGTTTGAATAGAGTGGTTCCTTATGCCTTTAGAGGATTGTGTTCTTTTTGAGATGATCTCCACCACCAGGGCAAGGGTAAGCTCAGCGACTCCACAATAAGATTAACAAGCCAGGGCACTTTTCTCCCACTGGGTTTTTTCCCTCAGCTATATTCGATGATTGGCACCAATAACAAATTTTATTCCTTTCTTTTCTTTTCTTGTTTGTTAATAAAAATTTTACAAAGATCTCAGCTAAACAAGAGCATCAAACACGCCCCAACAGTCCACCTACCATGCACACAAATTAGGAAGGGGGGAGACATGCAATGCCTACAAGAAGCAAAGAGAAGCAATCTGCACAACATCAGCAATGCATCAATGCAAACACATAACATCAACGAGCACTACAATAGGTGTATTCAAATCATAATCTTTTGTTCTTAATCTGCTAATGCAAGTCTACAAACTTGATATGAAGGAAAGTGAACGTCTAAAACCACACACTTGACAAATACAAAAGCATTAAGCAACAACTGGCAGCCATTGGGAAGAAGATAGAGGATGATGAGACACTAGTAGTGCTTCTGAGCAATGTGGACAAAGAAGAAGATGAGAACACACTTTTTCTTTGAGTGGGAATATTTCAAAGGAGAAATGCAAGAAAGAGTGGGCTATGGTGGATCAAATTCAAGCAAGATTGGGAATTATTGCTCGTGTTCTTTTTGCTTTGAGTGTGTTTTAGAAATTATATAAATTTACCATTCTCATGCTTGGAATCAACTCAAGATTCGCTTTCACAAAGATAAATTAGTCCATTGAAGTGGTGGTGATCCTAACATCTCCATAGTATAGTTCATATTGTTGTGCTTACAAAGCTAGTTGGATTTGATATTGCTCAAAAACATATTTAGCATTGAAGTGGAAGAAAAGCTCCAATAAGGTGTAAAAAGTGATGGTGGGGTTAGTCTTTCATATTTGTTGAGGATCACCACAATCAAGATCACCATATTCATGCGTTCATGTGATGATAACTATCTATATACATCGATTTCTATGTTTGGAAATCACTACAACATGTTGGGGGCATAGCAGCGTTTCAACATCGTTTATTTTATCTGGATGTGGGGGATTTCAGTCATTGGCCCATAGCAAAATATCATTGCAGGTAGCACCCGTGGTAGTGAAATCTTGCTACTTCTGAGTAGTGAGCATAACAACGAAATTTCACTACTATACTCTAATTTTGGTATTAAGCAGCAAAAATAACAATGAAATTCCGCTGTTATTCTCACTGTATAAAATTTTAGAGAGTTGTTGAGTGCTGAATTTAAGTTATGCATGTCACATACAAATCGAAAATGATTACAATTTTTAAAAAACATCCATCAGAATCCTTGGAGCAATATTTTGAGTGAAAAATTAAAAACTTTTGAGAAGGGAAACAGTGTCAAGATCATGAATCTATCCCATCTTATAATAAATCCATATGGGTTGCTTCATCAATGTCTATATCTAATGGAAGCTCAATCAAAAGATGGGGTTCCATATAAATATCACTATCATTATCCAATGAAGCATTGTCATGATTGATAGGTGACTCATCATCTTCTTCGGATCGATGTTCCTCATGCTTTTTATCGGCCTCCTCCAAAATGTTTTCTTCATCATCTTCTTCTAATGAGCCGATTTGAGGTAGTTCTTGCACCTCATCGAATGATTTAACCTCCACATCTTGATCTTCGTATAGTATGGCTCTTCCTGGACATCGTAATCATCTTTATAATATTCCTATTCTTCAAGGTCTTGAAAGGTTAGAAACTTAAACCAAAATGCTTCTCAAAAGAAGACAAATATTCTCCTTAAATATGTACTCTAACAAGGTTCCACCCAAACCGTTGCTATCAGGATCTACAACCCGACGGACACCAACTGGCCTTGTCTCACGAATGACCTCGACTTCATAGCTAGAGTCTCCCTACAAACTCAGACTAGAGACAAAAGATAACAGTGTTTTCTACTTCTGCATAGAATTTCCTCACCTCTTAGACAAAAGGCAAAAAAAAAACATTCATATACAACTAACTCTCTCTGCCCAGAGTCCTCACACAATTAGACATAAAATGTAGAAAAATAATAGTATTTAATAAAAAAACTCATATACACAAGTGAACATGCTTAATGTGCAGCCAAGGACCCCTTCTTATATAATTTTCTTGGTTTCATTGTTTGGCCCATATCATTGTTTCTCCATGCATTTCTCGAAGCCACTATTACAACTGGGTGAGCTACTAATATCATGCATCCTCTATTTTTCCCAAGTCTTTCTATGCTCTTGTATCACCATTGCTTTATGTTGCGTGACGAGTGAAGATCAATGCAAGGATGCAACAAAAAAAGACACTTAGGGCTCTTGTAAAGAGTTCCAAGTTGTAGATGAATGTGGGAGTGGGCTTGACAATAATCCCACATGGGAACTTTTGGGAGTTTTAGAGTTTTGTACAAAAAGTGGCTCATTTGAGAGCTAAAGGGCACTTTTTGGTCATTTGGTTGAGAGGCTCATAGAGAGAGCTTGCTCCATAGCTCCTTCTCATGTGCTCTCCCAAGGCTCTCCATCTCCATTCTTGCTTCAATCTTGTACTCTCTATTCTCTACGTATTCAATGATATGAGGTTGTGGTCTACACACTTGCTAATCTAGATTTCGTAATGATGTTTTGATGCTAAAATCTGATTTGTGAATTGTAGAGTGCATGTGATGAAGCTTGTGCATGAAATGATGTGTAGTTGAGGCTTGTGTGATAGCTCTTTGCATGTTAGATTCTTTGCATAAGTTGCATTGTTGTGCTTAAGTGTAGCCTAATCTTGATGCTTTGATTATGTTAGATTGAGAAGGAATCAACGATTGATTGCTTGATTGTTGAAGAAGGATTGAGTAGGATTAGAAGTCATTAGTGTGTGGTTAACTAATCTTCTCCCATTCGGGATAGTCTCTATGCGCTAACCGGGTTGCATTCACGGATTGACAATCTGTGTGGGTTGGAGTGTAGCCTCCGCTATGCTATGATGTCCCAAACTCCTTCTTCAACAATCAAGCAATCAATCGTTGATTCCTTCTCAATCTAACATAATCAACGCATCAAGATTAGGCTACACTTAAGCACAAAAATGCAACTTATGCAAAGAATCTAACATGCAAAGAGCTATCACACAAGCCTCAACTACACATCATTTCATGCACAAGCTTCATCACATGCACTCTACAATTCACAAATCAGATTTTAGCATCAAAACATCATTACGAAATCTAGATTAGCAAGTGTGTAGACCACAACCTCATATCATTGAATACGTAGAGAATATAGAGTACAAGATTAAAGCAAGAATGGAGATGGAGAGCCTTGGGAGAGCACATGAGAAGGAGCTATGGAGCAAGCTCTCTCTATGAGCCTCTCAACCAAATGACCAAAAAGTGCCCTTTAGCTCTTAAATGAGCCACTTTTTGTACAAAAACTCTAAAACTCCCAAAAGTTCCCATGTGGGATTATTGTCAAGCCCACTCCCACATTCATCTACAACTTGGAACTCTTTACAAGAGCCCTAAGTGTTTTTTTTTGTTGCATCCTTGCATTGATCTTCACTCGTCACGCAACACTTTACCTCTTTGATTTCCCATTTCTAGTTGGTTGTGGCAACTGTGGCTCCATCGTTGGATTCCTCTCTTTTAGTGCATTTTCTGAGCTTTTAGCAGTGGTTGGCTGTCAACTTTCCTTTTTTATTTTTTTGGATCAATTTATTCTCAATGGTCGTGAGTCTCCTATTTTTGAGTTTTTCTGGGTATATGTTATTTTCCCCTTTCCATTGATTTTTTACCTTATTCACTTCCTTTTGACATAAGGGTGCAAAGACCTTTAAAAACCCAAATAAATGCAAGTACCACCTGCTATATTTACAAATATGAGGAGCACAAAACTAAAATGCATCTTGTCTACACTCCCATAGCAAAACTGATTTATTTCCTACCAAAAAACATATTCTTATCTTTATTTTTACCACTTTTTTCTTTCAATCCAAGTTTTTATTCCATACATTCCGAGAATTCACAAAAATTACTTGACATATCTTGCCCACCTCTAAGTCTGGGGACATTCATGTCTTGCAACCTTTAAATAACCAATGTAGTGAATATATGGAGTCATCCTCTTCGTGGTTGCCTTCACATGAACTTGTCCTCTCTTTCACCTTGTTTGTTTGACCGATGGTAATCATCATCATCCTTGCTACATATTTCTTTAGTCGATAACCATTGGCTCTTCGTCTACCTGGTACAAGCCATTGAAAAATCTTTGTTGTACTTTGAAAGGACCTTCCCACTTTGTTGAAACTCTGTGTGAAATGTATTGTCCAGCTTACTGTTATATTGGAGTAACAGATCACCTTTTCTAATGCCGTTGTCCTTGATCTTCTTGTTAATTCTCCGTTGATTTTGTTCTTGAGTCCTTTGATAATGTTCTATGGCATGTATTTTGTCCAACTCCACTATTTGTAGTGCAAGAAGCCTATTCCTCCTGAAAATATGTTGTGGTTCTTCACTTTCTCTTACCAAGAATTTTCAGGCTGGCATCTCCACCTTAATAGGTAATAATGCTTCAGTACCATAAAGAATATGAAACGGAGGGAACTGGGTTCCTTCTTTGACTCCGATCCTATAAGCCCAAAGTGCACAAGGAAGCTCTAAACCCCAAGTCCTTTCATGGGATTGTGTCATTTTACTCAGCATGCATATGCGTTGTCCATTAAATATTTCATTCATCCAGTTACATTGGGGGTAATATGGTGTAGCATATCTATGTTAAATTTTTAGCTTCTCACATAGAATATCCATTTGTTCATTTCTAAATACTGGTCCTCTATTAGAAATCAGCTCTAGTGGTACCCCAAAAAGACAACAAGTTCCCTCATATACAAATTTTGATACTTCTTTTGCCTTGACTGCTTTTGTAGTGTTAGCCTTTGCCCATCTTGAGAGATAATTAATGGCTGAGTATATAACATTTTCCACATGTAGTCATGGTGGGTAATGGACCAATGGCATCGATCCCCCATTTTCAAAAATGTTAAAAGCAAGTATAACATTCCTGGGCTCAAATTTACTATTCTTCTTCCCATTCTTTGGCATTGGAGACATGATTTACACCAATGTTGTACATCCTTTTGGATTGAAGGGCATATAAAACCTTCCAATAATATCTTTTGTAATCTGATTTTAAAAGTACAATAGCACGACCTCCTTCATGATTCACTTCCAAAATCTGATAGATTTCTTCTCTGTAAGGGATTCTTCTTAGCACTAAATCCGTTCCTTTCGTGTGATGAATAAAACATCATTAATCAAGAAAATTTTTTGACATCTCTTAACAAAGTAATACCTCTTGGATTTTGGAAGATCTGAGGCACTTTTCTTGTCATCATGAGATATGCTTAGGAACTCTATTCCTTGATATAATAGTCCATCCACCTTAGCTGCATAAAGTGTAGACATAATTGCACTTTAAGAAGCTTCGTGAGGTCCATGATTTTGTTTCCTAGCAATGTGCTGAATGCTCCATGCTTCAAAATGTCCAAGTAATCTCTTTACTTGTCCTATCCAAGCATTGAGATGGGTATGCTTGGTTGTCCATACTCCCAATACCTGTATTATTACCAACAAAGCATCTCCTTTAATTGCAATTCTTTTAATTCCAAAATTAAGACATACCTTTAAACTTTGACATAAAGCTCCATATTCTGCCTCATTGTTGTTTTTGGCTTCTAGTTGAAATCATTTTCTTTGTATTTCTTTTCCTTGTGAATCCAGAACCACCATTCCTCGAGTAGCTTGGTTTAAACTTTTTTTTTAATGAGCCATCAAAGAAAAGTATATGAGCATTGGCAAGTTGCTGACCTTCCATTTTTTACTTTATTTTTCAACCTCTTTTACCAGAATTGCTCCCTATGAGGCTCGAGTAGACTCCTCAATCAAAAATGTGAATTCAAATTCCTAAAGTTCAACTATCCATTTGAGCATACTTCTTGACAAATTGCTATTATTGACAAGTTGTGGTAAAAGACAATAATTGGTCAACACTACAAAGGGTTTGGGTAACAAGTATGATCTAAACTAGGCATGATACCACCAATTCCGATTTAGAAAATTTTCTTTCGATCTCAATCTTCACCCTACTTGAAGAATACATTGTCTTCATGTATCTGGATTCATTCCCTTGTTGCAATAGAATAGCTCCTATTGCATCTAATCCAATAGAAGGATTTACATAAAACAACTTATCAAACTCCGGAGCTTTTATATTCGAAATTCCTCCCAACACTTCTTTAACCTTGCCAAAAACTTCTTCACATTCCTCATCCCATTAAAGAGGATCTTTCTTCACTGCTTGTTGAAGTGGATATAACACTTCAGAAAATAACAGAATGAATCTTGATATATATTTCACTTTTTGAATAAAAGTGGTTGTTTTGTAGAAGTAGGAGAAGATAATAATTTTAGAGATTTGACCTTGTGTGGATCTGGTTCTATTCCATTTTGAGATACCATATTCCCGAGAAGTTTAATTCTTGGTTTCCTAATAAAGATTTTTTTGGATTCAGGTGCCCACCCCTTGAATCTAACATGTTAAATACTTGCTCCAATTTATTGCAATGTTCATTCCTTGAACTAAATATGCAAATGTCATCCAAAAAAACTTTAACAAAGTGATCTAGGAATGATGCAAGCACTTCATGTGATCTTTGCTTGATACCAAGAAGGAGCATTTGTTAAACTAAAAGGCATAACCCTATAAATGAAATATCCCTAAGGTGTGATAAAAGTTGTCTTCTCTTGATCTTTGGGTGCAATGGCTATCTAGAAGTATCCATAATATCCATCACAAATACTATATCTCTCATGCCCTACAACTTTATCCAAAATGTCATCAAGCAAAGGTTAAGGGTAATGGTTCCTCTTTGTAGCTGCATTCAATGGTTTATAATCTATACATACCCTCCATCTTCCATCTTTTTTTGGCCTGATCATAACTTCATTACCCCAATCTGAATTTTCTATTTGATAAATAAAACCAAATTTTAGAAGTTTCCGTACCTCTTCCTTGAATACTTGAATTTGCTCTTGTCCCAGCCTTCTTAACTTTTGAAACACTCGTTTCAAACCTTCTTTTAACTCAATCTTGAGTGGTTTACTTGTAAATCCTCTTATCTCTTCATAGGAAGTGATAAAAATATTGGGAAATCTGGCAAACATAGCAAGATACTTTTGCCTTTTTTCTAATGGAGTTCTAATGTAAGACTGGCACTCAACATCTTCTTTATTAGTTCCTATAATTGAGGTTGGGAAGTTTTTGGTTACATTATATTATCCATGGTTTCAAATATTCCTTCCTCTTCTGCTTCATGTATAGTCATGAGTTGAAATTCCTGTCGATCTTCTTCTCCAAGGATGAAAGATACTTGTCCATTTTCTATCTCAAAAACATCACTTTCTTCTTCTTGACTTTCACTTTTTGTCTCCTCTTCTTCAGTACTTCTTTCATCTTCCTCGTTCAACTCCATACGATTTACCATATCGAAACTCATCCTTTTTCCACTACCTGTATGTACCAGTAGTTATTATTCCTTTTTCCCAATTTTGAATGTGACACCCACTTTCTGCAACCATGGTCTCCCTAAAATGAGAGGATAGGATCCCAATCCTGCTAGCATGACATTAGAATTGAGTTTACAGTGTACATTAAAAACTTCCACATCATCAAGGTTAGTTACAATGCCTAGACATTTTACTTTAGCATGATTTGCTAATATGGTCCTAAAACCAGATTGGGAAGTAATCTATAAACCAAGTTTCTCCATACAAGATTGAGTGATCACACAAATTTGAGCTCCTCCATCAATATAAGCTTCTCCCAATCCTATTCCTTCATGCCAAGCTTCAACAGATGGACAAATATCTGGTAATTCTTCTACAGACATTACTCCGTTTAATGGTTCTGGAATAACTTTTTTATTGGGATTTAGTTCTCATTTCCATTCCCTTTTCAGCTTTGGACACATTCCCATTATCTGACCAAAAGTAATATTAACTTTCCATTGAGCCAAATCTTTTATCAGATCATAATCTTCATGTTGCTTCCCTAAAAGCAAATTGGTTAGGTACCTTGAATCATCTTCTTTGTTTCCTCACTTTTTTCTTTGACTGTTCTTATATCTCTTGTTCCCTCTCTTTGAGCTGGGTTCATCCTCTCTATTAATGGAAGCTCTTGTTCTTTTTGCTAACGGGCAACATTACTTCTGGTTCCTCTTCTAAACCAATAAGACTTATTGCTTTACCTTTTCCTTTCTCATGAGAGTAGTAGTACCATTGTTAGTGGGTTTAGAAACATCTTGGATCTTTACTCCAAAATCATTAGCTTTGTTGTTTAAGTTCTGAGATAAACGAAACATATCTCCTCCCATGCGATGAGGTTTATCACAATAGGTACTATAATGTCCCCATTCTCCACAATTATAGCAATGTACATTCATTGGATATACTCCACGACCCCTTCCTCTTTGCCGTGTAGCTTGTCCATTTTGCTTTGATTGAGAACGTATTCCTCTACCACCATTTCATCCTCTTCCTTGTTCTCTACCTATACCACCAACCATGTTAAGACTCATATTTTTCATCAATTCAACAATTTCATGTAATTGCTCTTTCAAGGAATCATCATTTCCCTTTGATTGAAGAGGAGTTGGGTCTTCTTTAGTAGTACGAATGACTTCATTGGTGATAGGCCTTTATGTTGATCCTTCCTGCAACCTTAATTGACCAAGTCTCTTTATTTTTCATTCTTTTTCTCAAGCAAACCGAACAACTTCATCAAAATGGAGAGGATTCTTCAATTCCACTTTCAATCTGATATCTGGTTTAAGTCCAACCACCACCACAAATATCTCTTTCTTTATCATTTCAGGTGGAACTTCAGGGTGCAAAGCGGCTCTCCAATTATTTCATAATTCAGGAAACCAAATCATATGTTGATCCACCTCTTGATTAGATGGTTGTTGATAATTGCAAAGCTCTCTCAATATCCCGTCAGGATCCCTTTCCCTAGCATATTGTGACAAGAAAAAGGCCTTCACTTCTTTATGTTCTGGTTCACAAGGAGAAGTGTGAGAGTTTTGGAGATTCAGAATAAAAATTTGCAGCCATGTTTTGACCTCTCCTTTGAGACAATAAGCTAAAATTTTTAGCAGAACTTTTGGAGTGTCCTTATCTTTCATTAAAGCTGTAAATTCCAAATCTTCAATAAAAGAGCATGTATCCTCATTTGGTAGCCTAAGGAATTTAGGAAAATCCTGAGCCTTTATGGATCACGTACACACTTATCTTTGAGTTCTTTTCCCCAGTCACTTGAATTCCCAAGAAGACTCCTCAATGGGGGTACCAAAATAGAATGTTAAGAATTGGTAGAGCACCACAAAGCCTCTATATATCCTCGAACTACATTACATTCACTTCACCAATGATCACAATACTAGAAAATAGAAGATTATTGATACATATTTGAAGAACAAGAACATTGGATATCAAGAATATCAAACTATGACATCAAATTGAAGTATGGAATTCACTCTATTTACATATGATTCTCACCTCAGTAATTTGTAGAGTATTTGGTACTTACAACAGGAGAAACCACTCATAATCAGTTCTGAAGGAAAAAAAAAGAAAAATAGAAAACTCAAAACATTCTACTTTAGTTATTTTGAGTATCCAACACTAGGGAGAAGATCATGTTGACAAAATTATTTTTCTAGCATCACAACACATCGGGAGCATACCAGCGTTTTTTAGCAGCATTTTTGGAAGGAACGTATCAAGGATTTTCAAGATGCAACAATAATCTATTGCTGCTTCGCAGCTCTTTTAGAAGCATAATATTATTGCCCAGTAGCATCTATAGTAGCAGCAAATAAACGCTGCTATACTGTAAAAATATCCCACTTTTTTTGCCATCGCGTAGTTTAACCTTTTGAATACAATAAACTTATACTCCAAGTTTTTTGGAGGGTTCTGCCTTGTCTATCACTTCTACCTCTCCTATCCTATCCTCCTCAAGCTCAATCAAGGTATGTCTATTGCTTTCATTTATCTCCTATGCAAACAAGCTGTCCATGAAAGTTATCTTTTGAGTATTTGCTTTCTCTTTTCTTGCTTTTAAGTTTTTCTTTTCTTCTTTTTCCCTAATTAAGAGCTCTCCATTAAAGCTTCATATGGTAAGAGATCTTGATTTTTCTTAATACTTTTTTTTCTTGACTTGGTTTAATTTTGTAGATTTTCAACACATATACAAGACTATAAAACAGATCTCTTTCTCTTGTGTGTTTCTTCTTTCATGCTTTTAAATGCTTATAGGGCTTGTAAGTTTTAGGGCTTTTAAGATTAGGGTTTGTTTATTAATACATTTTTTTCCTTATTTTGGTTTGATTTTGTAAGTTTTCAACACATACAAGCCTCACAAGGTAAGAGATATCTTTCTTGTATGTTTCTTCTCTTGTGCTTTTACATGTTATAGGGTTTGTTTATTTTTCCATGCTACATGCTATATGCATGCCAGTAGCTACCTATGCATGCCTATACCTTCCTATGCATGTCGGTAGCAACCTATGGAAGCCGATAGCAACCTATGCATGCCGGTAGCAACCTATGGAAGCCGATAGCAACCAATGCATGCCGGGAGTTTCCTACGCAGTGCATGCCAGTAGTAGCAACCTATGCATGTTGTTAGCTTCCTATGCATGCCAGTAGCAACCTATCCATGCCAGTAGCTTTCTACGCATGCTGATAGATTCCTACTCATGCCGGTAGCAACCAATGCATGCCGATAGCTTCCAATGCATGCCGGTAGCTTCCAACACATGCCGATAGCAACCAATGCATGCCGGTAGTATCCAATGCATGCCAATAGCTTCCTACGCTTGCCAGTAGTAACCAATGCATGCCGGTAGCTTCCTACGCATGCCAGTAGCAACATATGTATGCTAGTAGCAACCAATGGACACCGGTAGCTTCCTATGCATGTCGGTAGCTTCCTATGCATGCTGATAGACTCTATGCATGTCGGTAATAACCAATGCATGCCGATAGCTTCCAACGCATGCCAATAGTTTCTAACGCATGCCTGTAGCAACCTATGCATGTCAGTAGCAACCTATGGAAGCTTCCCATGCATGTCGGTAGCAACCACAATGCATGCCGGTAGCTTCCTACGCATGATGTCGATAACTTCTTATGCATATTATTAGATTCCTACGCATGTGAGGAGCAACCGATAGCTTCTAACACATGCCGGTATAGCAACCTATGGAAGCCGGTAGCAACCAATGCATGCCGATGGCAACCTATGGAAGCTTCCTATGCATGTCGGTAGCAACCTATGAAATCTGGTAGCAACTAATGCATGCTGGTATCTTCCTATGCATGTCGATAGCAACCAAGGTATGCCAATAGTAACCAACACATGTCGGTAGCAACCAACGCATGCCGGTATCTTCCTATATAGTATAAGAGTTTTTAGTATTTATGTTTTTTATTGGATAGATGACAAATAACTTGATGCATGATGTTACATGACGTGAAGAAGGAGTTGATATCCCAACAATATTTGTAAGTATATATTAGCCTCAAATTGTATCTTATCTTCTAATTAAAGAAGGTTATCTTAAATAATAACTTTTAAGATGTTCATTTGTTTGTATGTCTATAGCTTGAAGTAGTGGGCTGCCTATGCAAGATGAATATGATTTTGCATAACAATGGGGTTTGCAAGCTCTATTTGATAGGATGTAAGATGAAGGACATCTAGAGAAAAGGATATTTTTTGTCATTTAAATTTTGGGTTATTGGATTCTATTGCTTTTTTTAGGTTGTTAACATGATTTAATGTTCTTCTATATACAATTATGCAACATGTGAAACAAAGGAGACAGTTTTTCTTCTTCAAGGATCCTTAAGAAAAGATTGTGGGATCATTTTCTCCAATGATCCTACTGAAAAGGAAAAAAAAATGCTTTCTATATCAAGGGATCCCAATCAAACAAATGACACTACAAATGAGAACACTGAAGATGGCAATTTGATGGAAAAAGATAATGCAAATAAACATACAACTAAGGACAAAGAAACACTTGATGTCACAATTTGGGATACTTAATGTGCTATTCAAATGGTGGACACATTCACAACATTGCCAAAAACATTGTTGCTTCAATTAGATAATTGTGGATCTGAGAATAATAATCGGTATATATTTGCATATGTATCTTTGTTGGTAGAAAAAGGGGTTTATGAGATGGTTTAACTTGGTTTTCTTATGGTGGGACACACATGAGGATATTGATGCATTGTTTAGTCAATTTTTTGAGAATCTTAGAACAAGTTAGACATTTACCTTTCCTCATCTGATGAGAAGCTTTAATGAGTGCACAAGTATGAAACTAATACCTTTTCTTATGAAGGGGGTGCCAGATCTCAAAGAGTATGTGAAAGGGTACTTACATGATGCAGCAGATAAACTAGTAGAGGTCATTCAAAGACATTTCGGTTTAGATTTTATATCAATGATGCCATACCATTCATGCAATAAAAAGTACATCCCTAGTAAAGTGAGTGGTTACCTAAAAATGGAATTAAACTATGGAAGTGTAATGATGAAGGGGAACATATGATTCCTCAAGAGGTACCAAAGGTTCCACCTATGTGTGCCAATACATTAAACTATGGAAGTGTAATGATGAAGGGGAACATATGATTCCTCAAGAGGTACCAAAGGTTCCACCTATGTGTGCCAATACATAAAGGATAACATCCACTACAAGGGATCGGGCTCATACCTCCTAGCCGGCTAAAAATGACTTGTGGATAAAAAGTAACAGGCCCGTGTATCAGCGCATGTATCATCGCGGCTAGAGACATGTGTGTAAAAGTGCGTGTATAGAAGGAGTCAAACGCGCTGATATGAGGGCGTATACACACGTTTTATCAGTTTAGCTGCGCTTAGACGTGCTGATACGAGGGTGTATACACGTGTTTTGTCAGTTTAGCTGCACTTATACACGCACATTTCAGAGAGTATCCGCGTATATACACACGACTTTTGCAGAGTTGACGCGTCTATACACGCGAACAGAGAGAAAAAAAAATCCAGAGAGTGCTATTTGGTACCTGAATGCTGTTTCAGCATTCCAGATAGCACTCTCTAGATTTCTTTTTTTGGGTGCATTGCACCATCCACGAGGAAGATTTAGTGCATTGTCATTACACGATTCAAGAACGACATGAATGCATACATTGTCAATACACGATTCAAGATAGACATGAATGCAATACTATCAATTCACAATTCAATATTACTATCAAAATTTTATGTGTACACATATATACAAGAAGGGAGTCCATATGTCGAAGTAGCCCAAGGCTTCAGTTACAAAAATATATATACAACCACATCCTCAATATGGAATGTGATATTATAAGTCTGAGTACTACTCAGACCCAGATGATGACCCGCTGCTCCCTCCATGATCAGATGAGCTCACATCGGTATACATGTCTGATGAGTAGTGCTCACGTCCAGTAGGAGCAGTGGCAGCAGGTGGATCATCAGTGGCAGGATCATCAGCACAGCAGGTGCAGCAGCAGCAGCTTGTGCCTGTTCAAGTAATATATAGTATATAAGTATATATATATGTAATTCAATAAACCAAAATCATTCGCTTAGAGTTTTCAAGTACCTGTCAACCGTATGGTCTCATGGCCATCTCAAACTGCGCATTCGTAATACGTCCCTCGGCACTGAAGAGGGCCCACGTGTCACGTGTGCTATGCCGGTGAGCATACCCAGTATCGTCGTGAGCTGTGGGCTTCCTCCCCATAACCCGTCGCTGTATCATAATCAACACAATTTGTAAGATTAAAACAATCATAGAATCAATGAATTAAGTAAAGAATCAAATAAAGTAGCAAGATACTTACGAACTCTGCCTCCCATGACTCGACGCTGCCAGATCCGAAATGCGAAGATCCAATGGTCTCCATTTGGATCCGTCGTGCCTCCACATGCTGCCTGCTCTTCACACGACCCTCTGCTCGTTTCTTTGCCTCCTTCCACTCGCGTTTGTGCACAGTGGGGCAGGTTTCTCGGCAAGATAGCCACCCGCAGCTACATTTATCGCATCATCGTATGCGAGTTTCTTAAGGTGAGATCTTTTATTACTTAAGATCTCCCTTATTCGCGTCCTTCCCCATACATCCGAGAATGTCGCATGTGGGGGATTGGGGTACCGACTATGTACAGCATCTATCACCTCCCCAACATCGGCTATTTTGATCTTTAAATCTAATAAAACAATTTTTGTACAAGTTTGAAACTACCCCATGCATGTACTCCATTACCTCTTTTCCCCTCGCATCCATCACTACCCCACCCCTATCCGTCACATCATAGCAGATCACTCCCTCCACCTCTCTCACCTTCTCCTCATCCTCACTGTCTCCTCTAACTCTTCTCCCTCTATCTCCTCTCTCACCACATGCCCTACTACCTCCCCCACCAAAGCACCCGTTGCATCCTCCACTCCCACTCTTCCTACTGCGGCGTTTTCTCTCCTCTGTATTGCGGGTGGAGTCACGACTGGGGAATTGTCTACATGATTGTGGCTGCGAGGAAGTACGTCAAGGTGGCTGTGAGCCTTGACGTGACGGTGCCTGGGAGGGTGTGCGTGAGTGTGTCTGGGGACGGGGTATGTCTCCTCGATGGGCGTGGAAGAGGAGAAGCTACATGCCATCTCGTCGAACTCGCAAGCATAGATGGTAGTGGAGTGACATGGATACTCGAGGGCGGTGTATAGATACCAGGCAATCCAGGAGGGAGATGGGCATACATGTACTCTGTAAGCTCAAGTGGACCAGGATGGCGCCCAAAATGATTTAGCGTCTCCATCATCCAAGTGCCGTACGCAAATGGATCGGATGAAGAACCTGGATCCATGAAGAATTTGTAAAAATAAAAGTATATACATGATTTTATCAAAGTGCAAATGCAAGCTAGCACATATGATTTTGTGAAGGCAAGCCATATATAGATGGGATCATCTCTCTCAAGAACCTGGATCATCGCTCGCAAGCATGGGTGAAACATAGTCGCGTGTAAAAACCCGTCCAAATATGCGTGTATATGCGCGTGAACGTCTATGCAAACAGGGTACACGTAGACATACACGCGTTCCTACACGGGGCCTGTGCAAAACAAAAGTACTACCGAGAAGGACGGAGACAATCGCATAAGGAAAAGAGACAATCTCATAAAAAAATGAAAGGAAAGAGACAGGACAAAGGACAAACTGACTCACCTTTGAAAAAAGTGAGTCTTCTTTTTGGCTGGTTTCCTTCACCTGTGTCTGCTCCTTGTCTGCTCCTTGCACTTAGGTTTAGTGCTCTGTTGGAAGAGGCGGCCGACGAAGGAGAGGAAATCTTAGTTTAAAAATGTTTTTTTGGAGAAGGCGACGAGTTATTTTAGGTATAGACAGGTCATCGCGTGTAACAGTGCGTGTATTTTCGTGTGTATAATAAAACAGCCGCATTTATACACGCGATTTTAAGGATGTATCCGCGTTTATACACGCGATTTTAAGGATGTAGCCGTGTTTATACACGCGATTTTAAGGATGAAGACGTACTGATACAGGCGATTTTAAGGATGTAGATGCGCTGATACATGCGATTTAAACCAGTGTGATTGGCGCTTTTACACGTGATTTATAGAAATTTTTATACTTTTATTAAAAACTGATTATGATTATATGTTTGCTCTTTTGTACATAGGATGTCATCAACCTCCTCAAGCAGTTCTGGTGAGGATGAGACAATGCGTCATCGTAATCGCGATGTGTGGTTGGGACAAAGGATCAAGTGTATGTGTAATCGATGTCAAGGATGCATTGTACGAGCGCGTCGAATTACCTTGAATCACATCTCCATGTATGGAGAATGGAACCAAACAGGTTTAGAGGTGAGTAGATGTAAATTGATAGTATGCAAATGACTCATGGTATCCAAATTAAATTAATGGAGTTGTAATATATATACTCTAATTGAAGCAGGATGCAGTACCACACCCTAACATAATGCCCTACGCGCGGCGAGAACACGCGGCGAGAGCATGCAAAGCGTCGACGAGATGATGCTGGAGCTTTGGGATCTATTGTGAGAGATGAGTGGGAAAAGGATGACAATAGCCCTGCACCCCACGAAGTTGTGGAAGAGGAAGTGTTTGATGATATGGTGCGGTATCTTTTTAGGGATGATCCCAGAGGTATGGAGATGACGATGATATGGAACAAGAGCATCTTTACAAGATTTCATCGACACCGGTTTTGTGCACATTCTCTATTTTACGTGCTTGACTTGAACTACTCAATATACAAACAGTTTGTGGATGGAGCAATGCAAGTCGACGCATTATTGAAGTAAGCATTCTAACTTGCAAATTTGAATTAGTGGTTTAGGGTTTAGGACTAATTGATGATATTGGATGCAGGCTATTATCAAACATGCTTCGAAAGGGGAATAGACTACCCACCTCAAGAGACATAGCAAGGCGCTATGTGACATCTCTTGGAGGATTGGATTATGATCGCATACATGCATGCGTCAATGATTGTAGTCTCTTTCATGGGACACATAAGGAGGCTCGACATTGTCCCACTTGTGGTGAAGCAAGGTATAGAACAGATGTGAAGAGTTTTGATGTACCTCGTAAAGTCTTGCGACACTTTCTTATAATTCCTCGCATCAAACACATGTTCAAGTGCAAATCCATAGTAGCAGAGCTCATGTCATGGCATTCCTCACATCGATCGAATGATGGCATGTGGAGAATTCCCGTAGACACTCTTGCTTGGAAGCATATTGAAGATGAGTGGCCCAGCTTTAAAACAGAGCCCAGAAACTTGAGACTTGGCCTAGGTATGGATGGAGTGAATCCATTTGGTTTCAAAAGCACCGCATACAGCATATGGCCAATTGTGTTAGTGAATTACAACCTTCCACCATCAATGGCGATCAAGAAGGGACATCTTATGTTATCCCTTCTAATTCTAGGAAAACATAAAGTCAAGCATATGGATGTTTATCTCGAACCGTTGATTGATGATTTGGAGGAACTATGGAGAGGTGTTGCGGTGGTGGACATTAGTAGGCCTCCCTCCTCTCAACACTTCGACTTAAAAGCAGTGTTGATGTGGACAATGCGTGACTTTCCAGGATACAGGGATTGTTATGTGGTAAGAATTCTAATTACCTCCCTACTCTAATACTATTGGCTATATTAATTATAGCTATTGACTTTATTATTCTAACTTATATTTATATTTTAACAGGTTTGAAAACATCGAGTTAACATGCATGTCCTGTTTGTGGCCCTTTGTTTAGTACATGAGTATGCTGACGGTTTGTGTAAGACCATATTCGATAATCATCATCGATTTCTCCCGTCAGATTATCCTAAATATGTTGCTAGTAAGAGTAACATTCCTCCACAAACACTTCGTGCAAAAGATTGGAAGCATATTTGGGCGTCTACAAATATTCTTCCTCCAGATGGCATGAACAGGTATAGTAATGTTTTTCAATCTTGTTTTGTGTAGTCTCTAATTGGATTAAAGATCACATAGAGCAAGCCCTTGTGTAGGTACTCCATTTTTTTCGGCTACCATATTGGACCCATCATAAGATCAACCATCTTCTTGATCCCATGCACATCTTCAAGAATGTGGGATTTGGTATTTGGGAACATGTTATTGGTAAACGAGACAATGTTAGCGTATGGGAGGACTTGCGGGTCACAGGACGTATGCGTCAAGCTTGGCTACGAGAGGAGGGTGGGCACGTTCGTCTTCCGCCTACACCATGGATTATATCAAAGAAAGAGGAGAAGTAGGTAAAGTAGGCCATCACCACTTTGCGTACTCCCACTGGATGCATGAGATCATTGAAGGGAGCCTTTACCACCACTAAGAAAAGAGGCATTGAGCAACTATATGGGTTGAAGTCCCACGATTGGCACAAGATGCTCCAAGTAAGTGTTTTCCAAGTCTTGTATGTTGAAATTAAATTTTGTAATGCCATAAACCATACATACATGTGCTCTTATGTGCGTAGTTCATACTACCAACTAGCACCGACCATTGTGCAAATAAGAGTTTGAAAAAATGTATTTATAAGATGGGCGAGCTTGTGAGGTATGTAAAACCCATGTCAGATCACCCTTCATTATACCTTGCAAAATGAACGTGCATGAGGTATAACGTACTATTCATTTATTTTTCAGATATGTTAGTTCCAAAGCAATTGATCCAGCCACGTTGGATGATGCGCATGCTATGGCAGTGGAGGTGGTTTGTTTGGTAGAGGAGACTTTTCTGCGAACCATTCTCACAAGTCAACTACATCTCATTGTGCATTTAGTAGACGAAATTGCTTTATGTGGCACTTTGCATGCACGTTGGATGTTCTTCCTAGAGCGCTTCATGAAGACCTTAAAAGACTTTGTGAGGCAAAGTGCAAGGCCCGAAGGAAGCATGGCCGAGGGTTGGTTGATACAAGAGTCTCTTGTATATATTTCAGAATTTCTTAGTCAGGTGGACAGCTCTTAGCCATGACTATGGAGCAATGAAGAGGACTTGAGGATGACCTCTATTGTGCCTCAAGGAAAAGGACAGAGTAAAGTAATTGACAGAACATTGATTGATGATCTCAATTTCACTTGCATCCTTAATAGTGATGTGATGAGCAGATGGGTTGCAAGATATATGGATGCAAAGACAAAAAGGCAAAGCAGAAAGAGCTCTCTTTCGGAGGCAACATGGCTCTCGTAAGGCATACCCTAAGCATCTAGCAACACTTCCGAATGATATCCATGTTGATTGGTTGCATGACGAAATGGAGAGAGCAGAGAGCAACGAGGGGCTGCATATCGGCGAAAGAATGGGAGTATGCACGAGGATGCATGTTAAAGGTACATAGAACTAATATTTTGCATTAGTTGTAAGTGATTTGCTTTTAATATTGATTCACATTGCTTACACAAATATTGCTTCTATTTTGGTCCAGTGCACTATGTTCAATGCTATATGGTGTGAAGGCAAGCATTTTCGAACACAAAGAATTGATGAAAAGAGGAATACACAAGATTGCGGTGTCATTAGTAGCTTTGAGGGAGCTAATGGAAAAATGGATGATTATTATGGCACAATCCAAGACATATTTAGGCTTGACTTTCGTAATTTCTTTGTGTATGTTTTGGATGTCAAATGGCAAATGAACGTGGTGAAAAAAGGGCATAATGCAACGATAAAACACCATGCAAGTGGCTATGTAACTATTGACTCTACAAAGATTTGGCAAACAAAGAAAGATAGGCTCGTATTGCCACAACAATGTGAGCAGGTATGCATTTTTTTACTAATGTGTTTCATGTACATATATATCTAAGCTCGCGTACCCCTTGACTTTTGATATGCTAATTCATTACTGCAGTATGTGTATTTGAGTAGGTTATCTATCTACCAATGGTGCATGACATTAAATGGTGGTACGTCATCCCTATTGCACCACATTCGAAAGTGATGTATAATACATTCACTGATATGGAGCATATGGAGGATGTAACAAGCCGTATGAAGATGATGTCGAACATGCCAATAAAGATGTTGTGATTGATGATCAAGAAATAAGAGATGATCATGATAATGAGGATGACCGTGCCATTTCTCATGATCATGAGAATGACCCTACCATTGAGGATGATGGTGATGTTGATGAGGATGATCAGGGCATCGATACCATTATCAATGGACAGAATATCGATAGTGGAATAAATTTAGTCGTAGCCTTACAAATTGATCAAATGGATATTGATGTTGATCGTTTGGCAAGGATGGATCTTATTGAGGATGAAATCGAACCCTAACCAATCCATCATTGTATCGTTCTAAATTGATGACATTTCTATTGTGTATGTTTTCTTTTAATTATCATCTCATGATTTATTTTTGAATATATTTCATTGTTGTAAATGCATGTAGTGGGATTGTGTAATGATATATACTGTAATGTACTATGAGATGGTTTAAAGAAAATGGTTTTTAATTTTGTAAAGGAATGGAGTTTTTCTTAATAAAGTTCTCTCGTGTAATAATGCGTGTATAACTGTGTGTATATACATGCGCTGATACACGCGTTTCTGAAACCAGTATACACGCGAATTTAGATGCCAATATACACGCACTGGTAGACGCGTTTCTAAAACTAGTATACACGTGAATTTAGATGCCAATATACACGCGCTCGATACTACTCATATACATGCGCGACCATACACGCGTCCGTAACTTATCGCGTGTATTGAACGCGTGTATGGCAGCAGTGTCTTGTAGTGATCTGGTTGTACAAGGCTTGAATACCTCCTTGAATTGGTGGAAAAGCTTTGTGGAAAGCAAAGGAGATGTTCAATATATGCAAAATGGATTAAACCTCTCATTGAGTATTGAGAGAACATGGTTGTTGCCTTGAATACTGCAAATGTGTATGAAAATTCATTTTGCCATGAATTTTGGCCCAAAAGTATGACTTTTAGGGATTCTTCCATTGATGACACAAAAAACAAGGATGAGACAATTGGACTAGAGAAGAATGAAGGGCACTATTGTGGGCCAGCATGCCATAAGCCAAGGGAAGAGTTCAAGGTAGAAGTTGACGTCACAAAAAATAACTTTGTACATGGGAGACCAAGTGATAAAATATATCTAGTGTGGCTTGGGGTTGAAGTTTCAAATGTTGATATGGAGAAACACTCGATAAACTATATGAGAGTTATCACAAGAAAGAAGAATGACACTGATGATGAAGCATATGAGGAAAGAGCATTGGAAATGTAAGATTACAACACTTTAAGTTCTAAACTAGTTCTAATCTTTACCTCTAGTTTACTATAGTCTTTCTCTACCTCACCTATGTCATGAGGCTCCATTCAAGTCATTGAATGGAGCCTCACCTATGTCATGAGGCTCCATTCAAGTCATTGAAGCAAACATTCTGTTTCTCAAAAAGCTTCCTATTTTAAACCTAAGTAACAACATCTTCCAACATCTCTACCTCATAACTTTATGCAAAATAAATACTCTCAAATTTCCATGTATTTGACCAAAGGGAAAAGTGCCAAAATTGTGAAAGTTTTCCAAAATTCCTAAACTAGTGTTATTACATAAAACTTTCATAAACTCAGCAAAAGCCATAACTTTAGCTCTACTTGAGCCCATGAACATCGTAGAATATCATACACTACTATGAAAAATTATAGGTTTATCTTGTTATAGTTGGAGTAGGAGATTTATTAAATGATTAAAACATTTTCCTTTAGAAATCAAAAGTGGTGAAATGATTTTTCTCCTTTTAAAAAGTACAAAAGACCACACACACACACACACATATATATTTAATCCTCACTCACTCTCCCCTCTTTATTTATTTATGTTTCTCTCTATCTAAATGAAAAATAATGAAATCCCCATTTACCCCACCTTTAAACACACATCGTTACATATGGAATAGTGCCCACCTCATTTCCTAGACTTTCATAATGGATTTAGTTCAAGGTAGGATTTACTTTATGTAAGCTATTAGATTCAAATTCTGAAGGTGCTCCAAGGATCAACTCTTTAGAGGTCCATAAGCATACAATAGTAGGTTATCTAGGAATCACATAGTAAACTTACACAATGAGCTCAAGGATTGAGACGCTCCCACTTAATAATCACAACACAATTCAAAAAAATACAATTTGGCACAAAATATTGAGGTAGAAAGAGAACAATTCTTTATATAATCAAGAAATCTTACAACAATCTGATATGAAGCACTCTTGAAGGAAAGAGTTCAAGCCACCTGACCACCCCGGAGCTATCTCACCGGCACTCACTCTCATGAAAATCTCGCACTCACACTTGCATACATGCTCACACTCGCACTCGCACTCTTCATCTCTTCTTCGATTTTCTGTGTATTCATCTTCTTCATGTGTCCAAAAGCCAAAAGTAGTCCTTCTAGAGATTTCTCGATCCATGTGCCATATTTTTGGCGATGTTTCCCTTTTGGAAAAAAGCATGTTTAGGAATCTTTCTTCATACATGGTCATCATTCCCAAGAGATTATGTTTTTTTTAAGACACTGGGAAAATAGCGCTTTTCCATGGTGTGCCATTCGTGCCTCGGTCCGATGAGGATGCTCATTAGATCATCTTGAACATTCTATCCTCCTCTTCGACCCCTTTTCTCTCCGTCCGAGGCTAAATCTTTATTCTTGACCTTCGTTTTAGGACCTAGAATGTCTCGACATGAAATTCTAGGCACATTTTTATCACAAAACCACTTAAAACCCACGTTGGAGTCACCAAAGGGATGTGAAATAATGTGAATTAGAAAGATTTTACTTGAGTAAAATTGTTCTATGTACAAAACAAAAAAACTCTCTCATACAAAACTTTGCCTAATTCCACCTCTAACCTAATCAAAAATCACCCACAAAAATGACTACCCGAAAATGACCAAAACCAAAAATTTTCTGCAACACAAAATTTTGTCAAAACATATTAGATGTCCTAACAAAACATTCTACACACTTTTTACAACAAAAATCCATGAAAAATATTTATACAAAATTATGAAGCGTCACAAGTATTAATCTCAACGTTTACATGTTATCTTGGACTACATTATCAAAGGTTCTCTAGAACTAACATACTAAACTTGCACAATGAAATCAAGGATTAGAGTTAGCTAGATTCTACTCTTCTCATCTCAATTATTGTGTCCATGCACTCAAGGTGTATTTATGCTCTAGGTGTCAGTGCATATATATGTGTATTGTATGCATGTGTGTGTGTGTGTGTGTGTGTGTGTGTGTTTATGCATGTGTGTTTGTTTATATGTACATGTGTTTATGTGTGTGTGTATATATAGGAGAGAGAGGATAAAATGATCCATTACTGGTCACCTATTTAGATTAGAAATTGTATAGTTGCAGAGCTGAGCTATATTAACTTCTTAGCTTGATAATTACTTAATGATTTGATATTTTTCTTTAATATTTAGACAAATTTTAGTTAGTTTTAAGTCATCGTAGTCATAGCCCGAGACTCTTCAAGCATGGTAGATCCTACTACGTTACATCATAGGATGTCAAATGCATCATTTTGAAGAAAGAGGAGTTGATTTTATGTCATGGTAGTCATAGCCCGAGACTCCCCAAGCATGGTAGCGCCTACTATGTTACATCGCAAGATGTCAAATGCATTATTTTTGAAGAAAGAGGATGTCAAATGCATCGTTTTGAAGAAAGAGGAGCCGGTTTTCAATGGTGGAAGTGAAAGGGAATAAGTAACGGTTTCATCTCGAGATGCGGAGAACGGCGCAACACCAATGAAGAAAAGTTGTTCTTCCTAAGGACTGTTCTCACCCTCTTGGTTCCTATAAAAAGGACCTTTTTTTGGAGTAAAGGTAGCTTTCCTAGCTCTAAATAACATGGACGCCAAAATGGCTATCACATAACATATAAACCACTAACAACATATCACTGATAATCTCACCAACCATGCCACTAGAATAAGAGTAGAGCTCACATCCTGGCATATCACCAATATTTGCACTAGTTGAGCTCAATATCTTAACAAAAAAAAAACTTCTTTTCCCTTCAAGCATACTCCACGCCATCTCCATAATTGTGCCACAATTGTGCAATTCTTGCACTTTGTAACACTATTTTGTTGGAGAGTATGAGTAGCTCTCAAATTTGTCTTCATCTTATGCCCCTTGGAGTAGGCATTGAGTTCACCAATAGATGTGAATACTCATCTTCAATCTTTTTGAAAAAATTTTAGCCTCTTTCTATCTCATTCTCTACCAAACCATGCCACAGTTTGAGTTTTTTAGAAGCTTCAATATTTCTCAGAGAAAATACACCAATGTCATCCTACAAAAATTATCGATTTGTAACAAAAAGTAAGAGATTCAGATGTTGGCATTTTACCACAAAGATCTGCATGAACAAGATCTAAAGAAGCCTTTGCATAATTCTCGATTTCTTATGGAAATGTGCATGCTGATACTGCTTGCCCATCTGCACGGAAAATATCTAAAAGAGACTCTACATAATTCAGAATCTTGGTTTCTTTTGAAAATGTTGGAGCTCTATATATGGCTCACTCTACCTAACTTGGTCACCTATATATATGTATCTTGTCCTCAATATGAATCAGTCTTTGGGAGCGTACATGATGTGTCACTTGTCTCGTCTCTTTCTCTCTACATTTCAACATCGTATTAGAGCATCTATAAGGGAAGCATCTATGTCTTCTTGTTAAATTCATGATTATAATTTCATGTCTTACAAGATTGTTCTTTGATTATGTGTTGTCTACATGATTTTATAGCTTAACTTATTGTAATTAGAGTTGTTTCTTAATCGCGTCCTTAAAACCAAAACCAATTCTTAATCGGTGAGTAGATTGTATTATGCTGGTGAATCCTATCAAAAAAAGTTTGTCAAACGGAGTTGTGAGTCAAAAGTTATGACAGTTCAGGCAAACTGCATCTGTAAACAGCAAAACAGGTTCTTTGAATAAGCAAACAGGTTCTTTGTGTGAGCACACAGGTTTCGTCTTCGTCAAGCGTCTTTTATTATTTTGCTATTTTTAGCAAACCGCCAAATCTAGCTTTTTCGTCAAGCGTCTCTTATTATTTTGCTATTTTTAGCAAAACGACCAATCTAGCTTTTTCATCAAGTGTCTATCAATGAATCTTGCATCCCACGTCTCTCTATTTTGAGGACTCTTTTCTTATTGACGTCTCTTATCTCTTGCGGTCGTCCTCGTCTATGGTGTGCAGATTTTGTGATTTAATCTTATACGTCTTCTCGCAGATAGATATGGCTATGAGTGTTCTCATCAATGCTGGAGTACTGGGGCAATGGAAGTAGCAACCTTGCATGCAGGGCAGAGCTTCCCACTCGGGGCCTCGCCCACGAATGTCCCGAAAAGAGACTAATCCCTCGGTTCTTCCAAAACCAAACCCGAAAAAAACATCCCTCGCCCAGAAAGCATATGCAATTCTTCCAAGAAAATCTCCTAACGTACTCAAGAGCCTTAACTATCCTTTGTATTCTAATCGAACCTATGGGTCACATGGCCGAATCAAAGGAGGAACTTGCACTTGGTTCATAGAGACCAACGCTTTTTTCCCCATCAAAAAAGGCATAGGCGTTGACTCTTTTCCATAGAACAAGGATTATCTTGTGACTTATTTCATCTATCGTTACCAAGACTAAATTTTATTATAGAAATCCATCGATCAAGCTCCAACCCCATGGGTTAGCCAACCTCCCACCACTATATTGAAAGAATCCATTATAAAAATTTGGTTATGTTTTGTCCCGGGTACTAGGGAAAAGAGTTCCTAGGCCCCCTAGCCACATCACTCATGCAAAAGTTAAATAGACACACCAGTTACACACCCAATATCCTCTCTTTATTCCATTTTCAGGGTCCAATTCCAACTTTTCCACTTTGCAACCATAGAATCCGAATTCCAATCATTACTTCCTCGGTGTACCTATGGCATTATCGGCAACCAGAACACTCACTTGGTCAGTCCCTCTAGGCTCACATAGTACTTCACTCAGGGGTCTTTTCGATAGTTGCTAGTCCATAGTACCTAGGAATACAACGATTCATTCCTTCCTCGGCATACCTATGGTATCATTGGCAGCCAGAACGCTCACCACGTGGTCACTCAGGGTCCTTTTGAATAGTTCCTACTCATAGTACCTAGGAGTATAATCTCATAAAATCCATATGGACTCTCTGCTGAAGATCAGCTAGATAAACCAACAAGATCCACTTAAAAGAGCCATGAACTCATCCAGCCAATCAACCAAATCCATGCATATATTCAGAAAACAACTCCAACTAATTTTCTTCCTCGATGCATGCGTGGATATCCTGGGTAACCTAGAGTCCGAGCACCATATGGTCAGCACCCTCTAGGCTCCTTCTTTGCAGGTGACCTAGTGCTTCACACATAGGCTGCTTCCTTGGTGCCTCATCTACTGTACCGGAAGCTCACCATTTTAACCGAACCGAGGCTAGTCAAGACCTAGGCCAATCTTACCATGCGAGACATCCTTCTTTGACTCTCTGTCAGTTGTTTGCAACATTCTCCACTTAGGTCCCTACGACCTCATTCCATAAGATATTCAAAATGCTTCCCCAACATTCTTGACGTAAAACAATCTTTAAAAAACAAGTTTCACATACAAATACAGTTTCCAAGCAAAATTCCCATCTTTCCTCATCATTCCATATCATTCCACATCATTCCATATCATTCAATGTCATTCCACGTCATTTCTCATTATTCTAAATTTTTCCACATCAATTCACATCACATCATTCCACATTCATTCACATCATCATACATCATTTCCACATTCATTCATATCATCCCACATCATTTCCACATTCATTCACATCATCCACATCAACCCACATCATTTCCACATCACTCTACATCACTCTGCATCAACCCACATCATTTCCACATCACTCCACATCATTTCTCATCAATACCATCACTTCACATCATACCACACATCAATCCACATCAACCCACATCAATCCACACACTCCACATCAATTCACACATTCCACATCCTTCCACACATCAATTCCAGATCAATCCACACATCCCACACATCACATCAATTCCAATTTCTACGAACAAGATGGTCTCTTTTCGCTTTGAGCAAATCAGGTTTGATTATTAACTTTCCTTGATCTAGTTATCAGAATCTTTGTTCCATAATCAACGAGGTTAAAAGTACAGTTACTCTACTTTTCATACTGACAGAACTTTCTAAGTCTCGGCCATTACTTGGCTCAGTTATTAAAGGCAACTTTTTCTCGACTCAAATCAATTAAGTCTAAATTTTTGTTTCCTTTTGGATGGTCGATCCTTTTAAGAATTCTAGATTCCTTTCCCAGGGAATCTAGGAATAAGTCACTCACAAGTATTTACATTCATCCAACTAAGCGTGTTTCTAGTCTTTTTCTGGGAAATCCCTTTTCTCGTTCCAGAGTGTACTAAAGATTCTTATTCTAGAGAATCTAGACATACTCCAAAAGTCAAATATTTTCGTGATTCCTCTTTCTGATTAAAATTTTCTCTATGTTTTCTCCATGCATTTCTATGAATATTTTCACATTCTTTTCTCAATTCTTCCAAAATAAAATATGCTCAATATTATTCTTTTTGAATAAAAGATTTATGCATACAATCTCATGGGATTTACAAAATCAATTATACCCATAATTTCTCTTTCACCATAAAACATTTATGCACACATACTAATTTATTTTTATCTAAATGAATTATATTTACTACTATTTATGGGGCTCAAACTAAGGTTTAAGCTCTCAAGCTTTGGATTCACTCCAAGTTCTAGGTTGCAAATAATATCAAGTCTATTTTTGGGAAATGTGTGCCATATTTCAAGATGAACCTAGAAAAACATATTTCTTGCTATAGTAGATTTTGAATGCACTCCAATTTCTACGTTGCAAACTTTGTTTGCATGTTTGTTTTTTATCATCTCTTACATATGTGTGAAGACCATGTGTCCTAATGTCTCTCATCTAATGTTTAAGATTTGGTGAATATGTCATTAGGCTCAAGCTTGAGTTTGAACATCACTTAAACAAAGGCATTGGGAAGGTTTTGCAAGGGCAAGAGAGGGGCAAGTAGTTTCAAAATAAGTCTATTTCCTTTAAAAAGGGAGCCTTCAATATTTTCTCTTATAACAAGATTTATCTCTACTTTCAGTTCAACATCTCATACATTTGCTTGCCTCCTAGGGTCTCCAATCTTATATGCTTGCTCGAGAAAACAAAAGTCTCATGAGACTTAAGCTTGAGATTGAGCATCTCTTTCACATGGTCATTTGGGAGGACTAGAACTACTAACATGCAAAACATGTTTGAAATAAAGTCTACTTCCTTGCAAAAAGAGACACAAAGAAGTTACATCAAAACTTGATGTAATTTCTTAAAAAAAAAGCCGAAAAAAACACTTCTCTTTCTTTGTATACAATATTCAACAAAACCTTGAAGTTTGATGCTCTCAAGCTTGTGCACACTCTCAAAACGTTTCTTGAATATGGGTTCAAAAATACACTTAGCAACATTTTTTACATCAAACTCAACTTAGAATAAGTTAGACATTTACCTTTCCTCATCTGATGAGAAGCTTTATTGAGTGCACAAGTGTTAAAATAACACCTTTTCTTATGAAGGAGGTGCCAGATTTGAAAGAGTACGAAAGGGCACTTGCATGATGGAGCAGATAAACTAGTAGGTCATTCAAAGCCATTGCAGTTTAGATTTTATATGAATTATGCCATACCATTGATACAATACAAAATACATCCCCAGTCAAGTGAGTGGTTACCTAAAAACGGAATTAAACTATGGAAGTGTAATGATGAAGGGGCACCTATGATTCCTCAAGAGATACCAAAGGTTCTACCTATGTGTGAATACATAAAGGATAACATCTAGTTGTACAAGGCTTGAATACCTTCTTGAATTGGTGGAAAAGCTTTGTGGAAAGCAAAGGAGATGTTCAACATATGCAAAATGGATTAAACCTATCATTGAGTATTGAGAGAACATGGTTGTTGCCTTGAATACTCCTTTTGCCATGAATTTTGGCCCAAAAGTATGACTTTTAGGGATTCTACTACGTTACATCGTAGGATGTCAAATGCATCATTTTGAAGAAAGAGAAGTCAGTTATACTTCATGGTAGTCATAGCTCGAGACTCCTCAAGCATGGTAGCTCCTACTATGTTACATCGTAGGATGTCAAATGCATCATTTTTGAAGAAAGAGGATGTCAAATGCATCGTTTTGAAGAAAGAGGAGCCGTTTTTCAATGGTGGGTAAGTGAAAGGGAATAAGCAACGATTTCATCTCGATGCGGAGAAAGGCACAACACCGGTGAAGAAAAGTTGTTCTTCCTAAGTACTGTTCTCACCCTCTTTGTGACTATAAAAAGCACCATTTTGTTGGGGTAAAGTAGCTTTCATAGCTTTAAACAACATCGACACCAAAGTGGCTATTACATAACATATAAACTACTAGCAACATATCACCCGATAATCTCACCAACCATGCTACTGGAATAAGAGCAGAGCTCACATCTTGGCATTTCACCAATATCTGCACTAGTTGAGCTCAAAATCTTAACAAAAAATAATAATTCTTTTCCCTTCAAGCATACTCCACGCCATCTCCATGAATGTGCTACAATTCTGCAATTCTTGCACTTTGTAACACTATTTTGTTGGAGAGTATGAGTAGCTCTCAAATTTGTCTTGATCTTATGCCCCTTGGAGTAGGCATTGAGCTCACCATCAGATGTGAATACTCATCTTCAATCTTTTTGAAAATTTTTTAGCCTCTTTCTATCTCATTCTCTACCAAACCATGCCACAGTTTAAGTTTTTTTATCTCAGAGAAAATACACCAACGTCATCCTACTAAAGTTATCGATTTGTAACAAAAAGTAGGAAATTCAGTTGTTGGCATTTTACCACAAACACGTGCATGGACAAGCTCTAAAGAAGCCTTTGCACATTCTCGAATTCTTATGGAAATGTGTGTGTGTGTGTATTGTGTACTGTGTGTGTGTGTGTGTGTGTGTATATATATATATATAGAAGAGAGAGAGAGGATGCAACGATCCTAAAGGTAGGATTTACCTTATGTAAGATATTAGATTCAAATCCTAAAGGTGCTCCAAGGATCAACTCTTAGAGGTTCATAAGCATATGATAGTAGGTTGTCTAGGACTCATATAGTAAACTTACATAATGAGCTCAAGTATTGAGATGATCCCACTCATTAATCACAATACAATTCAAGAAAATAGATTTTGGCATAAATTTTTAAAGCGGAAAATAATAGGTTTCTCTTGTTATAGTTGTAGGAGATTTATTAAATGATTAAAACATTTTCCTTCAGAAATCAAAAGTGGTAATATGATTTTTCTCCTTTTAAAAAGTACAAAAGACCACACACACACACACACACACACACACACACACACACACACACACATGTAATCCTCACTCACTCTCCCCTCTTTATTTATTTATGTTTCTCTCTGTCAATGAAAAATAACAGAATCCCCATTTACTCCACCTTTAAACACACATCTTTACATATGGAATAGTGCCCACCTCGTTTTCTAGACTTGCATAATGGATTTAGTTCAAGGTAAGATTTACCTTATGTAAGCTATTAGATTCAAATCCTAAAGGTGATCCAAGGATCAACTCAGAGGTTTATAAGCATATGATAGTAGGTTGTCTAGTACTCATATAGTAAACTTACACAAGGAGCTCAAGTATTGAGACACTCCCACTCAATAATCACAATACAATTCAAGAAAAAAGAAATTGGCACAAATTTTTGAGGTAGAAAGAGAAAAATTATTTATATAATCAAGAAATCTTACAACAATCTGACATGAAGCACTCTTGAAGAAAAGAGTTCAAACCATCCTACCACCCCCGAGCTATCTCACTCGCACTCTCACTCATGGAAATCTCGCACTCACACTTGCATACGCACTTGCACTCGCACTCTTAATCTTTTCTTCGATTTTCTATGTATTCCTCTTCTTCATGTGTCCAAAAGCCAAAAGTAGCCCTTCTAGATATTTCTCGATCCGCATGCCATATTTTTTGCGATGTTGCCCTTTTTTAAAAAAAACGTGTTGAGGAAGCTTTCTTCATACGCGGTCAACATTCCCATGAGATTATGTTTTTTTTAAAACACTAGGAAAATAGCACTTTTCCATGTTGTGCCATTCGCACCTCGGTGCTTCGATGAGGATGCTCAATATCTCATCTCAAACATTCCATCCTCCTCTTCGACTTTGTATCTCTTCATCCGAGGTTAAATCTTTATTCTTGACCTTCGTCTAGGACCTGCAATGTCTCGACATGAAAATCTAGGAACATTTTTAGCACAAAACCACTTAAAACCCACTTTGTAGTCACCAAACGGATGTGAAATAATGTGAATCACAAAGATTTCACTTGAGTAAAAATTTTATATGTACAAAATAGAAAAACTCTCTCATAATAAAAAACTTCGCCGAATTCCACCTCTAACCTAATAAAAAATCACCCACAAAAATTACTACCCGAAAATGACCAAAACCAAAAATTTCCTGCAACACAAAACTTTGTCAAAACACATTACATGTCCTAACAAAACATTCTACACACTTTTTACAACAAAAATTCATGAAAAATATTTATACAAAATTATGAAGCATCACAAGTATTAATCCCAACTTTTACATGTTATCTTGGACTACATTATCATAGGTTCTCTCAAACTAACATACTAAACTTGCACAATGAAATCAAGGATTAGAGTTAGCTAGATTCTACTCTCCTTATCTCAATTATTGTATTCATGCACTCAAGGTGTATTTATGCTCTAGGTGCAAGGGTATATATGTGTATTGTATGCATGTGTGTATGTGTGTGTGTGTGTGTGTGTGCACGTGTGTGTTTGTTTATGTGTGTGTGTGTGTGGTTATGTGTATCTATATAGAGGAGAGAGAGGATAAAATGATCCATTACTGGTCACCTCTTTAGATTAGAAATTGTATAGTTGCAGAGCTGAGCTATATTAACTTCTTAGCTTGATAATTACTTAATGATTTGATATTTTTCTTAAATATTTGGACACATTTTAGTTAGTTTTAAGTCAAGGTAGTCATAGCCCAAGACTCTTCAAGAATGGTAGCTCCTACTACGTTATATCGTAGGATGTCAAATGCATCATTTTGAAGAAAGAGAAGTCGATTATACGTCATGGTAGTCATAGCTCGAGACTCCTCAAGCATGGTAGCTCCTACTATGTTACATCCCAGGATGTCAAATGCATCGTTTTTGAAGAAAGAGGATGTCAAATGCATCGTTTTGAAGAAAGAGGAGCCGTTTTTCAATGGTGGAAGTGAAAGGGAATAAGTAACGATTTCATCTTGATGCGGAGAAAGGCGCAACACTGGTGAAGAAAAGTTATTCTTCCTAAGTACTGTTCTCACCCTCTTTGTTCCTATAAAAAACACCATTTTGTTGGGGTAAAGTAGCTTTCCTAGCTCTAAACAACATGGACACCAAAGTGGTTGTTACATAACATATAAACCACTAGCAACATATCACCGATAATCTCACCAACCATGCCACTGGAATAAGAGCGGAGCTCACATCCTAGCATTTCACCAATATCTGCACTAGTTGAGCTCAATATCTTAACAAAAAATAATAATTCTTTTCCCTTCAAGCATACTCCACGCCATCTCCATAATTGTGCCACAATTGTGAAATTCTTGCACTTTGTAACACTATTTTGTTGGCACTATTTTGTTGGAGAGTATGAGTAGCTCTCAAATTTGTCTTGATGTTATGCCCCTTGGAGTAGGCATTGAGCTCACCAACAGATGTGAATACTCATCTTCAATCTTTTTTTGAAATTTCTTTAGCCTCTTTCTATCTCATTCTCTACCAAACCATGCCATAGTTTAAGTTTTTTAGAAGCTTCAATATATCTCAGAGAAAATACACCAACGTCATCCTACTAAAGTTATCGATTTGTAACAAAAAGTAGGAAATTCAGTTGTTGGCATTTTACCACAAACATGTGCATGGACAAGCTCTAAAGAAGCCTTTGCACAATTGATTTCTTATGGAAATGTTCATGCTGATACTGCTTGCCCATCTGCATGGAAAATCTCTAAAAGAGACTTTACATAATTGAGATTCTTGGTTTCTTTTGGAAATGTGCATGCTAATGCTGCTTGCCCATCGTGTAAGCTTCACATATTCTGACATCTCAAACAATGCTTGTAGATGTGCCACATCCCTTGCATCCTTTTAAAGAATAGAAAATGTAGGTGCACATCCGTTGCATCCTTTTAAAGAATAGAAAATGTAGGTGCACATATCTTTCATACCATCACTTGGTTATCCCATCACCCACTTAGCCTGTAAAAGCCACCAACTCATACAAATTGTTACGTTAGATTCCTCTCTCAACTACGACATTTTCATTGGCATCTACGATGACTACACTACCCTTATGGAGAGAACATTCAAGCCACGATCATTTATGTCTATATGGGATAAAACATCCCTCTTGATGTCTAGCACATGAAGGACACAATGTAACTAATTTTTAGTGCCTTCATTGCTATTGCTAGAAATAAAAGAAATGACTCCTATGGGCATTTGGCATTGTTCTGTACCACTACTGGGATGGATTCCCCGCAAGCCTTGAGGAACAATGATGCTGGTGATAATGGCACCATTAGGAAGTGAATGGGGTCTTCTTGGGCCCTTTAATTTGCCCAAGCCTAATCAAGGTGATTAAGGAATAGCCAAATGGGGAGTTGCCATTTGGACTGAAATGTTGGGTTTTTAAGAGAGGTGTAAGAGTGGTCAAAGGGTGCACTTTTTCCCCCAAAAGAGGGGGGGTTGCCATGTGGACTGAAATGTTGGGTTTTTAAGAGAGGTGTAAGAGTGGTCAAAGGGTGCACTTTTTCCCCCAAAAGAGGGGTGGCAATTTTACAATTTTTGGACCTCCATAACTTCTACATACAAGCTCCGATTTGAGCGGAGATTACAGATCCGTGATCTACGCATCAAGAGCTTTCCATAGATATGTTACATGGTATGATTTTATCCGCTAGATTTTAAATTCTTTTTTTTCCCAAAATTCAAATTCGAATAAAATAGCCGTTTTGAAGCTTCTAATTAGAAAACGTTTCTTCTTAAGAGAAAAGGTTTGACTCCCTTAAACTGCCAAATAAAAGGGCCCAAGAAGCCTTCCATTGAGGTCCTAATGATAACTTATCTAGATTCCTCTGCCTCCACCCCAAAGGAAGAGTAGGATCTGACATTATGGATTAAAATGGATCTGTTAGATGCAGAATAGGACGCATCTTCATAATTACTTAATGATTTGATATTTTTCTTAAATATTTAGGGACATTTTCATTGGTGTAGTTAGACCAAGTCTCTTCAAGCGTGGTAGATGCTGCTATGTTACATTGCATGATGTCAAATGCATTGTTTTGAAGAAAGAGGCGAGAGTTTTCAATGGTGGAAGCGAAAGCCAATAAGCAAGGCAGAGAAAGGCGTAACACCGGTGAAGAAAAGGCATTGGATTCCTCTCTCAATGACATTTTCATTGGCACTTGTGAGATGAGAGAGAGAGAGAGAGAGAGAGAGAGGGAGAGACATATATATATAGGAGAGAGAGAGAGAGAGGATGCAACGATCCGTTATTGGTGACATAGCTGGCTGATCTATATTACCTTCTTAGCTTGATAATTCCTTAAAAAGATTTGATACTTTTCAAGCGTGGTAGCTCCTAGTACGTTACATCGCAGGATGTCAAATGCGCCGTTTTGAAGAAAGAGGAGAGGATTTTCAATGGTGGAAGCGAAAGCAAGGGTTTCGTCTCGACGCGGAAAGGCGCAACACCGGTGAAGAAAAGTCGTTCTTCCTTCTGAAGACTCTTCGCACCCTCTTGCCTCCTATAAAAAGCACCGTTTTGTTGGGGTAAAAGGCAGCTTTCCTGGAACATCAAGCTCTCAAACAACAACAATGGGTAGGCTAGCATTGCTGCAGGCGCTGGTGCTGTTGGTGCTGGCCTCCTTGGCTTCACCACTGCTAGCCGGCTACCATGAATCCCCGCCTCCAGCTTACACAAAACCCCCCCTAATTCCCGAGCACACACCACCCCATTACAAACCACCCCCCGGCTTCCCGCACATGATGAAACCCCCACCCGTTGGCTACACCCCTCCACCACCAGCTTACACTCCCGAGTCGCCTCCCCTCCTCACGCCCCCCACTGCCCCCCCTCCTCACCACAAATCACCCCCCCACAAAATGCCGCCTCCCTACGGTAACAAGCCCTACTGGCCATCACCACCTTACTAACCACCCAAACATGTAGCCTCCTTCAAGAAGTGCTTTGAAATAAGAGCTAGCTATCGAGCTACAGTTTACTCCATGAGTTTTGCACAAGTTAATCTTTATGATGTGTTTTCGATACTCCAGGAGTGTTAACTACATTAATTTAGATTCAAGAATTTTGAGCTTTGAAGGCATCAAATTTAGTCATTTTTTACATCTTAAACACCTCCTTTTCACACGTGAAAAAGGGATTCTGATCATTTTTGGTAGTTTAAACACCTCTTTCAAATGGACGATATCAAGGGAAATAAAGTCATGTTTATCATTTCTTAAAATTCTCCAAACATCACAGAATGACACAAACACCGCTTTGTTTCTTATGCACTATTTTAGTGTCAATCTATGGAATATTTGGGTGTAGACTAGGATTCTTGTAAGTGCACTATTTAGCACTAATATTTTAGAAATTATATTTATTTACCATTCTCATGCTTGGAATCAATTCAAGATTCGCTTTCACAAAGATAAATTAGTCCATTCAAGTGGTGGTGATCCTAAAATCTCCGTAGTAAAGTTCATATGGTTGTGCTTACAAAGCTAGTTGGGTTTGATATTGCTCAAAAACATATTTTGCATTGAAGTGGAAGAAAAGCCCCAATAAGGTGTAAAAAGTGATGGTGGGGATAGTCATTCATATTTGTGGGTCACCACAATCAAGATCACCATGTTCATGCATTCATGTGATGAGAACTATCTATATACATCATGATTCGCTTTTGCAAGGTTTCAATCAGCTCATTTAAAAGATACCCTCCATGATTATTTCCATATTACAATCTATAAGCCAATATTCTTGTTGAAGATCCACTATTCGAGAAAGCTAGTTGGAAAAATGTTTCTCATGAGTAATACTAGAGTATTCAAATCGAAGCAAATCTCTAATAAGCAAAAATTGGTAATGACATGGATATTAGTTCTCCTTTTTAAATTATGCCAAACACTTTTGCTTTGCATAAGTTACGCTATCTACATTACTTGATCATTCCCATGGTTAGAAGGAATTGACCATTCACTAAAAAACGATTTCGTCATTAGGTTCAAGCGACAAGGGTATGTGTATGTACCGAGATAAAACCTTTGAGTTAAAAATGCCGAGCTATGATTTTCCACATGCATTAATTCATATTATATAACATACTAGATAAAAGGGTTAGTAGGGATGTTTAATAGAATATCTTCGCATGGCCTCCTCTACAAGCACACATGACCTCCATATCCTCAAATCGAAGTGAAAATGCCATTTGAGTGCATTCAATGGATTAAATCTTTTAAAAAACATGATTTACGATGATTTTTTTAAAATAAAGATCTAGATCTACAATTGGATAAGTTTAAAAGCTATCTCTTATGTTTTTTTCAAGTACATTACTTAAGTCTATCCTACTATTTATCTAGAGATGATCTTCTTTATAGACCCATTAACTCCTTGTCCTTCTTACTTTTGTTAATTAAGCGCATGGAGAGGGGTCTCTTACATGGGCATGATCTCCTGTACATATGCCTACATTTATGTGTCTTAAATCCACCAATCTCTCTCCATGCCATCCTCACATGTAACTCCTAATATTCAATTGTCACTACAACATGTTGGGAGCATAGTAATGTTTTCTAGCAGCATTTCAGCATCATTTATTTTATCGAGATGTCGAGGATTTCAATCATTGGTCCATAGCAAAATATCATTGTGGGTAGCAAACTGTGGGTAGCAAACGTGGTAGTGAAATCTTGCTACTTATAGCAACGAGCATAACAACAAAATTTCTGCTATACTCTAATTTTAATGTTGAGCAGCAAAAATAACAAAAAAAATCTGTTTTTATTCTCACTGTATAAAATTTCAGACACTTGTTCAGTGCTGAATTTAAGTTATACATGGCATATACAAACAGAAAACGATTATAGTTTTAAAAAGACATCGATCAAAATCCTTGGAACAATGTTTTGAGCAAAAAATGAAAACTTTTGAGAAGGGAAACAATGTCAAGATCATGAATCTATCCCATCTTATAACAAATCCATATGTGTTTCTTCATCAATGTCTACATCTAATGGAAGCTCAATGAAAAGATGGGGTTCCATATTAATATCACTATCATTATCCAATGAAGCATTGTCATTATTGATAGGTGACTCGGGATCTTCTTCGGATCGATGTTCCTCATGATTTTGATCGGCCTCCTCCAAAATGTTTTCTTCATCGTCTTCTTCCAATGAGCCAATTTCAGGTAGCACTTGCACCTCATCCAAAGATTTGACCTCCACATCTTGATCCTAAAAGATTTGTTTTGAATGATGGAAAACTTATATAACATACCACTAGTTTAGATCAATTTAATCGGTGTGAAACATAACCTAATATCACAAAACAAATGGGTTACACTTTTATTATACTACATCAAGATTTATCGTTTGGTTAGATTACAAACGTGTTGATAGTGTTGAGGTATTACAAAAGTATCTTTCTCATCATTCCAAAACTTAGTGGAATCAATTTGAAAGTATCTTTCTCATCATCCAAAATCCAGTTGGATGTTTCTTCACGGTGTTAAGAATTGTTAGAGCACCACAAAGCTTCTATATATCCTCGTACTACATCATATCCACTTCACCAATGATCACAATACTGGAAATTAGAAGATTAATGGTACATATTTGAAGAACAAGAACCTTGGATATCAAGAATATCAAACTATGATATCAAACTGAAGCATGGAGATCCTCTATTTACATATCATTCTCAATATTGGGTTATTACAAGAATGGCATTAAAAATATAGCTTTCTCCTTTCATAATTCTATATGATAGACTTCATCCGGGAGATGAGACTCCACCTCAGTAATTTATAGAGCATTTGGTACTTGCAAAAGGAGAAACCACTCATAATCAGTTCTCAAGGAAAAAAAACAAAAGCAGAAAACCTGACACATTTTACTTCAATGATTTCCATGCCCAACACTAAAGAGAGGATCATATTGACAAAATTCTTTTTCAAAGAGGTATATTTTTTCAGAGGATCTCTAATCCAAAAAACTTGTGCTTGTAGTAGCCAGCTTCTTGTTAATTGTGTGGTTGGCTCTTCATGGAGATAATGTTCCAGTTCTTCAAGGTCTTGAAAGGTTAGAAACTTAAACCAAAATGCTTCTCAACACAAGAAAAATATTCTCCTTAAATATGTACACTGAGAAGGTTCCACCCAAACCATTGCTATCAGGATCAGCGGACACCAACTGGCCTAGTCTCACGAATGACCTTGACTTCATAGCCAGAGTCTCCCTACCAACTCAGACTAGAGACAGAAAATAACAGTGTTTTTTAAAACAAAAGCACAAAAAACTCATACACAATTTTTACTTCTGCGCATAATTTCCTCACCTCTTAGACAAAAGGAGGAAAAAAACAACTAACTGTCTCTGTCTCACGCAATTAGACAGAAAACGCAGAAAATTAATAGTAGTAAAAAAAAACTCATATACACAACCCAACATGCTTAATGTGCAGCCGAGGACCCCTTCTTATATAATTTTCTTGGTTTCATTGTTTGGCCCATATCGTTGCTTCTCCATGCATTTCTCGAAGCCACTGTTACAATTGGCGGCCAGCTACTACTGATATCATGCATCTTCTATTTTTTCCAAGTCTTTTGTTGCAGTTGTATCACCATTCCTTTACCTCTTTGATTTCCCATTTCTAGTTGGTTGTGGCAACTGTGGCTCCATCGTTGGATTCCTCTCTTTTAGCGCATTTTCTGAGCTTTTAGCAGTCGTTGGCTGTCAAGTTTCCTTTTTTATTTTTTTGATCAATTTATTCTCAATGGTCGTGAGCCTCCTATTTTTGAGTTTCCTTGGGTATATGTTATTTTCCCCTTTCCATTGATTTTTTTAACCATATTCACTTCCTTTTGACATAAGGGTGTGAAGACCTTTAAACACCCTTATACCCCCAAATAAATGCAAGTACCACATGCTATATTTACAAATATGAGGAACACACAACTAAAATGCATCCTGTCTACACCCCCATAGCAAAACTGATTATTTCGTACCAAAAAACATATTGTTATCTTTATTACCACTTTTTGCTTTCAGCCCAAGTTTTTATTTTGTACGTTCAGATAACTCACAAAAATTACTTGACATATTTTGCCAACCCCTAAGTCTGTGGACATTCATGTCCTGCAGCCTTCAAATAACCACTGTAGTGAATATATGGAGTCATCCTCTAAGTGGCTGCCCTCATAGGAACTTGTCCCCTCTTTCTCCTTGTTTGTTTGACCGGTGGTAATCATCATCATCCTTGCTACATATTTCTTTAGTCGATAACCATTGACTCTTATCTGGTGCAAAGTTCCATCATCCAAATCCTCTACCTAGTACAAGCCATTGGAAAATATTTGTTGTACTTTGAAAGGACCTTCCCACTTTGTTTTAAACTTTGTGTGAAATGATTTGTCCAGCTTGCTGTTATATTGGAGTACCAGATCACCTTTTTTAATACCTTTATCCTTGATCTTATTGTTAATTCTCCCGTTGATTTTGTTCTTGAGTCCTTTCATATTGTTTGATAGCATGCATTCTATCCAACTCCGCTATTTGTAGTGAAAGAATCCTGTTCCTGAAAATATGTTGTGGTTCTTCACTTTCTTTTACCAAGAATTTTAAGGCTGGCATCTCCACCTCAATAGGTAATGAAGCTTTGGTACCATAAAGAATATGAAACGGAGGGAACTAGGTTCCTTCTTTGACTCTGATCCTATAAGCCTAAAGTGCACAAGGAAGCTCTAAATCCCAAGTCCTTTCATGGGATTGTGTCATTTTACTCGGCATGCATATGAGTTCTCCATTAAATATTTCATTCATCTAGTTACATTGGGGGTAATATGGTGTGGCATATCTATGTTAAATTTTTAGCTTCTCACATAGATGATCCATCAATTCACTACTAGAAATTAGCTCTAGTGGTACCCCAAAACGACACCAAATTCCCTCATATACAAATTTTGATACCTCTTTTGCATTGAGTGCTTTTGTAGCGTTAGCCTCTGCCCATCTTGAGAGATAATAAATGGTTGTGAGTATATAACATTTTCCACATGCAGTCAAGGGTAATGGAACAATGGCATCGATCCCCCAAATTTTTCAAAAATGTTAAAAGCAAGTATAACATTCCTAGGCTCAAACTTTAGTATTCTTCTTCCCATTCTTTGGCATGGGAAACATGATTTAAACCAATGTTGTAAATCCTTTTGGATTGAAGGCCATATAAAACCTTCCACAATAATATCTTTTATAATGTGATTTTGAAAGCAAAATGTCATCCGCAGCCTCCTTCATGATTCACTTCCAAAATTTGATAGATTTCTTCTCTCCAAGGGATTCTTCTCAGCACTAAATCTGTTTCTTTCATGAATAAAACATCATTAATGAAGAGTTTGTTTTGACTTCTCTTAACAAAGTAATACCTCTTGGATTTTGGAAGATCTTGAGGCACTTTTCCTATCATGAGATATGCTTAGGAACTCTATTCCTTGATGTAATAGTCCATCCACCTTAGCTGCATAAAGTATAGACATAATTGCACTTTAAGCAGTTTCATGAGGTCCATGTTTTTTTTCCCTATCAATGTGGTGAATGCTCCATGCTTCAAAATATCCAAGTAATCTCTTTACTTGTCCTACCCAAGCCTTGAGATGGGTATACTTGGTTCTCCATACTCCCAATACATGTATGATTACCAACAAATCATCTCCTTTAATTGCAATTCTTTTAATTCCAAAATTAAGACCTACCTTTAAACTTTGCAATAAAGCTCCATATTCGGCCTCATTGTTGCGTTTGGCTTCCAGTTGAAATCATGTTCTTTGTATTTCTTTCCCTTGTGAATTCAGAACCACCATTCCTCTAGTAGCTTGATTTAAACTTTTTTTGAATGATCCATCAAAGAAAAGTACATGAGCATTGGCAAGTTGCTGACCTTTTGTTTTTTACTTTGTTTTTCTATCTCTTTTACTTGAATTGGTCCCTGTTTGTATGTGAGTAAATCGGCCAAAGAAGCTCAAGTGGACTCCTCAATCAAAAATGTGAATTCAAATTCCTGAAGTTCAACTATCCATTTGAGCATATCTCTTGACAAATTGGTATTATTATAAGTTGTGGTAAAAGACAATAATTGGTCAACACTAGAAAGGGTTTGGGTAACAAGTACGATCTGAATCTTCTGCAAACATAAACTAGGCACGATATTGCCAATTCTAATTCAGGAAATTTTCCTTCCATCTCAGTTCTACTTGCATAATACACTGGCTTCATGTATCTGGATTCATTCCCTTGTTGCAACATAATAGCTCCTATTGCATCTAGTCCAATAGAAGGATTCACATAAAACAACTTATCAAACTTCGTAGCTTTTATATTTGAAATTCCTCCCAACACTTCTTTAACCTTGCCAAAAACTTCTTCACATTCCTCATCCCATTAAAGAGGATCTTTCTTCACTGCTTTTGTTGAAGTGGATATAACACTTGGGAAAATAACGGAATGAATCTTGACAGATATTTCACTTTTTGAATAAAAGTAGTTATTTTGTAGAAGTAGGAGAAGATAATAAAATTAGAGATTTGACATTGTATGGATCTGGTTCTATTCCATTTTGAGATACCATATGCATATGCCCAAGAAGTTTAATTCTTAGTTGCCCAATAAAGCATTTTTTTTGGAATCAGCTACCCGCCCCTTAAATCTAACATGTTAAATACTTGCTCCAATTTATTGCAATGTTCATGCCTTGAACTGAATATGTAGATGTCATCCAAAAAAACTTTAACAAAGCAATCTAGGAATGGTGCAAGCACTTCATCTGATCTTTGCTATTACCAGGAAGGAGCATTTGTGAAACTAAAAGTCATTACCCTATTACAAAAAACATCCCCAAGGTGTGATAAAAGTTGTCTCCTCTTGATCTTTGGGTGCAATGGCTATCTGCAAGTATCCATAATATCCATTACAAATAGTATATCTGCCCTACAACTTTATCCAAAATGTCATTAAGGAAAGGTAAGGGTAATGGTTCCTCTTTTAGCTGCATTCAATGGTTTATAATCTACACATACTCTCCATCTTCCATCTTTTTTTGGCCTGATCACAACTTAATTACCCTAATCTTAATTTTCTATTTGATAAATAAAACCAGCTTTTATAAGTTTATGTACCTCTTCCTTGAGGACTTGAATCTGCTCTTGTCCCAAACTCCAATTACTAGACTTTTTCATGAAGTTCGAGTGCGGCCGATGAATTTGCTATGACTCATAAACGTATTTTGGTCAAAGCTCATGAGTCTATTCTTAAGGCTCAAAAAGCTTACACTAAACATGCTAACAAGCATAGAAGACCAAAGACTTTTGAAGAAAATTATTTAGTTTGGCTTCGCATAGAAAAGTGTAGATTAAATTTTGTTGACAGACATCCAACCATTAACTTATCTCCATGATTTTATGGGCCTTTTAGAATTACTGCTAAGATCAATGACAATGCTTATCGTTTTTCCCTTCCCAACCATTGGAATATTCATAATTCCTTTCACATTAATCTACTTAGTCCCTTCAAAGGTACACCACCTTCAACCCCCGTTTATGATGACCCACCTCTCCTAGAGGCTGATACAGAAATTTTAGTTCTTGAAGCAATTATTGATCTTGAGCAAACTATAACTCGCAATGGTAATATTTATGTTAGATATTTGGTTAAGTACAAGAATCATCCTGTAGAATAATCTGAGTGGATTTCAGACCACGCCCTTGCTACCCACTCTACCTTGATCGACACCTTTCACAGACAGTTGCAGTGAATTTTACACTTGGTATTGAGAACGGTGTAGTTGTATGAAGGTCATAAATTTAAGGTATCACATGATTGGAAGTTTATTTTCGGTATTTGATATTGATATGTGTGAAGGTAACCAATTTGAGGTATCACACATTGTTGTTTTTTCGTGCAAAGATCATCAAATTGAGGTATTGCACAAGGTGTTCATATTGTGGAATCAGATTTTCCATGATGGATATTTTGCATTTGATATTTTCTTTTGTGCAAATGTCACCGAATTGAGGTATTGCACGTAGTTTTTTAAATATGCAAAGTACAGACTTTGAGGTATTACATGTTTCGCAATTGAGGACAATTGTTTTTCACTAGGGAGAAATGTTAAAATTATTCTCATTATTTGGTATTTATGGATTTATTTGATTGATATTTATTTTATGTGCAAGAAAGATTGATAACCTCTAACTTGTTACATATTTTGAGCTTATATTGTGAATGTCAGTGCAGATCAGTGTCACAGTTAGTGTGTGGGATGTACAAGGATCCAATTGGCTTGCTTCGACGGAAATTTATTGATGCATGGCGTGTGGCGATTATTTATGATCGACAATGGTAGTGATATTTTATGTGCACATTAGTGTGCAACATTTAGATATACATTAGTTCTATTTCATGAGTGAACCATAGAGTGTTCACACTTTTGTATTTAGGCTTATGCAAGCCCAAAGTGGAGATCCATACTTTTGGCTACATGTATTTTTGGCTCTTGCTTTTTGTACAAGGAAATATATTTAAATATACCATGAAGAGGACGTGAGCCACTCTTATGGTGGGGGATATTTAACCCATTCTTATGTCGCATGCATAAGCTTTTTCATCTCTTTTGAGCTTTGAGTATTCCTTTCAAGTTTATTTTTATAGAGGGCCAACCGTGAGCTCCCAGCAGCTTTTTGGTGACTTCTCGATGATCCATGATGGAATTCCTTACTTGATAAGAAAAAAAAAACAAGAAACATATTGTTTGCGATCACAATCTCTAATCTAATCCAAGTCACAAAATCGAGTTAAGATATTGTACATGATGTGGATGTCTAAGTGATATCATACCCAATGGTACGTTTGATGTACTTTAACACTAACATATCCCTACCTTATAATGCTTCTCTTGGAGATGATTCGAGAACCTACTAAGGACACCAGCTCTGCAACGCTAATATCAAGTTGTGTATTACATAGAAAGATCAAACCCCACTAGCATCCTGTACTCCTTCATAACTACAAGTGGGGAAGCATCTTTGCATCAATCTCCATGGGTGATTTTGAGCTTAGATATGCTAAATGTCTTTAAAATTTTTGCTAAATACTTTTAGTAAGAAATGCAGATTCCATTTGACTCTTGCATGACCCTAATCCTCGAAATGCATAAACTCTAGGTCTGCTAATCAAACTTGGAACTCAACATCTCTTGTGTCTATTAGTTCTTCTCTTCATGGTTCTCTATGACATCATGAGGTCATCCATCTATAGGATAATGATCATGTGTACTTTCCCAGGCTGAGAGAAAATATAGAAATTTTCATTTCATGGGCTTTAAAAAACACCAATACTTACAAAGAAAGCATCTATCCCACTAGCCTTACCAACTTGCTTTAGAAGGATTTTTATTTCAATCCATACAATGCATACTTCTAGAGTATGTATACTTTATTTTCCAAATTATCTCAAACCCAAGTAGTTGCACCACCTAAACCTCCAATGCTAAATATTTCTTTGAGAGGTATCAAACCCAACTAGTTTTGTAAGAACAACAAAAAGAACTATCTATGGAAATTTTAGGAGCACCACCACTTGAATGGGCTAATTTATCTTTGTGAAAGTGAATCTTGAATTGATTCCAGGCATGAGAATGGTAAATATCTATAATTTCTAAAATATTAGTGCTAAATAGCACAAATATATACACCTATAAGGATCCTAATCTACACCCAAATATTCCATAGATGACACTAAAATTGTGCATAAGAAACAAAGAGGTGTTCTTATCATTCTATGATATTTGGAGAATTTTAGGAAACCATAAACATGACTTTATTTCCCGTGATATCGTCCATTTGAAAGAGGTGTTTAAACTACCAAAACTGATCAGAATCCCCTTTTCACGTCTAAAAAGGAGGTGTTTCACATGTAAAAAATAACTAAATTTGATGCCTTCAAAGTGCAAAAATCTTGAATCTAAATTAATGTAATTAACACTCCCCTTTCATGGAGTATTGATAAAGATTAACTTGTGCAAAACGCATGGGTGGAGTATTACAACCTGCACGTGCTAGTGCTCATTGGTGGAGCTTAGTTATGTTATCGAACCTTCCGCTAAAACCACTCCAAGGTATTGTACTCAAAAGTATTATCATCATGCAGCAAGTGGGACTTCATCTTTAAAAACAAAATGTGTTAAAAATTATTCTACCTTCAACCATAACCATAACTTGAAGAAACCCAAATTATTACCAGGAGATGAGAAACCCAAGTAATCATGAAACCACAAAATAATAAGGCTTACTAATTACGTCATGGATCATGTGGAATTAAGCACGTGCAAGCAAGCAAGCTAACACGTACAGAGTACACAAGACTCTACAAGAAGACATTTTGCCACAAGATCGTGGCATGGTGCAAGCAAGCAAGAACACACTACAACACAAGACCTCTACGCAAGAAGTAACATTCATATTAAGTGATAGCACCTCTTGAAGGAGGCTAGGCATATCTATAATCAGATCTACCATGATCATGTTTGGGTGGCTAGTAAGGTGGTGGTGGCCAAGAGGACCTTGGGGGCTTGTTACCGTAGGGAGGTGGCATTTTGTGGGGAGAGGAGGGGGGGCAGTGGGGGGCATGAGGGGAGGCCACTCGGGAGCGTAAGCCAACGGGTGGGGGTTTCATCATGTGCGGGAAGCCGGGGGTGGTTTGTGCTTGGGAATTAGCGAATTAAGAGCCAAAGATGGTGTGAAGAGTCTTGAGGAAGAACAACTTTTCTTCATCGGTGTTGCGCCTAAAAACATCGAGACCAAACCCTTGCTATCACTTCCACCATTAAAAATCTCTCCTCATTTGCCTAAATATTTAAGAAAAATATCAAATCATTGAGTAATTATGAAGCTAGGTCCTATTCTCGATCTAACAGATCCATTTTAATCCTTAATGTCAGATCCTACTCTTCCTTTGGGGTGGAGGCAGAGGAATCCAAATAAGTTATGTGCCATTATCACCAGCATCATCGTTCCTCAAGGTTTGTGGGGAATCCATCCCGGTAGTGGTGTCGAACAATGCCAAATGCCCATAGGAGTCATTTCTCTTATTTCTAGCAATAGCAATGAAGGCACTAAGAAGTTGCCTGGTGTCCTTCATGTGCTAGACATCAAGAGGGACATTTTATCCAATATAGACATAAATGATCGTGGCTTGAATGTTCTCTCCATAAGGGTAGTGTAGTCATCATAGATGCCAATGAAAATGTCCTAGAGAGAGGAATCCAACGTAACAATTTGTATGAGTTGGTGGCTTTTACAAGCTAAGTCAATGATGGGATAAGCAAGTGATGGTATGAAAGATATGTGCACCTACATTTTCTAGTTTTTAAAAGGATTCAAGGGATGTGGCACATCTACAAGCATTGTTTGAGATGTCAGATATATGTGAAGCTTACACGAAGGGCAAGTAGCATTAGCATGCACATTTTCAAAAGAAATTAAGATTCTGAATTATGTAGAGTCTCTTTTAGATATTTTCCATGCAGATGCGCAAGCAGTATCAGCATGCACATTTCCATAAGAAATCGAGAATTGTGCAAAGGCTTCTTTAGATCTTGTTTATGCAGATCTTTGTGGTAATATGCAACATCTGAATTTCTTACTTTTTGTTACAAATCGACAACTTTTGTAGGATGACATTGGTGTATTTTCTCTGAGAAATATTGAAGCTTCTAAAAAACTCAAACCATGGCATGGTTTGGTAGAGAATGAGATAGAAAGAGGCTAAATTTTTTCAAAAAGATTGAAGATGAGTATTCACATATATTGGTGAACTCAATGCCTACTCCAAGGGGCATAAGATGAAGACAAATTTGAGAGCTACGCATACTCTCCAACAAAATAGTGTTACAAAGTGCAAGAATTGCACAATTGTGGCACAATTATGGAGATGGCGTGGAGTATGCTTGAAGGGAAAAGAATGTTTTTTTTTGTTAAGATATTGAGCTCAACTAGTGCAAATATTGGTGATATGCCAGGATGTGAGCTCTGCTCTTATTCTAGTGGCATGGTTGGTGAGATTATCAGTGATATGTTGTTAGTGGTTTATATGTTATGTGACAGCCATTTTGGCGTCCATATTGTTTAGAGCTAGGAAAGCGACCTTTACTCCAAAAAAATGGTTCTTTTTATAGGAACCAAGAGGGTGAGAACAGTCTTTAGGAAGAACAACTTTTCTTTATTGGTGTTGCGCCGTTCTCCACATCTCGAGATGAAACCGTTACTTATTCCGTTTCACTTCCACCATTGAAAACCGGATCCTCTTTTTTCAAAACGATGCATTTGACATCCTCTTTCTTCAAAAATGATGCATTTGACATCTTGCGATGTAACATAGTAGGCGCTAACATGCTTGGGGAGTCTCGGGCTATGACTACCATGACATAAAATCAACTCCTCTTTCTTCAAAATGATGCATTTGACATCCTACGATGTAATGTAGTAGGATCTACCATGCTTGAAGAGTCTCGGGCTATGACTACCATGACTTAAAACTAACTAAAATTTGTCTAAATATTAAAGAAAAATATCAAATCATTAAGTAATTATCAAGCTAAGAAGTTAATATAGCTCAGCTCTGCAACTATACAATTTCTAATCTAAATAAGTGACTCGGGGGGGGTCACTATATGTAGAATACCCCTATCGCGTGGCCTATATTTTAAATCCTTTATCTGTGAAATTTTTTATCCATATAATATCCCCTTTTCTTTATGAATCTGTAAATTTTTTTGAAAAAATTTTAAATCATACCCTTATGTAAATATATTTCTGTAAGTTTCATAAATTAAAAATATGCTTCTCTTGAACGCACGTGATATTTATATTTTTTTGTGAGTGACCCCCCCGAGAAGATAAGTGACCAGTAATGGATCATTTTATCCTCTCTCTCCTATATATATACACACACACACACACACACACACATAAACACATGTACATATAAACAAACACACACGCATAAACACACACACACACACATGCATACAATACACATATATACACTCACACAAGAGCATAAATACACCTTGAGTGCATGGACACAATAATTGATATGAGGAGAGTAGAATCTAGCTAACTCTAATCCTTGATTTCATTGTGCAAGTTTAGTATGTTAGTTCTAGAGAACCTTTGATAATGTAGTCCAAGATAACATGTAAACGTTAAGATTAATACTTGTGACGCTTCATAATTTTGTATAAATATTTTTCATGAATTTTTGTTGTAAAAAGTTTTGTGGGTGATTTTTGATTAGGTTAGAGGTGGAATTAGGCGAAGTTTTGTATGAGAGAGTTTTTTTGTTTTGTACATAGAACAATTTTACTCAAGTGAAATCTTTCTAATTCACATTATTTCACATCCCTTTGGTGACTCCAACATGGGTTTTAAGTGGTTTTGTGCTAAAAATGTGCCTAGAATTTCATGTCGAGACATTCTAGGGCCTAAAACGAAGGTCAAGAATAAAGATTTAGCCTCGGACGAAGAGATAAAAAGTTGAAGAGGAGGATAGAATGTTCAAGATGATCTATTGAGCATCCTCATAGGATCACCGAGGCGCGAATGGCACACCATGGAAAAGCGCTATTTTCCCAGTGTCTTAAAAAACATAATCTCATGGGAATGATGACCGCGTATGAAGAAAGATTCCTAAACATGCTTTTTTCCAAAAGGAAAACATCTCTAAAAATATGGCACACGGATCGAGAAATCTCTAGAAGGGGTACTTTTGGCTTTTGGACACGTGAAGAAGATGAATACACAGAAAATCGAAGAAGAGATGAAGAGTGCGAGTGCGAGGGTTTATGCAAGTGTGAGTGCGATATTTTCATGAGAGAGAGTGCCGGGGAGATAGCTCCGGGGTGGTCAGGGGGCTTGAACTCTTTCCTTCAAGAGTGCTTCTTATCAGATTGTTGTAAGATTTCTTGATTACATAAAGAATTGTTCTCTTTCTACCTCAATATTTCGTGCCAAATTGTATTTTTTTGAATTGTGTTGTGATTATTAAGTGGGAGCGTCTCAATTCTTGAGCTCATTGTGTAAGTTTACTATGTGATTCCTAGATAACCTACTATCGTATGCTTATGAACCTCTAAAGAGTTGATCCTTCAAGCACCTTCAGGATTTAAATCTAATAGCTTACATAAAGTAAATCCTACCTTGAACTAAATCCATTATGAAAGTCTAAGAAACGAGGTGGGCACTATTCCATATGTAACGATGTGTGTTTAAAGGTGGGGTAAATGGGGATTTCATTATTTTTCATTTAGATAGAGAGAAACATAAATAAATAAAGAGGGGAGAGTGAGTGAGGATTAAATATGTGTGTGTGTGTGTGTGTGTGTGTGTGTGTGGTCTTTTGTACTTTTTAAAAGGAGAAAAATCATTTCACCACTTTTGATTTCTAAAGGAAAATGTTTTAATCATTTAATAAATCTCCTACTCCAACTATAACAAGAGAAACCTATAATTTTTCATAGTAGTGTATGATATTCTACGATGTTCATGGGCTCAAGTAGAGCTAAAGTTATGGGATTTGTTGAGTTTATGAAAGTTTTATGTAATAACACCAGTTTAGGAATTTTGGAAAACTTTCACAATTTTGGCACTTTTCCCTTTGGTCAAATACATGGAAATTTGAGGGTATTTATTTTGCATAAAGTTATGAGGTAGAGATGTTGGAAAATGTTGTTACTTAGGTTTAAAATAGGAAGCTTTTTGAGAAATAGAATGTTTGCTTCAATGACTTGAATGGAGCCTCATGACATAGGTGAGGCTCCATTCAATGACTTGAATGGAGCCTCATGACATAGATGAGGTAGAGAAAGACTATAGTAAACTAGAGGTAAAGATTAGAACTAGTTTAGAACTTAAAGTGTTGTAATCTTACATTTCCAATGCTCTTTCCTCATATGCTTCATCATCAGTGTCATTCTTCTTTCTTGTGATAACTCTCATATAGTTTATCGAGTGTTTCTCCATATCAACATTTGAAACTTCAACCCCAAGCCACACCAGATATATTGTATCACTTGGTCTTCCATGTACAAAGTTATTTTTTGTGACGTCAACTTCTACCTTGAACTCTTCCCTTGGCTTATGGCATGCTGACCCACAATAGTGCCCTTCATTCTTCTCTAGTCCAATTGTCTCATCCGTGTTTTTTGTGTCATCAATGGAAGAATCCCTAAAAGTCATACTTTTGGGCCAAAATTCATGGCAAAAGGAATTTTCATACACATTTGCAGTATTCAAGGCAACAACCATGTTCTCCCAATACTCAATGAGAGGTTTAATTCATTTTACATATGTTGAACATCTCCTTTGCTTTCCACAAAGCTTTTCCACCAATTCAAGGAGGTATTCAAGCCTTGTACAACCAGATCACTACAAGACACTGCTAACATACACGCGATAAGTTACAGGCACGAGCATGGTCGCGCATGTATATGAGTAGTATCGGGGGTGCTTGTATATTGGCATCTAAATTCGCGTGTATACTGGTTTCAGAAACGCGTCTACCAGCGCATGTATATTGGCATCTGAATTTGTGTGTATACTGGTTTCAGAAACGCGTGTATCAACGTGTGTATATACACGTAATTATATACGCATTATTACATGCGAGAACTTTATTAAGAAAAACTCCATTCATTTACAAAATCAAAAACCATTTTCTTTAAACCATCTCATAGTACATTACAGTATATATCATTACACAATCCCACTACATGCATTTACAACAATGAAATATATTCAAAAATAAATCATGAGATGATAATTAAAAGACAACATATACAATAGAAATGTTATCAATTTAGAATGATACAGTGATGGATTGGTTAGGGTTCAATCTCATCTTCAATAAGATCCATCCTTGCCAAACGATCAACATCAATATCCATTTGATCAATTTGTAAGGCTACGATTAAATTTATTCCACTATCGATATTCTTTTCCCATTGATAATGGTATCGATGCCGTGATCATCCTCATCAACATCACCATCATCCTCAATGGTAGGGTCATTCTCATGATCATGAGAAATGGCACGCTCATCCTCATTATCATGATCATCTCTTATTTCTTGATCATCGATCACAACATCTTCATTGGCATGTTCGACATCATCTTCATTGCGGCTTGTTATATCCTTCATATGCTCCATATCAGTGAATGTATTATACATCACTTTGGAACGTGGTGCAATAGGGATGATGTACCACCATTTAATGTCATGCACCATTGGCAGATAGATAACCTACTCAAATACACATACTGCAGTAATTAATTAGCATATCAAAAGTCAAGGGGTACGCGAGCTTAGATATATGTGTACATGAAACACGTTAGTAAAAAAATGCATACCTGCTCACATTGTTGTGGCAATACGAGCCTATCTTTCTTTGTTTGCCAAAACTTTGTAGAGTCAATAGTTGCATAGCCACTTGCATGGCGTTTTATTGTTGCATTAGGCCCTTTTTCCACCACGTTAATTTGCCATTTGACATCCAAAACATACACAAAGAAGCGACGAAAGTCAAGCCTAAATATGTCTTGGATTGTGCCACAATAATCATCCATTTTTCCATTAGCTCCCTCAAAGCTACTAATGACACCACAATCTTGTGTATTCCTCTTTTCATCAATTCTTTGTGTTCGAAAATGCTTGTCTTCACACCATATAGCATTGAACATAGTGCACTGGACCAAAATAGAAGCAATATTTGTGTAAGCAATGTGAATAAATATTAAAAGCAAATCACTTACAACTAATGCAAAACATTAGTTCTATGTACCTTTAACATGCATCCTCCCATTCTTCCGCCGTGATATGCAGCCCCTCGCCGCTCTCTACTCTCTCCATTTCCTCATGCAACCAATCAACATGGATATCATTCGGAAGTGTTGCTAGATGCTTAGGGTATGCCTTACGAGAGCCATGTTGCCTCCGAAAGAGCTCTTTCTGCTTGCCTTTTTGTCTTTGCATCCTCATATCTTGTAACCCATCTGCTCATCACATCACTATTAAGGATGCAAGTGAAATTGAGATCATCAATCAATGTTCTGTCAATTACTTTACTCTGTCCTTTTCCTTGAGGCACAATAGAGGTCATCCTCAAGTCCTCTTCATTGCTCCATAGTCATGCCAAAGAGCTGTCCACCTGACCAAGAAATTCTGAAATATATACAAGAGACTCTTGTATCAACCAACCCTTGGCCGTGCTTCATTTGGGCCTTGCACTTTGCCTCACAAATTCTTTTAAGGTCTTCATGAAGCGCTCTAGGAAGAACATCCAACGTGCATGCACAGTGCCACATAAAGCAATTTCGTCCACTAAATGCACAATGAGATGTAGTTGACTTGTGAGAATGGTTCGCAGAAAAGTCTCCTCTACCAAACAAACTACCTCCACTGCCATAACACGCGCATCATCCAATGTGGTTGGATCAATTGCTTTGGAACTAACATATCTGAAAAATAAATGAATAGTACGTTATACCTCATGCACGTTCATTTTGCAAGGTATAATGAAGGGTGATCTGACATGGGTTTTACTTACCTCACAAGCTCGCCCATCTTATAAATACATTTTTTCAAACTCTTATTTGCACAATGGTCGATGCTAGTAGGTAGTATGAACTGCGCACATAAGAGCACATGTATGTATGGTTTATGGCATTATAAAATTTAATTTCAACGTGCAAGACTTGGAAAACACTTACTGGAGCATCTTATGCCAATCGTGGAACTTCAACCCATATAGTTGCTCAACGCCTCTTTTCTTAGTGGTTGTAAAGGCTCCTTTCAATGATCTCATGCATCTAGTGGGAGTACCCAAAGTGGTGATGGCCTGCTTTACCTGCTTCTCCTCTTTCTTTGATATAACCCATGGTGCAGGCAGAAGACGAACGTGCCCACCCTCTTGGCCAAGCTTGACGCATACGTCCTGCGACCCGCAAGTCCTCCCCGAGGTCCTCCCGTACGCTAACATTGTATCGTTTACCAATAACATGTTTCCAAATACTAGATCCCACGTTCTTGAAGATGTGCATGGGATCAAGAAGATGGTTGATCTTAAGATGGGTCCAATATGGTAGCCGAAAAAAAATGTACCTACACAAGGGATTGCTCTATGTGATCTTTAATCCAATTAGAGACTACACAAAACAAGATTAAAAAACATTACTATACCTGTTCATGCCATCTGGAGGAAGAATATTTGTAGACTCCCAAATACGCTTCCAATCTTTTGCACGAAGTGGGACAATGTCGAGCCTCCTTATGCGTCCCACGAAAGAGAATGCAATCATTGACGCATGCATGTATGCGATCATAATCTTTTGCACGAAGTGGGACAATGTCGAGCCTCCTTATGCGTCCCACGAAAGTGGGACAATGTCGAGCCTCCTTATGCGTCCCACGAAAGAGAATGCAATCATTAACGCATGCATGTATGCGATCATAATCCAATCCTCCAAGAGATGGGTAGTCTATTCCCCTTTGGAAGCATGTTTGATAATAGCCTGCATCCAATATCATCAATTAGTCCTAAATCCTAAACCCTAAACCCTAAACCCTAAACCACTAATTCAAATTTGCAAGTTAGAATGCTTACTTCAATAATACGTCGACTTGTATTGCTCCATCCATAAACTGTTTGTATATTGAGTAGTTCAAGTGAAGCACATAAAATAGAGAATGTGCACCCTTCAAAAACGGGTGTCGATGAAGCCTTGTAAAGATGCTCTTGTTCCATATCATCGTCGTCCATACCTTTGGGATCATCCCTAAAAAGATACCGCAACATATCATCAAACACTTCCTCTTCCACAACTTTGTGGGGTGCAGGGCTATTGTCATCCCTTTCCCACTCATCTCTAACAATAGATCCCGAAGCTCCAGCATCATCTCATCGATGCTTTGTGTGCTCTCTCCGCACGTAGGGCACCATGTTAGGGTGTGGTATTGCATCCTGCTTCAATTAGAGTATATATATTACAACTCCATTAATTTAATTTGGATACCATGAGTCATTTGAATACTATCAATTTACATCTACTCACCTCTAAACCTGTTTGATTCCATTCTCCATACATGGAGATGTGATTCAAGGTAATTCGACGCGGTCGTACAATGCATCCTTGACATCGATTACACATACACTTGATCCTTTGTCCCAACCACACATCGCGATTACGATGACACATTGTCTCATCCTCACCAGAACTGCTTGAGGAGGTTGATGACATCCTATGTACAAAAGAGCAAACATATAATCATAATCAGTTTTTAATGAAAGTATAAAAATTTCTATAAATCGCGTGTAAAAGCGCATCTTACTGGTTTAAATCACGTGTATCAGCGCATCTACATCCTTCAAATCGCGTGTATCAGTGCATCTACATCCTTAAAATCGCGTGTATAAACGTAGAATCGCGTGTATCAGCGCATCTACATCCTTCAAATCGCGTGTATAAACGCATCTACATCCTTAAAATCGCGTGTATAAACGCAGCTACATCCTTAAAATCACGTGTATAAATGCGGCTGTTTTATTATACACGCGAAAATACACGCACTGTTACACGCGATGACCTGTCTATACCTAAAATAACCTACCGCCTTCTCCAAAAAAAACATTTTCAAACTAAGATTTCCTCTCCTTCGTCGCCGCCTCTTCCAATAGAGCACTAAAGCTAAGTGCAAGGAGCAGACACGGGTGAAGGAAACCAGCCAAAAAGAAGACTCACTTTTTCAGAGGTGAGTCGGTTTGTCCTTTGTCCTGTCTCTTTCCTTCCATTTTTTTATGCGATTGTCTTCGTCCTTCTCTGATAGTACTTTTGTGAACGATTGTGATAGTCTGGGCTTTTTTTATAAGGACGATTTGTCGGTAGTCGATTGCTTTCAAAAAAAAATTTACACAGGCCGCGTGTGTAGGAACGCGTGTATGTCTACGTGTACCCTGTTTGCACAGACGTTCACCCGCATATACATGCATTTTTGGACGGGTTTTTACACGCGACTATGTTTCACCCATGCTTGCGATCCAGGTTCTTCAGAGAGATGATCCCATCTGCATATGGTTTACCTTCACAAAATCATATGTGCTAGCTTGCATTTGTGCTTTGATAAAATCATGTATATACTTTTATTTTTGCAGATTCTTCATGGATCTAGGTTCTTCATTCGATCCATTTGCATACGGCACTTGGATGATGAAGATGCTAAATCATTTTGGGTGCCATCCTGGTCCAGTTGAGCTTACAGAGTACATGTATGCCCATCCCCCTCCTCGATTGCCTGGTATCTATACCCCGCCCCCGAGTATCCATGTCACTCCACTGCTGTCTATGCGTGCGAGTCCGACGAGACGGCATGTAGATTCTCCTCTTCCACGCCCACCGAGGAGACATACCCCATCCTCCCAGACACACTCACGCACACCCTCCCAGGCACCGTCACGTCAAGGTTCACAGCCACCACCACGTACTCCCTCACAGCCACAGTCACGAAGACAATCCCCCAGTCGTGACTCCACCTGCAGTACAGAGGAGAGCAAATGCCGCAGTAGGAAGAGTGGGAGTGGAGGATGCGGTGGGTGCTTTGGTGGGGGAGGTAGTAGGGCATGCGGTGAGAGAGGAGATAGAGGGAGAAGAGTTAGAGGAGACAGTGAGGATGAGGAGGAGGTGAGAGAGGTGGAGGGAGTGATCTGCTATGATGTGAGACGGATAGGGGGCGGGGTAGTGATGGATGCGAGGGGGAAAGAGGTAATGGAGTACATGCGTGGGGTAGTTTCAAACTTGTACAGAAATTATTTTATTAGATTTAAAGATCAAAATAGCCGATTAGTTAGGGAGGTGATAGATGCTGTATATAGTCGGTACCCCAATCCCCCACATGCGACATTCTCGGATGTATGGGGAAGGACGCGAATAAGGGAGATCTTAAGTAATAAAAAATCTCACCTTAAGAAACTCGCGTACGATGATGGGCTAAATGTAGCTGCGAGTGACTATCCTGCCGAGAAACCTGCCACCACTGCGCACAAACGCGAGTAGAAGGAGGCAAAGAAACGAGTAGAGGGTGGCACGAAGAGTAGGCAACATGTGGAGGCACGACGGATCCAGATGGAGACCATTGTATCTTCGCATTTCGGATCTGGCAGCTGTCAGGCGTTTTTCTGAGACGTCTTTTTGGCTAGTGTATATATGGGTGCATGGCAGTTGTGAAGGGTTGGCTTTGAATGCCTTGCCAGGTGTGCAGTGTGGATCGGTTTGGTATTGAGCTTGTTGCAGGCTTGTCTGGTGAAAGGTCAGATGGAGGTGATATCAACCATTTGGCAGCTCTCGGTGTGTACGCGTCTCCAAAGAAAAGAGCGGGCAAAAGTGGCATTTGAAGAGGTATGGCATGAAGGGCAATTAAAAGACGAGAGGGGCCGATGTTGCCTTGAGAGAGAGGTGTGTGGAGCATCGGCGAGCAATTGATGAGTCATGGGCATTTGGTGTGAAAAGCTAGGGGAGTGGCCATCTTAGGCAAAAAATATATATATATATATAATAATTAATGGCCAAAAAGGTAACATGGCGTGGAACGCTGAAGGGCTGCCAACGCAGCGTTCTGGAAGCTGGTCGAAGGTAGAGGAGTTGGCGTGGGCTGCAGATAAGTAATGGAGGTCGCTTTGTTTGAAGGGGGGCTCTCCGGTGGTTCTATTGCAGAGAGACTCTGCCGCTGCGGAAGGTGAGCGTGAGAGCTCTTGGACGTGTGGTGCCAGCGCAAGCAGGGCGCAATGGCTGGTGTAGAGGCCAACGGGAAGTCTCCCAGGTGAAAAAGCCGACGTGAGCTGGCGTGTACAGGAAGTCGTGGGCTTTGGAGCGCAGCTGGTCAAGCATGGCGAGTGGCTGGCGTTGAAGGACAAATGGTGAACCGCCTAGTAGAAGTGTGGGCTGGTGACTGATGGCGCAGCTGCAATTGGCAGCATGAGTAAGAAGGAGACCACCGTGTAGGTGATCTAGGCACAGGCGACACAGAAGCCGCCTTGGTGAAGGTGCAGAGGACGTGTGAGAGGACGGGCTGGTGAGCCTATGGGCAAGGTGGGCGACTGGAAACTGTAGAGATGGCCGCCCTGGGATACGAGAACTGGTGAGTGTGGAGGACACACACAGAGAGACAGGTGGGCAGTGACTTTGAAGGCAGAGGGAGCCTGTGAAGTGAGGAGCAGATAAGCTGCTGAGTGACAGGCAGGCTGGTGTGGGCCGCCTAGAAGACAGGACAGAGGACAGAGTGGGTGCCGAGTGAGGCAGAGAAGAGGAAGTGTTGCTGCTTGGTGGTGGGCCGGTAGCAAGGCAGATAAGCTGCCTGGGTTTGTTGTGAAGCTGGCAGAGGATCAGCACAGAGAGAGTGAGAGAGAGAGATGATGGTGTAGCTGCTGCTGATGACACATGCAGAAGTGATGGGTCGCAGAGGACTCGAGGGTTAGCTGGTGTGGGCGCCTTCTGGAGCGAGAGTGGCCGGGTTCATTCTGGTGTGATTGGTATAGCAGGCAGGCGAGTGGATCTCGTGGTGATCGGGGATGTGGTGTATCCTCGGCTGACAGGCCTGAGTGTTTGTTTGTGAGTTGTGTGAGTAAAGCTTCTGTGTCGGGAGAAGCTTGTATGAAATGTTTTGATCTGGAATATATTGCTGGGTGTTTGCTTTGAGTACGGTGCCCCTGTTTTGGGCTGTCTGTCTGGCGTGGGTTGGGTGGTGAAGTGCGAGAGAGTGTTCCAGCCGGTGGCTGGTGGTGCCCCCGTTCGTGTGTGTATTCCAAGTTTGCGAGGTGGAAGGGCTATAGAGGCAGGTCTTTCTTTCTTTTTTTCACCTCACATCCTTCTGGTGCCCCCACTGAGGAGTTGCTCTGGCATTGTGTGACTGAGGAGTGGCTCAGGCGTTGTTCTTTGCCTAGAAAGGCGTGTGTTCCGCTGAGGAGAGCTTAGGGATTGTTACAGGCTATCATGATGTGGTCTTATCCAGAGTTTCATGGCAGGAAGGGAGAGGATTGGTGTGACTTTTTGGAGCAGATGGAGATGGCATGCATTAGTAACCATGTGACAGATGAAGAGCAGGTTCTGAGGCTGATAAGGATTTTCTTGAAGGGAGATGCCCGAAGCTGGCTGAAAGGTTTTGAAGTACAGGATGCTGGTGTTTTGACCTTGGACAGGTTGAAGGAAGGGCTTTTGGAGCGATTTCAGCAAGTGGAGGATTCTAGTGTGCTTTGGCAAGAGCTGAGCGTCTTGAAGCAGGTACATGGGCAATCACTGGACGATTTTGTGAAGGTATTTACATGTTTGTGGAATAAGTGGTGTATGACATTGAAGCAGGAAGTTCCTCCAATGTTTCTGAAGAAGAGCTTGTTTATTGATGGTTTGCTACCCCATTTGAGAGTCAGGGTTGAGTTGAAGAATCCCAGGTCATTTGATGATGCTATTAGGATTGCTAGGGAAAAGGAAGGCAAGGTTTTGAAGCAGATGGAGATGGGTATATATCCGTATGAGGGTGTTGTGTCTGCAAGGGATAAGCAGGTGAATCTGGTTGAGGTGAATAAGAGTCCTATGCAAAGTGTGATGAGACAGGAGCCTCAAAGGCCGATACAGGTGCAAAGGGGTATGTTTTATATGCCTTCTGATTTTTTTCCAAAGTTTGAAAAGCATGTGCAGGTGGATGAGAAGCAGGTGAAGGAGAAACGTGAAGATGAGAAGTTGCCAGTAGATTCTTCTTTGGACGTGGTGGCTGTACAGGACAGTGATCTGGAGGATATGCATGCACATGGAAGCAAGGAGGATGATGCCTTGGGATTGGCTGATGATAAGAAGGAAGAGGAGCTGGATCCAGGATGCTTTGAAGATGGTTCTTTGCCGGATTCTACAAGGGAGGAGGATGGGGTAGAGACTTCTGATGAAGTGAAGATGGTTTGTGATGCGGATGTGGAGAGCGTGGAGGAAGACTCCATCATCCTGGATTTTCTTGGACAGCTGGATGGTGGTATGGTACCTGCGATGAAAGGTATGGATGATGTGGATGCATTATGTGCTGGGGAGTCTTTGGACAATAATACTAGGGGGGTTGGCAACACTGAAGAAGGTATGCATGAGGATTTGGCTGATGAAGAGCGTTGTGAGGAGAGTAGTATGCCTGAGGAGGATATTTGGGAAGTTGCTAGCCTGGATGAACAGGAGCCAGAGGTAGAGATGGATGCTGACATGGTCGAGAATGTAGCTAAGGCTTCTTTGCGGATTGCTGAGATGCTGAAAGCAAAGTCCCTGGATAACAAGGATTCTGAGCCAGTTGAACTCGATGGTTGTGATGAGATGCCTGAAATACAGGAGCTGACAGTGCTGGTGGACACTGCTGATGCTGGAGAGGATGTGGATTTTGGTGTGCAGAAAGGTCAAGATGCTGAAACCTGGCCTTCATCGGTGTTGATGGATGGGATGCTAAATACTGCAATGTCACAGGTTTTGAAGACGGGGAGGTTTGCGGTGGGTAAAGTGGACATGGATGATTTGGTGATGCACGTGGTTGATGTTTGGTGTGCAGTGATGCAGCCATGGTGTTTGATGGATGTTGGGGAATGGAATGGTGAATTGTTGTTTCCTTTTGATCCTGGTGGATGACTACTGGAATTGCTGAATGCTGCTGAGCATGAATGCTCTAGCAGATGGGGGGGGTGGCAAAGTATGTCAGGCGTTTTTCTGAGACGTCTTTTTGGCTAGTGTATATATGGGTGCATGGCATTTGTGAAGGGTTGGCTGTGAATGCCTTGCCAGGTGTGCAGTGTGGATCGGTTTGGTGTTGAGCTTGTTGCAGGCTTGTCTGGTGAAAGGTCAGATGGAGGTGATATCAACCATTTGGCAGCTCTCGGTGTGTACGTGTCTCCAAAGAAAAGAGCGGGCAAAAGTGGCATTTGAAGAGGTATGGCATGAAGGGCAATTAAAAGACGAGAGGGGCCGATGTTGCCTTGAGAGAGAGGTGTGTGGAGCATCGGCGAGCAATTGATGAGTCATGGGCATTTGGTGTGAAAAGCTAGGGGAGTGGCCATCTTAGGCAAAAAAAAAATATATATATATATAATAATCAATGGCCAAAAAGGTAACATGGCGTGGAACGCTGAAGGGCTGCCAACGCAGCGTTCTGGAAGCTGGTCGAAGGTAGAGGAGTTGGCGTGGGCTGCAGATAAGTAATGGAGGTCGCTTTGTTTGAAGGGGGGCTCTCCGGTGGTTCTATTGCAGAGAGACTCTGCCGCTGCGGAAGGTGAGCGTGAGAGCTCTTGGACGTGTGGTGCCAGCGCAAGCAGGGCGCAGTGGCTGGTGTAGAGGCCAACGGGAAGTCTCCCAGGTGAAAAAGCCGACGTGAGCTGGCGTGTACAGGAAGTCGTGGGCTTTGGAGCGCAGCTGGTCAATCATGGCGAGTGGCTGGCATTGAAGGACAAATGGTGAACCGCCTAGTAGAAGTGTGGGCTGGTGACTGATGGCGCAGCTGCAGTTGGCAGCATGAGTAAGAAGGAGACCACCGTGTAGGTGATCTAGGCACAGGCGACACAGAAGCCGCCTTGGTGAAGGTGCAGAGGACGTGTGAGAGGACGGGCTGGTGAGCCTATGGGCAAGGTGGGCGACTGGAAACTGTAGAGATGGCCGCCCTGGGATACGAGAACTGGTGAGTGTGGAGGACACACACAGAGAGACAGGTGGGCAGTGACTTTGAAGGCAGAGGGAGCCTGTGAAGTGAGGAGCAGATAAGCTGCTGAGTGACAGGCAGGCTGGTGTGGGCCGCCTAGAAGACAGGACAGAGGACAGAGTGGGTGCCGAGTGAGGCAGAGAAGAGGAAGTGTTGCTGCTTGGTGGTGGGCCGGTAGCAAGGCAGATAAGCTGCCTGGGTTTGTTGTGAAGCTGGCAGAGGATCAGCACAGAGAGAGTGAGAGAGAGAGATGATGGTGTAGCTGCTGCTGATGACACATGCAGAAGTGATGGGTCGCAGAGGACTCGAGGGTTAGCTGGTGTGGGCGCCTTCTGGAGCGAGAGTGGCCGGGTTCATTCTGGTGTGATTGGTACAGCAGGCAGGCGAGTGGATCTCGTGGTGATCGGGGATGTGGTGTATCCTCGGCTGACAGGCCTGAGTGTTTGTTTGTGAGTTGTGTGAGTAAAGCTTCTGTGTCGGGAGAAGCTTGTATGAAATGTTTTGATCTGGAATATATTGCTGGGTGTTTGCTTTGAGTACGGTGCCCCTGTTTTGGGCTGTCTGTCTGGCGTGGGTTGGGTGGTGAAGTGCGAGAGAGTGTTCCAGCCGGTGGCTGGTGGTGCCCCCGTTCGTGTGTGTATTCCAAGTTTGCGAGGTGGAAGGGCTATAGAGGCAGGTCTTTCTTTCTTTTTTTCACCTCACAGCAGCGTCGAGTCATGGGAGGCAGAGTTCGTAAGAATCTTGCCACTTTATTTGATTGTTTACTTAATTCATTGATTCTATGATTGTTTTAATCTTACAAATTGTGTTGATTATGATACAATGACGGGTTATGGGGAGGAAGCCCACAGCCCACGATACTGGGTATGCTCACCGGCATAGCAGACGTGACACGTGGGCCCTCTTGAGAGCCGAGGGACGTATTACGGATGCGCAGTTTGAGATGGCCATGAGACCATACAGTCGACAGGTGCTTGAAAACTCTAAACGAATGATTTTGGTTTATTGAATTACATATATATATACTTATATACTATATATTACTTGAACAGGCACAAGCTATTGCTGCACCTGCTGTCTGCTGATGATCCTACCATTGATGATCCACCCGCCCGTCCCCCACTGCTCCTGCTGAACGTGAGCACTACTCATCGGACATGTATATTGATATGTGAGCTCACCTGATCATGGAGGGAGCAGTGGGTCATCATTTGGGTCTGAGTAGTACTTAGACTTATAGTATCACATTCCATATTGAGGATGTGGTTGTATATATGTTTTTGTAACTGAAGCCATGGGCTACTTCGACATATGAACTCCCTTGTATATATGTGTATACATAAAATTTTGATAGTAATATTGAATCATGAATTGATAGTATTGCATTCATGTTTGTCTTGAATCGTGTATTGACAATGTATGCATTCATGTCGTTCTTGAATCGTGTAATGAAAATGCACTAAATCTTCCTTGTGGATGGTGCAATGCACCCAAAAAAAAAATCCAGAGGGTGCTATTGGGTGCTGGAATGCTGGAACAGCATTCAGGTACCAAATAGCACTCTCTAGATTTTTTTTTGCTCTCTGTTCGCGTGTATAGACGTGTCAACTCTGCAAAAGTCACCTGTATATACGCGGATACTCTATGAAATGTGTGTGTATAAGCACAGCTAAACTGACAATACACGTGTATACATCCTCGTATCAGCACGTCTAAGCGTAGCTAAACTGACAAAACGCGTGTATACGCCCTCGTATTAGCGCGTCTGACTCCTTCTATACACGTGCCTTTACACGCATGTCTCTGGCCGTGATGATACACGGGCCCGTACCTTCTTTTCACAAGTCATTTTTAGCCGGCTAGGAGCGCGTGTATGATCCTGATCCCTTGTAGTGGATGTTTTCCTTTATGTATTGGCACACATAGGTGGAACCTTTGGTACCTCTTGAGGAATCATATGTTCCCCTTCATCATTACACTTCCATAGTTTAATTCCATTTTTAGGTAACCACTCACTTTACTAGGGATGTATTTTGTATTGCATCAATGGTATGGAGGTCAAAACATGGCTGCAAATTTTTATTCTGAATCTCCAAAACTCTCACACTTCTCCTTGTGAACCAGAACATAAAGAAGTGAAGGCCTTTTTCTTGTCACAATATCCTAGGGAAAGGGATCCTGACGGGATATTGAGAGAGCTTTGCAATTATCAACAACCATCTAATCAAGAGGTGGATCAATATATGATTTGGTTTCCTGAATTATGAAATAATTGGAGAGCCGCTTTGCACCCTGAAGTTCCACCTGAAATGATAAAGAAAGAGATATTTGTGGTGGTGGTGGCAGGACTTAAACTAGATATTATATTGAAAGTGGAATTGAAGAATCCTCTACATTTTGATGAAGTTGTTCGGTTTGCTTGAGAAAAAGAATGGAAAATGAAGAGACTTGGTCAATTAAGGTTGCAGGAAGAATAAACATAAAGGCCTATCACCAATGAAGTCATTCCTACTACTAAAGAAGACCCAACTCCTCTTCAATCAAAGGGAAATGATGATTCCTTGAAAGAGAAATTACATGAAATTGTTGAATTGATGAAAAATATGAGTCTTAACATGGTTGGTGGTATAGGTAGAGAACAAGGAAGAGGATGAAATGGTGGTAGAGGAATACGTTCTCAATCAAAGCAAAATGGACAAGCTACACAGCAAAGAGGAAGGGGTCGTGGAGTATATCCAATGAATGTACATTGCTATAATTGTGGAGAATGGGGACATTATTGTACCTATTATGATAAACCTCATGATTCATCGCATGGGAGGAGATATGTTTACTTTTTCTCAGAACTTAAAAAGCAAAGCTAATGATTTTGGAGTAAAGATCAAAGATGTTTCTAAACCCACTAAGGTACTACTACTCTCATGAGAAAGGAAAAGGTAAAGCAATAAGTCTTATTGGTTTAGAAGAGGAACCAGAAGTAATGCTGCCCGTAGCAAAAAGAACAAGAGCTTTAATTAATAGTGTGAGATCCCTGTTCCCACCGAGCAACAGTTTCAGGGTGCTAGCAACGGAAGTAGCACTTCTCGCGTGGGACAGGGGTCCCACATTCGGGGCCTCGCCCATGGATATCCGGATAAGAGACTAATCCGTCGGTTGTTCCAAAACCGAACCCGGAAAAACTTCCTTTACCGGAAAGCACGGGCGATTCCACCAGGATAACTTTTTACTCTAACGTAGTCAAGATCATTTCTGATCGAGCTGATCCAATTGCATCTATAAGATACTTGGTCAGATCAAGGAAGAAACTTGCACTTGGATCATTGGGATCAACGCTTTTTTCCCCATTCAAGAGGCACAGCCGTTGATTCCTATCCATAGAACAATTTCTGTCCGGGATTTACTTTATCTATCGTAATAACAGAATTTTTGAGTCTCGATTTACGGATCCATCAGTCCAGCCTAACCCCATCCGATCCCATGGGTTAGCCAACCGCCCAACCACTGTAGTGATGGGATCCAATTTGAAATTTGGTTAGGTTTTTGTCCCGGGTACCAAGGAAAAGAGTTCCAAGGCCCCCTAGCCGGAAGTTCATGCAAACATAAAACTAGCCACACCACTTACACACCCAATATGAAATTGCCTTTTCTTAGCATCAGCTAACTTTAAAACAAACCTTTAATGAAACCATAGTACCACTGATCACAATCTTCCAATTTATCCGGTTGATTCATAATTTCCCATCATTCCTTCATCAGAGTATCTATGGCATCATTGGCAACTAAAACGCTCACCACCTGTCCACACAGGGGCCGTTTCCTAGTTCCTAGCCCATAATACTCGGCAATATAATCACTTATCAAGATGGACTCTGGAGATCAGCAAGATCAACCAACAGATCCATATAAAGAGCCATGGACTCATCCGTTGTTGAGGACCAGCAAGGTCAGTCAACCAGATCCATGCCCGGTTTCAGAAAACAACTCTTACTCCTTGTTCCAATATCTTCCACGACGCACGTGTGGGTATCTTCGGCGACCCAGAGCCCGAGCACCGTATGGTCAGCACCCTCTAGGATCCTTCGCAGGTGACCTAGCGCTTCACTCATAGGCCGCATCCTTGGTCCCTCATCCACCGTACCGGAAGCTCACCATTTAAATCGAACCGAGGCTGGTCAAGACCTCGGTCGACCTTGCTACGCGAGACGTCCTCCATTGACTCTCCGTCAGCAGTTGCAACTTTAACAGTTAGGTCTTCATGACCTTAATCCACAAGACGGTCAAAATGCTTCCCCAGCATTCATGACATAAAACAATCATTTACAAACAGTCACAAAATACAGTTTCTAAATCGAACTCTCGTCTTTCCACATTATCCCTCCTTATAAGGTCCACATTACTTATTCCACATTCCATTTAATGTGTACTCATTCTCATCCATTTTCTCATATCGGCGACACATTAATTCACATACACATTCACATTCACATCCCTACATTCACATCTACATGCATACATCCATTTTTACATCCTCATTTATACATCCACATCCCATATCCACATTCATACATACACATCCATATCCACATCCATATCCACATCCATACATCCACATCCACATACATACATCCACTATCACGTCCTCATTCATACATCCACATCCACACACATACATCCACATCCACATTCCCATTCATATCTATACATCCACATCTACATCCACATACATACATACATCCACATTCACATTCCATATCCATATCTACATCCACATTCACATACATCCACATTCATACATACACATTCCATATCCATATCTACATCCACATTCATACATACACATCCATATCCACATCCATATCCACATCCACATCAACATCCACATCCATACATCCACATCTACATGTTTACCTCATTTTTCACATCCTTATTTATACATCCACATCCCATATCCACATTCATACATACACATCCATTTTCACATCCATACATCCACATCCACATACATACATCCACTATCACGTCCTCATTCATACATCCACATCCACACACATACATCCACATCCACATTCCCATTCATATCTATACATCCACATCTACATCCACATACATACATACATCCACATTCACATTCCATATCCATATCTACATCCACATTCACATACATCCACATCCACATTTCCATTCACATCTATACATCCACATCTACGTCCACATTCACATACATCCACATCCACATCAACATTCACATTCATACATATACATCTACATGTATACATCCACATCACATTCATACAACCATATTACATTCATTCTCGTCCTAACACATCCCATATACATCTTAACACATCCTAACTCATCTTAACACATTCTATCACATCTCATACACATCTTATCACATCTTTTTACATCTCATACACCTCTTATCACATCCTATCACTTTCCATACGCATCTTATCAAATCTTATCACATCTCATACACATCTTATCACATCTTTTTACATCTCATACACCTCTTATCACATCCTATCACTTTCCATACGCATCTTATCAATTCTTATCACATCTCATACACATCTTATCACATCTTTTTACATCTCATACACCTCTTATCACATCTTATCACATTTCATATCTTTAAAAAAAAAAAAAGAGAATTCTTATATTTGATATAAGATTTCTCTACACATTTATTTATACATAAATTCCATTTAAGAAGACTAACACTTTCGAAATTAAAATCAATCTTTTATGCATCTTCTTATGCATAAATTCAATTTGGTAGGAAATTACACTTTTAGAATAAAAGAATTTCTCTTATGCATCTAAGTTAAGCATAAAATCCATTTATGAGGAAAATCACACTTTTAGTATAAAAAGAATATTTTTTTATGCATACCTATATGCATGAAATCCAATATGAGAAAAGTAACACTCTTACAATAAAATAATCAACTTTTACGCATACCTCTATGCATGAAATTCAATTATGATAAAAGTCACACTTTTATAATAAAATAATCAACTTTTATGCATACCTCTATGCATGAAATCCAATATGATAAAAGTAACACTTTTGATATAAAAAATTTTCTTTTTATGCATACTTCTATGCATGAAAATTAAAAATGATAAAAGTAACACTTTTGATATAAAAATTTTTCCTTTATGCATACTTCTATGCATGAAAATTAAAAATGATAAAAGTAACACTTTTGATATAAAAAATTTTCCTTTATGCATACTTCTATGCATGAAAATTAAAAATGATAAAAATAACACTTTTGATATAAAAATTTATCCATTATGCATACTTCTATGCATGAAATAAAAATGGTAAAAATAACACTTTTGATATAAAAATTTATCCATTATGCATACTTCTATGCATGAAATAAAAATGGTAAAAATAACACTTTTGATATAAAAATTTATCCATTATGCATACTTCTATGCATGAAATAAAAATGGTAAAAATAACACTTTTGATATAAAAATTTATCCATTATGCATACTTCTATGCATGAAATAAAAATGGTAAAAATAACACTTTTGATATAAAAACTTATCCTTTATGCATGATATTAAAATTCAATTTCTCCATGATTGTAATGAAATTCTTTCAATTAATCTAGGATGATAATTCCTAGAATATGGTAGGAAGTCCTCTTTTTATGCTTTGAATGAGATTATTTTATGCATAATTTTTATAAAAATTTTGCCATAGCTCCGCTGCTATGACTAATAAATCTCAATTTTTCTAAGGGATAATGCTTATCATTAAGGAAATAATTAAAATGATCTCTAATTGGATTATTAATCCATAATGGATTGAATCATCAATATACATAAACTAAAAGCATAGAAAAAAGCCATTAACTTGGCCTCAAGCATAGCTTAATCTTGGGTTAAGGAAAAGCTTTATGAAAGCTTGATTTGGATTGAGAACAGGTCATGAGTATGACCATTTCTTGAGTGAGAGAGAGAATTTACATAAGAATCATTAGAATTTAAACATAAATGAAAATTAACTTCAACAGCATTTATTAAATTATGTAACTCTTCACTACTATTCAAACTTCAATAGCATTTAAAAAAAACCATACCAATTAAACTTCTCAAGCTTGAGAGGGGTTGAGAAGAGAGAAACATTGAGAAATTATAGAAAGATCAATATTCACTAATTACCTTACAACTTGCTTGATTCTTTGTTCACGGTAGAGGCCCCCAACCAATCAATTGGTTAAGTATGTTGATGGAGCCACTAATGGGGATTGAAGAAAGAGGGAAGCTCCAAAAACTAGTGAATTATTAAATGAATTCACAGTTCTTGGCTTAGGTGGAGTAGAGTAACGATGCATAAACACTATATATTTTTCAACAAGGGGGAGGCTTCTATTTATAGGAAAAATTGAGCTCCTAACCAAACAAACTGATTCTAGAATTTTCTAAATCAGTTTGGTCAATATTTGACCATTTTTAGGTCAGTTAAGCTAACTTTTTGGAACTAGACTTAAATGAGGAGAGAGGAGAGATGAAATATCTCAATTTTTATGAGTTTAAAACTCATTCAAGCATGTGAAATATGCACCTCCTTTAAAGAACTCCCTTTCCTTACATATGTGTCATAATGGAATCATTTTAATATTGCTCATTGTTTTTTTTACTAATAAACCTTGTACATTTTCAACTCTTCATCTTATGTGAAATATGCACCTCCTTTAAAGAACTCCCCTTCCTTACATATGTGTCATAATGGAATCATTTTAATATTGCTCATAGTTTTTTACTAATAAACCTTGTACATTTTCAACTCTTCATCTTATGTGAAATATGCACCTCCTTTAAAGAACTCCCCTTCCTTACATATGTGTCATAATGGAATCATTTTAATATTGCTCATAGTTTTTTACTAATAAACCTTGTATATTTTCAACTCTTCATCTTATGTGAAATATGCACCTCCTTTAAAGAACTCCCCTTCCTTACATGTGTCATAATGGAATCATTTTAATATTGCTCATAGTTTTTTTACTAATAAACCTTGTACATTTTCAACTCTTCATCTTATGTGAGCATTTACTCATTTTTGGATACCCAAAATATCTCATATTTTTAATATTGCTCATAGTTTTTTACTAATAAACCTTGTACATTTTCAACTCTTCATCTTATGTGAGCATTTACTCATTTTTGGGTATCTTCTTTTACAAATTGGATTTATCTCCTCCCTACACTTGGATTGATGCTATTGGCCCATAGGAACCTTAATTGGACCATAATCCAAAAATTTCTGAAAATCTAGACCCTTAGGCTAAGGTCCTTTATACCCATTTTCAATTAATTCCAATTGCACATTGGAAAATTCTTTTTGAATTTCTGTTTCAGGGGAATTTATCTTAATTATAAGAGATATTTTTCTATCCAAAAATATTCAAAATCTGAATATTCTCTCTCTAGAATATTTTCTCTCTCTAGGTTAAAACAGTTAGAAACAAGTCTTTTATATTTCTGAAGAGGGATTGATTACAGGGAAAGATGCTGGACATTTTGAGAGGCTGGGGAGGAATCTTACATTCTCTCCCACTTAAAAAACGCGAGATGCCCTCATCTCGCAAACTGGGGGTAATTTCGCAAGATGCACAAGTATGAGACTGAGAGAAATTTTTTTTTAATTAAGATTAACCACCAATTAAAAAAAATCTCAAGAGAGCAAGATTCGAGAGAAGAACAAGATTTAAACTTTATTCATTCTCGGAACTTATACAGTAAAGATAGAAGAACTCTTTACACTTCCATAAGCCCGTCCATCATATGATCACAAAAGCAGCACTCACAAGCTGCACAAGTATAGGGTAACTCATCTATGGGAATGATTCTGCTGGTTATTGCCGCACCTATCTCAGTGGTATGAGGTGATCTAACAAAAGGACCTCTGAGAGGCAAGCCAAAAACGGGGTAAAGGCATATCTTCTCATGAGGAAGAAAACACGCCAGTAAGAAGACCCGCTCAGAAAACCCAGGATGCCTTGATCTCATGATGCAGTAGTATCGGGGACCCAAACCCAAAGCTTCAATAACCATGGCCAAGCGGACATTGTTACGGAAGTGCTGCTGACCGCAGGGTGTTACCCTAGTTATGTCTTGATAGGTCCGCCATTTTGTCTGCGCTACAGAAGTTCCCAAGTGAGGGAAAAGTGAGCGCTCATACTGCTCTATAAAATCTTTCTTCACAGACTCACTTGCGTCTTGAAGGTGAGGAATCATTATGGATAAAACTAGTTCTTGTTGCCAAGCCATGAAGGAGATTAAGAAAGAAAGGAGATCGATGGGAGTAAGATTACTGTGAATGACAAGTAAAAGTTACGACTTATATAAAGGAAGGAGCTAGCGTAACTTAGAAGCCAACGGTATCTTGCCACTGAAGTTTTACTGTCTTTCATGATTTGGGTTTGGCACATTTTTCTATAGAAGGCATTCAGAACTTTGAGATGAGGAGATAAAAGAAGTTCGTAAGCTAGATCACCTACTTTCTTTGGTCCACAATATCTGGGAGATAACTTCTTATACTTCCCAAGAGATAAAGAACTTCTTTTGGGTCGTACTCGAATGAAGACCAAAACCTTGATATCCAAAACATCGATTCTCACTTCTAAACTCATTGTTCTGAATCCTTAAAACAGGTGGGACTCTTGAGAAGTATTCAGGGAAAAGGTTCTAAACAGAATCTTTCTTTTATTTTAGAGAGAGAATAATTATAAGATCAGAAAGGGAGATTCTTACTCCTGTATACCTCTAAGGCTGGGGGAGGAATCTTACATTCTACCCCACTTAAAAGGTGCAAGATGTCCTCATCTCGCAAGTAGAGGACAACTCTTTTACTTCAGATCCAATTTATTCTAGGGTTCCTTATATTCCGGTCAACCCAACAGAATATGGGGATAAATATCCCTTATATAGAACTCATCATTAAATAACAATTCATTCAGATCATATCATTCATATCTTTAACACGATAATGGTCCATTAGACCGAAAAATTTTCTTCTGAACATTCCTCCACAGGAATTTTAGTCAAGCAAGTTCTCAATTTGTCATCCCTTAACTTGATCCACCAAGTCAAGTATTAATAGTAGCAATCTGACAGCACAATCCACTAATCTCATAGTGATTTGCTGAAATCATTATCATCATTCCAGTTATGAATATCATCACAGGGACTCATCCCATTCATCCTCATTGAAGCTTATTACATTTCAACCAAATTTCAGGGATCATCATTTTTCAATCAGAATCCAAATCAATTCATCAATTCTCAAACAGAATTAAAAATCATATCAACCACATTCGAAATCATCCTCTGGATAGCATTAACGCTTATAATTTCAAGTCTTAGATTTACTCGTATATACTGTCGGTAAAGAGCTGCAGTTATACCCTCGGTATATACGGATAGTCATGATACTCGAAACTATAAGGTAAATACCATCATGTCTAGGTCTCAAGCAAGTCAGGGTTCCATACAATTGCGGTACTTCCAATTGAAGACCCAATTACTAATTTACGAATTTCAATTTGAATTAACAATTTGTATAAATTATATCAAACAATTACAACCTTTTTGTGCGTCTTGATAAACTTTTGACATAATTGGCTCCTCAGTTGATCTTATTGGAGATCTATGACTTAAGTCTGATAAATAGATTTTTCTTTATCCGATCGTATGTAAAAAAAACATTTGTATATTTATATACAAGTTGCAATAAGTACATAGAGTGGCTCGGCTCCAAAATTCAAAATCTCCTCGAGAGACGCATAAGACGACGGTACTGGGCCATAGTCATGCCCTGTTACATAAGTTCTCTAACTGCGAAGGGAGTTATTATTTTCTCCTTAGGGATAAATCGACTAAGGAGTCTATAAATTCGACATGAAAGTCTAAAATTTCGAGGTGTCGAATGATATAGAATGACACCACGCACCATTTTCAGCTTTAACAGGATCATAGTCAATGAGAGATTCTGCCACAGCATTGTACGGCGGTTGCAATGGGCGTGGACATATTGCCCTGCAAACCACTTATGTTGTATTCTCTCCGCTGGGGTAGGAAAATATAAATCCGCGAAATGGCGTGCGAGTCTTGCTCGGCTTGTTTGAGTTGAAGCGGAAGAGATGAGATGCTCGAAGGCAAATGCAATCATATCTTGAGACTGGGTGAGGTCGGAAATACCAGATAAATGTGGAACTTCCATCTATAAAAACAATTTCTTTGATTAACATTTCTCCATTAAAGAAGCTTACGGAATGAAAATACATTATGAAAATGCTGTTTCTGAATTCTTATTACCAATTTCAGATAAGAATTTAATTATCTTTATTAGCTTTCAAAACCTGCTCTGATACCAACTGTGAGATCCCTGTTCCCACCGAGCAACAGTTTCAGGGTGCTAGCAACGGAAGTAGCACTTCTCGCGTGGGACAGGGGTCCCACATTCGGGGCCTCGCCCATGGATATCTAGATAAGAGACTAATCCGTCGGTTGTTCCAAAACCGAACCCGGAAAAACTTCCTTTACCGGAAAGCACGGGCGATTCCACCAGGATAACTTTTTACTCTAACGTAGTCAAGATCATTTCTGATCGAGCTGATCCAATTGCATCTATAAGATACTTGGTCAGATCAAGGAAGAAACTTGCACTTGGATCATTGGGATCAACGCTTTTTTTCCCATTCAAGAGGCACAGCCGTTGATTCCTATCCATAGAACAATTTCTGTCCGGGATTTACTTTATCTATCGTAATAACAGAATTTTTGAGTCTCGATTTACGGATCCATCAGTCCAGCCTAACCCCATCCGATCCCATGGGTTAGCCAACCGCCCAACCACTGTAGTGATGGGATCCAATTTGAAATTTGGTTAGGTTTTTGTCCCGGGTACCAAGGAAAAGAGTTCCAAGGCCCCCTAGCCGGAAGTTCATGCAAACATAAAACTAGCCACACCACTTACACACCCAATATGAAATTGCCTTTTCTTAGCATCAGCTAACTTTAAAACAAACCTTTAATGAAACCATAGTACCACTGATCACAATCTTCCAATTTATCTGGTTGATTCATAATTTCCCATCATTCCTTCATCAGAGTATCTATGGCATCATTGGCAACTAAAACGCTCACCACCTGTCCACACAGGGGCCGTTTCCTAGTTCCTAGCCCATAATACTCGGCAATATAATCACTTATCAAGATGGACTCTGGTTGAAGATCAGCAAGATCAACCAACAGATCCATATAAAGAGCCATGGACTCATCCGTTTTGTTGAGGACCAGCAAGGTCAGTCAACCAGATCCATGCCCGGTTTCAGAAAACAACTCTTACTCCTTGTTCCAATATCTTCCACGACGCACGTGTGGGTATCTTCGGCGACCCAGAGCCCGAGCACCGTATGGTCAGCACCCTCTAGGATCCTTCGCAGGTGACCTAGCGCTTCACTCATAGGCCGCTTCCTTGGTCCCTCATCCACCGTACCGGAAGCTCACCATTTAAATCGAACCGAGGCTGGTCAAGACCTCGGTCGACCTTGCTACGCGAGACGTCCTCCATTGACTCTCCGTCAGCAGTTGCAACTTTAACAGTTAGGTCTTCATGACCTTAATCCACAAGACGGTCAAAATGCTTCCCCAGCATTCATGACATAAAACAATCATTTACAAACAGTCACAAAATACAGTTTCTAAATCGAACTCTCGTCTTTCCACATTATCCCTCCTTATAAGGTCCACATTACTTATTCCACATTCCATTTAATGTGTACTCATTCTCATCCATTTTCTCATATCGGCGACACATTAATTCACATACACATTCACATTCACATCCCTACATTCACATCTACATGCATACATCCATTTTTACATCCTCATTTATACATCCACATCCCATATCCACATTCATACATACACATCCATATCCACATCCATATCCACATCCATACATCCACATCCACATACATACATCCACTATCACGTCCTCATTCATACATCCACATCCACACACATACATCCACATCCACATTCCCATTCATATCTATACATCCACATCTACATCCACATACATACATACATCCACATTCACATTCCATATCCATATCTACATCCACATTCACATACATCCACATTCATACATACACATTCCATATCCATATCTACATCCACATTCATACATACACATCCATATCCACATCCACATCCACATCCACATCCATACATCCACATCTACATGTTTACCTCATTTTTCACATCCTCATTTATACATCCACATCCCATATCCACATTCATACATACACATCCATTTTCACATCCATACATCCACATCCACATACATACATCCACTATCACGTCCTCATTCATACATCCACATCCACACACATACATCCACATCCACATTCCCATTCATATCTATACATCCACATCTACATCCACATACATACATACATCCACATTCACATTCCATATCCATATCTACATCCACATTCACATACATCCACATCCACATTTCCATTCACATCTATACATCCACATCTACGTCCACATTCACATACATCCACATCCACATCAACATTCACATTCATACATATACATCTACATGTATACATCCACATCACATTCATACAACCATATTACATTCATTCTCGTCCTAACACATCCCATATACATCTTAACACATCCTAACTCATCTTAACACATTCTATCACATCTCATACACATCTTATCACATCTTTTTACATCTCATACACCTCTTATCACATCCTATCACTTTCCATACGCATCTTATCAAATCTTATCACATCTCATACACATCTTATCACATCTTTTTACATCTCATACACCTCTTATCACATCCTATCACTTTCCATACGCATCTTATCAATTCTTATCACATCTCATACACATCTTATCACATCTTTTTACATCTCATACACCTCTTATCACATCTTATCACATTTCATATCTTAAAAAAAAAAAAAAGAGAATTCTTATATTTGATATAAGATTTCTCTACACATTTATTTATACATAAATTCCATTTAAGAAGACTAACACTTTCGAAATTAAAATCAATCTTTTATGCATCTTCTTATGCATAAATTCAATTTGGTAGGAAATTACACTTTTAGAATAAAAGAATTTCTCTTATGCATCTAAGTTAAGCATAAAATCCATTTATGAGGAAAATCACACTTTTAGTATAAAAAGAATATTTTTTTATGCATACCTATATGCATGAAATCCAATATGAGAAAAGTAACACTCTTACAATAAAATAATCAACTTTTACGCATACCTCTATGCATGAAATTCAATTATGATAAAAGTCACACTTTTATAATAAAATAATCAACTTTTATGCATACCTCTATGCATGAAATCCAATATGATAAAAGTAACACTTTTGATATAAAAAATTTTCTTTTTATGCATACTTCTATGCATGAAAATTAAAAATGATAAAAGTAACACTTTTGATATAAAAATTTTTCCTTTATGCATACTTCTATGCATGAAAATTAAAAATGATAAAAGTAACACTTTTGATATAAAAAATTTTCCTTTATGCATACTTCTATGCATGAAAATTAAAAATGATAAAAATAACACTTTTGATATAAAAATTTATCCATTATGCATACTTCTATGCATGAAATAAAAATGGTAAAAATAACACTTTTGATATAAAAATTTATCCATTATGCATACTTCTATGCATGAAATAAAAATGGTAAAAATAACACTTTTGATATAAAAATTTATCCATTATGCATACTTCTATGCATGAAATAAAAATGGTAAAAATAACACTTTTGATATAAAAATTTATCCATTATGCATACTTCTATGCATGAAATAAAAATGGTAAAAATAACATTTTTGATATAAAAATTTATCCATTATGCATACTTCTATGCATGAAATAAAAATGGTAAAAATAACACTTCTGATATAAAAATTTATCCATTATGCATACTTCTATGCATGAAATAAAAATGGTAAAAATAACACTTTTGATATAAAAACTTATCCTTTATGCATGATATTAAAATTTAATTTCTCCATGATTGTAATGAATTTCTTTCAATTAATCTAGGATGATAATTCCTAGAATATGGTAGGAAGTCCTCTTTTTATGCTTTGAATGAGATTATTTTATGCATAATTTTTATAAAAATTTTGCCATAGCTCCGCTGCTATGACTGATAAATCTCAATTTCTCTAAGGGATAATGCTTATCATTAAGGAAATAATTAAAATGATCTCTAATTGGATTATTAATCCATAATGGATTGAATCATCAATATACATAAACTAAAAGCATAGAAAAAAGCCATTAATTTGGCCTCAAGCATAGCTTAATCTTGGGTTAAGGAAAAGCTTTATGAAAGCTTGATTTGGATTGAGAACGGGTCATGAGTATGACCATTTCTTGAGTGAGAGAGAGAATTTACATAAGAATCATTAGAATTTAAACATAAATGAAAATTAACTTCAACAGCATTTATTAAATTATGTAACTCTTCACTACTATTCAAACTTCAATAGCATTTAAAAAAAACCATACCAATTAAACTTCTCAAGCTTGAGAGGGGTTGAGAAGAGAGAAACATTGAGAAATTATAGAAAGATCAATATTCACTAATTACCTTACAACTTGCTTGATTCTTTGTTCACGGTAGAGGCCCCCAACCAATCAATTGGTTAAGTATGTTGATGGAGCCACTAATGGGGATTGAAGAAAGAGGGAAGCTCCAAAAACTAGTGAATTATTAAACGAATTCACAGTTCTTGGCTTAGGTGGAGTAGAGTAACGATGCATAAACACTATATATTTTTCAACAAGGGGGAGGCTTCTATTTATAGGAAAAATTGAGCTCCTAACCAAACAAACTGATTCTAGAATTTTCTAAATCAGTTTGGTCAATATTTGACCATTTTTAGGTCAGTTAAGCTAACTTTTTGGAACTAGACTTAAATGAGGAGAGAGGAGAGATGAAATATCTCAATTTTTATGAGTTTAAAACTCATTCAAGCATGTGAAATATGCACCTCCTTTAAAGAACTCCCTTTCCTTACATATGTGTCATAATGGAATCATTTTAATATTGCTCATAGTTTTTTTTACTAATAAACCTTGTACATTTTCAACTCTTCATCTTATGTGAAATATGCACCTCCTTTAAAGAACTCCCCTTCCTTACATATGTGTCATAATGGAATCATTTTAATATTGCTCATAGTTTTTTACTAATAAACCTTGTACATTTTCAACTCTTCATCTTATGTGAAATATGCACCTCCTTTAAAGAACTCCCCTTCCTTACATATGTGTCATAATGGAATCATTTTAATATTGCTCATAGTTTTTTACTAATAAACCTTGTATATTTTCAACTCTTCATCTTATGTGAGCATTTACTCATTTTTGGATACCCAAAATATCTCATATTTTTAATATTGCTCATAGTTTTTTACTAATAAACCTTGTACATTTTCAACTCTTCATCTTATGTGAGCATTTACTCATTTTTGGGTATCTTCTTTTACAAATTGGATTTATCTCCTCCCTACACTTGGATTGATGCTATTGGCCCATAGGAACCTTAATTGGACCATAATCCAAAAATTTCTGAAAATCTAGACCCTTAGGCTAAGGTCCTTTATACCCATTTTCAATTAATTCCAATTGCACATTGAAAAATTCTTTTTGAATTTTTGTTTCAGGGAAATTTATCTTAATTATAAGAGATATTTTTCTATCCAAAAATATTCAAAATCTGAATATTCTCTCTCTAGAATATTTTCTCTCTCTAGGTTAAAACAGTTAGAAACAAGTCTTTTATATTTCTGAAGAGGGATTGATTACAGGGAAAGATGCTGGACATTTTGAGAGGCTGGGGAGGAATCTTACAAATAGAGAGGCTGAACCCAGCTTAAAGAGAGGGAAACAAGAGATATAAGAACAGTCAAAGAAGAAAGTGAGGAAACAAAGAAGATGATTCAAGGTACCTAACCAATTTGCCTTTAGGGAAGCAACATGAAGATTATGATTTGATAAAAGATTTGGCTCAATGGAAAGTTGATATTACTTTTGGTCAGATAATGGGAATGTGTCCAAAGCTGAAAAGGGAATGGAAATGAGAACTAAATCCCAATAAAAAAGTTATTCCGGAACCATTAAAGGGAGTAATGTCTGTAGAAGAATTACCAGATATTTGTCCATCTGTTGAAGCTTGGCATGAAGGAATAGGATTGGGAGAAGCTTATATTGATGGAGGAACTCAAATTTGTGTGATCACTCAATCTTGTATGGAGAAACTTGGTTTATAGATTACTTCCCAATCTGGTTTTAGGATCATATTAGCAAAGCATGCTAAAGTAAAATGTCTAGGCATTGTAACTAACCTTGATGTGGAAGTTTTTAATATACACTGTAAACTCAATTCTAATGTCATGCTAGCAGGATTGGGATCCTATCCTCTCATTTTAGGGAGACCATGGTTGTAGAAAGTGGGTGTCATTCAGAATTGGGGAAAAGGAATAATAACTACAGGTACATACATGTAGTGGAAAAAGGATGAGTTTCGATATGGTAAATCGTATGGAGTTGAACGAGGAAGATGAAAGAAGTACTGAAGAAGAGGAGACAAAAAGTGAAAGTCAAGAAGAAGAAAGTGATGTTTCTGAGATAGAAAATGGACAAGTATCTTTCATCCTTGGAGAAGAAGATCCACAGGAATTTCAACTCATGACTATACATGAAGCAGAAGAGGAAGGAATATTTGAAACTGTGGATAATCTAATGCAACCAAAAACTTCCCAACCTCAATTATAGGAACTAATACAGAAGATGTTGAGTGCCAGTCTTACATTAGAAAAAAGGCAAGAGTATCTTGCTATGTTTGCCAGATTTCCCAATATTTTTATCACTTCCTATGAAGAGATAAGAGGATTTACAAGTAAACCACTCAAGATTGAGTTAAAAGAAGGTGTGAAACGAGTGTTTCAAAAGTTAAGAAGGCTGGGACAAGAGCAGATTCAAGTATTCAAGGAAGAGGTACAGAAACTTCTAAAATTCGGTTTTATTTATCAAATAGAAAATTCAGATTGGGGTAATGAAGTTATGATCAGGCCAAAAAAAGATGAGAGATGGAGGGTATGCATAGATTATAAACCATTGAATGCAGCTACAAAGAGGAACCATTACCCTTACCCTTTGCTTGATGACATTTTGGATAAAGTTGTAGGGCATGAGAGATATAGTATTTGTGATGGATATTATGGATACTTCTAGATAGCCATTGCACCCAAAGATCAAGAGAAGACAACTTTTATCACACCTTAGGGATATTTCATTTATAGGGTTATGCCTTTTAGTTTAACAAATGCTCCTTCTTGGTATCAGGCAAAGATCACATGAAGTGCTTGCATCATTCCTAGATCACTTTGTTAAAGCTTTTTTGGATGACATCTGCATATTCAGTTCAAGGCATGAACATTTGGAGCAAGTATTTAACATGTTAGATTCAAGGGGTGGGCACCTGAATCCAAAAAAATCTTTATTGGGAAACCAAGAATTAAACTTCTCGGGAATATGGTATCTCAAAATGGAATAGAACCAGATCCACACAAGGTCAAATCTCTAAAATTATTATCTTCTCCTACTTCTACAAAACAACTACTTTTATTCAAAAAGTGAAATATCTGTCAAGATTCATTCTGTTATTTTCTGAAGTGTTATATCCACTTCAACAAGCAGTGAAGAAAGATCCTCTTTAATGGGATGAGGAATGTGAAGAAGTTTTTGGCAAGGTTAAAGAAGTGTTGGGAGGAATTTCGAATATAAAAGCTCCGTAGTTTGATAAGTTGTTTTATGTAAATCCTTCTATTAGATTAGATGCAATAGGAGCTATTCTATTGCAACAAGGGAATGAATCTAGATACATGAAGACAGTGTATTATTCAAGTAGGGTGAAGATTGAGATGGATAGAAAATTTTCTAAATCCGAATTGGTGGTATCATGCCTAGTTTAGATCATACTTGTTACCCAAACCCTTTGTAGTGTTGACCAATTGTTGTCTTTTACCACAACTTGTCAATAATAGCAATTTGTCAAGAAGTATGCTCAAATGGATAGTTGAACTTTAGGAATTTGAATTCACATTTTTGATTGAGGAGTTTACTCGAGCTTCTTTGGCCGCTTTACTCACATATAAAGAGGGACCAATTCTGGTAAAAGAGGTAGAAAAATAAAGTAAAACAAAGGAAGGTCAGCAACTTGCCAATGCTCATGTACTTTTCTTTAATGGCTCATTAAAAAAAAAGTTTAAATCAAGCTACTAGAGGAATGGTGGTTCTGGATTCACAAGGAAAAGAAATACAAAGAAAATGATTTCAAAAGCCAAAAACAACAATGAGACAGAATATGGAGCTTTATGTCAAAGTTTAAAGGCATGTCTTAATTTTGGAATTAAAAGAATTGCAATTAAAGGAGATGCTTTGTTGGTAATAATACAGGTATTGGGAGTATGGACAACCAAGCATACCCATCTCAAGGCTTGGATAGGACAAGTAAAGAGATTACTTGGACATTTTGAAGCATGGAGCATTCAGCACATTGATAGGAAACAAAATCATGGACCTTACGAAGCTTCTTAAAGTGCAATTATGTCTACACTTTATGCAGCTAAGGTGGATGGACTATTATATCAAGGAATAGAGTTCCTAAGCATATCTCATGACAAGAAAAGTGCCTCAGATCTTCCAAAATCCAAGAGGTATTACTTTGTTAAGAGATGTCAAAAACTTTTCTTGATTAATGATGTTTTATTCACGAAAGGAACGGATTTAGTGCTGAGAAGAATCCCTTAGAGAGAAGAAATCTATCAAATTTTGGAAGTGAATCATGAAGGAGGTCGCGCTATGTTTCTTTCAAAATCAGATTACAAAAGATATTATTGGAAGGTTTTATATGCCCTTCAATCCAAAAGGATGTACAACATTGGTGTAAATCATGTTTCCAATGCCAAAGAATGGGAAGAAGAATAGTAAATTTGAGCCGAGGAATGTTATACTTGCTTTTAACATTTTTGAAAATGGGGGATCGATGCCATTGGTCCATAAACCACCATGATTGCATGTGGAAAATGTTATATACTCACAGCCATTGATTATCTCTCAAGATGGGCAAAGGCTAACACTACAAAAGCAGTCAAGTCAAAAGAGGTATCAAAATTTGTATATGAGGGAATTTGTTGTCTTTTTGGGGTACCACTAGAGCTAATTTCTAATAGAGGACTAGTATTTAGAAATGAACTGATGGATATTCTATGTGAGAAGCTAAAAATTTAACATAGATATGCTACACCATATTACCCCCAATGTAACTGGATGAATGAAAGATTTAATGGACAACTCATATGCATGCTGAGTAAAATGACATAATCCCATGAAAGGACTTGGGGTTTAGAGCTTCCTTGTGCACTTTGGGCTTATAGGATCGGAGTCAAAGAAGGAACCCAGTTCCCTCCGTTTCATATTCTTTATGGTATTGAAGCATTATTACCTATTAAGGTGGAGATGCTAGCCTGAAAATTCTTGGTAAGAGAAAGTGAAGAACCACAACATATTTTCAGGAGGAACAGGCTTCTTGCACTACAAATAGCGGAGTTGGACAAAATACATGCCATAGAACATTATCAAAGGACTCAAGAACAAAATCAACGGAGAATTAACAAGAAGATCAAGGACAACGGCATTAGAAAAGGTGATCTGGTACTCCAATATAACAGTAAGCTGGACAATACATTTCACACAAAGTTTCAACAAAGTGGGAAGGTCCTTTCAAAGTACAACAAAGATTTTCCAATGGCTTGTACGAGGTAGAAGAAGAGCCAATGGTTATCGACTAAAGAAATATGTAGCAAGGATGATGATGATTACCATCGGGCAAACAAACAAGGTGAAAGACGAGACAAGTTCATGTGAAGGCAACCACGAAGAGGATGACTCCATATATTCACTACATTGGTTATTTAAAGGTTGCAAGACATGAATGTCCCCAGACTTAGAGGTGGGCAAGATATGTCAAGTAATTTTTGTGAATTCAAGGAATGTATGGAATAAAAACTCGGACTGAAAGAAAAAAGTGGTAATAAAGATAAAAATATGTTTTTTGGTAGGAAATAAATCAGTTTTGCTATGGGAGTGTGCATTTTAGTTTTGTGTTCCTCATATTTGTAAATATAGCAGGTGGTACTTGCATTTATTTGGGTTTTTAAAGGTCTTTGCACCCTTATGTCAAAAGGAAGTGAATAAGGTAAAAAATCAATGGAAAGGGAAAAATAATATATACCCAAAAAACTCAAAAATAGGAGGCTCACGACCATTGAGAATAAATTGATCCAAAAAAAATAAAAAAGGAATGTTGGTAGCCAACCACTGCTAAAAGCACATAAAATGTGCTAAAAGAGAGGAATCCAACGATGGAGCCACGGTTGCCACAACCAGCTAGAAATGGGAAATCAAAGAGGTAAAGCAATGGTGATACAACAGCATAGAAAGACTTGGGAAAAATAGAGGATGCATGATATCAGTAGCTCGCCCAATTGTAATAGTGGCTTCGAGAAATGCATGGAGAAACAACAATATGGGCCAAACAATCAAACCAAGAAAATTATATAAGAAGGGGTCCTTGGCTGCACATTAAGCATGTTCAGTTGTGTATATGAGTTTTTTATTAAATACTATTATTTTTCTACGTTTTATGTCTAATTGTGTGAGGACTCTGGGCAGAGAGAGTTCGTTGTATATGAATGTTTTTTTTTGCCTTTTGTCTAAGAGGTGAGGAAATTCTACGCAGAAGTAGAAAACACTGTTATCTTTTGTCTCTAGTCTGAGTTTGTAGGGAGACTCTAGCTATGAAGTCGAGGTCATTCGTGAGACTAGGCCAGTTGGTGTCTGTCGGGTTGCAGATCCTGATAGCAACGGTTTGGGTGGAACCTTGTCAGAGTACATAATAAAGGAGAATATTTGTCTTCTTTTGAGAAGTATTTTGGTTTAAGTTTCTAACCTTTCAAGACCTTGAAGAACAGGAATATTATCAAGATGATTACGATGTCCAGGAAGAGCCATACTATGCGAAGATCAAGATGTGGAGGTTAAATCTTTCGATGAGATGCAAGAACTACCTCAAATTGGCTCATTAGAAGAAGATGATGAAGAAAACATTTTGGAGGAGGCCGATAAAAAGCATGAGGAACATCGATCCGAAGAAGATGATGAGTCACCTCTCAATCATGACAATGCTTCATTGGATAATGATAGTGATATTGCTATGGAACCCCATCTTTTCATTGAGCTTCCATTAGATATAGACATTGATGAAGCAACACATATGGATTTATTATAAGATGGGAGAGACTCATGATCTTGACGTTGTTTCCCTTCTCAAAAGTTTTTAATTTTTCACTCAAAATATTGCTCCAAGGATTCTGATGGATGTTTTTTAAAAATTATAATCATTTTTTATTTGTATGTGACATGTATAACTTAAATTCAGCACTCAACAACTCTCTAAAATTTTATACAGTGAGAATAACAGCGGAATTTCATTGTTATTTTTGCTGCTTAATACCAAAATTAGAGTATAGTAGTGAAATTTTGTTGTTATGCTCGCGCTACTCAGAAGTAGCGAGATTTCACTACCACGGGCGCTACCCGCAATGATATTTTGCTATGGGCCAATGACTGAAATCCCCCACATCCAGATAAAATAAACGATGTTGAAACGCTGCTATGCCCCCAACATGTTGTAGTGACAACTGAATATTAGGAGTTACATGTGAGGATGGCATTGAGAGAGATTAGTGGATTTAAGACACGTCAATGTAGGCATATGTAAAGGAGATCATGCCCATGTAAGAGACTCCTCTCCATGCACTTAATCAACAAAAGTAAGAAGGACAAGGAGTTCATGGGTCTTTAGAGGAGATCATCTCTAGATAAATTATAGGATAGACTTAAGTAATGTCGTTGAAAAAAAGCATAAGAGATAGCTTTTAAACTGATCCAATTGTAGATCTAGATCTTTATTTTTAAAACATTCATCGTAAATCATGTTTTTAAAAAAAGATTAAATCCATTGAATGTGCTCAAATGGCATTTTCCCTTCATATTTTTAGTGGCTGGATGACTATATTTGGACCTTAGATGTGAGATTTATGGTAATTTTGAAAAGTTGTCCCAAAAAGTACTTTCGCTCGTGAAAGTACTTGGACTTGCCTTCTTGCACAAGCTTTCCCAAGTTCTTTCTCTAGAGATTTCTCTAAAGAAAGCACTTGGGCTATCTTTCTTTGACACCAAGTTATCCTAGTTCATGTGCATGGAGGATCTTGCTATCTTAGGGACTCCTTCTTAAGCACTTTCTCTAAGGGGAAAGTAGAGAGGAAAAGGAGGTCATGGTGGTAATGTAATGGAGAACAAAGCCATGCTAGGGACTCTTCCCTAAGTACTTTATAAGAGTAAATAGGGAGGATATGGAGGTCATGTGTGCTTCTGGAGAAGGCCATGTGAAGAAATTCTATTAAACATCCCCACTAACCCTTATTTCTAGTATGTTGTATGATTTCCTAGATAAATATATGAATTAATGCATGTGGAAAGTTATAGCTCGGCATTTTTAACTCGGAGGTTTTAGCTCGGTACATACACATACCCTTGTTGCTTGAACTTAATGACAAAATCGTTTTTCAGTGAATGTTCAGTTCCTTCTAACCATGGGAATGATCAAGAAATGTATATAGCTTAACTTATGCAAAGTAAAAGTATGTTTGGGGTAATTTAAAAAGGAGAACTAATATCCATGTCATTACCAATTTCTTCTTATTAGAGATTTGCTTCGAATTGAATACTTTAGTATTACTCATGAGAAACATTTTCCCGACTAACTTTCTTGGATAGTGGATCTTCAACAATATTGTAATATGGAAATAGTCGTGGTTGGTATCCTCTGATTTTATATTCACGTGATCACAAATTTTTTTTTGTTAATAACATGTGTTAACATGTTATTAACATGTTCACATGTTAACATGTTCTCAAAAAAGCCGGTGGCAAGCGACCTGGTAACCGGATAAAATCCCGCCGGGCTTTTGCTATGCCCGGCGGGCCCGCCGGGATAAAGCAAAACCCGGCGGTCCCTGCGGGGTCGTCATGTAGCCCGGCGGGGTACAATTTCCTATATATATGGGCCCGCGGGGCCCTTTGGGAGTTCATTGCTGACAGCATACACAGGTAATGAAACTTGTGTGTGTGTGTGTATGTGGGTGTGTTCGTGCGGGCAGCCACCCACTGTCGCAATGCGCGGCAGGATGTGGGTGGTCCGCCACAGGAGGGATGTGTGTGTGGGTGAGTTCGTGTGGGCAGCCGCCCATTGTCGCAATGCGCGGCAGGATGTGGGTGGCCCGCCACAAGACTGGTGTGTGTGTAAGGCCATTCTTCGGAATGGTGCTTACCTTGGGGCACTTAGTCGGTAACGCGACTAGTCTGTGTCCTATGGTAAGTATGGCACGCCGTAGCGGTACTAGTCGGTAACGCGGCAAGCATAGTATCCTTATGGCGATGTCACCTTCCCTTCCCTTCCCTTTGTCAAATGCGGACATATGGTCGGTAACGCGGCCAGTGTATGTTCGTATCCTATTTGTATTCCCATAGAATCGGGCGGCATTTTGTCGTTAACGCGGCAAGTTGGTGTCGTCCGCTAGTGCATAAATTGTTTTGCATATTGCGGCATTTGATCGTTAACGCGGTCGAAAAAGTGTCGTAAATTTGCTTGCATATTACGGCATATGATCGTTAACGCGGTCGAATAAATGTCGTAAATTTGTTTGATTTGACTTGTATTGTTTTTATTGTGTTTGATCCATGCGATACTTGGTTGCTAACGCGGCATGAGTATTTCATGGATCAAAGTTTACATCATATTGTCTAAACGTTTTATTTTATAATATCGTGATTCATAACTCGAAAAATATGAATATCTCTCTCTTCTTACCCCCCTCTCTCTCTCTCATGATACACTTCACAACTCTTTCTCTATCTCTCTCATGATTCACTTCACAACACGATAGATGTGTAGATAATGATTTTTTTTTATTTCTCTTAAAATATACATAATTCTTAATAATTTCTTTTTTCTTCCTCTATTTACTTAAAAATTAAAACAGTACATTATTTTCCTCTTTAGGAACTCACAAAAACATTAAAAATGTCATCTAATGTTTCTTCTCTCTATCTGTCACAACTCTCTCTTCCTCTCCTCTCTCTCTCTCTCTCTCTCGCAATGATACACTTCACAACTCTCTCTCTCTCTCTCTCTCATGATACACTTCACACCTCTCTCTATCACGATAGGTGTGTAGATGAGGAGTGCTTTAGGATTACAAAACATTATTTCTCTCTTTAGGAACTCACAAAACTATAAAAAATGTCATTTAATTTTTCCTCTCTCTATCTGTCACACCTCTCTCTCTTCCTCCCTCTCTCTCTCTCTCTCTCTCATTCGATAATGTATACACTTCGTAAGTAATAATGCACTTGTTGCGGTTGTCTCACGTTCGATAATGTATTGCATGATGTTGAGTTCAGTAATATTGTTTGATATATTCTGTTTTTGTTTGATCATTGATAAGCAATGATACACTTGTTGCTGTTCTCTCACATTTGATGATGTATTGGATGATGTTGAGTTCATTAAAATTATTTGATATTCCGTTTTTGTTTGAACATTGACGATATTGATATACTTGTTGGCTGTTCTCTCACGTTTGCTTGATGTTGATTTCAGTAATGTTTGATATTCTGTTTTTTTGTGTTTAGTGATATTTGCTAGATTTACGAAGACGATCAACATGCTTTCCCCCGAAGAGCGTAAAATCGTTCTGCGAGCAATTCGCATTGAAGCGGTCATCACAGTGTCACAATGTGCTGATGATGTCGTCAAAAAGATCAATGAGTCTGAGATACTCATGCGAGATCTAATAGACCAAATATGGAAAAATGCACAGCGTTGGCTTCGAAGCGGAGGCAACGCTGAGTTGCTTGATAGACAGAAGATAGCAGATTTCAACCATCAACACATAACACGAACCATTTTGGGGAGCATGCGTGTAGCATGCAGTGATCTTGTTGAAATGTAGAGAGAAAGAGACGAGACAAGAGACACATCATGTACGCTCCCAAAGACTGATTCATATTGAGGACAAGATACATATATATAGGTGAGACCAAGTTAGGTAGAGTGAGCCATATATAGAGCTCCAACACCCCCACTCAAACAAGGGTCTCTAGCTATGGATGAAAAAAACCCTTGGGGAGTACAAGGGAAAAACCCAAGCCCCTATACAAATGTGAAAATATGAACCAGAAGTAATGATGTGAAAGTGCATTGTGCATCTATGTACAAATATACAAAAGGACCAAGAGGTCATAGTGAGCAATTGTGGAATGTGCAAAGTGCATGGTGTCTAGAAGATTACAACGATATATGTACAAAGCTACCATAAGAGTAAAGAGCCTAATCTAGAAAGAGTGAGCCCGAGGCAACTCCAAGCTCTGAGCGCAAGAGAATGAAGCGTGACTCATTGAGACCTTTGGTAAGAATATCTGCAATCATCTGGTCACTTGGACAATGTTCAATCATGATAGTGCCTTTGCGTACTTCGTATCGAACATAATGGTAATGCACAGCAATATGTTTTGACTTGTTATGTTGGACATAGTCTTTTGCAAGACTAATAGCACTCTGATTATCACACCGCAAGGGTGTACTAGAAAGAGGAGAATGGCCGATATCTGTCAACACTTGTCGAAGCCAAATGAGTTCACGAGCTGCAAGTGATGCCGCAACATATTCAGATTCGGTTGTAGAAACTGCAACACAACGTTGTTTCTTGCTGGTCCAAGAAATAAGACAACCATTAATGAAGAAACAATTGCCACTAGTAGATCGCATAGATAAATGTGAGCTGGCCCAATCTGCATCTGTGTAACCCAAAAGAGAAAGAGATGGAATGGAGTCGGATGTGAATTGTCGTTGATAAACCAAACCATAATCTATAGTGCCTTTCAAGTATTTCAACACGCGCTTTGCTGAAGACCAATGCTTAAGAGAAGGACATGCAAGGTGTTGCCCGAGATAGTTAGCAATAAACAAAATGTCAGGACGAGTGTTCAAACCAACAACTTGAAGACATCCAACCAAATTAGCATATGGTTGATTTGTAACAAGCTGGCCACCACCATCAGAAGTGTTTTTCATGGAACTCGCAAGACAAGGAGTAGTTGCTGAATGTGCAGATTCCAAACCAAACTTCTTAATAGTATCTTCAATAAACTTTGACTGTCAAAGTAACAAAATACCTTTACTGCGATCCCTTTGAATCTGAATGCCAAGACACGAGTGAAGCTCTCCAAGATCCACCATATCAAATGCCGAAGATAACAACTGCTTACTTTGGTGTAGAAATCCCAAATCATTGGAAACAAGGATTGTATCATCCACATAAAGGGCAAGGATTACAAAACTACCATTTTGGTGTTTGGTAAATAAGTTGGGATCAGAAGAGCAAGAGAGAAAACCATGGGAGGTAAGAAAAAGATCAAACTTGATGTACCAGGCCCGTGAAGCTTGTTTAAGACCATATAAAGCCCTATGAAGACGAGCAACAAGATCTTCCTTCCCTGCAATAACAAATCCTTCTGGCTGCTCCATGTAAATTTCTTCATTCAAATCTCCATTCAAGAAAGCTGTGCGCACGTCCATTTGATGAATTTCTAAGTCAAATTGAACAGCAAATGCCAATAAAACCCGAATACTAGTAATGCGAACAACTGGTGAAAAGGTTTCGTGATAATCAACGCCAGCAACTTGAGAATAACCTTTGGCAACTAAACGTGCCTTGAATTTGTCAAAGGATCCATCTGCTTTAAATTTTGTCTTATATACCCACTTACACTTAATGGCAGTACGGCCAGGAGGTAGCTCAGTGAGTATCCATGTACCTTTAGAGATAAGAGAATCATACTCTGCTTCCATAGCCTCTTGCCATTGATCCTTTTGTGGAGAACATATAGCATCACTGTACGTGGCTGGATCTTCAGAAGTAGAGAAAACATTAGCCTCAAAATCTTCATCATAAACATGACAAGAACCATGCTCAAAATCAATAGGCAGATCAATAAAAATGTCAACATCATCAATGACAGCATTCGGAATCAATGGTTGTGAAGAGGAAAGTTGCTCTTTAGATGGTTGTGAAGAGGAAATTTGCTCTATAGAAGAAGATTCATCATCACACAAGAATGGAAAAGCTTGAAGCAAAGATTTAGTATCATCAGAATCATCCATGGACAATGTACCGCCCATAAGCTGTTCATTGAAAATAGCATCACGATTCACAAGCACTTTCTTGGAGGACGGGTCATAGAATTTGTAGCCTTTGGAAGTGTCAGAATACCCAATAAAAATAACTTTAAGGCCAGGAGCATCAAGCTTTGCTCGTGTTTCTTTAGGAACATGAATGTAAGCAATACATCCAAAGGTTCGAAAATGAGATACAGAAGGAATTTCACCTGTCCATGTTGTGATAGGTATCTTACCAGAAGGAGCAGTAGTAGGAAGATGATTCTGAACAAAGACTACTGTCAAGAGAGCTTCACTCCAGAAGACACGAGATAACCCAGAATGAATCAGCATACATCGTATAGCATTGATAATAGTGCGATTCTTACGTTCAGCAACACCGTTCTGTTGAGGTGAATATGGAATTGTATGTTCATGATGAATACCATGGTCCGTACAATAACTCTCAAACTCACGAGACACATATTCTCCACCATTATCGCTGCGAAGTTTCTTGAGGCGACGTCCAGTTTGAAGTTCGGCAGCCTTGTGAAATTGCTTAAAAACAGATAACGCCTCAGATTTTTGTTGAAGCAAGAAAACAACTGTATACCGTGAGTAATCATCAATAAACGTAATGAAATAACGATGTTGTGTTCTCGATGGAGGCAAAGGTCCACAAATGTCGGTATGAACAAGATCCAACAAATCATGAGAATGAACTGAATTCGAGAGAGGAAAGGGTTTACGATTGTGTTTGCCAAGAGCACAAAACTCACAGATTCCCATATGAGGATGAGCTTTAAGATCCATTCCGCGTACAAGACCTTGACGATGAAGATTAAGAAGCTTTGAGAAATCAGCATGAACAAAGCGATGATGCCATATCTTGCAATCATGATCCCCTGGAGCAGTGACAACATTTGCTACAGCATCATTAAGAGAGAGCTCAAACAAATTGCCATTACGAGAAGCAGTTGCAATAATCTGTCCATCTTTCTCAATGCGGCATTTGGTGTGGTCGAATCCAACAAACAAACCAAGATCAACAAGTCTTGCAACTGAAAGAAGATTACGTTGAAGTTCTGGGACATGTAAAACCCCTCGTAAAACTCGAGTTGAAGAAGATAAGGTGCCAAGATATAAATCTCCAATGCCCTTGACTTGGCAAGTTGTATCATCAGCAAGATAAACAACACGCTTAACAGGTAAAGAATGATAGTTATGTAGCCACTTAGATTCATATGTCATATTTCCTGTAGCACCAGAATCAATAATGAAAAGTGAACCATCACGAACATGAAGTATTCTGTCTGGGGGAACTGAACATAAAACACAACTTGTTTCAGGCATAACATTATCATGATGCTCGGCTGCATATGCTCGATTTCGATCTACATCAAATCGACGCTTAAAGCACATGGAAGAGGGATGATCAGATTTTCCACAATAATCACAAGAAGAAGAATCTCTAGATAAACGTGGTTGTTTTGTGGTAATGTTGTGTTCTTCATCATATTGACGTGCCCAACAGTCATCCTCAGTATGACCATTCCTATTGCAGTAAGAACAATGCTTGTTAGGAAATTTGAGACGAGAGAAACTACCACCACGACGACCACCTCTACGGTTGCCTCGTTGAAAAGAATGCCTTCGCACATTAAAGGCCCGTTCCAACTGTTGTGACTCAGGCTCCTCTTGTTGTGAAAACATAACTGCATCATGACCAACACTACGTCGTTGTTGACGTTGAGAATACTCAATCAAAGATATGCAAGTTTGGTCAAAATCAAGACCGTCCTTGTTAGAAAGAATGGTAACAATGTTGTCATAAGACGGATCCTTTATCGTATCAAGAAGAATTGTAATAAGTTGCTTTCGTGGAACAGGATCACCCGCAGCAGCAAGTTGATTAATAATAGATTTGAAAGAATCAATATGTCCCGTCATAGCAGTACCAACTTCATACTGTAACTTTGAAAGCAAACCTCTCAAATAAAGTGTTTCTGTAACAGACTTTTTCTGAAAATTTGCTATAAGATACTCCCATACGTCATGGGAAGTAGGAAAGTCATACACATCAAGCATGAGAGAATCACTAAGAGCAGAAAGAATATACCGACGAGCTGCTTTATCACGCCTCTGCCAATCCATATAAGCAAGACGCCATGCATCAAAAACAGGGCCTTCCGTGATAAGAACGTTGTCAGAATTCGGAATAATAGGCTGAGACGGACATAGAGAATTGCCAATAACAACATCTGAGAGCTCATCGCCTTCAAGAATTAACAGCATCTTTGCTTTCCAACCGGGAAATCCTTGGCCTTGAAAAGAAGGAATAGAACGTTGGCCAGAAGGAAAACCATTGACGAGAACAGTCATAGCCATATCTATCTGTGAGAAGACGTATAAGATAAAATCACAAAATCTGCACACCATAGACAAGGACGACTGCAAGAGATAAGAGACGTCAATAAGAAAAGAGTCCTCAAAATAGCGAGACGTGGGACGCAAGATTCATTGGTAGACGTTGGATGAAAAAGCTAGATTGGTCGCTTTGCTAAAAGTAGCAAAATCCGAGACGTGGGACGCAAGATTCATTGGTAGACGCTTGACGAAAAAGCTAGATTTGGCGGTTTGCTAAAAACGCTTGACGAAGAAGCTAGATTTGGCGGTTTGCTAAAAACGCTTGACGAAGAAGCTAGATTTGGGCGGGTTGCTAAAAACGCTTGACGAAGACGAAACCTGTGTGCTCACAAAGAACCTGTTTTGCTGTTTTACAGATGCAGTTTGCCTGAACTGTCATAACTTTTGACTCACAACTCCGTTTGACAAACTTTTTTGATAGGATTCACCAGCACAAAACTGTTTTGGTTTTAAAGACGCGATTAAGAAATAACTCTAATTACAACAAGTCAAGCTATAAAATCATGTAGACAACACATAATCAAAGAACAATCTTGTAAGACATGAAATTATAATCATGAATTTAACAAGAAGACATAGATGCTTCCCTCATAGATGTATGCTCTGATACCATGTTGAAATGTAGAGAGAAAGAGACGAGACAAGAGACACATCATGTACGCTCCCAAAGACTGATTCATATTGAGGACAAGATACATATATATAGGTGAGACCAAGTTAGGTAGAGTGAGCCATATATAGAGCTCCAACAGATCTTAGAGATGCTGCCCCGCCTGAAGCCAATATGCAACGTCTACAGTTATGGGACGTTGTATGGAGCGAGCAAAGAACCAAGAGCAAGCACATGAAGGCGTTGGATGCAGAGTCCCTCCCCAAAAGAGTGAGGATTGCCCAAGACGTCGCTGCAACGTCCAGCCAGGCAGATGCAAGTGGTACAGGTGTCATTAATCGTACCATCTACAATTCTATGTGCACACATCTTATTGGCATCCCGCACGAGGCTCTGTTCGAAGGGCGAACAATAGGCTCCGGTGTTTTTGGCACAGTAAAAGAGTACACAGTTAAAGGTGTATCATTTTTACCGGAGCACATTACTTTTTGCGGAAAGCACTACAAAGGAGAAGGCAGCGCCAAGTTCGAGAGCTTCCAGGCAGAGCAGGGTATGCAAGTGCTACATCCATCGATTGTCCGGTGCATTGCCTTTACAAAATAGGCTCCTTGGATTACTATTTTCCCGTACTATAATGGCGGCACTCTTGGTGATACTCTTCTGAAGGTTCCCTTCAGATTCAGTGAGTTCACCAGAGCAATTTTCCGTTTGGATCGAGGATGGAGACAACCCCCGCCTGATAATATCCCTTTAAGTCATCTAGAACTTTCGAAAATAAAACAAATAGTAATAAGCATGCCACATATTATGCATGCCCTGGTGGAAGGCCTAGCGGCAGCACATATGGCAGGAATTGTACATACCGACCTACATCCATTCAATGTAGTGTTGGATTTTACAAAAGAGCTAAAGCCACGCATAGGTATTATCAATTGGGGGTTGCTGCTGAGAGCGCCCAAAAAACGGGTGTCTCTCAATTTTGTGTTTGAAGCAGACAAGAACCCTGAGAAGGTGGCACAGGCAGTCTCCTACGCAGACAGAGAGTGAAATAAACGGTCGTGGATAGCCCCAGAGCTTTATGATCCATTTTTGGCAGATGCATACACTCCTGCATCTGATGTTTTTGCCTTGGGATATTTATTACAAACTTTATATGACTTTTGGCAAAAATTGCAAGAGTTGTGGATGGATAATAGTTCCCATGACAAAGTTACCATGGATACTATTATTCATAGAGTCAAAAATTGGATGTTTCTGCCTAATCGCGATGAGCAAAAATCAATTTTGCAAGTAGTTGAATTTTTTAGATCAATAAATACTGACCCAACGAAGGCACAACATCCTCTTGTAGAGCTATCGGTGTCATTCACCCCAACTTTGTAATGATACAGTATCAAGAGATTAAGTTTCAGGAATGGCATTTTGTTTCTCTCTTCAAAATTTGATGTGTCCAATGTTTCAAAAATTATCTCATTGAGTCTTTGCAATATCTCTCTCTTCTTGTGGTGTTTAAGTTTATGTTTTCTCTTCAAAATTTGATGTGCGCGCATTGTTTGAAGTGTTTTTGGAGTCAAGTGGATATTTCTCATCGAGTCTTTGCAATACATATCTCCTCTCGTGGTGTTTAACTTTAAGATTTTGAGAGTAATGGTCAATTTATCTTACGTTGATCTTTACAGTTCATTAAAATCCTAAAGTCATTTACGTTCATGCAGATATGGCAGAGGCGTAAGCGAACGAGGATCAAGAGTTAGCCAAGAAGGCATACGAGCAAATGAAGGCCCTTGCACATGGCCTGACAGCCCGCGAAGCTACAAGAACAGCATGCAGGTTGTCGAAATGGACAAATCCAACTTATGTCCAATGGAAAGACATAAACAAACGCGTAACCACAGAGATGATAAAGGAAATATGGCCATGTCCAGATGGCGAGATTAAGAAGGTAAGATGGAAGATTTCACGTTGCACTCACAATGATATCAAAACTAATGCCGAGCGCATTTTCTTGGAGGTGTACGGTCGTCCTCTCCATAACGCCGATGCTCCACTCTATTTTGCTAAGATGCTATATGCTCAATTTATCCTAGAAACTCCAGTGGACTTTGCCTCCAGAGAGGCCACTGTCAACACCCACGACATACGTGAAGAGACAGTGACATTCACAAGGGAAGAACTTGCTCTCATGGTGGAGGGCGCTGGATTGGATTTAAACCAGGTCAAAGAAAGCTTAGGGGCACAGCTAGCAGAGAAGGAGAAAGAAGCTGACTGATTAACTCAAGCGTCAACTCCTCCCCGGCCAATAGAGGGATTCAAGAGCAGCTAACAAAGATCAGCCAAGATGTGCAGAGCATCTCTTCACGTATTGCTCCTGTGCGCCAAGGAAACCACGTCTCTCATTTTTTGATACATCCTGATCTTGTGGGAGTTTCTGCTGAGGCTACAAGTTCCTCCACCCCCCAATGTCCTGTATGTTACAAAGTATTCGATGGGTGGAGCGGCCAGTATATACTACCATGTGGACACTACTACCACTTAATATGTTTAGTGAGGCAAATGCAAAATACTTCCACATGTGCATTGTGCAATGTCCCAATAAATCAAGGTATTTGTACAGTGTTCGGCATGGCTAGCGAATATAAACCACCAGGACCTTTAGATGCAACTCCTAGTGCAATTCGTAATTTATTTCAAGATGAGAGCTAAGAAAAACAAATCCTACTTTTGTATTGATAATTTCTCCAAATATGATCATTTGTACAAGTACTTTTTATTAAATTAATGAAGTGACTTCTTCCTCTATGTCAGTATCTTGCTCCAAAATTCTTTCGCCGTTTACTCTCTCGTCTGCTAAATTAAGCTCATCTAAGTCAATGTCTAAATTGTCTTCTATCTCAAGGGTGGTGCACAACGTGCGTCCAACATCAAAGTTCTCGTCTATTACATCATCACAATTGTATATCCATCTAGGCATATCTTCTTCATACTCTTCGCTTTCAATGTCTCGCAAGATCTTTTCATTGCAGTACATGTAAACAAGTTTATCTGCTCGATCTGCAAGAAGTCGATTGCGAATAGTACTGTGAATATATTTGTACATGCTCCAGTTTCTTTCTGAGCCTGAGTTTGAAGAGCACTGACTTAGAACCTTCATCGCAAGGTTGCGCAATAAAGCATAATGCTCACCACCATTCATCATCCACCACTTCCATGCAGGTTGCTCTTTAGCCATTTGTTGAACAAGGGAGTTGGAAAATAAACCCTCTTTCAACCGAAATGAGGTCATCTCCTTTATGCACTGTACACGATCATCATCATTATTATAGAAAGTGTTTACCACTTTATAAAAATCTTGCACCACCTCAACGTTGGACATCAAATCCATATTCCAATATTCAGGATCTAACATGTAAGCAGCACTGTGCAGTGGTGAATGCGCTCCAATCCATCTAGCATGAAAGTACTTCAACAGAACTTTTCTTTGCCTACTGGAGAATGGTACACGCCATTGCTTTTCCACCACTGAATGCTCTAATTTCTCAGGACACTCCAAACTCCGCTGGACAGTCCACCATTGCATCCATGCTTTTCCGAGATTAGGCTCTTTGATCAAGACTTCGTACAACATACATAACAGGCATCATTACATGGTATGCATCCATCACACTGTTCCACCAACTTCTTCTTGTAAGCGCTCCCTTCAAGACTTTGATTTTCTCTTTCACTTTTTCAAGTTGAGTGTTCTCCCAGTCATGAAATGCCATGCATGTAAATGTTTCGCAAATTGCATCTTTATTTCTAAGAAGAGACTCAAAAGTGTAAAAGTGAGTGCAAAACCTAGTCTCCGCTAGAAGCTTTAACATAACTGACATGCGAGGTCGAAACATATCTAAAACTCTCTGTCTCTTGAGCATGAATTTCACAAGCTGGCGAGCAGTGTCCAGGATTGAGGCAAACCATTTGGTATCATCAGATTTATACCAATCTTTTAATACAAGATTCAAACTATGAGTATTACAGCCTACCGGAAAAATATGTGGATATTGTCGCTATAGGATTTTGGATGCATTTTTACAATTTTTTGCATTGTCCATGACGACTTGGACTACATTTTTGGCACCCACTTCCTCTATCACAGAGCTAATGACTTGAGCAATGTAAGCCCCAGTTTTGATTGAACCAGCTGAATCCACGGCACGGAAGAAAGTCTCACCTCTAGGTGAAATAACCATTATATTAATTAATGGTTTTCTTTGCACATTAGACCATCCATCACTTACTATACTACATCCAGAAAGCTCTATATTGCTAAGAATTATTCTTTGTACACGTTCTTTTACTTGCGCATAACATTTCTCTAATAGATCATTTCGCATAGCATGGTACGTAGGCGGTAAAAACCCTGATCCAAACTCACCAATTTTCTTCCATGCTCTCTTCCAATGCTCACTGTCCACCATCATCATGGCACTCCCAGAAAAGTAAATCGCTTCAGCAAGGACGAGTTGTGCATCATCGAGTCGACCTTGACGTAGGCTTTCTTGCAATGAAGTTTGACGCATGCGTATATTTCCTACGTCAAAGTTTCTCTTCCAAGAAGATGCACTGGGTAGATTACTTTCTGGTTGCACATTGCCGTTCGGGGTACAAGTAGGCGATGTAGCGGGAGTTTGATGATTAGAACAACAGTGTTCTTGCTGCCTTGATACATTAACGGTAGGAGTGTCATGTTTTCTTGAATCTTTCTTTTGAATTTCTTCTCTTATGCGTTTGGCCACTATAGGTGCAGAGGGGTGGGTACATGACTTTTTCTTCGGTCCGCCTAAAAAGTGTTCTCTTAGTCGAGGCGCCCCACCTGATTTTACTGCATGGCATAGCTTACACTCCCAATCTATGAATCGATCACCAACGTTAATTGCATACTGCCACTCTATCCCAGGTGCCTTTTTTTTCCTGCTATTTGAAATTTGGACTCTATTGGAGGTATCACTGGATCCAACATTGTCCTCCATCTCAACAAATAACCTATTCAACCAAGCATATAACAATGAATACACAAATGGAAAAACAACAAATCACTCACGTATAATAAAACATACATTAGCAGACAAAGTACTTGGAAACTATCTTGACAAATACAAAAGATCATCACATAACACAAAACTACTTCAAACTATCTTGCAAGGTCTTACTACAAAACTACTTCGAAACTATCATGCACATTGCACCCCCAATGAAGGATGCCTTTTGTACCCAATTAAGGATACTTTACACAATCAAAGATCTATGCTTGCTAGGGATTTCATATTCACGTGATCACAGCCTTTTTTCTTGTGATCACAGCTATTGTTCACAAATCTCAATGTTCACAAAATTCACAGTTCTCAAATCCTAGAGGGTGGGATGACCTGGTAACCCACAATTGGCCCGCCGGGCTACAAGTCTGGACCGCCGGGCCCGCCGGGCGCGCAGAAGCCCGCCGGGCCCGCCTCCCGGCCCGGCGGGCTATATTGTGGTATAAAAGGGTGGTCCAGGGGGTCACTGTTCACAGAATCTTCCTTGTACTTGGTGTCAGTGGTGCTAGTGTGATCAATTTGAGGTAATTTTTAAATTGAAAGTGTTGGTGTCATTTAATTTTTTGCATACGCTTAAGTTTAACGTTGTTTGTGATGCATGTGCATGTGTCGTTAAATGTTAAGAGGCCCGCTGCAGATGGCCGAGCGATTGGCTAGGTCTGCTGATGTGCACTCTTAATATTTAACTTATGTAGAAGTTTTCGTTGTGGCACGGTATCTGCAAATGGTCGGTTTACTGACTAGGTTTGCAGTTACCAAGTTACAATGCGGCTTTGTTTTTGTTAAATGCTTTGAGAGCCCGCTGCAGATGGCCGGTTTACTGGCTAGGTCTGCTGATGTGCGCTCGTAGCATTTGACATGTGTGATGCTTTGCTACTTAGTACGGTATCTGCAGATGGTCGGTTTACTGACTAGGTCTGTTGACACCAAGCTATGTGGTGAAGTTTGTTTTTGTGATTTGGTTTGATAGTCATCTGCAGATGGTCGGTATACTGACTAGGTCTGCTGACGATGTGTCAAAGCATTTAACTTGTGCCATAGTTTTCATCTTAATGCGATATCTGCAGATGGTCGGTATACTGACTAGGTCTGCTGACGTCAAGTTAAGTCGTAAACTTGTGTTTTGTGTTTGTTTTTGACGATGAATGTGATTATCTAGTTTGCATGACATGAGTCATAAGTGTGTTGGATGTAGAAATCTCTTAGTTAGCTTACAAATAGCATTTTTTGTGGTTATAAATGTTGCAACTATTTGTCAATTATATTGTGCAGATTGATGGCGACGCTTGCACTTACTCCTGAAATCAAGAAATCAATTCGTATCAAACTCGTTACCCTCATTAGTTGCTTGTCACCTAATCACATCGAGGGTATTGTGTCTGATAGGAATCGATTTGAGCAAATATTAGGTGAGGTTGTCCGCGCAGTGAAAAATATCCATGTGGGTGCTGATGGAGCAGCCATCAAGCATTTTGTTACTAGCATTGTGGGCAACATGCCTAGATGCGCTGTTGACCTAGGTGACGACAGACCAGCGGAAACAAATGAATCCAAGCTAGAGCACTTCCACACAAAATGGAAGGTAGAGAAAGAGAGGTCCAAGCGTGCAAAGGCCATAGACACCCAAGCTATCCTGAGCAAGAGAGCTCGCAAAGAGCTGGACCGGCCTGCTGATGAACAAGAAGATTTATCATCTGGTGCACGTGAGGTCTCTAAAGGCACCCACTTGCAGCGCACAAAGCATAATACTAACTGCAGCATGACAATTGGGTTGCCTGCAGAGGCCATCATCACAGAAAAGAAGATGGGCTCTGGATCGTACGGCGTTGTACATAAATGCCATATTCAAGGTGTCTCCTGGTTTCCAGAAGGCATTTCTTATTGTGCAAAGCAATTCCTTGGTAGCCGAAGGGCTCAATTGAAGTCTTTTGCTCAGGAGGCTTCAATCGACCTAACCCACAGGGGCATAGTGCGCGCCATTGGGCACACAAGGAAGGAGCCATGGATACTGCTCTTCCCCCTCTTTAATGGGGGAAGTCTTGGAGATATAATGGAGTGTGTTCTGCCTCCTAAGGGGACCCTCAGTTCCATGCTTGCTGCAGGCAAAGGCAACAGATACAAGAAAAAACAAGTGGCTCCTCATGAAATGGAGCGATACAAGTCTTTGATTTTTCATGCTCCCGAGCTTATCTGTGCCCTTGTGAATACCATGGCCTTTGCACATGCTGAAGGGATCATCCACAATGATTGCCACCCCTGGAATATAATGATAGATTTCACCAAAGAAGGGGTGCCACGGGTAGGCATCATTGACTGGGGTCTTGCATTGAGGGATGGGATTGAGTTCAAACCCACAAATATCGCCAACAAAGCAGAGCACGATCAACGCCCCTGGAGAGCCCCTGAGCTCGCAGATGTAAGGTCCCCTTGTCCATGGAGCAAGGCATCAGATGTCTTCTGCTTGGCTTGGGTGATTGAAAAGTTTACATTATTTTGTGCTGAGTTTGCAGAAATGACCAAAGTGCCGTGGGTGGGTAAAACTGCCATCCACACAAATTTGATTAAGGAATGGACGGCTGCCTATATGACGCCATCAAAGGAAGATAGGAAGACCATGGCAGATTTTGAGGAGCAATTGAAGAATTTGGAAGTGTCACCTGCTGCATGCTTACGTCCACTATCTGAGATGACACCACACTTATTATAAAGCCTCTTGTAAATGATATGTTTTGGTTGGCTATCTATTCCATGACCTGCCTTTAATCGACTGACACTATTTTGGTCCCAATTGTTAAATATTATTTTGATCCCAATTCTCTCTCTCTCTCTCTCTCTCTCTCTCTCTCTCTCTCTCTCTCTCTCTCTCTCTCTCTCTCTCTCTCTGAGTATTTGAAAATAACAAGTTTGCAATAAATAAACATTGATTTTATAAACTTATACCTAACATCTGAAAATAACTTTAAAGCTATTCCTAAATTAACATTGATTCTATAAACTTAAAGTGTATACATACTTTTTCTCAGATGGCTGATAATAATGAAGCCGCAAAGAAGGCATTTGAACGCTTAAAGCAAATCTCGGGCAGTGGCACTGTGAATGATGCGGCACGTATTGCCGGACGCACCTCCAAATGGGCACCGGCCCATGGATTACAGTATGCCCAAGTAAACAAGAATGTGTCCAAAGAGATGGTCAAGAGCATCTGGCCTGACGTCTCCAATGATGCCATAAAAAAAGGGCGCTTGAAGCTGACACAATGTAGTGTTCCTTTAATTATCGAGCATGCGGAGCGCATTTTTGTGGATGTCATGGCCCAACCTATGCATCACGGTGACTGTCCCCTCTGGTTTGCTAAAATGCTATATGCACAATTTGTGCAGAATTCAGTTGTAGACTTTAGCTCTCGACCTCCTCATCTACATGTGGAAGACATTCGGAGTGAATCAATCACTATGCCTCGAGATGAGTTGCAACTGGCCATTCTTGGAGCCTCAATGAAAGTTCATCACACGGTTGATGAGCTTCAAACTCAAATCAACCAAATTAGAGGCACCCAAGGCCCTCAACAGACGAAAGCAGCACCAGAGCGCGGGCAAGCACCTGAAAGTTCAAGCGCTAGAGATATACTAAGAGAGAACAAGCTCTTGAAGAGACGCATAACGCAAATGGAGGAGCAAGGCCATGCAAACTCTCCTATGACGGCATTTGAACACCCGAATAGTTTGGAGCAACCACCTCTACATGGGCACGAAAGTGGCGGACCATGCCCTATTTGTTATAGTTTCTTTCACTCATGGTCTGGCCACTACACTGTCCCATGTGGGCACATGTACCACTTGACCTGTCTTTTGCAACACATGGTCAACAGTACTACGTGTGCTTTGTGCGGCAAAGAATTTCACAAAAATTTGTATATATGTTTTAAATTGGGTGCTGACTATGATCGGTTGACCAATGCACGACACATGGATGAGTTAGAGCCGCATTTAAACTTATCTCTCTCTTAAATGCAACCCTGGAATTTAACAAGATTCGGCAACTTTGTTCAAAAGATTTCCAATGCTCTCTCTCTATCTCTCTCTCTCTCTCTCTCTCTCTCTCTCTCTCGCACACACACAAACACATGCACACAGATTACTTTGGAGTGTGTCAAAACTAACATGATTTCGTATTCTAAGTTTAACATGACATGACTAAAAACCATACTCTCTAAATTGACACTAACATGTTTGATATCCAGTTGTTGCAAGACGGATTACTTTGGAGTGTCTCAAAACTAACATGATTTCGTATTCTAAGTTTAACATGACATGACTAAAAACCATACTCTCTAAATTGATCACCAACATGTTTGATATCCAGTTGTTGCAAGACGGATTACATTGGAGTGTGTCAAAACTAACATGATTTCGTATTCTAAGTTTAACATGACATGACTAAAAACCATACTCTCTAAATTGACACTAACATGTTTGATATCCAGTTGTTGCAAGACGGATTACATTGGAGTGTGTCAAAACTAACATGATTTCGTATTCTAAGTTTAACATGACATGACTAAAAACCATACTCTCTAAATTGACACTAACATGTTTGATATCCAGTTGTTGCAAGACGGATTACTTTGGAGTGTCTCAAAACTAACATGATTTCGTATTCTAAGTTTAACATGACATGACTAAAAACCATACTCTCTAAATTGATCACCAACATGTTTGATATCCAGTTGTTGCAAGACGGATTACATTGGAGTGTGTCAAAACTAACATGATTTCGTATTCTAAGTTTAACATGACATGACTAAAAACGGTGACTGTCCCCTCTGGTTTGCTAAAATGCTATATGCACAATTTGTGCAGAATTCAGTTGTAGACTTTAGCTCTCGACCTCCTCATCTACATGTGGAAGACATTCGGAGTGAATCAATCACTATGCCTCGAGATGAGTTGCAACTGGCCATTCTTGGAGCCTCAATGAAAGTTCATCACACGGTTGATGAGCTTCAAACTCAAATCAACCAAATTAGAGGCACCCAAGGCCCTCAACAGACGAAAGCAGCACCAGAGCGCGGGCAAGCACCTGAAAGTTCAAGCGCTAGAGATATACTAAGAGAGAACAAGCTCTTGAAGAGACGCATAACGCAAATGGAGGAGCAAGGCCATGCAAACTCTCCTATGACGGCATTTGAACACCCGAATAGTTTGGAGCAACCACCTCTACATGGGCACGAAAGTGGCGGACCATGCCCTATTTGTTATAGTTTCTTTCACTCATGGTCTGGCCACTACACTGTCCCATGTGGGCACATGTACCACTTGACCTGTCTTTTGCAACACATGGTCAACAGTACTACGTGTGCTTTGTGCGGCAAAGAATTTCACAAAAATTTGTATATATGTTTTAAATTGGGTGCTGACTATGATCGGTTGACCAATGCACGACACATGGATGAGTTAGAGCCGCATTTAAACTTATCTCTCTCTTAAATGCAACCCTGGAATTTAACAAGATTCGGCAACTTTGTTCAAAAGATTTCCAATGCTCTCTCTCTATCTCTCTCTCTCTCTCTCTCTCTCTCTCTCTCTCGCACACACACAAACACATGCACACAGATTACTTTGGAGTGTGTCAAAACTAACATGATTTCGTATTCTAAGTTTAACATGACATGACTAAAAACCATACTCTCTAAATTGACACTAACATGTTTGATATCCAGTTGTTGCAAGACGGATTACTTTGGAGTGTCTCAAAACTAACATGATTTCGTATTCTAAGTTTAACATGACATGACTAAAAACCATACTCTCTAAATTGACACTAACATGTTTGATATCCAGTTGTTGCAAGACGGATTACATTGGAGTGTGTCAAAACTAACATGATTTCGTATTCTAAGTTTAACATGACATGACTAAAAACCATACTCTCTAAATTGACACTAACATGTTTGATATCCAGTTGTTGCAAGACGGATTACTTTGGAGTGTCTCAAAACTAACATGATTTCGTATTCTAAGTTTAACATGACATGACTAAAAACCATACTCTCTAAATTGATCACCAACATGTTTGATATCCAGTTGTTGCAAGACGGATTACATTGGAGTGTGTCAAAACTAACATGATTTCGTATTCTAAGTTTAACATGACATGACTAAAAACCATTCTCTCTAAAATGTTCACCAACATGTTTGATATCCAGTTGTTGCAAGACGGATTACATTGGAGTGTGTCAAAACTAACATGATTACATCAAACGTGAGGAGCGTCTGCGGGTGGCTTTACTAACACCAAAATCGGGTTGCAAGTTTTCTTGTATCTCTTCAATAAAGCACAAGTTATCGCTCGTATGTGGGACATTAGGCTCTACATCTCCATTCTCTTCTGCATCATACTCATCCTGAGTAATGTCATATGTCCACTTAGGCATCTCTTCGTTGTAATCATCTGACTCAATTGACTTCATCAATTTATCATTACAATACATATACACCAACTTCTCAGCTCTATCACTCAATAAACGATTTCTGCTAATAGAATGCACATACTTGTAACTGCTCCAATTACGTTCAGAACTAGAATTTGAAGCACATTGCGCAAGCACTCTCACAGCTAAGCGTCGCAAAGTTGGAACACTTCCCCCATTCAACATCCACCATTTCCAAGCAGGCTGTTCCTTAGCAAGCTTTTGCACAAACTCCAAGGCAAATCTACCTTCTTTCAATTTATACTTGGTTAGCTCAATTACCGCTGTTGTTTGCTCATCTGGACCTTCATAAAATCGCTCCACAACATCATAGAAATCATCGATTACCTCCTCATCTAGGGCATTCACGTCCATATGCCAGTATTCTGGGTCAAGACAATATGCAACACTATGCAATGGACTATGTGCTCCTACCCACCGAGCGCTTACATACTTGGCCAAGATATTTCTCCTTGCTCTGGTGAATGGAGGACTCCAATGCTTGACAACAGTTTTAGTGGGCTCCTCTGGGTTTGCGAGGCTTTCTTGAATGGACCACCACGCCATCCAAACCTTCCCGATATTTGGCAATCTAGAATCCAACTGGCGCAAAGTAAGCATAACTGGCATCATAACATGATAACAATCTGCTGCTTCCTCCCATAAACTACGATCCGATATCAAAGATCGCATGTACCTCACCTTTTCTTTAACCTTTTCGGACTGGTCAACCTCCCACTCAGAGAAGCCAGCACACACAAAGGTTTCCATGACTGCATTCCTATTTCTTAGGAGAGATTGAAGCATATAAAAATTAGTGCAAAATCTGGTTTCACAAGGCAACTTTAGCATAGTTTCCATGCGTTGACGATACATATCTAAAACACGTTGCCGTTTGAGCACAAATTTGACAATCTTACTTGCACTATCGATAATCTCCTTGAACCACTCTGTATCAGCATTTTTGTACCAATCTTGTAACACCAAGTTAAGGCTATGAGTGTTACAACCAAATGTATAGATATTGGAAAATCGAGATTCCAACATACGACCTGCTGCTCGACAATTAGCTGCATTATCCATAATCACTTGAAGCACATTTTCAGACCCAACTTGGTCGATAGCATCACCAATGATATCGGCGATAAATTGACCAGATTTAATTTCCCCGGAGCTATCAACAGCTTTGATAAAGCATTCCCCACGAGGACATACCAACATTACATTTATCAATGGACGTCTTTGGGCATTCGACCAACCATCACTGACAATTGTGCATCCAGACTGATTTGTGGTGTCAATTATGAGTCTTTGAACGCTTTCCCGTGTGTTGTCATAGCACTTGTCAAGTAATTGATTTCGCATGTGGTCATAAGTTGGTGGACAAAACCCAGGTCCATATTCTCCAATCTTCTTCCAAGCCATCTTCCATGAATCTTTCGTGACCATAGACAATGAAGAACCAGTAAAGAAGATCGCTTTCGCTAAAGCAAGTTGAGCATCCTCTAAAGCAGTGGCACGAAAGCTGTCAACTAGATTAGTTTGTCTGGTACAAGACATACCCACCTGAAACTCAGGAGATGCATCCATCGGTATTGAGACATCTGGACCTTGGGTGTCATTTTGGCAAGTAGTATGTGTTGGAGTCACTCCTTGGTTGGAGATCCCTCCACTTGATGCTGCCAAATTCGGCGATTGGTGATTTCTTGCACAGAGATTGGGCCTCTTGTTTTGTGATGCTTGTTTACTTATCAAAGCTCTAAGGCGCTTTGCAGCATCATCAGCTCCTGCACCCTTGCATTTACCTCCGGGATTTTTTGTGCTAGTGCCAAGCAAATGCTCCCTTATTCTGGGAGCACCCCCAGATTTTACCAAGCCACAAAAATTACACTTCCATTCGACAAATCTAGAAAGATTGGAAGCAAATTGCCATTCAGGTCCCGGTGATTTTCCTCCGCTCCTCCTCTTGCCACTTTGAGATGCAACATTCAAAGTTTGTGCTGTCATATCTCGTTGCAAGGAAACTCCACTAGTTTCTAATGGTCTGTTGCTTCGTTGGGTTGATGTGCCACAATTAGAAGCAACCATTGTAACACCTAAACAACAATCATGCAAGATTTGAGATCCAAAACAGCCTGAGTAAAACTAAAATATGCAATTATAAAGTCTAAAACCCACTTCTTGCCAATGCAACCGAACATTTGGTGAGATGCATTTGAGGCAATCCATCCCTAAATAGAGATGATGTCCCGAACATCTCACCACCTTATCCTCCTCTAGAGAAGCTCCTACCCAGACCAAATGGCACTCGAGTAGACCACCCAAGAGGAGGTATTGCTAGTCGACCTAAAGAAATCAAACGTTTGGTGAGATGCATTTGAGACAATCCATCCCTAAATAGAGATGATGTCCCGAACATCTCACCACCTATATCCTCCTCTAGAGAAGCTTCTACCCAGACCAAATGGCACTCGAGTAGACCACCCAAGAGGAGGTATTGCTAGTCGACCTAAAGAAACCAAACGTTTGGTGAGATGCATTTGAGGCAATCCATCCCTAGATAGAGATGATGTCCCGAACATCTCACCACCTATACCCTCCTCTAGGGAAGCTCCTACCCAGACCAATTGGCACTCGAGTAGACCACCCAAGAGGAGACATTGCTAGTCCACGTAACAAATACGATAAACCATTTACAATCAAAATCTTATAAAATACAAAATATTATTAACAAGCTTCAAACAAAAATCCAGAATATTTATACTCACCTCTAGCTTGTGTCTTTTAGCCTGAGGTGAGCCACCCAAGTGCTTTGGTAAAGCACATTTGGAAGTGAGGGGAAACCCTTTATATAGGTCCCTCCAAAACAGCCAAGTTTTTGGCGCAAAAAAAGGCCCGCCGGGCTAGATAAGTAACCCGCCGGGCTAAACAGTGGCCCGCCGGGCCAAGCTAGTAGCCCGCCGGGAAAACCGGGATAGCAAGTTTCTCCCGGTTGTGTGAATATCTATGATATTAACAAGTGTGTGAGAGTGTTATTAACTAGTGTTATTACCACTTCGCGGTTAACGTGATCACGTGAATGAAATCCCTGATGCTTGCCCAATACTCTAGTATAGGACAATAGACCTTCTCTAACATTCACAAAAAAAATCAAAGATCTATGCTTGCCCAATACTCTAGTATAGGACAATAGACCCTTGTCTACTCTAAACTATATCAAGTATCAAGAACCAATACAAGCCCCTCAGCAGGACTCTTGGCTCCATCAAACCATTCATAAAGCAGAATGAGGTAGATTACGTACGTGGCTCAAATGCAAAGCTGAATGACTCCAAACTTGTCCCTAAATCTCCGCAAGTATTAGCTACGAACCACACCCTGCCCCCAGCTCAAAGAACTAAGGACGAGTGGCTCAATAGCCTTAGGAGTGCCTACAAGGAAAGATGACAGCCCCTAAAATAAGGACGTTCTTCCCAAGAGGACACTTCTAGCAACTCGAGAGCTCTACAAGTACTTTGAGGAGAGATATCACGCCCCCAAAACAAGGACTATCTCCCCAAAAGTTGTACGATGGGTGTCGGGCAGTGTTTATATACAGAATAGTACCTCGCCGGTGTTCCTTGTTTTTCCTGGCGGGCCCGCCGGGCTTTTATCTTTCCCGGCGGGCCTGCCGGGAAAACTATCTATCCCGGTGGGCCCGCTGGGAAAGATAAAAGCCCGGAAGTGTTACGGGACTAGTGGGTTCTGGCAGGTTAGTGCTCAGGTCATGTGAATATACAATGTGATCACAAGTTTTAATATGTTAACAATAGGTTTTGTTAACGTGATCACGAAATTGTGAAGACATTAATGAAATCCCTGTTGGTATCTTTTAAATGTGCTGATTGAAACCTTGCAAAAGTGAATCATGAAAAGATTTCCAAACATAGGAATCGATGTATATAGATAGTTATCATCACATGAATGCATGAATATGGTGATCTTGATTGTGGTGATCCTCGACAAATATGAAAGACTAACCCACCATCACTTTTTACACCTTATTGGAGCTTTTCTTCCACTTTGATGCTAAATATGTTTTTGAGCAATATCAAATCCAACTAGCTTTGTAAGCACAACCATATGAACTATACTATGGAGATGTTAGGATCACCACCACTCGAATGGACTAATTTATCTTTGTGAAAGCGAATCTTGAATTGATTCCAAGCATGAGAACGGTAAATTTATATAATTTCTAAAACACACTCAAAGCAAAAGAATACGAGCACTAATTCCCAATCTTGCTTGAATTTGATTCACCGTAGCCCACTCTTTCTTGCATTTCTCCTTTGAAATATTCCCACTCAAAGAAAAAGTGTGTTCTCATCTTCTTCTTTGTCCACATTGCTCAGAAGCACTACTAGTGTCTCATCATCCTCTATCTTCTTCCCAATGGCTGCCAGTTGTTGCTTAATGCTTTTGTATTTGTTAAGTGTGTGGTTTTAGAGGTTCACTTTCCTTCATATCAAGTTTGTAGAGTTGCATTAGCAGATTTCTCTTTGAATTTTTTGCTTGAGTGCCAAATAATTTATTAAGTTCATCTCATGCATCTTTAGCCCGTTGTATCCCTGCAATGTGGTGAATGATTTCATCATTTAAGCTAAGTGCAATGAGCCCTTATGCTTTCTCAACCTGTTCTTCCACTCATTCTCCCAATTCTCCTCTCGACATTCATCTCTTCCTTCAACTAGCCCCCACAAATTTTTCCTCATCAGAAAATACATGGGAAACTACTCCCCATTAAATTTAGCTATCTCTTGTGCCGTGCTCATGATGATGTGAAGGGGGTATTACATCTTGATCCAAGGGTAGTGTCTACTCTTCTACAACTCAAATCTGGTGTGAAATGATGATTATAACAGATTTGCAAGCACGAATACACCAAAAATTGCATAAAGCCAAGGGTAACTGATTTGTACTGAATGGTTAGAATATCAAACCATCTCCGAATTTCAATATAAAGTGATAGAGACCTGTATTAGATACCCAATGGTAAGTTTGAACCATCAATTACACCAAAATACTAGTGTGATTAGTGCTAATTAATCACTCATAGTGAAATAATCCCTTGTTTTGTGTGCCAAAAAAAAGAGTGTACGGGGAGGCTAGATCTTGTGCCTTAGAGTTCAAATGAGCTCATATCCTTTCAAGGGCACCACTAGAAGTCAGTCTAGTAGAGGATCAAGCCAAGAAACAAAGCATCTGATCAGACATTGAATGCTTAATGTTAAGATTACCAAAACTGCTTTCTGTGAGTATCATAGAGCTGAAATCGCTGGCAACGTTTTTTCGTGATTCTCACCACACGGGCATGTTTTTAGCATTCGAAAACCCCTTGGAATGCTCTCTTGAGGTCTACTTTTGTCAGAGTAGCATGTAATTGATGTTTGAAGATATTCTGACTAGATTTGGGGAAAACTTAGAATGCGCCGACCTGCGTGGGATGTAAGCTTCTTGAGCTAGCGATGCAGGTCGCCCTAACCTAATGATGAGCCCCCTCAAAGGGTTTGATGATTTTTGAAGGGGATTAGGAGCGTGGATGCTTTCTTCAGCTGGGGGTGCAACTTGACTATGGAGAAAAAGGAGATTAGTGCTTATAATGATGATTATGGCTAATGAGATGAATAAGATACTTGATGATGAGCTAAGGCATGTTGGGCATGGATCTAGGGCAGGGATCTCACTGACGTAAACGAGAACATGTGAACATGTTAATAACACAAAAAATCTTGTGATCACATGTTATATTCACAAAGCTTTCACAAGGGCCTAAAAAACTTATCTTTGTCGGGCATAAAAAATCTTCTTAGGTGGCCACTGACCTGCTATTATGTGAAGATGGTAACATGAGAGCATGTGAATAGCTTATTCCCATGTGTAGCCAAGCTTTTAAGGGGTTTCCAAATGGCAAGTGACTTGTTATTTTTGTGAACGGTAACATGAGAACATGTGAATAACTTGTTCACGTGTGTTATTATCACAAAAGATCTTGTGATCACGTCAATATTAAATCCCTGACCTAGGGCTGTGATACCAAGTTGAAATGCAAGAAAGAGTGGGCTATGGTGGATCAAATGAAAGAATCAAAATCATTAGCATGTAATTAAGATGATTAAGATGAGATTAGTTAGCAATTAACTTAATAGGATAATGTAGGCATGGATACTCAAAAACTAGCAAATACTCATTAGACCAATGCCTCAATTTATAGGGTTTACATCCACAAAATGCCAAGCATCTAATCCCAATGATTTCTCCTTGATTTGTGCCACCTCCCCTACGTCTGGGGCACCTTTTCCTAGAATCTTTCCACACCCCTATATTCACTCATGCTACCTTGATTCTCTCATCAGTAGATTCCTCTCACCTTTTCACTGATACCCACTCAATTATAGACTCCCTTTTATAGTCTCTTGCTAAGGGCTTGTTTCCGCACACACCCATTCACTTGCATATTTCAACAATATCAAACCCAACTAGCTTTGTAAGCACAACCATATGAACTATACTATGGAGATTTTAGAATCACCACCACTTGAATGGACTAATTTATCTTTGTGAAAGGGAATCTTGAATTGATTCCAAGCATGATAATGGTAAATATATATAATTTATAAAATATTAGTGCTAAATAGTGCAAATAGCTACACCTACAAGTATCCTAATCTACACCCAAATATTCCATAGATTGACACTAAAATAATGCATAAGAAACAAAGCGGTGTTCGTGTCATTCTGTGATGTTTGGAGAATTTTAATAAATGATAAACATGACTTTATTTCCCTTGATATCTTCCATTTGAAAGACTACCAAAAATGATCAAAATCCCTTTTTCACGTGTGAAAAGGAGGTGTTTAAGATGTAAAAAATGACTAAATTTGATGCCTTAAAAGCTCAAAATTCTTGAATCTAAATTAATGTAGTTAACACTCCCCTTTCATGGAGTATTGAAAACACATCATAAAGATTACCTGGTGCAAAATACATGGAGTATTACAACCTCCACGTGCTAGTGCTCATTGGTGGAGCTTGGTTATGTTATACAACCTTCAGCTAAAACCACTCCAAGGTATTATACTCAGAGGTATTATCATCATGCAAGTAAGTGAGACTTCATCTTTAAAAACAAAATGTGTTAAAAAAATCAATCATTCTACCTTCAACCATAACCATAACCATAACCATAACTTGAAGAAAAGGGAATGGAAATGAGAACCGAATCCCAATAAAAAAGTTGTTCTAGAACCATTTGAAGGGAGTAAGAAGAATTACTAGATATTTGTCCATTTGTTGAGGCTTGGCATGAAGGAAGAGGATTGGTAGAAGCTTATATTGCAGGAGCTCAAATTTGTGTGATCACTAAATCTTGTATGGAGAAACTTGGTTTATAGATTGCTTCCCAATCTAGTTTTAGGATCATATTAGCAAATCATGCTAAAATAAAATGTATGGGCATTGTAACTAATCTTGATGTGGATGTTTTTAATGTACACTGTAAAATCAATACTCATGTCGTCATGCCAGCAGGACTGGGATCCTATCCTCTCATTTTAGGGAGACCATGGTTGCGAAAAGTGGGTGCCATTCAGAATTAGGGAAAAGGAATAATAACTGAACATATAGGTAGTGGAAAAAGGATGAATTTTGATATGGTAAATCGTATGGAGTTGAATGAGGAAGATGAAAGAAATATTGAAGAAGAGGAGACAAAAAGTGAAAGTTAAGAAGAAGAAAGTGATGATTCTGAGATAGAAAATGGGCAGGTATCTTTCATCCTTCGAGAAGAAGATCCACTGGAAGTTCAACTCATGCCTATAAATGAAGCAAAAGAGAAAGGAAGATTTGAAACCATGGAGAATCTAATGCAACCAAAGACTTCCCAACCTCAATTATAGGGACTAATACAAAAGATGTTTAGTGCGAGCCTTACATTAGAAAAAAGGCAAGAGTATCTTGCTATGTTTGCCAGATTTCCCAATCTTTTTATCACTTCCTACTTTGAAGAGATAAGAGGATTTACAAGTAAACCACTCAAGATTGAGTTAAAAGAAGGTGTAGAGTGTTTCAAAAGTTAAGAAGATTGGGACAAGAGCAGATTCAAGTACTCAAGAAAGAGGTACATAAACTTATAAAAGCTGGTTTTATTTATAAAATAGAAAATTAAGATTGGCGTAATTAAGTTGTGATCAGGCCAAAAAAAGATGGAAGATGGAGGGTATGTGTAGATTATAAACCATTGAATGCAGCTAAAAGAGGAACCATTACCCTTACCTTTCCTTGATGACATTTTGGATAAAGTTGTAGTGCGTGAGAGATATAATATTTGTGATGGATATTATGGATACTTGCAGATAGCCATTGCACCCAAAGATCAAGAGAAGACAACTTTTATCACACCTTGGGGATGTTTTTTGTAATAGGGTTATGCCTTTTAGTTTCACAAATTCTCCTTCTTGGTAATAGCAAAGATCAGATGAAGTGCTTGCACCATTCCTAGATCGCTTTGTTAAAGTTTTTTGGATGACATCTGCATATTCAGTTCAAGGCATGAACATTGCAATAAATTGGAGCAAGTATTTAACATGTTAGATTCAAGGGGCGGGTAGCTGATTCCAAAAAAAATGCTTTATTGGGCAACCAAGAATTAAACTTCTCGGGCATATGCATATGGTATCTCAAAATGGAATAGAACAAGATCCAGACAATGTCAAATCTCTAATTTTATTATCTTATCCTACTTCTACAAAACAACTACTTTTGTTCAAAAAGTGAAATATCTGTCAAGATTCATTCCATTATTTTCCCAAGTGTTATATCCACTTCAACAAAAGCAGTGAAGAAAGATCCTCTTTAATGGGATGAGAAATGTGAAGAAGTTTTTGGCAAGGTTAAAGAAGTGTTGGGAGGAATTTCGAATATAAAAGCTTCGAAGTTTGATAAGTTGTTTTTTGTGAATCCTTCTATTGGACTAGATGCAATAGGAGCTATTATGTTGCAACAAGGGAATGAATCCAGATACATGAAGCCAGTGTATTATGCAAGTAGGGTGAAAACTGAGATGGAAGGAAAATTTCATGAATTAGAATTGGTAATATCATGCCTAGTTTATGTTTGCAAAAGATTCAGATCGTACTTGTTACCCAAACCCTTTCTAGTGTTGACCAATTATTGTCTTTTACCACAACTTGTCAATAATACCAATTTGTCAAGAGATATGCTCAAATGGATAGTTGAACTTCAAGAATTTGAATTCACATTTTTGATTGAGGAGTCCACTTGAGCTTCTTTGGCCAATTTACTCACATACAAAGAGGGACCAACACTGGTAAAAGAGGTAGAAAAACAAAGTAGAAAACAAAAGGTCAGCAACTTGCCAATGCTCATGTACTTTTCTTTGATGGATCATTCAAAAAAAGTTTAAATCAAGCTACTGGAGGAATGGTGGTTCAGGATTCACAAGGGAAAGAAATACAAAGAACATGATTTCAACTAGAAGTCAAACGCAACAATGAGGCCGAATATGGAGCTTTATGTCAAAGTTTAAAGGTATGTCTTAATTTTGGAATTAAAAGAATTGCAATTAAAGGAGATGATTTGTTGGTAATCATACAGGTATTGGGAGTATGGAGAGCCAAGTATACCCATCTCAAGGCTTGGGTAGGACAAGTAAAGAGATTACTTGGACATTTTGAAGCATGGAGCATTCACCACATTGATAGGGAAAAAAACATGGACCTCACGAAGCTGCTTAAAGTGCAATTATGTCTATACTTTATGCAGCTAAAGTGGATGGACTATTACATCAAGGAATAGAGTTCCTAAGCATATCTCATGATAGGAAAAGTGCCTCAAGATCTTCCAAAATCCAAGAGGTATTACTTTGTTAAGAGAAGTCAAAACAAACTCTTGATTAATGATGTTTTATTCATGAAAGAAACAGATTTAGTGCTGAGAAGAATCCCTTGGAGAGAAGAAATCTATCAAATTTTGGAAGTGAATCATGAAGGAGGCTGCGGAGGTCATTTTGCTTTCAAAATCACATTATAAAAGATATTATTGTGGAAGGTTTTATATGGCCTTCAATCCAAAAGGATTTACAACATTGGTTTAAATCATGTTTCCCATGCCAAAGAATGGGAAGAAGAATACTAAAGTTTGAGCCTAGGAATGTTATACTTGCTTTTAACATTTTTGAAAATGGGGGATCGATGCCATTGTTCCATTACCCTTGACTGCATGTGGAAAATGTTATATACTCACAACCATTGATTATCTCTCAAGATGGGCAGAGGCTAACGCTACAAAAGCACTCAATGCAAAAGAGGTATGAAAATTTGTATATGAGGGAATTTGGTGTCGTTTTGGGGTACCACTAGAGCTAATTTCTAGTAGTGAATTGATGGATCATCTATGTGAGAAGCTAAAAAATTATCATAGATATGCCACACCATATTACCCCCAATGTAACTAGATGAATGAAATATTTAATGGAGAACTCATATGCATGCCGAGTAAAATGACACAATCCCATGAAAGGACTTGGGATTTAGAGCTTCCTTGTGCACTTTAGGCTTATAGGATCACAGTCAAAGAAGGAACCTAGTTCCCTCCGTTTCATATTCTTTATGGTACCAAAGCTTCATTACCTATTGAGGTGGAGATGCTAGTCTTAAAATTCTTGGTAAGAGAAAGTGAAGAACCACAACATATTTTCAGGAACATGCTTCTTTCACTACAAATAGCAGAGTTGGATAGAATGCATGCTATCGAACAATATGAAAGGACTCAAGAACAAAATCAACGGGAGAATTAACAATAAGATCAAGGATAAAGGTATTAAAAAAGGTGATCTGGTACTCCAATATAACAGCAAGCTGGACAAATCATTTCACACAAAGTTTAAAACAAAGTGGGAAGGTCCTTTCAAAGTACAACAAATATTTTCCAATGGCTTGTACTAGGTAGAGGATTTGGATGATGGAACTTTGCACCAGAGAAGAGCCAATGGTTATCGACTAAAGAAATATGTAGCAAGGATGATGATGATTACCACCGGTCAAACAAACAAGGAGAAAGAGGGGACAAGTTCCTATGAGGGCAGCCACTTAGAGAATGACTCCATATATTCACTACAGTGGTTATTTGAAGGCTGCAGGACATGAATGTCCACAGACTTAGGGGTTGGCAAAATATGTCAAGTAATTTTTGTGAATTATCTGAACGTAAAAAATAAAAACTTGGACTGAAAGCAAAAAGTGGTAATAAAGACAACAATATGTTTTTTGGTACAAAATAATCAGTTTTGCTGTGGGGGTATAGACAGGATGCATTTTAGTTGTGTGTTCCTCATACTTGTAAATATAGCATGTGGTACTTGCATTTATTTGGGGGTATAAGGGGGTTTAAAGGTCTTCACACCCTTATGTCAAAAGGAAGTGAATATGGTTAAAAAAATCAATGGAAAGGGGAAAATAACATATACCCAAGGAAACTCAAAAATAGGAGGCTCACGACCATTGAGAATAAATTGATCAAAAAAAATAAAAAAGGAAACTTGACATCCAACGACTGGTAAAAGCTCAGAAAATGCGCTAAAAGAGAGGAATCCAACGATGGAGCCACAGTTGCCACAACCAACTAGAAATGGGAAATCAAAGAGGTAAAGGAATGGTGATACAACTGCAACAAAAGACTTGGAAAAAATAGAAGATGCATGATATCAGTAGCTGGCCGCCAATTGTAACAGTGGCTTCGAGAAATGCATGGAGAAGAAACGATATGGGCCAAACAATGAAACCAAGAAAATTATATAAGAAGGGGTTCTCGGCTGCACATTAAGCATGTTGGGTTGTGTATATGAGTTTTTTTTTTTACTACTATTAATTTTCTGCGTTTTCTGTCTAATTGCGTGAGACAGAGACAGTTAGTTGTTTTTTTCCTCCTTTTGTCTAAGAGGTGAGGAAATTATGCGCAGAAGTAAAAATTGTATGAGTTTTTTGTGCTTTTGTTTTAAAAAACACTGTTATTTTCTGTCTCTAGTCTGAGTTGGTAGGGAGACTCTGGCTATGAAGTCAAGGTCATTCGTGAGACTAGGCCAGTTGGTGTCCGCCAATTTGCAGATCCTGATAGCAATGGTTTGGGTGGAACCTTCTCAGTGTACATATTTAAGGAGAATAGAGAATATTTTTCTTGGGTTGAGAAGCATTTTGGTTTAAGTTTCTAACCTTTCAAGACCTTGAAGAACAGGAACATTATCTCCATGAGAAGAGCCAACCACACAATTAACAAGAAGCTGGCTACTACAAGCACAAGTTTTTTGGATTAGAGATCCTCTGAAAAAATTTACCTCTTTGAAAAAGAATTTTGTCAATATGATCCTCTCCCTAGTGTTGGGCATGGAAATCATTGAAGTAGAATGTGTCGGGTTTTCTGCTTTTGTTTTTTTTCCTTGAGAACTGATTATGAGTGGTTTCTCCTTTTGCAAGTACCAAATGCTCTATAAATTACTGAGGCGGAGTCTCGTCTCCCGGATGAAGTCTATCATATAGAATTATGAAAGGAGAAAGCTATATTTTTAATGCCATTCTTGTAATAACCCAATATTGAGAATGATATGTAAATAGAGGAACTCCATGCTTCAGTTTGATATCATAGTTTGATATTCTTGATATCCAAGGTTCTTGTTCTTCAAATATGTACCATTAATCTTCTAATTTCCAGTATTGTGATCATTGGTGAAGTGGATATGATGTAGTACGAGGATATATAGAAGCTTTGTGGTGCTCTAACAATTCTTAACACCGTGAAGAAACATCCAACTGGATTTTGGATGATGAGAAAGATACTTTCAAATTGATTCCACTAAGTTTTGGAATGATGAGAAAGATACTTTTGTAATACCTCAACACTGTCAACACGTTCGTAATCTAACCAATCCCAAACGATAAATCTTGATGTAGTATAATAAAAGTGTAACCCATTTGTTTTGTGATATTAGGTTATGTTTCACACCGATTAAATTGATCTAAACTAGTGGTATGTTATATAAGTTTCCCATCATTCAAAACATATCTTTTAGGATCAAGATGTGGAGGTCAAATCTTTGGATGAGGTGCAAGTGCTACCTGAGATTGAGTTATTGGAAGAAGACGATGAAGAAAACATTTTGGAGGAGGCCGATCAAAATCATGAGGAACATCGATCCGAAGAAGATCACGAGTCACCTATCAATAATGACAATGCTTCATTGGATAATGATAGTGATATTGATATGGAACCCCATCTTTTCATTGAGCTTCCATTAGATATAGACATTGATGAAGAAACACATATGGATTTGTTATAAGATGGGATAGATTCATGATCTTGACATTGTTTCCCTTCTCAAAAGTTTTCATTTTTTGCTCAAAACATTGTTCCAAGTATTTTGATCGACGTCTTTTTAAAACTATAATCGTTTTCTCTTTGTATATGCCATGTATAACTTAAATTCAGCACTCAACAAGTGTCTGAAATTTTATACAGTGAGAATAAAAACAGATTTTTTTTGTTATTTTTGCTGCTCAACATTAAAATTAGAGTATAGCAAAAATTTTGTTGTTATGCTTGTTGCTATAAGAAGTAGCAAGATTTCACTACCACGTTTGCTACCCACAGTTTGCTACCCACAATGATATTTTGCTATGGGCCAATGATTGAAATCCTTGACATCCCGATAAAATAAATGATGCTGAAATGCTGCTAGAAAACATTACTATGCTCCTAACATGTTGTAGTGACAACTGAATATTAGGAGTTACATGTGAGGATGACATGGAGAGAGATTGGTGGATTTAAGACACGTAAATGTAGACATATGTACAGGAGATCATGCCCATGTAAGAGACCCCTCTCCATGCGCTTAATTAACAAAAGTAAGAAGGACAAGGAGTTAATGGGTCTATAAAGGAGATCATCTCTAGATAAATAGTAGGATAGACTTAAGTAATGTAGTTGAAAAAAACATAAGAGATAGCTTTTAAACTTATCCAATTGTAGATCTAGATCTTTATTTTTTAAAAATTCATCGTAAATCATGTTTTTTAAAATATTTAATCCATTGAATGCACTCAAATGGCATTTTCACTTCGATTTGAGGATATGGAGGTCATGTGTGCTTGTAGAGGAGGCCATGCGAAGATATTCTATTAAACATCCCCACTAACCCTTTTATCTAGTATGTTATATAATATGAATTAATGCATGTGGAAAATCATAGCTCGGTATTTTTAACTCAAAGGTTTTATCTCGGTACATACACATACCCTTGTCGCTTGAACCTAATGACGAAATCATTTTTTAGTGAATGGTCAATTCCTTCTAACCATTGGAATGATCAAGTAATGTAGATAGCTTAACTTATGCAAAGCAAAAGTGTTTGGCGTAATTTAAAAAGGAGAACTAATATCCATGTCATTACCAATTTTTGCTTATTAGAGATTTGCTTCGAATCGAATACTCTAGTATTACTCATGAGAAACATTTTCCCAACTAGCTTTCTCGAGTAGTGGATCTTCAACAAGAATATTGGCTTATAGATTGTAATATGGAAATAATCATGGAGGGTATCTTTTAAATGTGCTGATTGAAACCTTGCAAAAGCGAAATCATGAAAAATTTTCATACATAGGAATTGATGTATATAGATAGTTCTCATCACATGAATGCATGAACATGGTGATCTTGATTGTGGTGACCCACAAATATGAATGACTATCCCCACCATCACTTTTTACACCTTATTGGGGCTTTTCTTCCACTTCAATGCAAAATATGTTTTTGAGCAATAACAAACCCAACTAGCTTTGTAAGCACAACCATATCAACTTTACTACGGAGATTTTAGGATCACCACCACTTGAATGGACTAATTTATCTTTGTGAAAGCGAATCTTGAATTGATTCCAAGCATGAGAATGGTAAATAAATATATTTTCTAAAATATTAGTGCTAAATAGTGCACCTACAAGGATCCTAATCTACACCCAAATATTCCATAGATTGACACTAAAATAGTGCATAAGAAACAAAGCGGTGTTTGTGTCATTCTGTGATGTTTGGAGAATTTTAAGAAATGATAAACATGACTTTATTTCCCTTGATATCGTCCATTTGAAAGAGGTGTTTAAACTACCAAAAATGATCAGAATCCCTTCACGTGTGAAAAGGTGTTTAAGATGTAAAAAATGACTAAATTTGATGCCTTCAAAGCTCAAAATTCTTGAATCTAAATTAATGTAGTTAACACTCCTGGAGTATCGAAAACACATCATAAAGATTAACTTGTGCAAAACTCATGGAGTAAACTGTAGCTCGATAGCTAGCTCTTATTTCAAAGCACTTCTTGAAGGAGGCTACATGTTTGGGTGGTTAGTAAGGTGGTGATGGCCAGTAGGGCTTGTTACCGTAGGGAGGCGGCATTTTGTGGGGGGGTGATTTGTGGTGAGGAGAGGGGGCAGTGGGGGGCGTGAGGAGGGGAGGCGACTCGGGAGTGTAAGCTGGTGGTGGAGGGGTGTAGCCAACGGGTGGGGGTTTCATCATGTGCGGGAAGCCGGGGGGTGGTTTGTAATGGGGTGGTGTGTGCTCGGGAATTAGGGGGGGTTTTGTGTAAGCTGGAGGCGGGGATTCATGGTAGCCGGCTAGCAGTGGTGAAGCCAAGGAGGCCAGCACCAACAGCACCAGCGCCTGCAGCAATGCTAGCCTACCCATTGTTGTTGTTTGAGAGCTTGATGTTGCAGGAAAGCTGCCTTTTACCCCAACAAAACGGTGCTTTTTATAGGAGGCAAGAGGGTGCGAAGAGTCTTGAGAAGGAAGAACGACTTTTCTTCACCGGTGTTGCGCCTTTCCGCGTCGAGACGAAACCCTTGCTTTCGCTTCCACCATTGAAAATCCTCTCCTCTTTCTTCAAAACGGCGCATTTGACATCCTGCGATGTAACGTACTAGGAGCTACCACGCTTGAAAAGTATCAAATCTTTTTAAGGAATTATCAAGCTAAGAAGGTAATATACCTCAGCCAGCTATGTCACCAATAACGGATCGTTGCATCCTCTCTCTCTCTCTCCTATATATATATATGTCTCTCCCCCTCCCTCCCTCTCTCTCTCTCTCTCTCTCTCTCTCATCTCACAAGTGCCAATGAAAATGTCATAGAGAGAGGAATCCAATGCCTTTTCTTCACCGATGTTGCGCCTTTCTGTGCCTTGCTTATTGGCTTTCGCTTCCACCATTGAAAACTCTCGCCTCTTTCTTCAAAACAGTGCATTTGACATCATCATGCAATGTAACATAGCAGCATCTACCACGCTTGAAGAGACTTGGTCTGACTACACTAATAAAAATGTGCCTAAATATTTAAGAAAAATATCAAATCATTGAGTAATTATGGAGATGCGTCCTATTCTGCATCTAACAGATCCATTTTAATCCATAATGTTAGATCCTACTCTTCCTTTGGGGTGGAGGCAGAGGAATCCAGATAAGTTATGTGCCATTATCACTAGCATCATTGTTCCTCAAGGCTTGCGGGGAATCCATCCCAGTAGTGGTGCAGAACAATGCCAAATACCCATAGGAGTCATTTCTTTTATTTCTAGCAATAGCAATGAAGGCACTAAGAATTCGTTACATTGTGTCTTTCATGTGCTAGACATCAAGAGGGAAGTTTCATCTAGTATAGACATAAATAATCGTGGCTTGAATGTTCTCTCCATAAGGGTAGTGTAGTCATCATAGATGCCAATGAAAATATCGTAGTTGAGAGAGGAATCCAACGTAACAATTTGTATGAGTTGGTGGCTTTTACAGGCTAAGTGGGTGATGGGATAACCAAGTGATGGTATGAAAGATATGTGCACCTACATTTTCTATTCTTTAAAAGGATGCAAGGGATGTGGCACATCTACAAGCATTGTTTGAGATGTCAGATATATGTGAAGCTTACACGATGGGCAAGTAGCATTAGCATGCACATTTCCAAAAGAAACCAAGATTCTCAATTATGTAAAGTCTCTTTTAGAGATTTTCCATGCAGATGGGCAAGCAATATCAGCATGCACATTTCCATAAGAAATCGAGAATTGTGCAAAGGCTTCTTTAGAGCTTGTCCATGCACATGTTTGTGGTAAAATGCCAACAACTGAATTTCCTACTTTTTGTTACAAATCGATAACTTTAGTAGGATGACGTTGGTGTATTTTCTCTGAGATATATTGAAGCTTCTCAAAAACTTAAACTGTGGCATGGTTTGGTAGAGATAGAAAGAGGCTAAAGAAATTTCAAAAAGATTGAAGATGAGTATTCACATCTGTTGGTGAGCTCAATGCCTACTCCAAGGGGCATGAGATCAAGACAAATTTGAGAGCTACTCATACTCTCCAACAAAATAGTGTTATAAAGTGCAAGAATTGCACAATTGTGGCACAATTATGGAGATTGCGTGGAGTATGCTTGAAGGGAAAAGAATTATTATTTTTTGTTAAGATATTGAGCTCAACTAGTGCAGATATTGGTGAAATGCGAGGATGTGAGCTCCGCTCTTATTCCAGTGGCATGGTTGGTGAGATTATCGGTTATATGTTGCTAGTGGTTTATATGTTATGTAACAGCCACTTTGGTGTCCATGTTGTTTAGAGCTAGGAAAGCTACTTTACCCCAATAAAATAGTGCTTTTTATAGGAACGAAGAGGGTGAGAACAGTACTTAGGAAGAACAACTTTTCTTCACTGGTGTTGCGCCTTTCTCCGCATCGAGATGAAATCGTTGCTTATTCCCTTTCACTTCCACCATTAAAAAAAGGCTCCTCTTTCTTCAAAACGATGCATTTGACATCCTCTTTCTTCAAAAATGATGCATTTGACATCCTGCAATGTAACATAGTAGGAGCTACCATGCTTGAGGAGTCTTGAGCTATGACTACCATGACGTATAATCGACTTCTCGTTCTTCAAAATGATGCATTTGACATCCTACGATGTAACGTAGTAGGAGCTACCATGCTTGAAGAGTCTTGGGCTATGCCTACCTTGACTTAAAACTAACTAAAATATGTCCAAATATTTAAGAAAAATATCAAATCATTAAGTAATTATCAAGCTAAGAAGTTAATATAGCTCAGCTATGTAACTATACAATTTCTAATCTAAAGAGGTGACCAGTAATGGATCATTTTATCCTCTCTCTCCTCTATATAGATACACATAAACACACACACACACATAAACAAACACACACGCATAAACACACACACACACACACACACACACACACACACATACACACATGCATACAATACACATATATACCCTTGCACCTAGGGCATAAATACACCTTGAGTGCATGGACACAATAATTGAGATAAGGAGAGTAGAATCTAGCTAACTCTACTCCTTGATTTCATTGTGCAAGTTTAGTATGTTAGTTCGAGAGAATCTATGATAATGTAGTCCAAGATAACATGTAAAATTTGGGATTAATACTTGTGATACTTCATAATTTCGTATAAATATTTTTCATGAATTTTTGTTGTAAAAAGTGTGTAGAATGTTTTGTTAGGACATGTAACGTGTTTTGACAAAGTTTTGTGTTGCAGGAAATTTTTGGTTTTGGTCATTTTCAGGTAGTCATTTTTGTGGGTGATTTTTTATTAGGTTAGAGCTGGAATTCGGCGAAGTTTTTTATGAGAGAGTTTTTCTGTTTTGTACATATAAAATTTTTACTCAAGTGAAATCTTTATAATTCACATTATTTCACATCCGTTTGGTGACTACAAAGTGGGTTTTAAGTGGTTTTATGCTAAAAATGTTCCTAGATTTTCATGTCGAGACATTACAGGTCCTAAACAAAGGTCAAGAATAAAGATTTAACCTCGGATGAAGAGATACAAAGTCGAAGAGGAGGATGGAATGTTCGAGATGAGATATTGAGCATCCTCATCGAAGCACCGAGGTGCGAATGGCGCAACATGGAAAAGTGCTATTTTCCCAGTGTTTTAAAAAAAACGTAATCTCATGGGAATGTTGACCGTGTATGAAGAAATCTTCCTCAACATGTTTTTTTCAAAAAGGGCAACATCGCCAAAAATATGGCATGCGGATCGAGAAATATCCACAAGGGCTACTTTTGGCTTTTGGACACATGAAGAAGAGGAATACACCGAAAATCGAAGAAAAGATTAAGAGTGCGAGTGCAAGTGCGTATGCAAGTGTGAGTGCGAGATTTCCATGAGTGAGAGTGCGAGTGAGATAGCTCGGGGGTGGTAGGGTGGTTTGAACTCTTTTCTTCAAGAGTGCTTCATGTCAGATTGTTGTAAGATTTCTTGATTATATAAATAATTTTTCTCTTTCTACCTCAAAAATTTGTGCCAAATTCTTTTTTCTTGAATTGTATTGTAATTATTGAGTGGGAGCGTCTCAATACTTGAGCTCCTTGTGTAAGTTTACTATATGAGTCCTAGACAACCTACTATCATATGCTTATAAACCTCTAAGAGTTAATCCTTGGAGCACCTTTAGGATTTGGATCTAATAGCTTACATAAGGTAAATCCTACCTTGAACTAAATCCATTATGCAAGTCTAGAAAACGAGGTGGGCACTATTCCATATGTAAAGACGTGTGTTTAAAGGTGGAGTAAATGGGGATTCCATTATTTTTCATTTAGACACAGAGAAACATAAATAAATAAAGAGAGGAGAGTGAGTGAGGATTACATATGTGTGTTTGTGTGTGTGTGTGTGGTCTTTTGTACTTTTTAAAAGGACAAAAATCATATTACCACTTTTGATTTCTGAAGGAAAATGTTTTAATCATTTAATAAATATCCTACTCCAACTATAACAAGAGAAACCTATTATTTTTCGCTTTAAAAATTTGTGCCAAATTCTATTTTCTTGAATTGTATTGTGATTATTGAGTGGGATCGTCTCAATACTTGAGCTCATTATGTAAGTTTACTATATGAGTCCTAGACAACCTACTATCATATGCTTATGAACCTCTAAGAGTTGATCCTTGGAGCACCTTTAGGATTTGAATCTAATATCTTACATAAGGTAAATCCTACCTTTAGGATCGTTGCATCCTCTCTCTCTCTCCTATATATATATATATATATATATACACACACACACACAATACACTTAATGTCTCTCCCTCTTTCTCTTTCTCTCTCTCTCTCTCTCTCTCTCTCTCTCTCATCAAGTGCCAATGAAAATGTCATAGAGAGAGGAATCCAATGCCTTTTCTTCACCGGTGTTGCGCCTTTCTCTGGCTTGCTTATTGGCTTTCGCTTCCACCATTGAAAACTCTCGCCTCTTTCTTCAAAACAGTGCATTTGACATCATGCAATGTAACATAGGAGCATCTACCACGCTTGAAGAAACTTGGTTTGACTACACTAATGAAAATGTGCCTAAATATTTAAAAAAAAAATCAAATCATTGAGTAATTATGAAGATGCGTCCTATTCTACATCTAACAGATCCATTTTAATCCATAATGTCAGATCCTACTCTTCCTTTGGGGTGGAGGCAGAGGAATCTAGATAAGTTATGTGCCATTATCACCAGCATCATTGTTTCTCAAGGCTTGCGGGGAATCCATCCTAGTAGTGGTGCAGAACAATGCCAAATGCCCATACGAGTCATTTCTTTTATTTCTAGCAATAGCAATGAAGGCACTATGAATTAGTTACCTTCTGTCCTTCATGTGCTACACATCAAGAGGGATGTTTTATCCAATATAGACATAAATGATCGTGGCTTGAATGTTTTCTCCATAAGGGTAGTGTAGTCATCATTGTGAGATCCCTGTTCCCACCGAGCAACGAATTCAGGATACTGGCAGTGGAAGTAGCACTTCTCGCGCGGGACAGGGGTCCCACATTCGGGGCCTCACCCACGGATATCCGGATAAGAGACTAATCCGTCGGTTGTTCCAAAACCGAACCCGAAAAAACTTCCTTTACCAGAAAGCACGGGTGATTCCACCAGGAAAACTTTTTACTCTAACGTAGTCAAGATCATTTCTGATCAAGCTGATCCAATTGCACCTATAAAGGTACTCATTCGGATCAAGGAAGAAACTTGCACTTGGATCATTGGAATCAACGCTTTTTTCCCCATCAAGAGGCACAGCCGTTGATTCCTATCCATAGAACAATTACTATCTGGGATTTACTTTGTCTATCATAATAACATAAATTGAGTCTCGATTTACAGATCCATCAGTCTAGCCTAACCCCATCCGCCGATCCCATGGGTTAGCCAACCGCCCAACCACTGTAGTGATGGGATCCAATTTGGAATTTGGTTAGGTTTTGTCCCGGGTACCAAGGAAAAGAGTTCCAAGGCCCCCTAGCCGGAAGTTCATGCAAACATAAAATTAGGCACACCACTTACACACCCAATATGAAATTGCCTTTTTCTTAGCATCAGCTAACTTTAAAAACAATCCTTCATCAGAGTATCTATGGCATCATTGGCAACTAGAACGCTCACCACCTGTCCACTCAGGGGCCTTTTCAATAGTTCCTAGCCCATAATACTCGGCAATATAATCACTTATAAAAATCAAGATGGACTCTCGTTGAAGATCAGCAAGATCAACCAACAGATCCATAAAAAGAGCCATGGACTCATCCATTGAAGACCAGCAAGGTCAATCAACCAGATCCATGCCCGGTTTCAAAAAAACAACTCTTACTCCTTGTTCCAATATCTTCCTCGACGCACGCGTGGGTATCCTAGGCGACCCAGAGCCCGAGCACCGTATGGTCAGCACCCTCTAGGATCCTTCGCAGGTGACCTAGCGCTTCACTCATAGGCCGCTTCCTTGGTCCCTCATCCACCGTACCGGAAGCTCACCGTTTTAATCGAACCGAGGCTGGTCAAGACCTCGACCGACTTTGCTACGCGAGACGTCCTCCATTGACTCTTCGTCAGCAGTTGCAACTTTATCAGTTAGGTCTCCACGACCTTAATCACAAGACGGTCAAAATGCTTCCCCAGCATTCTTGACATAAAACAGCCATTTACAAACAGCATTTACAAACAGTTTACAAATACAGTTTCTATATTAACTCTCATTTTTTCACATTATCCCTCATTAATCCACATTACTTATTCCACATTCCATTTATATGTGTACTCATCCAATCACCTCATTTTCCATCTCTTCACTTCAGATTCCTTCACATCACATATCCTTCCTTCACATATCATATATTCACATCCATACATCCATATCCACATCCACATTCACATCCATACATCCACATCTACATACTTATCTCCATTTTCACACTATGAGATCCCTGTTCCCACCGAGCAACGAATTCAGGATACTGGCAGCGGAAGTAGCACTTCTCGTGCGCGGGACAGGGGTCCCACATTCGGGGCCTCACCCACGGATATCCAGATAAGAGACTAATCCATCGGTTGTTCCAAAACCGAACCCGGAAAAACTTCCTTTACCAGAAAGCACGGGTGATTCCACCAGGAAAACTTTTTACTCTAACGTAGTCAAGATCATTTCTGATCAAGCTGATCCAATTGCACCTATAAAGGTACTCGTTTGGATCAAGGAAGAAACTTGCACTTGGATCATTGGAATCAACATTTTTTTCCCCATCAAGAGGCACTGCCGTTGATTCCTATCCATAGAACAATTACTATCCGGGATTTACTTTGTCTATCATAATAACATAAATTGAGTCTCGATTTACGGATCCATCAGTCCAACCTAACCCCATCCGATCCCATGGGTTAGCCAACCGCCCAACCACTGTAGTGATGGGATCCAATTTGGAATTTGGTTAGGTTTTGTCCCGGGTACCAAGGAAAAGAGTTCCAAGGCCCCCTAGCCGGAAGTTCATGCAAACATAAAATTAGGCACACCACTTACACACCCAATATGAAATTGCCTTTTTCTTAGCATCAGCTAACTTTAAAAACAATCCTTTAATGAAACCATAGTACCACTAATCACAGTCTTCCAAATTATCCGGTTGATTCTCCATCATTCCTTCATCAGAGTATCTATGGCATCATTGGCAACTAGAACGCTCACCACCTGTCCACTCAGGGGCCTTTTCAATAGTTCCTAGCCCATAATACTCGACAATATAATCACTTATAAAAATCAAGATGGACTCTCGTTGAAGATCAGCAAGATCAACCAACAGATCCATAAAAAGAGCCATGGACTCATCCATTGAAGACCAGCAAGGTCAATCAACTAGATCCATGCCCGGTTTCAGAAAAACAACTCTTACTCCTTATTCCAATATCTTCCTCGACGCACGCGTGGGTATCCTAGGCGACCCAGAGCCCGAGCACCGTATGGTCAGCACCCTGTAGGATCCTTCGCAGGTGACCTAGCGCTTCACTCATAGGCCGCTTCCTTGGTCCCTCATCCACCGTACCGGAAGCTCACCATTTTAATCGAACCGAGGTTGGTCAAGACCTCGGCCGACTTTGCTACGCGAGACGTCCTCCATTGACTCTCCGTCAGCAGTTGCAACTTTATCAGTTAGGTCTCCACGACCTTAATCACAAGACGGTCAAAATGCTTCCCCAGCATTCTTGACATAAAACAGCCATTTACAAACAGTTTACAAATACAGTTTCTATATTAACTCTCATTTTTCCACATTATTCCTCATTAATCCACATTACTTATTTCACATTCCATTTATATGTGTACTCATCCAATCACCTCATTTTCCATCTCTTCACTTCAGATTCCTTCACATCACATATCCTTCCTTCACATATCATATATTCACATCCATACATCCACATCCACATCCACATCCACATTCACATCCATACATCCACATCTACATACTTATCTCCATTTTCACATCCTCATTTATACATCCACATCCCATATCCACATTCATACATACACATCCATATCCACATCCACATGCATACATCCATTATCACGTCCTCATTCATACCTCTATGCATGAATTTCAATTAAGCTAAAAGTAACTCTTTTATAATAAAATATTAATCTCTTATGCATACCTCTATGCATGAAATTCAATTATGCATAATATAAAAATTGTTGAACCAACGTGAGAGAGAGAGAGAGACGTGTCATATGCATCCCCAAAGGTGTGTGGAATACACACAATAGATGAGTATATATAGAGGAGATCCTGGGACTATATATAGAGACATTCTATATATAGCCAACACCCCCGCTCAAAGAAGGGTCTCTAACTGTGGATGAAAAAACCCTTGGGGGCTCAAGGGAAAAACCCACAGCTCTATATACACCTACCGCTATATTCAATTATTTTATAGTTACAAAGTATTATTCAAAGGAGCTACATCACTCCCATATATACAATAGCCATGAAAGCTGCAAAGGAGCTACATCACTCCCATATATACAATATCCATGAAGGAGCTACATCACTCCCATATATACTTCATCACTCTTATGTGTACAATAGCCATGAAGGCTTTGAAGGTCATCCATCTTCATGTTGTCTTGATCCATTCATGTAGGTTGGGTGCGAGTCTATCTTCGTGACGATGCCAAATAATATTTTTGTAGTCTCTTCTCTAAATTGAAGCTCAACAATATCCAAATACAATCTTGATCCATAAACCCTGTAATATGGAAGAAGTCTCCATAACAAATGGAAAACCATAATTTTGTTATAGAAATATGAGATGTACACGAAAAGATATACATAAAGAAATAGGCATAAAGGTATCTATTATATGGTTGCTTAGGAATATAGTCCATCCGCAAGGACATGCATGGCAATGTCAACTTGTGGAAGATCATCCAATCAATGGCAAATGAACTAGATTTGGTAAGAGAATCTGGTTACTTGGAGAAGTTGACTTGGAAGATTGACCTGTCAATAAACACTAAAATAGAAAATGACACTAGTTAGTAAGGATATCATGGAAAGCTAGAATCATATCTTTGCCATGGGAAAAATCTATGACATAAGATCAAACCTCCAATATTATGAGTCAAGATAATGAGACAACTATAACTTGGATCAAACCTCCAAGATGACATGATATGAAAGTAAACCTCATAAGATGACATGACGAGAAATCAAACCTCTGACATGAAACAACAATTAGGATGTAGACAGCTCTGACAGGACGAAAAAGTCTGACATGACGTACTTGAAAGTAAACCTCATAAGATGATAGGCCGAGAAATCAAACGTGTGACATTCACAATTAAGATAGTAAACCTCATAAGATGACGGAACGAGAAATCAAACCTTTGACATCCGTAGGCAGTATGTAGCCAGGATGACATGATGTGAACATAAACCTCATAAGCTGATAGGACGAGAAATCAAACCTCTCGGGAAATATGCTCGACGGAATTTCTTGTTAGTTGCCATAGATTGAATTCCAAGACTTGACCACCATTATAGCCATTTAGACCTGCATGGTTGCATTGTCAACCACAAAAGACATTTATAGACTTAAATAAATCTAGTCAATCTGATGAGCCAAAGCCAAGGCACGGTGCATCCAATGACCATGGCATCATGGTAACAATCCATGGAAACGTAGTCAACCATCATTCACGAAACATGTAACCATCATCACGGAACAACACCATGGCATCATGGATAAAATCCATGGAAACACAATCAACCAACATAGATTAGCCAAATGAACCAACATCAACGAAACATGTAGCTTGGAATGACCAACATCAACAAAACATGTAGCTTGGAATGACCAACATCAACAAAACATATAGCTTGGAATGACCAACATCAACAAAACATATAACCATCATCATGGAACAACGATCCATGGAAACATAGTCAACCATCATCGATGAAACATGTAACCATCATCACGGAACAACACCATGGCATCATGGATTGTAGTGAGTGAATTACATCAATGCAATGAACACATATACATATATCGATAAAAAGTGTAACCATCACCACCATGGCATCATACCAAGACACCAAAATTACAAACTCACCAAACCTGTCAGAATCACCGAGGCTTGCATGCTTAAAATAATAATTGTCAAGTCCGTGAGACTAGTTGTAATGTAACAAGCAAAGGTAGAACACATGGCATCTTTAACTAGTAGTAACAGCATGCTAAGCATCAATAAAGTCCTCTTTACGCACAAGACGAACTTCCTCGAAGCCATAGAAAGAACAAATACACAACTTCCTTGTGAGAACAATCAAACGAGAGATCAACATCACCGCCGCCGAGATAAAAGGATAATGAGATCATCACCAAGATGACCATGAGCAAGTAACTATAACGATTCTGAAGTCATAAGATAAAACAATCAGATCATCACCGAGATGACCATGAGCAAGTAACTATAACGATTCCTAAGTCATGAGTTAAAACGATCAGATCATCACCGAGATGACCATGAGAAAGTAACTGTAACGATTCTGAAGTCATAAGATTTAAAATGATCAGATCATCACCGAGATGACCATGAGAAAGTAACTGTAACGATTTAGAAGTCATAAGATAAAACAATCAGATCATCACCGAGGCAGGATGAACAAAATCCATATACATATCATCAGCAGTTGATCGAAAGGAAAGGCATAATTACCATCATGTGATAATACCTTGGATTGTCAATAAATACATTATGAACGTCCAAGCTTAATCATGTGATTCGTGTAGCTAGCACAGACCATGGCATAAGTCACGATCAATGTAAGGCAAGGCCATCGAAGACCCTGACCATAATCATCGCCCCGGCCAAGTCCACGACATAGAGTGGGAGACAGCGATGGAAGAGAAGATGAACGAGCAGGCGATGGGGCAACGAGCACACTCCCAACAAAGGGATGCAAAGGCGCGCCAAACACCCACGCACTACGGGTCCGGCGGAAAAGATGCATGGAAGGATAAGTTTTACAATATCACCATGTCGCGGCCAGAGAAGACAGTTTTTAACAAAACGGTCCTACATTTCAATGAAAGATACTTCAATAAACATTCCGGCTTCAGCCGTTCAATACCTCGTCTGATGTATTCCGGGCCATCAGGTAGATAAGGGACCTCAATCCTTGCTCAAGGAGACATCTTCTCTTATCATTCCAGGGAACCTCAACCTCAGCTAGGGAGATCTAGCTCCTGGTTCCCAAGGGACCTCTACCTTAACTAGGGAGTTCTGGCTCTTGGGGAGACTCGGATACCCTCCGAACCTCAGTTGGGACCTAGAACCCAACCTCTCTTTAAAGCTACCCGCAACTGAAGAGGAACCTAGGGACCCCCAGACCTTCATCTTAAGACACGGGAAAGATTCATAGCCCTTCTAAATTTCCCCGCTCCTCCGAAGCTGTGATCTAGCACTAGGTGGGCACCACAACACCATCGGTCTCATAGCCCAGGGAGTACCGACGACAGCTCATCCACTCGTGACCTAACCGGACACATACAGAGTGGGAAACAAGGTACGGGAGTAGGGATTCAACCCGCACCAAAAAGTAATCAAACTGCCCGAAATACCTGGGTATCCTCGGCTCGCAGCCGTCAATTCAAATACCTTAATCAACTGGACAACAAGACTCATCCATAACTTCTCATAATTGACAGTTCATAACTTTGCCATACAAACTTTGATCAAACAATTTGTGCAAAATCATTATGTGGTGCGAATGCGTACAAACACATGCCAATTTCTTTGATCGGACACCACCGATCTTAGTTTCCAGATACATTCACTAGGATGGGAAATAGCCTCTAATTCTAGGTCTTACATGAATGCATTAACTGATTTAGTTAACTTGAAGTACTGGAACCTGGTAAGCTTCTTCCTGAGGCTTTAGAGCCTGTAGCTGTGAGATCCCCCTGTTCCCACCGAGCAACAGATTCGGGTACTAGCAGCGGAAGTAGCACTTCTCGCACGGGACAGGGGTCCCACATTCGGGGCCTCGTCCACGGATATCCGGACAAGAGACTAATCCGTCGGTTTTTCCAAAACCGAACCCGGAAAAAACTTCCCTTACCCGGAAAGCACGGGCGATTCCACCAGGATAATTTTTTACTCTAACGTAGTCAAGATCATTACTGATCACGCTGATCCAACTGCACCTATAAAGATACTCGGTCGGATCAAGGAAGAAACTTGCACTTGGATCATTGGGATCAACGCTTTTTTCCCCATCAAGAGGCACAGCCGTTGATTCCTATCCATAGAACAATTACTATCCGGGACTTACTTCATCTATCGTAATAACAGAAATTGAGTCTCGGTTTACGGATCCATCAGTCCAGCCTAACCCCATCCGATCCCATGGGTTAGCCAACCGCCCAACCACTGTAGTGATGGGATCCAATTTGGAATTTGGTTAGGTTTTGTCCCGGGTACCAAGGAAAAGAGTTCCAAGGCCCCCTAGCCGGAAGTTCATGCAAACATAAAACTAGCCACACCACTTACACACCCAATATGAAATTGCCTTTTTCTTAGCATCAGCTAACTTTAAAACAATCCTTTAATGAAACCATAGTACCACTGATCACAATCTCCCAATTTATCCAGTTGATTCATAATTTCCCATCATTCCTTCATCAGAGTATCTATGGCATCATTGGCAACTAGAACGCTCACCACCTGTCCACACAGAGGCCGTTTCCATAGTTCCTAGCCCATAATACTCGGCAATATAATCACTTATCAAGATGGACTCTCGTTGAAGATCAGCAAGATCAACCAACAGATCCATATAAAAGAGCCATGGACTCATCCGTTGAGGACCAGCAAGGTCAGTCAACCAGATCCATGCCCGGTTTCACAAAACAACTCTTACTCCTTGTTCCAATATCTTCCTCGACGCACGCGTGGGTATCCTAGGCGACCCAGAGCCCGAGCACCGTATGGTCAGCACCCTCTAGGATCCTTCGCAGGTGACCTAGCGCTTCACTCATAGGCCGCTTCCTTGGTCCCTCATCCACCGTACCGGAAGCTCACCATTTTAATCGAACCGAGGCTGGTCAAGACCTCGGTCGACCTTGCTACGCGAGACGTCCTCCATTGACTCTCCGTCAGCAGTTGCAACTTTATCAGTTAGGTCTCCACGACTTTAATCACAAGACGGTCAAAATGCTTCCCCAGCATTCTTGACATAAAACAGCCATTTACAAACAGCATTTACAAACAGTTTACAAATACAGTTTCTATATTAACTCTCATTTTTCCACATTATCCCTCATTAATCCACATTACTTATTCCACATTCCATGTATATGTGTACTCATCCAATCACCTCCTTTTCCATCTCTTCACTTCAGATTCCTTCACATCACGTATCATATATTCACATCCATATCCACATCCATACATCCACATCCACATCCACATTCACATCCATACATCCACATCTACATGCTTATCTCCATTTTCACATCCTCATTTATACATCCACATCCCATATCCACATTCATACATACACATCCATATCCACATCCACATCCACATCCACATTCACATCCACGCATCTACATCTACATGCTTACCTCCATTTTCACATCCTCATTTATACATCCACATCCCATATCCACATTCATACATACACATCCATACATCCACATCTACATCCACATACATACATACATCCACATCCACATTCCACATTCACATCTATACATCCACATCTACATTCACATTCACATACATCCACATCCACATTCCCATACATCCACATCTATACATCCACATTCCACATTCACATCTACATTCACATTCACATACATCCACATCTACATTCACATTCACATACATCCACATCCCCATTCCCATTCACATCTATACATCCACATCTACATCCACATACATACATACATCCACATCCACATTCCACATTCACATCTATACATCCACATCTACATCCACATTCACATACATCCACATCCACATTTCCATTCACATCTATACATCCACATCCATTCACATCTATACATCCACATTTACATCTATGCATATACATCTTCATGCATATATCCATTTTCATGTTCATACATCCACACTCCCATCGCCATATCCACACATCCTCATACATACATCCATTTTCACATTCCCATTTATATAACCCCATATACCTTCACATCTAATCTCTTACATCACATCCATTCTCGCCCTATCACAACCCATATACATCTTATCCTATCACATACACTTCTTACCTCATCCCCCCATACACATCTTAATTCATCTTATCACATCCTAACTTATTTCATAAGCATCTTATCACCTCTTATCACACCTCTTATCACATCCTATCACTTTCCATACGCATCTTATCAATTCTTATCACATCTCATACACCTCTTATCACATCTTATCACATTTCATATCTTTTTTTTTTTAAAAAGAGAATTCTTTTATTTGATATAAGATTCTCTACACATTTATTTATACATAAATTCCATTTAAGGAGACTAACACTTTCGAAATTAAAATCAATCTTTTATGCATCTTCTTATGCATGATTTCAATTTGGTAGGGAATTATACTTTTAGAATGAAAGAATTTCTCTTATGCATCTAAGTTAAGCATAAAATCTAATTATGAGGAAAATCATACTTTTAGTATAAAAAGAATATCTTTTATGCATACCTATATGCATGAAATCCAATATGATAAAAGTAACACTTTTGATATAAAAATTTTTCCTTTATGCATACTTCTATGCATGAAAATTAAAAATGATAAAAGTAACACTTTTGATATAAAAATTTTCCTTTATGCATACTTCTATGCATGAAAATTAAAAATGATAAAAGTAACACTTTTGATATAAAAATTTTCCTTTATGCATACTTTTATGCATGAAAATAAAAATGGTAAAAATAACACTTTTGATATAAAAATTTATCCTTTATGCATAATATTAAAATTCAATTTCTCCATGATTATAATGAAATTCTTTCAATTAATCTAGGATGATGATTCCTAGAATATGGTAGGAAGTCCTCTTTTTATGCTTTGAATGAAAATTTTTTATGCATAATTTTTATAAAAATTTTGCCATAGCTCCGCTGCTATGACTGATAAATCTCAATTTTTCTAAGGGATAAAGCTTATCATTAAGGAATAATTAAAATGATTCTCTAATTGGATCCTTAATCCATAATGGATTGAATCATCAATATACATAAACTAAAAGCATAAGAAAAAGCCATTAATTTGGCCTCAAGCATAGCTTAATCTTGGGTTAAGGAAAAGCTTTATGAAAAGCTTGATTTGGATTGAGAATGGGTCATGAGTATGACCATTTCTTGAGTGAGAGAGAGAATTTACATAAGAATCATTAGAATTTAAACATAAATGAAAATTAACTTCAATAGCATTTATTAAATTATGTAACTCTTCACTACTATTCAAACTTCAATAGCATTTAAAAAAAACCATACCAATTAAACTTCTCAAGCTTGAGAGGGGTTGAGAAGAGAGAAACATTGAGAAATTATAGAAAGATGAATATTCACTAATTACCTTACAACTTGCTTGATTCTTTGTTCACGGTAGAGGCCCCCAACCAATCAATTGGTTAAGTATGTTGATGGAGCCACTAATGGGGATTGAAGAAAGAGGGAAGCTCCAAAAACTAGTGAATTATTAAATGAATTCACAGTTTCTGGCTTAGGTGGAGTAGAGTAACGATGCATAAACACTATATATTTTTCAACAAGGGGGAGGCTTCTATTTATAGGAAAAATTGAGCTCCTAACCAAACAAACTGATTCTAGAATTTTCTAAATCAGTTTGGTCAATATTTGACCATTTTTAGGTCAGTTAAGCTAACTTTTTGGAACTAGACTTAAATGAGGAGAGAGGAGAGATGAAATATCTCAATTTTTATGAGTTTAAAACTCATTCAAGCATGTGAAATATGCACCTCCTTTAAAGAACTCCCTTTCCTTACATATGTCATAATTTTAATATTGCTCATAGTTTTTTACTAATAAACCTTGTACATTTTCAACTCTTCATCTTATGTGAAATATGCACCTCCTTTAAAGAACTCCCCTTCCTTACATATGTCATACTTTTAATATTGCTCATAATTTTTTTATTAATAAACCTTGTACATTTTCAACTCTTCATCTTATGTGAAATATGCACCTCCTTTAAAGAACTCCCCTTCCTTACATATGTCATACTTTTAATATTGCTCATAATTTTTTTACTAATAAACCTTGTACATTTTCAACTCTTCATCTTATGTGAAATATGCACCTCCTTTAAAGAATTCCCCTTCCTTACATATGTCATATTTTTAATATTGCTCATAGTTTTTTACTAATAAACCTTGTACATTTTCAACTCTTCACCTCATGTGAGCATTTACTCATTTTTGGGTATTTTCTTTTTACAAGTTGGATTTATCTCCTCCCTACACATGGATTGATGCTATTGGTCCATAGGAACCTTAATTGGACCATAGTCTAAAGATTTCTGAAAATCTAGACCCTTAGGCTAAGGTTCTTTATAGCTATTTTCAATTAATTCCAATTGCACATTGGAAAATTCTTTTTGAATTTCTGTTTCAGGGGAACTCATCTGAATTAGAAGAGATATTTTTCTATCCAAAAATATTCAAAATCTGAATATTCTCTCTCTAGAATATTTTTCTCTCTCTAGGCTAAAACAGATAGAAACAAGGTCTTTATATTTCTGAAGAGGGATTGATTACAGGGAAAGATACTAGACATCAAAAAGGGGGTGGGGGAGGAATCTTACATTCTACCCCACTTAAAAAATGCGAGATGTCCTCATCTCGCAAAGTGGGATAATTTCGCAAGATGCACGAATATGAGACTTAGAGAAAAATTTTAATCAAGATTAACCACCAAGAAACGTCTTAAAGAGAGCAAGATTTAAATTAAGAACAAGATTTAAACTTTATTCATTCTCGGAACTTATACAGTAAAGATAGAAGAACTCTTTACACTTCCATAAGCCCGTCCATCATATGATCACAAAAGCAGTCCTCACAAGCTGCACAAGTATAAGGTAACTCATCTATGGGAATAATTCTGTTGGTTATTGCTGCACCTATCTCAGTGGTATGAGGTGATCTAACAAAAGGACCTCTGAGAGGCAAGCCAAAAACGGGATAAAGGCATATCTTCTCATGAGGAAGAAAACATGCCAGTAAGAAGACCCGCTCAGAAAACCCAAGATGCCTTGATCTCATGACACAGTAATATCGGGGACCCAAACCCAAAGCTTCAATAACCATGGCCAAGCGGACATTGTTACGAAAGTGCTGCTGACCCCAAGGTGTTACCCTAGTTATGTTTTGATAGGTCCGCCATTTGGTTTGCGCTACAGAAGTTCCCAAGTGAGGGAAAAGTGAGCGCTCATACTGCTCTATAAAATCCTTCTTCACAGATTCACTTGCGTCTTGAAGGTGAGGAATCATTATGGATAAAACTAGTTCTTGTTGCCAAGCCATGAAGGAGATTAAGAAAGAAAGGAGATCGATGGAAGTAAGATTACTGTGAGCGACAAGTAAAAGTTACGACTTATATAAAGGAAGGAGCTAGCGTAACTTAGAAGCCAACGGTAACTTGCCACTGAAGTTTTACCGTCTTTCCATGATTTGGGTTTGACACATTTTTCTATAGAAGGCATTAAGAATTTTTAGATGAAGAGATAAAAGAAGCTTGTAGGCTAAGTCACCTACTTTCATTGAATTCAGATATAAGGCTCACAATATCTGGGGGATAACTTCATATACTCCCCAAGAGATAAAGAACTTCTTTTGGGCCGTACTCGAATGAAGACCAAAACCTTGATATCCAAAACATCGATTCTCACTTCTGAACTCATTGTTCTGAATCCTTAAAACAGGTGGGACTCTTGAGAAGTATTCTAGGAAAAGGGTCTTCCTTTGTTAAACAGAACTTTCTTTTATTTTAGAGAGGGAATAATTATAAGATCAGAAAGGGAGATTCTTACTCCTGTATACCTCGAAGGCTGGGGAGGAATCTTACATTCTTCCCCACTTAAAAAGTGCGAGATGTCCTCATCTTGCAAGGTAGAGGACAACTCTTTTTCTTAACATCCAATTTTATTTTGGGGTTCCTTATATTCTGGTCAACCCAACAGAACACTGGGATAAATATCCCTTATATAGAACTCATTATTAATATTCAGATCATATCATTCATATCTTTAACATGATAATGGTCCATTAGACCGAAAAATTTCCTTCTGAACATTCCTCCACGGGAATTTCAGTCAAGCAAGTTCTCAATTTGTCATCCCTTAACTTGATCCTACTGATCAAGTGTTAACAGTAACAATTTGATAGCACAACCCACTAATCTCATAGTGATTTGCTGAATTCATTATCATCATTCCAGTTATGAATATCATCACTGGGACTCGTCCCATTCATCCTCATTGTGGTTTCGCTTAGCTTATTACATTTCAACTAAATTTTGAAAATCATCATTTTTCAATCAGAATCCAAATCAATTCATCAATTCTCAAACAGAATTAAAAATCATATCAACCACATTCGAATTCGTCATCTGGATAGCATTAACGCTTATAATTTCAAGTCTTAGATTTACTCGTATATACTGTCAGTAAAGAGCTGCAGTATACTCTCGGTATATACGGGTAGTCGTGGCTCTTGGAATTATAAGGTAAATACCATCATGTCTAGGCCTCAAGCAAGTCAGGGATTCTATATAATTGCGGTACTTCTATCTGAAGACCCAATTACCAAATTACGAATTTCAGTTTGAATATCAAATTGTATGAATTATATCACACAATTACAACCTTTTTGTGTTTCTTGATAAATTTTTGACATATTTGTCTTCTCAGTTGATCTTTATTAACCAAATGCTCTGATACCAACTGTGAGATCCCCCTGTTCCCACCGAGCAACAGATTCGGGTACTAGCAGCGGAAGTAGCACTTCTCGCACGGGACAGGGGTCCCACATTCGGGGCCTCGTCCACGGATATCCGGACAAGAGACTAATCCGTCGGTTTTTCCAAAACCGAACCCGGAAAAAACTTCCCTTACCCGGAAAGCACGGGCGATTCCACCAGGATAATTTTTTACTCTAACGTAGTCAAGATCATTACTGATCACGCTGATCCAACTGCACCTATAAAGATACTCGGTCGGATCAAGGAAGAAACTTGCACTTGGATCATTGGGATCAACGCTTTTTTCCCCATCAAGAGGCACAGCCGTTGATTCCTATCCATAGAACAATTACTATCCGGGACTTACTTCATCTATCGTAATAACAGAAATTGAGTCTCGGTTTACGGATCCATCAGTCCAGCCTAACCCCATCCGATCCCATGGGTTAGCCAACCGCCCAACCACTGTAGTGATGGGATCCAATTTGGAATTTGGTTAGGTTTTGTCCCGGGTACCAAGGAAAAGAGTTCCAAGGCCCCCTAGCCGGAAGTTCATGCAAACATAAAACTAGCCACACCACTTACACACCCAATATGAAATTGCCTTTTTCTTAGCATCAGCTAACTTTAAAACAATCCTTTAATGAAACCATAGTACCACTGATCACAATCTCCCAATTTATCCAGTTGATTCATAATTTCCCATCATTCCTTCATCAGAGTATCTATGGCATCATTGGCAACTAGAACGCTCACCACCTGTCCACACAGAGGCCGTTTCCATAGTTCCTAGCCCATAATACTCGGCAATATAATCACTTATCAAGATGGACTCTCGTTGAAGATCAGCAAGATCAACCAACAGATCCATATAAAAGAGCCATGGACTCATCCGTTGAGGACCAGCAAGGTCAGTCAACCAGATCCATGCCCGGTTTCACAAAACAACTCTTACTCCTTGTTCCAATATCTTCCTCGACGCACGCGTGGGTATCCTAGGCGACCCAGAGCCCGAGCACCGTATGGTCAGCACCCTCTAGGATCCTTCGCAGGTGACCTAGCGCTTCACTCATAGGCCGCTTCCTTGGTCCCTCATCCACCGTACCGGAAGCTCACCATTTTAATCGAACCGAGGCTGGTCAAGACCTCGGTCGACCTTGCTACGCGAGACGTCCTCCATTGACTCTCCGTCAGCAGTTGCAACTTTATCAGTTAGGTCTCCACGACTTTAATCACAAGACGGTCAAAATGCTTCCCCAGCATTCTTGACATAAAACAGCCATTTACAAACAGCATTTACAAACAGTTTACAAATACAGTTTCTATATTAACTCTCATTTTTCCACATTATCCCTCATTAATCCACATTACTTATTCCACATTCCATGTATATGTGTACTCATCCAATCACCTCCTTTTCCATCTCTTCACTTCAGATTCCTTCACATCACGTATCATATATTCACATCCATATCCACATCCATACATCCACATCCACATCCACATTCACATCCATACATCCACATCTACATGCTTATCTCCATTTTCACATCCTCATTTATACATCCACATCCCATATCCACATTCATACATACACATCCATATCCACATCCACATCCACATCCACATTCACATCCACGCATCTACATCTACATGCTTACCTCCATTTTCACATCCTCATTTATACATCCACATCCCATATCCACATTCATACATACACATCCATACATCCACATCTACATCCACATACATACATACATCCACATCCACATTCCACATTCACATCTATACATCCACATCTACATTCACATTCACATACATCCACATCCACATTCCCATACATCCACATCTATACATCCACATTCCACATTCACATCTACATTCACATTCACATACATCCACATCTACATTCACATTCACATACATCCACATCCCCATTCCCATTCACATCTATACATCCACATCTACATCCACATACATACATACATCCACATCCACATTCCACATTCACATCTATACATCCACATCTACATCCACATTCACATACATCCACATCCACATTTCCATTCACATCTATACATCCACATCCATTCACATCTATACATCCACATTTACATCTATGCATATACATCTTCATGCATATATCCATTTTCATGTTCATACATCCACACTCCCATCGCCATATCCACACATCCTCATACATACATCCATTTTCACATTCCCATTTATATAACCCCATATACCTTCACATCTAATCTCTTACATCACATCCATTCTCGCCCTATCACAACCCATATACATCTTATCCTATCACATACACTTCTTACCTCATCCCCCCATACACATCTTAATTCATCTTATCACATCCTAACTTATTTCATAAGCATCTTATCACCTCTTATCACACCTCTTATCACATCCTATCACTTTCCATACGCATCTTATCAATTCTTATCACATCTCATACACCTCTTATCACATCTTATCACATTTCATATCTTTTTTTTTTTAAAAAGAGAATTCTTTTATTTGATATAAGATTCTCTACACATTTATTTATACATAAATTCCATTTAAGGAGACTAACACTTTCGAAATTAAAATCAATCTTTTATGCATCTTCTTATGCATGATTTCAATTTGGTAGGGAATTATACTTTTAGAATGAAAGAATTTCTCTTATGCATCTAAGTTAAGCATAAAATCTAATTATGAGGAAAATCATACTTTTAGTATAAAAAGAATATCTTTTATGCATACCTATATGCATGAAATCCAATATGATAAAAGTAACACTTTTGATATAAAAATTTTTCCTTTATGCATACTTCTATGCATGAAAATTAAAAATGATAAAAGTAACACTTTTGATATAAAAATTTTCCTTTATGCATACTTCTATGCATGAAAATTAAAAATGATAAAAGTAACACTTTTGATATAAAAATTTTCCTTTATGCATACTTTTATGCATGAAAATAAAAATGGTAAAAATAACACTTTTGATATAAAAATTTATCCTTTATGCATAATATTAAAATTCAATTTCTCCATGATTATAATGAAATTCTTTCAATTAATCTAGGATGATGATTCCTAGAATATGGTAGGAAGTCCTCTTTTTATGCTTTGAATGAAAATTTTTTATGCATAATTTTTATAAAAATTTTGCCATAGCTCCGCTGCTATGACTGATAAATCTCAATTTTTCTAAGGGATAAAGCTTATCATTAAGGAATAATTAAAATGATTCTCTAATTGGATCCTTAATCCATAATGGATTGAATCATCAATATACATAAACTAAAAGCATAAGAAAAAGCCATTAATTTGGCCTCAAGCATAGCTTAATCTTGGGTTAAGGAAAAGCTTTATGAAAAGCTTGATTTGGATTGAGAATGGGTCATGAGTATGACCATTTCTTGAGTGAGAGAGAGAATTTACATAAGAATCATTAGAATTTAAACATAAATGAAAATTAACTTCAATAGCATTTATTAAATTATGTAACTCTTCACTACTATTCAAACTTCAATAGCATTTAAAAAAAACCATACCAATTAAACTTCTCAAGCTTGAGAGGGGTTGAGAAGAGAGAAACATTGAGAAATTATAGAAAGATGAATATTCACTAATTACCTTACAACTTGCTTGATTCTTTGTTCACGGTAGAGGCCCCCAACCAATCAATTGGTTAAGTATGTTGATGGAGCCACTAATGGGGATTGAAGAAAGAGGGAAGCTCCAAAAACTAGTGAATTATTAAATGAATTCACAGTTTCTGGCTTAGGTGGAGTAGAGTAACGATGCATAAACACTATATATTTTTCAACAAGGGGGAGGCTTCTATTTATAGGAAAAATTGAGCTCCTAACCAAACAAACTGATTCTAGAATTTTCTAAATCAGTTTGGTCAATATTTGACCATTTTTAGGTCAGTTAAGCTAACTTTTTGGAACTAGACTTAAATGAGGAGAGAGGAGAGATGAAATATCTCAATTTTTATGAGTTTAAAACTCATTCAAGCATGTGAAATATGCACCTCCTTTAAAGAACTCCCTTTCCTTACATATGTCATAATTTTAATATTGCTCATAGTTTTTTACTAATAAACCTTGTACATTTTCAACTCTTCATCTTATGTGAAATATGCACCTCCTTTAAAGAACTCCCCTTCCTTACATATGTCATACTTTTAATATTGCTCATAATTTTTTTATTAATAAACCTTGTACATTTTCAACTCTTCATCTTATGTGAAATATGCACCTCCTTTAAAGAACTCCCCTTCCTTACATATGTCATACTTTTAATATTGCTCATAATTTTTTTACTAATAAACCTTGTACATTTTCAACTCTTCATCTTATGTGAAATATGCACCTCCTTTAAAGAATTCCCCTTCCTTACATATGTCATATTTTTAATATTGCTCATAGTTTTTTACTAATAAACCTTGTACATTTTCAACTCTTCACCTCATGTGAGCATTTACTCATTTTTGGGTATTTTCTTTTTACAAGTTGGATTTATCTCCTCCCTACACATGGATTGATGCTATTGGTCCATAGGAACCTTAATTGGACCATAGTCTAAAGATTTCTGAAAATCTAGACCCTTAGGCTAAGGTTCTTTATAGCTATTTTCAATTAATTCCAATTGCACATTGGAAAATTCTTTTTGAATTTCTGTTTCAGGGGAACTCATCTGAATTAGAAGAGATATTTTTCTATCCAAAAATATTCAAAATCTGAATATTCTCTCTCTAGAATATTTTTCTCTCTCTAGGCTAAAACAGATAGAAACAAGGTCTTTATATTTCTGAAGAGGGATTGATTACAGGGAAAGATACTAGACATCAAAAAGGGGGTGGGGGAGGAATCTTACAGTAGCGCTCTGTTAGCAGGACCCGCCTCTTCCATCAGTGCTACTACCACCTCTTCCACTACCGGTACTGGTGCCGGAGCACGCGCCGAAACCACCGGTCTTGCCAGATTCGCTCGGCTGCTTGAGCGGGTGTTGGCGACTCCCGCTCGCTGTCCACGTCTTACGGGTGACATGCTGACTAAAAATTCACAAGAATAAAAGGAGAATGCTGTGCGATAGCACAACCATGTTAGCATTAATTTTTCATAAATTAACCATGATTTTTAGCTGATCATCACGATTAATTTAGCTCGAACAGACGAAAACTGCCGAATTTTACACTGAGAGATAGGCAAAAATCTGCCTTGCGGAAATTTTCAGACCAGCTTCCCAATCTCAGAAAATTATAAGAAAAATCAGGGATATCAAACTAAATGAGCTCGAATTTCTGTAATTTTTCTGCGATTTTTGGACTATCAGAGAATGGTCTGAAAAATCAAAAAGTGATAAAAAAAGCAGTTTTTTGGCATTAAAAATTAACTATAAATTAATCATACTTTGCAAAAATCATTCCAGTATTTTTCCCATGATTAAGGAGGTCTGTAGATCACGCCATAATTTTCTTATGATTTTTGGAGACAAAAAGCCAAAATATTAATTTTAAAATTAAGCTTAATTATAAAAATCATTAGCAGAGTTAATTAGGCTTTGGTTTAGCTCTGATTTTGTGTGAAAACATCAGAAAAATACCCTTCCTAATTTTGCTTATAGCTAGGTGCAAGACTACGAAGACTATGTGACTTAGTGGTCACTAATCCACTTAATTAAGGGTTAATTACAGAATTACAGGGATCAGCAATTTTTCAATTGCACATGGATTAAGGCTTAGATGATGTAGAGGATCATGATTAATGCAAGAGACAAGAAGAATCATCCCAAATCAATCGAAATTGCCTTCTACTGCTCCCTCGTACACATAGAATCGTGTAAGGGAAGAAGTAGGGCTTCGGGAAGAACATAATCGAAGATGGGGATGGCTATGGAAGCTTACCCGGCTGTAATTTGCTGAGAAGAATCGCTCGGAGCAGCACGAGAGCTTCGTCCCTTGTTCTTTGAGCTCTGATACCATGTTGAACCAACGTGAGAGAGAGAGAGAGACGTGTCATATGCATCCCCAAAGGTGTGTGGAATACACACAATAGATGAGTATATATAGAGGAGATCCTGGGACTATATATAGAGACATTCTATATATAGCCAACAAAAATCAATTTCTCTAGGATTACAATGAATATCTTTCAATTAATCTAGGATGATAATTCCTAGAATATGGTAGGAAGTTCTCTTTTTATGCTTTGAATGAAATTATTTTATGAGTAATTTTTATAAAAATTTTGCCATAGCTCCGCTGCTATGACTGATAAATCTCAATTTTTCTAAGGGATAAAGCTTATCTTTAAGAAAATAATTAGAATGATCCCTAATTGGATCATTAATCCCTAATGGATTGAATCATCAATATTCATGAAATACATAAACTAAAAGCATAGAAAAAAGCCATTAATTTGGCCTCAAGCATAGATTAATCTTAAATTAGGAAAAAGCTTTATGAAAAGCTTCACTTGGATTGAGAATAGGTCATGAGAAATGAAAATTTATGTAATTCTTAACTATCATTAATCAATTAACTTCAAAAACATTCATTAATTTATGTAATTCAAGTACTACCATTCATCAATTAACTATAACACTCAAAAACCATTCCAATTAAGCTTCTCAAGCTTGAGAGGGGTTGAGAAGAGAGAAACATTGAGAGATTATAGAAAATGATCAAAATTCACTAATTACCTTACAAATTGCTTGATTCTTTGTTCACGGTAGAGGCCCGCAACCAATCAATTGGTTTAGTATGTTGATGGAGCCACCAATGGGGATTGAAGAAAGAAGGAAGTGTCAAAAACTAGTGAATTATTTATGAATTCACAGTTCTTGGCTTAGGTGAAGTAGAGTAACAATGCATTAAACATTGTTGAGTTTCAGCAAAGGGGAAGGCCTCTATTTATAGGAAAAAGTGAGCTCCTAACCAAACAAACTGATTCTAGAATTTTCCAACTCAGTTTGGTCAGTTTTTGACCATTTTTAGGTCAGTTAATCTAACTTTTTGCAACTAGACTTGAATTAGGAGAGAGGAGAGATGAAATATCTCAATTTTTATGAGTTTAAAACTCATTCAAGCATGTGAAATATGCACCTCCTTTAAAGAACTCCCCTTCCTTATATATGTGTCAAAATGGAATCATTATACCCAAAATATCTCATATTTTTAATATTGCATCAAAAGAAACCAAGATTCTCAATTATGTAAAGTCTCTTTTAGAGATTTTCCATGCAGATGGGCAAGCAGTATCAGCATGAACATTTCCATAAGAATTCGAGAATTGTGCAAAGGCTTCTTTAGAGCTTGTCCATGCACATGTTTGTGGTAAAATGCCAACAACTGAATTTCCTACTTTTTGTTACAAATCGATAACTTTAGTAGGATGACGTTGGTGTATTTTCTCTGAGATGTATTGAAGCTTCTAAAAAACTTAAACTGTGGCATGGTTTGGTAGAGAATGAGATAGAAAGATGCTAAAGAAATTTCAAAAAGATTGAAGATGAGTATTCACATCTGTTGGTGAGCTCAATGCCTACTCCAAGGGGCATAAGATCAAGACAAATTTGAGAGCTACTCATACTCTCCAACAAAATAGTGTTACAAAGTGCAAGAATTGCACAGTTGTGGCACAATTGGCATGGAGTATGCTTGAAGGGTAAACAATTATTATTTTTTGTTAAGATATTGAGCTCAACTAGTGCAGATATTGGTGAAATGCCAGGATGTGAGCTCCGCTCTTATTACAGTGGCATGCTTGGTGAGATTATCGGTGATATGTTGCTAGTGGTTTATATGTTATGTAATAGCCACTTTGGTGAGATTGTCGGTGATATGTTGCTAGTGGTTTATATGTTATGTAATAGCCACTTTGGTGTCCATGTTGTTTAGAGCTCAGAAAGCTACTTTACCCCAATAAAATGGTGCTTTTTATAGGAACCAAGAGGGTGAGAATAGTACTTAGGAAGAACAACTTTTCTTCACCGGTGTTGCGCCTTTCTCCGCATCGAGATGAAATCGTTGCTTATTCCCTTTCACTTCCACCATTGAAAAACGGCTCCTCTTTCTTCAAAACGATGCATTTGACATCCTCTTTCTTCAAAAATGATGCATTTGACATCCTGCGATGTAACATAGTAGGAGCTACCATGCTTAAGGAGTCTCGAGCTATGACTACCATGAAGTATAATTGACTTCTCTTTCTTCAAAATGATGCATTTGACATCCTATGATGTAACGTAGTAGAATCCCTAAAGGTCATACTTTTGGGCGAAAATTCATGGCAAAAGGAATTCTCATACACATTTGCAGTATTCAAGGCAACAACCATGTTCTCTCAATACTCAATGATAGGTTTTATCCATTTTGCATATGTTGAACATCTCCTTTGCTTTCCACAAAGCTTTTCCACCAATTCAAGAAAGTATTTAAGCCTTGTACAACTAGATGTTATCCTTTATGTTTTCACACATAGGTAGAACCTTTGAAACCTCTTGAGGAATCATAGGTTCCCCTTCATCATTACACTTCCATAGTTTAATTTCGTTTTTAGGTAACCACTCACTTGACTGGGGATGTATTTTGTATTGCATCAATGGTATGGCATCATTCATATAAAATCTAAACTGCAATGGCTTTGAATGACCTACTAGTTTATCTGCTCCATCATGCAAGAGCCCTTTCTCATACTCTTTCAAATCTGGCACCTCCTTCATAAGAAAAGGTGCTAGTTTAACACTTGTGCACCACAAAGGGCACAGCCGCCTGCTGTGAGAGAAGAAGCATCCACTTTCAAGGGAGGAGAGGCCTGGCCGCAGCGTAGAGGAACCGACTGGTTTGAAGAGGTGGCCGCCTATAGAAAGTGGGGCAATACTTGCTGGAAGACGGGTGCAACACGTGTAGATTTGCAGCCACCAAAGGCAGCACGCTGAGGTTCTGCAGGTTCTGCTGCCGCCCGTATGGGAGGTGTACAGCTGCCTGTAGTAGAGCAGGCGCAACCAGCAGAGCAGAGTATACAATTGCTAGTGGAAGAATATATCTGTCACGCTTAGTGCCTTGGGGAGAAGATGCATGTCGAGAGGTGACAGTCACCTCTTCCTTTTGCATAAAAGATTTCAGCCTCTGGGATGCGGGATCTCCATGCTTCAAACGAGGTGGATTTCTGAATTTCAGCTCTCCGTCATCCCCCTCTTTGATATCACCTTTGCGAAGGAGATAGGCAAGTGCCAACTCCCTTGGTTTCTTGCCCACTTCACGAGCCATTGATTCAAAAGTTACATCAACCATAGCATCAGCCTTCCTGGCTTCAATAGCACTTTGCATTTATTGTCATCTTCAATACACATATCCTAGACTTCCATACACAATTATGGCAACTTAAAATTGAGTTTGAGCTCAATTATATGACACTTTTCCTCCATCTCAACCATGAGTGACAACAACTCACATAACCTTAGATATGTTCAAACTCAATTTTGAGCCTAATCCATAATTTCATAAACACATATAAACCAATCAAGACTCCAACTTCAAATTCATGCTAAGACACATGGCCTAGCTTCTACAAACTCATGTAGTCTCAAACTTTAATTTAAGGTTTGTGTGACTTCTCATTCATCCTAACCATTTGTGATTGTAACTCAAATAACCTTATAGAGGCTCAAATAACCATTTGTGACTATAACTCAAATAACCCTATAGAGGCTCAAACTAAAGTTTGAGCCTCCACAACCATTTCATGATAGAATCAAGTCTCCAACTTTCTTTTCATCTTTACGACACATAGCCTACATTATAATACACGGTCCTCCAGGCACAAACCTGAGTTTGAGCCTCTGTAGGGCTTTTTAAATTATAGGTGAAAATGGTTCTGATAGAGGGAAAATGGCATGAGGCTCAAACTCAAGTTTGAGCCTCCATAGTCATCTCTTTCTCAAATGTATAGACCAATCAAGTCTTCATCTTTAATCCACATAGCCTACACCTCCATTTTGTCTCAATCATTAGTGCATCTAACTAAAATAACCCTATAGAAGCTCAAAACCAAGTTTGAAACTTTATACTCATTTCATGCTCATATGTATAGAGCAATCAAGTCCCTAACTTTGTTTTCACCTTTAAGTCAAGTTTAAAACTCCATACACATTTCCTGCTCATATGCATAGATCAATCAAGTCTCAAACTTTGTTTTCACCTTTAAGGCACACTTCCATAGATGGCCCTATAGTCTCAAACTTGAGTTTGATTCTCATCACACTTTACATCTATCTTGACCATGAGCACCAACAACTCAAATAGCCCTATAGAGTCTCAAATGCAAGTTTGAGCTTCCTAGTCAAATATCCCTATGGAGGCTCAAACTCATGTTTGATCTTCCATAGACAAATAGTCAAATAGCCCTACGGAGGCTCAAACTCAAGGTTGAGCAATCATATCATGCTTATATGTATAGAACAATAAAGTCGCCAAGTTTTTGATCATTTTTAAGACATATAGCCTGCATTTCCATACACGGTCATGTAGGCTCAAACTTGAGTTTGAGCCTCATGCCACTTCATGTTTATCACGACCATGAGCACCAACATCTATGATAGCAAAGGCTCAAACTCAATTTTGTGCCTCCATAGCCACTTTAGACTCTCGATTTTTTCTTTTCTTTGGGACACATAGCATACAATTCTATACATAGTAATGTAGGCTCAGAATTGAGTTGGAGCCCCGTGACACTTCCCTTCTGTCTCAACCACAAGGACCAACAACTAAAATAGCCATAAAGAGGCTAAAAGGCATAATTATTTCATCCACACACACATAGACCAATGAAGTCTCTATTATTTTTTCACTTCAAGAGACAAAGCCTACACTAACATATGCAACCATGCAAGCTCAAACTTGAGTTTGAGCCCCATGCTGCTTCCCTTCTACCTCAACTATGAGCACCAACAACTCAAATAGCCTTAAAGAGGCCAAATCTAGTCATTTCATCCACAAACATATAGACTATAGTAATGATATTAGTAAGTTGGAACACGATCAAGACTTTCAGTAGATCACTATAAGATTAGTGGATCCTATTGACAGATTATTCAGAGCTTGACCTTTGGTCAAGTAGTGGACCCAATTGTGGAATGACGAATCGAGAACCTATATAACTGAAATTTTTGTGGAAAAATGTTTAGATGTTAATTGGAAATTACTGGTCTGATGGACCATTATTGTGTTAAGGATATGAATGATCTATTTTGTGATAATGAGTTTTGTATGTTTCTTCTTATATAAGGGATCTTTATCCCAGGTGTAAGATTCCTCCCCCAACCCCTTTTTGATGTCTAGTATCTTCCCCTGTAATCAATCCCTCTTCAGAAATATAAAGGCCTTGTTCTAACTGTTTTAGCCTAGAGAGAGAAAAATATGCTAGAGAGAGAATATTCAGATTATGAATATTTTTGGATAGAAAATTAACTCATCTTATTAAAATAAGTTCCCCTGAAATAGAAATTCAAAAAGAATTTTCCAATGTGCAATTGGAATTCATTAGAAATAAGTATAAAGAACCTTAGTCTAAGGGTCTAGATTTTCAGAAATTTTTTAGATTATGGTCCAATTAAGGTTCCTATGGGCCAATAGCATCAATCCATGTGTAGGGAGGAGATAAATCCAATTTGTAAAAGAAGATACCCAAAAATGAGTAAATGCTCACATAAGATGAAGAGTTGAAAATGTACAAGATTTATTAGTAAAAAAAAACTATGAGCAATATTAAAAATATGAGATATTTTGGGTATCCAAAAATGAGTAAATGCTCACATAAGATGAAGAGTTGAAAATGTACAAGGTTTATTAGTAAATAAACACATATGTAAGGAAGGGGAGTTCTTTAAAGGAGGTGCATATTTCACATAAGATGAAGAGTTGAAAATGTACAAGGTTTATTAGTAAAAAAAACTATGACACATATGTAAGGAAGAGGAGTTCTTTAAAGGAGGTGCATATTTCACATAAGATGAAGAGTTGAAAATGTACAAGGTTTATTAGTAAAAAACTATGAGCAATAAAATTTTGACACATATGTAAGGAAGGGGAATTCTTTAAAGGAGGTGCATATTTCACATGCTTGAATGAGTTTTAAACTCAAAAATAATGTGATATTTTTATCTCTCATCTCTCTTGAACCAAACCAAATCAAAATGGAACCAAACCGAATCAAAAAGTAACCAAACTAGGTCCAAATCTAGTCCAAATTCAACCAAACTGACTTGGAAAATTCTAGAATCAGTTTGTTTGGTTAGGAGCTCAAATTTTCCTATAAATAGAAGCCTCCCCTTGTTGAAAAAAATATAGTGTCTTATGCTTTGTCACTCTACTCCACCTAAGCCAAAATATATAGTGTCTTATGCTTTGTCACTCTACTCCACCTAAGCCAAAATATATAGTGTCTTATGCTTTGTCACTCTACTCCACCTAAGCCAAAATATATAGAGTCTTATGCTTTGTTACTCTACTCCACCTAAGCCAAATTAGATAGAGTCTTATGCTTTGTTACTCTACTCCACCTAAGCCAAAATATAGAGTGTCTTATGCATTGTTACTCTACTCTACCTAAGCCAAGAGTTGTGAATTCTTTAATAATTCACTAGTTTTTGATACTTCTCTCTTTCTTCAATCCCCATTGGTGGCTCCATCAACATACTAAACCAATTGATTGGTTGGGGGCCTCTACCGTGAATAAAGAATCAAGCAAATTATAAGGTAAGTATATTGAATTTTGATCTTTCTATAATTTCTCAATGATTCTCTCTTCTCAACCCCTCTCAAGCTTGAGAAGTCTAATTGGTATGGTTTTTTAAATGCTATTGAAGTTAATTGGTGAATAGTAGTGAAGAGTTACATAATTTAATAAATGCTATAGAAGTTAATTTCCATTTATGTTTAAATTCTAATGCTTTTTATGTAATTTCTCTCTCTCACTCAAGAAATGGTCATACTCATGAACCATTCTCAATCCAAATGAAGCTTTTCATAAAGCCTTTCCTTAATCCAAGATTAAGCTATGCTTGAGGCCAAATTAATGGCTTTTTGCTATGCTTTTAGTTTATGCACATTGATGATTCAATCCATTATGGATTGATGACCCAATTAGAGACCATTCTAATTGTTTTCTTAATGATCCAATTAGAGACCATTATGGATTGATGATCCAATTAGAGACCATTCTAATTATTTCTTTAATAATGAGCTTTATCCCTTAGAAAAAAATTGAGATTTATCAGTCATAGTAGCGGAGCTATGGCAAAATTTTTATAGAAATTACGCATAAAATAAATTCATTCAAAGTATAAAAAGAGGAATTCCTACCATATTCTAGGAACTATCATCCTAGATTAATTAAAAGAATTTTATTATGCATGGAGATGTGGATGTTGCATGTAGATGTAGATGTATGGATGTGAGTGTGAATGTGGAGGTGGATGTATGCATGGGACGTGGATGTATGCATGTAGAAATAGATGTGTAGATGAGGATGTAAATGGAGATGTGGATGGATGCATGTAGATGTAGAGGTATAGATGTAGATGTGAATGGAGATGTGGATGTATACATGTAGATGTAGATGTGGATGTGGAGGTGGATGGATGCATGTAGATGTAGATGTATAGATGTAGATGGGAATGGAGATATGGATGTATGCATGTAGATGTAGTTGTGAATGGAGATGTATAAGTATACATGTAGATGTAGATATATAGATGTAGATGTGGATGTGGATGGGGATGTATGCATGTAGATGTAGGTGTATAGACGTAGATGTGGATGTAGAGGTGGATGTATGCATGTAGATGTAGATGTATAGATGTGGATGTGAATGTGGAGTGGATGTATGCATGTAGATGTAGATGTATGGAGGTGAATGTGAATGTGGATGTGGATGTATGCATAGGGATGTAGATGTATGCATGTAGATGTGAATGTATGCATATAGTTGTGGATGTATGGATGTGAATATACGATTGTGATGTGAGGGAATCTGAAGTGATGAGATGGAAATGATGTGATGGGATGAGTATACATATAAATGGAATATGGAATAAGTAATGTAGATTAAATGGAATATGGAATAAGTAATGTAGATTGAGGAGGGATAATGTGGAAAAATGAAAGTTAAAATAGAAATTGTATTGTAAACTGTTTGTAAATGCTGTCTGTAAATGATTGTTTTATGTCAAGAATGCTGGGGGGAGCATTTTGACCGTCTTGTGATTAAGGTCATGATGAGAAAGTTGCAACTGCTGACGGGGAGTCAATGAAGGACGTCTCGCGTAGCAAGGTCGGCCGAGGTCTTGACCAGCCTCGGTGCGATTAAAATGGTGAGCTTCCGGTACGGTGGATGAGGGGCCAAGGAAGCGGCCTATGCGTGAAGCGCTAGGTTACCTGCGAAGGATCCTAGAGGGTGCTGACCATACGGTGCTCGGGCTCTGGGTCGCCTAGGATACCCACGCGTGCGTTGAGGAAGATATTGGAACAGAGTTGGAGTTGTTTTCTGAAATCGAGCATGGATCTGGTTGATTGACCTTGCTGGTCTTCAATGGATGAGTCCATGGCTCCTTATATGGATCTGTTGGTTGATCTTGCTGATCTTCAACGAGAGTCCATCTTGTTAAGTGATTATATTGCCAAGTATTATGGGCTAGGAACTATCGAAACGGCTCCTGAGCGTTCTAGTTGCCAATGATGCCATAGATACTCTGATGAAGGAATGATGGGAAATTAAGAATCAATTGGATAAATTGGAAGATGGTGATCAATGATACTAAGGTTTTATTAAAGGATTGTTTTAAACTGGTTGAATCTGGTTGAAAAAGGCAATTTCATATTGGGTGTGTGAGTGGTGTGACTAGTTTTATTTTGCATGAACATCCGGCTAGGGGGCCTTGGAACTCTTTTCCTTGGTACCCGGGACAAAACCTAACCAAATTTTTAATTGGATCCCATCACTACAGTGGTTGGGCGGTTGGCTAACCCATGGGATTGGATGGGGTTAGGCTGGACTGATGGATCCGTAAATCGAGACTCAAACTTTTATTTTTACGATAGAAAAAAAAAATAAATCCCGGACAGTAACTGTTCTATGGATAGGAATCAACGGCTGTGCCTCTTGAATGGGGAAAAAAGCGTTGATCCCAATGATCCAAGTGCAAGTTTCTTCCTTGAACTGACTAAGTATCTTATAGATGTAATTGGATCATCTCGATCAGAAATGATCTTGACTACGTTAGAGTAAAAAGTTATCCTGGTGGAATCGCCCGTGCTTTCCGGTTAAGGAAGTTTTTTTTTGGGTTCGGTTTTGGATCAACCGACGGATTAGTCTCTTATCCGGATATCCGTGGGCGAGGCCCCGAGTGTGGGACCCCTGACCCGCGCGAGAAGTGCTACTTCCGCTGCTAGTATCCCGAATCTGTTGCTCGGTGGGAACAGGGATCTTACAGTTGGTATCAGAGCATTTGGTTAATAAAGATCAATTGAGAAGACAAATATATCAAAAATTTATCAAGAGACACAAAAAGATTATAATTGTGTGAGATAATTCATACAATTTGATATTCAAACTGAAATTCGTAATTTGGTAATTGAGTCTTCAGATGGAAGTGCCGCAATTATATAGAATCCCTGACGTGCTTGAGGCCTAGACATGATAGTATTTACCTTATAATTCCAAGGGCCGTGACTACCCATATATACCGAGAGTATACTGCAGCTCTTTACTGACAGTATATACGAGTAAATCTAAGACTTGAAATTATAAGTGTTAATGCTATCCAGATGATGATTTTGAATGTGATTGATATGATTTTTAATTATGTTTGAGAATTGATGAATTGATTTGGATTCTGATTGAAAATGCTAATTGAAAAATGTTGATTTTAAAAATTAGTTGAAATATAATGAAACCACAATGAGGGGAAATGGGACGAGTCCCTGTGATGATATTCATAACTAGAAAGATGATAACGAATTCAGCAAATCACTATGAGATTAGTGGGTTGTGCTGTCAGATTGCTACTGTCAATACTTGACCGGTAGATCGAGTTAAGGGATGTCAAATTGAGAACTTACTTGACTGAAATTTCCGTGGAGGAATGTTCCGAAGGAAACTTTTCGGTCTAATGGACCATTATCATGTTAAAGATATGAATGATATAATCTGAATGAATTGTTATTTAATGATGAGTTCTATATAAGGGATATTTATCCCAGTGTTCTGTTGGGTTGACTAGAATATAAGGAACCCCAGAATAAAATTGGATCTTAAGAAAAAGAGCTGTCCTCTACCTTGCGAGATGAGGACATCTCGCACTTTTTAAGTGGGGTAGAATGTAAGATTCCTCCCCAACCTTCGAAGCATACAGGGGTAAGAATCTTCCTTTCTGATCTTATAATTATTCCCTCTCTAAAATAAAAGAAAGTTTCTGTTTAAAAAAGGAAGACCCTTTCCCTAGAATACTTCTCAGGAGTCCCACCTGTTTTAAGGCTTTAGAACAATGAGTCCAGAAGTGAGAATCGGTGTTTTGGATACCAAGGTTTTGGTTTTCATTCGAGTACGGCCCAAAAGAAGTTCTTTATCTCTTGGGGAGTATAAGAAGTTATCCCCCAGATATTGTGACCCTTATATCTGAATTCAATGAAAGTAGGTGACTTAGCCTACAAGTTTCTTTTATTCCCTCATCTCAAAATTCTTAATGCCTTCTATAGAAAAATGTGTCAAACTCAAATCATGGAAAGACGGTAAAACTTCAGTGGTGGCAAGTTACCGTTGGCTTCTAGGTTACGCTAGCTCCTTCCTTTATATAAGTCGTAATTTTTACTTGCCGCTCACAGTAATCTTACTCCCATCAATCTCCTTTCTTTCTTAATCTCCTTCATGGCTTGGCAACAGGAATTAGTTTTATCCCTGATGATTTCTCACCTTCAAGACGCAAGAGAGTCTGTGAAGAAAGACTTTATAGAACAGTATGAGCGCTCACTTTTTCCTCACCTAGGAACTTCTGTAGCGCAGACCAAATGGCGGACCTATCAAAACATAACTAGGGTAACACCCTGGAGTCAGCAGCACTTTCGTAACAATGTCCGCTTGGCCATGGTTATTGAAGCTTTGGGTTTGGGTCCCCGATACTACTGCGTCATGAGATCAAGGCATCTTGGGTTTTCTGAGCGGGTCTTCTTACTGGCGTGTTTTCTTCCTCATGAGAAGATATGCCTTTATCCCGTTTTTGGCTTGCCTCTCAGAGGTCCTTTTGTTAGATCACCTCATACCACTGAGATAGGTGCGGCAATAACCAGCAGAATCATTCCCATAGATGAGTTACCCTACACTTGTGCAGCTTGTGAGGACTGCTTTTGTGACCATATGATGGACGGGCTTATGGAAGTGTAAAGAGTTCTTCTATCTTTACTGTATAAGTTCCGTGAATGAATAAAGTTTAAATCTTGTTCTTATTTTGAATCTTGCTCTCTTTAAGACTTTTCTTGGTGGTTAATCTTGATTAAATTTTTTCTCTAAATCTCATATTCGTGCATCTTGTAAAATTATCCCAGTTTGCGAGATGACGACATCTCGCATTTTTTAAGTGGGGTAGAATGTAAGATTCCTCCCCCAACCCCTTTTTGATGTCTAGTATCTTCCCCTGTAATCAATCCCTCTTCAGAAATATAAAGGCCTTGTTCTAACTGTTTTAGCCTAGAGAGAGAAAAATATGCTAGAGAGAGAATATTCAGATTATGAATATTTTTGGATAGAAAATTAACTCATCTTATTAAAATAAGTTCCCCTGAAATAGAAATTCAAAAAGAATTTTCCAATGTGCAATTGGAATTAATTGGAAATAAGTATAAAGAACCTTAGTCTAAGGGTCTAGATTTTCAGAAATTTTTTAGATTATGGTCCAATTAAGGTTCCTATGGGCCAATAGCATCAATCCATGTGTAGGGAGGAGATAAATCCAATTTGTAAAAGAAGATACCCAAAAATGAGTAAATGCTCACATAAGATGAAGAGTTGAAAATGTACAAGATTTATTAGTAAAAAAAAACTATGAGCAATATTAAAAATATGAGATATTTTGGGTATCCAAAAATGAGTAAATGCTCACATAAGATGAAGAGTTGAAAATGTACAAGGTTTATTAGTAAATAAACACATATGTAAGGAAGGGGAGTTCTTTAAAGGAGGTGCATATTTCACATAAGATGAAGAGTTGAAAATGTACAAGGTTTATTAGTAAAAAAAACTATGACACATATGTAAGGAAGAGGAGTTCTTTAAAGGAGGTGCATATTTCACATAAGATAAAGAGTTGAAAATGTACAAGGTTTATTAGTAAAAAACTATGAGCAATAAAATTTTGACACATATGTAAGGAAGGGGAATTCTTTAAAGGAGGTGCATATTTCACATGCTTGAATGAGTTTTAAACTCAAAAATAATGTGATATTTTTATCTCTCATCTCTCTTGAACCAAACCAAATCAAAATGGAACCAAACCGAATCAAAAAGTAACCAAACTAGGTCCAAATCTAGTCCAAATTCAACCAAACTGACTTGGAAAATTCTAGAATCAGTTTGTTTGGTTAGGAGTTCAAATTTTCCTATAAATAGAAGCCTCCCCTTGTTGAAAAAAATATAGTGTCTTATGCTTTGTCACTCTACTCCACCTAAGCCAAAATATATAGTGTCTTATGCTTTGTCACTCTACTCCACCTAAGCCAAAATATATAGTGTCTTATGCTTTGTTACTCTACTCCACCTAAGCCAAAATATATAGAGTCTTATGCTTTGTTACTCTACTCCACCTAAGCCAAATTAGATAGAGTCTTATGCTTTGTTACTCTACTCCACCTAAGCCAAATTAGATAGAGTCTTATGCTTTGTTACTCTACTCCACCTAAGCCAAAATATAGAGTGTCTTATGCATTGTTACTCTACTCTACCTAAGCCAAGAGTTGTGAATTCTTTAATAATTCACTAGTTTTTGATACTTCTCTCTTTCTTCAATCCCCATTGGTGGCTCCATCAACATACTAAACCAATTGATTGGTTGGGGGCCTCTACCGTGAATAAAGAATCAAGCAAATTATAAGGTAAGTATATTGAATTTTGATCTTTCTATAATTTCTCAATGATTCTCTCTTCTCAACCCCTCTCAAGCTTGAGAAGTCTAATTGGTATGGTTTTTTAAATGCTATTGAAGTTAATTGGTGAATAGTAGTGAAGAGTTACATAATTTAATAAATGCTATAGAAGTTAATTTCCATTTATGTTTAAATTCTAATGCTTTTTATGTAATTTCTCTCTCTCACTCAAGAAATGGTCATACTCATGAACCATTCTCAATCCAAATGAAGCTTTTCATAAAGCCTTTCCTTAATCCAAGATTAAGCTATGCTTGAGGCCAAATTAATGGCTTTTTGCTATGCTTTTAGTTTATGCACATTGATGATTCAATCCATTATGGATTGATGACCCAATTAGAGACCATTCTAATTGTTTTCTTAATGATCCAATTAGAGACCATTATGGATTGATGATCCAATTAGAGACCATTCTAATTATTTCTTTAATAATGAGCTTTATCCCTTAGAAAAAAATTGAGATTTATCAGTCATAGTAGCGGAGCTATGGCAAAATTTTTATAGAAATTACGCATAAAATAAATTCATTCAAAGTATAAAAAGAGGAATTCCTACCATATTCTAGGAACTATCATCCTAGATTAATTAAAAGAATTTTATTATGCATGGAGATGTGGATGTTGCATGTAGATGTAGATGTATGGATGTGAGTGTGAATGTGGAGGTGGATGTATGCATGGGACGTGGATGTATGCATGTAGAAATAGATGTGTAGATGAGGATGTAAATGGAGATGTGGATGGATGCATGTAGATGTAGAGGTATAGATGTAGATGTGAATGGAGATGTGGATGTATACATGTAGATGTAGATGTATAGATGTAGATGTGGATGTGGAGGTGGATGGATGCATGTAGATGTAGATGTATAGATGTAGATGGGAATGGAGATATGGATGTATGCATGTAGATATAGTTGTGAATGGAGATGTATAAGTATACATGTAGATGTAGATATATAGATGTAGATGTGGATGTGGATGGGGATGTATGCATGTAGATGTAGGTGTATAGACGTAGATGTGGATGTAGAGGTGGATGTATGCATGTAGATGTAGATGTATAGATGTGGATGTGAATGTGGAGTGGATGTATGCATGTAGATGTAGATGTATGGAGGTGAATGTGAATGTGGATGTGGATGTATGCATAGGGATGTAGATGTATGCATGTAGATGTGAATGTATGCATATAGTTGTGGATGTATGGATGTGAATATACGATTGTGATGTGAGGGAATCTGAAGTGATGAGATGGAAATGATGTGATGGGATGAGTATACATATAAATGGAATATGGAATAAGTAATGTAGATTAAATGGAATATGGAATAAGTAATGTAGATTGAGGAGGGATAATGTGGAAAAATGAAAGTTAAAATAGAAATTGTATTGTAAACTGTTTGTAAATGCTGTCTGTAAATGATTGTTTTATGTCAAGAATGCTGGGGGGAGCATTTTGACCGTCTTGTGATTAAGGTCATGATGAGAAAGTTGCAACTGCTGACGGGGAGTCAATGAAGGACGTCTCGCGTAGCAAGGTCGGCCGAGGTCTTGACCAGCCTCGGTGCGATTAAAATGGTGAGCTTCCGGTACGGTGGATGAGGGGCCAAGGAAGCGGCCTATGTGTGAAGCGCTAGGTTACCTGCGAAGGATCCTAGAGGGTGCTGACCATACGGTGCTCGGGCTCTGGGTCGCCTAGGATACCCACGCGTGCGTCGAGGAAGATATTGGAACAGAGTTGGAGTTGTTTTCTGAAATCGAGCATGGATCTGGTTGATTGACCTTGCTGGTCTTCAATGGATGAGTCCATGGCTCCTTATATGGATCTGTTGGTTGATCTTGCTGATCTTCAACGAGAGTCCATCTTGTTAAGTGATTATATTGCCAAGTATTATGGGCTAGGAACTATCGAAACGGCTCCTGAGCGTTCTAGTTGCCAATGATGCCATAGATACTCTGATGAAGGAATGATGGGAAATTAAGAATCAATTGGATAAATTGGAAGATGGTGATCAATGATACTAAGGTTTTATTAAAGGATTGTTTTAAACTGGTTGAATCTGGTTGAAAAAGGCAATTTCATATTGGGTGTGTGAGTGGTGTGACTAGTTTTATTTTGCATGAACATCCGGCTAGGGGGCCTTGGAACTCTTTTCCTTGGTACCCGGGACAAAACCTAACCAAATTTTTAATTGGATCCCATCACTACAGTGGTTGGGCGGTTGGCTAACCCATGGGATTGGATGGGGTTAGGCTGGACTGATGGATCCGTAAATCGAGACTCAAACTTTTATTTTTACGATAGAAAAAAAAAATAAATCCCGGACAGTAACTGTTCTATGGATAGGAATCAACGGCTGTGCCTCTTGAATGGGAAAAAAAGCGTTGATCCCAATGATCCAAGTGCAAGTTTCTTCCTTGAACTGACTAAGTATCTTATAGATGTAATTGGATCATCTCGATCAGAAATGATCTTGACTACGTTAGAGTAAAAAGTTATCCTGGTGGAATCGCCCGTGCTTTCCGGTTAAGGAAGTTTTTTTTTGGGTTCGGTTTTGGATCAACCGACGGATTAGTCTCTTATCCGGATATCCGTGGGCGAGGCCCCGAGTGTGGGACCCCTGACCCGCGCGAGAAGTGCTACTTCCGCTGCTAGTATCCCGAATCTGTTGCTCGGTGGGAACAGGGATCTTACACCAGGATTCTGAGAGGGTTAACCAAACTTTAAGGAACCCCAGAATCAATTGGATCTAAAATTAACTCCTTTTGGATTTAAATTATGAATAAAGTGGCCTTTTCACCTGAGATTCTTGAGCATCTTGTTAAGTTGGAAAAAGGAACTTAACAAAGAATTTTCGTATTGTTAGGATCATTGATCGAGGTTGTCATGGTAGAAATGTTAGCCCCCGACTCGATGAGGAAGAGCTTGACCCAGATGTTCGCAAAGCTCTTCATAGATCTCAACCTGGACCTTTCAAAGGCGAAGGGGAGGACTTGGGAGAAACAGTAGAGAAGTGGATTGAAGATATGGAGGAGTACTTCGATGTCACAAGTTACAACGATAAAAGTAACATGGCTCTTGCCAAGCTAAAGACCGTAGAGACAGCCATAGTAGAATGGAGGTACCACTGTAAGACAAACCACTTGGATCAAAACACCCAGAAGTGGGATGATCTCATGGTATACCTTAGAAAGAGATTTTGTCCTCCAGGCTTCTTGGAAACAAAGATGAATAAGTTTCTTGAGCTGTCTCTACAGTCTTTAGGTTGGATCTTGCCAAGCTAAAGACCATAGAGACAGCCATAGTAGCATGGAGGTACCACTGCAAGACAAACCGCTTGGATCAAAACACCCAGAAGTGGGATGATCTCATGGTATACCTCAGAAAGAGATTTTGTACTCCACGCTTCTTGGAAACAAAAGGTGAATAAGTTTCTTGAGCTAATCCAGGGGAGCTAAACTATAGAGGAATATCACCAGGCATTCGCTCTCTTCCTGAAATACTCGCCACCGCTGGATGAAGTATAGCTGATGGGGCCAGGTTCATTCGAGGAATAAACGAACCCTTGGATACCTTGGTGAAGAATGCTAAGCTAGTTTCTATGGTTGAAGTTGTGCAGATGGTGAAGGATTTCGCCAAGGCTTTTGTTGTCAAGGTCCCGCCAAAGCCAAACACCATCGTCTTTCAAAAGATTCCTAACCCCGAAAAGTGATTCCAACTTTTTGCCTCCTAAGAGACAACAAGGTTCTAGTCAAACCTAGGATATGGGAAGCTTCAGAATGGAAGGAAGGCCTTTTCCTCGGAACACAATCCCCTCCACTTCAACTTCAGAAGTTCCATCCTTGAACGAAGAAATTAGATGCTTAAACTGCCAAGGATACGGTCATTGTAGCATGGAATGGCCAACTCCTTTTGGATCAAGGTTTTCACGACAAGGAAGTCAAAGACCAAGATTCTGCATTCCAGCTCCTTCCTTCCAGAGTAATCAAGATTCTGCATTCCAGCTCCTTCAAGAGTAATCAAGGTCCTTCCCTCAAAATCACGGAAATCCCAGAGGTAGATCCCCTAACCAACCCCCATCATTGATGCAAAGTAATGCAAGACCTCAGCCTTAGAATTGGGGAAGTCAAAAAGAGAGGTTCCCAAACCAGCCATCTACCTCCAAAGCAGTAATGCTAGAAGTAATAGAAGAAGAAAGAGATCTAAGAGATTATCCTCCAACTGTGCGAGATGAGGACATCTTGCGTTTTTTAAGTGGGGTAGGATGTAAGATTCCTCTCTCCAAATTTTGATGATGTTAAGATGTAAGAACCTCCCCTTCAGTCTCTTGTAATCATCCCCCCCCTCAAAAATGGAAAAAGATCTTGTTTGACCCTGTTTTGGTCTAGAGAGAGAAAATATTCTAAAGAGAGATAATAGAATTTTGAAATATTTTTGGATAAGTATTTTTTCCCAGTCAATAGGAAGTATTTTTGGATAAGTATTTTTTCCCAGTCAATAGGAAGTGATCCCCTAAAACAGAAGCTTAAAAAGAGTTTTCTAATGTGCATTAGAAATTAATTGAAATGTGCATTGGACACCTTAGACTAAGGGTACCTATTTTCAAAAAATTATGGATTAAGGTCCAAAGAGTGTTCTAATGTGCCTATAGGATTAATCCAAGTATTTGAATAAGAAAAATGCAAGAATAAAAGAAAATCCCCCAAAAAATAAGTAAATTCTCACATAAGATGAAGAATTGACTAGTACCGGGATTTATTAGTAAAAAAATGAAATTTTAACACCTCAGGAGGGTGAGTGGAGCTCATGAAGGAGGCGCCTAGAATCCTCATCATTACCCCAATTTTTAACACACACAAAAATGAGATATTTCATCTCTCCTCTCACCTCTTTCAAACTAGATCAGAAAAGTGGGCCTAAGTGGTCCAAAACTTGTCCAAATTAGATCAAACTGAAGCTGGAAGCCTCTAGATTCTAGTTGGACTTGGTTGGTGGCCTCCCTCACCTATAAATAGACCTTTATTCCTTTGTATTTTTATCTTGGAGTATTTACATTCTAGTGTAATTTTAAATTTAGTATATTTTCTTCTTCCCTCTTCATTGGCCCTCCATTGTGAAGCTTTGGTGCTTCACTAAACCTCTTCTTCTCTTGAAGATTACCCTTTTCCCTTGGTGGCCAAGCCTCTTCCTTGAGGGCTACACAACTTTTACAAGGTAAAGAATCAAGCAAACCAAGGGTAAGCCTAAACAATGATGTTTATGCTCTCTTTTTTATATTAATCTTCTTCCTAACCTCCCTCATGCTTGGGAAGCATTTTATTTTATGGGTTTCCTCTTAAAACCATGCTTTTCTTGATTTATGATGAATTAATGTTTATGTTTAAGCTTAGGTTAATGCATAAACTAATTTTTATGTTGAAAGTATAATTTTGAACATTCTCATTTCATAGAAAATACAGGGAAGCTATGGCAAAAGTTTTAGAAAATAAATTTAAATTTATGCGTAAACCAATTTTTATATTAAAAGTGGAATTTTAAGCATTCTCTATTCATAGAAAATGTGGGGAAGCTATGGCAAAAATTTCATCATTAGAAAATGAATTTATGCATAAATAATTTTTATATTAAAAGTGGAATTTTGAGCATTCTCATTTCATAGAAAATGCGAGGAAACTATGGCAGAATTTTTATCATTAGAAAATGAATTTATGCATAATAATTTTATGCTAAAAGTGGAGTCTGGAGCATTATTCATTTGCTAGAAAAATAAGGAAGGTTATGCATAAATTTTTCTAGATTCATTCATATTATGAGAATGATGGAAAGGATTATGAATATACTTCATTTAGATAAAAATAATTTAGTATGTGTGCATAAATATTTTATGGTGAAAGAGGAATTATGGGTATAATTGATTTTGTAAATCCCATGAGATTGTATGCATAAATCTTTTATTCAAAAAGAAGAATATTGAGCATATTTTATTTTGGAAGAATTGAGAAAGGAATGTGAAAATATTCATAGAAATGCATGGAGAAAACATAGAGAAAATTTTAATCAGAAAGAGGAATCACGAAAATATTTGACTTTTGGAGTACGTCTAGATTCTCTAGAATAAGAATCTTTAGTACACGCTGGAACGAGAAAAGGGATTTCCCAGAAAAAGACCAGAAACACGCTTAGTTGGATGAATGTAAATACTTGTGAGTGACTTATTCCTAGATTCCCTGGAAAAGGAATCTAGAATTCTTGAAAGGATCAAGGATCCAAAAGGAAACAGAAATTTAGACTTAATTGAATTGAGTCGAGAAAAAGTTACCTTTAATAACTGAGCCAAGTAATGGCCGAGACTTAGAAAGTTCTGTCAGTATGAAAAGTAGAGTAACTGTACTTTTAACCTCGTTGATTATGGAACAAAGATTCTGATAACTAGATCAAGGAAAGTTAATAATCAAACCTGATTCACTCAAAGCGAAAAGAGACCATCTTGTTCGTAGAAATTTGAATTGATGTGATGTGTGGGATGTGTGGATTGATATGGATTAATGTGTGGAAGGATGTGGAATGTGTGAATTGATGTGGAGTGTGTGGATTGATGTGGGTTGATGTGGATTGATGTGTGGTATGATGTGAAGTGATGGTATTGATGAGAAATGATGTGGGTTGATGTGGAGTGATGTGGAAATAATGTGGGTTGATGCAGAGTGATGTAGAGTGATGTGGAAATGATGTGGGTTGATGTGGATGATGTGACTGAATGTGGAAATAATGTGGGATGATGTGAATGAATGTGTAAATGATATGGGATGATATGAATGAATGTGGAAATGATGTATGATGATGTGAATGAATGTGGAATGATGTGATGTGAATTGATGTGGCAAAATTTAGAATAATGAGAAATGGCGTGGAATGATATGGAATGATGTGGAATGATATGGAATGATGAGGAAAGATGGAAATTTTGCTTGGAAACTGTATTTGTATGTGAAACTTGTTTTTTAAAGATTGTTTTACGTCAAGAATGTTGGGGAAGCATTTTGAATATCTTATGGAATGAGGTCGTGGGGACCTGTGGAAAATGTTGCAAACAACTGGAGAGTCAAAGAAGGACGTCTCGCATGGTAAGATTGGCCCAGGTTTTGACTAGCCTCGGTTCGGTTAAAATGGTGAGCTTCCGTACGGTGGATAAGGGGCCAAGGAAGCGGCCTATGTGTGAAGCACTAGGTCACCTATGAAGAAGGAGCCTAGAGGGTGCTGACCATATGGTGCTCGGACTCTAGGTTGCCTAGGATATCCACGCATGCATCGAGGAAGAAAATCAGTTGGAGTTGTTTTTTGAATATAGGCATGGATTTGGTTGATTGGCCAGATGAGTTCATGGCTCTTTTAAATGGATCTTGTTGGTTTATCTAGCTGATCTTCAACAGAGAGTCCATATGGATTTTATGAGATTATACTCCTAGGTACTATGAGCTAGGAACTATTGTAAAGGACCCTGAGTGACCAGGTGGTGAGCGTTCTGGTTGCCAATGATACCATAGGTACGCTGAGGAAGGAATGAATGGAATACTTGATTATATTCCTGGGTACTATGGGCTAGCAACTATCGAAAAGACCCCTGAGTGAAGTACTATGTGAGCCTAGAGGGACTGACCAGGTGGTGAGTGTTCTGGTTGCAGATAATGCCATAGGTACACCAAGGAAGGAATGACTGGAATTTGGATTCTATGGTTGCAAAGTGGAAAAGTTAGAATTGGACCCTAGAAATGGAATACTGAGAGGATTGTGATGGAAACACTATGGTTTTATTGCAATGCTATTTTGGAAATAGTTGAATCTAAGAAAAGGCAATTTCATATTGGATGCGTAACTGGTGTGTCTATTTAACTTTTGCATGAGTGATGTGGCTAGGAGTTCCTAAGGGGCCTAGGAACTCTTTTCCCTGGACAAAACATAACCAAATTTTTATAATGGATTCTATCAATATAGTGGTGGGAGGTTGGCGAACCCATGGGGTTGGAGCTGGATCGATGGATTTCTATAATAAGATTCAATCTTGTTTAAGTAACGATAGATGAAATAAGTCACAGGATAATTCTTGTTTTATGGAAAAGAGTATGCCTTTTTTGATGGGGAAAAGTGTAAGTTCCTCCTTTGATTCGGCCATGTGACCCATAGGTTCGGTTAGAATACAAAGGATAGTTAAGACTCTTGAGTACGTTAGGAGATTTTCTTGGAGGAATTGCATATACTTTCTGGGCGAGGGAAGTTTTTTTCGGGTTTGGTTTTGGAAGAACCAAGGGATTAGTCTCTTTTCGGGACATTCGTGGGTGAGGCCTCGAGTGGGAAGCTCTGCCCTGAGTGCAAGGTTGCTACTTCCACTGCCAGCACTCCAGAGTTTGATGCACAGAGGGGGCAGGGATCTCAGATTTTGCATGATATGCATGACTCATATGTTAGAGATCCTGATTTTTTTTATGTTTGGCACAAGTTAGAAACTAATAATTGGTTGCCTCTTCATGATTATTCATATAATGATGGTTTCCTTTTCTTTTAAAAGCGTTTATGCATTACGGTTCCTTATAGATCTTTTATTCTTGAAGATATGCATCGTCCCCCATATGTTGGTTATCGTGGCATTTTCACTACTCTTTGCACCACAGAAGAATATTTTTATTCACCACACAATTAAAACATGAGTTGCTTCTTTTGTCTCAGAATGTGTGACATGTCAATGAGTCAAAAGATGCCAAGCAAAACCGTATGGGCTACTCATGCTTTTATCTATTCCCACGTGACACCATGGGAATAAATTTCTATGGACTTTATAACTCGTTTACCAACCACATCTTCTTGAAATGATATAATATGGATAATTGTTTATAGGTTTAGTAAGTAATATTATTTCATTGCATGTCATAAAACATTGAATGCCTCACAATTGTTTATCAAAACTGTCTTCATAAATCATGGTTTACTAAAGTCATTATTTCATATCGTGATTCTCGTTTCTTGTAATCATTTTTGGATGGCATTGTTTTCAAACTTAGGCACTAACATTGATTTTAGTTCTACATATCATGCAGAAAGTAATGGACAAATTAATTTAGATCTTTTAAGGTCTTACACTATCTCATCTCCCGCAAATTGGGACCAGTATTTGCATCTTTTGTAATTTGCATATAATAACACACGTCATACAACCACTGGAAAAGCGGCTTTTGAGATTATCTATGGTAAGAAACTTCCAACTCCAATTAGTAGACTTTCTGATGAAGTTCGAGCGCGGTCGATGATTTTGCTATGACTCATAAACGTATTTTGGTCAAAGCTCATGAGTCTATTCTTAAGGCTCAAAAAGCTTACACTAAACAGGCTAACAAGCATAGAAGACCAAAGACTTTTGAAGAAAATTATTTAGTTTGGCTTCGCATAGAAAAGCGCAGATTAAATTTTGTTGACAGACATCCAACCATTAAATTATCTCCATGATTTTATGGGCTTTTTGGAATTACTGCTAAGATCAATGACAATGCTTATCATTTTTCCCTTTCCAACCATTGGAATATTCATAATTCCTTTCACATTAGTCTACTTAGACCCTTCAAAGGTACACCACCTTCAACCCCCGTTTATGATGACCCACCTCTCCTAGAGGCTGATACAGAAATTTTAGTTCTTGAAGCAATTATTGATCGTGAGCAAACTATAACTCGCAATGGTAATATTTATGTCAGATATTTGGTTAAGTACAAGAATCATCTTGTAGAATAATCTCAGTGGATTTCAGACCACGCCCTTGCTACCCACTCTACCTTGATCGACTCCTTTCACAGACAGTTGCAGTGAATTTTACACTTGGTATCGAGACCGGTGTAGTCGTATGAAGGTCATAAATTTGAGGTATCGCACGATTGGAAGTTTATTTTTGGTATTTGATATTGATATGTGTGAAGGTAACCAATTTGAGGTATCACACATTGTTGTTTTTTCGTGCAAAGATCATCAAACTGAGGTATTGCACGAGGTGTTCATATTGTGGAATCAGATTTTCCATGATGCATTTGATATTTTCTTTTGTGCAAATGTCACCGAATTGAGGTATTGCACGTAGTGTTTCAAATATGCAAAGGTACCGACTTTGAGGTATTACATGTTTCGTAATTGAGGACAATTGTTGTTTTTTCGTGCAAAGATCATCAAACTGAGGTATTGCACGAGGTGTTCATATTGTGGAATCAGATTTTCCATGATGCATTTGATATTTTCTTTTGTGCAAATGTCACCGAATTGAGGTATTGCACGTAGTGTTTCAAATATGCAAAGGTACCGACTTTGAGGTATTACATGTTTCGTAATTGAGGACAATTGTTTTTCACTAGGGAGAAATGTTAAAATTATTCTCATTATTTGGTATTTATGGATTTATTTGATTGATATTTATTTTATGTGCAAGCAAGATTGATAACCTCTAACTTATTACATATTTTGAGCTTATATTGTGAATGTCAGTGCAGATCAGTGTCACAGTTAGTGTGCGGGATGTACAAGGATCCATTTGGCTTGCTTCGACGGAAATTTATTAACGCATGGCGTGTGGCGATTATTTATGATCGACAATGGTAGTGAAATTTTATGTGCACATTAGTGTGCAACATTTTGATATACATTAGTTCTATTTCATGAGTGAACCATAGAGTGTTCACACTTTTGTATTTAGGCTTATGCAAGCCCAAAGTGGAGATCCATACTTTTGGCTACATGTATTTTTGGTTCTTGCTTTTTGTACAAGGAAATATATTTAAATACGCCATGAAGAGGACGTGAGCCACTCTTATGGTGGGGGATATTTAACCCATTCTTATGTCGTGTGCATAAGCTTTTTCATCTCTTTTGAGCTTTGAGTATTCCTTTCAAGTTTATTTTTATAGAGGGCCAACCCTGAGCTTCCAGCAGCTTTTTGGTGACTTCTCGATGATCCATGATGGAATTCCTTACTTGATAAGAAAAAAAAACCAAGAAACGTATTGTTTGCGATCACAATCTCTAGCCTGATCCAAGTCACAAAATCGAGTTAAGATATTGTACATGATGTGGATGTGTAAGTGATATCATACCCAATGGTACATTTGATGTACTTTAACACTAATATATCCCTACCTTATAATGGTTCTCTTGGGGATGATTCGAGAACCTACTAAGGACACCAGCTCTGCAACGCTAATATCAAGTTGTGTATTGCATAGAAAGATCAAACCCCACTAACATCCTGTACTCCTTCATAACTACAAGTGGCGAAGCATCTTTGCATCAACCTCCATGGGTGATTTTGAGCTTAGATATGCTAAATATCTTTAAAATTTTTGCTAAATACTTTTAGTAAAAATGCAGATTCCATATGACTCTTGCATGACCCTAATCCTTGAAAGGACATGCATAAACTCTAGGTCTGCTATCAAACTTGGAACTCAACATCTCTTGTGTCTATTGGTTCTTCTCTTCATGGTTCTCTATGAAATGATGAGGTCATCCATCTATAGGATAATGATCATGTGTACTTTCCCAGGCTGAGAGAAAACATAGAAATTTTCATTTCATGGGCTTTAAAAAACACCAATACTTACAAAGAAAGCATCTATCCCACTAGTACCAACTTGCTTAGAAGGATTTTTTTTCCAATCCGTACAATGCATACTTCTAGAGTATGTATATTTTATTTTCCAAATTATCTCAAACCCAAGTAGTTGCACCACCTAAACCTCCAATGCTAAATATTTTCTTGAGAGGTATCAAACCCAACTAGCTTTGTAAGAACAACAAAAGAAACTATCTATGGACATTTTAGGAGCACCACCACTTGAATGGACTAATTTATCTTTGTGAAAGATAATCTTGAATTGATTCCAAGCATGAGAATGGTAAATATCTATAATTTCTAAAATATTAGTGCTAAATAGCACAAATATCTACACCTATAAGGATCCTAATCTACACCCAAATATTCCATAGATGACACTAAAATTGTGCATAAGAAACAAAGCAGTGTTCTTTTTATTCTATGATATTTGGAGAATTTTAGGAAACCATAAACATGACTTTATTTCCCTTGATATCCTCCATTTGAAAGAGGTGTTTAAACTACCAAAACTAATCAGAATCCCTTTTTCACGTCTGAAAAAGAGGTGTTTCACATGTAAAAAATAACTAAATTTGATGCCTTCAAAGCGCAAAATTCTTGAATCTAAATTAATGTAGTTAACACTCCCCTTTCATGGAGTATTGAAAACACATCATAAAGATTAACTTGTGCAAAACTCATGGAGTATTACAATCTCCACGTGCTAGTGCTCATTGGTGGACTCATTGGTGGAGCTTAGTTATGTTATCGAACCTTCCGCTAAAACCACTCCAAGGTATTGTACTCAAAAGTATTATCATCATGCAGTAAGTGGGACTTCATCTTTAAAAACAAAATGTGTTAAAAAGGTTCAATTATTCTACCTTTGACCATAACCATAACCATAACCATAACTTGAAGAAACCCAAATTATTACCAGGAGATGAGAAACCAAAGTGATCATGAAACCACAAAATAATAAGTCTTACTAATTATGTCATGGATCATGTGGAATCAAGCACGTGCAAGCAAGCAAGCTAGCATGTACAGAGTACACAAGACTCTACGAGAAGACATTTTGCCACAAGAAGTCGTGGCGTGGTGCAAGCAAGCAAGAACACACTACAACACAAGACCTCTACGCAAGAAGTAACATTCATATTAAGTGATAGCACCTCTTGAAGGAGGCTAGGCGTATCTATAATCAGATCTACCATGATCATGTTTGGGTGGCTAGTAAGGTGGTGGTGGTGGCCAAGAGGACCTTGGGGGCTTGTTACCGTAGGGAGGTGGCATTTTGTGGGGGGGTGATTTGTGGTGAGGAGGGGGGCAGTGGGGGGCATGAGGAGGGGAGGTCACTCCTGAGTGTAAGCCAACGGGTGGGGGTTTCATCATGTGCGGGAAGCTGGGAGTGGTTTGTGCTCGGGAATTAGGGAATTAAGAGTCAAAGATGGTGCGAAGAGTCTTGAGGAAGAACAACTTTTCTTCACCGGTGTTGCGCCTTTCCACGTCGAGACGAAACCCTTGCTTTCACTTCCACCATTAAAAATCATCTCCTCTTTTGCCTAAATATTTAAGAAAAATATCAAATCATTGAGTAATTATGAAGCTGGGTCCTACGCTCGATCTAACAGATCCATTTTAATCCTTAATGTCAAATCCTACTCTTCCTTTGGGGTGGAGGCAGAGGAATCCAAATAAGTTATGTGCCATTATCACCAGCATCATTGTTCCTCAAGGTTTGAGGGGAATCCATCCCGGTAGTGGTGTGGAACAATGCCAAATGCCCATAGGAGTCATTTCTCTTATTTCCAGCAATAGCAATGAAGGCACCAAGAAGTTGCCTGGTGTCCTTCATGTGCTAGACATCAAGAGGGATGTTTTATCCAATATAGACATAAATGATCATCGCTTGAATGTTCTCTCCATAAGGGTAGTGTAGTCATCATAGATGCCAATGAAAATTTCCTAGAGAGAGGAATCCAACGTAACAATTTGTATGAGTTGGTGGCTTTTACAAGCTAAGTCGATGATGGGATAAGAAAGTGATGGTATGAACGATATGTGCACCTACATTTTCTAGTCTTTAAAAGGATGCAAGGGATGTGGCACATCTACAAGCATTGTTTGAGATGTCAGATATATGTGAAGCTTACATGAAGGGCAAGTAGCATCAGCATGCAAATTTTCAAAAGAAACCAAGATTTTGAATTATGTAAAGTCTCTTTTAGATATTTTCCATGCAGATGGGCAAGCAGTATTAGCATGCACATTTCCATAAGAAATCGAGAATTGTGCAAAGGCTTCTTTAAATCTTGTTCATGCAGATCTTTGTGGTAAAATGCCAACATCTGAATCTCTTACTTTTTGTTACAAATCGATAACTTTTGTAGGATGACATTGGTGTATTTTCTCTGAGAAATATTATAGCTTCTAAAAAACTCAAACTGTTGCATGGTTTGGTAGAGAATGAGATAGAAAGAGGCTAAAAAATTTTCAAAAAGATTGAAGATGAGTATTCACATCTATTGGTGAACTCAATGCCTACTCCAAGGGGCATAAGATGAAGACAAATTTGAGAGCTACTCATATTCTACAACAAAATAGTTTTACAAAGTGCAAGAATTGCACAATTGTGGCACAACTATGGAGATGGCGTGGAGTATGTTGAAGCGAAAAGAATGTTTTTTGTGTTAAGATATTGAGCTCAACTAGTGCAAATATTGGTGATATGCCAGGATGTGAGCTCTGCTCTTATTCTAGTGGCATGGTTGGTGAGATTATCCGTGATATGTTGTTAGTGGTTTATATGCTATGTGACAGCCATTTTGGCATCCATGTTGTTTAGAGCTAGGAAAGCTACCTTTACTCCAAAAAAATGGTTCTTTTTATAGGAACCAAGAGGGTGAGAACAGTCTTTATTTTAGGAAGAAGAACTTTTCTTCATTGGTGTTGCGCCGTTCTCCACATCTCGAGATGAAACCGTTACTTATTCCCTTTCACTTCCACCATTGAAAACCGGCTCCTCTTTCTTCAAAACGATGCATTTGACATCCTCTTTCTTCAAAAATGATGCATTTGACATCTTGCGATGTAACATAGTAGGTGCTACCATGCTTGAGGAGTCTCGGGCTATGACTACCATGACATAAAATCAACTCCTCTTTCTTCAAAATGATGCATTTGATATCCTATGATGTAACGCAGTAGGATCTACCATGCTTGAAGAGTCTGGGAGCAGCCAGCCATGGAGGGGACTACCCTTAGCAGTGTCAGCATGTTGGCTGGTTTTTCACATAACTAATAGAAGGACCTATTTCCTAAGGAAAAAAGTGAATTGGCACAACACAAAACAAGATAGCAATGCTGAAATTTGAAATGACACTTGCATCCATACACATCCAAGTGTGTGTCACGCCGAGACATAGGGGACCTTAATGATAAAGAACGCGGATATAGAGTAGGCTTAGTGAATGCAAGAAACTCTTACCCGAGAAGCGGTTGCCATTTATAGTCGACTATCTTCTTGCTTTCGGTCAACTCGGGCTATGACTACCATGACTTAAAACTAACTAAAATTTGTCTAAATATTAAAGAAAAACATCAAATCATTAAGTAATTATCAAGCTAAGAAGTTAATATAGCTCAGCTCTGCAACTATACAATTTCTAATCTAAATAGGTGACCAGTAATGGATCATTTTATCCTCTCTCTCCTATATATACACACACACACACACACACACATAAACACATGTACATATAAACAAACACACACACACACATGAATACAATACACATATATACACTCACACCTAGAGCATAAATACACCTTGAGTGCATGGACACAATAATTGAGATGAGGAGAGTAGAATCTAGCTAACTCTAATCCTTGATTTCATTGTGCAAGTTTAGTATGTTAGTTCTAGAGAACCTTTGATAATGTAGTCCAAGATAACAAATGTAAACGTTGAGATTAATACTTGTGACGCTTCATAATTTTGTATAAATATTTTTCATGAATTTTTGTTGTAAAAACTGTGTAGAATGTTTTGTTAGGACATCTAATATGTTTTGACAAAATTTTGTGTTACAGAAAATTTTTGGTTTTGGTCATTTTCGGGTAGTCATTTTTGTGGGTGATTTTTGATTAGGTTAGAGATGGAATTAGGCAAAGTTTTGTATGAGAGAGTTGTTTTGTTTTGTACATAGAACAATTTTACTCAAGTGAAATCTTTCTAATTCACATTATTTCACATCCCTTTGGTGACTCCAACGTGGGTTTTCACTGGTTTTGTGCTAAAAATGTGCCTAGAATTTCATGTCGAGACATTCTAGGTCCTAAAACGAAGGTCAATAATAAAGATTTAGCCTCGGACAAAGAGATAAAAAGTCGAAGAGGAGGATGGAATGTTCAAGATGATCTATTGAGCATCCTTATCGGATCACCGAGGCACGAATGGCACACCATGGAAAAGCGCTATTTTCCCAGTGTCTTAAAAAAAACATAATCTCATGGGAATGGTGACCGCGTATGAAGAAAGATTCCTAAACACGCTTTTTTCCAAAAGGAAAACATCGCCAAAAATATGACACATGGATCGAGAAATCTCCAGAAGGGCTACTTTTGGCTTTTGGACACGTGAAGAAGATGAATACACAGAAAATCAAAGAAGAGATGAAGAGTGCGAGTGTGTATGCAAGTGTGAGTGCGAGATTTTCATGAGAGTGAGAGTGCTGGTGAGATAGCTCTGGGGTGGTCAGGTGGCTTGAACTCTTTCCTTCAAGAGTGCTTCATATCAGATTGTTGTAAGATTTCTTGATTATATAAAGAATTGTTCTCTTTCTACCTCAATATTTTGTGCCAAATTGTATTTTTTTGAATTGTGTTGTGATTATTAAGTGGGAGCGTCTCAATCCTTGAGCTCATTGTGTAAGTTTACTATGTGATTCCTAGATAACCTACTATCATATGCTTATGGACCTCTAAAGAGTTGATCCTTGGAGCACCTTCAGGACTTGAATCTAATAGCTTACATAAAGTAAATCCTACCTTGAACTAAATCCATTATGAAAGTCTAGGAAATGAGGTGGGCACTACTCCATATGTAACGATGTGTGTTTAAAGGTGGGGTAAATGGGGATTTCATTATTTTTCATTTAGATAGAGAGAAACATAAATAAATAAAGAGGGGAGAGTGAGTGAGGATTAAATATGTGTGTGTGTGTGTGTGTGTGGTCTTTTGTACTTTTTAAAAGGAGAAAAATCATTTCACCACTTTTGATTTCTAAAGGAAAACGTTTTAATCATTTGAAAAAACTCCTACTCCAACTATAACAAAAGAAACCTATAATTTTTCATAGTAGTGTATGATATTCTACTGTTCATGGGCTCAAGTAGAGCTAAAGTTATGGGATTTGCTGAGTTTATGAAAGTTTTATGTAATAACACCAGTTTAGGAATTTTGGAAAACTTTCACAATTTTGGCACTTTTCCCTTTGGTCAAATACATGGAAATTTGAGAGTATTTATTTTGCATAAAGTTATGAGGTAGAGATGTTGTTCCTTAGGTTTAAAATAGGAAGCTTTTTGAGAAACAGAATGTTTGCTTCAATGACTTGAATGGAGCCTCATGACATAGGTGAGGCTCCATTCAATGACTTGAATGGAGCTTCATGACATAGGTGAGGTAGAGAAAGACTATAGTAAACTAGAGGTAAAGATTAGAACTAGTTTAGAACTTAAAGTGTTGTAATCTTACATTTCCAATGCTCTTTCCTCATATGCTTCATCATCAATGTCATTCTTCTTTCTTGTGAAAACTCTCATATAGTTTATCGAGTGTTTCTCCATATCAACATTTGAAACTTCAACCCCAAGCCACACCAGATATATTGTATCTCTTGGTCTCCCATGTACAAAGTTATTTTTTGTGACATCAACTTCTAGCTTGAACTCTTCCCTTGGCTTATGGCATGCTGGCCCACAATAGTGCCCTTCATTCTTCTCTAGTCCAATTGTCTCATCCTTGTTTTTTGTGTCATCAATGGAAGAATCCCTAAAAGTCATACTTTTGGGCCAAAATTCATGGCAAAAGGAATTTTCATACACATTTGCAGTATTCAAGGCAACAACCATGTTCTCTCAATACTCAATGATAGGTTTAATCCATTTTGCATATGTTGAACATCTCCTTTTCTTTCCACAAAGCTTTTCCACCAATTCAAGAAGGTATTCAAGCCTTATACAACCAGATGTTATCCTTTATGTATTGGCACACATAGGTGGAACCTTTGGTACCTCTTGAGGAATCATATGTTCCCCTTCATCATTACACTTCCATAGTTTAATTCCATTTTTAGGTAACCACTCACTTTACTAGGGATGTATTTTGTATTGCATCAATGGTATGGCATCATTGATATAAAATCTAAATCACAATGTCTTTGAATGACCTCTACTAGTTTATCTGTTGCATTATGTAAGTACCCTATCACATACTCTTTGAAATCTAGCACCCCCTTCATAAGAAAAGGTGTTAGTTTCATACTTGTGCACTCATTAAAGCTTCTCATCAGATGAGGAAAGGTAAATGTCTAACTTGTTCTAAGATTCTCAAAAAATTGACTAAACAATGCATCAATATCCTCATATGTGTGTCCCACCATAAGAAAACCAAGTTAAACCATCTCATGAACCCCTTTTTCTACCAAAAAAGATAAATATGCAAATATATATCGATTATTATTCTCAGATCCACCCATCTATCCAATAAAAAACATAAATACTAAAAACTCTTATACTACATAGGAAGATACCGGCATGCGTTGGTTGCTACCGACATGTGTTGGTTACTATTGGCATACCTTGGTTGCTATCGACATGCATAGGAAGGTACCAACATGCATTGGTTGCTACCAGATTTTATAGGTTGCTACCGGCATGCATAGGAAGCTTTCATAGGTTGCTACCGGCATGCATAGGAAGATTTCATAGGTTTCCATCGGCATGCATAGGTTGCTATTGGCTTCCATAGGTTGCTACCGACATGTGTTAGAAGCTACCGGCATGCATTGGTTGCTCCTGACATGCGTAGGAATCTAACAATATGCATAGGAAGTTACCGCCATCATGCATAGGAAGCTACCGGGCATTGGTTTGCTACCGACATGCATGGGAAGCTTCCATAGGTTGCTACCGACATGCATAGGTGCTACAGGCATGCGTTAGAAACTATTGGCATGTGTTGGAAGCTATCGACATGCATTGGTTATTACCGACATGCATAGGAATCTATCAGCATGCATAGGAAGCTACCGACATGCGTAGGAAGCTACCGGTGTCCATTGGTTGTTGCTACTAGCATACATAGGTTGCTATACTGGCATGCGTAGGAAGCTACCGGCATGCATTGGTTACTACCAGCAAGCGTAGGAAGCTATTGGCATACATTGGATACTACTGGCATGCATTGGTTGCTATCGGCATGTGTTGGAAGCTACCGGCATGCATTGGAAGCTATCGGCATGCATTGGTTGCTACCGGCATGAGTAGGAATCTATCAGCATGCGTAGAAAGCTACCGGCATGGATAGGTTGCTACTAGCATGCGTAGGAAGCTAACGGCATGCATAGGTTGCTACTAGCATGCACTGGTTGCTACAGGCATGCGTAGGAAACTCCCGGCATGCATTGGTTGCTATCAGCTTCCATAGGTTGCTACCGGCATGCATAGGTTGCTATCGGCTTCCATAGGTTGCTACCGGCATGCATAGGTAGGTATCGACATGCATAGGAAGGTATAGGCATGCATAGGTAGCTTACATACATATCCATGTTCGTACGTCCACATCATACATCCAATTTCACATTCATACATACGCATCTACATGCATACATCCACATCTACATTCATACATCCATACCTCCATTTCCACATCCACACATCCACATTCATATTCATACATCCACATCTACATACATACATCCACATCTACATACATACATCCATACATCCACATCTACATACATACATCCATTTTCACATCCTCATTCATACATACACATCCACATACATACATACACATCCGTATCTACATCCATACATCCACATCCACATCAACATTCACATTCATACATATACATCTACATGTATACATCCACATCACATTCATACAACCATATTACATCCATTCTCGTCCTAACACATCCCATATACATCTTAACACATCCTAACTCATCTTAACACATTCTATCACATCTCATACACATCTTATCACATCTTTTTACATCTCATACACCTCTTATCACATCCTATCACTTTCCATACGCATCTTATCAAATCTTATCACATCTCATACACATCTTATCACATCTTTTTACATCTCATACACCTCTTATCACCTCTTATCACTTTCCATACGCATCTTATCAATTCTTATCACATCTCATACACCTCTTATCACATCCTATCACTTTCCATACGCATCTTATCAATTCTTATCACATCTCATACACCTCTTATCACATCCTATCACTTTCCATACGCATCTTATCAATTCTTATCACATCTCATACACCTCTTATCACCTCTTATCACATTTCATATCTTTTTTAAAAAAAAAGAGAATTCTTATATTTGATATAAGATTTCTCTACACATTTATTTATACATAAATTCCATTTAAGGAGACTAACACTTTCGAATTTAAAATCAATCTTTTATGCATCTTCTTATGCATAAATTCAATTTGGTAGGAAATTACACTTTTAGAATAAAAGAATTTCTCTTATGCATCTAAGTTAAGCATAAAATCCATTTATGAGGAAAATCACACTTTTAGTATAAAAAGAATATCTTTTATGCATACCTATATGCATGAAATCCAATATGATAAAAGTAACACTCTTACAATAAAATAATCAACTTTTATGCATACCTCTATGCATGAAATTCAATTATGATAAAAGTCACACTTTTATAATAAAATAATCAACTTTTATGCATACCTCTATGCATGAAATCCAATATGATAAAAGTAACACTTTTGATATAAAAAATTTTCCTTTATGCATACTTCTATGCATGAAAATTAAAAATGATAAAAGTAACACTTTTGATATAAAAATTTTCCTTTATGCATACTTCTATGCATGAAAATTAAAAATGATAAAAGTAACACTTTTGATGTAAAAATTTATCCTTTATGCATACTTCTATGCATGAAAATAAAAATGATAAAAATAACACTTTTGATATAAAAATTTATCCATTATGCATACTTCTATGCATGAAATAAAAATGGTAAAAATAACACTTTTGATATAAAAATTTATCCATTATGCATGAAAATAAAAATGGTAAAAATAACACTTTTAATATAAAAATTTATCCATTATGCATACTTCTATGCATGAAATAAAAATGGTAAAAATAACACTTTTGATATAAAAATTTATCCTTTATGCATACTTCTATGCATGAAAATAAAAATGATAAAAATAACACTTTTGATATAAAAATTTATCCATTATGCATACTTCTATGCATGAAATAAAAATGGTAAAAATAACACTTTTGATATAAAAATTTATCCATTATGCATGAAAATAAAAATGGTAGAAATAACACTTTTGATATAAAAATTTATCCATTATGCATACTTCTATGCATGAAATAAAAATGGTAAAAATAACACTTTTGATATAAAAACTTATCCTTTATGCATGATATTAAAATTCAATTTCTCCATGATTGTAATGAAATTCTTTCAATTAATCTAGGATGATAATTCCTAGAATATGGTAGGAAGTCTTCTTTTTATGCTTTGAATGAGATTATTTTATGCATAATTTTTATAAAAATTTTGCCATAGCTCCGCTGCTATGACTGATAAATCTCAATTTTTCTAAGGGATAAAGCTTATCATTAAGGAAATAAAAATGATCTCTAATTGGCTCATTAATCCATAATGGATTGAATCATCAATATACATAAACTAAAAGCATAGAAAAAAGCCATTAATTTGGCCTCAAGCATAGCTTAATCTTGGGTTAAGGAAAAGCTTTATGAAAAGCTTGATTTGGATTGAGAATGGGTCATGAGTATGACCATTTCTTGAGTGAGAGAGAGAAATTACATAAAAACTATTAGAATTTAAACATAAATAGAAATTAACTTCAATAGCATTTATTAAATCATGTAACTCTTCACTACTAATCACCAATTAACTTCAATAGCATTTAAAAAACCATACCAATTAAGCTTCTCAAGCTTGAGAGGGGTTGAGAAGAGAGAACCATTGAGAAAATATAGAAAGATCAATATTCACTAATTACCTTACAACTTGCTTGATTCTTTGTTCACGGTAGAGGCCCCCAACCAATCAATTGGTTAAGTATGTTGATGGAGCCACTAATGGGGATTGAAGAAAGAGGGAAGCTCCAAAAACTAGTGAATTATTAAATGAATTCACAGTTCTTGGCTTAGGTGGAGTAGAGTAACGATGCATAAACACTATCTATTTTTCAACAAGGGGGAGGCTTCTATTTATAGGAAAAATTGAGCTCCTAACCAAACAAACTGATTCTAGAATTTTCTAAATCAGTTTGGTCAATATTTGACCATTTTTAGGTCAGTTAAGCTAACTTTTTGGAACTAGACTTGAATGAGGAGAGAGGAGAGATGAAATATCTCAATTTTTATGAGTTTAAAACTCATTCAAGCATGTGAAATATGCACCTCCTTTAAAGAACTCCCCTTCCTTACATATGTGTCATAATGGAATCATTTTAATATTGCTTATAGTTCTTTTTTACTAATAAACCTTGTACATTTTCAACTCTTCATCTTATGTGAAATATGCACCTCCTTTAAAGAATTCCCCTTCCTTACATATGTGTCATAATGGAATCATTTTAATATTGCTCATAGTTTTTTACTAATAAACCTTGTACATTTTCAACTCTTCATCTTATGTGAAATATGCACCTCCTTTAAAGAATTCCCCTTCCTTACATATGTGTCATAATGGAATCATTTTAATATTGCTCATAGTTTTTTACTAATAAACCTTGTACATTTTCAACTCTTCATCTTATGTGAAATATGCACCTCCTTTAAAGAATTCCCCTTCCTTACATATGTGTCATAATGGAATCATTTTAATATTGCTCATAGTTTTTTACTAATAAACCTTGTACATTTTCAACTCTTCATCTTATGTGAGCATTTACTCATTTTTGGATACCCAAAATATCTCATATTTTTAATATTGCTCATAGTTTTTTACTAATAAACCTTGTACATTTTCAACTCTTCACCTTATGTGAGCATTTACTCATTTTTGGGTATCTTCTTTTTACAAATTTGGATTTATCTCTTCCCTACACATGGATTGATGCTATTGGCCCATAGGAACCTTAATTGGACCATAGTCTAAAGATTTCTGAAAATCTAGACCCTTAGACTAAGGTTCTTTATACCTATTTCCAATTAATTCCAATTGCACATTGGAAAATTCTTTTTGAATTTCTGTTTCAAGGAAACTCATCTGAATTATAAGAGATATTTTTCTATCCAAAAATATTCAAAATCTGAATATTCTCTCTCTAGAATAATTTTTCTCTCTCTAGGCTAAAATAGTTAGCAACAGGGTCTTTATATTTCTGAAGAGGGTTGATTACAGGGGAAGATACTAGACATCAAAAAGGGGTTGGGGGAGGAATCTTACATTCTACCCCACTTAAAAAAACGCGAGATGTCCTCATCTCGCAACTTGTTATAATTTCGCAAGATTCACGAATATGAGACTTAGCTGGCAGCATGGGAAAATAAACAAACCCTATAACATGTAAAAGCATAAGAGAAGAAACATACAAGAAAGAGATCTCTTACCTTGTAAGGCTTGTATGTGTTGAAAACCTACAAAATCAAACCAAAATAAGGAAAAAAATGTATTAATAATAAACCCTAATCTTAAAAGCCCTAAAACTTACATACCCTATAAGCATTTAAAAGCATGAAAGAGGAAACACACAAGAGAAAGAGATCTCTTTTGTGAGTCTTGCATATGTGTTGAAAATCTACAAAATTAAACCAAGTTAAGAAAAAAAAGTATTAAGAAAAATCAAGATCTCTAACCATATGAAGCTTTAATGGAGAGCTCTTAATTAGGGGAAAAAAAGAAAAGAAAAACTTAAAAGAAAGAAAAGAGAGAGCAAATACTCAAAAGATAACTTTCATGGAAAGGTTGTTTGCATAAGAGATAAATGAAAGCAATAGACATACCGTGCTTGAGCTTGAGGAGGATAGGATAGGAGAGGTAGAAGTGATAAACAAGGTAGAACCCTCCAAAAAAACTTAGAGTATAAGTTTATTGTATTCAAAAGGTTAAACTACGCGACGGCAAAAAAAGTGGGATATTTTACAGTATAGCAGCATTTATTTGCTGCTACTATAGATGTTGCTGGGCAATAATATTGTGCTGCTAAAAGAGCTGCGAAGCAGCAATAGATTACTGTTGAGCATCTTGAAAATCCTCGATACGTTCCTTCCAAAAATGCTGCTAAAAGTTGCTGGTATGCTCCCGATGTGTTGTGATGCTAGAAAAAGAATTTTGTCAACATGATCCTCTCCCTAGTGTTGGACACTCAAAATAACTGAAGTAGAATGTTTTAAGTTTTTTGCTTTCCTTTTTTTTTTCCTTTAGAACTGATTATAAGTGGTTTCTCCTGTTGTAAGTACCAAATACTCTACAAATTACTGAGGTGAGAATCATATGTAAATAGAGTGAATTCCATACTTCAATTTGATGTCATAGTTTGATATTCTTGATATCCAACGTTCTTGTTCTTCAAATATGTATCAGTAATCTTCTATTTTCCAGTATTGTGATCATTGGTGAAGTGGATGTAATTGAGTTCGAGGATATATAGAGGCTTTGGGGTGCTCTACCAATTCTTAACATTTAGTTTTGATGCCCCCATTGTGGAGTCTTCTTGGGAATTCAGGTGACAGGGGAAAAGAACTCAAAGATAAGTGTGTACGTGATCCATAATGGCTTAGGATTTTCCTAAATTCCTTGGGCTACCAAATGAGGATATGTGCTGTTTTATTGAAGATTTGAAATTTACAGCTTTAATGAAAGATAAGGACACTCCAAAAGTTCTGCTAAAATTTTTAGCTTATTGTCTCAAAGGAGAGGTCAAAACATGATTGCAAATTTTTATTCTAAATTTCCAAAACTCTCACACTTCTCCTTGTGAACCAGAACATAAAGAAGTGAAGGCCTTTTTCTTGTAACAATATGCTAGGGAAAGGGATCGTGACGGGATACTGAGAGAGCTTTGCAATTATCAACAACCATCTAATTAAGAGGTGGATCAATATATGATTTGGTTTATCCAATTATGAAATAATTGGAGAGCTGCTTTGCACCCTGAAGTTCCACGTGAAATGATAAACAAAGAGATATTTGTGGTGGTGGCTGGACTTAAACCAGATATCGGATTGAAAGTGGAATTGAAGAATCCTCTCCATTTTGATGAAGTTGTTCGGTTTGCTTGAGAAAAAGAATGGAAAATGAAGAGACTTCGTCAATTAAGGTTGCAAGAAGGATCAACATAAAGGCCTATCACCAATGAAGTCATTCCTACTACTAAAGAAGACCCAACTCCTCTTCAATCAAAGGGAAATGATGATTCCTTGAAAGAGCAATTACATGAAATTGTTGAATTGATGAAAAATATAAGTCTTAACCTCGAGGTCTTAACATGGTTGGTGGTATAGGTAGAGAACAAGGAAGAGGATGAAATGGTGGTAGAGGAATACGTTCTCAATCAAAGCAAAATGGACAAGCTACATGGCAAAGAGGATGGCAAAGAGGAAGGGGTCGTGGAGTATATCCAATGAATGTACATTGCTATAATTGTGGAGAATGGGGACATTATAGTACCTATTGTGATAAACCTCATCGCATGGAAGGAGATATGTTTCCTTTATCTCATAACTTAAACGACAAAGCTAATGATTTTGGAGTAAAGATCAAAGATGTTTCTAAACCCACTAACAATGGTACTACTACTCTCATGAGAAAGGAAAGGTAAAGTAGTAAGTCTTATTGGTTTAGAAGAGGAACCAGAAGTAATGCCCGTAGCAAAAAGAGCAAGAGCTTTAATTAACAGAGAGGCTGAACCCAACTCAAAGAGAGGCAAACAAGAGATATAAGAACAGTCAAAGAAGAAAGTGAGGCGTCATGCAAGAATGGCCTAGGGCCATTATTCCATATGTTGAGCATGAAAATAATGGCCATTTAGCCATTCTTGGATGTCTCCATGGCCACTATTTCATGCTCTTGGATGCATTTCAAGGTAAAGCAGTGGATATTTGAGTCCTTGGGGTCATGGAAGAATGGCCCTTACAACTGTTGTGCATGAAAAAAATAGCCCTTGGGCCATTCTTGGATGCCCCAGTGGCCATTCCAAAATGACCTTGAGGCCTTGGGGTCATGTAAGAATGGCCCTAGGGCCACTCTTCTGCCTGTTGTGGATGCAAATAATGGCCCTTTGGCCATTCTTGGAACCCCCCATGGCCATCCCAAAATGACTTTGAGGCCTTGGGGTCATGCAAGAATGGCCCTAGGGCCGTTATTCCACATGGTGTGTATCAGTATGAAAAGAATGGCGCTTGGGCCATTCTTGCATGCCCCCATATCCATCCCAAAATGACCTTGAGGCCTTGGGGTCATGCAAGAATGGCCCCAGGACCATTCTTCCACCTTTTGCGCATGTAAAGAGGCCATCATTGGATGCCCCAATGGCCATTGCAAAATGACCTTGAGGCCTCAATGGAGTCATTCTTCCACCTATTGTGCATGAAAAGAATGGCTCTATGGCCATTCTTGGATGTCCCCATGGCCATCGTAAATTGACCTTGAGGCCTTGGGGTCATGCAAGAATGGTCCTAGGTCCATTCTTCCACATGCTGGGTATGAAAGAAATGGCCATATGGCCATTCTTGGATGCCCCAATATCTATCCCAAATGGACCTTGAGGCCTTGGGATCATGCAAGAATGGCCCTAGGGCCATTCTTCCACCTGTTGTGCATGAAAAGAGGCCATTCTTGGATGCCCCATGGCCAATCCAAAATTACCTTGAGGCCATGCAAGAATGACCTTTCGGGTCATTCTTCCACCTTTTGTGCATGAAAAGAATGGCCTTAGGGCCATTCTTGGATGCTCCATGGCCATCCCAATAATGATCTTGAGGCCTTGGCGTCATGCAAGAAGCCATTCTTCCTCATGTTGTGCATGAACAGAATGGCCCTAGGACCATTCTTGGATGCACCCATGGCCCCTTGGGGTCATGCAAGAATGGCCCTTGGGCCATTCCTGGATGCCCCCCATGGCCACTATTTCATGCAATATGATGTATTTTAAAGTAAAACGGTGGATATTTTAGGCCTTGGAGTCATGTAGGAATGGTTATCACACCTATTGTACATGAAAAGAATGGCCCTATTCTTGGATGCCCCAAGGCCATCCAAAAAATTAGCTTGAGGCCTTGGGGTCATGCACGAATGAAAAATAATGGCTCTATGGCCTTTCTTGCAATAATGGCCCTATGGACCATTCTTCCACATGGTGTGTATGAAAGGAAGGACCCTATGTCCATTCTTGGAATTTCTATATTCATCCCAAAATGACCTTGAGGCCTTGGGGTCATGCAAGCATGGCCCTAGGGCCATTCTTCCACCTGTTGTGCATGAAAAGAGGCCATCCTTGGATGCTCCATGGCCATTCCAAAAGGACCTTGAGGCCTTGGGGTCATGCAAGAATAGCCTTTGGGGTTATTCTTTCACCTATTGTGCATAAAACAAATGGCCCTAGGGCCATTCTTGGATGCCCCATGGCCATCCCAAAAATGACCTCAAGGCCTTAGGGTCGTACAAGAATGGCCCCAAGGCCATTCTTCCTCATGTTGTGCATGAACAAGAATGGCCCTAGGACCATTCTTGGATGCACCCATGGCCCCTTGGGGTTATACAATAATGGCCCTTGGGATTATACAATAATGGCCCTTGGGCCATGCTTGGATGCCCCCATGGCCACTATTTCATGCACTGTGATGCAAAAGTAAACGGTGGATATATGAGGCCTTGGGGTCATGTAGGATTGGTCCTTACACCTGTCGCGCATGAAAAGAATGGCCCTAGGGCCATTCTTAAATGTCCCATGGCCATCTCAAAAATGACCTTGAGGCCTTGGGGTCATGCAAGAATGGCTCCAGAGCCATTCTTCCTCATGTTGTGCATGGAGAAGAATGACCCTAGGGCCATTCCTGCAAAAATGGCCCTAGGACCATTCTTGGATGTACCCATGGCCCCTTGAGGTCATGCCAGAATGGACGTTGGGCCATTCTTGGATGCCCCCATGGCCACTATTTCATGCAGTGTGATGCATTTTAACGTAAAACAATGGATATTTGAGGCCTTGGGGTCATGTAAGAATTTTTCTTACACCTGTTCTCCATGAAACGAATGGCCCTAGGGCCATTTTTGAATGACCTATGGCCATCCCAAAATGACCTTGAGGCCTTGGGGTCATGCAAGAATGGCCCTTAGGCCATTCTTCCAACTATTTTGCATGAAAAGAATTACCCTAGGGCCATTCTTAGATGCCACATGACCATTATGACCATTCCAAAATGACCTTGAGGCCTTTGGGTCATGGAATAATGGCCTTGCATCATGAAAAGAATGGCCCTATGGCCATTCTTGGATGCCCCCATATCCATCCCAAAATGACCTTGAGGCCTTGGGGTCATACAAGAATGGCCCTAGGGCCATTCTTCCACCTGTTGTGCATGAAAAGAGGCCATCCATGGATGCTCCATGGCCATTCCAAAATGACCTTGCGGTCTTGGGGTCACGCAAGAGTGGCCTTTGGGGTCATTCTTCCACCTATTGTGCATGAAAAGAATGGCCCTAGGTTCTTGGATGCCCCATGGCCATCCCAAAAATGACCTTGAGGCCTTGGGGTCATGCGAGAATGGCCCTATGGCCATTCTTCCTCATGTTGTGCATGAAAAAGAATGTCCTTAGGGCCATTCTTGGATGCACCCATGGCCCCTTGGGGCATGCAATAATGGCTCTTGGGCCATTCTGGGATGCCCCCATGGTGACTATTTGATGCATTGTGATGCATTTTAAAGTAAAACGGTGGATATATGAGGGGTTGGGGTCATGTAAGAATGGTCCTTACACCTGTTGTGTATGAGAAGAATAGCCGTAGGGCCATTCTTGGATGCCCCATGGCCATCCCAAAAATGACCTTGAGGCCTTGGGGTCATGCAAGAATGGCCCCAGGACCATTCTTCCTCATGTTGTGCATGGAAAATAATGGCCCTAGGACCATTCTTGGATGCACCCATGGCCTCTTGGGGTTATGCAAGAATGGCCCTTGGGCCACAAGGGCCATTCTTGGATGCCCCCATGGCCACTATTTCATGCACTGTGATGCATTTTAAAGTAAAAGAGTGGATATATGAGGCCTTGGGGTCATGTAGGAATGGTCCTTACACTTGTTGTACATGAAAGAAATGACCCTATGGACATTCTTGGATGTCCATGGCCATCCTAAAAATGACCTTGAGGCCTTGGGGTCATGGAAGAATGGCCCTAGGTCCATTCTTCCTCATGTTGTGCATGGAAAAGAATGGCCCTATGACCATTCTTGGATGCACACATGGCCTCTTGGGGTCATGCAAGAATGGCGTCTTGGGGTCATGCAAGAATGGCCCTTGGGCCACAAGGGCCATTCTTGGATGCCTCCATGGCCATTATTTCATGCACTGTGATGCATTTTAAAGTAAAACGGTGGATATATGAGGCCTTGGGGTCATGTAGGAATGGTCCTTATACTTGTTGTGCATGAAAGGAATGGCCCTAGGGCCATTCGTGGATGCCCCATGGCCATCCCAAAAATGACCTTGAGGCCTTGGGGTCATGCAAGAATGGCCCTCGGGCCATTCTTCCTCATGTTGTGCATGGAAAAGAATGGCCATAGGACCATTCTTGGATGCACCCATGTCCCCTTGGGGTCATACAAGAATGGCCTTTAGGCCATTCTTGGATGCCCCCATGGCCACTTTCTCGAATGGCCCACTGGGGTCATGGCCCCTTGGGCCATTCTTGGATGCCCCCATGGCCACTATTCGGAATGGCCTTAGGGTCATGCAAGAATGGCCCTAGAAGGTTCATTCTTCCTCATGTTGTGCATGGAAAAGAATGGCGCTAGGACCATTCTTGGATGCGCCATGGCCATTTCAAAATGACCCTCATGCCTTTAGGTCATGGAATACTGGCCTTTATGAAAAGAATGGTCCTAGGGCCATTGTTGGATCCCCCATGGCCATTCCAAAATGACCTTGAGGTCTTGGGGTCATGCAAGAATGGCCCCAGGGCCATTCTTCCTCATGTTGTGCATGGAAAAGAATGGTCCTAGGACCATTCTTGGATGCACCCATGGCCCCTTCGGGTCATTTAAGAATTGCCCTTGGGCCATTCTTGGATGCCCCCATGGCCACTATTTCATACACTATGATGCTTTTAAAAGTAAAATGATGGATATATGCGGCCTTGTGGTCAGGTAGGAATGGTCCTTACACTTGTTGTGCATGAAAAGAATGGTCCTACGGCCATTCTTGGATGCCCTATGGCCATCCCAAAAATGACCTTGAGGCCTTGGGGTCATGTAAGAATGGACCTAGGGCCATTCTTCCTCATGTTGTGCATGGAAAAGAATGGCCCTAGGACCATTCTTGGATGCACTTATGTCCCCTTGGGGTCATACAAGAATGGCCCTTAGGCCATTCTTGGATGCCCCCATGGCCACTATTCCAAATGGCCTTTAGGGTAATGGCCCCCATTCTTGGATATCCGCATGGCCACTATTCCGAATGGCCCTTGGGCCATTCTTGGATGCCCCCATGGCCACTATTCCAAATGGCTTTGGGGTCATGCAAGAATGGCCCTAGGGCCATTCTTCCTCATGTTGTGCATAGAAAAGAATGGCCCTACGATCATTCTTGGATGAACCATGGCCATTCCAAAATGACCTTGAGGCCTTTGGGTCATGGAATACTAGCCTTGAATGAAAAGAATAGTCATAGGGCCATGTTTGGATGCGCCATGGCTATTCCAAAATGACCTTGAGGACTTGGGGTCATGCAAGAATGGCCCTTGGGATATTCTTCCACCTGTTGTGTATTAAAAGAGTGGCCCTTGGGCCATTCTTAGATGTCCCCATGGCCATCCCAAATGATCTTGAGGCCCTGGAGTCATGCTAGAATGGCCCTTGGGCCATTCTTCTACCTGTTGTGCATTAAAATAATGGCCCTTGGGCCATTATTGGATGCCCTCATGGCCATCCCAAATGACCTTGAGGCCCTGGGGTCATGCTAGAATGGCCCTTGGGCCATTCTTCTACCTGTTGTGCATTAAAATAATGGCCCTTAGGCCATTCTTGGATGCCCCCATGGCCATCCCAAAATGACCTTGAGGCCTTGGGGTCATGAAAGAATGGCCCTTAGGCCATTCTTCCACCTATTGTGCATGAAACAAATGGCCCTAGGGCCATTCTTGGATGCCCCATGTCCATCCCAAAATGACCTTGAGGCCTTGGGGTCATGCAAGAATGGCCATAGGTCCATTCTTCCACCTATTGTGCATGAAAGGAATGGCCTATGGCCATTCTTAGATGCCCCCAAGGCAATCCCAAAATGACCTTGAGGCCTTGGGGTCATGGAAGAATGGCCCTAGGGCCATTCTTCCACCTGTTGTGTATGTAAGGAGGCCATTATTTCCAAAATGACTTTGAGGTCTTGGGTTCATGTAAGAATGGCCCTAGGGCCATTCTTCCTCCTGTTGTCCATGAAAAGAATGGCCCTAGGTCCATTCTTGGATGCCCCATGGCCATCCAAAAAATGACCTTGAGGCCTTTGGGTCATTCTAGAATGGCCCTAGTGCCATTCTTTCTCATGTTGTAGATGAAAAGATTGGCCCTATGGCCATTCTTGGAGGCACCGATGGAGCCTTGGGGTCATGTAAGAAAGGCCCTTAGGCTATTCTTGGATGCCCCCATGGCCACTATATCATGGACGATGATGCATTATAAAGTAAAATGGTGGATATTTGAGGCCTTGGGGTTATGTAGGAATGGTCCTTACACCTATTGTGCATGAAAAGAATGGCTATAGGGCCATTCTTGGATGCCCCATGGCCATCCCAAAATGACAGGTAGGCTGCCTTGGGTGTAAGATTCCTCCCCCAACCCCTTTTTGATGTCTAGTATCTTCCCCTGTAATCAACCCTCTTCAGAAATATAAAGACCCTGTTGCTAACTATTTTAGCCTAGAGAGAGAAAAATTATTCTAGAGAGAGAATATTCAGATTTTGAATATTTTTGGATAGAAAAATATCTCTTATAATTCAGATGAGTTTCTTTGAAACAGAAATTCAAAAAGAATTTTCCAATGTGCAATTGGAATTAATTGGAAATAGGTATAAAGAACCTTAGTCTAAGGGTCTAGATTTTCAGAAATCTTTAGACTATGGTCCAATTAAGGTTCCTATGGGCCAATAGCATCAATCCATGTGTAGGGAAGAGATAAATCCAAATTTGTAAAAAGAAGATACCCAAAAATGAGTAAATGCTCACATAAGGTGAAGAGTTGAAAATGTACAAGGTTTATTAGTAAAAAACTATGAGCAATATTAAAAATATGAGATATTTTGGGTATCCAAAAATGAGTAAATGCTCACATAAGATGAAGAGTTGAAAATGTACAAGGTTTATTAGTAAAAAATTATGAGCAATATTAAAATGATTCCATTATGACACATATGTAAGGAAGGGGAATTCTTTAAAGGAGGTGCATATTTCACATAAGATGAAGAGTTGAAAATGTACAAGGTTTATTAGTAAAAAACTATGAGCAATATTAAAATGATTCCATTATGACACATATGTAAGGAAGGGGAATTCTTTAAAGGAGGTGCATATTTCACATAAGATGAAGAGTTGAAAATGTACAAGGTTTATTAGTAAAAAACTATGAGCAATATTAAAATGATTCCATTATGACACATATGTAAGGAAGGGGAATTCTTTAAAGAAGGTGCATATTTCACATAAGATGAAGAGTTGAAAATGTACAAGGTTTATTAGTAAAAAAGAACTATGAGCAATATTAAAATGATTCCATTATGACACATATGTAAGGAAGGGGAGTTCTTTAAAGGAGGTGCATATTTCACATGCTTGAATGAGTTTTAAACTCATAAAAATTGAGATATTTCATCTCTCCTCTCTCCTCATTCAAGTCTAGTTCCAAAAAGTTAGCTTAACTGACCTAAAAATGGTCAAATATTGACCAAACTGATTTAGAAAATTCTAGAATCAGTTTGTTTGGTTAGGAGCTCAATTTTTCCTATAAATAGAAGCCTCCCCCTTGTTGAAAAATAGATAGTGTTTATGCATCGTTACTCTACTCCACCTAAGCCAAGAACTGTGAATTCATTTAATAATTCACTAGTTTTTGGAGCTTCCCTCTTTCTTCAATCCCCATTAGTGGCTCCATCAACATACTTAACCAATTGATTGGTTGGGGGCCTCTACCGTGAACAAAGAATCAAGCAAGTTGTAAGGTAATTAGTGAATATTGATCTTTCTATATTTTCTCAATGGTTCTCTCTTCTCAACCCCTCTCAAGCTTGAGAAGCTTAATTGGTATGGTTTTTTAAATGCTATTGAAGTTAATTGGTGATTAGTAGTGAAGAGTTACATGATTTAATAAATGCTATTGAAGTTAATTTCCATTTATGTTTAAATTCTAATAGTTTTTATGTAATTTCTCTCTCTCACTCAAGAAATGGTCATACTCATGACCCATTCTCAATCCAAATCAAGCTTTTCATAAAACTTTTCCTTAACCCAAGATTAAGCTATGCTTGAGGCCAAATTAATGGCTTTTTTCTATGCTTTTAGTTTATGTATATTGATGATTCAATCCATTATGGATTAATGAGCCAATTAGAGATCATTTTTATTTCCTTAATGATAAGCTTTATCCCTTAGAAAAATTGAGATTTATCAGTCATAGCAGCGGAGCTATGGCAAAATTTTTATAAAAATTATGCATAAAATAATCTCATTCAAAGCATAAAAAGAAGACTTCCTACCATATTCTAGGAATTATCATCCTAGATTAATTGAAAGAATTTCATTACAATCATGGAGAAATTGAATTTTAATATCATGCATAAAGGATAAGTTTTTATATCAAAAGTGTTATTTTTACCATTTTTATTTCATGCATAGAAGTATGCATAATGGATAAATTTTTATATCAAAAGTGTTATTTTTACCATTTTTATTTTCATGCATAATGGATAAATTTTTATATCAAAAGTGTTATTTTTACCATTTTTATTTCATGCATAGAAGTATGCATAATGGATAAATTTTTATATCAAAAGTGTTATTTTCATCATTTTTATTTTCATGCATAGAAGTATGCATAAAGGATAAATTTTTATATCAAAAGTGTTATTTTTACCATTTTTATTTCATGCATAGAAGTATGCATAATGGATAAATTTTTATATTAAAAGTGTTATTTTTACCATTTTTATTTTCATGCATAATGGATAAATTTTTATATCAAAAGTGTTATTTTTACCATTTTTATTTCATGCATAGAAGTATGCATAATGGATAAATTTTTATATCAAAAGTGTTATTTTTATCATTTTTATTTTCATGCATAGAAGTATGCATAAAGGATAAATTTTTACATCAAAAGTGTTACTTTTATCATTTTTAATTTTCATGCATAGAAGTATGCATAAAGGAAAATTTTTATATCAAAAGTATTACTTTTATCATTTTTAATTTTCATGCATAGAAGTATGCATAAAGGAAAATTTTTTATATCAAAAGTGTTACTTTTATCATATTGGATTTCATGCATAGAGGTATGCATAAAAGTTGATTATTTTATTATAAAAGTGTGACTTTTATCATAATTGAATTTCATGCATAGAGGTATGCATAAAAGTTGATTATTTTATTGTAAGAGTGTTACTTTTATCATATTGGATTTCATGCATATAGGTATGCATAAAAGATATTCTTTTTATACTAAAAGTGTGATTTTCCTCATAAATGGATTTTATGCTTAACTTAGATGCATAAGAGAAATTCTTTTATTCTAAAAGTGTAATTTCCTACCAAATTGAATTTATGCATAAGAAGATGCATAAAAGATTGATTTTAAATTCGAAAGTGTTAGTCTCCTTAAATGGAATTTATGTATAAATAAATGTGTAGAGAAATCTTATATCAAATATAAGAATTCTCTTTTTTTTTAAAAAGATATGAAATGTGATAAGAGGTGATAAGAGGTGTATGAGATGTGATAAGAATTGATAAGATGCGTATGGAAAGTGATAGGATGTGATAAGAGGTGTATGAGATGTGATAAGAATTGATAAGATGCGTATGGAAAGTGATAGGATGTGATAAGAGGTGTATGAGATGTGATAAGAATTGATAAGATGCGTATGGAAAGTGATAAGAGGTGATAAGAGGTGTATGAGATGTAAAAAGATGTGATAAGATGTGTATGAGATGTGATAAGATTTGATAAGATGCGTATGGAAAGTGATAGGATGTGATAAGAGGTGTATGAGATGTAAAAAGATGTGATAAGATGTGTATGAGATGTGATAGAATGTGTTAAGATGAGTTAGGATGTGTTAAGATGTATATGGGATGTGTTAGGACGAGAATGGATGTAATATGGTTGTATGAATGTGATGTGGATGTATACATGTAGATGTATATGTATGAATGTGAATGTTGATGTGGATGTGGATGTATGGATGTAGATACGGATGTGTATGTATGTATGTGGATGTGTATGTATGTATGTGGATGTGTATGTATGAATGAGGATGTGAAAATGGATGTATGTATGTAGATGTGGATGTATGGATGTATGTATGTAGATGTGGATGTATGAATATGAATGTGGATGTGTGGATGTGGAAATGGAGGTATGGATGTATGAATGTAGATGTGGATGTATGCATGTAGATGCGTATGTATGAATGTGAAATTGGATGTATGATGTGGACGTACGAACATGGATATGTATGTAGAATAATGAATATGAAGATGTATGTGAGATAATGTAGTCTATATGAGTGAATGGATGAGGAATGTGGAATAAGTAATGTGGTCCAAGAGTGGATAATATGGAAAGACAAGAGTTCGTTATAGAAATTGTATTTGTGACTGTTTGTAAATGACTGTTTTATGTCAAGAATGCTGGAGAAGCATTTTGACCGTCTTGAGGATTAAGGTCATGAAGACTGAACTGATAAAGTTGCAACTGCTGACGGATAGTCAATGGAGGACGTCTCGCGTAGCAAGGTCGATCGAGGTCTTGACCAGCCTCGGCTCGATTTAAATGGTGAGCTTCCGGTACGGTGGATGAGGGACCAAGGAAGCGGCCTATGAGTGAAGCGCTAGGTCACCTGCGAAGGATCCTAGAGGGTGCTGACCATACGGTGCTCGGGCTCTGGGTCGCCGAAGATACCCACACGTGCGTCGTGGAAGATATTGGAATAAGGAGTAAGAGTTGTTTTCTGAAACCGGGCATGGATCTGGTTGATTGACCTTGCTGGTCCTCAACAGATGAGTCCATGGCTCTTTTATATGGATCTGTGGGTTGATCTTGCTGATCTTCCACGGAGACTCCATTCTATTATATGAATATATTGCCGGTTACTATGAGCTAGGAACCATGGAAAAGGCCCCTGAGAGAACAGGTGGTGAGCGTTTTGGTTGCCAATGATGCCATAAGTATACCGATGAAAGAATGACTGGAAATAAGGATTCAACCAGAGACTTTGAGGATTGTCATCAGTGACATAATGGTTTTATTAAAGGATTGTTTTAAAGCTAGTTGATGCTAAGAAAAAGGCAATTTCATATTGGGTGTGTAAGTGGTATGACTAGTTTTATGTTTGCATGAACTTCCGGCTAGGGGGCCTTGGAACTCTTTTCCTTGGTACTCGGGACAAAACCTAACCAAATTCCAAATTGGATCCCATCACTACAGTGGTTGGGCGGTTGGCTAACCCATGGGATCGGATGGGGTTAGGCTGGACTGATGGATCCGTAAATCGAGATTAAATTTCTATTATTACGATAGATGAAGTAAATCCCGGATAGAAATTGTTCTATGGATAGGAATCAACGGCTGTGCCTCTTGATGGGGAAAAAAGCGTTGATCCCAATGATCCAAGTGCAAGTTCTTCCTTGATTTGACCAAGTACCGTTAAAGGTGCAGTCAGATCAGTTTGATCAGTAATGATCTTGACTACGTTAGAGTAAAGAGTTATCCTGGTGGAATCGCCCGTGCTTTCCGGGTAAAGGAAGTTTTTCCGGTTTCGGTTTTGGACAAACCGACGGATTAGTCTCTTGTCCGGATATCCGTGGGCGAGGCCCCGAGTGTGGAGCCCCTGTCCCGCGCGAGAAGTGCTACTTCCGCTGCTAGTACCCCGAATCCGTTGCTCGGTGGAAATAGGGACCTCACAGTTGGTATCAGAGCAGGTTTTGAAAACTAATAAAGATAATTAAATTCTTATCTGAAATTGGTAATAAGAATTCAGAAACAACATTTTCATAATGTATTTTCATTCCGTAAGCTTCTTTAATGAAGAAATTTTAATCAAAGAAATTGTTTTTATAGATGGAAGTTCCCCATTTATCTGGTATTCCCGACCTCACCCAGTCTCAAGATATGATTGCATTTGCCTTCGAGCATCTCATCTCTTCCGCTTCAACACGAACAAGCCGAGCAAGACTCGCACGCCATTTCGAGGAATTATATTTTCCTAACCCAGTGGAGAGACAACAGCATAAGTGGGTTGCAGGGCTATATATCCACGCCTCTTATAACCGGCGTGCAATGCTGAGGCAGAACCTCTCATTGGCCATGATTTTGATAAAGCTGAAAATGACGCGTGGTGTCATTCTATATCTTTCAACGCCTCAAAATTTCAGACGTGCTTGCCGAGTTTATAGACTCCTTAGTCGATTTATCCCTAAGGAGAAAATAATAGCTCCCTTCGCAGTTAGAGAACTTATGTAACAGGGCATGACTATGGCCCAGTACGGTCCTCTTATATGTCTTTCGAGGAGATTTTGAACTCAGAGCCGAGTTGCTCTATGTATATATTGCAACTTTTATATAAATAAAGAAACGTTTTCCGGTTAAAAAATTCCTGTTGAATAAATGATTGTTTATGGCGAACGATCTACTCCTGATAAAGAAAAAAAAAATCTGTTATCGGACATATGTCATAGATCTCCATTAAGATCTTGTCTTGTATAAGAAATTGTTTTCCGAACTCTTAAGTCTTAGGATCTCGTGAATAATATCAAAATAAAAATTTAATAATATATAAATTTTGGCAAAATCATGAGACGAGGAAACCGTGGTCGTCAGCCAGACCCTGTCTCTGAAGATGACGAGCTTGACCTTAATGTTCGCAAGGCTCTTCATAGGTCTCAGCCAGGACCCTTCAAAGGAGAAGGGGAGAACTTGGGTGAGGCTGTGGAGAAATGGGTGGAAGCCTTGGAAGAGTATTTTGATGTCACAGGATACAATCATCAGAGCAATTGGCTAATAAAGATCAACTGAGAAGCCAAATATGTCAAAAATTTATCAAGAAACACAAAAAGGTTGTAATTGTGTGATATAATTCATACAATTTGATATTCAAACTGAAAAATTTGTAATTTAGTAATTGGGTTTTCAGATGCCGCAATTGTATGGAACCCTGACTTGCTTGAGGCCTAGACATGATGGTATCTATCTTATAGTTCCAAGTATCATGACTACCCGTATATACCGAGAGTATAACTGCAGCTCTTTACTGACAGTATATACGAGTAAATCTAAGACTCGAAATTATAAGCGTTAATGCTATCCAGATGATGATTTCGAATGTGGTTGATATGATTTTTAATTCTGTTTGAGAATTGATGAATTGAATTGGATTCTGATTGAAAAATGACGATTTCCGAAATTTAGTTGAAATGTAATAAGCTGAGCGAAACCACAATGAGGATGAATGGGACGAGTCCCAGTGATGATATTCATAACTGGAATGATGATAATGATTTCAGCAAATCACTATGAGATTAGTGGATTGTGCTGTCAGATTGCTACTGTTAACACTTGAGACGGTAGATTAAGTTAAGGGATGACAAATTGAGAACTTGCTTAACTAAAATTCCTGTGGAGGAATGTTCAGAAGGAAAATTTTCAGTCTAATGGACCATTATCGTGTTAAAGATATGAATGATATGATCTGAATGAATTGTTATTTAATGATGAGTTCTATATAAGGGATAATTATCCCCGTATTCTGTTGGGTTGACTAGAATATAAGGAACCCCAGAATAAATTGGATCTTAAGAAAAAGAGTTGTCCTCTACCTTGCGAGATGAGGACATCTCGCACTTTTCAAGTGGGGTAGAATGTAAGATTCTCCCCCAGCCTTCGAGGTATACAGGAGTAAGAATCTCCCTTTCTGATCTTATAATTATTCTCTCTCTAAAATAAAAGAAAGATTCTATTTAAAAAAGGAAGAACCTTTTCCCTGAATACTTCTCAAGAGTCCCACCTGTTTTAAGATTCAGAACAATGAGTTCAGAAGTGAGAATCGATGTTTTGGATATCAAGGTTTTGGTCTTCATTCGAGTACGGCCCAAAAGAAGTTCTTTATCTCTTGGGAAGTATAAGAAGTTATCTCCCAGATATTGTGGACCAAAGAAAGTAGGTGATTTAGTTTACGAACTTCTTTTATCTCCTCATCTCAAAGTTCTAAATGCCTTCTATAGAAAAATATGCCAAACCCAAATCATGGAAAGACGGTAAAACTTCAGTGGCAAGTTACCGTTGGCTTCTAAGTTACGCTAGCTCCTTCCTTTATATAAGTCGTAACTTTTACTTGTCATTCACAGTAATCTTACTCCCATCGATCTCCTTTCTTTCTTAATCTCCTTCATGGCTTGGCAACAAGAATTAGTTTTATCCATAATGATTCCTCACCTTCAAGACGCAAGTGAGTCTGTGAAGAAGGATTTTATAGAACAGTATGAGCGCTCACTTTTTCCTCACCTAGGAACTTCTGTAACGCAGACCAAATGGCGGACCTATCAAGACATAACTAGGGTAACACCCTGGGGTCAGCAGCACTTTCGTAACAATGTCCGCTTGGCCATGGTTATCGAAGCCTTGGGTTTGGGTCCTCGATACTACTGCGTCATGAGATCAAGACATCTTGGGTTTTCTGAGCGGGTCTTCTTACTGGCGTGTTTTCTTCCTCATGAGAAGATATGCCTTTACCCCGTTTTTGGCTTGCCTCTCAGAGGTCCTTTTGTTAGAACACCTCATACCACTGAGATAGGCGCAGCAATAACCCACAGAATCATTCCCATAGATGAGTTACCTTATACTTGTGCAGCTTGTGAGGACTGCTTTTGTGACGATATGATGGACGGGCTTATGGAAGTGTAAAGAGTTCCTCTATCTTTACTGTATAAGTTCCGAGAATGAATAAAGTTTAAATCTTGTTCGTATTTTGAATCTTGCTCTCTTTAAGACTTATCTTGGTGGTTAATCTTGATTAAAATTTTTCTCTATAATAATGAATATGAAGATGTATGTGAGATAATGTAGTCTATATGAGTGAATGGATGAGGAATGTGGAATAAGTAATGTGGTCCGATAGTGGATAATATGGAAAGACAAGAGTTCGTTATAGAAATTGTATTTGTGACTGTTTGTAAATGACTGTTTTATGTCAAGAATGCTGGAGAAGCATTTTGACCATCTTGAGGATTAAGGTCATGAAGACTGAACTGATAAAGTTGCAACTGCTGACGGAGAGTCAATGGAGGATGTCTCGCGTAGCAAGGTCGATCGAGGTCTTGACCAGCCTCGGCTCGATTTAAATGGTGAGCTTCCGGTACGGTGGATGAGGGACCAAGGAAGCGGCCTATGAGTGAAGCGCTAGGTCACCTGCGAAGGATCCTAGAGGGTGCTGACCATACGGTGCTCGGGCTCTGGGTCGCCGAAGATACCCACACGTGCGTCGTGGAAGATATTGGAATAAGGAGTAAGAGTTGTTTTCTGAAACCGGGCATGGATCTGGTTGATTGACCTTGCTGGTCCTCAACAGATGAGTCCATGGCTCTTTTATATGGATCTGTGGGTTGATCTTGCTGATCTTCCACGGAGACTCCATTCTATTATATGAATATATTGCCGGTTACTATGACCTAGGAACCATGGAAAAGGCCCCTGAGAGAACAGGTGGTGAGCGTTTTGGTTGCCAATGATGCCATAAGTATACCGATGAAAGAATGACTGGAAATAAGGATTCAACCAGAGACTTTGAGGATTGTCATCAGTGACATAATGGTTTTATTAAAGGATTGTTTTAAAGCTAGTTGATGCTAAGAAAAAGGCAATTTCATATTGGGTGTGTAAGTGGTATGACTAGTTTTATGTTTGCATGAACTTCCGGCTAGGGAGCCTTGGAACTCTTTTCCTTGGTACCCGGGACAAAACCTAACCAAATTCCAAATTGGATCCCATCACTACAGTGGTTGGGCGGTTGGCTAACCCATGGGATCGGATGGGGTTAGGCTGGACTGATGGATCCGTAAATCGAGATTAAATTTCTATTATTACGATAGATGAAGTAAATCCCGGATAGAAATTGTTATATGGATAGGAATCAACGGCTGTGCCTCTTGATGGGGAAAAAAGCGTTGATCCCAATGATCCAAGTGCAAGTTCTTCCTTGATTTGACCAAGTACCGTTAAAGGTGCAGTCAGATCAGTTTGATCAGTAATGATCTTGACTACGTTAGAGTAAAGAGTTATCCTGGTGGAATCGCCCGTGCTTTCCGGGTAAAGGAAGTTTTTCCGGTTTCGGTTTTGGACAAACCGACGGATTAGTCTCTTGTCCGGATATCCGTGGGCGAGGCCCCGAGTGTGGGACCCCTGTCCCGCGCGAGAAGTGCTACTTCCGCTGCTAGTACCCCGAATCCGTTGCTCGGTGGGAACAGGGACCTCACATTGGGGTCATGCAAGAATGGTCCTTACATATGTTGTGCATGAAAAGAATGGCACCATGGCCATTCTTGGATGTCCCCATGGCCCCTTCGGGTCATGCAAGAATGGCCCTATGGCCATTCTTGGATGCCCCCATGGCCACTATTTCAGGCATTGTCATGCACTTTAAGGTAAAATTGTGAATGTTTGAGACCTTGGGGTCATGGAGGAATTGTCCTTGTACCTGTTATGCATGAAAAGAATGGCCCTAGGGCAATTCGTGGATGCCCCATGTCCATCCCAAAATGACCTATGCCCAATGTCCATCCCAAAATGACCTTGAGGCCCTGGGGTCATGCAGGAATGGCCCTTGGGCCATTGTTCGAGGTATTCTTCCATATGTTGTGCATGAAAAGAATGGCCCTAGGACCATTCTTGGATGCCCCCATCTCCAACCCAAAATGATCTTGAGCCCCTAGGATCATGCAAGAATGGCCCTTGGGCCATTGTTCCAACCATTCTTCCACATGTTGTGCATGAAAAGAATGGCCCTAGGGCCATTCTTGGATGCCCCATGTCCATCCCATGGCCATTCCAAAATGACCTTGAGGCCTTTGGGCATGCAAGAATGGCCCCCTAGGGCCATTCTTTCACAAGTTGTGCATGAGAAGAATGGCTCTATGGCCATTCTTGGATGCCCATGTCCATCCCAAAATGATCTCAAGACCTTGGGGTCATGTAAGAATGGCCCTTGGGCCATTCTTCCACATGTTGTGCATGAAAAGAATGGCCCTATGGCCAATTGTGGATGCCCCACGGCCATTCCAAAATGATCTTGAGGCCAATTGTGGATGCCCCACGGCCATTCCAAAATGATCTTGAGGCCTTGGGGTCATGCAAGAATGGCCCTATGGATATTCTTCCACATGTTGTGCATGAAAAGAATGGCCCTATGGCCATTCTTAGATGCCCTTGGATGCCCTAGGGCCATTTATACTCTGCATGAGGAGAATGGCCCTGTGACCATTCTTGGCCTACTAGGGGCATTCCCAAATCTTAAATTTGAATTTCAAACTAGAATTTTCCCATCGAATTCCCAAATAAAATTTGAAATTTGATTTTCAAATTCAAATTATAATCTTCCCACCTTCCTCTTTCGTGCATAATATTTTCCCCCTCTCCCCATATCAATTTTGAAATTTGGATTTAAAACCACCCTCATCCGTAATTTTTCTGCCCATCTATGTCCAACGCTTCTATGCTACGTGTTTGCTTAATCGACATTTGGAGCGCTACCCTCTCTACACTCAAATCACACCCACATTAGGTATACAAATTATTTTCTCATGTTATTAGAGTCTTTTAAGTCGATTAAGTAATTTATTGTGTTATTAGATCCGTTTAAGTTGATTAGGTGTATACAGAGAGAGAGAGAGAGAGAGAGAGAGAGTATATGCGAGAGAGAGAGAGAGAGAGAAAGCCCTTACCTCCTCCTCCTTGTCCTTCATGCTCCCTCCCTTCGGCGCTCTCTGACACTCTCTCTCTCTCCTTTGAACTAGCTCTCTCTCTCTCTCTCTCTCTCTCTCTCTCTCTCTCTCTCTCTCTCTCTCTCGCTCTCTCTCCTCTCTGTGCGCTTCCACTGTTCGCTCTACAGAGGTGGCCGCCTCTCTGTTCGCTTGGTGCCTTGCTTTCAAGCGCTTTTTTTAAGCTAGATTAGGTTACATTTTAAATAATATATATAATATATATAATATACTATATACTATATACTATACATACTATTATGTATATATAATACTATATAGTATATACTATATACTATATATACTATAATATATATAATATACTATATACTATATATACACACAGTGAGCTAAAACCCTAATACAAAAGCATGTAAAAGTCTCTCCACCACATAGTGGATATCATCCAATTTTCGGGCAAAAGTACACGAGAAAATACATGGAAAATTGCCCCAAAAAATATTGCTACGGTGTCGCCACCCCCCATGGACCCCCCCACGGCCACAGTAATAAGGAAAGTCCTAAGAAACATGTGGTGGCAATGAGATCAGGCTCCACCACCTAACAATATATACTATATGTAATATAGTATATATACTATATCATACTAGTATATATAATATAGTATAGTATAGTTTTTATATTATAGTATATATAATATAGTATAGTATATATATAATATAGTATGGAAAGGAATCTTGATTGGGGTTTTTGCATAAAGATCTTAGAATTGATAAGGTGCAAAGGTTAGAGCAAAGAGACATAGCTCAGAAAGCCCTAAAACATGTTCATTGGTCAAAAAATAAGCAACTCTATTTTTCACTCTAGCGCTATAACCCATGAATGAAATAGGGTGAAACTTTGGCTGGAGATAGCTCATAACATGTGCATTAGTCAAAAAATAAGCGGTTGTGATTTTCACTCTAGCACCATGACCCATGGATGAAATAGTGTGAAACTTTGGCTAGAGATAGCTCATAACATTGCTAAGTCACCCCTAAAGGATATTAGCTCAATTTGATGCACACACGGTTAATTTGGCGAGAAAAATAAGTCAATAGAGTAGCACAAATTTTGGGCAGATGGTGGCAAAATCACTTAATTCCTTTGGTGAATCTCAACACCTTGATGTGATGAAGGTGCCCCTTGAATGGCTTGAGCAATGGCTGTAAGGATAGGGAGAATGGATCTCTTCACATTTTATCCCTACAAGGAGGTGTGTGGATAAGCTTGGGATTGATTACCTTAATAAGCTTGATTAACACTAAGAAACTAAAAAATGATTAGAGAGGAATTAAAGCTAGGGGTTGATTAGCTTAATAATCTTGATTAACACTAAGAAACTAAAAATTGATTAGAGAGGACTAAAGCTAAGGTAGTGGGGAGAAGCTCATCAGGAGAGGAGCGACTCTAATATCATGTCAAAAGATTGAACATGGATCCTCAAGCATGCATGGCTATGGTATGCTACTTAACCCTAATTAAAGAACACTCATTATAGGAGAGGAGCAACTCTAAAACATGGATCCTCAAGTATGCATGGCTATGGTGTGCTTAACCCTAATTATAATAATTAAAGAGAACACTCATTCTACTGGTGGGTGTAGCCTTATTGACAACATCATGATGATCTGATGACTAAATCAAGCTTAAATCAAGTACATTTAGGTTAAAATATGGAAACTTATACTCATAGACAGGCTTGAGAGCTACTTGTCTCTTCATTGCTTGAAAATGACCCATTTTTATATGAGGAGGGTTATGCTCATGTAGTAGGATAATGTTCATTTGATGTGGCTACATACTCCTGATCATGATCTTGTTCCTCTACTCAAACATTTCCCTCAATGGCATGACAAATTTCAACACCCCCCTTAGTGCCATAATATATAGGCTACTACGAGATGGTTGGATGTGAGTTACAGAATATCCATCTGTTTCCCTTAGTGCCATAATATATAGGCTACTACGAGATGGTTGGATGTGAGATGGTTGGATGTGAGTTACAAAATATCCATCAGTTTCCCTTAGTGTAACATGCTACTTAAGGTGGTCAAGTGTGGTGTTACGATATATCATCACCCTCCTGGTGGTGCATAAATTGCTACCCGCCGTGGTCAGTTGGTGTGATAAAAACAAAAGACTAGATCTACTCATTTGGTGACAATTTACAATTATGGCCTAAGGTGGTCAGGCTTGTCAATGTAGCTTTGGTTTAGAAGAGATGCTTGTCGGGGATCTTCTCTTTATTTTATGAAGCCTCCACGTAGTTGGCTTTGTACTTCTTCAGTCTACATTCTTCTTTCTTGTGCTCAAGTTTGTTTTAGTGTCCACATTTGGGCTTGTGCTTAAGTGTACATTTGCTTTTGAAGTGTCCTTTCCTTTTTCCCTGGTAGCATTCTTTTATGCCTTTGTTAGTGTAGAATGATTGTTCCCTTCTTGTACTTCGTGTTCCATTCTTTAGCCACTCCTCTTATTCAAGTAGGGATAAAATACAACCCTTACCAAATGTTGGTTTAGGTAAACTCTTTAGAGTGGTCACTAGTGCACCATACTCCTCTTGCATGCTTTTTATAAGTATGGCATGTGCATCCTTTTCAACTATCTTTGCATCTATGCCTTCCAACTGGGTCATGATACTTTTCATTTTGCTTATGAAAGACTCAAGAAATTCCATCTTTAAGCCATAAAATTCTATTTTCAAATGGAAGGTTAGGGCCCAAGTGCAATCTAGTTAATGAGAGTGATTGTTCATCCTTTTTCAGTCCAATCCTCAGTTGGATTAGTGGGTGCATTCTCCTTAATTAATTTCCATAGCTTCTTGTGCATGAGGACATACTTCATTTGAGTGGCCAAGTGTGAAATCCTTCCCCAAAAAACTTCTCAAGATTTTTGATAGTGCTTGATTCCATTGCAACAACGATCTTACTGGAGTTTGACTCTTGGTAGTATGTAATTTCTTACAAGTGGCAATTTGAATGTTATTGCAAGCGGTTACATCATCCCATGAAATTTGCTCTGAAGGCTTCCCAAAACCCAACCAAATGACACATGATTAATGTTTATGATTTTATAAAGCCAATATGTCCCAATTGTTTTAAATCTACTCTCAAATGAATCCAATTTTGACTAATTACTGGCCGTGTTTAGTAAGAAAACATTATAATTAACATGACTAGAATTTGGAGGACTCCATTGAGCTCAGGGAAAGGAATCTTGATGGGGGTTTTTGAATAGAGATCTTAGCCTTAATAATTAGGTGTAAAGGCTAGAGTGGAGGGTGGCATCATGTTAACGTGCTACACTTTCTTATGTCCAGAACAGGTGCTAGTTAGCATAACTTTTTAAAATGATTTTTGGATCCAAAATGTAAAATTTCCTATCATGCTATACATCATTGAAAAGAAGAGAATCTTTATGTATAATCTCCAAAAATAAAAATTATTTTACAAAACTTCTACTACATGTCCATTTTTTATGTTAGCAGTACTAAAAAGAACTACTAAAAACCTTTAAAAAATGTAGTACAGTTAACAGGCTTCCACCTTGGAGAGAAGTAGCTCAAACAACCCTAAAACATGTGCATTAGTCAAAAACCAGGTGGTTGTGTTTTTCTTCTAGCACCGTGAGACTTGTGGATGAAATAAGGTGAAACTTTGGGTGGAAATAGCTTATAACATTTCTAAGGCACCCCTAAAGGGGTTGAGCTCAATTCAGTGCACACAAGGTGAATGGCGAGAAAAACAAGTCACTAGAGCAGCACGATTTCTCATAACATTTCTAAGGCACCCCTAAAGGGGTTGAGCTCAATTCAGTGCACACAAGGTGAATGGCGAGAAAAACAAGTCATTAGAGCAGCACGATTTTCAAGCAGGTGGTGGCAAAATCACTTAGTTTCTCGGGGGGTTCACCTCAAAAAATGTTAATGTACCATGTGAGTTCAACAAGAGGGATTTTTTAATTAGATAAATTAAGAAAAATTTACACGATTATATTAATAGGAGGGGTTTTTTAATTCAACTTTATAAAAAAATCATTTAGCTCATAAGTAAAGAGGGGTTGTTTTATTGGGAAAAAAGTTTAGTTAAGGGGTTTTTTTAATAGCTCTTTGAACGCACGTGATACCTAGGGTTTTCTAGTAGTGCACCCCCCGAGCTTAATTCCTTTGATGAAGTTCAAAACCTTTATGTAATAAAGGTGACCATTGAATGGCTTGAGAAATGGATGTAAGGATACATTAGGACTAAATGGAGTCTTCTTGGGCCCTTTTATTTGGCAGTTTAAGGGAGTCAAACCTTTTCTCTTAAGAAGAAACGTTTTCTAATTTGAAGCTTCAAAACGGCTACTTTATTCGAATTTGAATTTTGGGGGGAAAATGGTATTTAAAATCTAGCGGGCAAAACCATATCATGTAACATATCTATGGAAAGCTCTTGATGCGTAGATCACAAATCTATAATCTCCGCTCAAATCGGAGCTTGTATGTAGAAGTTATGGAGGTCCGAAAATTGTAAAATTGCCCCCCCCCCCCCCCCCCCTTTTTGGGAGGGAAAGTGCACCCTTTGACCACTCTTACACCTCTCTTAATCACCAATGGTTTTTGCTTACATGGCGGGCTCCTATTTGTCAAAAAGTTAAACGTTTCCATAACCTCATGGCAAATTAAAGGGCCCAAAAAGACTCCATTGAGTTCCTAATGGGGAGAATGGAGCTCTTTAAATTTTGTCCACAAGGAGGTGTGTGGATAAGCTTGGGGTTGATTAGCTTAATAAGCTTGATTAACACTAAGAAACTAAAAAATGATTTGAAAGGAATAAAACTAAGCTACTGGAGAATCTCAATGAGGAGAGGAGTGGCTCTAATACCATGTCAAAAGATTGAACATGGATCCTAAAGCATGCATGGCTACGGTCTGCTTAACCCTAATTATTGTGATTAAAGAACACTAATCCTATGGTGGGTGTAGCCTAATTAACAACATAATGATGATATAAATCACCTAATCAAGATTGAATCAAGCAGAATTAGCTTGAAAGATGGAAATTTTTACCCATAGAGAGGCTTGAGAGCTGCTTGTCTTTGTTGCTTGGAAATGATGCTTTTTATATGAGGAGGGTACACCTCTTACAAATATGCTCATGTGGAATAATTTCCAACTTTGATGTGGCTGAATACTCCTTATCTTTGTACTCTTCTCATAACTTTCCCTTAATGGTAGCACAAATTGTAACAACCCCACTTGGTTCATAATGTATAGACTATTGCAAGGTTGTTGGATGTGAATTGCAAAAGATCCATCACTTTCCCTTAGTGCAACATGTTACTTAAGGTAGTCAAGTGTGGTGTTACAATATCATCACCCCCCTTGGGTGCATAAATTTCTACCCTCAGGTTATCATGTGTGATAAAAACAAATTCTTACTCATTTGGTGACGTTTTACAATCATGGGATAAGGTGCTGAGGCTTGTTAATGTAGATTTGGTTTAGAAAGGATGCCCGTCACACGGACCCTCACTTTTCTTGATGAAGCCTTCATGTCGTTGGCTTCGTGGTTCTTCACTCTTCTTTCTTCTTCCTTGTGCCTGAGTTTGTTGCAGTGTCCACATTTAGGCTTGTGTTTGAGTCTGCATTTGCTTTTCAAGTGTCATTTCCTTCTGTAGTGGTAGCATTTTTTTAATGCCTTTGTTGCGTAGAATGCTTGTTCCCTTGTTTTAATTTGTGTTCCATTATTTATTTGATCCTTTTCTTCAAGTAGGGATGAAATACAACCTCAAATGTTGGTTTAGGTAAATTCTTTAGAGTGGTCACTAGTGCACCATATTCCTCTGGCATGCTTTTTATAAGTATGGCAAGTGCATCCCTTTTAGATATCTTTGCATCACTACCATCCAACTTTGTCCCAATACTTTTCAATTTGCTTATGAATTATGCCAGTGACTCATGAAATTCCATCTTTAAGCCACAAAATTCTATTTTCACATGGGTTTCTTGAGTTTTGGCCTTGGAACCAAATATTAAATTTAACTTGTCCCATGCTTGTTTTGTTATGTTTTTGGAGTCAATGTGATGAATAAGGTTAGTTTCCAAGTGCAATCCAATTAATGACAGTTCCTATTCATCTTTTCCACTCCACTCCTTAGTTGGATTAGCGGGTGCATTCACCTTAATTAATTTCCATAGCTTCTTGTGCATGACAAGATATTTCATTGTTGTGGCCTAGGTGTGAAGTCCTTCCTCAAAGAACTTCTCAACATTTGTGATAGTTGATGCCATTGCAAAGGTCTTATTGGAATTTAACTCTCTTTACTATCTGAATACTTACAAGAGTGGCAACTTGAATGTTATTGCAAGTAGTTATATAGTCCCATGAAATTTGCTTTGAAGGCTTCTCAAAACCCAACCAAATGACAAATAACTAATGTTGATGCTTGTACAAAGATATATACCCCAAAGATTTGGATTTTACTCTTAATTGAACATAATTTTGATTTTACTCTTAATTGAACATAATTTTGACTAATCACCACTTAATGGTTATGTTTAGTGAGAATTTAGGGTAATTAACATGACTAGAATTTGGAGGTCGCCATTGAGCTTATGGAAATGAATCTTGATGCGGGTTTTTGCATAGAGATATTAGCCATGATAATGTATAAAGGCTAGATTAGAGAAAAGTAGCTCAAACAACCCTAAAACATGTGCACTAGTCAAAAAATAGGTGACTATGTTTTTCCTTCTAGAGCCCTAACTCGTGGATGAAATAGGATGAAATTTTGGCTAAAGATAGCTCATAACATTGTTAAGGAACCCCTAAAGGGGCACAACTCAATTTAGCACACACAAGGTGAAAGGTAAGAAAAACTAGTCAATAAAGTAGCACGAATTTTGGGAAAATGGTGGTGAAATTGCTTAATTCCTTTGGTGAATTTCAACACCTTGATGTGATGAAGGTGCCCTTGAATGGCTTGAAATAGTGAGTCACGAAAAACGACAACGAGTCATGAGTTGTCGTTTGCAACAAGCTATCTTGATTTTTTACTAGTCCTAAATATTGTCAATTTTACACTCTTTTAGAGACAGTGAAGAGAAATGTTTTTAGAAATTTTACAAAATAAGCATAGTTTTAAAATTCTTTTAAAAAATGTACATATTACTAATTTAAAGGTGAAAAAAATTATGCTTTTCATGTTAAATAACAAAATGAAAAAATAAGGTCAATACAAGATATAATATTTTTTAAAGCTACTAATAATTCACGCATGTCTATGTAATATATAATACATTCTTTACTTAGAATTACGAAAATGTACTTTTTCTTCTCCAAAAATTTAACTAACTTCATCCCAATCATTGCACCTCATCTAATCATTGAATTAGAGCATATATTTAATGTTAAGATAAGTAGGTATCTGGAGTCCATGGCCATAGAAGAGGCTTATTGAAAGTAACAATTTCTCTAGATTTAGATAGAAAACCAACGATCCAAATGGTCAAATTTTAGATGGTAGTGAGTGCTACAATTTATCAGTTTACTTTATTTTGATCTAACAGTTTGATTTAGAGTTAATGTCTTTACAAAAAAACAGTTTATAGTCTATAACAGTTAGATTTTAAGCCATGAAAATGACAACATCTATCATTTGAAAATTTGGATTCGAGAATCCACTTTGTTGTCAAAGTAGATTCTAGAATCCAAAATTTTGGACACAATGACATTTCGAGTGAGTTAAATTTTCATCCGAAAAAAGAAAAAATTTGGTCCATAAGTGAATGAAAATTTCACTTTTATTGGATGAAAAATTTAGTTTGTCGACCAAAAAAATTTCCATCAAAATTTTTTTTCTCATTGGGAAAAATTCCGTCAACGAAAAAAAATCTTGTCAAAAATTTTCATTGTCGAAAAAAATTCTATCAACAGAAAACCATTCTCTCAATGAAAACTTGGATACTAATTTCCAAATTTTCGTGTGGATAGAAAAAAATTTGTCAACAGAAATTTCAATCTATGGATGAAAAATTAGACTCTCTCGACGGATTTTTTTGACGAAAATTTTCGACAGAACTTTATTCATGGAAGTTTTTCCATCAACGAAATTTTTTTACCAAAAGTTTTTCCTTCGATGGAATTTTTTGATTATCTAAATGTTTCATGTAGTAAAAAGTTAATTTTTTGTTCATTATGGACCAAAATTTCACTCTCACGATAAAAACATTAGTCTCAATGGAATTTTAGATTCTATCAACTTTGGATTCCATCAATTTTGGAATCCAAATTTCCATCAATTTTTCAAAACGATAAGTATTGTACTCAAAATATAACTGTTATAAACTGAAAACTATGTTTTTACAAAGACTATAACTCTAAATCAAACTATTAGATCAAAATAAAGTAAACTGATAAATCATAGTACTTTCTACCATCTAAAATTTGACCGTTTGGATCGTTCAATTTCTATCTAAATCTAGAGACATCTTTGCTTTCAATAAACCTCTTCTATGGCCATGGACTCTATATACCTACCTGTCTTAATATCAAAATATGTTTAAATTCAACCATTAGATCAACTTTGTATACACAAAGAAAATTTATTTTCTTAAAGAATGCACTAATCCCATGTAAGAGTTTAATCAAATTATATTGGGTCTAAAAGTAATGTCAATTTTATCACCTAACCAGTTTGTTGATAACACGCTACGTAGTACAACACGCAATGTAGAAATGTCTATTGGTACAAAACTTATCCATGCTCAAGGAAAAGTATGACCTAGAGATGCTTAAAGAAAGCGAAAAGGAAAGAAAAGTGAATTTTGTCGACGTGTGGACATGCTTAGTTTACATCATATAAAAAATATTGTGTATGGATTTGAGTTCAAAAACTTCTTGACACTTGCACAGAAAATAATTTATATTTCTAAGCAAAAGGTCCAATGACTCTCCTAGTTGATTGGAAGAGTTTCTTCTCTTTTGTAATTCTTTTCTCAATTGGACATTTTTGGGTTTACAGTAAAATGTAAGTAATCTTTTATGCATTCTTTTTTCACGAAAGAAGTGTTTTTTTAATGTTTGATATGAAAGTGTGTCATTTGTCTCCCAAAAAGGTATATTTTTAGGGTTTTTTTTCAAAAATTGAGTTGAGTTGTTGTTTGCATGATTTTTTAACCACTTTTCATGGTTCTTGTTCTTCAAATATGTACCAGTAATCTTCTATTTCCCAATATTGTAATCATTGGTGAAGTGGATATGATGTAGTACGAGCATTAGGGAAAATTTGGACTCAAAAAGGGGCCTTGGGATGGTGATGTGGAAAAAGCAAGCCAATAAACCCACATATAATATTGGAGGGTAGGTGTGTCATTTTTGAGTTCTTTATTTCATTAACTAACATGTGGGGTGTTTTTTAATTCAAAACAATGCCTCTTAAGTAAAGTTTTTTATTCCCACTATGGTGCCTTATTTTATTGAAAAATCACCACTCTCTTTCTTCATTACACTTTTGAATGGAACTAAGCCAACTTTGCTACCAAACTTGAACCAAACTTCATCCCTGTAACTCATCATCTTGCATTGTCTCCCCCCTCGTCTTCTTGACTCCACAACCACAACCACAACCACTCCAAATCTGAATTGTTTTGAGCGGGAAGTTTTTGATTTTCTCTTCTTCTCATTCACATTCCTTCCATTTTGGAAACTCATAGCATCTCGCGTCTTTCTCACACCATAATCTTCCTCTCCATCTCATGAGTACCTGCCTACCTCCAAGTTCCTGGCACATTCAATGGAACATTGATTCATCATACATCAAGGTTTGAGGATTGAGGCAGCAAGTTTTGAAAAAGGATGGAAAAGAATTTGTTCTTCATGCACCATACCTGCTTGTGCATGAATAACAATCCCATTTCTTACCTTTTTCAAGTGAGGGTTGTGCTTACAAGTATTGTGTACATTTTGGTGCATATAGTGATGTTGTCTTTTGGTTTTAATGAAGCAATCTTCTTCACAGGAGATAAGTGTAATATCTTTGGTTAAAGTGTGAGTTCATGATGCTTTTTGGTATTGTTAAAGCACAGAACAATGCATTAGAACCTATGAAACAAAAGAAGAAAAAGGTGGACATCCACTTCCAAGTAGAAGCCGATTATGCTCCCTGTTGTAAGAGAAATTGGTCCAGGCCAGCCTGCAAAACCCACATTATTGAGCTTCGAGTTGAAGGAAAGAAAAATATGGACCTATGGTTAGATGGTAGTATTTACCCACCAGATCCAACCTCCTCTAAATCTCCATCATTCTTGGGTTAACAAGTTTCTTCAAGTTTTTGTGTGAGGGTGAAAATGGATTGCTTGGATATTGCAAAAGATTGTTTGGCCAATGTCAAAGTATCATTCAATGTAACTTTGAAAGACATTTAAGTGATAGAGATGCCAGAATAAAAATGCTTGAAGGTGCGAATTTTTACTTGGCGTCGATCACAACAGCTTTGCAAGCTTCATATGAGGACAAAGAAAAAGTTTGTTCTGGGTTACAAAAAGAGATTGATCATTTGCAGGGCAGCAGACTATTCGTAAGATGTAGGCCACTATTAAAGAGAAGAATGAAATTTTGACAGTTCGAGAAATCAATAATTTCACATTGGAGAGTGAGAATGCACACCTTAGAAAACAACTTAAAAAGTTCAACAAAAAATTACAATATTTGAAAATTGAAAGACACGCCATTGGGTGCTCGATTATGCAAGAGACAGTTCAAACCATTAGGTGCTTGATTATGCAAGAGACAGTTCAAACCATTGGAAGAACTCAATGTTGGAGGTGACCAATGGAAGCATCGTGTTAAAGCTTGCAGGTATTATAGGATCTATAATTTCTTTGAGTACTCACTTTTCATTTTCATCTTTAGTTACATTTTTGGAGATAGGAGATTGGGTGTGGGGGTGGTATAGTTAGATGAATGATGGACTACAATAGCTATCATTGTTGCTTCAAGATGGTCACAAATGTTGTAAGTCGTCCCAAAAGAGCAAGGTTCTAATATATTTGGCAAAGTTCTGACAAAAGAAATCATAGAGTCAGGAATACATCATCCTAAGATTGCAAGACTTCGATCAGACATAGCAAAGCAATCCTTGCAGAAGGTGAGTGAAGCATTCACTCTTGCAGATGCACAAGGTATATGTGACATGACTCGCATAAGCACAAAGTCTTACAGGATGTTGTTTAATAAAGTTAAAGAAGGTTTCAATTCTAAGCTTGGGAAAAAAATTCTAATTCTCATTCCAAAACCATTTCACGTGAACAAAGCTTGAAATATTCTCAACTTGGGAATGGTCGAACTTGTTGGGGGGGTGGAGAGCCTTGTCACGTGTCTAGTACATTGATAGTGACTAAAAAGAGCGGGAAACAGAAAATCATAAAGCTTATAGAGTTCAACAATTTCATTATGGATGTTCGGAAATTACAAATGGCAATGGTGAAATTTTATGACATCAGTGTTCATGAGTGCAATGGAAGGGTGAAATTTGTTTTAAAACTTGATGACAGAGTGAGGTGATCAAAGGACAGAAGCTAGAAAGGGTTAGCTTAACTTTAATGAATACAACTTTGGATGCAAGTATCAGTAATGCTAATCAGAGGCACTTTAGTGTACAATCCAAAAATGAGATTTGGTGGCTAGCTGGCTGCATTTGAGGTGAGGTGCTATCCTTTTTAAAAAAAATTATATTATGTTGCTATCCATTACATGTTGTAGACAATTTACTTGGCCTCTTGTTAACAGGTTCCAATAGAGACCCATGAAATTCTAAAGTGGTACTTTAACTAGACTGAGCTTCCTTCCACTATCCAGCAGGCAGAGCTTTATGTAGAAGAATATGGTGAATATGAGGTTGAATGGTACCTGACCTGCAGATCTTAAAAACTTAAAATGCATGTTTGTTATTTCCCAAGGAGCAATGGCCAAATATCCTTGCCTGTATTGCATGGCTTATCGAGGTGTCTCCAAAGGAGGAAAAGAGAGAGAATGGAAATGCCTAAATGCAAACTGTTATAGGCGTCAAGACCCAAATCGTGATGTTCCAGGAGTGGATCCTAATTGGGATCCAATTCTTGCTATCCCTTTGATCAGAGTTCATATTGGGATCCAATTCTTGCTATCCCTTTGATCAGAGTTCATATTTGTGTTTTACATGCGCTGGTTAGAATAATTGAGAAACTAGTCTACATGTACATCGAATTTGCATGGATTATGAAACCAACATTAGAGAGTTAAAGAACTATTAAAAAAATAGAGAAAGTCCTTTCAGATGCAGGTTTACATTGTGGGTCAAGTGAAGATTGAGAAGGACTTGAAAAGATCAGGGAAGACAGGAAATGTTCCTAGCAAACCATGTTTTGGAGGTGCAAAAGCAAGAAAGTTCTTATCTAATCATACCCAGAGAGGTCACCTGGGTACAGATTTTGAGGTGTGGAGAAAGCTTCATGCAGCTGTACCTGATCGAGGCTCTTCAGGACAAGCAAGGGTGGCAAAGGCCAAAGCATGGTTGGCACTTGATTGCCTAGCACCTTTGTTGCAAAAGCCAGGTTTGAAGATGGGGATGTTGAGAAATTTGAGGCAGTTGTGGTGACAGAGTTCTACACTAGCTATGAACACGCATGGGGTGCGACAAACTTGACACAATACATGGTCATTACTTGAATACCTACAGCTTTGAGTTTTTATTGTTATTCAAAATATATTGTACGATACTAAATGTCTTGTTGTTGAGCATTTGTAGCACATTTTGCATGCACATGGACCCTTTTTTGCGGAAGAGTGTGGAAGCCTTGGGAGATTTGATCTACCCAAGGCATGGAAAGATCTCATTGGCAAGCACGTTGTGCCTATCAAAGGGCCACTCAACATGGAGGAGGAGTGAAGAAAAGTAATCCCATGAAGCAACTATGTCAGTGGTGGTATAGACGGATTCAAGTGAGGGCTCGTGTGAAGATCAAATAGTCTAAATCAAGTATGTCATGTGTAATAACAGAGATGCAGGAGGCTGAACGGAGACGATCAATATATGTCTCCTCACAGGGGAGGCAGAATCATGCTGAATGGCTAAGACAATGACAAAGACAGGGCAGAGTGTGGAAGAAAATTTATCATTGAAATACAGATTATAAAACAATGATGTAACTTCAAAATATTTTAAAAGAACAAGAGCTTTCATCTATGTCCCATACAAATGTTTTCAATATATATACATTTCATAGTTTTTAATGGTAAGAAAGAAGAGTATCGAGAAATTTGAAGAAACTTCTTAACAACTAGAACAATCTAAATCTATTGTTGTGGAGCAGAGACATCCCCCAGCTGAGCCCTTTTTGATGAAGTTTCTACAGCATCTTCTTCTTCCTCTATCTTCATTTGTGAGCTCATCAAACTCTTGCTTTGCCTCTTCAAAGTATTTGGGATGGCTAGAGAGAAAAATTGCAATTAAACATCAACGAAATCGAAGGGTGCAAATCATGACATCCACATTTGTAGAGGAAGTCATACAACAGAGTTGCAGGTGTCTCTTTAATCTCTTTGTCCACATCAAACTCGACTTGAACTTGCGCCATGGCTAAATTCAAGGGTGTAGATAAGACATGGAAATTATTAGTTCAAGCAATGAATCAAAAGACAATCGGTCTTAAACACCAAATCTCTGTGTGGTGAATGGATTCAACATAACATGAGAGGAGATGCCAGAGGAAGCCAGGTATTCCTCCTCGCGTTGTAGTGAATCTATTTTCCCTAACGCAAAAAAAATTGCAGCTTCGTCAAGGACCTCTCCTCGTGTTACGGTGAATCGATTCACCATAATGCGAGGAGGCATATTGTGCTTCCTATGGGACCTTCGCTCGCGTTATGGTGAATCGATTCACCGCTACATGAGGACTTTTGCATCCTTTGGCACCGCCTCTCACGTTATGGTGAATTACCAAATAAAGATACTTCTCATGTACCCATACTGAGAGAGGAGGTGCCAAACGAATTAAAATCGTCTTCCTCGCATTAATGGTGAGTCAATTGACCATTAATGCGAGGAGTCATAGGTTTTCAATTCACCATAACGTTTCTATCATGAAAAAACAAAGCAAGGAGTTCTGCAAGAATGAAAGCAAGAGAACTAAATAACAAAAGGAGAAGGAAGCACAAAAGAGATAAAAATACCAGGAAAACGAATTGACGTTGGTCGCAGGAGATGGAGATGAAGGAGGTTGTCGTTATCTTTGATGGAGATGAAGGAGGTTGGAGGTTTGTCTTTGTCGTTTGATACAGGACGATGAAAGAGGATGATTGATGAAGGAGGTTGGAGGAGATAGTCGTTGATGGAGATGAAGGCCGTTGGTGGGGAGATAATTGAGAATACGACCAGATGGGTATCCAAGATGGGCAATTAAAAACCGTTTTTAATGCTATGCAACACATCAGCACCGCCTTTTCACCTGCCATTCCATGAATGCCAGGTGGCAGCCCGCCATGTACCTAACACGTTGTCGTGACGTGGGCGGTGTCACTGGGGAAGTGCGAGACTTCTGGCTGTGAGAGTAGCTTCCAAAATCCCGCAAGGAAACAAAACAGATAGCTCTTCAAGGGACACCACCTGCAGAAGCTGGAACCATCAAAGATCGAGTACCCAACTATACATGTGCATCCTCAAAGCCAATATTGAACACATGATACATATAAAAACTGACATTAACATGGCTTGTCTCATCTCATATGGCTTTGCACTCCAGAAAATCACCTCATGGTATTCACATGAAAGATACACATGGCCATCATGGAGCATCAGAGGCTCAACATCCAACAAAACTATAAAATCAAAGCCAACATAGACACCTCATATACATGACCAAACCAACCATCATATGGTTCCAAAATCCAAGAAAAACCAAAACATTGTGACCCTTTTGTCTCTGAAAGACATTGATCTTTGAGTCAGCCAAGCACCATCACTTTGTACAAGTTTTTACCACACCTCCCATCTGAACTTGCTACCCGAAGCCACCTTTTGTGCCAGCCAGTCTTCACGGCTGCGCTCCACACTCCTGCTCCTCTCCCCGCAGTATTACCAGCCCATCGATAAGCAGGAAAGAGAGAGTGAGTATGAGCTTTATCACGTATAGCTGAAGCCAGCCTATTGCCAGAAGATAAATGCCTTCTGTTCAGCCCCTGAGCCCTGCACCTTTACCACAGCCCTCCCAAACCTTTGTCAATTCTTTTTTTTTTAGCTCTTTCCTCAGCCTGAACCAGCAAATGGCCTTCTGTTGTTCGATCAGCAGTAAAAGTGGATGAAGTTTGGCCAAACCTACTTCCAAAAGCAAGACTGCAACGTTTGATTTTGACTCCCACAAGCTACCCAAAAATGTCCCCGTCTTATCCACAGTCTCTATCTCAATCTCAACATCCCTTTGTAGTATTCTCCGTCGCATAAAAGCAATTGCATCATCTGCAAAAGTTTCTCCCCGGCCTGGGCATCGTACACCAGACAAGGAGAACGTAATTGCACATGTTTCTTTGGGTATAAGCAGCTTGTAACAATGCCCACTCAGCACAAAATCCACAATGGCAGGAAGCCTCTTGGCTCTTCCTTTCTGCTGTGCCAGAGAGCTCCCGCTGAATTCCCCTTTCTTTAAACAAGGCGACTCCTCTTTACTTCTGCAGCAGCTGTGCAGCCTCCGTCCGTAGAACCCCTCGCCTTCCTGTCGCTACCCCAGTGAGCCCCCCCCACCTGTCTGCAGAATACCTCAGCCCTTTAACTCTCTTGTCTTGCCGCTGTGCCTTCCAGCCTGTCAGCTGCACACTCCCGAGGACCCTTGATCGACCCAAGCCGGCTCCCTCCTTCACTTGGCTACGAGGCGGCGTCTTCTCTGTGTATGCCCCCACAAGGCGATTCTTCTCTGTATACCTGCAGCTGCGCTGCTCCTCTTCTTCCCTTCACACACACGGCTTCCTTCACGTGCCCAGCGGCCGCCTCTTCTGCGCCAGCTCGCCAGCTTCTCCCACTTTCCCTTCACGTGCTGGCCAGCGCTGTAGAGCTCCCACGTGGCTAGGCCTTTTATGGCCACGTTTTAATTATATTATTAATCTTTATTTTCCCTAAGGCCTAAAGATGGCCACCCTCAAGCCTTGATTTCACACCATTTCTCAAAGATACATCGGCCATATCAATAATCTTTCATTTCCCATGCTCCACATACTTCTATCACAACCCACGATGCCCGCTCATGCTTGGGGATGCCCACTCATTCAAGGCCCATCTCTAAATGCCCTGTATACCCCAAAAGAAATCAACCATGCCAGTGTATCACTTTATAATTGAAATCACACTATATTTGAACTCCTATTTACAGAGTACTAGCATATCAAGCCCATGTACAGTTTATACATCACTGCTTGCATGTCCTTGTCTCTGAATTCATGTGAATTGATCACAGAGAAGATTTTCCCTACATGGACGTGTCACAGCACGACATCCACCCCCTCTAAACCCACACATCCTCTGGTATGTGCCACACAGGTCCTGGAATTCAGTGTCCATGCATTATCTGCACACCAACATTGGTATATGTACAAGCATCCAACTAGGCGTCTTAAACCCTGTCAAACCTGACCCAGTTGGTATCACCTTAGTAAACATGAAACAGTAGAAGAATATACATAGTGCCACTCACAAGGGGTTATCCTTTGTTGAAATATAGCATGACATCTTAGCCTACCCCCTTAGCCTGCAAGATATTTATATCTTAGCAATCACATCTGAATGGTTCTGCTTTCCCACCTGGATCAAATACCAATCGCTTTTGGCATATGTGCCATATCCTTTGCTCATATGAAGCCCTATCCTCACTTAGATTCCCTGCATATGCATAATTACCCTCATCATTCAAAGTGGGATGCTCTTCAAAATGATTTGCTTCAAAATTTTCCTCAGGCCATGTTTGAAGCCTTTGCACCACATATTGTATGGCCACACCAAATAACAACTGTATTAACAGCATGGAACACACACTTGGTAGCACCCCATCCAAATCTACCTTGCCTGGATCCAGCTCACCCACTGACAAACATTCATTCTTCTTATCTAAAGACGGAAAAGCATCAACACATACAAAGTCCAACAAGGCATCATCGAGAATAGCCTCCAGATCTGAATCAATCTCATCACAATCATTTGGCTTACATAACACCTGCACATCCTCACTTGCAACCGCCGACAGTTGACTAGCATCAAGCATAGAAGAGCCCAAAGCTGATGGGGATCTATTATATACCATGAAATCATCCAATGCATCATCTAAGATAGCATCCAGGATCAATCGCATTAAAGCCATTATCATCTTGCAATCCCACATGTTGATTATCATGAACATTCATTCCCCCATGGCTATATCCATTTGGTTGCTCATATGCAGCCTCTTGAGGTTCTGTGACCACACTCTGCATATCCTGCATGTTATCTCCCAGTATTTCTTGATACCTGTCTGTAGATGGGCTTAGAATTTTGGGTCCCTCACCCGAGTACCCTTGAATCTGTATGTCATTGAACCCTGTATGATCCAAAAAGACAGATTCAATTTCCCTCTCCAAATCATCATCATAAACAGGCTTCCAAGCTCGAGATTGTTGCTCACAAATGTGGTTGCAAGGTAACCCTGACACTGATGACATAGCATCACCCTGTTTATTGTTGGAACACCCTGTTAGCATTCCAGAATAACCCAAATCCAAAGAACCTTGGCAACCAGCTTCAGAAGCAACATCACTGTTGGAATCACCCATATCACTCACCCCCTCTAAATCAATCACACATACTTGTGGCCCATCTGCATATTCATGTACATCATCCTGCTTATAAGCATCATAACCAGATAAGAATGCAGTAATGATAGCATCTTCTTCTTGTCTTAGATCTTCAAACTCTGCAATCATGCTTTCAGCAAGAAGCATTGGTTCCTGCTGTTCTTCACACATATGATACGACACCTGAGGAATACCCTTCGAAGAAGCACTTTCGTCATGAGAATCCTCAAGTTTACACAGCTTACATGCTTCACAGCCCAAGAGAAAACTATTAGCGATGTCCTCTTCCTCGTGTATTGGGTCTTGAGCACCTGTCCTGAAGCTCTCTGAATCAAGTCTCTCCTCAAGCATAGGCATACACACATCATGTGATATGATTATAGGACCCTGTATGTCTGCACCCTCAAACAAGGAAGACAGATTATACTTGCACAGTTCACCCATTGCATCTTTATGAGGCTGTAGCAAAGCATCGCTTTTGTCACTGTGAAGGCCTTGTTGCTCACTAGTGGCTTTTTGTAGTCCCAATTTAGCATAAACAGCCTCCACAATCTCTGTATCAGCCTTGAATAGCAATTGATTATCCTCCATAAGACATGCATCGACAACCACTTCTAAATTGGCTCGGATTGTTGCTGGAACACTATCACAGCTCACATTATACCTGGAACTCGCATAAATAAGTGCATCTGCAAAATCACTCCATCGTTTGGAGTGATACTCTGCTAGTTCCAGCACTTTATCTTTTAAATCAGGACTTATAAGGTATGCAAAAGATGCAATCATCATGTTTTCTGGAACCCCTTGATTCTTCATCTCTGTCTCGTAACACCTTAGATAGCTTTCTGGATCGAAACCATCAAATATATTGACCCTGTTATATACCAATTGCACCGCAATTTCCATCGCTTCCTGAATTCACTTTTCTTCTTCAATCTTCCTGAACCGCTCTTCAAGCTCTTTCATCTCTGCATATAAATGCTCCATTTTGCTAGCCATCTCTACGTACTCTCACCCCAGCGGTTTCACGTCGGGTTCACCAAAGCTGTCGTGACGTGGGCGGTGTCGCTGGGGAAGTGCGAGACTTCTGTAGCTTCCAAAATCCCGCAAGGAAACAAAACAGATAGCTCTTCAAGGGACACCACCTGCAGAAGCTGGAACCATCAAAGATCGAGTACCCAACTATACATGTGCATCCTCAAAGCCAATATTGAACACATGATACATATAAAAACTGACATTAACATGGCTTGTCTCATCTCATATGGCTTTGCACTCCAGAAAATCACCTCATGGTATTCACATGAAAGATACACATGGCCATCATGGAGCATCAGAGGCTCAACATCCAACAAAACTATAAAATCAAAGCCAACATAGACACCTCATATACATGACCAAACCAACCATCATATGGTTCCAAAATCCAAGAAAAACCAAAACATTGTGACCCTTTTGTCTCTGAAAGACATTGATCTTTGAGTCAGCCAAGCACCATCACTTTGTACAAGTTTTTACCACACCTCCCATCTGAACTTGCTACCCGAAGCCACCTTTTGTGCCAGCCAGTCTTCACGGCTGCGCTCCACACTCCTGCTCCTCTCCCCGCAGTATTACCAGCCCATCGATAAGCAAGAAAGAGAGAGTGAGTATGAGCTTTATCACGTATAGCTGAAGCCAGCCTATTGCCAGAAGATAAATGCCTTCTGTTCAGCCCCTGAGCCCTGCACCTTTACCCCACAGCCCTCCCAAACCTTTGTCAATTCTTTTTTTTTTAGCTCTTTCCTCAGCCTGAACCAGCAAATGGCCTTCTGTTGTTCGATCAGCAGTAAAAGTGGATGAAGTTTGGCCAAACCTGCTTCCAAAAGCAAGACTGCAACGTTTGATTTTGACTCCCACAAGCTACCCAAAAATGTCCCCGTCTTATCCACAGTCTCTATCTCAATCTCAACATCCCTTTGTAGTATTCTCCGTCGCATAAAAGCAATTGCATCATCTGCAAAAGTTTCTCCCCGGCCTGGGCATCGTACACCAGACAAGGAGAACGTAATTGCACATGTTTCTTTGGGTATAAGCAGCTTGTAACGATGCCCACTCAGCACAAAATCCACAATGGCAGGAAGCCTCTTGGCTCTTCCTTTCTGCTGTGCCAGAGAGCTCCCGCTGAATTCCCCTTTCTTTAAACAAGGCGACTCCTCTTTACTTCTGCAGCAGCTGCAGCCTCCGTCCGTAGAACCCCTCGCCTTCCTGTCGCTACCCCAGTGAGCCCCCCCCCACCCGTCTGCAGAATACCTCAGCCCTTTAACTCTCTTGTCTTGCCGCTGTGCCTTCCAGCCTGTCAGCTGCACACTCCCGAGGACCCTTGATCGACCCAAGCCGGCTCCCTCCTTCACTTGGCTACGAGGCGGCGTCTTCTCTGTGTATGCCCCCACAAGGCGATTCTTCTCTGTATACCTGCAGCTGCGCTGCTCCTCTTCTTCCCGTCACACACACGGCTTCCTTCACGTGCCCAGTGGGGCCGCCTCTTGTGCGCCAGCTCGCCAGCTTCTCCCACTTCCCCTTCACGTGCTAGCCAGCGCTGTAGAGCTCCCACGTGGCTAGGCCTTTTATGGCCACGTTTTAATTATATTATTAATCTTTATTTTCCCTAAGGCCTAAAGATGGCCACCCTCAAGCCTTGATTTCACACCATTTCTCAAAGATACATCGGCCATATCAATAATCTTTCATTTCCCATGCTCCACATACTTCTATCACAACCCACGATGCCCGCTCATGCTTGGGGATGCCCATTCATTCAAGGCCCATCTCTAAATGCCCTGTATACCCCAAAAGAAATCAACCATGCCAGTGTATCACTTTATAATTGAAATCACACTATATTTGAACTCCTATTTACAGAGTACTAGCATATCAAGCCCATGTACAGTTTATACATCACTGCTTGCATGTCCTTGTCTCTGAATTCATGTGAATTGATCACAGAGAAGATTTTCCCTACATGGACGTGTCACAACACGACAACGTGTACATGGTATAAAGACTAATCAAAGCAAGAGAGGTAATTAAAAACCATTTTTAATGCTATGCAACACATTAGCGCCGCCTTTTCACCTACCATTCCATGAATGCCACGTGGTAGCCCGCCATGTACTAACACGTTGTGAAGGGAGGCGGAGAGACACGGAACACCTCTATAGCAATGCCTTTCCACAGCTCGGATTACACACCAATATCAAGAAAAAGGGGCACCAGTCAACTACTCAGTGAGCTGACACAACATCTAACATCTCAAGCATGAAACTTTGTCTCTACCCTCATTCAATTTTCCAAGCAACTGGAGGAAGCCTACATACATTTGATCAAGAAATGCAAGGGGAGATGGGCACATCAACATTTGCCACCCTTTACTCAATTGATTCATATGCATATAGGAGTGCACCCTCATTATGAAATAGGCTCACAGCCATAAGCAAAATGATAACCACAGAGAAATGGTGAGAGAACCACTTGACATAAACAAGGTTACATTCCATCAAGTATGAGCTTTCTGGGAAACTTCAGTTTCCCAAGAAAAGACAACATCAGTAAGGAACTTCAATTCTCCAAACCTGGCAAGCAGTGTGTGACTAGGAGACACAATCACTTATGGTCTTCACTCTGTCTGTTGAAGAAACGTATCACCATACATACATATTCTCTCAAGCAAAACCAGAGGGCTGTCCTTCTCATACACATGAGCTTTCCACAAAAACAAAGAGCTAGTTATCATATACATGGGTTTTCCAAAGCCACAGGATGGTGATCCTCATATATATATAAGTTATTTCACAAAAAGAGAACAAAAACTGGCCAACCGTCACTTACATGCATGGGCTGTCATCATGACAGAAAGCTGCATTCTTTATGCGTGGCACCTTCTCCTCATTCATACAGGTTGTGTTGCAGCTTCTCCTCCCCTCCTACACACAAACATAGAGAGTACTGCGCAGCTTCTCTTATATACATGTCTGCGCTTCTCCTTGAGAGCTCCTTCCCACAAAAAAATGAGCACTTCCTCTCACCCAAACTGGAGTTCCATGGGCTATCTGAGAGTAATTCTCTTCAAAAAAAACGAGCTCATCTCCTTTCTCTCTCAAACACAGAGAGCAGCTTCTTACACACAGGAAAAAAAACACGGGCTCTCACACACCTAGAAGACTTCGCCTTCTCACACGAAAGCTACGTTTCTCCTCTTACACACATGGGCTACGCAGGCTATCTGAGAGCATCAGAACAACGAGCTCTCCTTATCACAAAACTGAGACTACAGCTCCCCCCCTTCTTTCATGCTTTCTCCCCCTCCTCTTATACACATGGGCTGCGCTGCCCGTTCAACCAAAAAAATATTATACTATTCGTAATACTCCAAGGTATGTCAGGTTGCCAGAGAGCTCACCCCCACCTCCACGCTGCGCTTCTTTGACAATCGAGGCTAGTTGAAGAATCTTTTGGCCACCTTCTATTTTTAGCAAGCCTTGTATTAAATCCTAGGGTGACTCTTACATTCAAGGAAGACTTTGCACCATTTTAATAACATCTTGTGGACCACACATACCTTTGTTTCCCATGAAATGCCAAGGACCGGTACTGTAGCAGACCTCCTCTAACGGGTCCCTGTCCAGCTTTAAAAAATAGTGCTCTGCATGCTCACATTATTTGTCAACAAACTTGTCCACATATGATAGTGCTAAAACCTACCTTGTGAAACTGATTCTCATTTCACACCCCTTTCATTTCCCATTTATCAAGGTAAACCAACAACTAACTGTACACATTGCATATTTTTGTTAGATCCGTTCACATGTGGCCTTATACCCCCTTTAGCCCTTGGAGATGGACACCCTTTATTTGTAAATGCCATGCATGAGTGTGTACACATGCCAAGAAAATATTACCAAAAAATACCTAACATAGTTTGCCCATCCCCTAGCCTGCTAGATCATTCATGGTCAGCAGAAAACAGTGTCGTGAGACTCAATGCATCTGATGTTGCCATGTTCTCAAAGACACTGTTTTTCACTACTTCAATTCTTTCATCCTTGTCTACCATCATCAGTCGTGCATGATATAGCTTGAGACGTAAACCATTCACCCTTGATACATGTGGGGTCCCATCAAGGTCAGCCAATTGATATGTGCCATTAGCAAAGCAATTCATCACTCTGAAGGGCCCCTCCCATTTCACTTGGAACTTCTTTTGAAAGGTTTTATCCAGCTTACTATTATAGCGTAGCACCAAATCACCTTCCTCAATACCCTTCTTCTTAATCTTCTCATTTATCTTTGTCAATGCCCTATTTTGCATCTTCTCATAATGTTCCAAGGCACTCATCCTGTCCAGCTGAACCTCTTGCAACTGTAAGAGTCTCTCTTTAAATGTGTTGCTAGAAGGCCCTAGCAGCTTTTCTAACATTTTAACTGCAGGCAACTCAACTTCCACAGGTAACAAAGCTTCTTTGCCATACACTAAGTGAAAAGGTGTAAAACCTGTGCTTGTCTTCACTGATGTACGATAAGCCCATAAAGCACTGAACAGCTCCAGATCCCAATTCTTGCCCTGATGTTCTGTCACCTTTGCAAGAATGTGTACAAGTTCACCATTGAATCTTTCATTCAAACCGTTGCACTGCGGGTAATAAGGAGTAGTAAAATTATGCTTAATCCGCATTTTGGCACACAAGTATTCTAGCAAGTCAGCTCTAAAACCAGGCCCTTGATCAGAAAGAAGCTCCAAGGGCACCCCAAATTTACAGCAGATGTCTTCATAAACAAACTTTGCAACATCTCTTGCAGTAATTTGCTTCACTGCTCTAGCTTCTGCCCACCTGGAAAGATAATCCACAGCTGTCAAAATATAACTCTTTCCCCTGCTGGTAATGGGTAATGGTCCTACTGCATCAATTCCCCACTTCTCAAAAATGTCAAAGGCCAAAATTGTCTTGCGCAACTCTGGTTTTAAAACTCGTTTCCCAAATGCCTGGCACCTTTTGCATGAGCTACACCAGTGATGCACATCTTTTTGTATACTTGGCCATATGTAACCCTCCTGTAAAATTTTGTGCAATGTGATTTTAAATGCAAAGTGGCCACCGCATGCTCCTTCATGATTCTCCTCAAGCACTCTGTACAGCTCTTCCTTCCATGGTACACGCCTTAACACCAAGTCAGCCCCTTGCATGTATAAGGTGTCACCAATGAGCTTGTATTTGCAAGCTCTACGTATGAACCCATATTTCTTTGCCTTCTCAATGTCCTTGGGAATGACTCCTGTCAACAAAAACTCCTCTTCCAGTGTCAGACTTTCACGACCCCGATAAAGTGGCAGATCTGCTTTTAACACATATAGCTCGCCAATCATTCCCTGTGCTGCTTCATGTGCTTCTGTATTAAGAGAACGCTCCACATGCCGAATGCCCCATGCTTCAAACTCCTTCAACAAGCTCTTGATCTTGAAACACTTGTCCCTCAATGCAGGGTTTTTGCTCTTCCATACTCCTAGTATTTGCTTTACCACCAGTAGAGAATCACCTCTTATGCATAGTCTCTTTACACCATGCTTAATGCAAATGTTTAGCCCTGCTTCCAATGTAGAATACTCTGCTTCATTGTTAGTATGAGCATCAACTTTGAATCCCTTTTTACAAATCAGCTTACCTTGCTGGTCATAAAGAGCTATACCACCAGAAGCTGCATCATGGCTCTTCCTGTATGAACCATCAAAGAACAAAACATGAGCATTGCTTACTTCTGCCACATTTTCTACCTTTCTAACACTTTCCTCTTTGACAAGCAGAGGGTTTTCCTTATAAGTTAACAAGTCTGCCAAAGTAGCTCTGTTGCTTTCTTCCACCAAGAAAGAGAACTCAAACTCCTGTAATTCAATCACCCACTTTTTCACTGCCTTAGACATGTTTACACCATTGATGAGCTGAGGCAAGAATGTGTAGCTAGTTAGGAATACAAATGGCTTTGTCAAAAGATATTGGCGAAACCGTCGGCAAGCAAACACCACACTTACCATCACCAACTCTATTTCTGACAGTCCCCTCTCTGCTACTGACTTTACCCTACTAGCACAATAGACGGGGTGCATATATTGGCTCCCCTTCCCTTTTTGCAGCAACATAGCACCAATAGCATCCTCTCCCACTGAAGGATTCACATAAAAAACCTGTTCCCAATTTGGAGCCTGCACCGCTGTCATCTCCCCTAAAACTTCTTTGACTCTCCGAAACTCCTCTTCACACTTGTCATCCCATTGCAAAGGATCATGCTTTGCCACTTGTTGTAATGGATATAAAAGCTGTGAGGACAATGAAATGAATCTTGCCATGTACTTTACCTTCTGAATGAATGTTGCCAACTGTTTTGTAGACTCTAGGGAAGGAAGAAGCATGATTGCCTTGACCTTGTCTGGATCAGCCTCAATGCCATTTTCTGACACCATATGACCCAACAATTTTACCCTTGGTTTTGCAAAGAAACACTTCTTGGGATTGAGTTGGCCACCACAATCATTATATCATTCCAGCACCATTTCCAGCTTTTCACAGTGATCCATTCGTGTGCTATAGACACAAAAATCATCAATGAAATCCTGTACACATTTTCCAATGAATGGCAAAAGCGCCCAATTTGCTCTCTTTTGATAGTGAGCTGGACCATTTGTTAGCCCAAATGGTAGTACTGTATAGCAAAAGCAGCCCCATGGCGTAATGAAAGTAGTTTTCTTCTGATCCTCTGGAGCAATCTTCAACTGGAAATAGCCTGAAAACCCATCACACACACTGTATCTTTCATGACCCGCCACTGAATCTAGGATTTGATCAATGAAAGGTAGTGGGTATGGATCCTTCTTTGTGGCTGCATTCAAAGGTTTGAAATCCACACAAACCCTCCATTTTCCGTCCTTTTTGGGAGTGACCACGACTGGGATCACCCACTCTGTTGTCTCCACAGGGCATATAAAACCAGCCTTTAGTAGTTTGTCCACCTCTTCTCGCAAAGCCTTCATCTGTTCTGGACCCATTCTCCTTAATCTTTGACGTACTGGCTTGGCTCCTTCCTTTAGCTCTATGTGCAAATCTTCCCCCTTGAAGCCCCGAACTTCTTCATAAGATGTGATGAATAAATCTGGATACGTTGACAACATCTTTAAATACTTCTCCTTCTCCACGACTGAGAGATCTGTGCTAATCATCCTGGCCATCAATTCGTGTTTCTCGTGCGACTTCACCTGGGGTTGCATTAGCTCTTCAATCACCTCATATGGGCCCTTAGACTCATCTTCAATCCCCTTCATGGATGCGACTATGCTGGTCCGTTCAAAGACCCTGTCCACCATCAGAAATGCCACATTTACCTCTCCCTCACTAATAGTGGTGGTGCCACTGTCCCCATCTGACACAGTGGAAGACTCTTCACCACTTGAATTCTCCCCTTCTTCATAATCTTCATCTAGTGGCTTCCTGCTACTCATGTCAAATAATCTTTTGCCCCCTGTCTCCCCATATAAGCTGATTGTACCGTGTCTCCAATCTTGAACGGCCCGCACGGCGCGTAGCCATGGTCTTCCAAGGATGATAGGATAAGCCCCTAATCCTGCTGGCATTACATGAAAATCTACTACCGTTTTGACTGCATAGGCTTCGATTTCCAAGCTCTTCACTACCCCTAGACACTTGATCTTTTGATGGTTTGCCAGTCGTATGCGGAATCCTGAAACTCCTACTACTGTCAGGCCCATCTTTTCTACACATGTTTGAGTGATTACACAAATTTGTGCACCACCATCCACGTATCCCTGCCCAAGATTCTACTAGGTCCTGCCTCACCCTTAATCTCAATGCCATAATCATTTGATCGGTTCGGCAACTGTGCAGGCAATGGATACATATCTCCACCCATTCTTGGTGGTTTATCACATTGTGGGCTAATGTGGCCAAGCTCTCCACAGTTATAGCATGTGGGCAACTGCCTCCAACCCCTGCCGTTGTTCTGTCCACCGAAACCATTCTTTGGTTGTCCTTCACCTCCTGGCTGATTTGCAAGTCTCACACGACCTCGATTATTTCCCACATTACCTAACATATTTAGGCTGAGATTCTTCATCAAATCAACCACTTGCCTCAAGTCCTGCCTCAGTTCATCATCTTGTGCTGCAGTAGTGACCATTGCTGGCACAACTTGAGTAGCTACTGAAACTGCATCTGCCGGATGAACCTCCTCTGGAACCCGACTTTGCATGGAATCCATTTGCTTCATCTCTGACACCATAGGTAGTGAGCTCACTCCCAATTGAGTTAATCTATTCAACTTCCACTCTTTGTTCCTTGCCACCTCCAATGCATCCTCGTATGTTCTTGGCTTCTTCAATTCTACCCTCCAACGCAGGTTTTCCTGTTTGAACTCTCAGCCTGTCCATTTGCCTGAGGATGTTAGGGAGTGGACTTCTTATGCAAAATCATATGGGTTTGAGTCAGCTCTCTGATAACATCATTCAAGAAGTGTGTTCCTTGATCACTGACAAGCTCAATGGGACATCCAAACCTTGTCATGATGTTACTATACAAGAATTTGGCCACACTAGCTGCTTTATTGTCTCTCAGAGGCACTGCTTCCACCCATTTAGTATAGTAATCTGTAGCCACCAGAATATAACTCTTACCTGTCTTGCTCTTTGGCTTGATAGGACCCACAAAATCTAATCCCCATTTCTGAAATGGATCTAGAGGTAGCACAGGGTGGTCTGACATCCTATCTTTAGAAATAGTTTGGCCCACTTGCTGACAAATCAAACATTCCTTGGCATATGTGTGAGTATCCTTCAAAACTGTTGGCCACCACAGACCTGATTCTAAAATCTTCTTTCCTATTATCTCCCCTGAGAAGTGACCTCCAGACAACCCTGCATGTGCCTCTTGTACCACTACTGCTTGTTCAAAATCAGGAATAAATCTTCAAATTATCTGATCTATCCCCTTTCTATACAATGCTCCTGCAATGACTAAAAATGGCTTGTTTTTCAGCACAAACTTCCTTTTCTGATCCACACTCATCTCTTCTGGTAGCAATCCATCAGTGAGAAACAGCAACATTTGATCATAAAAGGAGTCAAAGCTCCAGCTCTGAACAGCAAACAGATGAGCGTGAGGGAAATAATCATTCAAGTCTGCTTAAATAATCAGCCCACAGCATGCTGATTCCCTGGAGTATGTACTATCACAAAGTCAAATTCTTGCAACAACAACATCCATCTTGCTAACCTTCCTATCAACTGTGGTTTCTTCACAATAACAGAGCTTGATGGTCAACATGGAAGAAGACTTTGTTAGCCAAGAGATAATGTCTAAATTTTTGTAAAGAGAACACCATGCCCAAAGCTTCTCTCTCTGTAATTGAGTAATTCCTCTCAGCTGAAGTTAGCATTCTACTTGCATAGTAGACAGGTCTGAACCAATTCTTGATTTTTTCCTGCATAAGAACAGCTCCTACTGCAATGTCTGAGAGGCATCAACAAATACATGGAATGGTAAAGACCAATCAAGAGGCTGCAAAATTGGAGCTACCACCATCAGCTTCTTTAAAGTGTGAAATGCCTTTTCCTAGGCCTCTGACCACCTGAATTCTACTCCTTTCTTGGTTGAATGTGACAAGGGTGCACATACATCTGAATTCTACTCCTTTCTTGGTTGAATGTGACAAGGGTGCACATACATCTGACAAATATCTTAAATGTCTACTGTGCCACTTGATCTGACCCACAAACCTAGATGTTTCCTTCAGATTCACTGGGCTCTTGGACTTTATGATGCTCTGAATTTTTCTTGGATCCACTTGTATACCTTCCTCTGAAATTACGTGGCCCAACAAGACTCCTCTTTTAACTGCAATTGCACATTTGTATGGATTCAATGACATACCATACTTCCTGCATCTCTCAAAACCTTTCCTCAAGTGCTCCAAATGCATCTCTTTGGATCCAAACACACAAAAATCATCCATAAATACCCTTATAAAAGAAGACAAATAGGGCTCAAACACTCTGCTTGCCACCTCTGAGAAAGCTGGTGGTCCATTTTTTAATCCAAAGCTCATTACTGTGAACACAAATGCTCCCCACTCTATAAAATGAAGGCTGTTTTGTGTTCATCATCAGGGTGCATCCTGATTTGATTATATCCTGAGAAACCATCCAGAAAACTATACATTTGATGCCCTGCAACTGAATCTAGCAGAGTATCTACAAAAGGTAATGGAAAAGGATCTGTGATGGTGGCTGCATTGAGCTTTCTATAATCCACACAAACTTTGATTCTTCCATTTTTCTTGGGAACTACTACAATTGGAGATAGCCATGTTGCTTCATGTACAGGCTTAATGAATCCCACCTTGGGCAGCTTGTCAATTTCATCTTTAACCTGCTTTCCATAGTTAGGATTCATTATGTACCTCTGTTGGATAACAGGCTTAGCATCTTGCTTCAAATTAATCCTATGGGAATAAAATGCAGGATCAATCCCCTTCATATCTGAATATTCCCATGCAAAAATGTCCTTGTATTCCATTAATAATTTCAGAAGATTGTCTTTGAATTCTCCTTCCACATGAACACTAACTTTGACAACTTTAGGGTCATTCTCTGTTCCCGAATTCCATTCATTCAGATCATCCTCCATAACTCTAGCTGATTTCTTCATACTGTTTTCATATCTTTGCTCTGCTATTGCAATAGCCTGATCAGTTGATAGACCTTTTTGCATCTCCTCTGACTGTGACAGCTCTGATTCCTGTAGAACTCTGAACTGTTCCTTAGTCATCTCAGTCCCTGTTTGAATATCCTGTAATTGCTGGTCTGTCTCCCCTTCTGCAGAGCTACAACAAAACAATCCTCATAATCTCCCAAAATAGTCATCACATTTATATCAAACACCGGGATAACTGCTGGATTGGCCTTCAAATATTCCTCTTCCTCATCATCTTCTACTTCATCTGCCAGGTGTATGCCTTGTGCCCACAAAGCTCTTTGCTCCTTTGACATAGTTATAGTAGATGTCATGGGTAAAGTCCATTTCTGGTTCCCCTATTTCAAGATCACCATATTAGCTCCCCAATCTTGCTTTAACTTAGCCTGCCTGAACCAGGGTCTTCCAAGGAGCATTGGGTAGGCCAAGTTCTCTGATTGCATCTTGAGCACTACAAAGTTGACCATAAACTTCAATCCTGCAATGAAGATCTCCTGGTTTTTTAACAAACCTAAAGGTTGTAATCTACTCTGATCAGCCATTTTAACCTGAAAATGTGCTGGATGCAACTCTTGGCTCCCAAATTGAATATAAACTGACTCAAGAAGTATGTTAACTCCTGATCCACCATCCAAAAGAACTCCATGTATGGACTGGCCCTGATATTTGACTGATATGGTAGAAACTTTGAAATCAACATCTTTCACCTGAACAATGTTGCTCATTGAAAAATTACTTTGAGGTGAATCAACACCTTTTCTCTGAAGAATTCTTTGAAACAGCAAATCTCTGAACCCTGGTACTAATGTCAGCAATTGGTCAAGAGAAATCTGAATTTCTGAATGTAACAGAGCTTCATAGAGTGAGTCAACCATAGAAATTTCCTCTTCTCGTTTGTCCTGTCCTTGTTCTTCATTCACAAACCTCTTCTATTTGTTCTGACAATAGTTCTTCCAAAGCTGGCTTCTTCTTGTCCAACTTCCTCTGAACCTTGTTTCTAACTTTCTCTTGATCGACCCATTGAATTGGACCTTTATTCAACTTTGCAGCTCTTGTCACTGCCAAGGTAGGAACCTACTGTTTCCCATCCTTATCATTTGCATGGACTACACATCCAGAACAATCACAAGCAACATTCTCAACCAGTTTCAGAGTTGCTCTGAAACTGGTCCTCTGTCACTGTCACTGCATTTAACTGTGTTATTTGATGGTTTTGCTGCATCTTTCCTCTCTGATTTTGATCTGCTCTACAGTGTACCTTACAATTGGGATACCCCTCTCTCTCCTATGCTTGCACCATAACTCACAAGCTGGGCCCTGTCTATGGCCCTCTTTGTCACAATAAGTGCACTTCAATTCTCCTCTAAAATCTGATTGCCATGTTTGTCTAGGCTGTGATCTGAACTATTTATTTGGTCCTCTAGCTTGAGCAGGGAAGACTTGATTAGAGGAAGTTTCTTCCTGTGCTGCTGTTTTGACCTCTGTACACCGAGGGGAACTCTTCCTCTAAAATTTGGGTTATACAAGCAATTGGTTGCTAAATGTCCTTCCTTTGAGCATATCTGACACAGTGGTCTGTCATTTGTTAATACTGAGGCATACTTCAATGCTTTAAGCCTCTTTAACAGTTGTTCATCATCCAATCCTTTCTTCTTTTTGCCCTTATCTTTGGACTTAGAAGATTTCTTCTTCTTTTTCCTTTTCTGGCTAGTTGATTCATCATCTGAATCTAAGTCACTATTATATTCTGAATAATCATCAGAGCTCTGTGAGTCTGTCTTCATCAGAGTCAGAGTCCAGGTTTGAATCAGACCTCTTTTTCTTTTTCTTCTTCTTGGTAACACCCAACCTCTTTTCCACTCTTACTGCTGCTTGCACCAAAGCATCAAAACCTGCAACAATGTCTACATTAGCCACTGCTAATCTGATTGTCTTCCTTAATCCATTCAGGAAATAGGAAGCTAACATTTCATTGGAAAGCCTATCTGCTCCTTCCAATCTTCTAGAGAGAACCCTGAACTTCTGAGCATAGTCCTCTACTAGCATTTCTTTTTGTTGAAGATCTTTAATTTTATTTATGATATCATTGGCTGTTTTCTCCCTTCTGAACCTGGCAAGAAAACTATCTCTCAAAGCATCAAAGTTTCCAAAATGTCCCAAACCATACTGGCTAAACCAATCCATTGTTGAGCCTTCTAGGGTAGCAGCAAACTACCTCTTCTTCACCTCTCCCCCATAAAGTGTGTCATAGCCACTAGCCTCCCTGTAAGATTCCTCCCCCAACCCCTTTTTGATGTCTAGTATCTTCCCCTGTAATCAATCCCTCTTCAGAAATATAAAGGCCTTGTTCTAACTGTTTTAGCCTAGAGAGAGAAAAATATGCTAGAGAGAGAATATTCAGATTATGAATATTTTTGGATAGAAAATTAACTCATCTTATTAAAATAAGTTCCCCTGAAATAGAAATTCAAAAAGAATTTTCCAATGTGCAATTGGAATTAATTGGAAATAAGTATAAAGAACCTTAGTCTAAGGGTCTAGATTTTCAGAAATTTTTAGATTATGGTCCAATTAAGGTTCCTATGGGCCAATAGCATCAATCCATGTGTAGGGAGGAGATAAATCCAATTTGTAAAAGAAGATACCCAAAAATGAGTAAATGCTCACATAAGATGAAGAGTTGAAAATGTACAAGATTTATTAGTAAAAAAACTATGAGCAATATTAAAAATATGAGATATTTTGGGTATCCAAAAATGAGTAAATGCTCACATAAGATGAAGAGTTGAAAATGTACAAGGTTTATTAGTAAATAAACACATATGTAAGGAAGGGGAGTTCTTTAAAGGAGGTGCATATTTCACATAAGATGAAGAGTTGAAAATGTACAAGGTTTATTAGTAAATAAACACATATGTAAGGAAGGGGAGTTCTTTAAAGGAGGTGCATATTTCACATAAGATGAAGAGTTGAAAATGTACAAGGTTTATTAGTAAAAAAACTATGACACATATGTAAGGAAGAGGAGTTCTTTAAAGGAGGTGCATATTTCACATAAGATGAAGAGTTGAAAATGTACAAGGTTTATTAGTAAAAAAACTATGAGCAATAAAATTTTGACACATATGTAAGGAAGGGGAATTCTTTAAAGGAGGTGCATATTTCACATGCTTGAATGAGTTTTAAACTCAAAAATAATGTGATATTTTTATCTCTCATCTCTCTTGAACCAAACCAAATCAAAATGGAACCAAACCGAATCAAAAAGTAACCAAACTAGGTCCAAATCTAGTCCAAATTTAACCAAACTGACTTGGAAAATTCTAGAATCAGTTGTTTGGTTAGGAGCTCAAATTTTCCTATAAATAGAAGCCTCCCCTTGTTGAAAAAAATATAGTGTCTTATGCTTTGTCACTCTACTCCACCTAAGCCAAAATATATAGTGTCTTATGCTTTGTTACTCTACTCCACCTAAGCCAAAATATATAGAGTCTTATGCTTTGTTACTCTACTCCACCTAAGCCAAATTAGATAGAGTCTTATGATTTGTTACTCTACTCCACCTAAGCCAAATTAGATAGAGTCTTATGCCTTGTTACTCTACTCCACCTAAGCCAAAAATATATAGAGTCTTATGCTTGTTACTCTACTCCACCTAAGCCAAAATATAGAGTGTCTTATGCATTGTTACTCTACTCTACCTAAGCCAAGAGTTGTGAATTCTTTAATAATTCACTAGTTTTTGATACTTCTCTCTTTCTTCAATCGCCATTGGTGGCTCCATCAACATACTAAACCAATTGATTGGTTGGGGGCCTCTACCGTGAATAAAGAATCAAGCAAATTATAAGGTAAGTATATTGAATTTTGATCTTTCTATAATTTCTCAATGATTCTCTCTTCTCAACCCCTCTCAAGCTTGAGAAGTTTAATTGGTATGGTTTTTTAAATGCTATTGAAGTTAATTGGTGAATAGTAGTGAAGAGTTACATAATTTAATAAATGCTATAGAAGTTAATTTCCATTTATGTTTAAATTCTAATGGTTTTTATGTAATTTCTCTCTCTCACTCAAGAAATGGTCATACTCATGAACCATTCTCAATCCAAATGAAGCTTTTCATAAAGCCTTTCCTTAATCCAAGATTAAGCTATGCTTGAGGCCAAATTAATGGCTTTTTGCTATGCTTTTAGTTTATGGACATTGATGATTCAATCCATTATGGATTGATGACCCAATTAGAGACCATTCTAATTGTTTTCTTAATGATCCAATTAGAGACCATTATGGATTGATGATCCAATTAGAGACCATTCTAATTATTTCTTTAATAATGAGCTTTATCCCTTAGAAAAAAATTGAGATTTATCAGTCATAGTAGCGGAGCTATGGCAAATTTTTTATAGAAATTACGCATAAAATAAATTCATTCAAAGTATAAAAAGAGGAATTCCTACCATATTCTAGGAACTATCATCCTAGATTAATTAAAAGAATTTTATTATGCATGGAGATGTGGATGTTGCATGTAGATGTAGATGTATGGATGTGAGTGTGAATGTGGAGGTGGATGTATGCATGTAGAAATAGATGTGTAGATGAGGATGTAAATGGAGATGTGGATGGATGCATGTAGATGTAGAGGTATAGATGTAGATGTGAATGGAGATGTGGATGTATACATGTAGATGTAGATGTATAGATGTAGATGTGGATGTGGAGGTGGATGGATGCATGTAGATGTAGATGTATAGATGTAGATGGGAATGGAGATATGGATGTATGCATGTAGATGTAGTTGTGAATGGAGATGTATATGTATACATGTAGATGTAGATGTATAGATGTAGATGTGGATGTGGATGGGGATGTATGCATGTAGATGTAGGTGTATAGACGTAGATGTGGATGTAGAGGTGGATGTATGCATGTAGATGTAGGTGTATAGATGTGGATGTGAATGTGGAGTGGATGTATGCATGTAGATGTAGATGTATGGAGGTGAATGTGAATGTGGATGTGGATGTATGCATAGGGATGTAGATGTATGCATGTAGATGTGAATGTACGCATATAGTTATGGATGTATGGATGTGAATATACGATTGTGATGTGAGGGAATCTGAAGTGATGAGATGGAAATGATGTGATGGGATGAGTATACATATAAATGGAATATGGAATAAGTAATGTAGATTGAGGAGGGATAATGTGGAAAAATGAAAGTTAAAATAGAAATTGTATTGTAAACTGTTTGTAAATGTTGTTTGTAAATGCTGTCTGTAAATGATTGTTTTATGTCAAGAATGCTGGGGGGGAGCATTTTGACCGTCTTGTGATTAAGGTCGTGATGAGAAAGTTGCAACTGCTGACGGGGAGTCAATGAAGGACGTCTCGCGTAGCAAGGTCGGCCGAGGTCTTGACCAGCCTCGGTGCGATTAAAATGGTGAGCTTCCGGTACGGTGGATGAGGGGCCAAGGAAGCGGCCTATGCGTGAAGCGCTAGGTTACCTGCGAAGGATCCTAGAGGGTGCTGATTGTGAGGTGAAAAAAAGAAAGAAAGACCTGCCTCTATAGCCCTTCCACCTCGCAAACTTGGAATAACACACACGAACGGGGGCACCACCAGCCACCAGCTGGAACGTTTCTCACACTTCACCACCCAACCCACGCCAGACAGACAGCCAAAAACAGGGGCACCATAAACCAAGACAAACACCCAGCTTTATATTCCCAGATCAAAACATTTCATACAAGCTTCTCTCGACATAGAAGCTTTACTCACACAACCATAAAAAACTCACTCAGGCCTGTCAGCCCGAGGATACACCACATCCCCGATCACCACGAACCTCTCGCCTGCCTGCTGTACCAACCACACCAGAATGAACCCAGCCACTCTCACTCCAGAAGGCGCCCACACCAGCTAACCCTCGAGTCCTCTGCGACCCATCACTTTTGCATGTGTCGTCAGCAGCAGCTACACCATCATCTCTCTCTCAATCTCTCTCTGTGTTGATCCTCTGCCAGCTTCACAACAAACCCAGGCAGCTTATCTGCCTTGCTACCGGCCCACCACCAAGCAGCAATACCAACCTCTCTCTGTGCTTCACTCGGCACCCATTCTGTCCACTCTGACTGCTTCACCTACGGGCCCACACCAGCCTCGTAGATCACGTGCAGCTTATCTGCACCCCTTTTGTCCTCGCTAGCAGCTCCCTTTGGTGCCAGCACCCGTCTCTTATCTACAGGCAGCGCCCCACCAGCCTCTGCCTTCTCCAACACGCATGTCCTCCATGCTTGCCTTCAGCATCTACCTTGCCCATAGGCGGCTTCCACTTGACCCATCTCTGTCAGCCCGACCTGCATGTCCACACCAACTTTGGCTTCTCTTGGCGACCTCTTCACGACCACTTCGGCGACTTGCACCTTCCGCTTCCTTTTGGCGATTTCTCTCTTCAGCTTCTCCCTTCAGCGACTTCTCTCTTTATCTTCACAACACGGCCGCCTCCTCTTCCGGACTGGGCCCTTTCTCTAGCACACTGGCAGCCAGTCTCCCCAGTCGACCAGCAGCCCATCCACGCACTCTTCACCAGGGAGGCCCACCAGCCTCTGCAGCCCGTTTTAGCAAGGCGACGACCCCAGACGCCTCTCACTTCAACTGCGTTCCACAGCTCCAGAGAACCCCCGCTCGAAACAACGCGGTCGACGCCTTTATCTATCTGCAAACAGCTGCCCGACTTCGCCACCTTCTCCACCCTTCCAGACATGTGCGCTGGCAGCCCTCTAAAGCTCCACGCTCACTTTGCATTTTTGGCCATTAAATATTATATATATTTTTTTATTTCACCTAAGATGGCCACCCTCTTAGCTTTCACACCATATCTCAAGCTACCTTGGCCCCTCTTTCCCATGCCATACCTCTTCAAATGCCACTTTTGCCCGTCCTCTCTACTTTGGAGATGCGTACACACCGAGAGCTGCCAAATGGTTGATATCATCTCCAGCACAGCTACGTTCCCGACAGGCCTGTAACAAACCCAAATCAAATGCCGTCCACCCTGTACACCTGGCAACGCCCTCAAAGCCAAACCTTCACAATTGCCATGCACACCATATATACACTAGCCAAAAAGACGTCTCAGAAAAAAGCCTTACATACTTTGCCACCCCCCCATCTGCTAGAGCATTCATGCTCAGCAGCATTCAACATAGTCCGATAGCTATCCACCTGGATCAAAAGGAAACAGCTCCAAGTCACCATCCCATTCCCCAACATCCTTGAAACACCATGGCTGCATCACTGCACACCAAACATCCATCATATGCATCAGAAAATCATTTCCATGCACTTCACCCACAGCAAACCTCCTCGTTTTCAAAACCTGTGGCATTACAGCATTAGGCATCCAATCCATCAACACCTGTGAAGGCCAGGTTTCAGTATTTTGACCTTTATCCACACCAAATTCCACATCCTCTCCAATGGGAGTGTCCACGAGCACTTCCAGCTCTACTAGTTCAGGCATCTCTTCACAACCATTCAGCTCAACTGATTCAAAATCCTTATCCTCCATACACTTTGCCTTCAGCATTTCAGCAATCCGCAAAGAAGCCTTTGCCACATTCTCGATCATATCTGCATCCATCTCCACCTCTGGCTCCTGCTCATCCAGGCTAGCAACTTCCCAAATATCATCCTCAAGCACTATACTCACCTCACAACGCTCTTCATCAGCCCAATCTTCATGCATACCTTCTTCAGTGTTGCCAACCCCCCTGGTATCATCGTCCAAAGACTTTTCAGCACCTAATGCATCAAACGGAACAACATCCATACCTTTCATTGCAGGTACCATGCCATCATCCAGCTGTCCAAGAAAATCCATAATGATGGAGTCTTCCTCCACGCTCTCCACATCCGCATCCGTCTTCACTTCATCAGAAGTCTTTACCCCATCCTCCTCCCTTTCTGTATCCAGCAAAGAATCATCCTCAAAGCACCCTGTATCCAGCTCCTCTTCCTTCTCATCATCAGCCAATCCCAAGGCATCATCCTCTTTGCTTCCCTGTGCATGCATATCATCCAGATCACTGTCATGTACAGCAATGACCTCCAAATCCAAAGAAGAATCCACTGGCAACTTCTCATCTTCACTTTGCTCCTTCACCTGCTCTTCATCCACCTGCACATGCTTTTCAAACTTTGGAAAAAAATCAGAAGGCATATAGAACATACCCCTTTGCACCTGTATCGGCCTTTGAGGCTCCTGTCTCATCACACTTTGCATTGAACTCTTACCCACCTCAACCAAATTCACCTGCTTATCTCTCATAGACACAACACCTTCATACGGATAAATACCCATCTCCATCTGCTTCAAAACCTTGCCTTCCTTTTCCCTAGCAATCCTAACAGCATCATCAAATGACCTGGGATTCTTCAACTCAACCCTGACCCTCAAATGGGGTAACAAACCATCAATAAATAAGCTCTTCTTCAGAAACATTGGAGGAACTTCCTGCTTCAATGTCATACACCACTTACTCCACAAACATGTAAGTACCTTCACAAAATCATCCAGTGATTGTCCACGAACCTGCTTCAAGATGCTCAGCTCCTGCCAAAGCACATTAGGATCCTCCACTTGCTGAAAACGTTCCAAAAGGCCTTCCTTCAACCTGTCCAAGGTCAAGACACCAGCATCCTGTGCTTCAAAACCCTTCAGCCAGCTTCGGGCATCTCCCTTCAAGAAAATCCTTATCAACCTCAGAACCTGCTCTTCATCTGTGACATGGTTGCTAATGCATGCCAACTCCATCTGCTCCAAAAAGTCAACCACATCTTCATTCGGACCACCATAAAACTCTGGATAAGACATCATCTTGATCCCAAACTTTCACTTCAATCCCAACAAAAACCCAAACACCTTCCTTCAATCTCTCACTCTGGGGCATACACCCTCGTAAGAGAAATCCCTGAGCTATCCTCAGTCAAACAATACCAAAAAGAGCCACTCCTCAGTGACACAAATCCTGAGCAACTCCTCAGTGGGGGCACCAGAAGGATGTGAGGTGAAAAAAAGAAAGAAAGACCTGCCTCTATAGCCCTTCCACCTCGCAAACTTGGAATAACACACATGAACGGGGGCACCACCAGCCACCGGCTGGAACGTTTCTCACACTTCACCACCCAACCCACGCCAGACAGACAGCCAAAAACAGGGGCACCATAAACCAAGACAAACACCCAGCTTTATATTCCCAGATCAAAACATTTCATACAAGCTTCTCTCGACATAGAAGCTTTACTCACACAACCATAAAAAACTCACTCAGGCCTGTCAGCCCGAGGATACACCACATCCCCGATCACCACGAACCTCTCGCCTGCCTGCTGTACCAACCACACCAGAATGAACCCAGCCACTCTCACTCTAGAAGGCGCCCACACCAGCTAACCCTCGAGTCCTCTGCGACCCATCACTTTTGCATGTGTCGTCAGCAGCAGCTACACCATCATCTCTCTCTCAATCTCTCTCTGTGCTGATCCTCTGCCAGCTTCACAACAAACCTAGGCAGCTTATCTGCCTTGCTACCGGCCCACCACCAAGCAGCAATACCAACCTCTCTCTGTGCTTCACTCGGCACCCATTCTGTCCACTCTGACTGCTTCACCTACGGGCCCACACCAGCCTCGTAGATCACGTGCAGCTTATCTGCACCCCTTTTGTCCTCGCTAGCAGCTCCCTTTGGTGCCAGCACCCGTCTCTTATCTAAAGGCAGCGCCCCACCAGCCTCTGCCTTCTCCAACACGCATGTCCTCCATGCTTGCCTTCAGCATCTACCTTGCCCATAGGCGGCTTCCACTTGACCCATCTCTGTCAGCCCGACCTGCATGTCCACACCAACTTTGGCTTCTCTTGGCGACCTCTTCATGACCACTTCGGCGACTTGCACCTTCCGCTTCCTTCTGGCGATTTCTCTCTTCAGCTTCTCCCTTCAGCGACTTCTCTCTTTATCTTCACAACACGGCCGCCTCCTCTTCCGGACTGGGCCCTTTCTCTAGCACTGGCAGCCAGTCTCCCCAGTCGACCAGCAGCCCGTCCACGTACTCTTCACCAGGGAGGCCCACCAGCCTCTGCAGCCCGTTTCAGCAAGGCGACGACCCCAGACGCCTCTCACTTCAACTGCGCTCCACAGCTCCAGAGAACCCCCGCTCGAAACAACGCGGTCGACGCCTTTATCTATCTGCAAACAGCTGCCCGACTTCGCCACCTTCTCCACCCTTCCAGACATGTGCGCTGGCAGCCCTCTAAAGCTCCACGCTCACTTTGCATTTTTGGCCATTAAATATTATATATATTTTTTTATTTCACCTAAGATGGCCACCCTCTTAGCTTTCACACCATATCTCAAGCTACCTTGGCCCCTCTTTCCCATGCCATACCTCTTCAAATGCCACTTTTGCCCGTCCTCTCTACTTTGGAGACGCGTACACACCGAGAGCTGCCAAATGGTTGATATCATCTCCAGCACAGCTACGTTCCCGACAGGCCTGTAACAAACCCAAATCAAATGCCGTCCACCCTGTACACCTGGCAACGCCCTCAAAGCCAAACCTTCACAACTGCCATGCACACCATATATACACTAGCCAAAAAGACGTCTCAGAAAAAAGCCTGACACTGACCATACGGTGCTCGGGCTCTGGGTCGCCTAGGATACCCACGCGTGCGTCGAGGAAGATATTGGAACAGAGTTGGAGTTGTTTTCTGAAATCGAGCATGGGTCTGGTTGATTGACCTTGCTGGTCTTCAATGGATGAGTCCATGGCTCCTTATATGGATCCGTTGGTTGATCTTGCTGATCTTCAACGAGAGTCCATCTTGATAAGTGATTATATTGCCGAGTATTAAGGGCCAGGAACTAAGAAACGGCCCCTGAGTGGACAGGTGGTGAGCGTCCTAGTTGCCAATGATGCCATAGATACTCTGATGAAGGAATGATGGAAAAATTAAGAATCAACTGGATAAATTGGAAGATGGTGATCAGTGATACCATGGTTTTATTAAAGGATTGTTTTAAACTGGTTGAATCTATGAAAAGGCAATTTCATATTGGGTGTGTGAGTGGTGTGACTAGTTTTATTTTGCATGAACATCCGGCTAGGGGGCCTTGGAACTCTTTTCCTTGGTACCCGGGACAAAACCTAACCAAATTTTTAATTGGATCCCATCACTACAGTGGTTGGGCGGTTGGCTAACCCATGGGATTGGATGGGGTTAGGCTGGACTGATGGATCCGTAAATCGAAACTCAAACTTTTGTTTTTACGATAGAAAAAAAAAATCCCGGACAGTAACTGTTCTATGGATAGGAATCAACGGCTGTGCCTCTTGAATGGGGAAAAAAGCGTTGATCCCAATGATCCAAGTGCAAGTTTCTTCCTTGAACTGACTAAGTATCTTATAGATGTAATTGGATCATCTCGATCAGAAATGATCTTGACTACGTTAGAGTAAAAAGTTATCCTGGTGGAATCGCCCGTGCTTCCGGTTAAGAAAGTTTTTCCGGGTTCGGTTTTGGAATAATCGACGGATTAGTCTCTTATCCGGATATCCGTGGGCGAGGCCCCGAGTGTGGGACCCCTGTCCCGCGCGAGAAGCGCTACTTCCGCTGCCAGTACCCCGAATCCGTTGCTCGGTGGGAACAGGGATCTTACAGTTGGTATCAGAGCATTTGGTTAATAAAGATCAACTGAGAAGACAAATATGTCAAAAAATTATCAAGAAACACCAAAAGGTTATAATTGTGTGATATAATTCATACAATTTGATATTCAAACTGAAATTCGTAATTTGGTAATTGAGTCTTCAGATGGAAGTGCCGCAATTATATAGAATCCCTGACGTGCTTGAGGCCTAGACATGATAGTATTTACCTTATAATTCCAAGGGCCGTGACTACCCATATATACCGAGAGTATACTGCAGCTCTTTACTGACAGTATATACGAGTAAATCTAAGACTTGAAGTTATAAGCGTTAATGCTATCCAGATGATGATTTCGAATGTGATTGATATGATTTTTAATTCTGTTTGAGAATTGATGAATTGATTTGGATTCTGATTGAAAATGCTGATTGAAAAAAAAATGTTAATTTTTAAAAATTAGTTGAAATATAATGAAACCACAATGAGGGGGAATGGGACGAGTCCCTGTGATGATATTCATAACTAGAAAGATGATAACGAATTCAGCAAATCACTATGAGATTAGTGGGTTGTGCTGTCAGATTGCTACTGTTAATACTTGACCGGTAGATCGAGTTAAGGGATGTCAAATTGAGAACTTACTTGACTGAAATTTCCGTGGAGGAATGTTCCGAAGGAAACTTTTCGGTCTAATGGACCATTATCATGTTAAAGATATGAATGATATAATCTGAATGAATTGTTATTTAATGATGAGTTCTATATAAGGGATATTTATCCCAGTGTTCTGTTGGGTTGACTAGAATATAAGGAACCCCAGAATAAAATTGGATCTTAAGAAAAAGAGCTGTCCTCTACCTTGCGAGATGAGAACATCTCGCACTTTTTAAGTGGGGTAGAATGTAAGATTCCTCCCCAACCTTCGAGGTATACTGGAGTAAGAATCTTCCTTTCTGATCTTATAATTATTCCCTCTCTAAAATAAAAGAAAATTTTTGTTTAAAAAAGGAAGACCCTTTTCCTAGAATACTTCTCAGGAGTCCCACCTGTTTTAAGGATTTAGAACAATGAGTTCAGAAGTGAGAATCGGTGCTTTGGATACCAAGGTTTTGGTTTTCATTCGAGTACGGCCCAAAAGAAGTTCTTTATCTCTTAGGGGGAGTATAAGAAGTTATCCCCCAGATATTGTGATCCTTATATCTGAATTCAATGAAAGTAGGTGACTTAGCCTACAAGTTTCTTTTATCTCCTCATCTCAAAATTCTTAATGCCTTCTATAGAAAAATGTGTCAAACTCAAATCTTGGAAAGACGGTAAAACTTCAGTGGCAAGTTACCGTTGGCTTCTAGGTTATGCTAGCTCCTTCCCTTATATAAGTCGTAACTTTTACTTGTCGCTCACAGTAATCTTATTCCCATCAATCTCCTTTCTTTCTTAATCTCCTTCATGGCTTGGCAACAAGAACTAGTTTTATCCATGATGATTTCTCACCTTCAAGACGCAAGAGAGTCTGTGAAGAAAGACTTTATAGAACAGTATGAGCGCTCACTTTTTCCTCACCTAGGAACTTCTGTAGCTCAGACCAAATGGCGGACCTATCAAAACATAACTAGGGTAACACCCTGGGGTCAGCAGCACTTTCGTAACAATGTCCGCTTGGCCATGGTTATTGAAGCTTTGGTTTGGGTCCCCGATACTACTGCGTCATGAGATCAAGGCATCTTGGGTTTTCTGAGCGGGTCTTCTTACTGGCATGTTTTCTTCCTCATGAGAAGATATGCCTTTACCCCGTTTTTGGCTTGCCTCTCAGAGGGTCCTTTTGTTGGATCACCTCATACCACTGAGATAGGTGCGGCAATAACCAGCAGAATCATTCCCATAGATGAGTTACCCTATACTTGTGCAGCTTGTGAGGACTGCTTTTGTGACCATATGATGGACGGGCTTATGGAAGTGTAAAGAGTTCTTCTATCTTTACTGTATAAGTTCCGTGAATGAATAAAGTTTAAATCTTGTTCTTATTTTGAATCTTGCTCTCTTTAAGACTTTTCTTGGTGGTTAATCTTGATTAAAATTTTTTTCTAAATCTCATATTCGTGCATCTTGTAAAATTATCCCAGTTTGCGAGATGAGGACATCTCGCATTTTTTAAGTGGGGTAGAATGTAAGATTCCTCCCCCAACCCCTTTTTGATGTCTAGTATCTTCCCCTGTAATCAATCCCTCTTCAGAAATATAAAGGCCTTGTTCTAACTGTTTTAGCCTAGAGAGAGAAAAATATGCTAGAGAGAGAATATTCAGATTATGAATATTTTTGGATAGAAAATTAACTCATCTTATTAAAATAAGTTCCCCTGAAATAGAAATTCAAAAAGAATTTTCCAATGTGCAATTGGAATTAATTGGAAATAAGTATAAAGAACCTTAGTCTAAGGGTCTAGATTTTCAGAAATTTTTAGATTATGGTCCAATTAAGGTTCCTATGGGCCAATAGCATCAATCCATGTGTAGGGAGGAGATAAATCCAATTTGTAAAAGAAGATACCCAAAAATGAGTAAATGCTCACATAAGATGGAGAGTTGAAAATGTACAAGATTTATTAGTAAAAAAACTATGAGCAATATTAAAAATATGAGATATTTTGGGTATCCAAAAATGAGTAAATTCTCACATAAGATGAAGAGTTGAAAATGTACAAGGTTTATTAGTAAATAAACACATATGTAAGGAAGGGGAGTTCTTTAAAGGAGGTGCATATTTCACATAAGATGAAGAGTTGAAAATGTACAAGGTTTATTAGTAAATAAACACATATGTAAGGAAGGGGAGTTCTTTAAAGGAGGTGCATATTTCACATAAGATGAAGAGTTGAAAATGTACAAGGTTTATTAGTAAAAAAACTATGACACATATGTAAGGAAGAGGAGTTCTTTAAAGGAGGTGCATATTTCACATAAGATGAAGAGTTGAAAATGTACAAGGTTTATTAGTAAAAAAACTATGAGCAATAAAATTTTGACACATATGTAAGGAAGGGGAATTCTTTAAAGGAGGTGCATATTTCACATGCTTGAATGAGTTTTAAACTCAAAAATAATGTGATATTTTTATCTCTCATCTCTCTTGAACCAAACCAAATCAAAATGGAACCAAACCGAATCAAAAAGTAACCAAACTAGGTCCAAATCTAGTCCAAATTCAACCAAACTGACTTGGAAAATTCTAGAATCAGTTGTTTGGTTAGGAGCTCAAATTTTCCTATAAATAGAAGCCTCCCCTTGTTGAAAAAAATATAGTGTCTTATGCTTTGTCACTCTACTCCACCTAAGCCAAAATATATAGTGTCTTATGCTTTGTTACTCTACTCCACCTAAGCCAAATTAGATAGAGTCTTATGCTTTGTTACTCTACTCCACCTAAGCCAAATTAGATAGAGTCTTATGCCTTGTTACTCTACTCCACCTAAGCCAAAATATAGAGTGTCTTATGCATTGTTACTCTACTCTACCTAAGCCAAGAGTTGTGAATTCTTTAATAATTCACTAGTTTTTGATACTTCTCTCTTTCTTCAATCCCCATTGGTGGCTCCATCAACATACTAAACCAATTGATTGGTTGGGGGCCTCTACCGTGAATAAAGAATCAAGCAAATTATAAGGTAAGTATATTGAATTTTGATCTTTCTATAATTTCTCAATGATTCTCTCTTCTCAACCCCTCTCAAGCTTGAGAAGTTTAATTGGTATGGTTTTTTAAATGCTATTGAAGTCAATTGGTGAATAGTAGTGAAGAGTTACATAATTTAATAAATGCTATAGAAGTTAATTTCCATTTATGTTTAAATTCTAATGGTTTTTATGTAATTTCTCTCTCTCACTCAAGAAATGGTCATACTCATGAACCATTCTCAATCCAAATGAAGCTTTTCATAAAGCCTTTCCTTAATCCAAGATTAAGCTATGCTTGAGGCCAAATTAATGGCTTTTTGCTATGCTTTTAGTTTATGGACATTGATGATTCAATCCATTATGGATTGATGACCCAATTAGAGACCATTCTAATTGTTTTCTTAATGATCCAATTAGAGACCATTATGGATTGATGATCCAATTAGAGACCATTCTAATTATTTCTTTAATAATGAGCTTTATCCCTTAGAAAAAAATTGAGATTTATCAGTCATAGTAGCGGAGCTATGGCAAAATTTTTATAGAAATTACGCATAAAATAAATTCATTCAAAGTATAAAAAGAGGAATTCCTACCATATTCTAGGAACTATCATCCTAGATTAATTAAAAGAATTTTATTATGTATGGAGATGTGGGTGTTGCATGTAGATGTAGATGTATGGATGTGAGTGTGAATGTGGAGGTGGATGTATGCATGTAGAAATAGATGTGTAGATGAGGATGTAAATGGAGATGTGGATGGATGCATGTAGATGTAGAGGTATAGATGTAGATGTGAATGGAGATGTGGATGTATACATGTAGATGTAGATGTATAGATGTAGATGTGGATGTGGAGGTGGATGGACGCATGTAGATGTAGATGTATAGATGTAGATGGGAATGGAGATATGGATGTATGCATGTAGATGTAGTTGTGAATGGAGATGTATATGTATACATGTAGATGTAGATGTATAGATGTAGATGTGGATGTGGATGGGGATGTATGCATGTAGATGTAGGTGTATAGACGTAGATGTGGATGTAGAGGTGGATGTATGCATGTAGATGTAGGTGTATAGATGTGGATGTGAATGTGGAGTGGATGTATGCATGTAGATGTAGATGTATGGAGGTGAATGTGAATGTGGATGTGGATGTATGCATAGGGATGTAGATGTATGCATGTAGATGTGAATGTACGCATATAGTTGTGGATGTATGGATGTGAATATACGATTGTGATGTGAGGGAATCTGAAGTGATGAGATGGAAATGATGTGATGGGATGAGTATACATATAAATGGAATATGGAATAAGTAATGTAGATTGAGGAGGGATAATGTGGAAAAATGAAAGTTAAAATAGAAATTGTATTGTAAACTGTTTGTAAATGCTGTTTGTAAATGCTGTCTGTAAATGATTGTTTTATGTCAAGAATGCTGGGGGGGAGCATTTTGACCGTCTTGTGATTAAGGTCGTGATGAGAAAGTTGCAACTGCTGACGGGGAGTCAATGAAGGACGTCTCGCGTAGCAAGGTCGGCCGAGGTCTTGACCAGCCTCGGTGCGATTAAAATGGTGAGCTTCCGGTACGGTGGATGAGGGGCCAAGGAAGCGGCCTATGCGTGAAGCGCTAGGTTACCTGCGAAGGATCCTAGAGGGTGCTGACCATACGGTGCTCGGGCTCTGGGTCGCCTAGGATACCCACGCGTGCGTTGAGGAAGATATTGGAACAGAGTTGGAGTTGTTTTCTGAAATCGAGCATGGGTCTGGTTGATTGACCTTGCTGGTCTTCAATGGATGAGTCCATGGCTCCTTATATGGATCCGTTGGTTGATCTTGCTGATCTTCAACGAGAGTCCATCTTGATAAGTGATTATATTGCCGAGTATTAAGGGCTAGGAACTAAGAAACGGCCCCTGAGTGGACAGGTGGTGAGCGTCCTAGTTGCCAATGATGCCATAGATACTCTGATGAAGGAATGATGGAAAAATTAAGAATCAACTGGATAAATTGGAAGATGGTGATCAGTGATACCATGGTTTTATTAAAGGATTGTTTTAAACTGGTTGAATCTGTGAAAAGGCAATTTCATATTGGGTGTGTGAGTGGTGTGACTAGTTTTATTTTGCATGAACATCCGGCTAGGGGGCCTTGGAACTCTTTTCCTTGGTACCCGGGACAAAACCTAACCAAATTTTTAATTGGATCCCATCACTACAGTGGTTGGGCGGTTGGCTAACCCATGGGATTGGATGGGGTTAGGTTGGACTGATGGATCCGTAAATCGAAACTCAAACTTTTGTTTTTACGATAGAAAAAAAAAATCCCGGACAGTAACTGTTCTATGGATAGGAATCAACGGCTGTGCCTCTTGAATGGGGAAAAAAGCGTTGATCCCAATGATCCAAGTGCAAGTTTCTTCCTTGAACTGACTAAGTATCTTATAGATGTAATTGGATCATCTCGATCAGAAATGATCTTGAGTACGTTAGAGTAAAAAGTTATCCTGGTGGAATCGCCCGTGCTTCCGGTTAAGAAAGTTTTTTCGGGTTCGGTTTTGGAATAATCGACGGATTAGTCTCTTATCCGGATATCCGTGGGCGAGGCCCCGAGTGTGGGACCCCTGTCCCGCGCGAGAAGCGCTACTTCCGCTGCCAGTACCCCGAATCCGTTGCTCGGTGGGAACAGGGATCTTACACTCCCACCTTGTTTGGAATTGGGCTACATGGTAGTCAGGGTCCTCCTTGGGTTTTCCCCTGAACTTTGCAGATCTCACCTTTGGGTTCTGTGCTAGTGGATTTTGAGGATTCATTGCTGCCCCTCTAACTGGCCTCCTTGCTAAGACTGGTAATGGTTGAAACTGCAACCTTCTCCTACTAATTCCCCTGATAACTCTGTTCAACAAGGTTCCTCCAAGAAATGTCCTGAAAGTGCTTAAGAATACTGGTGGATTTTGAGCATCCCCAACAGTTCCTGCTTCTGCATTAACATTTGAATCAATATTTAAAATTGGAATGCCCAAATCAGATTCAGATTGTACCGAACCTGTCGGAACCCCTTCTCTTGGAACATCATCCACAAACTGATCATGTACTTCTTCCTTATCATCAATATCCTCTGCTTCTTGATCCAATGTTTCCTCCTCTACATCTTCTTCCCAAACAGTTTCCAAAGGTCCACTTGTCCATGGAGGAACTTCATAATCTTAATCATAATCATCACCTTCTTCATCATCATTCCTGCTTATTAAAGCAGCATCAGCATCTCTGGCCCTTAACCTTGTATAATATCATCTTGAATTCCTCAAATTATCTTAAGACATCCAAGGCTAGCGGTCCTCTGAATATGTCATATCCTCCTAGAACTCAGGGAACAAAGGTGACATTTACCTATATTTGACAAAAAAACATGAAGAATATGGAGACATGGGAATTGTTACAAATATAGCGGAAGATGCTAGTGATGAAGGTGTCCCTTGTGTCACCTTCACTGTGATTCCAAATGCTACAGAGAAGATAGCTAATGAGATCTTGCTTCCATTCAATGGCTTACATCTTTTTGATATGAAAGGTAGAAATATATGACTTTAAGAGGCCACTTCAAAGGATTCTAAAAAGACACCTAAAGATAAAGTTACAACTCTCTCTCAACACAACAGACTAAATTAAGAAGAAGCAAGAAGCTCACAACCAGCAAAATCCAAAAGGTGCTCTAAAATAAATGCCTTACAAACAATCAAAGAAACACACTAACAAAGTGAGTGGCGATGTGCCAACCTCTACCCCTATAAATGATAACCACATGTATGCTTTAGCGTCTATCAATATAGAAGAGACAATGGAAATAGATAATGAGTTCATAGATCTAGATGGAGAGGATTTTGTCCCTTCATCAATTACTCAACAATCTGAACAAGCACTGCTCACTTTGGAAAGCTAAAACCAATATTACAAGTTTGGCATCAAAAAAGTGTTCAATATTGATGCATTTAAGTGTAAACCTTCATCCCTTCAAGTTTGGCATCGAAAAAGTGTTCAATATTGATGCATTTAAGTGTAAACCTTCATCCCTTCAAGTTTGGCATCGAAAAAGTGTTCAATATTGATGCATTTAAGTGTAAACCTTCACCCCTTCAATATGTTTATAGGAAGCTCAATAAGGATTTGATGAAATTAATAATACATGATATGGCCACTCACAAAAAGCAATAGCAAGTCTTAGCCATTTTGATGCCGTCTGATACAAATATAAATAAGATGCTAGATGATTTGAGCCTCAAAGGTTTCTATAATTCTTGTTACTAGATCATCTCTAGTAAACATTCAATTAGTGCACCAAAGGGATTGCAAAAGTCGAACAATCAAAAGAGAGAGGTTTTGAAGTAGAAGTTTCGGCATCGAAAGGTAAACATCATAGTTAATTACCCCCAAAAATAATAACTTTAATCTCCAAATATGCCAACATTTCTATTGCTAATTCTATGCAAATGCAAAAGGATCCTATTCTATGCAAAAGGATCCATTCTTTCATTAACTCACTTAAGCTAGGGGTAATGGTTGGCACTGGGTTTCAAGAACACAAAGGCCTAAACCTAGTATAAATGTCACAAAGATAGACCACCATGATTGGATTGTAAGTATTTCTCACAATATTCTAAAAATATTCAAGGTTTTGAATAATTTTTAGCCTTAAATTATCTTGCTAACCACATTTCCATATTATTAATGCAAAACTTTGTGGAGACAACCGAGTACAAACTTTAAAATGTCTTCTACAAGATAGATGGTCGCCTTCTTTTTGTGAGGATGATCTTTTCAAACATTGGCAATTTATCAAATACCATGTGATTATCCTATGATCCCTCCTTGGAAGCATGTCAAGAATCTAATAATACATGTTGCAAGTGAATGTGTTGTTGTTGGTTGCATCTCTAGGAATTAAAAAACACCCTACATGTCAGTCAATGGAATAAAGAACTCAAAAATGATGCACGTACCCTCCAATATTATATGTGGGTTTATTGGCTTGCTTTGTCCACATCACCATCCCAAGGGATTTCTTACAAGGCCCCTTTTTGAGTCCAAATTTTCCCTAATGTCAAGACCTCGACCGACCTTGCTACGCGAGATGTCCTCCGTTGACTCTCCGTAAGCTGTTGCAACTTTATCACTTAGGTCTCCACGACCTCATTCACAAGATGGTCAAAATGCTTCCCTAGCATTCTTAACATGAAACAATCATTTAAAAACAGGTTTCATATATACAGTTTCTAGCGAACTCTCATCTTTCCACATTGTTCCACATCATTTCTTGTTATTTCGCATTCTTCTACATCATTTCATATTGCTTATTCCACATCCAATCATATGTATTTCCATCGTCCCTCATCCATTCTCATACAATCACATCATATTATATCTCATCACATCTATCCACATCTATCCTCATCACATCACATCACAACATATCCACATCACATCTTATCCATTCATATCACATCACATCTATCTACATTCATTCAGATCCACGTCACATCCACATATCATCACATCACGTTCACATCTATTTACATCACTTCACATCCATTCACATCTACACAAGTCCTTATCACATCACATCTCATCTATCCACATCATATCTCATCCATTCATATCTAACCAGATCCACATCACATCACATCCATTCACATCTCATTACATCACATTCACATCTCACCACATCACATTCACATCTCACCACATCCACTCACATCTCATTACATCACATTCACATCTCACCACATCCACTCACATCTCATCACATCCACTCACATCCACTCATATCTACACAAGTCCTTATCACATCACATCTCATCTATCCACATCATATCTCATCCATTCATATCTAACCAGATCCACATCACATCACATCCATTCACATCACATTCATATCTCACCACATCTCATCACATCCACTCACATCTCATCTTATCCATTCACATACATCACACCCAATCACATCCCGCATTCATTCTCATGCATATCCATCACATCACATCTCATTCTTAACCATTTACATCACATCACATCTCATCACATCCACTTTCACATTAATTTACATCACATCACATGTCATCCACATCTCATCACATCCATATCCACATCCATTTACATCACATCTCATCATATCCACATCCAAATCCATTTACTTCACATCACATCTCATCCACATCTCATCACATCCACAGCCACATCCATTTACATCACATCACATCTCATCACATCCACTCATATCTTATCATATTGCATTCACATTTAGTATCGTTTTCTACTTTCAATACTGATAGGACTTTTCTAAGGTTCTGCCAATTGCTTGGCCTAGTTAAAGAGGTACTTTTTCTCGATGGATATTTTCATATTGTTTCTCAAATTTCTTAAGTGAAATATATTCAATATTATTCTTTTGAGTAAAAGACTCATGGGATTTGCAAAAATCAATTCTACCCATGTTTCCCAATAAAATTAATTATGCTCAAAATTTCACTTTTGATAAATACTCATAAGTTGAATCATGCTAGAAATTCCTCTTTTACCATTTAATTACTTAGATCTCAAATATCATGGAAATTCCTCTTTTTGCATAAAAATAAATTTACCAAAAATTCCTCTTTTACCATTTAAATACTTGGATCTCAAATATCATGGGAATTCCTCTTTTTGCATAAAAATAAATTTACCAAAAATTTCTCTTTTCTCATAATCAATTAATTAAGCATAATTATAAAGAAATTATTTATCATGAATATGATGAAAATCATTCTTTTTGCATAGGATTTCCAATCCTAGAATATGGTAAGAAGTCCTCTTTTAGCATTATGAATAAAAAATAAGATATATATTATTTTCTAAAAATTTTACCATAGCTTCGCGCTATTAGTGATAATTCTCAAATTTTTTCTAAAGATCATTCTCTCAAAAAAAAAATCCAATGATATCAATAGCATTTTTTCCCAAGATATTTTGATAGCATACATTAGTCCAAGGAGGTTGAAGTTCACCAAAAAAATCATTTTCCTTTCCTAGGAGTTTTTCAAAAAAAGTTGTATAAAATCAGCAAAAGTAACGCGTATTATCAAAACTCAATCACGCCACTAAAAAAAATTGTAGCCCTATCAATGAGAATGTTGATTATTGGTTTTCATGCTTGAGATGAGATAAATAAGCCATAATTTGATGTGTATGACACTAACTTAGCCTCCACTTAAGTAGGTTCTTATCGCCTAGTTCTAAAAAAACTGTAAAAAATAAAAATACAAAATTTGATCATCTTTTTTCAAAAACTAATCATAACTATGCTTGCACAAGTAGTCTAAACCTATAGTTACAACAAATAATGCACTTACACAGCTTTTCCCTTTGATGAAAATCAAAATTAGGCTTATAATTAGACATTTTACGTATTAAAAACAAGTTGCGCAAAAGGCCATGTATGAGAAGAGGCCCAAAAAGTGGCTCTAAAGTTTTGGAAAATTCAAAACAAAGTAGTATTTACCCTATATAACATGGGTGCACCTCAAGTTTTACATTATTAGCTTGCATATGGAAGGAGAAAAATTCATGCTCCACCTGTATAAAAAACATCATTTCAATATTAGCGAGTCAAAAATTTATCCAATAATTATCGTTTGATGATTCTAAGATTTAGTTTACGTCATGGGCTTTCCATCAAGCCAAGTTTCATTATCAAACTATGTCCGTTCTAAAAGTTATGTACAAATTACTACTATTTTAAAAACAGCAAAAATCATGCGTTTTATCAGCATGTGTCTAAGAAAATTAAAATATTGCCTTGCAAAAGCTAAGAAAAGTGCAATTTAAAAAATCTCAAATTTTTTTTGGGTCTTGAGGAACATCTGTGGATGTTAAGCATTTCAAAACTCTTAATAGATTGCCCACAAAAATTCAAGAAAAATGCTAACTTTCAGGACACTTTAGTGTCCTCAGGACACTTTAGTGTCCAATTACAGAACTAGTGTTAAGAATAGTTTTTTATTCCCACTATGGTGCCTTATTTTATTGAAAAAAGACACCACTCTCTTTCTTCATTACACTTTTGAAAGTAACCAAGCCAACTTTGCTTACCAAACTTGAACCGAACTTCGTCCCTGCAACCCATCATCTTGCATTGTCTCCCTCATTGTCTTCGCGACTCCACAACCACAACCACTCCAAATCCGAATTGTTTTGAGCGGGAGGTTTTTGATTTTCTCTTCTTCTCAAGGCGGCAAGTTTTGAAAAAGGATGGAAAAGTATTTGTTCTTCATGCGCCATAGCTGCTTGTGCATGAATAACAATCCCATTTCTTACTCTCTCAAGTAAGGGTTGTGCTTACAAGTATTCTGTACATTTTAGTGCATCCAAGATACCAACAAGTTTGTTTGATGGACAAGGAGGTATTATTTAGTGATGTTGTCTTTTGGTTTTAATGAAGCAATCTTCTTCACGGGAGATAAGGGTAATATCTTTGGTTTCTTTTGGTTAAAGTGTGAGTTCATGATGCTATTTGGTGTTGTTAAAGCACAGAACAATGCAATGGAACCTGTGAAACAAAAGAAGAAAAAGGTGGACATCCACTTCCAGGTAGAAGCCGATTATGCTCCCTACTGTAAGAGAAATTGGTCTAGGCCAGCATGCGAAGCCCACATTACCGAGCTTCGAAATGAAGGAAAGAAAAATATGGACCTATGGTTGGATGGTAGTATTTTACCCACCAGATCCAACCTCCTCTCAATCTCCATCATTATTTGGGTTGACAAGTTTCTTTAAGTTTGTGTGTGAGGGTGAAAATGGATTGCTGGATATTGCAAAAGATTGTTTGGCTAATGTCAAAGTATCTTTGAAAGACATTTGAGTGATAGAGATGCCAGAACAAAAATGCTTGAAGGTGCGAATTTTTACTTGGCATCGATCACAACAGCTTTGCAAGCTTCAAATGAGGACAAAGCAAAAGTTTGTGCTGGGTTACAAAAAGAGTGCAGCAGACTATTCGTAAGATGCAGGACACTATTAAAGAGAAGAATGAAATTTTGGCAGTTCGAGAAATCAATAATTTCACATTGGAGAGTGAGAATGCACACCTTCGAAAACAACTTGAAAAGTTCAACAAAAAATTATAATATTTGAAAGACACGCCATTGGGTGCTCGATTACGCAAGAGACAGATCAAACCATTGGAAGAACTCAATGTTGGAGGTGGCCAATGGAAGCGTCATGTAAAAGCTTGCAGGTATTGGGATCTATAATTTCTTTGAGCACTCACTTTTCATTTTCATCTTTAGTTCCTTTTTTGGAGATGGGGGATTGGGTGTGGGGGTGGTATAAATAGATGAATGATGGACTGAAATAGCTATCGTTGCTGCTTCAGGATGGTCACAGATGTTGTGGGTCCAAAAGAGCAAGGTTCTGATATATTTGGCAAAGTTCTGACAAAAGACATCGTGGAGTCAGCAATACATCATCCTAAGTTTGCAAGACTTCGATCAGACATAGTAAAGCAATCCTTGCAGGAGGTGAGTGAAGCATTCACTCTTGCAGATGCACAAGGTATATGTGACATGGCTGGTATAAGCACAAAGTCTTACAGGATGTTGTGAAGGTTTCAATTCTAAGCTTGGAAAAGAAATAGTAATTCCCATTCCACGTGAACAAAGCTCGCAATATTCTCAACTTGGGAATGGTCGAACTTGTTGGAGAGCCTTGTCACATGTCTAGTACATTGACAGTGACTAAAAAGAGCCGGGAACAAAAAATCATAGAGCTTACAGAGTTCAACAATTTCATTATGGATGTTCGGAAATTACAAATGGCTATGGTGAATTTTTATGACATCAGTGTACATGAGTGCAATGGAAGGCTGAAATTTGTTTTAAAACTTGATGAGAGTGAGGTGATCAAAGGACAGAAGCTGGAAAGGGTTAGCATGACTTTAATGAATAGAGATTTGGATGCAAGTATCAGTAATGCTGATGAGAAGCACTTTAGTGTACAATCCGAAAATGAGATTTGGTGGCTGGTTGCATTTGAGGTGACGTGCTATCCATTTTAAAAAAAAGTATATTATGTTGCTATCCTCTTGTTATGATGTTGTAGACAATTTAACTGGCCTCTTATTAACAAGTTCCAACAGAGACCCATGAAATTCTAAAGTGGTACTTTAACCAGACTGAGCTTCCTTCCACTATCCAGTAGCAGTTGAATGGCGAAAAGCTTTATGTAGAAGGATATGGTGAATATGAGGTTGAATGGCACCTGGCTGCAGATCTTAAAACCTTGAAATGCATGTTTGGTATTTCCCAAGGAGCAATGGCCAAGTATCCTTGCCTGCATTGCATGACCGAACGAGGTGTCTCCAAAGGAGGAAAAGAGAGAGAATGGAAATGCCTAAATGCAATCAGTAATAGGCGTGAAGCCCCAAATCGTGATGCTCAAGGAGTGGATCCTAATTGGGATCCAATTCTTCCTATCCCTTTGATCAGAGTTCATATTTGTGTTTTGCATGCGCTGGTTAGAATAATTGAGAAACTAGTCTACATGTACATCTAATTTTCATGGAATATGAAACCAGCATTAGAGAGTGAAAGAACTATTAAAAAAATAGAGCAAGTGCTTTCAGATGCAGGTTTACATTATGGTCAAGTGAAGATTGAGAAGGACTTGAGAAGATCAGGGAAGACCGGAAATGTTCCTAGCAAACCATGTTTTGGAGGTGAAAAAGCCAGAAAGTTCTTATCTAATCATACGCAGAGAGGTCATATGGGTACAGATTTTGAGGTGTGGAGGAAGCTTCATGTAGCTGTACCTGATCAAGGCTCTTCAGGACAAGCAAGGGTGGCAAAGGCCAAAGCGTGGTTGGCACTTGATCGCCTAGCACCTTTGTTGCAAAAAGCAAGGTTTGAAGATGGGGATGTTGAGAAATTTGAGGCAGTTGTGACAGAGTTCTACAGTAGCTATGAAAAGGCATGGGGTGCGACAAACTTGACACAATACATGGTTATTACTTGAATACCTACAGCTTTGAGTTTTTATTGTTGTTCAAAATATATTGTATGATACTAAATGTCTTGTTGTTGTTGAGCATTTGTGTAGCACATTTTGCATGCACATGGAACCTTTTTTGCGAAAGAGTTTGGAAGCCTTGGGATTTGTTCTACCCAAGGCATGGAAAGATCTCATTGGCAAGCACATTGTGCCTATCAAAGGGCCACTCAACATGGAGGAGGAGTGAAGAAAAGTAATCCCATGAAGCAACTATGTCAGTGGTGGTATAGGCGGATTCAAGTGAGGGCTCGTGTGAAGATCAAACAGTCTGAATCAGCTGTGTCATGTGCAATAAGAAAGATGCAGGCTGAACAGAGACGATCAATATATGTCTCCTCACAGGGAAGGCAGAATCATGCTGAATGGCTAAGACAACGACAAAGACAGGGCAAAGTGTGGAAGAAAATTGATCATTGAAATACATATTATAAAACAATGATGTAATTGTAAAAGATTTTAAAAGAACAAGAGCTTTCATCTATGTCCCATATAAATGTTTTCAATATATATACATTTCATAGTTTTTAATGGTAAGCAAGAAGAGTATTGAGAAATATATACATTTCATAGTTTTTAATGGTAAGCAAGAAGAGTATTGAGAAATATGAAGAAACTTCTTAGCAACTGGAACAATCTAAATCTGTTAATCTGGAGCAGAGACTTCCCCCAACCGAGCCCTTTTTGATGAAGTTTCTACATCATCTTCTTCATCCTCTATCAATGGCACAACAGGGACCTTTGGCCTTGCTATTCTAAGAAGATGCTTCTTCCCGCAATCACTCAACAGATTAGGATCTGTGATTCCACATGCCAAGCCATAAGTAGCATATGTTAAATAATATTTACATCTCAATGAATATACTCCAGGTCCCTCTCCAAAAATTCGAACAGCTGCCGCTCCAGAAGTATTGCCTTGTTTGCATTCAGCCTTAAGTGAAAGCCACCTAAATACCTGGATAAAGTCTTTATCGCCATGAGAGGAAAACTTGCATTGTCCTTGGAGAAGCTAGCATGAAATATCACAATTTGAGGGAATTTTAGGTGATGTATATATGTTCCTAGTGTCAAATCGTGGCCCAATCCCGCCATACGCTTACCTGAAGCACGTTTGAGGAATGTGTCTTCATATATTTCCAACTGAAAAAATAAAGGAGCATTAGCCAGAAACAACATCACCAAACATTTCAGGACAAAGTTGATAAAGCCAAATCCGCAACAAAAGTATGAAAACACAACAAAAAAAACTAACCTCTTGGTTCTCATCTGCTTCAAGCAAGGCGTCTTGCCATAAATTAGTGCTCGAACTAGGAACAGTTTCCACTGTCTTACTTGGCACATCCCTGAACCCTCCCATGTTGGTAATATTCAGTCTTTCCCTTGCTTCTTGTAGCTCTTCCTCTGTGGCATCTTTTCCTTCATATTTAAGGGCATCAGCATAGATCATCTTTAGTGTTGCTACAGACAGCAGATAGGAACTCGGTGTCTTTCACATGGCTATCCACTAGTAAGTACTTATCTATCCCATCATCATCTACAAAATTGTCATTGACCTCAAGATTTTGGGCTATGAAAGCTATGCAATGGTCCTCCCTTAAGTTAAATACATGTTGTATGTCTGTCAGCAATATATACTGTGAATCTCCTACTTGGTAGGAGGAGAGTAATGGCGTTGGAATGGGGGAGAAGTCATCTCATTCAATCACAAGCTGACCTATATCAGTGTTTTGTTCTCTCACTGCCTCAATATCAACCGCCGAACTGAGCTTCCTCTCTTCTTCAACATTGAACTCCTCAATCACATGAGGAGTGTCCTCCTCTTCAGCAACATCCTCAACGGTGGGACTAGCCTGACGAGAAACCGTGTCTTCACTTTCATTTGTTGCATGCGGCTCTGTACATTCTTCATCTGTTAATTGCATGTTCATGTGCAAGAAGCATAAGAAGGCATAAGAGTATTCCATCAAGCGGCATTTTCTTTTGTGAAAAGGGCATAGCAAAGCTCTCTTCTTATCACATGGTACCTTGTGCCAATCCCTGTTTAACCTCTACTTCTTCTTCGGCGACACCTTGAGCTAGAAAATGTATGCTCGAGAAAAATCACAATTGAACATCAACGAAATTGAAGGGTGCAAATCATGATGTCGACATTTGTAGAGGAAGTCATACAACAGAGTTGCAGGTGTTTCTTTAATCTCTTCGTCCACATCAAACTCGACTTGAACTTGCGCCATGGCTAAAGGGTGTAGATAAGACATGGAAAATATTAGTTCAAGCAATGAATCAAGAGACAGTTGGTCTTAAACAACAAATCTCTGTGTGGTGTGAATGGATTCAACATAACGCGAGAGGAGATGCCAGAGGAATCCAGGTATTCCTCCTCGCGTTGTAGTGAATCTATTTTCCAACCCTAACGCAAATAAAATTGCAGCTTTGTCAAGGACCTCTTCTCGCGTTATGGTGAATCGATTCACCATAATGCGAGGAGGAATATTGTGCTTCCTATGGGACCTTCGCTCGCGTTATGGTGAATTGATTCACCGCAACATGATGACTTTTTTATCCTTTGGCGCCGCCTCTTACGTTATGGTGAATTACAAATAAAGATACTTCTCAAGTACCCATACTGAGAGAAGAGGTGTCAAACGAATTAAAATAGTCTTCTTCGCAGTCAATTCACCATAATGCGAGGAGTCATAGGTTTTCAATTCACCTTAACGCGATGAAAAGACAAAGCAAGGAGTTCTGCACGAATGAAACCAAAAGAATGAAATAACAAAAGAAGAAGGAAGCACACAAGACATAAAAATACCAGGAAAATGAATTGTATACAAACATCGCAGGAGATGGAGATGAAGGAGGTTGTCGTTATCTTTGATGGAGATGAAGGAGGTTGGAGGTTTGTCTTTGACGTTTGATATAGGAGGATGAAGGAGGATGATTGATGAAGGAGGGTTGGAGGAGATAGTCATTGATGGAGATGAAGGCCGTTGGTGGGGAGATAAATGAGAATACGAACTCCAAGAGAGGCAATAAATGAGATGGGCATCCTAGAGAAGCAATTAAAAACCGTTTTTAATGCTATGCGACACATCAGCGTCGCGTTTTCACCCGCCATTCCATGAATGCCACATGGCAGCCCGCCATGTACCTAACATGTGTACATGCTATAAAGACTAATCTAATCAAAGCAAGAGAGGTAATTAAAAACCCTTTTTAATGCTACGCGACACTTCAGCGCCACCTAGTCGCTCTGGCAGCCCGCCAGCACGTGTGTTCGCTCTAAAGACTAATCGAAGCCGTTAATCACGCCACCTTTTCCTCCTCTTATCGATTTTGCCTTGTCCGTCCTCCTGCTTGCCTCCAGGTGACTTTCGACTACCCCCATAGTACTGAACCAATATTCCACCTCCTGCACGACAGTCTCCATCCATTCCCATGCAAGAAATGTGAGTTTTTGTATATTTCTTGATTGTTTTGTAAGTTTCTTGTATATTGCTTGTTTGTTTTGTTTTTTCTTGGACTGTTTGCCCTCTGCCATTGTTTTTTCTTAGACTGTTTGCCTTCTGCCATGGTGATTCGATTCACCTTAAAGCACACGATGGGCCATTAGAATCTCAATACGGCTCCATGTGTTATGGTGAATCAAATCACCAAAATGCAAGATGGAATGGCAAGAGATTCATGATAATCCTCCTCCTGTTGTAGTAAATCAATTCACTATAACGTGAGGAGGATTGTTTTGCTTTGACTGGCCCTTAGTCTCGCGTTATGGTGAATCAATTCACTATAACGCAAGATCAAAGGGCAAAGGATTCACGATAATCCACCTCTTATTGGTGTCAATTAATTCACCTCCTACACGACAGTCTCCATCCATTCCCACTCATAAAATGTGATGGACGTGTATTACTTGATTGTTTTGTGAGTTTCTTGTATATTCCTTGATTGTTTTGCTTTTCCTTCGATTGTTTGCCCTCTGCCATTGTTTTCTCTTCGACTGTTTGCCCTCTGCCATGGTGATTCGATTCACCTTAAAGCAGACGATGAGCCATTAGAATCTCAATACGGCTCTATGTGTTATGGTGAATCGAATCACCAAAATGCAAGATGAAATGGTAAGAGATTCACGAAAATCCTCCTCCCGTTGTAGTAAATCAATTCACTATAACGCGAGGAGGATTGTTTTGCTTTGACTAGCACTTAGTCTTGCATTATGGTGAATCAATTCACTATAACGCAAGATCAAAGGGCAAAGGATTCACGATAATCCACCTCTTATTGGTGTCAATTAATTCACCTCCTACACGACAGTCTCCATCTATTCCCACTCATAAAATGTGATGGACATGTATTACTTGATTGTTTTGTGAGTTTCTTGTATATTCCTTGATTGTTTTGCTTTTCCTTTCACTGTTTGCCCTCTGCCATTGTTTTCTCTTCGACTGTTTACCCTCTGCCATGGTGATTCGATTCACCTTAAAGCAGACGACGAGCCATTAGAATCTCAATACGGCTCTATGTGTTATGGTGAATCGAATCACCAAAATGCAAGACAAAATGGTAAAAGATTCGCGATAATCCTCCTCTCGTTGTAGTAAATCGATTTACTATAACGCAAGGAGGATTGTTTTGCTTTGACTGGCTCTTAGTCTCGCGTTATGGTGAATCAAATCACTATAATGCAAGATCGAAGCTCAAAGGATCCACGATAATCCACCTCTTATTGGTGTCAATTAATTCACCATAATGCGAGGAGGACTATTGTGTTTCGATGGGCCTTCATCTCGCGTTATGGTGAATGGATTCACCATAACGCGAGGAAGTGCATATTGCTTTCTTGGCCACCCTCTCTCGCTTTATGGTAAATTGTTAATCGTGTACTTCTAAATAGCTAAGTTTTTTGCTCTTGCTTGCATTTTCAGATGGCTCGTGTAAGGCATACAGCTAGACCCATTGACAATGCAAGTCCCTCATCTAGTGGGAAGAAGATGGGCACTCTGAAAGCCTCAAGATCGAGGAAATCAAGTAGTCCTTCCCGATTATCCAAAATGCAGCCTAGACTAAGGTGTTTCGCAGAGCATTCGTCAGCTCTGCGAGAAATCACAAAATTTATGAAGCACCTCTGACTGCTGCTATTCCAAGATTTCCTCTCCAGAGGCTTGCTAGGAGAATTTGTGAGCAAAATGGAATTATGTGTAGGTGGAAGGCATCGGCCCTGTTTTGCGTGCAGGAGGCCACAGAAGATTGGATGATTGAATTTTTTTTTGGATAGTTACGTTCTTGCTGCCCATGCACACAGGGTGACAGTGATGAACAAAGATTTTTTCAGCCTAGTAGCCCTTCGTTTTAGATACGATAAATTACTTAGACCAGTTACATTTACTGATGCACGAATGGTGCAAATTTTGGATGTCCGTCTTGTACAAAAAGTGAGAATTGAAGAGGTGACCGAGGGAGGTCCAGATCATGAACATCAGACTCGAGAAAATTATCTGACAAGCGCTCAAAGGGAACATCAATTCGCAATGCTTGCATTGCAAACAAAAAGAGAAAATGTTCGCGCACTCCACGCTATGAATCGGGAGGCGCTTCAATTTTTGTTGCCGGAGTTCTATGTACCCTTTAATATTAGAGGACAAAGATGTTATTTCACCAACAAATGTACGTTTGTAAATATACAGCTACACATGTACATTTATATTTTTTTGCACATATTTGGTGTTATTGGAGAGAGAACATCAATTGTAAATGCACTTTTAATTTGAAAATCAGAGGATCAAATTTGCTACTGTGTTCCTTCATTGCTTGTTTTCTTACTTTAAGCCTTTTTTGTGTACATAAAAATTCAATTGGAAAATTGTTGCCTTCATTACATTGTTTTAAACAATAAAGCATTACAAAAGCAATGTTCTGAATAGATAAGTTTATTGCATATGGAAAATACATTGTCACCGTATACATGGTCACATCATATATCTTCTAGTGCCTCCAATTCATGTGGGGCTGCAACATCTTTACAAATGATCTGATGCTCTCTTCTTTTACTTCTCTTCTGACCATCGAGCTTGAAGCAAAATTGATCTGGAGGATTCTAAATAGCTACTTCTAATTCCTTCCTAACATATTCGAGAGTCCAATTCTCTTCCACTTCCAATGTCAATGATGGGTGACGCTATCGAGTCATAACTATATCTATCAAGCAAGAGTGGCTGCCATCTCTTGTATCTTGGTCCATGCTTTCCCAGTTGTTGTTGATCCACCGCCACCTTCTATAAGTAAATGAAATGCACAGATGTTGCCTAGAAATATAGTATCTGATTCCAAAATATCATTAGGATAATTTTTTGAGTATAATCAAATAAACGTTGTAACTGTTTCACAAAAATACATTTGAATGTTATAACACTCACTGAAATGCAATGTCGGAGGTGTTCAATCGACATTCGATCAAATCATCTCCCTTTGATGATTTCACTCTCCAACCTTTGTCAAACAAATGATCAAGCCAGGCTTCATCTATATCTTTGCACACAAAAGTTGTTCTAGTTTTTCTCAATTGTTTACAATCAGAAAATAAATCAACAAAGCATGCAATTGGAACAAACAAACTTAAGTGGACATTTTTAACACTAATGCTAGGCTTCATAGCACATTTAATATCATTGAACATTTTGGTCCTGTATGACTCTATCACTTCTGTATCTAGCAATGGCCACTAAGGACTATCAAGTGCGGGCAACGGAATACGTTCCAACTTTCCATGTCGACTCGATTGAGTGGGCAAGGTATAAAATAAGTCATAGAAATATGTTCTACTTGCGAGATCACTTGAAGTTCCCCCACCTCACCATGTATGACATTCAAGAATCCCATCAAGCATTGGGCAGGCTCCCACTCCTGAAGATTGGATGGGTACAAATCTGTGCAAGGCAAAAAAAATGTATATCAATCACCTTATTTGCAACATTGAAATACAAAACACAAGCACTTACAATGTGGTCTGTGTCTTGGAAGTCCAATGGTCCCACATTGATCTCTTTTTGCATGAATACATGTTGGATCAACACTTCTTTGACAGTTTTTCCTCCTAGTGCCATCTTAAAGTCAGGGATCCTTCCTTTCCAATGTTTGGCCAAGTGTTCAGATGCCTTTCCCTTCACTCAGTAGTGGCCATGTTTTCCTGGCTGCATAGTGACCCAAGAGTACTTCCTGTATACTTGGGAAATCCATTCTTCATTCTCGTCTTTTATGTTATACAACACAACAGATGAGATACTTCTCCTTGCTCGTTTCAGTCCACTTTCAGGTGCCATGAGAGATTAACAGACGTATGAGAAAGAAGAAGTAGCAGAAAGTAGATGACTGAGCTAACCACTTTTGTGGATCAAGGACGGAAGAAGCAATGAGGGACGGTGTGTTCTTTTGGGCGCCAAAGATGTTTCGAGATTCAAAAGTGGAACCAAGTTGAGGGAATAACCAGGAGAATGTGTATTTATCTATTCCAAGCATTCAAGATTCATTAGTTCTAGGGACGGTGGAAAGAATTTTTTAGTGCTCCACGTCTAACACAGGAATGTGGAAAACATTCTTTTATTGTGTTAGGTGTGCTGACAAAAAAACGGTTTTAAATATTTTAAGACAAGGTGATGGTTTTTTTTAATATTTCATGAAGATAAGAGTTTCTCCACGTTTTAGGTGGGTTTGTACAGAGGTCCCACCACCGGTGAATATCGTTTGTAGATTTCATGTCACTGAATCTATGTGTCTATTATTATATTATTATTGAAACATCCCTCTTTTGAGTCCAGAATTTTCCTAATGCCAGCCTAGGTTTGATTTAAATGGTGAGCTTCTGGTATGGTGGATGAGGGACCAAGGAAGCGGCCTATGAGTGAAGTGCTAAGTGACCTACCAAGGAGCCTAGAGAGTGCTCACCATACGATGCTCGGGATCTATGTCACTGAAGATACCCACGCGTGCGTCGAGGAAGAAAATGGAACAAGGTGTTAAAGTTATTTTTTGAACTTCGGCATGGATCAGGTTGATTGTCCTTGAACAGATGAGTCCATGGCTCTTTTATATGGATCTGTTGGTTGATCTTGCTGATCTTCAACAGGGAGTCTATCTAGATTTTCTTATGTTATTATATTGCCAGGTACTATGAGCTAGGAAATATTGCAAAGACCCCTGAGTGAACAGGTGGTTAGCGTTCTGGTTGCCAATGATGCCATAGGTACACCGATGAAGGAATGATTGAAAATTAGAATTCAAGCTAGGTATTTTGGAGGATTATGATTAGTGATACTATGGTTTCATTAAAAGATTGTTTCAAACACAACTGAATCTCTGAAAAAGGCAATTTCATATTGGGTGTGTAAGTGGTGTGACTATCTTAAACTTTGCTGGAAGCGCTGGCTAGGGGGCCTCCGAACTCTTCTCCCCAAGGCAAAACATTTCCAAATTCCTAAATGAATCCTATCACTATCTATAGTGGTTGGGTGGCTCGCTAACCCATGGGATTCGATGGACCGATGAATCCCTAAAATGAGACTTAATTTTGTTAAGTTACGATAGTTGAAGTAAATCTCGGATAACCCTTGTTCTATGGAAAAGAATCAACGGCTATGCCTCTTGATGAGGAAAAAAGCGTTTGACTCTATGATCCAAGTGCAAGTCTTTTCCTTGATCTGACCATGTGACTTACGGGTTCGATCGAATCAATTTGGTTAGTTAAGGCTCTTGACTACATTAGAGTAAAAATATCCTGGAGAAATTGCCTATGTCTGCTGGGCGAGCAAAGTTTTTTCGGGTTCGGTTTTGGAAGAACCGAGGGATTAGTCTCTTGTTCTGAGTGAGAGGTTTTGCCCTGCGCAAGAACTGCTAGCACCCCCAGAATTCATTGCACGGAAGGGGCCGGGATCTTTCAGGTGTGGCTGTTCATAGGACACAAGAGGGTACATTAAGAGGAAATGGTTATGAGGTAGACAACATCAACTTAGTTAAGTGGCCTATCAAACAAATGACAATGTTAAATAAGATTGCATTGCAGCACTATGTAGCCTTTGAAGACATGCAGAGTGATGGCGAGCAGAACACTGTTAAGTATCCAATGGTGGCTCAGGAGGTCCCAACCTCAAGAAAGAGAAGCTAACCTTTCATAAAAAGAACTCCAAATGAGAGAGAACCACCAAATTTGAGTTTCTATTTGTCAATGGAATCAGTGCAAAGGGTTGCCTCTATTGATTAATGTTGTGAGCTTGCAGACTGCAACATGATAATGCACATACGCCAAGATTTTTGGGAACAATCTCAAAAAATTCGGACAAACTATGTATATGATGTGCTCTCTTTGTCCTTGCTTACAAGACTCAAAAACAAAGAAGATTAAATATGAGTTTAAACTTAATGGGATGAGTGTCTGTTGTTGCCGATCATGGTATGAGGTGCATGGAATCCCGAAGACATCCTTTTACCGCTCTGCATGGAAAAGTTTGAGGCTAGTGTGCATCAACATGTACATGGAAACACAGGGATATGAAGAAACCTTGAGCATACTGGTATGGCTAGAGCACTACTTGAGGACTGACTCAGAGTAGATGCTTTACAAGAGTAGAACTATGCTGGATGGCTCAAGGGAGACTCAGTTAAGGATACCTAAAACATACAAGTAGGTTGACATATTAGATGAGATCAATACAATGCTTGATCAATTGGGATATGAAAAGAAGTTATCCAAGTCTTCTTTTGGTAGAATATGAAATCAAGAGCATCCCCACACATGGCATTCACAAAGACAAGTGAGTTCTCTAAGTGCAGTTTGTGTAGTTCATTGAGGGCTAGAATGGGAGCCAAGCCAAGTCTATAGAAAAGAGCAAAGATTAAGGAGGAAATAAAAGCTCACATGAGTCAACAGAGTTGTCAAAACATGTACTACGCATGGTGTACATTTTTAGAATTACAAGAGAGAAATATCTGTACATCATCCATGATAAGATGGATCAAAAGAAGACGGCCATTCCTAGACTACGAACGGTACCAAAGGACACAGATTCAGCATGGCAGTTGTTGGAGGTGGCATTGATTGGTATGATCACTCATGAACATGGGGAGGGGAATTATGGTCACTAAATGGGTTATGGCCACCATCAGATTCTAATCTCACAATTGAATTAATTGCATTGTGTTTGCATAACCTAGAACGGTTGGATAAGCACTCCCTTGTTGGTGATCTAGCTACAGATGGGGCTTCAAGGAGCAATGTTTCGCTTCTCCATGCCTTGAGCTCAAGGGAAGCTTTAGATTACCACTATGATACTGATGGTAAAGAGCTTATTGGCCAACAGGTATCGAGTGACAATGCACATGAAAATTCTACAACAATCATTGTTCTAGGAGAACATGAATCAAGTCCAAATGATTTGCACATTAGGGAGATTTGGACTCACTTTTGGGCCTTTTAAGCTCTTTGAAATTCTAGAGAATATTCCATAAGGACCAATGAGGGTGAGGCTTCTGTTATGGAACTTTTGAGGTTACTTTTTGGTGGGGAAACCATAACTTGAGCATAAAAAATCAAAATTTGTCAGAGGTTGGTGCGTTAGAATCTTCTCATCAAGATCTTTTAGTATGGCTCTTCATGGACATCATAGTCATCTTGATAATATTCCTTTTCTTCAAGGACTTAAAAGGTTAGAAACTTAAACCAAAATTCTTCTCAACAGAAGAAAAAATACTCCTTAAATATGTACTCTGACAAGGTTCCACCCAAACCATTGCTATCAGGATCTGTAAAACTAGCGGACACCAACTGGCCTAGTCTCACGAATGAGTTCGACTTCATAGCTAGAGTCTCCCTACCAACTCAGATTGGAGAGGGAAGACAATAGTGTTTTTTAAAACAAAAGCACAAAAAACTCATACACAATTTTTACTTCTGCGCATAATTTCCTCACCTCTTAGACAAAAGGAGGAAAAAAACATTCATATACAACTAACTCTCTCTGCCGCCTAGAGTCTCCTCACGCAATTAGACAGAAAACGTACCCCTTCTTATAAAATTTTCTTGGTTTAATTGTTTGGCCCATATCGTTGCTTCTCCATGCATTTCTCGAAGCCACTATTACAATTGGCGGCCAGCTACTACTGATATCATGCATTCTCTATTTTTCCCAAGTCTTGTTGTATCACCATTCCTTTACCTCTTTGATATCCCATTTCTAGTTGGCCAGCTTACTGATATCATGCATCTTCTATTTTTTCAAGTCTTTTGTGCAGTCGTATCACCATTCCTTTACCTCTTTGATTTTCCATTTCTAGTTGGTTGGTGCAACCGTGGCTCCATCGTTGGATTCCTCTCTTTTAGCACATTTTCAGAGCTTTTAGTAGTTGTTGGCTGTCACCTTTCCTTTTTTATTTTTTTGGATCAGTTTATTCTCAATGGTTGTGAGCCTCCTATTTTTGAGTTTCCTTGGCTATATTTGGGTATATGTTATTTTCCCCTTTCCATTGATTTTTTACCTTATTCACTTCCTTTTGACATACCCCTTATACTCCCAAATAAAAGCAAGTACTACATGCTATATTTACAAATATGAGGAACATAAAACTAAAATGCATCTTGTCAACACCCCATAGAAAAACTGATTTATTTCCTACCAAAACACATATTGTTGTCTTTATCACCACTTTTTGCTTTCAATCCAAGTTTTTATTTTGTACATTAACAGAATTCACAAAAATTACTTGACATATTTTGCCCACCCCTATGTCTATGGACATTCATGTCCTGCAGCCTTCAAATAACCAATGTAGTGAATATATGAAGTCATCCTCTTCGTGGTTGCGTTCACATGAACTTGTCCCCTCTTTTTCCTTGTTTGTTTGACCGGTGGTAATCATCATCATCCTTGCTACATATTTCTTTAGTTGATAACCATTGCATCTTCTCTGGTGCAAAGTTCTATCATGCAAATCCTCTACCTCTAGTACAAGCCATTGGAAAATATTTGTTGTACTTTGAAAGGACCTTCCCACTTTGTTTGAAACTTTGTGTGAAATGATTTTTCCAGCTTGCTGTTATATCGAAGTACCAGATCACCTTTTTTAATACCTTTATCCTTGATCTTATTGTTAATTCTCCATTGATTTTTTTCTTGAGTCCTTTGATATTGTTCTATAGCATGCATTCTGTCCAACTCCACTATTTGTAGTGCAAGAAGCCTGATCGTGAAAATATGTTGTGGTTCTTCACTTGCGCTTACCAAGAATTTTAAGGCTGGCATCTCCACCTCAATAGGTAATAAAGCCTCGGTACCATAAAGAATATGAAATGGAGGAAACTGGGTTCCTTCTTTAATTGCGATCCTCTAAGCCCAAAGTGCACAAGGAAGCTCTAAATCCCAAGTCCTTTCATGGGATTGTGTCATTTTACTCGGCATGCATATGAGTTCTCCATTAAATCTTTCATTCATCTGGTTACGTTGGGGGTAATATGGTGTAGCATATTTATGTTAAATTTTTAGCTTCTCACATAGATGATCCATCAATTCACTACTAGAAATTAGCTCTAGTCATACCCCAAAAATGACAACAAATTCCCTCATATACAAATTTTGATACCTCTTTTGCATTGACTACTTTTGTAGAGTTAGCCTCTTCCCATCTTGAGAGATAATTAATAGCTGTGAGTATATAAAATTTTCCACATGCAATCAAGGGTAATGGAAATGGCATCGATCCCCCATTTTCAAAAATGTTAAAAGCAAGTATAACATTCATGGGCTCAAACTTTAGTATTCTTCTTCCCATTCTTTGGCATTGGAAACATGATTTACACCAATGTTGTACATACTTTTTGCATTGAAGGCCATATAAAACCTTCCACAATAATATCTTTTATAATGTGATTTTGAAAGCAAAATGTCCTCCACAGCCTCCTTCATGATTCACTTCCAAAATTTGATAGCTTTATTCTCTCCAAGGGATTCTTCTTAGCACTAAATCTATTTCTTTCATGATGAATAAACATCATTAATCAAGAATTTTTTTGTCATCTCTTAACAAAGTAATACCTCTTGGATTTTGGAAGATCTTGAGGCACTTTTCCTGTCATCATGAGATATGCTTAGGAACTCTATTCCTTGATATAATAGTCCATCCACCTTAGCTGCATAAAGTATAGACATAATTGCACTTTAAGTAGCTTCGTGAGGTCCATGATTTTTTTCCTATCAATGTGGTGAATGCTCCATGCTTCAAAATGTCCAAGTAATCTCTTTACTTGTCCTACCCAAGCCTTGAGATGGGTATGCTTGGTTCTCCATACTCCCAATACCTGTATGATTACCAACAAAGTATCTCCTTTAATTGTAATTCTTTTAATTCCAAAATTAAGACATACCTTTAAACTTTGACATAAAGCTCCATATTCGGCCTCATTGTTGCTTTTGGCTTCTAGTTGAAATCATGTTCTTTGTATTTCTTTCCCTTGTGAATCCAAAACCACCATTCCTCCAGTAGCTTGATTTAAACGTTTTTTCAATGATCCATTAAAGAAAAGTACATGAGCATTGGCAAGTTGTTGACCTTCCATTTTTTACTTTGTTTTTCTACCTCTTTTACCAAAATTAGTCCTTCTTTGTATAAGAGTAAATCAGCCAAAGAAGCTCGAGTGGACTCCTCAATAAAAAATGTGAATTCAAATTCTTGAAGTTCAACTATCCATTTGAGCATACTTCTTGACAAATTGGTATTATTGACAAGTTGTGGTAAAAGACAATAATTGGTCAATACTACAAAAGGTTTGGGTAACAAGTATAACTTGAATCTTCTGCAACAAACATAAACTAGGCACGATACCACCAATTTTAAATCAAGAAATTTTCCTTCCATCTCAGTTTTCACCCTACTTGCATAATACACTGGCTTCATGTATCTGGATTCATTCCCTTGTTGCAACATAATAGCTCCTATTGCATCTAGTCCAATAGAAGGATTTACATAAAACAACTTATCAAAATCTGGAGCTTTTATATTCGAAATTCCTCCCAACACTTCTTTAACCTTGCAAAAACTTCTTCACATTCGTCATCCCATTAAAGGGAGGATCTTTATTCACTACTTTTGTTGAAGTGGATATAACACTTGGGAAAATAACGGAATGAATCTTGATAGATATTTCACTTTTTGAATAAGAGTAGTTGTCTTGTACAAGTAGGAGAAGATAATAAAATTAGAGATTTGACATTGTCTGGATCTGGTTCTATTCCATTTTGCGATACCATATGCATATGCCCGAGAAGATTAATTCTTGGTTGCCTAATAAAGCATTTTTTTGGATTCAGCTACCTGACCCTTGAATCTAACATGTTAAATACCTGATCCAAGTTATTGCAATGTTCATGCCTTGAATTGAATATGCAGATGTCATCCAAAAAAACTTTAACAAAGTGATCTAAGAATGGTTCAAGAACTTCATCTAATCTTTTCAGATACCATGAAAGAGCATTTGTTGAACTAAAAGGCATAACCCTATAACAGAAACATCCCCAAGGTGTGATAAAAGTTATCTTCTCTTGATCTTTGGGTGCAATGGCTATCTGCAAAAGTATCCATAATATCCATCACAAATACTATATCTCTCATTCCCTACAACTTTATCCAAAATGTCATCAAGGAAAGGTAAAGGGTAATGGTTCCTCTTTTAGCTGCATTCAATGGTTTATAATATACACATACCCTCCATCTTCCATTTTTTTTGGCTTGATCACAACTTAATTACCCCAATCTGAATTTTCTATTTGATAAATAAAACCACCTTTTATAATTTTATGTACCTCTTCCTTGAGTACTTGAATCTGCTCTTGTCCCAGCCTTCTTAACTTTTGAAACACTCGTTTCACACCTTCTTTTAACTTAATCTTGAGCGGTTTACTTGTAAATCCTCTTATCTCTTCATAGGAAGTGACAAAAAGATTGGGAAATCTGGCAAACATAGCAAGATACTCTTGCCTTTTTTCTAACGTAAGGCTGGCACTAAACATCTTCTGTATTAGTTCCTATAATTGAGGTTGGGAAGTCTTTGGTTGGCATTAAACATCTTCTGTATTAGTTCCTATAATTGAGGTTGGGAAGTCTTTGGCTGCATTAGATTCTCCATGGTTTCAAATCTTCCTTTCTCTTTTGTTTCATGTATAGTCATGAGTTGAACTTCCTGTGGATCTTCTTCTCCAAGGATGAAAGATACCTGTCCATTTTCTATATCAGAATCATCACTTTCTTCTTCTTAACTTTCACTTTATGTCTCCTCTACATCAATATTATTGAAAAAAATTTCCTCTTCTTAACTTTCACTTTATGTCTCCTCTTCTTCAATAATTCTTTCATCTTCCTCGTTCAACTCCATACGATTTACCATATTAAAACTCATCCTTTTTCCACTACCTGTATGTACAATTATTACTTATTTTTTCCAATTCTAAATGGCACCCACTTTGTGCAACGATGGTCTCCCTAAAATGAGAGGACAGGATCCCAATCCCGCTAGCATGACATGAGAATTGATTTTACAGTGTATATTAAAAACTTCCACATCAAGATTAGTTACAATTCCCAGACATTTTATTTTAGCATGATTTGCTAATATGATCCTAAAACAGATCGGGAAGCAATCTGTAAACCAAGTTTCTCCATATACAAGATTGAGTGATCACACAAATTTGAGCTCCTACATCAATATAAGCTTCTCCCAATCCTATTCCTTCATGTTGCCAAGCTTCAACAAATAGATATACCTTTTTTACTGGGTTGAGAAACATCTTTGATCTCTACTCCAAAATTATTTGCTTTGTTGTTTAAGTTCTGAGATAAAGGAAACATATCTCCTCCCATACGATAAGGTTTATCACAATAGGTACTATAATGTCCCCATTCTCCATAAATATAGCAATGTACATTCATTGGATATATTCCACGACCCCTTCCTCCTTGCCATGAAGCTTGTCCATTTTGATTTGATTGAGAACCTATTCCTCTACCACCATTTGATCCCCTCCCTTGTCCTCTACCAACACCACACCAACCATGTTAAGACTTACCTATGGAAAAGCTGGTAGAAACCTATGGAAGCCGATAGCATCCAATGCATGCCGGTAGCTTCATACACATGCTGGTAGCTTCCTATGCATGTCGTTAGCGTCTTACACATGTCGATCGCGCAGCCTATGGAAGCCGGTAGCAGTGAATGCATGCATAGGAAAGACACCATAGAAAGACTTTCATAATACAAAGCATTAAATTAAAGGAAAAACTAGAGAGTAAATAATATTACTTGTGCTTGCAAACTTTAATCACAACTTGCTATCCACCTACCCATGTACTCTATGTAAGGAACTTTGAAGGTAGTCTAGAGAGACTCTTTATGGAGAATGTCTTAATTTACAAGAGAGCTTGAACACAATGAACTTAATGAAAAGGCTAGTAAACTATATACTAGCTAAGGTTGATCATGGTTGTAGGGCTTAGCCATGTTGGCCAAGCCTAAAATGACCCAATTGACCATATCATCTAACTAGGACTATATTATATTACAACACCATAGAGACTATGTGTAGCTACCATGTGAGATTACCTAGACCCTCAAATTGGCCCCAAAACTCAAGGCTAATGTGTCCTTGATTTTCTATGTCCAATGATCACACAAATGTGGTCACATGGCCCATGCAAGCATGCATCCTAGAGTGTTAAGCTGACATGAGTCATCTTCTACTAGTTGGCCACCATCTAGTGTCTAAATTGGGATCTGATGTGTGCCTGGATTCTCACCCTCCTCATATAGGTGGCATTATAAAATGGAACACATCCATCACCTGTAGTAACAACATGAGGGTGGATCATTAAATAGATGCTTTTCTAGAAAATCCCCTTAGAGTACTTGCTCCAATGCTATGTCGAGGCAAATGCCACTCCAATACTGTTGAAATTAGAGCAATGTGATGAGCTATGGTGGATCAAATACTAGAATCAACATCGTTAACAAAGTGATTAGACGATAATTAAGATGTAATTAGTGAGCAATGTGATGAGCTATGGTGGATCAAATACTAGAATCAACATCATTAACAAAGTGATTAGACGATAAATAAGATGTAATTAGTGAGCAATTAACAAATAGCTTAATGTAGGCATGGATAATCATCAATAACCAGCAAATTCTCATTAGGCCAATGCCTCAATTTATAGTGTTTACATCAAAGCATCTAATCCCACTAATTTCTCCTTGATTCACTCCACCTCTCCCAGAATATCTCCACCTCTTTTGCTTGATTCTCTCCACCTCTTCACTTTTCCCAGAATATCTCCACACCTCCCAGAATATCTCCACACTTCCTAAATCTTCTCATGCTACCCTTTATTCTCTCCCAGTAGATTCTTCTCACCTTTTCATAGGTTCTTTCACATTTACACATTCTCTTTTACAGCCTCTAACCAAGGGCTTGTTCCGGCACACACCCTATTCACTTGTATTCTCAACACCTCCCCTCAAGTGAATACTCTCTAGCACACCTGGACCCTATACCAAGTTTCTCTCTTACTTGATAGTCCGCGACCAGTGTCTACACCTCCCCTCAAGTTAACTTAGCACACCTGGACCCTAGACCAAGTTTCTCTCTTACTTGATAGCCCACGACCAGTGCCTCGAGTCCCTAATCTCATAGTCCTTGACTCTCTCTATGTGTCCAAGGCTACTATAAGTGCCCGCGACCTTCACTAAAGTGCTCACACATACATCTATCTACCACGTGGCTTACATCATCGATGGCTCAGAGGTGGTTTTACTTTGTTGGGACAGATTACATTGGGTTGTGGGGTCTCTCTCTCTCTCTCTCTCAAATATTTTCACATGGCTCGTCACTCTTTGGAGCCTCACATCTTCTCTTTTCTTCAGTCTTCTTATCGTGGGAGCAGCTTCTCTCCACGCGTCCGTGTCTTCTTTCAGTCTTCTTGTGGCAACTTCTCTTCTTGTGGCAGCTTCTCTTCTCGTGTCCATGTCTTCCTTTAGCTTCTCTTCTTGTGGGAGCTTCTCTTCTCGTGTCCATGTCTTCCTTCAGCTTCTCTTCTTGGTGTGAATCTTCCTCTTGGAAGGAGATGTTCTTCTTCTTTCATGGCTGGAGCCATGAGCTTGTCCGTCAGGTCTTCTTGCTCCATGTGAGCAACATGTTTAACCATTTTGCTGAGAGTTCTTTTGGGCTTTTGATATTTATCTTGTATCATTATGCAATGCAAACCCAAATCTATGCGGGAGGTCTTACCTCTTGCCTTATTCTGGACAAGGGCAGTGTCTGATCCCATTTTTACACTATGCAATGTGCCCAATACATAATGCATATAGCATTCATTCTTATGCACATTTCCAAATGCAACTCTGGCTGTGAATAATCTTGAATTTGAGTGAGATTTACAGGCATTAACCAAGGGTTAAATGTAAAATGATGATTATCACAAATTTATCAGCACAATTTTACCAGAAATTACATTAAATCAAGGGTAACCAATTTGTACGGAATGGTTGGAGTACCAAACCAACTCCGAATTATAATCTGAAGTTATAGGGATCTGTATCAGATATCTAATGGTTAATTTGTACCCTCAATTGCACAAAAATATAATGATTAGCATTGATTAATCACTGATCAGCAAATTAATCCACTGTTTTGTGTGCAAAAAACGGAGTATGCAGGGAGTCCAAATCTAATGCCTTAAACTTCAAATGAACTCAAATGCTTTCAAGGCCATCAATAGCAATGAGTCTAGTAGAGGATTAAGCCAATAAACATAAGATTTGACCAAATATTGAATGCTTAATCTCTGTTTTACCAAAGTCACCTCTGCACATTTGATGAAGAGCTTGGATCTCACACTGTAGACTTGATGAAATTGAATTCTGACTTCACGAGCTTGTAGAGAATGAGTCTAGTAGAGGATTAAGCCAATAAACATAAGATTTGACCAAATATTGAATGCTTAATCTCTGTTTTACCAAAGTCACCTCTGCACATTTGATGAAGAGCTTGGATCTCACACTGTAGACTTGATGAAATTGAATTCTGACTTCACGAGCTTGTAGAGAATGCTTGAAAACACCTGGAGCTATGAGGAATTAGAGCAATTTAATTTGATGAAGTAGAACTTTCATATTTTCTCCCAAAAAATGGTGCTTGCAAATCAGCATGGAAATCTTACGTTTCTTGGCGGTTTGCGCTTTTGATTAGCTTGGCTAGAGGAGCACTGAAGTAGCTAAGTATGGCTAGAAGCAATAGGCCTAATTTTGAGTGTGCAAGGAGAGGGAGCTCCTCCACTGGCTGGGGGTACAGAGGTGAGTTGAAAAATAACTAAAAATTTGATTAATTTTTAATTATCTACTAATTAATCCTAATTAACTAGCTAATGGGCTCATAAACTTGATGGATTCTAGGCATGGCTCTGATACCATGTTGAAATTAGAGCAATGTGATGAGCTATGGTGGATCAAATACTAGAATCAACATCATTAACAAAGTGATTAGATAATAATGCAGACGTAATTAGTGAGCAATTAATAAATAGCTTAATGTAGGCATGGATAATCAATTACGATAATTAAAGTGTAATTAGTGAGCAATTAACAAATAGATTAATGTAGGCATGGATAATCAATAACCAACAAATTCTCATTAGGCCAATGCCTCAATTTATAGTGTTTATATCAAAGCATCTAATCCCACTGATTTCTCCTTGATTCACTCCACCTCTCCCAGAATATCTCCACCTCTTTTGCTTGATTCTCTCCACCTCTTCACTCTTCCCAGAATATCTCCACACCTCCCAGAATATCTCCACACTTCCTAAATCTTCTCATGCTACCCTTTATTCTCTCCTAGTAGATTCTTCTCACCTTTTCATCACAGGTTCTTTCACATTTACACATTCTCTTTTACAGCCTCTAACCAAGGGCTTGTTCCCACACACATCCTATTCACTTGTATTTTCAACAAATACTCTAGCAAATATCTCCCAACAGACTTTTTGAAAATATTTGCAAGTCTAATTCTGTATAGCAGACATGGTAGTAGATAGCCTCCACCTCTCCATCCATGAAAATATCAGTTGCACAATGATATTATATATCAAAGTGCTTTGTGTAAGCATCAAACAATGGGTTCTTAGTAATTGCCATGTAACTATGGCTATCACATAGTAACACTATTAGTCTCTTTTGAGTAACACCCATGTCTAACATCCTTCTCAAAATGAAAGTGCTTCACATGAAGGAACGCATATTTCCCTGTACTCAACCTCAGTAGAAGAAAGTGCCACTATAGGGGTTCTTCTTGGTTCATTTGTTGGTGATTCTTATTAGTGACTTCTCGATGATCCATGATCGATGATCCATGATGGAATTTCTTACTTGACAAGAAAAAAAAACAAGAAACATATTGTTTGCTATCTCTAGCCTAATCCAAGTCAGAAAATCTAGTTAAGATATTGTACACGATGTGGATGTGTAAGTGATGTCATATCCAATGGTACCTTTAATGTACTTTAACACTAACATATCCCTACCTTATAATGGTTCTTCTCTTAGGGATGATTTGAGAACCTGCTAATTAAGGACACCAACTACAAGCTAATATCAAGTTGTGTATGACATAGAAAGATCAAACCCCACTAACATCCTATACTCCTTCATATCTACAAGTGGAGAAGCATCTTTGCATCAACCTCCATGGGTGATTTTGAGCTTAGCTATGCCAAATGTCTTTCAATTTTTTGCTATATACTTTTACTAAGAAATGAATATTCCATCTGAATCTTGCAACACCCTAATCTCGGAAACAGGGATTTCACTGACGTAAACAAGAACATGTGAACATGTTAATAACATATGTTAATAACACAAAAAATCTTGTGATCACATGTTATATTCACAAAGCTTTCACAAGGGCCTAAAAAATTTATCATTGTCGGGCATAAAAAATCTTCTTAGGTGGCCATTGACCTGCTATTATGTGAAGATGGTAACATGAGAATATGTGAATAGCTTATTCCCATGTGTAGCCAAGCTTTTAAGGGGTTCCCAAATGGCAAGTGACCTGTTATTTTGTGAACGGTAACATGAGAACATGTGAATAACTTGTTCACATGTGTTATTATCACAAAAAATCTTGTGATCACGTGAATATTAAATCCCTGCTCGGAAAGGAAATGCATAAGATCAAGGGCTATCAAACTTGGAAGTCAACATCTCTTGTGTCTATTGGTTCTTCTCTTCATGGTTCTCTATGACATTGTGAGGTCATCCATATATAGGATAATGATCATGTGTACTTTCCTAGCTCATAGAAAATATAGAAACACCAATACTACAAAGAAAGCATCTGTCGCACTAGTACCACCTTGCTTGGAGGGATTGTTTTTTCAATCCGTACAATGCATACTTCTAGAGAGTATGCATACTTTATTTTCTTAACTATCTCAAACCCAAGTAGGTGCACCACCTAAACCTCGAATGCTAAATTGTTTTTAAGAGATATCAAATCTAACTAGCTTTGTAAGCACAACAAAAAGAACTATCTATGGACATTTTACGATCACCACCACTTGAATGGACTAATTTATCTTTGTGAAAGTGAATCTTGAATTGATTCCAAGCATGCCAATGGTAAATATATATAATTTCTAAAATATTAGTGCTAAATAGCACAAATATCTACAATTGTAAGGATCCTAATCTACACCAAAATATTCCATAGATAACACTAAAATCGTGCATAAGAAACAAAGCAGTGTTCTTATCATTCTGTGATATTTGGATAGTTTTAAGAAACCAAAAACATGACTTTATTTCTCTTGATATCGTCCATTTGAAAGAGGTGTTTAAACTACCAAAACTGATCAAAATCCCTTTTTCACGTGTGAAAAGGAGGTGTTTCAGATGTAAAAAATGACTAAATTTGATGCCTTCAAAACTCAAAATTCTTGAATCTAAATTAAGATAGTTAATAGTCTGCTTTCATGGAGTATTGAAAACACATCATAAAGATTAACTTGTGCAAAACTCATGAAGTATTACAACCTCCACGTGCTAGGGCTCATTGGTGGAGATGAGTTATGTTATCCAACCTTCCACTAAAACCACTCCAAGGTATTATCATCATGCACTAAGTGGGACTTCATCTTGAAAAACAAAATGTGTTAAAAAAGTTCAATTATTCTACCTTCGACCATAACCATAACTTGAAGAAACCCAAATTATTACCATCATGAGAAGCCAAAGTGATCATGAAATTACAAAATAATGAGTCTAACTAATTACGTCATGAATCGTGTGGAATCAAGCACGTGCAAGCAAGCAAGCACATACACAAGACTCTACGAGAAGACATTTTGGTGCACCGGTGATGACTGCAACAATGCTAGCCTACCCATTGTTGTTGTTTGAGAGCTTGATGTTGCAGGAAAGCTGTTGCAGCAATGCTAGCCTACCCGTTGTTGTTGTTTGAGAGCTTGATGTTGCAGGAAAGCTACCTTTTACCCCAACAAAACGGTCCTCTCTCTCTCTCTCTCTCTCTCTCTCTCTCTCTCTCTCTCACACACACACACACACACACACTACATGTAATATCCCTTTGGAGGTCTCTCTCTCTCTCTCTCTCATCACAAATGCCAATGAAAATGTGATAGAGAGAGGAATCCAATGCCTTTTCTTCATCGGTGTTGTGCCTTCCCCTACTTATTCTCTTTTTCTTCCACCATTGAAAACTCTTGCCTCTTTCTTCAAAACAATGCATTCGACATCTTGCAATGTAACGTAGTAGGAGCTACCACGCTTGAAGAGTCTTGGTCTATGCTATGACTACACTAATGAAAATGTGCCTAAATATTTAAGAAAAATATCAAATCATTAAGTAATTATCAAGCTGGGTCTTATTCTAGATCTAATAGATCCATTTTAATCCATAATGTTAGATCCTACTCTTGCTATGGGGTAGAGGCAGCAACAGAATGTAGATAAGCTATGTGCCATTATCACTAGCATCATCATTCCTCAAGGCTTGTGGGGAATCCATCCTAATAGTGGTGTGGAACAATGCCAAATGCCCATAGGAGTCATTTCTTTCATCTCTAGCAGTACCAATGAAGGCACTAAGAATTAGTTGCCTGGTGTCCATCATGTGCTAGACATCAAGAGGAATGTTTTATCCAATATAGACATAACTAATCGTGGCTTCAATGTTCTCTCCATAAGGGTAGTGTAGTCATCACAGATGCCAATGAAAATGTTGTAAGAGAGGAATCCAATGTAACAATTTGTATGAGTTGGTGTCTTTTACAGGCTAAGTCGATCATGGCATAAGCAAGTGATGGTATGAAAGATATGTGCACATACATTTTCTAGTCTTTAAAAAGATGAAAGGGATGTGGCACATCTACGAGCATTGTTTGAGATGTGGCACATCTACGAGAATTGTTTGAGATGTCAGATATATGTGAAGCTTGCACGATGGGCAAGCAGCATCAACATGCACATTTCCAAAGGAAACCGAGAATTATCTAAAGCTTCTTTTAGAGGTTTTCCATGCAGATGGGCAAGCAATATCAACATGCACATTTCCATAAGAAAGAGAGAATTGTGAAAAGGCTTCTTTAGAGCTTGTCCATGCAAATCTTTGTGGTAAAATGCCAACAAATAAATTTCCTACTTTTTTTTACAAATCACTAACTTTAGTAGGATGACATGGGTGTATTTTCTTCGAGATATATTAAAGCTTTTAAAAAATTCAAACTGTGGCATGGTTAGGTAGAGAATGAAATAAAAGAGGCTAAAGCAATTTCAAAAAGATTGAGGATGAATATTCACATATGTTGGTGAACTCAATGCCTACTCCAAGGGGCATAAGATCAAGACAAATTTGAGAGCTACTCATACTCTCCAAGAAAATAGTGTTACAAAGTGCAAGAATTGCACAATTTTGGCACAATTATGGAGATGGCATGGAGTACACTTGAAGGGAAAATAATGTTATTTATTTTTTGTTAAGATATTGAGCTCAACTAGCGCAGATATTGGTGATATGCCAAGATGTGAACTCCACTCTTATTCTAGTGGCATGGTTGGTGAGATTATGGGTGATATGTTGCTAGTGGTTTATATGCTGTGTGATAGCCACTTTCATGTCCATGTTGTTGAGAGCTAGGAAAGCTACCTTTACCCCAACAAAATGGTGCTTTTTATAGGAAAGATGGTGAGAAAAATCTTTAGGAAGAATGACTTTTCTTCACCGCTGTTGTGTCTTTCTCTGCATCAAGATGAAACCATTGCTTATTCCCTTTCACTTCCACCATTGAAAAGCGGCTCCTCTATCTTCAAAAGGATGCATTTCACATCCTGCGATGTAACATAAAAGAATCTACCATGCTTGAAGAGTCTTAGACTATTACTACCATGACATAAAACATCTAAATAAAATGTGCCCAAATATTTAAGAAAAATATCAAATCATTAAGTAATTATCAAGCTAAAAAGTTCATGTAGCTCAGCCTTGAAAGTAATACGATTTCTAATCTAAATAGGTTACAAATAATGGATCGTTTTATCCTCTCTCTCTTTCTCTCTCTCTCCTCTCTCCACACACACACACACACACACATATAGCACACGCACAGAAACACACACACACACACACACACACATACACACATGCATACAATACACAAATACACACACACACCTAGAGAATCATTATACCTTGAGTGCATGGACACAATAATTGAGATGAGGAGAAAAGAATATAGTTAACTCTAATCCTTGAGTTCATTGTGCAAGTTTAGTATGTTAGTTCTAGAGAACCTATGATAATGTAATCTAAGATAACATGTAAATTAATACTTGTAGTCAAAGATAACTTGTAAAACATGAGACTATATCAAGCCCTATAGGTAACTCTATCATATGCATATGCACCTCTAAGAGTTGAGCCTTTTAGCACCTTTAGGATTTGAATATAAGATTTTACATAAGGTAGCTCCTACCCTGAACTAAATCCATTATGCAAGTCTAAGAAACTAGGTGGGCACTATGACATATGTAATAGTGTGTGTTTAAAGGTGAGGTAAATGGGGTTTTTTTTAAAGATAGAGAGAAATAGAGATAAAGAAAGAGGGGAGAGTGAGTGGGGATTACATGTGTGTGTTTGTGTGGTCTTTTGTAGTTTTTAAAAGGAGAAAAATCATTTTTCCACTTTTGATTTCTTAAGGAAATTTTTTTACTAATTTAATAAATCTCCTACTCCAACTATAACAAGAGAAACATATAGTTTTCCATAGTAGTGTATGATATTCTATGACATTCATGGGCTTAAGTTAAGCTAAAGTTATGGCATTTTCTAAGTTTATGAAGGATTTATGTAATAACACCAATTTAGGAATTTTAAGATAAATTCACAACTTTGTTACTTTTCCCTTTGGTTAATACATGGAAATTTGAGAGTATTTATTTTTCATAAGGTTATGAGTTAGAGATGTTGTTTCTTATGTTTAAAATAGGAAGATTTTTGAGAAAGAGAATGGTTTCTTCAATGACTTGTTGCATGGAACCTCATTATATAGGTGAGGTATAGAAAGATTACAATAAACTAGAGGTAAAGATTTGAACTAGTTTAGAAGTTGAAGTGTTGTATTCTTTTTTCATAGTTAATCTTAACTAGTACAAATTTTTAATATTTCTATTTTAAAACCTTAATTTAACTACTATCAAAATTTGAGGATATGACCTTATTTTCTATCCTCCAATTTTAAAATGCATACGAGGATTATAGCAGGAGAGAGAGAGAGAGAGAGAGAGAGAGAGAGAGAGAGAGAGAGAGAGGGGGGGGGGGGAGGGAGAGAGGGAGAGTACAAACTTTATATAAAGTAAAAAAATATTTGTGAGAAAAAGAATTATTCAAACGATGCGGGCCTAAACTTGAAAATCATAAAGACAACAATAATTGCAAGTGCTATTTCGATTACCAAAACCATGGTTACAAAGTTCAAGTCCCATTATCCATAACTAATGTAATCGATAACCCAATAACCATAAACATCCAAAAAGTAGCCTTATAGTATCACCCATAGTAGGCCACAATTGGGTAGGGAACCAAAGTACTCCATACCAAGTTGCAAACCAAGAAAATTGCTTATCTTCATCACCTCAGTTGATTGTATAGAGCAACATGTGTAAAGTTGCCATTGAAAACATTGTGAAAAGTGCTTAATCCTCATGATCTCCCTCCTCCTCACTATCATTGGCACATGTGGTATCTCCAAGCTCCAAACTTTCTTAAGCTTTTGATATGACTATTTTTGGAATGTTTATCTTATCTATCTTTTTTCCCTTCCTTCTCATCCAGCTCAAAGTAATGCTGCTAACATGGTCCCAACATTGAGGATCATTTTTGTTACATTTTCAATGCTTTTTTTCAATAATCCTCATATGCTTCAGCATCAGTGGCATTCTTCTTTCTTGTGATAGGGGCCCAATACTGAATCTAAACTCTCATATAGTTTATCAAGTGTTTCTCCATATCAACATGGCTTATGGCATGCTGGCCCACAATAGTGCCCTTCATTCTTCTCTAGTCAAATTTTCTCCTCCTCGTTGTTAGTGTCATCAATGGAAGAATCCCTAAAAGTCATACTTTTGGGCCAAAAGTCATGGCAAAAGGCATTCTCATACACATTTGCAGTATTCAAGGCAACAATCATGTTCTCTCAATACTCAATGATAGGTTTAATCCATTTTGCATATGTTGAATATCTCCTTTGCTTTCCACAAAGATTTTCCACCAATTCAAGAAGGTATTCAAGCCTTGTACATCCTTTATGTATTCACACATAGGTATAACCTTTGGTAACCCTTGAGGAATCATAGGTGCCCCTTCATCATTACACTTCCATAGTTTAATTCCATTTTTAGGTAAGCACTCACTTGACTTGAGATGTATTTTGTATTGCATCAATGGTATGGCATCACTCATTTAAAATCAAAACTAGAGTGGCTTTGAATGACCTACTAGTTTATTTGCTCCATCATGCAAGTACCCTTTTACATACTCTTTGAAATCAGGCACCTCCTTCATAAGAAGAGGTGTTGGTTTCATACTTGTGCGCTCATTAAAGCTTCCCATCAGATGGGGAAAGGTAAATGTCTAATTATTCTAAGATTGGCAGAAAATTGACTAAACAATGTATCAATATCCTTATACGTGTATCCCACCATAAGAAAACCAAGTTAAACCATCTCAAAAACCCTTTTTTCTACCAAAAAAGACAAATATGCAAATACATACCATTTCTGATTCTTAGATCCATAATTATCCAATTGAAGCAACAATTATTTTGGCAATGTTGTGAATGTGTCTACCATTTGAATAGCACATTAAGTATCCCGAACTGTGACATCATATGTTTCTTTGTCCTTAGTTGTATGTTTATTTGCATTATCTTCTACCATCAAATTGTGATCTTGAGTGTCCTCATTTGTAATGCCATCTGTTTGATTAATATCCCTTGATGTAAAAAGCATTTTTTCACTTTTAGCAGGATCATTGGAGAAAATGATCCCACAACCCTTTCTTATCCTTGAAGAAGAAAAATTTTATCTCATTTGGTCCACATGTTTCGTAATTATATATAGAAGAACATTAAATCATGTTAACAACTTGAAACCTGTAAGATTCCTCCCTCGAGCTTTTAAGGTGTACAGGTGTAAGAACCTCCCCTTCTGATCTTTTAATTATTCCTCTCTTTGAAATAAAAGAAAGATTCTGTTTTACCCTGTTTTGACCTAGAGAAAGAAAATGGCTAGAGAGAGATAATCCAAAATTGAGATACTTTTGGATATAAAAATCCTCCTAGTGTCTAAAATGGTTTCCCTTGAAACAAAAATTCAAAAATAACTTTCCAATGTGCATTTAGAATTAATTGAAAAGAAGTATAAAGGACCTTAGCCTAAGGGTCCAGATTTTCAGACATTTTTGAATTATCCTCTAATTAAGGTTCCCATGGGGGGCCAATAGGATCAATCCAAGTGTGGGGAGGAGATAAATCCAATTTATAAAAGAAAAACCCCCCAAAAATGAGTAAATGCTCACATAAGATGAAGATTTGACTAAGGACAAGGTTTATTAGTAAAAAACTATGAGTATTACTAAAAAAATGAGATATTTTGGGTATAATGATTCAATTTTGACACCTTGGTAAGGAGAAGGGAGCTCTTAAAGGAGACACCTTTTTCACATATGTGGTGGAGTTTTAAACTCAAAAATATTGTGATATTTTTATCTCTCCTCTCTCCTAGATCAAACCGAATCAAAAGGGAGTCAAACTAGGTCCAAATCTTGTGCAAATTCAGCCAAAGTCAACCTGGAAAGTTCTAGAAACTAGTTGGACTTGGTTCGAGGCCTCCCTCAGCTACTATAAATAGATCCTTAGCCCTTTGTAAAAAAATATGAGAACTATACCATGCCAGTATTATACTGAAATAATGATAATTTCTATTATCCTCTAAAACTCCTCTACAAATTGAAGAGATTGGAGCTTCTCTCTCTCTCCAATCTTCCTTGGAGACTTCATCAACATACCAAACCAATTCATTGGTTGGGGGCCTCTACTGTGATCAAAGAATCAAGTAATTTAGGAGGTAAAGTGTGGATTATTGTCTTCTTATTCTTAAATCTCCAAATGTTTCTCTTCTCAACCCCTCTCAAGCTTTAGAAGCATTAAATTGAATGGCTTCTGAATACTATTGAATTTCTTTAATGTATTGTAATGAAGAAATACATAAATTTCTATTTATGCTTAATTTATAATGATTTTTAAGCATTTCTCTCTCTCCTCCAAAGAATGGTCATTCCTATGACCTATTCTCAATTTGAATGAAGCTTCTCATGAAGCATTTCTCTAATCTAAAAGTAATTTCTATGCTTGTCTAATTGGAGGCCAAAATAATAGCTTTTTAATACTTTTATGCTTTTAAATTTATGGTAAAATTAAGAATCAATCCATAATTGGATAATGATCCAGTTAGTGGTTATTCTAATCATAGGGATATAACTAAACTAATTAGTGGTTATTCTAATTATAGGGATATAACTAAACTTTATGCTTTCAAATTATTTGAGAATTATCAGTAATAGCAATGGAGCTATGGTAAATTTTAAAAAAAAATTAACACATAAATCATTTTCATTCATATTATGAAAAGAGGACTCCCTACCATATTTTAGGATTAATCATCCTAGATTAAATGAATGATTCTCATTATAATCATCGAAACTTTGATTTTTATGTTTATGCATAAATAATAATTAGCAAAAGAGGAATTTCTAGTAGTTCATTTTTAATGTTAAAAGAGGAATTCCTGTGACATTTGGAAATCCATCATTGATCTCATGGGAAAAGAGAAACTCCTAGCATATTGAGATTATTGGATAATTCATTTAAATTCAAAGATAAATTTTAGATAAATTTATTTATCTATGAGAAAAATTTAAATGTTAAAAGAGGAATTCTTATCACATTTGGAATTCCATCATTGAGATGGTAAAAGAGAAATTCCTAGCATATTGTAATTACTCTGGATAATTAATTTAAATTCAAAGATGAATTTTAGATAAACTTATTTATCTATGAGATTTATTTAAATGTTAAAAGAGGAATTCCTATGACATTTGGAATTCCATCATTTAGATGAAAAAAGAGAAATTCCTAGCATATTGGAGTTATTGGATAATTCATTTAAATTCAAAGATGAATTTTAGATAAATTTATTTTTCTATGAGAAATATTTAAATGTTGAAAGAGGAATTCCTATGACATTTGGAATTCCATCATTTAGATGGCAAAAGAGAAATTCCTAGCATATTGGAATTATTGGATAATTCATTTAAATTCAAAGATGAATTTTAGATAAATTTACTTATCTATGAGAAATATTTAAATATTAAAAGAGGAAGTTCTATGACATTTGGAATTCCATCATTTAGATGGGAAAAGAGAAATTCCTAGCATATTAGAATTATTGGATAATTTATTTAAATTCAAAGATAAATTTTAGATAAATTTATTTATCTATGAGAAATATTTAAATGTTAAAAGAGAAATTATTATGACATTTGAAATTCCATCATTTAGATGGGAAAAGAGAAATTCCTAGCATATTGGAATTATCGGATAATTCATTTAAATTCAAAAGATGAATTTAAGATAAATTTATTTATCTATGAGAAATATTTACATGTTAAAAGAAGAATTCCTATGACATTTGGAATTCCATCATTTAGATGGGAAAAGAGAAATTCCTAGCATATTGAAATAATGGATATTTTATTTAGATGAATTTATTTTATGAGAAATAATTGATCGAAATAGAGGAATTTCCATGACATTGGAATGTAAATAATCAAATACAAAAAGAGAAATTTCCATGGTAATTGAGATCCAAGAAATTAAATGGGAAGAAGAGGAAATTTTAGTATAATTCAATTTATGATTATTTACCAAAAGTGCAAATATGGGTAGAATTGATTTCTACAAATCCCATGAATTCTTTTATTCAAAAGAGAAATATTGAATATAATTCAATTGAGGAATTGAGAAGGAATATGAAAATAGTCATCCAGAAAAAAAAACCTTTCATTAGCCCAAACAATTGGTAAAAATCTGAAAAAGTCCCATTATCGCTATCAAACTAGAAAAAGCTATTAAATGGGAATAGCATGTGAATGGATGTGATAAGATGTGTATGGAAAAGCTATTAAATGAGAATAGCATGTGAATGGATGTGATAAGATGTATATGGGGATGTGATAGGATGTGATAAGATGTGTATGGGATGTGATAGGATGTGCATGGATGTGATAAGATGTGTATGGGATGCGATAGGATGTGAATGAATGTGATAAGATGAAAATAGGATGTGATATAATGACATGGATGTGGATGTGAATAATGATATGAGAGGGTATGTGAAAGGGTGAGATGGAAAGTACATGGATGTGGATGTGGATGAGCATGTGGATGAGCATGTGGATGTATGGATGTGGATGTGTATGTGGAAGAATGAATGTGGATGTGTATGTGGAAGAATGGATGTGGATGTATGGATGTGTATGTGTATGTGTATGTGGATGTATAGATGTGTATGTGGAAAAATGAATGTGGATGTGTATGTGGAAGAATGGATGTGGATGTGCATGTGCATGTGGAAGAATGGATGTGGATGTGGATGTGCATGTGAGAGGATGTGATGTCGATGTGAGTAAAATGATGTGAATGAATGTGATGTGATGGGATGTGAATCGGGATAGACGTATATGAATGGATAAGATGTGAATGAATGTGATGTGAATAGATGTGAATATGGGTAGATGCGAGTGGATGAGATCTGATGAGGATAAATGAGGAAAGATGCGATGAGATGAAAAATGATGTGATTGGATGAGAATGGGAATACAAATGAAATGGATGTGGATTAAGTAATGTGGATTGATGTGGAACAATGTAGAAAGACGAAAGTTCGTTATAGAAACTGTATTTATGACCTATTTTTAAATGATTGTTTTATGTCAAGTCTGGGAAAGCATTTTGACCGTCTTGTGATTAAGGTTGTGTGGAGACCTAACTGATAAAGTTGCAACAACTGACGGAGAGAGTCAACGGAGGACGTCTTGCATAGCAAGGTCGGCCGAGGTCTTGACCAACCTCGGTTCGATTTAAATGGTGAGCTTCCGGTACGGTGGATGAGGGACCAAGGAAGTGGCCTATGAGTGAAGCGCTAGGTGACCTGCGAAGGATCCTAGAGGGTGCTAACCATACGATGCTTGGGGCTTTGGGTCGCCGAAGATACCCACATGTGCATCGTGAAAGATATTGGAGCAAGGAGTAAGAGTTATTTTCTGAATCAGGACATGGATCTGGTTGATTAACCTTGTTGGTCCTTTAACGGATGAATCCATGGCTCTTTATATGGATCTTTTGGTTGACCTTGCTGATCTTCAAAGAAGATTCCATCTTGATTTTTATAAGTGAATATATTGTCGGGTACTATGAGCTAGGAACTATCGAAAAGGCCCTTGAGTGGACAAGTGGTGAGCGTTTTGGTTGCCAATGATGCCATAGATACACCGATGAAGAAATGATTGGAAATAAGGATTTTACCGGAGATTTTGAGGATTATGATCAGTGACACTATGGTTTCATTAAATGATTGTTTTAAAGATAACTGAATCTGTGAAAAAGGTAATTTCATATGTGGTGTGACTAGCGTTAAATTTGCATCAATATCCGGCTAGGGGGCCTGGGAACTCTTTTCCCTGGTACTCGAGACAAAACCTAACCAAATTCCTAATTGGATCCCATTACTACAGTGGTTGGGCCGTTGTTTAACCCATGGGACTAGATGGGGTTAGGCTGGACTGATGGATCCGTAAAATAAGACTCAATTCTGTTATAGTATGATAGATGAAATAAATCCCGGATAGTAATTGTTCTATGGAAAAAGAATCAACGACTGTGCCTCTCGATGGGGAAAAAAGTGTTGGTTTCTATGATCCAAGTGCAAATTTCTTCCTTGATCTGACCAAGTGACTCACAGGTTCGGCCAGATCAGTTTGGTCAGTAATGACCCTGACTACGTTAGAGTACAAATATCTTGGAGGAATCACCCGTGCTTTCTAGGTGATGGAAGTTTTTCCGAGTTGTTCGATTTTTGAAGAACCAAGGGATTAGTCTCTTGTTTGGATATCCGTGTGGCCGAGGCCCCGAGTGAAGGATCTTGCCTCGCATAAGAAGTACTACTTCTGCTGCTAGCACCCCTCGAATCCGTTGCGCGGAGGGGGCTAGGGATCTTTCAGCTGGTATCAAAGCGAATTGGCTAAAGTGGATCAACTGAAAAGCCAAAAATGTCAAAAATTTATGAAGCAATAATAAAAGGTTGGAATTGTGTGATGAAATTCATACAAATTAATATTCATACTAAAATTCGTAATTTAGTAATTGGGTCTTCAAATGGAAGTACCGCAGTTGTATGGAATCCCTGACTTGCTTGAGGCCTAGATGGTATTTACCTTATAATTCCAAGGACCATGACTACCCGTATATACAGAGGGTATAACTGCAGCTCTTTATTAGCAGTCAGGGATTTAATATTCATGTGATCACAAGATTTTTTGTGATAATAACACATGTGGACAAGTTATTCACATGTTCTCATGTTACCGTTCACAAAATAACAGGTCACTTGCCATTTGGGAACCCCTTAAATGCTTGGCTACACATGGGAATAAGCTATTCACATGTTCTCATGTTACCATCTTCACATAATAGCAGGTCAGTGGCCACCTAAGAAGATTTTTTATGCCTGACAAAGATAAATTTTTTAGGCTCTTGTGAAAGCTTTGTGAATATAACATGTGATCACAAGATTTTTTGTGTTATTAACATATGTTATTAACATGTTCACATGTTCTGGTTTATGTCAGTGAAATCCTTGTTGGCAGTATATACGAGTAAATCTTTAGAAGACCTTGAAATTATAAGTAAAAATGCTATCTAGATGATGAATTCGAATGTAGTTGATATGATTTTAAAATTCTAGTTGAGAATTGATGAGTTGATTTGGATTCTGATTGAAAAAAGATGATTCTTAAATTTTGGTTGAAAAGCGATCAGTTGAACAAAGCCACAATGAGGATGACTGGGACGAGTCCCTGTGATGATGTTCGTAATTGTAATGACAATAATGATTTCAGCAAATCACTACGAGATTAGTGGATTGTGCTGATAGATTGCTACTGTTAACATTAACACTATATTTGTGAGTATGGGAATTTCCCAATTCCCATTTTTTTAATAGTAAAAAGATGGGATACGGATAACGTGCCTATAAGTTTCTCAAAACCCTATCATGTAACCTATCATTGGAAAGCGCTTGGAAAATGGGATCTAGTGAGCTATAGAGCGCTCAATTCGGAGAAACGGTATTCAAGTTATGATTACAAGTTATGATTAATCCAAAGATTTGACCACATGTCCCAAACTTATGGGAAATTCCCATATTCCCCAATATGATGTTCATTGGACCTAGTGGATCCAGTTAAGGGATGACAAATGAATAACCTGCATAACTGAAACTTCCATGGAGGAATGTTCAGATGGAATTTTTCGGTCTAATGGACCATTATTCTACTAAGAATATGAATGATGTTCTGAATGAATTATTATCTGATAATGAGTTCTATATAAGGGATCTTTATCCCATGATTCTGTGGAGAGCTGACCAATCTAAAGAACCCCAGAATCAGTTGGATCTAAAGTCGGATTTGAATTGTAAACAAAAGGACTTAATAAGAATTTTTGTATTGATAGGATCCTGGATTGAGGTCGTCGTGGTAAGAATGATAACCCCCAACTCGATGAGGAAGAGCTCGACTTGGATGTTTGTAAAACTCTTCATCGCAGCTTGGACCTTTCAAGGGTGAAGGAAAAAACTCGGGTGAGACTGTGGAGAAGTGGATCGAAGCCAATAAAAAGTACTTCGATGTCACCGGGTACAATCAGAAGAGCAAAATGGCTCTTACAAGGTTGAAGATAGTAGAAATAGCCATCTGGTAGCCTGAAGAAACCACTGCAAGACAAACCGTGTGGATCGAAACACTCATACATGAAATGATCTCAAAATTTACCTAAGGAAGAGATTTTGTCCTCCCGGCTTTGTGGAAACGAAGATGAACAAATTCTTAGAGTTAACCCAGGAGAGCACAACTATTGAAGTATATCACCAACCATTCGCTCTCCTCCTCAAATACTCGTCACTACTGGATGAAGAACAGCTGAAGGCCAGGTTCATTATTCGGGGACTGAACAAACCTTTGAATATCCTAGTGAAGAATGCCAAGCCAGTTTCCATGGCCGAAGCAGTGCGGATGGCGAAGGATTTCGCCAAGGCCTTTGACGTCAAGGTCCCGCCGAAGCCAGCACCATTACCTTTTAAAAGGTCTTTAGTCCAGAAGGTGATTCGAACCTTCCACTGTCTAAGAGATATAAGGGTCAAGCCTAGGATATGGGAAGTTTTAGAATGGAAGAAATGTCCTTTTTCCGAAACTCAATCCCTTGGAATTCAACTTCAGAAGTTCCACCCTTGATCAAGGGAGTGAAATGCTATAACTGTAAGGATTTAGACATCGCAGTACGGATTGCCCAACACCTTTTGGAACAAGGTTTTCAGGGCGGGAAAATCAGGGATCAAGATTTCAGACTATAGCTCCTTCCTTCCAGAATAATCAGGTTCTTTCTGCCAAAATCAGAGAAATCCCAGACAGGGATTTAATATTCACGTGATCACAAGATTTTTTGTGATAATAACACATGTGAACAAGTTATTCACATGTTCTCATGTTACCGTTCACAAAATAACAGGTCACTTGCCATTTGGGAACCCCTTAAAAGCTTGGCTATACATGGGAATAAGCTATTCACATGTTCTCATGCTACCATCTTCACATAATAGCAGGTCAGTGGCCACCTAAGAAGATTTTTTATGCCGGATAAAGATAAATTTTTTAGGCCCTTGTGAAAGTTTTGTGAATATAACATGTGATCACAAGATTTTTTGTGTTATTAACATATGTTATTAACATGTTCACATGTTCTCATTTACGTCAGTGAAATCCCTGATCCCAGAGGTAGACCCTCTAACCAGCTCGTAGTTTAAATCCAAAGTAACGCAAGACCTCTGCCTCAAAATAGGAGAAGTCAAAGAGAGATGTTCCCAAATCGGCCATCCACTTCCAAGGTAGTAACGCTGGAAGTGATTGAAGAAGAAGAAGAAGATGAAAGAGATTATACTCCACCTACGAGATGAGGACATCTCGTGTTTTTAAGTGGGGTAAGATGTAAGATTCCTCCCTCCAGCTTTTGCGGTGTATAGGTGTAAGAACCTCCCCTTCTGATCTTGTACTTATTCCCCTCTTTGAAATAAAAGAAAGATTCTGTTTTACCTTGTTTTGACCTAGAGAGAGAGAAAATGTCTAGAGAGAGGTAATCCAAAATTGAGATATTTTTGGATATAAAAATCCTCCTAATGTCTAAAATGGTTTCCCTTGAAATAGAAATTTAAAAAGAACTTTCCGATGTGCATTTAGAATTAATTGAAAAAAAGTATAAAGGACCTTAGCCTAAGGGTCCAAATTTTTAGAAATTTTTGAATTATGCTCCAATTAAGGTTCCTATGGGCCAATAGGATCAATCCAAGTGTGGGGAGGAGATAAATCCAATTTATAAAAGAGAAACCCCCCAAAAATGAGTAAATGCTCACATAAGATGAAGAGTTGACTAAATCTTTAAGCCAAGATGAGAAAATTTTGTTATGATATCAAAAATCACGAGTTCATTAGATCTCTCATCATGGTACTTTGCATTTATGGATGATGTATTGACTAGAGGAGTTACACTTATGAAATGCCTCCTTCACAAAAAAAAAAAGTATTGGCATGACTATGGATGATACTAAGGCGGGATCATTAGGAGTGACATCCTCCAAAATATGGTGTGGCAAGATGCATCTCTGATGTGGAAAAGTTGGGAAAATTCAGGAGAGAATAAAGGCTCATAACCTTAATGAGGAAGACATTGTAGCCATAGATGCACTAGAAGATGATGATACAATATCAAACCAACAACATAAATATGTGGATGAGGGTGATAATCAATTCCAAGGTAAATATAAAGCTGCGTCATTGCCAAAAAGTAGATGCTAAACAAAAGGTAAAGCTACTCATATATGATTTTCTATCAAGGTTTTTTATTTATACTGGTACACAAGTCAATGTATTTTTTAGTGCCTTGTAGGAGGAGATCAAGATATGGATCAAGTAGAGTTAACTCTCAAAGCTAAGAATCAAGTGGATCAAGGAAGTCAAGATCACCAAGAACGCAAATAAGATGATGAAACAACACCAACACTAAGAGGTATTGAGCTTATTATACATGCAATGTATTTTTATGAAGGGGTACATCTATGGAGGGAAGATTCAATAACTATTTAAATTAAACAAAATGTTGAATCATATTTCTTGAGGGATTAGTATTTTAATCAAGCTTGTTTGCTAAGTGTTCTCATAGTCAATAGAAACATTGATGTGTTCAAATTAAATCATGTTTCCTTGTGAATCTTTACTATTGAGTGATCTTGGTCCCTTAATAGTATAAATTTTACTTTTATTTTTTGTGAGCGAAGTATGTATTCTAGTTTTAGTGAGGATGACTATTTTTTATTCACCTGAATACTCTAGAGGATGATTGAATCATAGTTTTTATAATGTCCTATATCATATTTATCAACACTAAGTGGTAGTGACTTGGTAAATAAACAACCTGTTTTGCTATAGATGATGGAATTGAAGTATCTAAATTGAAAAGTGGTGATATGGAGAGAGATAAAATGCCTAAACTATAAGATTTGCAAGGTATATTTTTGTTCTTATCCCTCATCAATTTTAAGAAATTAATAAAGAATGTTTGATGGGATATAGTAAATAAATATTTGCAGATGTACCAATTCACCTGTTATTATAGATAGAAGGAATTTGAAATCCAAAGAATGGTGGAGGAGAGCAAAGCAAAGAACATGGTCTATGTAGTGGAGACTATCTTTGTGAATCTAGAAAATGCAGACCATTAGGAAGCATATATTATTTTTAAAGAGCTAGAGATAAGTTAGTTTTTGAATCCTCTATGACAAACATATAGATGCAATATACATTGGGAAGCATAGTGATAGACGAGTATGGGTGTATGAAGAAGTAGTTATGTGATCCCGTGAAAGGCTTCCCAAAACCCATCCCAATGATAAATGATGAATGCTGATGCTTGTGTAGAGCTCATATACCCTGAAGATTTTAATTTTAATCTCAGTTGAACCTAATTTTGACTAATCACCACCTAATGTCTATGTCAGGTGAGAAAATAGGGTAAATAACATGACTAGAACATGGAGGAATCTATTAAGCTCATGGGAAGGAATCTTGATTGGGTTTTTTTGCATAAAGATCTTAGAATTTATAAGGTGCAAAGGTTAGAGTAGAGAGACGTAGCTTAGAAAGCCCTAAAACATGTTCATTAGTCAAAAAATAAGCAACTTTGTTTTTCACTCTAGCGCCGTGACCCATGAATAACATAGGGTGAAACTTTGGCTAGAGATAGCTCATAACATGTGCATCAGTCAAAAATAAGTGGTTGTGATTTTCACTCTAGCACCGTGAACCATGGATGAAATAGTGTGAAACTTTGGCTAGAGATAGCTCATAACATTGCTAAGTCACCCCTAAAGGATATTACCTCAATTTGATGCACACATGGTTAACGGCGAGAAAAATAAGTCAATAGAGTAGCACGAATTTTGCACAAATGGTGGCAAAATCACTTAATTCCTTTGGTGAATCTCAACACCTTGATGTGATGAAGGTGCCCCTTGAATGGCTTGAGCAATGGCTGTAAGGATAGGGAGAATGGATCTCTTCACATTTTATCCACAAGGAGGTGTGTGGATAAGCTTGGGGTTGATTACCTTAATAAGCTTGATTAACACTAAGAAACTAAAAAATAATTAGAGAGGACTAAAGCTTGGGGTTGATTAGCTTAATAATCTTGATTAACACTAAGAAACTAAGAAATGATTAGAGAGGACTAAAGCTAAGCTAGTGGAGAACATGAAATGGTTGTGGAGGCTCAAACTTGAGTTTGAGCCTCTATAGGGTTATTTGAGTTATAGTCACAAATGGTTATTTGAGCCTCTATAGGGTTATTTGAGTTATAATCACAAATGGTTAGGATGAATGAGAAGTCACACAAACCTTAAATTAAAGTTTGAGACTGCATAAGGTTGTAGAAGCTAGGCCATGTGTCTTAGCATGAATTTGAAGTTGTAGTCTTGATTGGTTTATATGTGTTTATGAAATTATGGATGAGGCTCAAAATTGAGTTTGAACATATGTAAGGTTATGTGAGTTGTTGTTGCTCATGGTTTATAGGGTTATTTTAGTTAGATGCACTAATGATTGAGACGAAATGGAGGTGTAGGCTATGTGGATTAAAGATGAAGACGATAGAGGGTTTTGGGAAGGAGGGGGTATGTGTGACACATGGGGGTGGAGGTGTCCCCAAGAGAGAGAGAGCGCGATTGCAATTGAAATTAATTAAAAATGATTTAGAAGACCTTATCCTAAGGGTCAATATTTTTTGAAAATTTTGGATTAAGGTTCCTACAGACCAATAAGATTAATCCAAGTGTTGGGACAAGCCAAATCCAAAGAAAAAAAGAAAATATCCAAAAATGTGTAAATGCCCACATAAGATGAAGAGTTGACTAAGTACTAGATTTATTAGTTAAAAACTATGAAGTATTAATAAAAAAATGAGATATTTTGGAGTAATCATTCATTTTTGACACATTGGTAAGGAGAAGGGGGCCCTTAAAGGAGGCACCTATTTCACATGTGTGGATGAGTTTTAAACTCAAAAATAATAGGATATTTTTATCTCTCCTCTCTCCTAGATCAAACCAAATCAAAAAGGGAGCCAAACTAGTCCAAAACTTGTCTAAATTCAGCCAAACTGAAGCTCAAAAATTTTAGAACTTAGTTGGACTCAATTAGTGGCCTCCCTCTCCTATAAATAGACCCTCATTCCTTTGTATTATGAACTAGACTATGCCAGTATTACTCTAAACTAAGCTTAATTTCTATTATCCTCTAAAAACCTCTACAAAATTGAAGAGATTGGAGCTTCTCTCTCTCTTCAATCTTTCTTCGTGACTCCTACAACATACCAAACCAATTGATTAGTTGGGGGCCTCTAATACTGTGATCAAAGAATTAAGTAAATTAGAAGGTAAAGTGTGGATTATTGTCTTTTTCTTATTAAAACTCCAAATGCTTCTCTTCTCAACCCCTCTCAAGCTTGAGAAGCCTTTAATTTGAATGGCTTTTGATTACTATTGAAGTTCTTTTATGAATTGTAATAAAGAAACACATAAATTTCTATGTATGCTTAATTTTAATGGTTTTTAAGCATTTCTCTCTCTCCCCCCAACAAAGAAAGGTCATTCCTATGACCTATTCTCAATCCAAATGAAGCTTCTCATGAAGCATTTCTCTAATCCAAAAGTAATTTCTATGCTTGTCTAATTGGAGGTCCAAAAAAAAGCTTTTTAATGCTTTTATGATATTTATTTCATAGAGAAATTATGAATCAATCCATAATTGGATAATGATCTAGTTAGTGGTCATTCTAATCATATCTCTTTCAATTAAATTGAGAATTATCAGTAATAGCAGCAGCGAAGCTATGGTAAAATTTTTATAAAATACACATAAAACATTCTCATTCATAATATGAAAAGGGACTTCCTACCATATTCTAGGAATTATCATCCTAGATTAATTGAATGATTCTCATTGTAATCATGGAGAAATTTATTTTTATGTTTATGCATAATTAGTAAATTTGGAAAAAGAGAAATTTCTAGTATTTTTTTTTATTTTAAAAGAGTAATCCCCATGACATTGGAAATCCATCTATTCCAATGATTTAGAGAAAGAAAAATGGCATGCTAAAATAATTTATATTTTATGAAAGATTTTAGTTAAATTTATCTTTTTGAATAGATAATTTTTTATGATGAAAGAGGAATTTTCACCATATTGAAATTTAAATATTTAAATAAGAAAATATAATTCCTACTACAAGGGAATTAATGAAGATTTTTATTTAATTTTTAAGAGAAAATATAGTTAAATTTTTCTTTTTGTATAGATAAATTTTTATGATGAAAGAGAAATTCCCACCATATTGGAATCCAATTAATTAAATGAAGAAAGTGTAGGAATTAATGGAGATTTTTATTTGAATTTTAAGAGAAAAATTTAGTTAAATTTATCTTTTTGCATAGATAAGTTTGAATGATAAAAGAGGAACTCCCACTATATTGGAATTCAAATGTTTAGATGAGAAAAGTGAAATTTTTAGCTTAAAGGACTTAATGGTTGTTTTTATGTAATTTAAGAAGAATTTTAATAGATTTAATTTGTGGAAAAGAGGAATTCTCATGATAATTGGATTGCACTCATTGAAATGAGACAAATAAGGAAAAATAAGGATTTCAAGTTTATTTTAAAAAAATAGGTATTGATATTTTAGTTAAAAGATGAATTTCCATGATATTTGAGAAAAGATAGATTTGAATTAAATTCTAATTTCAAAAAATGAATTTCCATCATAATTCTACCTAATGAATTAAGGTTGAGAATTTATGTGGGAAAAAGAATATCTTGGATATTTGAATTGGTAAAATCACTAAATGGATATTTACCCAAAAACTAGATGTTTAGTTGAAAGGAATCGTGGTAGAACTAAACTGAATGAATTTAGTTAGAGTACGTGAGGTCAGACAGTAGACCTAATTTTCCTTCTCTCGAACTGAATCAGACAAACTTTGTGACCAATTCTAGTTACAAAATTTAAAGAATAGACTACCGGAACTAATCTAGTTTTTCCCTGACCAATCTCACCAAGAATCTAGTTGGATAAATGGATAAAATGATGGGTAGATTACCCTCATGAGAGATCAAGGATCCTCATTATGAAACTAGGAATTATTGGAAAAAGGGTCTTTGGAACCGATCTCAAACTGGAATCTCACTTGCATTGGAAACTCTGTTTTTCATTCAAAGGACTCTTTTACGCCAGAATGTTAGAGGAAGCATTTGGCTTATGTTTTTCTAAGAGGAGGTTTATTGGAACAGCTGGCGAGGAGTCTCAAGGGACGTCGCCCACGGCAAAGCCTGCCAAGGTCTCGACCAACCTCGATACGGTTAAAATGGTGCGCTTTCGGTACAATGGGCAAGGATCGATGAAGCAGTCCCTAAGTGAAGTGTTAGGACGCCTAACGAGGATCCTAGAGGGTTCTGACCAGGCGATGCAAGGGCTTGCGGTTGCTAGGACACCCAGGCATACGTTGAGGAAGATATCTACTAGACAAAAAGGAAAGGTTTTGGGAACAAAAATTTGATACTGGATCTCGTTGGTTGGCAAGCTAGTCTTCAACGGAGAGTTCAGAGAATGTACTTTTGTAATACAATGGACTTGAAATTTTGGAAAATGATGATGGAAAATATTATGATTTTATTCAAGGATTGTCTTAAAGCCAATCGAATCTATTATAAATGGAAATTTCATATTGGGACATATTATGATTTTATTCAAGGATTGTCTTAAAGCCAGTCAAATCTATTTATAAATGGCAATTTCATATTGGGTGTGTACGTGGTATGCCTATTTGATTTTTGCATGAATCGCCGGCTAGGGGGCCTGGGAACTCTTTTCCTCGGTACCTAGGCGAAAACCCAATCAAATCTTTATAAAGGAATCCCACCAATTCAGTGGTCGAGTGGTTGGCTAACCCATGGGCCTGGATCAGAGGATTCCTCCTGAGAAATAACTAGATACAATTAGTTACGTTACTCATTTTAATTCGTGAGAGAAGACCTTGTTCTGTGGGAAGGGATCATCGACTCTGCCTCAAAAATGAGAAAAAAAGCGATGATTCCATGGACCAAGTGCAAGTCTCTTCTTAATCTGATCATGTGACTTCAGGTTCAGTCAGATCAGTTTAATCTAGTTAAGACTTGACTCGTTAGAGTAATTTCCCTGTTAGAAGATTTTTCCCAATTGGCGGAATTGCCCATGCCTTTTGGGTGAGGGGAGTCTTCCAGGCCCGCCGGTCTCAGAGGGGCCGCCCGGGCTAGCCTCTCGTCCCCCGGACACCCACGGGCAAGGCCCTGAGTGTGTGGACCCCTCCTCGCGTGGGAGGCCAACGTTGCTTCCATTTCCGGCAAGAGCGCAAGAGCAAGCGGGGGACCTCGCAATGGGTTATTCACAGATTAGAGAAAAAAGGATGGAAAAAGCCAAGGGATGGCTCCCTAGGGCAGCGGAGCCAAAAATGTTAAGGCTCACCCTAACCCTCCTTGAAACACATCCAAAAAGAGATTGTCTGGTGAACCGCAAATGTCGTTTGACGATCTTTCCAATGATCGAGCTTGTAACCCTTGAATTCCCCAATCTCTACAACTCCTTGAGAAGCAATTCCATTGCGTCTCCCGTGAGCGTTGTCACACCACCGCGTTGCACTACGGGTCCTCATCCCTCATCTCACCTCACTTTACTCACACACACTCACTAGCACGCATTAGGGAGAGAGATTAGCAAGAGCAAGACTCAATTGCACAATGGGAGAGTATATTGTATTATGAGAGAAATTCACTTATATACATGGCCATAAGTGTTCACACTCACTTAAACTGTGGTCCACCAGGCACTTTAGACTCATAAGAGACCTAATGCTATTACAATGACTACTCTCTTAATATATCCATGAAGTACATCACTTAGGAATTCATCCTATCTTGGTACCACACACTTTTGAATCGAGAATTGCCATAAATACTCCGTCACACCATTACGAGCGCCCGTCCAAGTTGTAGCTTTGGACACTATTGCTTGATATCTTGAATGTATGACCCTTTGTTTGGTGTATCTACCGTGACTCCTTGATGTAAGATAATGGTGGTAGCTCTTGTTAATCCTAGAGTTGGATTAACACACAAACTATTTACATGAGAAAACCATTATGTGTGAAATCCATAGTATGCATGGAATAATCAATATGTGGATTGAATTCATGTCTAAATGGCATACTAAGTATGATGTCAGTAGAATGCAAAGGTGCAATGATGACAAAGTTTCATTTTTGTTTATAAGGCCTAATTTGTTTCTGAAGGTCATGAACTTCACGAGTTATCGTGTATTGTGTGCCTTGAAATGCAAATTTAACCTTTTAACATGAAGGATGAGTCTCTAAATGCAACCTATGAACTACCTTTTCAAAAATAAAATCATGTATACTACTGTCCATCATGCAAAATAGTGAGATAACAGTAGCGAGTGATTGAAGTATGTACCGATTTACTTTTCATACCCACCTCTTCATTGTCGAGTTGATATTTTGTTCAATCCGGAGCCGTATCACCATCACCATCGTAGTATGTGTCCTTTTCAATATTTTGAAGTTGTGCCACTTGAGTAGGATGAAAAGTACACTTATCTGCTCGATGTCCCACTTGATGACACTAGAACCATGTAGGCAAAGTATTGCCTTTCGAGGTTGGGTAGGGCAATGAGTTGGTGTGTTACTATTGTGATTAGAATTGGGTTTGGGGTGTACATTGCTTGTGGTGGTAGCAATAAAATTGTTCTTTAAGGATATGTTTTATTCATGGAAAATTCACAAATAAGGGATTTTTAAAATAGGCCTTGAACGCATGTGATACAAAGGGTTTACATAAAGTGAACCCCCCAAGATTAAAATGGAGTACGTTTCCTAGAAATCTCTACATTAAGAATCAAGATGAAGTTGGAAACCACTAAATCAATGCTCATGCTCACGTTTGAGAGTCAAGATTTCACATAAACCCAATTTTGAGGATCCAAGAAGATTGAGAGTAGTTTTTGGACGAATCAAGGATGCAGAATCCCAAGAGGCATTTACTCTTAAGATCCCTTTGGTGGTGTGCATTCCAAAATAATTCAAAACTGTTTACGGGAGTCAAACTTAGGTTTGAGCTCTCAAGCTTTGGATCCACTCCAAGATCTAGGTTACAAATAATATCAAGTTTATTTTTGGGAAATCTATGTCAGATTTCAAGATGAACCAAGAAAAACACATTTCTTGCTATAATAGTTTTTGAATCCAGTCCAATTTCTACATTGCAAACTTTATTCTCATGTTTTCTTTTGATCCTCTCTTACACATGTGTGAAGGCCATGTGTCTTAATGTATTAAGACACATGTGTGAAGGCCATGTGTCTTAATGTATTTCATCTAATGTTTTAGATTTGGTGAATATGTCTTGTGGCTCAAGGTTGAGTTTGAACATCACTTAAACAAAGGCATTGGGAAGGTGCTGCAGAGGAAAGAGGGGAGAAACTAGTTTAAAAACAAGTTTGGATTCTTTTAAAAGAATCCTTCCATATTCTCTCTTATAACAAGATTTATCTCAACTTTTAGTTTCACCATATCTTACCTTTTACTTTCTCCTAGGGTCTCCAATCTATTGTGCTAGACAAAACAAAAGTGCCATAAAGTGTCATAAGCCTAAAGCTTTAGATTGAGCATCTCTTTCATTGGGTCATTTGGGACTAGAACTACTAGCATGCAAACCATGCTTGAAATAAAGTCTACTTCCTTGAAAAAAGAGTCACAAAGAGGTTATATCAAGAGATGTAATCTCTTTAAAAAAAGGGTGAAAAACCCTTTCTTTGTATGCAATATTCAACAAAACCTTGAAGATTGATGCTCTCAAGCTTGTGCATACTCTCAAAGTGTCACTTGAGTATGGGTTCAAAAATACACTTAGTAACATTTTTAACCTTAAACTCAAGTTTAATCCTCACTATGCATATCATATTTTCTGTGTCCCGAACTATTTGCATCTTATGCATGCTGAAGTAATACTATACAAATTTGGCACAATGTGCATACTACATCTCTGTCATTTAAATTATGGGTTATTGGATCCTCTTGATTTTTGTAGTTGTTAACATGATTTATTGTTCTTCTACATGCACGTACACAACAACTGGAACAAAGGAAATTTGTGTCCTTTAAATTTTGGGTTATTGGATTCTATTGGTTTCAAGTTGTTAACATGATTTAATGTTCTTCTATATAAAATTACGCAACATGTGGACCAAAGGAGATAAAGTTTTTTTTCTTCAAGGATCCTTAAGAAAGGGTTGAGGGAATATTTTCTGCATTAATGATCCTACTGAGCTTTGTGGCACCATTGAAATTGGTGATTCATGTGTTTTAAGACATGTTATTGAAAGCTTTGAGGTTCTATACACTATTCCATTTCAAACCATGGATGCTACTACAATGGTTAAGGCCATTGGAAGTATTATTAGGCCAATTACCATGTTAGTTCAGAATGCACAAACATATGAAATAGAATGCAAATAATGTAATACCAACAATGGAATGATTTAGTATGCACAGATAGATGAAATAGAATGTAGATAATATGATGGTTTAGGATGCACAAAAACATGAAATGATTCAAGATGCGCAAAAAGATGAAATAGAATGTATACAATGTAATGCTTCAAGATGAACAAACACATGAAATGGAATGCAGACAATGTAATACCAACAATAGAATGGTTAAAGATACACAGATAGCTAAAATGGAATGCAAACAATGTGTTTGTTTAGGATGAACAAAAACATGAAATGGAATGTAGATAATGTAATACCAACAATGGAACGGTTCAGAATATAGAGCATTAGGGGAAATATGGACTACAAAAAGTTTCCTTTAGGATTAATTTTAATGACATTTTAATTAAGTTTGGACCAATGGGAGTGACGGGGGAGTGCACATTCTATCCACTATCTTTAAAACCTAAATTAGGGGTATTTATTGATATACTTTAGGCTTGTCCCTCTAGTAACCCCAATCACATTACCTTTTTTATTTACTAGTAGCCCCACTAGTGTCACTTCACCTCCGTTGGGCCCCACCAGATATGCTTGGCCAAAATGTAACCGTAAAAATTGAAAAATTTTGTTTCCCTCCAAAAATGTGAAAGTTGAAAAACAAATCTCCTAGATTACTAGCAATACCCACACGTGCATCGTGGAAGATATTGGAACAAGGAGTAAGAGTTGTTTTTTGAAACCGAGTATGGATCTAGTTGATTGACCTTGCTGGTCCATAGCTCTCTTATATGGATCTGTTGGTTGATCTTGCTGATCTTCAACGAGGATTCCATCTTGATTTTTATAAGTGATTATCTACCGGGTACTATGAGCTAGGAACTATAGAAAAGGCCCTTGAGTGAACAGGTGGTGAGCGTTCTGGTTGCCCATGATGTCATAGATACTCTGATGAAGGACTGATTGGAAATTAAGATTCAACCGGATACTTGGAAGTTTATGATTAGTAACACTATGATTTCATTAAATGACTGAATTAAATACATTTGAATCTAGGAAAAAGGCAATTTCATATTGGGTGTGTAAGTGGTGTGACTGGAGTTAAATTTGCTTGAAAATTCGGCTAGGGGGCCTGGGAACTCTTTTCCCAGGTACCCGGGATAAAACCTAACCAAATTCCTAATTGGATCCCATCACTACAGTGGTTGGTGGGCGGTTGGCTAACCCATGGGACTGGATGGGGTTAGGCTGAACTGATGGATCCGTAAATGGAGACTCAATTTTTGTTTAGTTCGATAGATGAAGTAAATCTCGGACAAAAATTATTCTACGGAAAGGAATCAATGGCTGTGCCTCTCAATGAGGAAAAAGGAATCAATGGCTGTGCCTCTCAATGAGGAAAAAAGCGTTGATCTCTATGATCCAAGTACAGTCTTTTTCCCTGATCTGACTATGGGACTTACGGGTTCGGTCAGATGAGCTCAGTTAGTTAAGGCTTTTGACTACGTTAGGGAAAATTTATCCTGGTGGAATCGCACGTGCTTTCTGGGCAAGAGAAGTTTTTCCGAGTTCGAGTTGGAAGAATCGAGGAATTAGTCACCTGTCCGGATATCCGTGGGCGAGGCCCTAAGTGTGGGACCCTGCCCCGCGCAAGATGTGCTACTTTCGTTGCTAGCACCCCAAATCTGTTGCGTGGTGGGGACAGGGATCTTACAAGTGGTATCAGAGCCAACTTGGCTAATTAGGATCAACTGAGAAGCCAAATATATCAAAAATTTATCAAGAAGCACTAAAAGGTTGTAATTGTGTGATAAAATTCATACAATTTGATATTCAAACTGAAATTCGTAAATTGGTAATTGGGTCTTCAGATGGAAGTACCACAATTATATGGAATCCCTAACTTGCTTGAGGCCTAGAAATGATGGTATTTACCTTATAGTTCCAAGAACCATGACTACCTGTATATACCGAGGGTATAACTGCAGCTCTTTACTGGCAGTATATACGAGTAAATCTAAGACTTGAAATTATAAGCATTAATGCTATCCAGATGATGAATTCGAATGTGGTTGATATGATTTTTAAATTCTGGTTGTGAACTGATGAGTTGATTTGGATTCTGATTGAAAAATGATGATTCTTGAAATTTGGTTGAAATGTAATAAGCTGAGCAAAACCACAATGAGGATGAATGGGACGAGTCCCTGTGATGATGTTCATAACTGGAATGACTTTAATAACTCCAGCAAATCACTATGATTAGTGGATTGTGCTGGCAGATTGCTGCCGTTAACACTTGACCCAGTGGATCAAGTTAAAGGAGGTCAAATTAAAATCTGCATAAATGAAAAATTTCCATGAAGGACTGTTCAGATAGAAATTTCGATCTAATGGACCATTATTGTGATAAGGAATTGAATGTTATGATCTGAGTGAATTGTTATTTAATAATGAGTTTTATATAAGGGATCTTTATCCCAGGATTCTATTTGGGTTCACCAAAATATAAGGAACCCATAATCAGTTGCATCTTAAGAAAAGGAATTCTCCTCTAGTTTTGCGAGATGAGGACGTCTCGCGTTTTTTAAGTGGGGTAGAATGTAAGATTCCTCCCCAGCCTCTCAGGATGTCCTGTATCTTCCCCTGTAGTCAAATCCCTCTTTAGAAATATCAAAGATCTTGTTTCTACCTGTTTTGGCCTAGAGAGAGAAAATATTCTAGAGAGAGACTATTTAGATTTTGAATATTTTTGGATAGAAAAATTTCTCATCCTATTAATATAAGTTCCCCTGAAACAGAAGTTCAAAAAGATTTCCAGAAGGTGCATTAGAAATCAAGTATAATTTGCTCAAGAGGCATTATCCTGAGGGTCAAGATTTTTTCAAAATTTTAAATTAAGGTTCCTATTGGCCAATAAGATCAATCCATGTGTGGGGAGGAGATAAATCCAATTTGTAAAAGAAATCACCCAAAAATGAGTAAATGCTCACATAGGATGAAGAGTTGACTATGTACAAGGGTTATTAGTAAAAAACTATGAGTATTACTAAAAAAAATGAGATATTTTGGGTATAATCATTCCATTTTGACACATATGTAAGGAAGGGGAGTCCCTTCAAGGAGATGCATACTTCACATGCTTGAATGAGTTTGAAACTCAAAAATAATGTGATATTTTTATCTCTCCTCTCTCTCTTGGATCAAACCGAATAAAAACCGAATAAAAAAGGAACCAAACTAGGTCCAAATCTAGTCCAAATTCAACCAAACTGAAATCTAGAAAATTCTAAAAATCAGTTGGTCTTGGTTAGAGCCTCCCTCTTCTATAAATAGAACCTGAGTCTGTAAAAAAATATGAGAATTATACTATGCCAAATTATGCTGAAATAATGCTAATTTTTACTATTCTCTAAAATTCTCTCCAAATTGAAGAAATTGGAGCTTCCCTCTTTCTTCAATCTCCATTGGTGACTCCATCAGCACACCAAACCAATTGATTGGTTGAGGGCCTCTACCGTGAACAAAGAATCAAGCAATTTATAAGGTAAATGGTGAATTTTGATCTTTTCTATAAATTCTCAATGTTTCTCTCTTCTCAACCCCTCTCAAGCTTGAGAAGCTTAATTAGAATGGTTTTTGAATGCTATTGAAGTTAATTGATGAATGGTAGTAAAGAATTACATAAATTTCCATTTATGCTTAATATTAATGGTTTTAATGTAATTTCTGTCTCTTACTCAAAGAATGGTCATTCTCATGACCTATTCTCAATCCAAATATAGCTTTTCATAAAGCTTTTCCTTAATCCAAGATTAATCTATGCTTGAGGCCAAATTAATGGCTTTTTTCTATGCTTTTAGTTTATGTATTTCATGAATATTGATGATTCAATCCATTATGGGTTAATGATCCAATTAGGGATCATTCTAATCATTCCCTTAATGATAAGCTTTATCCTTTAAAATAATTGAGATTTATCAGTCATAGCAGTGGAGCTATGGTAAAATTTCTGTAAAAATTACACATAAAATAATTTCATTCAAAGCATGAAAAGAGGACTTCCTACCATATTCTAGGAATTATCATCCTAGATTAATTGAAAGAATTTCATTGTAATCATGGAGAAATTAATTTTTATGTTATGCATAATTGATGAATTAAGAAAAAGAGGATTTCTAGTAATAAAATTTTATGTTAAAAAGAATAATCCCCATCATATGAGTATTCTTAAAGGGTTATTTTCATTCTAGAGATAGAAAAATGTATACTAGAAATATTTATTTATAAAAGTGTGATTTTCATCATAATTGATTTTTATGCATAAGTAGATGCATAAAAGAAAATTTTTATATTAAAAGTGTGATTTTCATCATAAAGGATTCTATGCATAAATTAGATGCATAAAAGAAATTCTTTTATATTAAAAGAATGATTTTCATCATAAATGATTTGTATGCATAAACATATGCATAAAAGATTTTTTTATATTAAAAGTGAGATTTTCATCATAATTGGATTTTATGCACAAATTAGATGCATAAGAGAAATTCTTTTATTCTAAAAGTGTAATTCCTACTAAATTGGATCTATGTATGGAAAGATGCATAAAGAAATTATTTTACCCCAAAAGTGTTATTCTCATCAATTTTGATTTTATGCATAGAAAGATGCATAAAGAATTTTATTTTTAATTCAAAAGATTCTTATCAATTTTGATTTTATGCATAGAAAGATGCATAAACAATTTTATTTTTAATTGAAAAGAGTTATTCTTATCAATTTTGATTTTATGCATAGATAGATGCATAAAAGATTTATTCTAAAAGTGTTAATTTCATTAAGATGAAAATTTATGCATAGAAAGATGTATAAAAGATTTATTTTTATTTCAAAAGTATTATTCTCATTAAATTAAAAATTATGCATAGTAAAATGCATAAAAGGATTATTATAAAAGTGTTATTCCTACTAAAGTTGTCATTATGCCTAATAAGATGTGTATGGATGTGGATATGGATGTAGATGTGAATGTGGATGTATGAATGTGGAGGTAGATGTGCAAATGGATGTATGGATGTAGATGTAGATGTGGGTGTATGGATGTGGATGTGGATGTGGATGTGGATGTGGATGTATGAATATGGATGTGGAAATGGATGTATGGATATGGATAAGGATGTGAATGTGGATGTATGAATGTGGAGGTAGATGTGCAAATGGATGTATGGATGTAGATGTAGATGTGGGTGTATGGATGTGGATATGGATGTAAGAATGTGGATGCATGTGAATGTGAATGTGAATGTATGAATGTGGATATGGATGTGGATATGGATGTATGGATGTGGATGTATGAATGTGAACACGGATGTGAATGTATGATACAGATGTATGGATGTGGACATGGATGTGGATGTATGGATGTAGATGTAAATATGGATGTATGAATGTGGATGTATGAATGTGGATGTAGATGTGAAAATGGATGTATGGATGTAGATGTGGATGTATGGATGTGGATGTGGATGTGGATGTATGAATATGGACGAGGAAATGGATGTATGGATGTGGATGTGGATGTGGATGTATGAATGTGAATGGGGATGTGGATGTGGATATGGATGTATGAATGTGGATGTGGATGTGGATGTTTGAATGTAGATGTGGATGTATGGATGTGGATATGGATGTGTATATATGAATGTAGATGTGAATGTGGATGTAGATGTGAAAATGGATGTATGGATGTAGATGTGGATGTGGATGTATGGATGTGGATGTATGAATATGGATATGGAAATGGATGTATCGATGTGGATGTATGAGTGTGGATGTAAAAATGGATGTATGGATGTAGATGTGGATGTGGATGTATGGATGTGTGTAAGATTCCTCCCCCAACCCCTTTTTGATGCCTAGTATCTTCTTCTATAATCAATCCCTCTTCAGAAATATAAAAGACTTGTTTCTAACTGTTTTAACCTAGAGAGAGAAAATATTCTAGAGAGAGAATATTCAGATTTTTAATATTTTTGGATAGAAAATTATCTCATCTTATTAAAATAAGTTTCCCTGAAACAGAAATTCAAAAAGAACTTTCCAATGTGCAATTGGAATTAATTGGAAATGTGTATAAAGGACCTTAGTCTAAGGGTCTAGATTTTCAGAAATTTTTAGATTATGGTCCAATTAAGGTTCCTATGGACCAATAGCATCAATCCATGTGTAGGGAGGAGATAAATCCAACTTGTAAAAAGAAAATACCCAAAAATGAGTAAATGCTCACATGAGGTGAAGAGTTGAAAATGTACAAGGATTATTAGTAAAAAACTATGAGCAATATTAAAAATATGACATATGTAAGGAAGGGGAATTCTTTAAAGGAGGTGCATATTTCACATAAGATGAAGAGTTGAAAATGTACAAGGTTTATTAGTAAAAAACTATGAGCAATATTAAAAATATGACATATGTAAGGAAGGGGAATTCTTTAAAGGAGGTGCATATTTCACATAAGATGAAGAGTTGAAAATGTACAAGGTTTATTAGTAAAAAAAAAACTATGAGCAATATTAAAATGATTCCATTATGACACATATGTAAGGAAGGGGAGTTCTTTAAAGGAGGTGCATATTTCACATGCTTGAATGAGTTTTAAACTCATAAAAATTGAGATATTTCATCTCTCCTCTCTCCTCATTCAAGTCTAGTTCCAAAAAGTTAGCTTAACTGACCTAAAAATGGTCAAATATTGACCAAACTGATTTAGAAAATTCTAGAATCAGTTTGTTTGGTTAGGAGCTCAATTTTTCCTATAAATAGAAGCCTCCCCCTTGTTGAAAAATAGTTAGTGTTCATGCATCGTTACTCTACTCCACCTAAGCCAAGAACTGTGAATTCATTTAATAATTCACTAGTTTTTGGAGCTTCCCTCTTTCTTCAATCCCCATTAGTGGCTCCATCAACATACTTAACCAATTGATTGGTTGGGGGCCTCTACCGTGAACAAAGAATCAAGCAAGTTGTAAGGTAATTAGTGAATATTGATCTTTCTATAATTTCTCAATGTTTCTCTCTTCTCAACCCCTCTCAAGCTTGAGAAGTTTAATTGGTATGGTTTTTTTTTAAATACTATTGAAGTTTGAATAGTAGTGAAGAGTTACATAAGTTAATAAATGCTATTGAAGTTAATTTCCATTTATGTTTAAATTCTAATGATTTTTATGTAAATTCTCTCTCTCACTCAAGAAATGGTCATACTCATGACCCGTTCTCAATCCAAATCAAGCTTTTCATAAAGCTTTTCCTTAACCCAAGCTTAAGCTATGCTTGAGGCCAATTTAATGGCTTTTTTCTATGCTTTTAGTTTATGCATATTGATGATTCTATCCACTATAGATTAATGATCCAATTAGAGATCATTTTAATTATTTTCTTAATGATAAGCTTTATCCCTTAGAAAAAATTGAGATTTATCAGTCATAGCAGCGGAGCTATGGCAAAATTTTTATAAAAATTATGCATAAAATAATTTCATTCAAAGCATAAAAAGAGGACTTCCTACCATATTCTAGGAATTATCATCCTAGATTAATTGAAAGAATTTCATTATAATCATGGAGAAATTGAATTTTAATATCATGCATAAAGGATAATTTTTTTATATCAAAAGTGTTACTTTTATCATTTTTTAATTTTCATGCATAGAAGTACGCATAAAGAAGAAAAAAATTTATATCAAAAGTGTTACTTTTATCATTTTTTAATTTTTCATGCATAGAAGTATGCATAAAGGAAAATTTTTATATCAAAAGTGATACTTTTATCATTTTTAATTTTCATGCATAGAAGTATGCATAAAGGATAATTTTTTTATATTAAAAGTGTTATTTTTATCATTTTTAATTTTCATGCATAGAAGGATGCATAAAGGAAAAAGTTTTTATATCAAAAGTGTTACTTTTATCATTTTAAATTTTCATGCATAGAAGTATGCATAAAGGATAATTTTTTTATATCAAAAGTGTTACTTTTATCATATTGGATTTCATGCATAGAGGTATGCATAAAAGTTGAATATTTTATTATAAAAGTGTTACTTTTAGCATAATTGAATTTCATGCATAGAGGTATGCATAAAAGATATGGGAAGTGATAAGATATGATAAGATGCATGTGGATGTGGATGTGAATGTATGAATGTGGATGTATGGATGTGAATGAGGATGTAGATGTGGATGCATGGATGTAAATGTGGATGTGGATGTATGGATGTATGCATGTAGATGTGGATGCATGAATGTGGATGTATGGATGTGAATGAGGATATAGATGTGGATGTATGGATGTGAATGTGCATGTAGATATGGATGTATATATGTGAATGGGAATGTGGATGTGGATGTATGTATGCATGTGGATGTGGATATGGATGTGTATGTATGAATGTGGATATGGGATGTGGATGTATAAATGAGGATGTGAAAATGGAGATAAGCATGTAGATGTGGATGTATGGATGTGAATGTGGATGTGGATGTGGATGTATGAATGTGGATGTATGGATGTGAATGAGGATGTGGATGTGGATGCATGGATGTAAATGTGGATGTGTATGTATGGATGTAGGCATGTAGATGTGGATGCATGAATGTGGATGTATGGATGTGAATGAGGATATAGATGTGGATGTATGGATGTGAATGTGCATGTAGATATGGATGTATAGATGTGAATGAGAATGTGGATGTGGATGTGGATGTATGTATGTATGTATGTGGATGTGGATGTATGAATGAGGACGTGATAATGAATGTATGCATGTGGATGTGGATATGGATGTGTATGTATGAATGCGGATATGGATGTGGATATGGATGTGTATGTATGAATGTGGATATGGGATGTGGATGTATAAATGAGGATGTGAAAATGGAGATAAGCATGTAGATGTGGATGTATGGATGTGAATGTGGATGTGGATGTGGATATGGATGTGAATATATGATATGTGATGTGAAGGAATCTGAAGTGAAGAGATGGAAAATGATATGATTGGATGAGTACACATATGAATGAAATGTGGAATAAGTAATGTGGATTGCATGAGGGATAATGTGGAAAAATGAGAGTTAATATAGAAATTGTATTTGTAAACTGTTTGTAAATGCTGTTTGTAAATGGCTGTTTTATGTCAAGAATGCTGGGAAAGCATTTTGACCGTCTTGTGATTAAGGTCGTGGAGACCTAACTGATAAAGTTGCAACTGCTGACGGAGAGTCAATGGAGGACGTCTCGCGTAGCAAGGTCGGCCGAGGTCTTGACCAGCCTCGGTTCGATTAAAATGGTGAGCTTCCGGTACGGTGGATGAGGGACCAAGGAAGCGGCCTATGAGTGAAGCGCTAGGTCACCTGCGAAGGATCCTAGAGGGTGCTGACCATACGGTGCTCGGGCTCTGGGTCGCCCAGGATACCCACGCGTGCGTCGAGGAAGATATTGGAACAAGGAGTAAGAGTTGTTTTCTGGAACCGGGCATGGATCTGGTTGACTGACCTTGCTGGTCCTCAACGGATGAGTCCATGGCTCTTTTATATGGATCTGTTGGTTGATCTTGCTGATCTTCAACGAGAGTCCATCTTGATAAGTGATTATATTGTTGAGTATTATGGGCTAGGAACTATTGAAACGGCCCCTGTGTGGACAGGTGGTGAGCGTTCTAGTTGCCAATGATGCCATAGATACTCTGATGAAGGAATGATGGGAAATTATGAATCAACTGGATAATTTGGGAGATTGTGATCAGTGGTACTATGGTTTCATTAAAGGATTGTTTTAAAGTTAGCTGATGCTAAGAAAAAGGCAATTTTCATATTGGGTGTGTAAGTGGTGTGGCTAGTTTTATGTTTGCATGAAATTCCGGCTAGGGGGCCTTGGAACTCTTTTCCTTGGTACCCGGGACAAAACCTAACCAAATTCCAAATTGGATCCCATCACTACAGTGGATGGGCGGTTGGCTAACCCATGGGATCGGATGGGGTTAGGCTGGACTGATGGATCCGTAAATCGAGACTCAATTTCTGTTATTACGATAGATAAAGTAAATCCCGGATAGTAATTGTTCTATGGATAGGAATCAACGGCTGTGCCTCCTTGGTGGGGAAAAAAGCGTTGATCCCAATGATCCAAGTGCAAGTTTCTTCCTTGATCTGACCAAGTATCTTTATAGATGCAGTCGGATCTGTTTGATCAGTAAGAGTTTTGACTATGTTAGAGTAAAAATTATCCTGGTGGAATCGCCCGTGCTTTCCGGATAAGGGAAGTTTTTCCGGGTCTGGTTTTGGAAAAACTGACGGATTAGTCTTTTGTCCGGATATCCGTAGACGAGGCCCCGAGTGTGGGACCCTGCCTCGCGCAAGAAGTGCTACTTCCGCTGCTAGTACCCCGAATCCGTTGCGCGGTGGGAACAGGGATCTCACAGTTCATGCATGTGGATGTGGATATGGATGTGTATGTATGAATGTGGATATGGGATGTGGATGTATAAATGAGGATGTGAAAATGGAGATAAGCATGTAGATGTGGATGTATGGATGTGAATGTGGATGTGGATGTGGATGTATGAATGTGGATGTATGGATGTGAATGAGGATGTGGATGTGGATGCATGGATGTAAATGTGGATGTGTATGTATGGATGTAGGCATGTAGATGTGGATGCATGAATGTGGATGTATGGATGTGAATGAGGATATAGATGTGGATGTATGGATGTGAATGTGCATGTAGATATGGATGTATAGATGTGAATGAGAATGTGGATGTGGATGTGGATGTATGTATGTATGTATGTGGATGTGGATGTATGAATGAGGACGTGATAATGAATGTATGCATGTGGATGTGGATATGGATGTGTATGTATGAATGCGGATATGGATGTGGATATGGATGTGTATGTATGAATGTGGATATGGGATGTGGATGTATAAATGAGGATGTGAAAATGGAGATAAGCATGTAGATGTGGATGTATGGATGTGAATGTGGATGTGGATGTGGATATGGATGTGAATATATGATATGTGATGTGAAGGAATCTGAAGTGAAGAGATGGAAAATGATATGATTGGATGAGTACACATATGAATGAAATGTGGAATAAGTAATGTGGATTGCATGAGGGATAATGTGGAAAAATGAGAGTTAATATAGAAATTGTATTTGTAAACTGTTTGTAAATGCTGTTTGTAAATGGCTGTTTTATGTCAAGAATGCTGGGAAAGCATTTTGACCGTCTTGTGATTAAGGTCGTGGAGACCTAACTGATAAAGTTGCAACTGCTGACGGAGAGTCAATGGAGGACGTCTCGCGTAGCAAGGTCGGCCGAGGTCTTGACCAGCCTCGGTTCGATTAAAATGGTGAGCTTCCGGTACGGTGGATGAGGGACCAAGGAAGCGGCCTATGAGTGAAGCGCTAGGTCACCTGCGAAGGATCCTAGAGGGTGCTGACCATACGGTGCTCGGGCTCTGGGTCGCCCAGGATACCCACGCGTGCGTCGAGGAAGATATTGGAACAAGGAGTAAGAGTTGTTTTCTGGAACCGGGCATGGATCTGGTTGACTGACCTTGCTGGTCCTCAACGGATGAGTCCATGGCTCTTTTATATGGATCTGTTGGTTGATCTTGCTGATCTTCAACGAGAGTCCATCTTGATAAGTGATTATATTGTTGAGTATTATGGGCTAGGAACTATTGAAACGGCCCCTGTGTGGACAGGTGGTGAGCGTTCTAGTTGCCAATGATGCCATAGATACTCTGATGAAGGAATGATGGGAAATTATGAATCAACTGGATAATTTGGGAGATTGTGATCAGTGGTACTATGGTTTCATTAAAGGATTGTTTTAAAGTTAGCTGATGCTAAGAAAAAGGCAATTTTCATATTGGGTGTGTAAGTGGTGTGGCTAGTTTTATGTTTGCATGAAATTCCGGCTAGGGGGCCTTGGAACTCTTTTCCTTGGTACCCGGGACAAAACCTAACCAAATTCCAAATTGGATCCCATCACTACAGTGGATGGGCGGTTGGCTAACCCATGGGATCGGATGGGGTTAGGCTGGACTGATGGATCCGTAAATCGAGACTCAATTTCTGTTATTACGATAGATAAAGTAAATCCCGGATAGTAATTGTTCTATGGATAGGAATCAACGGCTGTGCCTCCTTGGTGGGGAAAAAAGCGTTGATCCCAATGATCCAAGTGCAAGTTTCTTCCTTGATCTGACCAAGTATCTTTATAGATGCAGTCGGATCTGTTTGATCAGTAAGAGTTTTGACTATGTTAGAGTAAAAATTATCCTGGTGGAATCGCCCGTGCTTTCCGGATAAGGGAAGTTTTTCCGGGTCTGGTTTTGGAAAAACTGACGGATTAGTCTTTTGTCCGGATATCCGTAGACGAGGCCCCGAGTGTGGGACCCTGCCTCGCGCAAGAAGTGCTACTTCCGCTGCTAGTACCCCGAATCCGTTGCGCGGTGGGAACAGGGATCTCACAGTTGGTATCAGAGCATTTGGTTAATAAAGATCAACTGAGAAGACAATTATGTCAAAAATTTATCAAGAAGCACAAAAAGGTTGTAATTGTGTGATATAATTCATACAATTTGATATTCAAACTGAAATTCGTAATTTGGTAATTGGGTCTTCAGATGGAAGTACCGCAATTATATAGAATCCCTGACTTGCTTGAGGCCTAGACATGATGGTATTTACCTTATAATTCCAAGAGCCACGACTACCCCGTATATACCGAGAGTATACTGCAGCTCTTTACTGATAGTATATACGAGTAAATCTAAGACTTGAAATTATAAGCGTTAATGCTATCCAGATGATGAATTCGAATGTGGTTTTTAATTCTGTTTGAGAATTGATGAATTGAATTGGATTCTGATTGAAAATTCTGATTGAAAAATGATGATTTCTGAAATTAGTTGAAATATAAAAATCTGAACAAAACCACAATGAGGATGAATGGGACGAGTCCCAGTGATGATATTCATAACTGGAATGATGATAATGAATTCAGCAAATCACTATGAGATTAGTGGGTTGTGCTGTCAAATTGTTACTGTTAACACTTGATCAGTAGATCAAGTTAAGGGATGACAAATTGAGAACTTGCTTGACTGAAATTCCCGTGGAGGAATGTTCAGAAGGAAATTTTTCGGTCTAATGGACCATTATCATGTTAAAGATATGAATGATATGATCTGAATATTAATGATGAGTTCTATATAAGGGATATTTATCCCAGTGTTCTGCTGGGTTGACCAGAATATAAGGAACCCCAAAATAAAATTGGATGTTAAGAAAAAGAGTTGTTCTCTACCTTGCGAGATGAGGACATCTCGCACTTTTTAAGTGGGGTAGAATGTAAGATTCCTCCCCAGCCTTCGAGGTATACAGGAGTAAGAATCTCCCTTTCTGATCTTATAATTATTCCCTCTCTAAAATAAAAGAAAGTTCTGTTTAACAAAGGAAGACCCTTTTCCTAGAATACTTCTCAAGAGTCCCACCTGTTTTAAGGATTCAGAACAATGAGTTCAGAAGTGAGAATCGATGTTTTGGATATCAAGGTTTTGGTCTTCATTCGAGTACGGCCCAAAAGAAGTTCTTTATCTCTTGGGGAGTATATGAAGTTATCCCCCAGATATTGTGAGCCTTATATCTGAATTCAATGAAAGTAGGTGACTTAGCCTACAAGCTTCTTTTATCTCTTCATCTCAAAATTCTTAATGCCTTCTATAGAAAAATGTGTCAAACCCAAATCATGGAAAGACGGTAAAACTTCAGTGTGGCAAGTTACCGTTGGCTTCTAAGTTACGCTAGCTCCTTCCTTTATATAAGTCGTAACTTTTACTTGTCGCTCACAGTAATCTTACTTCCATCGATCTCCTTTCTTTCTTAATCTCCTTCATGGCTTGGCAACAAGAACTAGTTTTATCCCTAATGATTTCTCACCTTCAAGACGTAAGGGAGTCTGTGAAGAAAGATTTTATAGAGCAGTATGAGCGCTCACTTTTCCCTCACTTGGGAACTTCTGTAGCGCAGACCAAATGGCGGACCTATCAAGACATAACTAGGGTAACACCCTGGGGTCAGCAGCACTTTCGTAACAATGTCCACTTGGCCATGGTTATTGAAGCTTTGGGTTTGGGTCCCCGATACTACTGCGTCATGAGATCAAGGCATCTTGGGTTTTCTGAGCGGGTCTTCTTACTGGCGTGTTTTCTTCCTCATGAGAAGATATGCCTTTACCCCGTTTTTGGCTTGACTCTTAGAGGTCCTTTTGTTAGAACACCTCATACCACTGAGATAGGCGCAGCAATAACCCACAGAATCATTCCCATAGATGAGTTACCTTATACTTGTGCAGCTTGTGAGTGCTGCTTTTGTGACCATATGATGGACGGGCTTATGGAAGTGTAAAGAGTTCTTCTATCTTTACTGTATAAGTTCCGAGAATGAATAAAGTTTAAATCTTGTTCTTATTTTGAATCTTGCTCTCTTTAAGACGTTTCTTGGTGGTTAATCTTGATTAAAATTTTTCTCTAAGTCTCATATTCGTGAATCTTGCGAAATTATCACAAGTTGCGAGATGAGGACATCTCGCGTTTTTTAAGTGGGGTAGAATGTAAGATTCCTCCCCCAACCCCTTTTTGATGCCTAGTATCTTCTTCTATAATCAATCCCTCTTCAGAAATATAAAAGACTTGTTTCTAACTGTTTTAACCTAGAGAGAGAAAATATTCTAGAGAGAGAATATTCAGATTTTTAATATTTTTGGATAGAAAATTATCTCATCTTATTAAAATAAGTTTCCCTGAAACAGAAATTCAAAAAGAACTTTCCAATGTGCAATTGGAATTAATTGGAAATGTGTATAAAGGACCTTAGTCTAAGGGTCTAGATTTTCAGAAATTTTTAGATTATGGTCCAATTAAGGTTCCTATGGACCAATAGCATCAATCCATGTGTAGGGAGGAGATAAATCCAACTTGTAAAAAGAAAATACCCAAAAATGAGTAAATGCTCACATGAGGTGAAGAGTTGAAAATGTACAAGGATTATTAGTAAAAAACTATGAGCAATATTAAAAATATGACATATGTAAGGAAGGGGAATTCTTTAAAGGAGGTGCATATTTCACATAAGATGAAGAGTTGAAAATGTACAAGGTTTATTAGTAAAAAACTATGAGCAATATTAAAAATATGACATATGTAAGGAAGGGGAATTCTTTAAAGGAGGTGCATATTTCACATAAGATGAAGAGTTGAAAATGTACAAGGTTTATTAGTAAAAAAAAAACTATGAGCAATATTAAAATGATTCCATTATGACACATATGTAAGGAAGGGGAGTTCTTTAAAGGAGGTGCATATTTCACATGCTTGAATGAGTTTTAAACTCATAAAAATTGAGATATTTCATCTCTCCTCTCTCCTCATTCAAGTCTAGTTCCAAAAAGTTAGCTTAACTGACCTAAAAATGGTCAAATATTGACCAAACTGATTTAGAAAATTCTAGAATCAGTTTGTTTGGTTAGGAGCTCAATTTTTCCTATAAATAGAAGCCTCCCCCTTGTTGAAAAATAGTTAGTGTTCATGCATCGTTACTCTACTCCACCTAAGCCAAGAACTGTGAATTCATTTAATAATTCACTAGTTTTTGGAGCTTCCCTCTTTCTTCAATCCCCATTAGTGGCTCCATCAACATACTTAACCAATTGATTGGTTGGGGGCCTCTACCGTGAACAAAGAATCAAGCAAGTTGTAAGGTAATTAGTGAATATTGATCTTTCTATAATTTCTCAATGTTTCTCTCTTCTCAACCCCTCTCAAGCTTGAGAAGTTTAATTGGTATGGTTTTTTTTTAAATACTATTGAAGTTTGAATAGTAGTGAAGAGTTACATAAGTTAATAAATGCTATTGAAGTTAATTTCCATTTATGTTTAAATTCTAATGATTTTTATGTAAATTCTCTCTCTCACTCAAGAAATGGTCATACTCATGACCCGTTCTCAATCCAAATCAAGCTTTTCATAAAGCTTTTCCTTAACCCAAGCTTAAGCTATGCTTGAGGCCAATTTAATGGCTTTTTTCTATGCTTTTAGTTTATGCATATTGATGATTCTATCCACTATAGATTAATGATCCAATTAGAGATCATTTTAATTATTTTCTTAATGATAAGCTTTATCCCTTAGAAAAAATTGAGATTTATCAGTCATAGCAGCGGAGCTATGGCAAAATTTTTATAAAAATTATGCATAAAATAATTTCATTCAAAGCATAAAAAGAGGACTTCCTACCATATTCTAGGAATTATCATCCTAGATTAATTGAAAGAATTTCATTATAATCATGGAGAAATTGAATTTTAATATCATGCATAAAGGATAATTTTTTTATATCAAAAGTGTTACTTTTATCATTTTTTAATTTTCATGCATAGAAGTACGCATAAAGAAGAAAAAAATTTATATCAAAAGTGTTACTTTTATCATTTTTTAATTTTTCATGCATAGAAGTATGCATAAAGGAAAATTTTTATATCAAAAGTGATACTTTTATCATTTTTAATTTTCATGCATAGAAGTATGCATAAAGGATAATTTTTTTATATTAAAAGTGTTATTTTTATCATTTTTAATTTTCATGCATAGAAGGATGCATAAAGGAAAAAGTTTTTATATCAAAAGTGTTACTTTTATCATTTTTAATTTTCATGCATAGAAGTATGCATAAAGGATAATTTTTTTATATCAAAAGTGTTACTTTTATCATATTGGATTTCATGCATAGAGGTATGCATAAAAGTTGAATATTTTATTATAAAAGTGTTACTTTTAGCATAATTGAATTTCATGCATAGAGGTATGCATAAAAGATATGGGAAGTGATAAGATATGATAAGATGCATGTGGATGTGGATGTGAATGTATGAATGTGGATGTATGGATGTGAATGAGGATGTAGATGTGGATGCATGGATGTAAATGTGGATGTGGATGTATGGATGTATGCATGTAGATGTGGATGCATGAATGTGGATGTATGGATGTGAATGAGGATATAGATGTGGATGTATGGATGTGAATGTGCATGTAGATATGGATGTATATATGTGAATGGGAATGTGGATGTGGATGTATGTATGCATGTGGATGTGGATATGGATGTGTATGTATGAATGTGGATATGGGATGTGGATGTATAAATGAGGATGTGAAAATGGAGATAAGCATGTAGATGTGGATGTATGGATGTGAATGTGGATGTGGATGTGGATGTATGAATGTGGATGTATGGATGTGAATGAGGATGTGGATGTGGATGCATGGATGTAAATGTGGATGTGTATGTATGGATGTAGGCATGTAGATGTGGATGCATGAATGTGGATGTATGGATGTGAATGAGGATATAGATGTGGATGTATGGATGTGAATGTGCATGTAGATATGGATGTATAGATGTGAATGAGAATGTGGATGTGGATGTGGATGTATGTATGTATGTATGTGGATGTGGATGTATGAATGAGGACGTGATAATGAATGTATGCATGTGGATGTGGATATGGATGTGTATGTATGAATGCGGATATGGATGTGGATATGGATGTGTATGTATGAATGTGGATATGGGATGTGGATGTATAAATGAGGATGTGAAAATGGAGATAAGCATGTAGATGTGGATGTATGGATGTGAATGTGGATGTGGATGTGGATATGGATGTGAATATATGATATGTGATGTGAAGGAATCTGAAGTGAAGAGATGGAAAATGATATGATTGGATGAGTACACATATGAATGAAATGTGGAATAAGTAATGTGGATTGCATGAGGGATAATGTGGAAAAATGAGAGTTAATATAGAAATTGTATTTGTAAACTGTTTGTAAATGCTGTTTGTAAATGGCTGTTTTATGTCAAGAATGCTGGGAAAGCATTTTGACCGTCTTGTGATTAAGGTCGTGGAGACCTAACTGATAAAGTTGCAACTGCTGACGGAGAGTCAATGGAGGACGTCTCGCGTAGCAAGGTCGGCCGAGGTCTTGACCAGCCTCGGTTCGATTAAAATGGTGAGCTTCCGGTACGGTGGATGAGGGACCAAGGAAGCGGCCTATGAGTGAAGCGCTAGGTCACCTGCGAAGGATCCTAGAGGGTGCTGACCATACGGTGCTCGGGCTCTGGGTCGCCCAGGATACCCACGCGTGCGTCGAGGAAGATATTGGAACAAGGAGTAAGAGTTGTTTTCTGGAACCGGGCATGGATCTGGTTGACTGACCTTGCTGGTCCTCAACGGATGAGTCCATGGCTCTTTTATATGGATCTGTTGGTTGATCTTGCTGATCTTCAACGAGAGTCCATCTTGATAAGTGATTATATTGTTGAGTATTATGGGCTAGGAACTATTGAAACGGCCCCTGTGTGGACAGGTGGTGAGCGTTCTAGTTGCCAATGATGCCATAGATACTCTGATGAAGGAATGATGGGAAATTATGAATCAACTGGATAATTTGGGAGATTGTGATCAGTGGTACTATGGTTTCATTAAAGGATTGTTTTAAAGTTAGCTGATGCTAAGAAAAAGGCAATTTTCATATTGGGTGTGTAAGTGGTGTGGCTAGTTTTATGTTTGCATGAAATTCCGGCTAGGGGGCCTTGGAACTCTTTTCCTTGGTACCCGGGACAAAACCTAACCAAATTCCAAATTGGATCCCATCACTACAGTGGATGGGCGGTTGGCTAACCCATGGGATCGGATGGGGTTAGGCTGGACTGATGGATCCGTAAATCGAGACTCAATTTCTGTTATTACGATAGATAAAGTAAATCCCGGATAGTAATTGTTCTATGGATAGGAATCAACGGCTGTGCCTCCTTGGTGGGGAAAAAAGCGTTGATCCCAATGATCCAAGTGCAAGTTTCTTCCTTGATCTGACCAAGTATCTTTATAGATGCAGTCGGATCTGTTTGATCAGTAAGAGTTTTGACTATGTTAGAGTAAAAATTATCCTGGTGGAATCGCCCGTGCTTTCCGGATAAGGGAAGTTTTTCCGGGTCTGGTTTTGGAAAAACTGACGGATTAGTCTTTTGTCCGGATATCCGTAGACGAGGCCCCGAGTGTGGGACCCTGCCTCGCGCAAGAAGTGCTACTTCCGCTGCTAGTACCCCGAATCCGTTGCGCGGTGGGAACAGGGATCTCACAATGTGGATGTGGATGTATGAATGTGAACGCGGATGTGAATGTATGATATAGACGTATGGATGTAGATGTGAATGTGGATGTATGAATGTGGATGTAGATGTGAAAATGGATGTATGGATGTAGATGTGGATGTGGATGTATGGATGTGGATGTGGATATGGATGTGTATGTATGAAAGTGGATGTATGAATGTAGATGTGGATGTATGAATGTAGATATAGAATGTGGATAAGGATATGGATGTGGATATGGATGTAAGAATGTGAATGTATGTGAATGTGAATGTGGATGTGTGAATGTGGATATGGATGTATGGATGTAGATGTATGAATGTGAACGCGGATGTGAATGTATGACATAGATGTATGGATGTGGATATGGATGTGGATGTATGGATGTAGATGTGAATGTGGATGTATGAATGTGGATGTAGATGTGAAAATGGATGTATGGATGTAGATGTGGATGTGGATGTGGATGTATGAATATGGATGAGGAAATGGATGTATGGATGTGGATGTGGATGTGGATGTATGAATATAAATGGGGATGTGGATGTGGATATGGATGTATGAATGTGGATGTGGATGTGGATGTATGAATGTAGATGTGGATGTATGGATGTGGATGTGGATATGGATGTGTATGTATGAATGTAGATGTGAATGTGGATGTAAGAATGTGGATGTAGATATGAAAATGGATGTATGCATGTAGATGTGGATGTGGATGTATGGATGTGGATGTGGATGTATGAATATGGATGTGGAAATGGATGTATCGATGTGTGTTGAGATATCGAGCTCTAGTGAGGCGGTGGACACTGATGACCCGCCTGGGGGATAGGCCCCGCACTTACACCACTGGCATGGTTGGTGAGATCTTGGGTGATATGCGGCCAGTGGGATGACAGGCTGTGTGACAGCCACTCTAGAGACTGGCATAGTTATAGCGCCAGCTCATTTAGTCGGGTTCACACTATAGAGAACCCGTGTATGTATTTGGTTGAGTACCTTTCATATTGTGTGTACTCTTATTCTTGTATATGGTGTGTTGAGTGTTGAGTAGAGAAGAAGAAGACTTTCAGCCTCTCACCTTGTGTGTTCTCTATTAGGGTTTTGTGAGTGTGTGTGTGTGCTTGCAAGAGCTCAAGCTCTCTTCCCCCCTGCATCTTTTCATGGTATCAGAGCCTGGTTCGTGCTAAGGGCTGAGCTGCAAGCAAGAGAACCACAGGAAGCGGTACGAGGGTAAGAGCTTCAACTACTCTTCCCTATTGTGTTGGTGACTACACCCTTGTCGGGAGCTCTACGGGAGGCACCGGCAAACGATCTCCGATTGAGGAGCTTTCTTCGCGGGAGTGAAGCTATAGGGCAACTATACAGTCCTTCGGACTACAATTTTCGGGCCGAAAACGCGTTTCGGGCGCGTCTGGACCTCCGTTTTTCAGAAAGCAGGCGATTTCGAGCACTGCGGGTAAGTCATCGATTCTCTGCAGAACTCTGTTTTAAGAACTGCAGGAAGACAGATTGACTGTGCAGACACTGTGGGTGCTGCAAAGAGGTCTACAGTTGCCATTGGGTGTATGTATGTGCATTGAAGTCACTGGTTGTGACATTTGAGAGTACTGCAGTACCGCTGTGCAGAAAATACAGCATTTGTGCAGAAAAACCAGAGTGCAGTTTCTGGTAAAGTTGTGTGTTTGGCAAGATGTCAAATGATGGGATAACTCAGATTGTGGCTGAGAAGCTGGATAAGAATAACTTCCATGCTTGGAGGTTCAGGTTGACTAATTTCCTGATGGGAAAAGGCTATTGGGACTACATAGAAGGTGAGCATGAAGAGGCGCCGGAGATACCGGATATAAATCCGACTGCTGCAGATGTGAAAGAGTTTAAAGACTGGAACCAAGGAGCCAGGAAGGTTATGTATTGGCTTTCCATTAGTATACAGGACACCATGATTGGGCACATTCAGAATGCCAAGTCCCCCAAGGAGGCGTGGGACACCTTGGTAAAGCTTTATGAAACAAACACCAAGGCACGTAAGATACAGTTGAAGAATGAACTTCATACTGTGGAGAAAAAGAGCATGTCTGTGAATGACTATGCGCTGAAGATAAAGGGTATTGTGGAATCCCTTGCATCTATTGGTGTGTCAGTAGATGATGATGACAAGGTGGAAGTCTGTCTACGTGGTCTCGGGCCACAATACAAGGCGTTTAAGACGTCTATTCAGACTCGGGAAAACATTCCCAATTTTACAGATTTGGTGTCTATGCTGATTATCGAAGAGAAGAACTTGGGTGAAGACCAACAGTCTTCACAAAGTAAAAACAGTTCGGAGCAACAAGCTTTCTACACGAGTTCAGGAAGAGGACGAGGTAGAGGAGGCCGTGGACGCGGTCAAGGAGGTGGCCGAACAGGTAATCAGAATTATGGCCAGCAGCAACAGCAACAACAACAGTCCCAGAATCAACAACAACAACAACACGCAGGTGGAAGAGGCAAATTCAGAGGCAGGGGGAGTCAAAGAGGCCGTGGAAATTGGCAAAGGCAATATAATGATACACGTGAATGCTATTATTGTGGTAAGCCTGGACATGTGCAGTCAGAATGTTATAAGAAGCAGGCTGACATGCAAAATGGAAAAGTGCAGCAAAACAACTATGCATCCTCAAGCAGAAATAATGAGGATAATGAAAGGTTGTTTGTTATGCAGCATGTTGTGAATGCCATGTCTGAAAATGTTGATGCAGCACAAAAAGATAATGTATGGTATGTGGATTCAGGCGCTTCGAACCACATGACGAGTCATGGGGAGTGGTTCAAGGAGATGAAAAACCCAGAAAGACCAGGTTTTGTGGAAACAGGGGATGACATTGCTCATCCAATTGCCCACGTTGGAGATGTGCCATTGTCTATGCAGGATGGCAAAGTGAAGTACCTTGCAGATGTACTTCATGTACCGAACATAACAAAGAATCTGGTTTCAGTTGGCCAGATGATTGAGCAGGGTTTGCAGGTTCGGTTTAACCCTGATGGGTGTTATGTTGAAGATTTCAAAGACAAGTGCAGGTTGGTTGCAAAAGGCAACAGAGTGGGCAGAATGTTTACGTTGAATGTAGACATGCCTGAAATGAGTGCTGCGATGTTTGCAAATGGTTCAGGAGTTGTTGCAGACACAGACATATGGCGTAAAAGAATTGGACATGTAAATGTGCAGAGATTGAAGTCTATGCAGACAAAAGGAATTGTGACAGGGCTGCCAAAATTCAAAGTGGAAGGTATGCAGAAAATCTGTGAAGCATGCCAATTTGGGAAGCAAACAAAGCATGTGTTTCCACGTAACAGATATGTGAGCAGAAATGCACTAGATGTTGTGCATTCAGATGTATGGGGTCCTACGAAGACCGTGTCTATGGGAGGCTGCAGGTACTATGTCACTTTCATTGATGACCACACAAGAAAAGTGTGGGTATATTTCATGAAGGAGAAGAGTGAGGTGTTCACTCACTTTCAGAATTTCAGAGTTTTGGTTGAAAAGCAAACAGGGAAATATGTAAAGTGCCTAAGGTCAGATGGAGGGGGAGAGTACTTCTCCAATGAGTTCTCTGAATTCTTGAAGAAGAATGGTATTCGGAGACAGTTCACATGTAGATATACTCCGCAGCAAAATGGAGTTGCTGAGCGGAAAAACAGGCACATTGCTGAGATTGCGCGAGCATTGATGGAAGAGAAGAATATGCCGCATTGCTATTGGGCTGAGGCTGTTTCTACAGCAGTATACATCATGAACAGGACTCCAACTGCAGCCATACATGATGTAACTCCAGAGGAGAGGTTTACTGGCAGAAAACCAGATTTGTCTCATCTGAAAGTCTTTGGATGCATTGCATATGTGCATGTGCTAGATGAGCTGAGAACTAAGCTGGATCCGAAAGCTGAAAAATGTGTGTTTATTGGATATTCCCTTGAGCAAAAGGGATACAGGTGTTATAACCCTGCTACACGTGAGTTGAGGGTAAGCAGGGATGTTGTCTTTGATGAGATGAGCAGCTGGTATGCTGCTGAAAAAGAAACTGTTGGGGCTGATTTGAGTGGAAGTGTGGTTGCACAGAATGCAGGTCAGCAATCACAGTCTTTGAGTGGACCAGGAGAGTCCTCATCTAGTGGGTCTGTTGATAGACCATGGAGTGGCAGGCTGCGTCATAATACCAGTCCTGCAAATGTGATTACTACATCACGTAAAGGAAAAGAGAAAGTGGTTGAGCCCCTTGGTATGCCTGACATTTCTGCAGGGCATTCTCATGTTGATGGAGAGTCTAGTGGCTCAGATATGAGCCTTGATGAGGAGCTTGGGATCCCAGCTATGAGAACACCTGGTGTAAAGAAGGCTATGGAAGCCATGAATGAGAAGCTGCGAAGATCTGGGAGAGTGAGAAATCCTGTGCAGAGATTTACCTATGATGGTTATGTGGCACATCACTATGCATATATGGCAAAGGTTGTGCAGGTTGTTGAGCCCACATGCATTGATGAGGCTGTTGGAAATGTGTGTTGGGAGAAAGCTATGGATGAGGAGATGGATGCACTATATGGAAATGAAACTTGGGATTTAGTGCAATTGCCTGAAGGCAAGAAAGCCATTGGATGCAAGTGGGTGTACAAAGTCAAACATAACAGTGATGGAAGCATAAACAGGTACAAGGCTAGATTGGTAGCCAAAGGATATGCGCAGACATATGGGATTGATTACGAGGAAACTTTCAGCCCAGTTGCCAAGATGGCAACGGTGAGAGTTGTGATAGCAGTGGCTGCGTCAAAGCAATGGTCTTTACATCAGATGGATGTAAAGAATGCATTCTTGCATGGGGATTTGCAAGAAGAGGTGTATATGTTGCAGCCACCTGGTTATGAGGATGAGGGTCACCCCGAGCATGTTTGCAGGTTGAAGAAAGCCTTGTATGGCTTAAAGCAAGCACCAAGAGCATGGTCTGACAAGATTTCTGAATATCTTGTCACTATTGGCTTTCATGTAGCCAATGCAGATTTCTCATTGTATGTGAGACATGGTGATAGAGGAGTTGTGCTTGTTGTCATCTATGTAGATGACTTGATCATTACGGGGGACCATGATGCAGAGATCTTTGATGTAAAGATCTTGCTTAGACAGAAGTTTGAGATGAAGGATCTGGGGGAGCTCAGATATTTCTTGGGCATTGAGGTGATTAGGTCACCACATGGTATTGGATTACTACAGAGACAGTATGGCTTGGACATGTTGTCCAAGTATGGTATGACAGGCTGTAAGCCTATTTCTGTGCCATTGGATCAGAATGGCAAGTTGAGTGCAGATTCAGGAGAGATCTTGGAGGATCCTACTATGTACAGGAGCATAGTAGGAAGTTTGATCTACATGACGATCACCAGACCAGATTTGAGCTATGCTGTTGGGTTGGTGAGTCAGTTTATGCAGGTTCCACGGAAACCGCATTTGGATGCTGTGAGACGCATACTGAGGTATGTGAAGTCTACTTTACATTGTGGACTATTCTATGAGACTGGGACAGAGATATGTGTACATGGGTACACAGATGCTGATTGGGCTGGTAGTATCTCAGACAGAAGATCTACCAGTGGATTCATGTTTTCTTTGGGGAGTGCTGCAGTGACTTGGAGCAGCAAGAAGCAGCCTACGGTTGCTCTATCGAGTACAGAGGCCGAGTACAGAGGAGCTGCTATATGGCAGCATGTGAGGTAGCTTGGTTGAGGAAGCTACTTGGAGATTTGGGTCTATCAGTGGATAGACAAGTTGTCATTTTCTGTGACAACATTAGCAGTATACAGTTGGCCAGGAACCCAGTCTTTCATGCTCGTACGAAGCACATAGAGGTCCACTACCACTTCGTCAGAGAGAAGGTCTTGGCAGGAGACCTTGACCTTGTTTATGTCAGCACAGAGGATCAGGTAGCTGACATCTTCACCAAAGCATTGGGTACAGAGAAGCTCCGCAGATTCAGGGCTTCGCTTGGTGTACATGAGATGGAGTTGAGCTCGAGGGGGAGTGTTGAGATATCGAGCTCTAGTGAGGCGGTGGACACTGATGACCCGCCTGGGGGATAGGCCCCGCACTTACACCACTGGCATGGTTGGTGAGATCTTGGGTGATATGCGGCCAGTGGGATGACAGGCTGTGTGACAGCCACTCTAGAGACTGGCATAGTTATAGCGCCAGCTCATTTAGTCGGGTTCACACTATAGAGAACCCGTGTATGTATTTGGTTGAGTACCTTTCATATTGTGTGTACTCTTATTCTTGTATATGGTGTGTTGAGTGTTGAGTAGAGAAGAAGAAGACTTTCAGCCTCTCACCTTGTGTGTTCTCTATTAGGGTTTTGTGAGTGTGTGTGTGTGCTTGCAAGAGCTCAAGCTCTCTTCCCCCCTGCATCTTTTCAATGTGGATGTATGAATGTGGATGTATGAATGTGGATGTGAAAATGGATGTATGGACTTAGATGTGGATATGGATGTATGGATGTGGATGTGGATGTATGAATATGGATGCGAAAATGGATGTATCGATGTGGATGTGAAAATGGATGTATGGATGTAGATGTGAATGTGGATGTATGAATGTGGATGTGAAAATGGATGTATGGATGTAGATGTGAATGTGGATGTACGAATGTGGATGTGTATGTGGAATAATGAATGCAAAAATGTATGTGAATGGATATGAAGTCGATATGAGCAAATGGATGAGATGAGATGTCATGTGAATTAGAATGTGAATGAATAATATAAGATGTGAATGAATGAGATGTAATGAGAAATGGATGTGATGAGATGTAATGTAAATTAAGAAAGATAGGAATGGATGTTATGTGAAGTGAATGAATCTGATGTGATGGGATAGAAAATGATGTATCTGGTCAAGAATGGATACACATGATTTGGAATTGGGTTAAGTAATATGGATTGATGTGGAACAATCTGGAAAGACGTGAGTTCATTATAGAAACTGTATTTGTAACCTGTCTGTAAATGACTGTTTTATGTCAAGAATGCTGGGGAAGCATTTTGACCGTCTTGTGATTAAGGTCGTGGAGACCTAACTGATAAAGTTGCAACTGCTGACGGAGAGTCAATGGAAGACGTCTCGCGTAGCAAGGTCGCCCGAGGTCTTGACCAGCCTCGGTTCGATTTAAATGATGGTGAGCTTCCGGTACGGTGGATGAGGGACCAAGGAAGCGGCCTATGAGTGAAGCGTTAGGTGACTTGCGAAGGATCCTAGAGGGTGCTGACCATATGGTGCTCGGGCTCTGGGTCGCTGAAGATACCCACACGTGCATCGTGGAAGATATTGGAACAAGGAGTAAGAGTTGTTTTCTGAAACCGAGTATGGATCTAGTTGATTAACCTTACTGGTCCTCAACTGATGAGTCCATAGCTCTCTTATATGGATATGTTGGTTGATCTTGCTGATCTTCAACGAGGGTACTATGAGCTAGGAACTATAGAAAAGGCCCCTGAGTGAACAGGTGGTGAGCGTTCTGGTTGCCAATGATGCCATAGATACTCCGATGAAGGAATGATTGGAAATTAAGATTCAACCGGATACTTGGAAGTTTATGATCAGTAACACTGATTTCATTAAATGAGTGAATTAAATACATTTGAATCTAGGAAAAAGGCAATTTCATATTGGGTGTGTAAGTGGTTTGACTGGAGTTAAATTTGCTTGAAAATCCGGCTAGGGGACCTGGGAACTCTTTTCCCAGGTACCCGAGACAAAACCTAACCAAATTCCTAATGGATCCCATCACTACAGTGGTTGGGCGGTTGGCTAACCCATGGGATTGGATGGGGTTAGGCTGGACTGATGGATCTGCGTAAATCGAGACTCAATTTCTGTGTAGTTTGATAGATGAAGTAAATCCCGGACCAAAATTGTTCTATGAAAAAGGATCAACGGCTGTGCCTCTCAATGAGAAAAAAAGCATTGATCTCTATGATCCAAGTACAGTCTTTTTCCCAAATCTGACTATGGGACTTACGGGTTCGGTGAGATGAGCTCAGTTAGTTAAGGCTTTTGACTATGTTAGGGAAAAGTTATCCTGGTAGAATTGCCCGTGCTTTTTGGGCAAGAGAAGTTTTTCCGAGTTCGGGTTTGAAGAATCGAGGAATTAGTCACCTGTCCGGATATCCATGGGGGTGGGCGAGGCCTCGAGTGTGGGACCCTGTCCCACGCAAGATGTGCTACTTCCGCTGCTAGCACCCCGAATCCGTTGCATGGTGGGAACAGGGATCTTACAATCAAGGAAAGTGAATGCATCTTTGTGAATCAAATGCCAAACACTTGTATTCTCTTCCACAAGATGCATATGTTTGGCCCAGTCTGGACATACATCACCATGTTGCATCTCAATGGTCTTAAGTAAAACACCATTGAGTTCAAGTATCAATACTCTTCTTTGTTTCCTTATTGTATCTCGGGGTGGTGGAACTCTTTTGCTTCTAGGTACATGAGTCACCAATGATTGGTGCCACCTCAATGGTAAGTTTTCTATACACTTGAAATCAAAGCTATATGCTTCAACATATCCTGTTGAAAACAAAATGTTTGGTTAATGGACATTCAAAATTTTGAATAAATATATTATGTGCCAACAACATAAATTCATCCATGATATGGATGGTCTTAAACCTTCATAGACAAACGCTCCAATACCTCATTAGTTCATATTGTCAATGCTAAATTTTATCAAATTTATTGAATATGATGTATAAAAGATTTTCACTGTTGAGATAATTGAGTCTATCCAAATTAAATTATGATATTCATAGCCTTACACCTTGACAAGGCAATATCTTCAATAAAAAACAAACACATCTTCATTGCAAAATCAAATTGCAAATATTGACAAAAGAGATAATCAAATGACAGTAAGTTTGGAGGCATTTGATTTCTTGATACAATAGTGTAAAGATTTGGCTCGTACAATCCAAAAATTAAACCCATCTAAGCACATTGTTTTGGCCAAAGCCTAAGCCTATCTTATGGGCTTTTAGTACAAAATGGCTCCAAACATTCTCAACCAACAAGTCTTGATATTTGTGCAGATCCCATACTTCAAACTGCACGTTTAGACCTCAGAAATGGTTTCCTTCGACCTGCAGCAACAACTAGTATGGGTATGGGTTAGGTTGGAATCTGATTATACTGTCACTTAATGTTTAATGAAACCAGACATTATCCTACCCATAAGCTCAAGTAAGCCTTTTGTAGCCTTGATATGTATGCTTTTGCTGCGACTCCACTTTTGAGATGACCATGATCATATCCCAAGCGAGTAGCATAAGCAATAGCGTGTTGATCACTCAAAATCCTTCTTTTGTAACACACTTTTAACAAGCTTAGCTGGTCTTTGGATAGTAATGGTACTCCAGCTTTGGATGCCAACATTGCTAGATCCTTGCTTATGGATTCTACTTCTCTTTTTTTCCCTCTTGATTGGACATACTTTAGCTTATCACCATACAATGCTAAGTGTGAAGATGCAGAACATGGGTTTTCCACTTCATCTGAATATTCATTGAGCTCTTCTCATGAAAATAGGGAGGTGAATTGGAGCCATTCTTCTAGTATATCTTGAAAATCGATAAATAAATTATGGCCATGTGTGATAGGAGATTGACCTAGCCGATTAAGCAAAATAATAGACCTAATTTTATTTGTATTATTTAGATTTAAAAGGTAGGGTAGAAGGTCATTGCACAGTACGTAGTCGTGCCCTCCTTGAAAACTTTCAGGGAAGAGACAGTTGTCTTTTGGGTTAACACATCCCTTGAAAGGGCTATCATCAAATAAGCAATGTATTCTTCTTATTGCAAATATCGATTCCAAACCTTGAGTAAAGGTTTAAACATAGCCTCAACAGTAGGCTTATCTGGCCTATACACTTTTCGAAGATTATGGATATAACATTCTTCTTGTCCCCACACCATAAAGAAATGATATTTCTTATGTACATACTGTTCAAGAGTGTTTACATAGGCACAAACATTCTTGTGTAGCATGGTGGACCAAATACCAACATGAAAGTACTGGCAAATCTCATCCAAAAATTCAAAACACCCAGGGCGAATAACAACTATGGTGCGACCAATATCAATTCGAATACAATTTGTTTGTGGATGCCTCTTCTCTTCCTTGTTGAGTAAAACTCCATTAAGATCAAGTATAAGTGCATGTTTCTTTATGGTGATTGCACGAGGAATATTTTCTGCATACAATACAGAAGAATGATAACACTTTAATGTGTTTACATACTTAACAATATTAAAACAAATGATCCTATATTATCAATGAGAGCTAATTACAACAAAACATCCACAAGTTTACTTTTGTTTCATGCTCCCATACTCATCTATGACGATGGCTCCTAGACTTGATTGCATTTCCCTATTGATTGGTGAAGATTGAAAAACTAATCTATCTCCATCTCTCTCAAAAGAATATAAACTTCCTAGAGGCCTACTCTTTTGTGTATCGGAACGTAGCTCCTCAACACGTTGCTCTATTTCTTGCGCACTTAACTTGTGATTGTTAGAAGCGATTGTACCTGTAAAAATAACTCTCGCTGAGAAACATACTTTTTAACACACAAAATTGCTGAATAAATCATCTTAAATAACATCCTATTGAAAAAGATCTACCTTTAGTTTTCTTGGCACCCTCTGCCACCACAGAGTCCTTGATTTCAACTATTCTCTCTTTATTCGTAGCATATGTAGCCTCATCAATTTCTTCAACACCCTCTGCTACAGAGTCCTTGATTTCAGCTATTTTCCCTTTATTCATAGCATATGTAGCCTCATCAATTTGTTCGACAATCTCTTCTTGTCTCTCCTTGGTTGCAAAAGTCTCTTGAAGCTCTTCATTAATGTTATCTTTATTCTCACTAGCCTCAACATTAACTTGCAAATCAGGAATGTCCTTAGTCTCTTTAGTCCTATCACTTGAAGTCCTTGAAGATGTTTACAAAGCTGAATCATCGATGTGATCTACCTCCACCATGTTGTCTTCATTATTTCTAGCATTTGAATCATGAGAGTTGATCTCTCTAGTAGGGCTTTCATGATGATGTTCTAGTTGAGCAATGTTATCTTTGTCTTTCCCTTCTTTGTATATATTTGTAAGATTAAAATAAAATGCTATTACTTTTAGGATTTAAATAATACACCAAGGCTAATACAATACTAGTCATTTTTATATCTACACATATACTTTGTATCCAAACTTAGATTACTCAACTTTGAGTGATATACCATAATGAATTAGGAACCATAACATAAGGGTCAAACTTGAGTTTGAGCCTCACTTACAAGGGCAACGTAAAGATCGCTCAACTTGAGATTGTGCCTTGTGTTGGAAGACATCCCCAAGGTTGGACATAAGTGGATGTACGGCTGAAACATAAGTTTGAGCCTCACCGCTACACTAGGATATGGAGTAAGTGTAATTTCTTAATAGTAAGTGTGCGTCATCATTTGTATTAGGCTCAAACTTAATTTTGAGCCTCACTGCTGCACTAGGATATGGATTAATTTCTTAATAGTAAGTGTGCATCATCATTTGTACCAGACGTTGGCATGAAATAAAGGATAGATAGAATAGAAATATTCACTTTAATAGAAAAATGTTAAAAGTGAATCCAAAAAAGCCAATGTATTAATCAAAAGACTAATAATTATTTCAACAAATCCACACTTTGAACAAAACCTATGCTAATGTTAGTTGTTGATAAGCTCCTTTCAATGATCACCATTCGTTGTACATTCATAAGAAGCACTATCAATGCACTTTTCTACCTTTCTTTGGTTGAGAGCTTGATGGGCTATGAGCATGGAAAACCGTGTTGACATTTGTATCCCCAATCTTTTCAATGGCCATAGCAACCCCAACATTTGTAGCTTCCATGGCTTTTGCAGTATCCAATATATCATCACCATTTCCACCTTCATCATCATTTTCATGCCTTCCAATATCTTCAAAATTGTCTTCGGCATCCTCATTGAATAGAGCATCATTCTCTTGGTCCTCTTCATTTCTTTTGCCCTGCATCTTCAAAGTCTATAGCATCCCCAACTTCTTTATCATCATCTGTGTCATTTTTGTTGTCAATATCATCACCTTTGTCTTCCTCCTCTGTACTTGGTGGGTCATCAATGTGAAGATTTTGAAGGTTCTCTTTTTCTGCATCATCTAGTGTTTGCTTTTTTGTGCCGCCACTTGTACCACACCACTCTTGCAAGGACGGGTGACTGTCTAAAAGAGTAGAGCACTTTGATTCTAATGCCATCGCTTCTAAATCATCTTTGCATAAAGCAATACATCGTCTCTTCTTTAGCAAGCTCTCCTCTAGCACAACTCCACCACAATATATCTCTACAACATTGCTCTGTTCAGGACAAAACCCTGTGACGAGACCGTCAATAAAGCCTTTGTCGATGAATTCTCTATTTTGGCCACTAGAGCCTGAGATGAATATACTTTTTGTGAGAACCTTATCAATGGCCTCAAACTTGTCAACCTTGCTGATGAAAAGAATAACAGCTGCAATCTCAACTGTTCCAGATGTCCAGGTATCATCTTTTTGTGTGTGGATCACGCCAAATTCATAGTGCACCTTTGTTGATTGGCTAGAAATCCCTTTGATAAGCATTCCAATGGTGATGAAATCAACAAAACACACAAGAATATATTCATATTGTGAGTTTAGTGTGTTCAAAGCAAGTGCCAACTTGGAGAAAAATTTTGACGAGAGCTGCTCCTTTGTACCATGTAGGTCCATGATTGCCAGTTGAAATGGTACATGCTCTTCACTACAGAAGGCTATAATCTTTGTCATATCAAAACCCACCCCCCTAATTGTCCAAGGAATAGACTCTTGTTGAGATACAATACCCATAGATGCTCTATATAGGTGATTCGGTAAAGTTACTACACTTTTTGGAAGTGAAGGAGTTTTTTTGAACGATTGAGAGCATCCCTAACAAAGGACTGGCTGTAGCTCCTCAATTGATTATACTCATACTCCCCTAGCTTATATGTCTCACACACCTATTCCCAAGTCATCTTTTCCCTTGTCAGATCAAAATAGAAGGCGGTTATTGCATCTTTGAGAACTGGATTTGTTTTTAGCTTCCAAGCCATCTCCTCCATATCCATTCTTTGATGGGTTTGTTTTCCCTTTTTAAGCAATATTCTCTTGTCAAGAAACACTGTTTGAATGTCCAAAACATCACTATTTTGAAGGCCTAAAATGCACCTAAACAACATTGGGCCTAGTGTGACTGTTCCTGGTGCCTGCTGAATTTGCCCACTCTTGAAAGTTGGAAGTTTGGGATTTTGATCAAGACCTTTAGTTTGAGTTTCGCCCTTTGTATTTGGTAGCAAGCCTTTTGCATATAGCCTCATGATCTTAACCCAACTGTGCCATACATCATCATCACATAGAAGCAAGTGTAAATCATTTTTGACAAAATTCTTATGTAGTGTGTGCTCCGTGGTCTCCACAAAGGCCTGCAAAGTTGCAAAGTAAGAAGTTAGCCCCCTCACTATAGATATCACAAAATATTAGGAGGAATCATGCACCTATGGGTTTTCAATCATTTGGAGCTTATGCTCAAACTTGAGTTTGAGTCTCACTTGCCAGTGCTAAACTAGTATATAATGGTGATGCTCGATCTTAGGTTTGAGCGTCACCTCCTAGGAGCATTCTAGTGTGATAACAAAGTGAACGCCAAAGACGAGCTAGTGTACCTACATCGAAAAGTTACACTTGCGGCTCAAAGGTAAGGACTAATGACATATGCTTCCGCAAGGCTAAGGTAATCTCTTGACTTAAACAACTCCTCTCAATCATAATTCAATCCGTAAGCCCAATTTTAATCTTTCAATTAATTGAGTAAAAAGTGCCAATCAATTAGTAGTTATTTTGCTAAACAAAATACAATGATTAGTCATGAATAATTATATATTGAAAGAAATTTACAAACTTTTCTCTTTTTACATGATTTTCTCTTGTACAATAGTCCTATAATTAAGCCATAGAAATCACTTCAACTAGATTATGCAAATCTAGCACTTGCAAGTGAGGCCTCCAACTTAAGTTCGAGCCACAATTAGATATGAAAGTGCTACACCATCACAGAGAGGTGAGGCTTGAAGTTCAATTTCAAACCAAACTATTAAGTTTATGCAGTTTGAGAAGAAGCCTCACATGCATCTTTCTTATGCTACTGCTACACTTGAAACTATAGATCCGTAAAAGATATTATGAAAAGTAAAGAAGAAGTAATGTATGTCTATGATTTACCAAGATATAGCAAAGAATCAAAAGAGTATCTTCCAAGACTCGTCCATCTTGGGTTGATTGACACCAAGCAAAGATTTACTAGGACGACCGTTTGCATGCCATTGTGCTCGAGCTTGTAGAAGTTGATCGAGGAATGGCTCCTTTTGCATTGACTTTGCAACAGATAAATTTGCATCCTTGGAAATTTGCATTGACTTTGCAACAGATAAATTTGCATCCTTGGAAATGTCACGAGAAATCTTGGGCGGGCAATTTACAATTATCTTTGATCTCCTGAACCTAAATTGCTGACGTAGTTGAGGGGTCACTTTAGCCATATTTAGAGCCTGCAAGCTTTTTATAGCACTAATGGAGTGTTGACTAGAGATAATCCAATATTCAACTTTATGAATATCTTCTTTTGCGAGTTTATCAAGGGGTTGTTTCGTAGCACGATTACAGGGCATCAAAATTGCCAGTATCTCCTCTTGCTTTGGGTAGATTATATAATGTGCACAGGTTCTCGACATATGTGAAGATATAAAAGAGAGGAGCAAAAGGTGCAAACCATCTACGACGAGCAACGATTGACAAATGGCATACTTAGCATGCAATCAAGTAAGCATTTATATTGATACAGATAATCAATTAAAGAAAAACTTACTTGCTGCGTAAAGTATTCAATTAGATGAGGGAACACACGAAACGTAGATGGTCGCACAGAAGTGACGGATGCTTGAAGTATCCAATTTTGTGTGGGCGTGATGGTTCTGCAGGAAACAAAGGTCGGAACCAATGTAGATGCACCGGTTGCGGGAGGAAAAGAATCTGTTTGAAATGCAGGGCTGAGCGGGGACTTCAGAGACAAGAAACAAAGATGATTATTGCGCTCGATGGCGATTACGAGCATTGCACGCTCACCACACAGAATTGCGTTTGTTCAGCACACAGAATTGCTCCAGGGTTCGCAGGTCCTGTCCTTTTGTCTGGTCTAAACACGAGGTCGTGTGAGGAAGGCGAAAACTTTGTTTGTCTGGTCCAAACGCGAGGTCGGTGTGGGGAAGGCGGAAATGAGGATGCGTGAGGAAGGCGGAAGGGAGAAATTTCTTTTGTCTGGTCTAAACACGAGGTCGGCCGCGGCAGAAATTTTGTGTGAGGGGAAGGCGGTCTGTCCAAACGCGAGGTCGGTCGCGACGAAAATTTTGGATCTGGTTTGGGGGGAAATTTGAATTTTGAGATTCGGGGAAGGGGGGAAATTTTGAAATTCAAATTTTGGGAGGGGGGGAGTTTGAATTTCAAACGGACGGGAGAGGCGAGGGCGTGGGCTGGGCTGGGCTGCATTGCGCCAGCCGGGCAGGAGGGAGGGGCCGTGCGTGGGCTGCGCCGGATGGGAGGGGAGAGGCGGGGGCTACGCCGGGGAGGGGAGGGGGCCGAGGCAGGGGCGTCGCCGGAGGGGGGGGCTGCGTGGGCTGCGCCGGACGGAGGAGGGGAGGGGGCTGAGGTGAGGGCATCGCCGGAGGGCCGAGGCAGACGGGTGCATGGGCTGTGTCGGACGGAGGAGGAGAGGGGGCCGAGGCGGGGCCGTCGTCGGAGGGAGGGGGGCCGCCCGTACGGAGGGGAGGGGGGCATGCGTGGGCTGCGCTGGACGGAGACGGAGGAGGAGGAGGGGGCGTTGCTGGAGGGAGGGGGCCATGCAGAGGGAGGAGGCCGAGCATTGCCCGAGGAGCGCAGCAAAAAGTCGGGTTTCGGTTTCGGCCATACCTTGACTCAATATCCCAATGAAACAGTGTGGCCAGATGCAGAGGGTGATGAAGCCTACCTCTTGGGAAACTAGCATATACATGAGGTGAGGATTATCACTTCAATTGGGACCTCTTAATAGCAAACTAGTATATGAAGGTGAGGCTCAAACTTTGGTTGGAGCCTCCAAGCAAACTAGCATCTGTGGGTGAGGGTTAAACTTTACTTTCAGCTTCCTAGAAGCGAACTAGCATCCGCGGGTGAGGCTTAAACTTTTGTTGGAGGAGCCTACCCTTCTAGCTAACATATGCAAACTAATATATGATGCAAGTGAGGATGATAACTTTAACTGGAGCCTCCTAGCAAACTAACATATGATGGTGAGGCTCATGAAGCCTCCTACTAAAACAAGCTAGCATATGCACGCAAAGGCTCAAGCTTTAGATGGAGCCTAGCCTCCTAGCAAACTAGCATTGATAGGTGAGATTCAAACTTTGGTTGGAGCCTGAACTCGTGTTGAGATTGAATTACATTTATAGTTTTGTGTACTACCACAAAACATCACTTCAATGTTTCTTATTGAGATTTTGATTTTCTCAGGGATTGCAGGGTCTAAAACAAGGTGCTTCAGTGTTTCTCATTGATGGTTCTGCAAGGAAGGCACGCGGGGTTATTCATTCAATTGATGCATCTCAAACATGTGGTTTTCAATTCATTGGTGAGACATGTGCAGCAATACATGTTCAACAAAGCTTTGATGACACATTTCTCATTCCATTCGCCACAATGGATGCAAGAAAAATGTCTCAAGCAGTTGGAAGCATCATCAAATGGCCATTGGTCAACCTTGTTTATGGATAGAGACATTACTAATAGCAAAGAGGATAATTTTTCAGAACTTCTTGTTGATCAAGAAGATCACTTTATAGATAGGGAGAGCTGGAAAGAGAAAAGTGTCATCCTCTGGGATGACAACAGATCTACAAAACTTGGCAATGTAGTAGTATTGCTGGTCCACTCCACCCATACGAGGCTATAAGTTATAGAGAACTAGGGGAGAGTAGCTTGGGTGTCATTATAGAAGGATCTTTGCATCCAAGTTCAACTTGTGTTTCAGGTCTGAATTTGGTTAGTTGGCCGATCAGGCAACTCACATTTGAGAATGGTGAACCATTAGTGAAGGACAGAGAATCTTCTTCTATTGATGAGGGTATTCAAGATCACTTCATGCAAAAAAATATTGACAGCCTAAACAATTAAAGTGATGAAAAAGAGGATGATGATGTAGAGGACAATGATGGCGATAGTTTTGATGACAGACACCATGATGCCATGATCACTGACTATGATATCATTGAAGGGACAAATAAGAAAAGGAGCTATGTCCATAGGGTAAGGGTAATAAAAAATTATAATAAAACCCATGGAGCTAGCAAAAAATGTGATGTTGCAAACATTCACAACCTCGCAACCATTGATTGTTGCGAGAACCGATGTCAATTTGGAGATAGATCCAAAATCATGCAAGCTAGGGTACACTTTTGGGGACAGAGCTATAGTACACGATACACATTTGTACTAGATTGCATGGGCATGGCCTATAGACAAGGTCAAGATGACAAGTGCTTTGAGTTCACATTTGATGGGAAGAAGGTTTGTAGTAAAGCATGGTATGTAATGCATGGCATCGGTAAGTCAATATTCTATAGGCTCAGAAAGAAGTTCTTGAATTGTGCATGTAATGTCAGTCATGGCAACAGTGGGATAATACAGAAGGGCATGACACATGTTGAGATGGCAAAATCAATCATACAGGGCTTCATAGATAATAATGCCGATCAAATGCCACATAGGTCAAGGACAACTATGCATGGAGCTCGCGAGACCCAACATGTTCTACCAGCAATGTACAAACAGGTGGACATATTGCGTGAAGTGAATGACACACTTGTCTCACTCGAATATCGGCCACTGTCACAACCATCATTCTCAAGATTGTGGAACACAGAGTTCAAGACAGTTAGTTTATTAAAAGCCAGCACCTTCTCAAAATGCGACATTTGTATGGCAATCAAGGTCAAGTTGGAATCAACAAAAAATCAAGAGGAGCGTGCCAGATACATGGCACAAAGAAGGCCACACAGGTTGCAACAAATGAGTTGCAGAAATCTATTCTATGCTTGGAGGAGCTCTTCCGAAATGAACCCAAAAAGGTATTTGTGTATTATACATGATAAGATGACCAGAGCAAGACTCCCATACCACAAATTAAACCAATTCCTAAATCTCTCAATGGGGTTGAGAGGCTTCCAATATCCTATGGGATATGTGAATCAGGATGTAAATGAATGACATGGGATATGTGAATCAGGATGTAAATGAATCAGGATGTAAATGAATGATATGATATGTGAATCAGGATGTAAATGAATGATATGGGATATGAGTGGATGATATGCGATGAAAATGGATGTAAATGTATAAGTGAAGAATGGATGTGAATGTATATGTGAAAGAATTAATGTGAATGAGTACGTGAAAGAATGGATATAGATGTGTATGTGAAATAATGAGATGTGATGGAAAGAGATGTGATGTGTCATAAATATATGTGGATATGAATGAATGTGAATGTGATGGATATGAATGAATGTGATGTGATGGGATGTGAATCGAGATAGATGTGAATGAATGAGATGTAAGGTAAAATGAATGAGATGTGATGTGAGTGAATGTGATGTGGTCTGAATGGATGTGATGTGATGAAATGGAAAATGATGTGATGAGAATGGGAATACATGAAAGAAGAGAATTGATGTGGAACAATGTGGAAAGACAAGAGTTTGTTATAGAAACTGCATTTATGACCTATCTTTAAATGGTTGTTTTATGTTAAGAAGGCTGGGGAAGCATTTTGACCGTCTTATGAATGAGGTTGTGGAGACCTAGTATGATAAAGTTGCAACAGTGGAGGACGTCTCGCGTAGCCAGGTCGGCTGAGGTCTTGACAGCCTCGGTTTGATTAAAAATGGTGAGCTTCCCAGTATGGTGGATGAGGGACCAAACCAGCCTCGGTTTGATTAAAAATGGTGAGCTTCCAGTATGGTGGATGAGGGACCAAGGAAGCAGCCTATGAGTGACCAGCCTCGACCAGCCTCGATTAAAAATGGTGAGCTTCCAGTACAGTGGATGAGGGACCAAGGAAGCTGCCTATGAGTGAATCGCTAGGTCACCTGTAAAGGATCCTAGAGGGTGCTGACCATACGGTGCTCGGGCTCTGGGTCGTCGCACGATACCCACACGTGCATCGAGGAAGATATTGGAACAAGGAGTAAGAGTTGTTTTCTGAATTTGGACATGGATCTGGTTCATTGACCTTGCTGGTACTCAACGGAAAAGTCCATGGTTCTTTTATATGAATCTATTGGTGGTTGATCTTGCTGATCTTCAACGAAGATTCCATTTTGATATGTGAATATTGCCGAGTACTATGAGCTAGGAACCATGGAAAAGACCCCTAAGTGGACATGTGGTGAGCGTTCTGGCTGCCAATGATGCCATAGGTACACTGATGAAGGAATGATTGGAAATTGAAATTCAACTGAAAATTTTGGAGGATTATGATCAGTGACTATGATTTTATTAAATGATTGTTTTAAAGATAGCTAAATCTGTGAAAAAGGCAATTTCAATTTTCAGCTGAATCTGTGAAAAAGGCAATTTCATATTGGGTGTGTAAGTGGCTGGAAGAAATGTCCCTTTCCCAAAACTCAATCCCCTGGAATTCAACTTCAGAAGTTCCACCCCTGAACACAAGGAAATGAAATGTTATAACTGTCAAGGATGTGGACATTACAGTATGGATTGCCCAAACTCCTTTTGGATCAAGGTTTTTGGGGCAGGGAAATCAAGGATCAAGATTCTAGACTCTAGCTCCTTCCTTCCAAAGTAATCAGGTTTCTTTCTGCCAAAATCAAGGAAATCTTAGAGGTAGACCCTCTAACCAACCCGTAGTCTCAATCCAAAGTAATGCAAGACCTTCGCCTCAGAATAGGGGAAGTCAAAGAGAGATGTTCCCAAATCGGCCGTCCACTTATTACAAGGCAGTAATGCTGGAAGTGATTGAAGAAGAAGAAGATCAAAGAGATCATACTCCACCTGCAAGATGAAGATATCTCATGTTTTTTAAGTGAGGTAAGATGTAAGATTCCTCCCAGCCCCTCAAGATGTCTAGTTTCTTCCCCTGTAATCAATCCCCTTTTTCAAAATAATAAAAGATCTCGTTTCTACCTGTTTTGGCCTAGAGAGAGAAAATGTTCTAGAGAGAGATAACTCAGTTTTTAGATATCTTTGGATGGAAAAATATCCTTTCCTATTAAAATAAATTCTCCCAAAATAGAAGTTTAAAAAGAATTTCCTAAGGTGCATTAGAAATAAATTATAATCTACTTAAAAGACTATAGCCTAAGGGTCCAGATTTTTTGAAAATTTTGGATTAAGGTTCTAAGGGACCAATAAGATTAATCCAAATGTAGGGAGGAGATAAATTGAATTAATAAAGAAACCCCCCCCCAAAAATAAGTAAATACTCACATTAAAAAAATAAATTTTTGACACCTCAAAATGGGGATTCCCCCTCATTAAGGAGGCACCTTTTTTCTCATCATTGCTTTCCATTTTAAATCAATAAAATGAGATATTTCATCTCTCCTTTCTCCTAATGTAAGTCTAGTTCCAAAAAGTAAGCTAAACTGATCCAAAAAATGGTCAAAAATTGACTAAACTGATCTAGAAAATTGCTGATCTTCAACGGAGATTCAATTTGTTATGTGAATATATTACCGAGTACTATGAGCTAGGAAAGCTCAAAAAACTCCATGTAAGCTAAAAACTCTACTTTTTCAATTTCTAATCTATGGTTTTCTGATTTCTTTGTTTTTTTAGTGAATCTTGATGATATGCCTTGATGAAAAGGCCACCCCCTTCTCTTCCTTAAGAATTGAGCCTTTCTTTATCCTAATATATGTAGCAAAAAAATTGATTTAAACTTTTCCTATTGTTTACTCTTTAGAAAGTGAAAATTGAATAGATTAGAGTACTTTACTTCAAATTGGGATTAATTTTAAAGTGATATTAGAATGTAAAATTTGAGAAATGGTCAGCCATACAAAGGAGGTTATGGTAAAATTTTCTTGAATTTTGTAAAAATAAAGTTTATCTTTATGTTATTCTAAAAGAGTAATCCCCACCATTTTTGCATTCTAAAAGAAATATTCTTATTTACTCCATGTATATATTCATGTATGAATATGCATGGATATCATTGATATAATTATTGAAATTAATTTCTTTCCATAGAAAGATGCATATTCAATTTTTTTAATTATAAAAGTGTTATTTTCATTGAATTCAAATTCTATGCATAGAAAGATGCATAATGGAAATTTTTATTATAAAAGTGTTATTTTTGTTGAATTTAATTTTTATGCATAAAGGATTTTTTTTTAAATTCAAAAGTGTTATTCTCATTAAAATTGATTTTATGCATAGAAAGATGTATAAAGGATTTATTTTTCTTTCAAAAGTGTTATTTTCATTGAAATTGATTTTATGCATAGAAAGATGCATAAAGGATTTATTTTTCTTTCAAAAGTGTTATTTTCATTAAAATTAGAAAGATGCATAAAGGATTTAATTTTATTTCAAAAGTGTTATTTTTCTTAAAATTGAATTTATGCATAAATAGATCCATGAAAGGGTTTTTATAAAAGTGTTATTCCCACTCAAGTTGATTTTTATGCATAAATAGATGCGTAAAGAATCTTTATATCAGAAATTAGAATTGTTTTAAATTCTATGAATAGATGTATAACGAGATGTGATGAGAATAAGAAAAGTGTGATGGATGGATGGATGTGATGTGAATTAGGTGATGAGATGTGAGGTGAATAGATGTGATGTGAATCAGATAGATGTGAATGGATGGATGGATGTGATGTGAATAGAGGTGATGAGATGTGAGGTAAATAGATGTGATGTAAATCATATAGATGTGAATGGATGGATGGATGTGATGTGAATAGAGGTGATGAGATGTGAGGTGAATAGATGTGATGTGAATGAGATAGATGTGAATGGATGGAGGGATGTAATGTGAATAGAGGTGATGAGATGTGAGGTGAATAGATGTGATGAGATGTGATGTGAATTCGATAGTTGTGAATGAATGGATGAATGTGATGTGAATAGAGGTGATGAGATGTGAGGTGAGTAGATGTGATGTGAATCAGATAGATGTGAATGAATGGATGAGATGTGATGTCTTGTGAATCAGGATGTAAATGAATAATATAGGATATGAGTGGATGATATGTAATGAAAATGGATGTAAATGTATATGTGAAAGAATGGATGTGAATGTAGATGTGAAAGAATGGATGCGAATGAGTATGTGAAAGAATGGATATAGATGTGTATGTGAAAGAATGAGATGTGATGGAAAGAGATGTGAAAGAATGAGATGTGATGGAAAGAGATATGATGTGTCATAAATATACGTGGATATGAATGTGATGGATATGAATGAATGTGATGGGATGGGATGTGAATCAGGATAGATGTGAATGAATGAGATGTGAGGTAAAATGAATGAGATGTGAGGTAAAATGAATGAGATGTGATGTGAATGAATGTGATGTGGTCTGAATGGACGCGACGATGATGTGATGAAATGGAAAATGATGTGACAAGAATGGGAATACGTGAAATAAATGAGAATTGTTGTGGACCAATGTGGAAAGACGAGAGTTTGTTATAGAAATTGCATTTATGACCTGTTTTTAAATGGTTGTTTTATGTTAAGAATGTTGGTGAAGTATTTTGACCATTTGGTGAATGAGGTTGTGGAGACCTAGTCTGATAAAGTTGCAACAGCTGATGGAGAGTCAATGGAGGACGTCTTACATAGAAAGGTCAGCGGAGGTCTTGACCAGCCTCGGTTCGATTAAAAATGGTGAGCTTCCAGTACGGTGGATGAGGGACCAAGGAAGCGGCCTATGAGTGAAGCGCTAGGTCACCTGTGTGAAGGATCCTAGAGGGTGCTGACAATACGGTGCTCGGGCTCTAGGTCGCCGATACCCATGCGTGCGTCGAGGAAGATATTGGAACAAGGAGTAAGAGTTGTTTTCTGAATTTGGGCATGGATCTAGTTGATTGACCTTGCTGGTCCTCGACGGATTAGTCCATGGTTCTTTTATATGGATCTGTTGGTTGATCTTGTTGATCTTCAACGAAGATTCCATTTTGATACGTGAATATTACCGAGTACTATGAGCTTGGAATGATTGGAAAGACCCCTGATGAGTGGACATGTGGTGAGTGTTCTGGTTGCCAATGATGCCATAGGTACACCGATGAAGGAATGATTGGAAACTAGAATTCAACTGAAAATTTTGGAGGATTATGATGATCAGTGACTATGATTTCATTAAATTATTGTTGTAAAGACAGCTGAATCTGTGAAAAAGGCAATTTCATATTGGGTGTGTAAGTGGTGTTACTAGTTTTAAGTTTCCATGAATATCCGACTAGGGGGCCTAGGAACTCTTTTCCCTGTTACACCCGAGTAAAACCTAACCAAATTCCTAATTGGATCCCATCACTACAGTGGTTGGGTGGTTGGCTAACCCATTGGACTGGATGGGGTTAGGATGGACTGATGGATTCCTAAATTGAGACTCAATTCTGTTATGGTACGATAGATGAAGTAAATCCTGGATAAAAAATGTTCTATGGAAAAGAATCAACAGCTGTGCCTCTCAATGAGAAAAAAAGCGTTGGTCTCTATGATCCAAGTGCAATCTTTTTTCCTTGATCTGACTATGGGACTTACGGGTTCGGTCAGATTAGTTCAGCTAGCTAAGACTTTTGACTATGTTAGAGAAAAATTATCTTGGAGGAATCGCGCATGCTTTCTGAAAGGGAAGTTTTTTCGGGTTTGGTTTTGGAAGAACTGATGGATTAGTCTCTTGTCCGGATATCCGTGGGTGAGGCCCCGAGTAAGGGACCCTGCCTCGCACAAGAAGTGCTACTTCCGCTACTAGCGCCCCTGAATTCGTTACGTCGTGGGAGAAGGACCTTACAAAAATACTATGTCGTAAAGTCTCTAGTTTTGTCTCTCCCATGACAATAGCTTGCATACATTCAACATTCGTTTTTCTTTTTTCAACCTCCTTGGATATCCCTGGCCTCCACCATGGACCATCATACTGTGTTTTGCTCAGGCTCGTGACTTTGTGCAGATGTACATCCTTGATTCTCATCCATTGGTGCTAGTGCAAATTTGTTTGTGTGAAATCATTTGCAGCCTTGAAATCTTATTAGATTGATTCATTATTTCCAACCAAAAACGTCCATTAACCAAGGCACTTATTTTTGCAAATGTAATATTTGTTCTTGCGTCCACCTTCCACATGGATGGAAATTTAGGAACACGTGTGATATTATGATCTATGTGCCATGTGTGAGTGACATCGTCATTACAACACCACATCATTTGTTCTTTTGGACCTCAATGATCTAGGGTTCCATCTATTGAAGAAGAAACAAGTAGTTGATACTTCTCTTGCACAATTTTCAATGTATCCGGTTACACTTACTAACCTTTCCATCTATCAACCTAAAGCATTTGACCTTGGACTTGATCAGAGTTCTTTGGATTTCCCACCAAGTCTGGTGGATTGCCTCTTTGAGAATGGATGGACCCCCTTGAGAACCCCTCTGAGGTTATACTAAAGCCATTCCTTCATCTTCAGATTGAAAGCTATTTTTCCCTCGTCAACCTCTTTGCTTTTGTTCTCTATTCTCCATCACGTATCTTGGTGAGTGTGTGCTATTCTCAACATTGGTGTCCCTACTATACTGCTTCCTGAACCATTTGTGTAGCTTGTGGTGGTGTGGGTGTGCTCCTTAAGGATACTCTTTGAATCAAATCTTCCAAACAAGTACCCTACCCAATATTCCTACCCATCATGTATGCATCTTGCTTAGTACTTTGCAATAAGGCATGTTCCATATTAGATAGAAATGCATCATAGAAAGTAAGCTTATTCTTGTAGCCTTCTTCTAATGGACTCTTTGTTACCTATGGTTTAGTAAAAAAAATATTAGCAAACATATATAATTAAATGAAAGTAGAGTTGTGGCTCATACCACAGACATAAAGTTTCCCCAATGGGCAATGTGTTCTTCCCACCAACTTAACCATATATTCATATATGGGATATTATTATCACATAGATTTCCTTCTTGCCACCATTTCCTAATTAGCAAAATTTGGATTCTTTCCATCATATATTCATATATGGGATATTATTATCATGTAGATTACCTTCTTGCCACCATTTCTTCATTAGGAAAATTTACCTTCTTGCTGCCTCCTTGGTTCTACATAATTTCTAGCTTTCGCACATGGTAATGTGCTTGTTTCTTAGATCTGCCTTCACAAATTTTCTTGTGAAACTTTGCTCCCAATGGAATGACATGAATGCTCTCATTTCTCCATGTGATTCTTTGGGTCTTCATCAAATACCATTCTCACTACGTAAGACAATCTACACTAGCTTCATCAACCATGAAGCCGTGGAAGGCTCCATGTGGGTAACCACATTGTTACAACCTTGGCTTTGTGTATATTTCTTTTCACATGTTACTATGGTCATAAGCTCTTGCAAACTAGCATATCAAAACAAAGGTCCAACATTATAGTAGGAACTATTTTTGTTCTTTGTGGAGGAGGTTAACCAAAGTGCGTGTATCTACATGGGATCATATATGTGACACCCCAATATATTCCAATTTATGATTCAACGCGTGTGATCAATTTGCACGCAAGAGTTACACAAACAATCATGCCACATTTTTGTACAAACAATAATTCCATGAATAGGAGTAAAAAATTAGGGTTTCTTAACTTACCGGGTGTAGTTCATCAGATGCTATCACATCTAGCTGCTCAATGTTAATTGAGGACCTGCTGTCCTCCAACTGTGGAGGTGGCATATGCACCAAGCTATGACTTGGGGCAAGCTAGCTTGTACTTCTTTAAATTCCTCCTTAGGCATCTAACCCTGCTCAGCCTCTTGTATTTTCCCTTGAACAAATTGGACACTCTCTAATATGGTAACATCAATTGGTACAAGTTTCTCCGTCATGTGGATCTATTATATCAAGTGGACAATCTAGCCCGATGGCAAGGAGAGACAAGCACTCATCTTGATTTACTTGAAACATTTTTTCTATGTCCTACAAGAAGAGAAACTCCTCTCCATCTACCACTGTGAAGCTAAGCATACTTAGTGCTAGCTCGAGCATATTTCACTACAAGCCATTGGGGGGTCTAGCGAGGGGGTTTAAATTATCTAGCGTCGCTTATATGATGATGAATACATTGCTTAAGCGATGTATTGTCGCTTACGCGACCTCTAATTTTTTTTAAAAAAAATTCCGTTGCTAATACAATGTTTTTTGGAGACATCGTTTAAGCGATTATTGAAAACGACTATTTTAGCAACGTTTGCATACTGATATGCATCGCTTAAACGAAGGCTAAAAAAATCTATATCCTTGGCCCAGCCGCGTGGGAGAGAGATTTGTTTATTGGAGGTGCGGGTGGACAGAGGGTCTCTTGGACTAACAAATAGGAGGGGAGCTACTACAAGGCACGTAGACTTGACAAGGTTTATGTAAATTTCTCTCTGTCTAATTTGTCTTTTGTTTTTGATTGCTCTCTTGACAAGTCTATTCTCATTTCTGCTCACTTCTCTCTTGTTTTCAAATTTAACATACTCCTCACTCTCCATATTTTATTACAATAAATAACATACTCCTCACTCTTTCTCAATGCTTTGTACAGAGTCTTAGTTGATCCACTATCTAGTTTAGTCCCATTAAACCATGCCCAGTCCTTTATCCAATAAGATCGATCAACAACTGTAGAGATCCATCCCTTTTGCACTTCATCCCCAGTACATGTATAACAAGTCATCCTTCCATGTAAGACAAACCAAGTTCCAGTTCTAGTTTCTCAGGCTCCTTCCACCCAACTAAAACCCAAGGGGGATTAAATTTATCCTCTTTCCATTTGGTGCAAAGCATTTTGCAAAATGAATACCCTATAGCACAAGGAAGCCACAAAGAACCAAATGTAGAGCATAGTAAGCTCCCCTCTTGGAAGCAGTGGTATTTTTTCTTTCCATCCTAGGCCTTGCCAATTATCTTAAAAATAAATAGCTGAACAATCCACTAACTCTTTTAGTATCGTTGTCCAAATCTCCTTCTACGAACGGCACTTGGGTGAAAGAAGTGCCAACCTGGCAACTATGTGAGAGGTAGAGATGAAGAATGTCAAGGCCTCCTTCACATCTAGGAAGGAGGCTAAGTCTATCCTAGGAAATCCAGGCTAAGGCCTTTTTGTTACAGGCAACATTTCTCCATACAAAGTCTCTTCCAAGCCTTACAATCCTCTGCTAATGAATTTTTCCTAAATCTAACACTAGGCAAATATATCCCCAATATAACAGCATGTAAATTGTCATATATATACCTTCCCTTGATAAAGCCATGTTGTTTCTTAGATATGATGACTTGAAGTGCAGGAGTGAACCTGATGGCAATGGTTTTGGCCAGAATTTTGTATATAACAGTTACCCTCTAGTGATTAAATCTATCACAAAAACATTTTGTTTGGGAATGATTTTCACCAACCTTTCCTTCAAGTCCTTATCCAAATTGCTTGTCCTACAGATTTTCAAAACAAATTCCTTTAAGGATGGTCAGAAGGCAATGAAGGATTCTATAGATAAACCATCCCACCCAGGTGATTTCTCTCTTACCATCTTTAAAAGGGCATCCCAACATTCCTCTATCTTAATATTTCTCTCCATCCATCTAGCCCTATCCAATGTATTGCTAATTTGTTGTAGAAATTTGGCTTCATTTTTTAGTAATCCTCTTTGAGACTCAGGGTTATGAACTCAAAAACTCTACCCTTTTTTGGCTATTAACCTAATCCCCTCTATCTCTTAATCATTTTCATCCAAAACCCTCCCCATAATCTCCTTACCCCTCTTCCCCTCAGTCAACTTAAATAGATACCCATCTGACTTCCTTTTGTTATTAAAGGTTTTCCACTTGTTTCTAATTTCCTCCCTGCTACTACATTTCTCATCTTCACTCCTCAACCTAGCTTGACATTTGAAATACCAAGTAGCCTCCTCATCAGTAAATTTCCCAATCTCTGTCTTTTTCTATAGAGTTTCTACAAGATCACCCCATCTCCTTCTTTCCTGTCTTTTTTCCTCAACTCTCAATTTCCCAACCCCTCTAATTATATCCTGCATTGCATTGGAAAAAATCTTCCATGATTCTTGTATAGCGCCTCTCCTCTTGAGTCTCTCAATTGCGTCTTCTGTTTGTCTAATAAATAGTTCATCCTTGAGTAATAAATTGTTTACCCTTAGTTTCCTAGTAGGAAACTTGTTTAACTCATCTTCTTCACAACCCATTACGTGTTACCCCCATTTTACAGTGCAGTACTCGAATCCACATTCAATTTGAGAGTGTGAGGAACCCACACATCTTGTTGACTGAAAAAGACCCTATCTAATCTTGAAGATGACCCAAAATATTCAAGACTAAAATAAGTATGCCCAAGATCCGATCCCCATTCACCCATATCCCACCCATCCCTTAAACCCATTCTCCCTCTCAAACCCTCCCACTTGATCTTCTACTATCCCATCAAAACAATTCTACCCCCACACCTATCCCTATGTTTCTCAACCATATTAAAGTACCCCATAAGGATGCAACGACCCTCAATATTTAGGTTAACTATACATTCCCACATCCCACTTCTGACTTTATGATTATGAGCCCCATAAGCATTTATTACCCAAACTCTCTCCCCTTCTAGAAGTATTTCTACAACCAAAATTCTACCATTAGGATTATTAGCTATGATGTTAGGTTTCAAACTGCTTTTAACAATAGTCATGACTCCACTATACCCTCCATTCACACCCCCATACAACATCACTACCCAATCCTTAAATTTATCTTTCCTCAACATTTTAGACCCGTATAAATTATGCACTTGAATAGCCAAAATGGATAGACCCCACTCTTTGACTAAGCCCCAAAAAGCAGTGTTTTTCTTTTTATCATTGATTCCCTTGACGTTCCTCGTGCACCGATTAATTTTTAATGCCTTTGTAGTATGCGGAAGCTTCGAAGAAGGATCGGTACTTCAAAACTCAGAAATCAACACTCTTTTCGGCGACGAAAATTAACGCACAAATTGAAAGGAGATGTGTAGAAAAAATAGAGAGAGAAGGGGGAGATGGAGAGGACATAGTATTGGGTCCTAATTACCCTCTGTAGTAGGCCCCCCACCACAGATGGTGTATTTGCTTTATTAGAATGATGTAAATCTGAAAACAAATACAAGAAAACTTGACCTTTCTTGGCTGGAAAATCCTGCCCTGGACCTGAATCCTTCACCCCTTTGCGTTAGCAAGCCCTTGGCTATCTTGGCCCCTTGGTTTGCTTGAGCACTTGCTGAAAAATGAGATGAATTATGGGATTGTGGATCTCTACTATTTATACTACCCTTCAAGGCAGTCGGCCAACATAAGAGCAGGCGGCCAGCAGCAAATTCCCACGACTGAGCAAAATCAGCAAAATCAGCATAAAATGCTCCAAAAATCCTAATAAATGCTGCGTAAATTCCCTAGAAAGCTGGGGAGGCTAGCACTTGCTTCTAGAAGGCTAGCCTTTGCCCATAATCCATGGGTTGGGCAGCCTGTATGGGCTGTCCCATACTTGCCCTTGAGAGGCTTGGTAGGACCCATACAAAGTGCGTTCCACCACACAATGAAGCTCCATCATTCAAATGATTAGTAGCACGCTTTATTTTATCTTCCTCAAAGAAGCGTTCACCAACAAAATAATCATCAAATTAAGTCAAAGGACTGAGTGAAGCTCGATTCACATTATTACGTGGAGAACTTGGAGTTGTTGCAGCTTCATGCTTTGGAGATTAATACTTTTCATACTCACACTCTGAATAATTAAACTTGTACCAAATGTCTTTTTTAATCCTTGTAGATACTCTTTCACATTATGCACATTGATATTTTGTATATAATATATATGTATAGGGGCTCAGGTTTTTCCGTTGTAATCCCCAAGTGTTTTTTCACTCGTAGCTAGAGACCTTTGTTTGAGTGGGGGTGCTGGAGCTATATATATAACACCCTAACTTGACTTAGATCTCACCTATATATACAAACTCATAATCAATATGAACTAGTCTTTTGGGAGTGTATATGGTATAACTCTCCTCCTTCTTCTCTCTCTTATCTCTTCGTGTTCTTGTATTTCCAGCAGTTTCAAGCTTGATTTTGAGCCTCTATAGAGTTATTTAAGTTAGAGGCAACAATGGTTGAGAAAAATATGGAATTGTAGGCTATGTGGCTTAAAGATGAAAAAAAAGTCGAGCATTGATTGGTCTATACATTTGAGAAAGAGAAAACTATAGAGGCTCAAAATCAAGTTTGAGACTCTATAAGGCTATTTGAATTACGATCAAATGGTTATGACAGAGAGAAAACGCCATACAAAGGCTCAAACTCAATTTTGAGCTTGCAAAACCTTGTATGGAAATGTAGGCTTTGTGTCTTAAAGATGAAAACAAAATTGGAGACTTTATTGGTCTATATGTATGTGTATGAATGGTTGTGGAGGCTCAAACTTGAGTTTGAGCTTCTATAGGGTTATTTGAGTTACAATCATAAATGGTTAACATAAAGGAGAAGTCAGACAAACCTCAAACTAAACTTTGGTCTTGCATGAGTTTGCGGAAGCTAGGCTATGTGTCTTAGAATGAATTTGAAGTTGAATTCTTGATTGGTTTATATGTGTGTTTATGAAATTATGGACAAAGGCTCAAATTTGACTTTCAGCACAATGAACTTAAGTATTAATCTCAACTTTAACATGTTATCTTGGACTACATTATCATAGGTTTTCTAGAACTAACATACTAGACTTGCACAATGAACTCAAGGATTAGAGTTAACTAGATTCTACTCTCCTTATCTCAATTATTGTGTCCATGCACTCAAGGTATATTGATGCTCTAGGTGTGTGTGTGTTTGTATGTGTATTGTATGCATGTGTGTATATGTGTGTGTGTGGGTGTGTGTATATGTGTGTGTGTGGGTGTGTGTGGGTTTGTTTATATGTAGGTGTGTGTTTGTCCACCACTATCTGCACTAGTTGAGCTCAATATCTTTTCCCTTCAAGCATAATCCACACCATCTCCATAATTGTGCCACAAAATTTGTGCAATTCGTATGCTTTGTAACACTATTTTGTTGGAGAGTATAAGTAGCTCTCAAATTTGTCTTGATCTTATGCCCCTTGGAGTAGGCATTGAGTATGAGTAGCTCTCAAATTTGTGTTGATCTTATGCCCCTTGTCTTGTTTTATTTACCAAGTCACTACCACTTAGTGTTGATAAATATGATATAAGATACATTCTAAAAACTACGATTCAATTATCTTACAAAGAATTCAACCACGTGACTAAAAAATAGTCATCTTCATTAAAACTAGAATACATACTTTCCTCACAAAAGATAAAAGTAAAATTCATACTATTAAGGCACGAAGATCACGCAACAATAAAACTTCACAAAGAAACATGATTGAGTTTGAACACATCAATGTTTCTATTGATTATGATAACACTTAGCAAAATGAGCTTGATTACAATACAAATCGCAAGAAATCTAATTCAACATTTAGTTTAATTTAAATAGTTATTGATTCTTCCCTCCATAGATGTGCCCTTCATAAAAACACATTGCATGCATAATAGGCTTAATAACTCTTGGCTTTGATGTTGTTTCATCATTTTCTTTGCCTTAGTGATCATGACTTCCTTGATCCCACTTGCTTCTTAGCTTTGAGAGTTGACTCCACCTGATCCATCTCTTGATCTTGACCTACAAGGCAAGAAAAAAGACTTTAACTTGGGTACCAGTATAGATAAAAAAACCTTGATAGAAAAGCAAATATGACTAGCTCTACCTTTTGTTTTAGCATCTACTCTTTACAATTATTGGGCTTTATATTTATCTCAAGTGGAATTAATGATCACCCTCATCCACATATATTTTGTTGCTTGTTTGACATTGTTTCATCATCTTCTAGTGCATCTATGCCTACAATGCCTTCCTCACTAAGGTTAGGAGCCTCTATTCTCTCTTAAATTTTCTTTACTTTTTCACACCACTGAGTCAGAGATGCACCTTGCTCCAATAGATTGGAGCATGTCACCTCCAATGATCCTGCCTATGCATCATCCATAGTTATACACTACTACAGAGAACAATAAAATATCAACATTTTTCTCGACATAAAAGGATTGCATTGTAAAATCAACAAACATATATAGTGACGTCAGAAAAGCTGTTGCTACAAAAACTTAGGTAACATCATCCATATATACGTCGGTAACATCCGCTCACTACTTATATCGTTAAAATCCCTAGTCTCCACGTTCATTCTGACGTATATATCAATGTCTATACCAATAGATGCAGATACTACTCTCTGAAAAAACAATGCAATACCCACAAATTAGTATATACAAACTTACCAAAAACCTCAAAGTGACATATGGTACAACGTACTTACCGAAACCACAGCTGTCCAATCTATATTTTTGCTGCCATGATCAATGCACTCAAGCAAGGTATAAGTACCATGCTTGAATGCATAACGCTCCTGCAACTTGGTAGACTGGCATCCAACCACCCTCTCTTGCATACATGAAAACAAAATGTAAATAAAAACATACAACTATACACTAGTTGACATACAAACGAGAGGCTACAAAAAGCATGGATACTTACAAAATACCCATAAAATGAGTCCCATCCACCGCTCCCGAGGTGTGAGCTCCTCACACTCTCTAGTCGCTTTTCCATTGCTCCCTCTTGCCGCGAGTATCATCAAGGGTTTTCAACGTGCTTCCACACCTCCTCATCCCAACTCTCTTGGTCAATGAACCAAGGCTTTTCTCCCCCTGTTTTCACTGCCTTTGGTGACATAGGACTTCTTGTGTTTCAGACAATCTCTCATGAGATCATAGATCCACTTGTTGGGTACTTCCTCGCTACTTGCAGAAGGCTTGAACTCGCTCTTGAGTTGATTACTTAAAAATAAATCCTTTATGCATCTTTCTATGCATAAATTTAATTTTAATGAGAATAACTCTTTTGAAATAAAAATAAATCTTTTATGCATCTTTCTATGCATAAATTCAATTTTAATGAGAATGACACTTTTGAAATAAAAATAAATCTTTTATCCGTCTTTCTATGCATAAATTCAATTTCAATGAGAATGACACTTTTGAAATAAAAATAAATCTTTTATAAATCTTTCTATGCATAAATTCAATTTTAATGACACTTTTAAAATAAAAATAAATCTTTTAAGCATCTTTCTATGCATAAATTCAATTTTAATGACACTTTTGAAATAAATCTTTTAGAATGTACAAACGGACGGAATTACTCTTTTAGAATAACCTAATGATAAACTTTAGTTCCACAAAACTTAAGAAAATTTTGCCATAACGTCCTTTGTATGGTTGACAATTTCTCAATTTTATCATTCAATTTATGACTTGAACTAATCCAGTTTGAATTTTAATATCTCCAATCTCCTCCATTTTTGCAAAAATCAAGAGAGTAAACAATGAAAAGAGTTTAATCAATCTTTTAATTAAACTTTCTAGGATTGAGAAGGGCTGAATTGTAAAGAAGAGAAGGGAGTGGCCTTTTCATCGACATAGCATCAGATTTTAATTCAGCATTTACAAAGCATAAAATTTGAGAAAACCATAGATTTAAAAATTCACAATAAGTAAGAATTAATCTTACATGAAGCTTGTAATATTTCCTTTGGCTTGAGGGATTGAGGGTCCTACTCTTGTTTGCAGCAAGAGTGGCCACCAAATTCACTTGGAGAGGATTAGGCCAAAAAACAATTGAATTATCAAGAAATTCAATGTTAAATGGCTCAGGATGAAGCAGAGTAACAGTGAAAAAACACCATTAAGCTTTTAAAAAGAGTGGGGCTTCTATTTATAAGAAAAAGTGAGCCTCTAACCAAGAAAATTAATTCTAGAATTTTCCAGATTAGTTTGGTTACTTTTTGACCATTTTTAGGTCAGTTTAGCTTACTTTTTGGATCTAGTTGAAACACGAGAGAGGAGAGATGAAAATATCTCATTATTTGAGAGTTTAAAACTCATCCACACATGTGAAATAGGTGCCTCCATCATGAGGGAAACTCCCCACACTGAGGTGTCAAAAATGTATCATTTCCTCTAAATATCTCTTCTTTTTTAACTAATAAAAATTGTCCTTAGTCAACTCTTCATTCTATGTGAGTATTTACTCATTTCTGGGGTATTTTCTTTTCTTCTTAAATTTATCTCCTCCCTACATTTGGATTAATCTTATTGGTCCGTAGGAACCTTAATCCAAAATTTTCAAAAAATCTAAACCCTCAGAATAAGGTCCTTTTTACCTATTTTCAACTAATTCCCAATTGTACATTGGAAAGTTCTTTTTGAATTTATGTTTTAGGGGAAATCATTTTAAACACTAGGAGGATTTTTATATCCAAAAATATCTCAATTTTGAATTACCTTCCTCTATAAATTTTCTCTCTCTAGGCCAAAATAGGGTAAAACAGGATCTTTCTTTTATTTCACAGAGGGGAAGAATTATAAGATCAAAAGGGGAGGTTCTTACACTTATACACCTCAAAAGTTGGAGGGAGGAATCTTACATCCTACCCCACTTAAAAAACGCGAGATGTCCTCATCTCGCAAAATTAGAGGATAACTCTTTTCCTTAAGATCTAACTGATTCTGGGGTTCTTTATAGTCTGGTGAACCCAACAGAATCCTGCGATAAAGATTCCTTATATAGAACTCATCATTAGATAATAATTCACTCAGATTATAACATTCAAATCCTTATAACAATAATGGTCCATTAGACCGAACTTTCTATCTGAATAGTCCTCCATGGTCCATTAGACCGAACTTTCTATCTGAATAGTCCTCCATGGGAATTTTCAATTATACAGATTTTTAATTTAACATCCCTTAACTTGATCGACTGGGTCAAGTGTTAACAGCAGCAATCTGTCAACACAATCCACTAATCTCATAGTGATTTGCTAAAGTCATTAATCATTCCAGTTATGAACATCATCACAGGGACTCATCCCATTCATCCTCATTATGGTTTTGCTTAGCTTATTACATTTTAATCAAAATTCAAGAATCGTTTTTTTTCAATCAAAATCCAAATCAACCCATCAATTCTCAATCCACAATTTAAAAATCATATCGACCACATTCGAATTAATCATCTGGATAGCATTTATGCTTATAATTTCAAGTCTTATATTTACTCATATATACTGCCAGTAAAGAGCTGCAATTACACCCTCGGTATATACAGGTAGTCATCACGATCCTTGGAATTATAAGGTAAATGCCATCATGTCTAGGCCCTTAAGAAAGTCAGGGATTCCATGTAATCGTGGTACTTCCATTTGAAGACCCAATAACTAATTTATGAATTTCAGTCTAAATAACAATTTGTATGAATTTTATCACGCAATTACGATCTTTTACTGCTTCTTCATGGGAGATTTGAGTGAATTTTCCTGAACTGGTCACATCATCTTTCCTTAAAACTGACGAAAGAGTTTGGTCTTGGTCATAGTCTGATTCAGGTTTTGAATCTGATAAGGTTCTTCTTGAACTGTCTTTCTAAAAAATGGGATGATTTTCAATTACTGTTTTACTCAATTTCATTAATTGAATATTCACTTAACCAATTTCTAAACTAATCACAAATTTTAATGAGATAAAAATTAATCATTTATCTAAAATTCTGACTTCGATGGATTTTTTTAATTTTTTCATTACCATCCGAGTGAATATATAATGAAAGAAAATTATCTCTTAAAGTATTTACTTATTTATTTATCAAATACTTGTAGAAATTAAACATAGAATTAAAGAGAACTCTAATTTTGATATAAAAATTCATTATGCATCTATTTATGCATAAAATCCAACTTCAATGGAAATAACACTTTTATATAAAAGAAAATGCTTTTATGCATCTATTTATGCATAAAATCAACTTAATAGGAATAACACTTTTAATATAAAAAAATTCTTTTATGCATCTTTCCATGCATAGAATTTAAATCTAATGAAAGTAACACTTTTATAATAAAAAAATTTCTTGTATGCATTTTTCCATGGATAAAATTTAAATCTAATGAAAGTAACACTTTTATAATTAAAAAAATTTCTTTTATGCATCTTTTCATGCATAGAATTTAAATCTAATGAAAGTAACACTTTTAATATAAAAAATTTTCTTTTATGCATCTTTCCATGCATAGAATTTAAATCTAATAAAAGTAACACTTTTATAATAAAAAATTTTCTTTTATGCATCTTTCCATTCATAGAATCTAAATATAATGAAAGTAACACTTTTATAATAAAAAAATATCCAATATGCATCTTTCTATGCATAGAAATTGAATCTAATGAAAATAACACTTTTATTAAAAAAATATCCAATATGCATCTTTCTATGCATAGAAATTGAACCTAATGAAAATAACACTTTTATATAAAAGAAAATTCTTTTATGCATAAAATAAGAACAACACTTTTAAAATAAAAAGAATTTCTTTTAAATTGCATGAACGGTGGGGATTGTTCTTTTTGAATAACATAAAGATAAAACTTATTTCCACAAAATTTAAGAAAATTTTGCCATAACCTCCTTTGTATGACTAACGATTTCTTAATTTTTACATTCTAAATTTACTTGAAAATTTATGCCAAGATGAAATAAAGCACTCTAATCTAATCAATTTTCACTTCTAAGAGTAATTAATAGGAAAAGTTTAACGTAATTTCATTGTTACTCATTTTAGGATAAAGAAAGGCTAAAATTCTTGATGAAGAGAAGGGGGAAGACTTTTCATCAAGGATTAACATCCATATTCACATTAAAAAGCAAAGAATTCAAAAAACCATAGATTAGAATTAAAAAAAAGTAGAAATATTAACTTACATGGAGTTTTGTGAGCTTTTCCTTTGGCTTGAGGAATTGAGGGTTATACTCTTGTTTGCATCAAGAGTGGCCACCAATTCTTTGTAGAGGAATTAGTCAAAAACAAGTGAATTCATTTTTTTTTGGCTCTAGGGAGGGTAGAGTAACAGTTTATAAACACTATTGAGCTTTTACAAAGGGGGAGGCTTTTATTTATTTGAAAAAGTGAGCCTCTAACCAAGCAAACTGATTCTAGAATTTTCTAGATCAGTTTGGTCAATTTTTGACCATTTTTGGGTCAGTTCAGATTACTTTTTGGAGCTAGACTTGAATTAGGAGAGAGGAGAGATGAAATAACTCATTATTTGAGAGTTTAAAACTCCTCCACACATGTGAAATAGGCGCCTCCTTCATGAGGGGGAATCCCCACTCTGAGGTGTCAAAATTTCATTTTTTTAGTATTTCCTTTGGTCCTTAGTCCACTCTTCGTCCACTCTTCATCTTATGTGAGTATTTACTCATTTTTTGGGGGTGGGGGGGTCTTTATTTCTTCAATTTATCTCCTCCCTACATTTGGATTAATCTGATTGGCCCCTCAAAACCTTAATCTAAAATTTTCAAAAAACTGGACCCTTAGGCTAAGGTCTTTTTAGCATATTATAATTTATTTCTAATGCACCTTAAGAAATTCTTTTGAAACTTATGTTTCAGGGGAATTTATTCTAATAAGAAAGGATATTTTTCCATCCAAAGATATCTAAAAATTAAGTTACCTCTCTCTAGAATATTTTCTCTCTCTAGGCCAAAATAGGTAGAAACAAGATCTTTTATTATTCTAAAAAGGGAATTGATTACAGGGGAAGATACTGGACATCCTGAGGGACTGGGGAGGAATCTTACATTCTCCCCCACTTCAAAAACAGAAGATGTCCTCATCATGCAAACTGGGGTAAATCTCGCATCAGTTCAGCGTCTTTCTCCCAGGTGGCATCTTCAAAAGGATAGAACTTCCATTTGACTAATAATTCTCTCAGAAGTATGTTCTTGAGAACCTTCTCGCGAACATCAAGGATTTCTTCAGGTTGGAGTTCCATCGGCCCTTGGGTTGAGGAAGTTAAGAGTTTATCATTAAGCACATGATTCGAGCTCGGTACATACTTCTTAAGTAGGCTGACATGAAATACATTATGTACTTTGAGATGAGGAGGCAGAAGAAGTTCATAGGTTAAGTTACCTACTTTCTTTGTAATCAGATATGGCCCAACCTGTAATCCACACAGAATCTTTGCGTTCCATCTTTCTTTTTCTGAAAGAGAACTGGCGCTCTCGAAGATGAAACATTGGGTCTTGCAAACCCTTGTTCTAACAGCTGCCTAAGTTGTTCCTTGAGTTTAATGGCTTCAGGGGCCGGCATCCTGTACCTGCGCTGAGCTACTGGTGGCTGAGCTCCGGGGGTCAATTCTATCACATGATCTACTTCTTGAATTGGAGGTATCTCTGTTAATTGTGAGATCCCACTGCCCCCTCTGCGCACCGGATTCTCGGTTGTTGGCAGCGGAAGCAACTCCATCTTACACGGGGTAGGGTTTCCCACTCGAGGCCTTGCCCTCGAATGTCTAGGCATGGGTGGTCATTTCGAAAACCAAAACTGGGAAAAATTCCCATGCTCGAAAAATGGGGATGATTTCACCTTTTTGAATTTCTTAACAAATTTTCTAACGGTGTCAAGAGACTAAACTAACCTTCATCTGATTAAACCAGATAGAAGAAAGACTATTAGAGACTTAACTTGAAGAAATCAATGCTTTTTTCCTAATTGAATCAGGCACAGCCATTGATCTATTCATTTGAGAAGTCTTCAGGTTTTTATTTAACTACTCAAGTTCTAAGTGTATTCCTATTAAACAATTTTATTATTAAAACTCTACTAATTCCAGCCTAACCCCATCCGGCCCATGGGCTAGCCATTAGAATTGGTAGAATGAGACAAGTACTCACCCACCCATAATTGAATGCCTTTCTTAACTTTAGCTTTAGAAAACAGGTACGCACACACTCCTCTTTAAACTTGAACTTATAAAATGATCCATTGAACAAACAGTTATTGATTACAGATATCATAACTCAAAATTTGCATCCAGTTCCTTGTTTCTCAAAAACAGGTATCACTCTGGACTCTCCGTCAAGACCAGCTGGCCAGCAAACGAGATCTAGTAACAGATTACAATAGTTTTTTTTTTGTCATCATACATATATATCTTCCATGACATATGCATGGGTGTCCTAAGCACCGCGAGCCCGTGCATCGCCTGGTCAAAACCCTCCAGGATCTTCCTTAGGTGTCCTGGCACTTCACTCAGGGACCGCTTTGTCGGCCCTCACCCATCGTAACGGAAGCACACCATTTTTCACGATACCGAGGATGGTCAAGACTTGGGTAGGTTTTTGCCGTGTGAGCCATCATTTGAACACTCCCTGCCGCCAGCTGTCGCAACTGAACTTCCCTTAGAAAAGCGCATATACCAAATGCTCCCTCCACAGCATTCTGGCGTAAGACAGTCCTTTAGGAAAAGGGGGTTTCTATGCAAGTTTTTTTGTTTTGATTTTCTTTGCATATAATAAGTATATCTTAAATCCGTAGCCAAGACTTCTAGATCACAGGTCTAAATTCCAAACAGAATTCTTCGAATTCTATAACCTTGATCCTCAGATCAAAATCAAAGGGTTTCAACTTAGTTTCAGATTTGGTGGGTGATTTGAGTGTATTTTTCTTGAACTGGTCATATCGTCTTTCCTTGAAACTGACAAAGGAGTTTAGTCTTGGTCAAATTCTGATTCTAGGTCCAAGTCTGGTAAGGTTCTTCCTTTCAATCACTATGTTACTAAATTTCATTCATTGAATATTCACCTAACTGATTTCTAAACTAATCACGAATTCCTATGAGGAATAAATTAATCAATTTATCTAAATTTTTGACTTTGATAGATTTTTTGAATTTTCTCATTACCATCCAAGTGAATATGAAACGATAGAATTTTTTCTCATAGAGTATTTACTTATTCATTTATCGAGTATTCATGGAAATTAAACATAGAATCAAAGAGAACTTTAGTTTTGATATAAAAATTCTTTATACCCCTTTTTATGCATAAAATCCAACTTCAATGGAAATAACACTTTTGTATAAAAGAAAATCCTTTTATGCATCTATTTATGCATAGAAATTTAATCTAATGAAAATCACACTTTTATATAAAAAAATTTATCCAATATGCATCTTTCTATGCATAGAATTTAAATCTAATGAAAATCACACTTTTATAAATAAAAAAAAATATTTTATGCATCACTTTATGCATAAAAATCAATATTGGTGAAAGTAACATCTTTATAATAAAATAATTCTTTTATGCATCACTTTATGCATAAAAATCAATATTGGAGAAAGTAACACCTTTATATTAAAAATAAATTCTTTTATGCATCATTTTATGCATAAAAATCAATATTGGTGAAAGTAACACCTTTATAATAATAAAAAAACTCTTTTATGCATCACTTTATGCATAAAAATCAATATTGGTGAAAGTAACACCTTTATAATAAAAATAAATTCTTTTATGCATAAAAATCAATATTGGTGAAAGTAACACTTTTATAATAAAAATAAATTCTTTTATGCATCACTTTATGTATAAAAATCAATATTGATAAAAGTAACACTTTTATAATAAAAATAAATTCTTTTATGCATCACTTTATGCATAAAATCAATATTGATGAAAGTAACACTTTTATAATAAAAAATAATTCTTTTATGCATCACTTTATGCATAAAAATCAATATTGATGAAAGTAACACTTTTATAATAAAAATTAATTCTTTTATGCATCACTTTATGCTTAAAAATCAATATTTTCAATATGCATCTTTCGATGCATAGAATGAAAATAACACATTTAGAATACAGAAACGGAGGGGATTACTCTTTTTAAATAACATAAAGATAAAACTTATTCTCACAAAATTTATGAAAATTTTACCATAACCTCCTTTGTATGGCTGACCATTTTTCAAATTTTTCATTCTATTTAGAATTTACCTCAAGATGAATTTATCACTCTAATCAGATTAATTCACATTTTTTTAAGAGTAAACAATACAAAAAGTTTAATTCTATTTAATTCATTACACATCTTAGGATAAAGAAGGGCTGAATTCAATGAAGAGAAGGGGGAAGCCTTTCCATCAAGGCATAACATCCAATTTCCAATTGAAAGAAGCAAGAAATCATAAAACCATAGAATAGAAGTAGAATTTCTAACTTACATGGAGTTTTGTGAGCTATCCTTTGGCTTGAGGGATTGAGGGTTCTACTCTTGCTTGGATTAAGTGTGGCCACAAATTTTTTTGTAGAGAAAATAGTCAAAAACAAGTGAATTATTAATGAATTCAATGTTTTTAGCTCTGGGGAGGAGTAGAGTAACAGTGCGTAAAACACTATTAAGCTTCTACAAAGGGGGAGGCTTCTATTTATAGGAAAAAATAAGCCTCTAACCAAGCAAACTGATTCTAGAATTTTCCAAATCAATTTGGTCAAATTTTTACCTTTCTTGGGTCAGTTTAGCTTACTTTTTGGAACTAGACTTGAATTAGGAGATAGGAGAGATGAAATATCTCATTATTTGAGAGTTTAAAACTCCACTACACATGTGAAATAGGCGCCTCCTTCATGAGGGGGAATCCCCACTCTAAGGTGTCAAAATTTCATTTTTTTTAGTATTTCCTTTGATCCTTAGTCCACTCTTCATCTTATGTGAGTATTTCTCATTTTTTGGGGGTTGTTCTTTATTTCTTCAATTTATCTCCTTCCTACATCACTACTAGAGGTTTAGGGCATACCGACGTTAGAATACCGATGCAAATGTCGAACGTCAGTATGCCCGTCGTAATCTTGGAGGAGACAAGTCGGGCGGGCTATTTTCAAAATTTGAAATACCGACGCGTATACCGACACTTTTACCGTTGTGTATACCGGTGCATATATCGAGGTGTATACCGACGCGTATACCGGCGCTCGTAAGTTTTTTACAGCCGAGAACCTATTGTTCTCTGTTTTCCGCGGTGTCGAATTGCATCCAGAGAAGGTATGCGTTTCAGCATCTCCTTCAAGCTTTCCTCTTTTCTCCTCTTCTCCTTCTCCACTTTAACTTATATGCTCTTGCTTTTACTAATATGCTCTTGCTTTTGCTTTTTAGGATATAGGGCGTTTAGGATTTTGTGTTTTTTTTTGGCTCTCTATGCATGTTGAGGAGAGCTCTCTATGTATGCATAGATCTCCTAAAACACCATATTGGGGAATATGGGAATTTCCCACAAGTTTGGGACATGTGGTCAAAACTTTGGATTTTGCATAACTTGAACACCATTAATCCAAAATGAGTGGTTTATGGCTCGTTAGATCCCATTTTTCAAGCGCTTTCCAATGATAGGTCACATGAATGGGCTTTGAGAAACTTACAAACATGTTATCCATGTCCCCCCTTTTTTAGCATTCAAAAATGGGAATTGGGAGATTCCTGTGAGATCCCTCCGTCCCCTCCGCGCGCCAGACTCTCGGTAGCCGAACAGCGGAAGCAGCCCCCACATGCGCGGGGCGGGTTTTCTCACTCGGGGTCTCGCTCTCGAATGTCCGGGCACGAGACTAGGCTGGTGGTCACTCCAAAAACCGAAGCCGGGAAAAATTCCCATGCCCGAAAAGCGGGGGCGATTCCGCCATTATGAATTTTTTTTTTAAAACGAATTTTTCTAACGTGATCAATTCTAAGTTATCCTTTAACTGGATAAACCAGATAGAAGGAAACTATCACTGATATAATTTGATCATTTTAGTAAATTCAACGCTTTTTTCCTGATCCAGGTCAGGCACAGCCGTTGATCTACTTATTGAAAAATTTATCAGGAGATTATTTAACTACTCGAATCTTAGCGTAATCCTAAGATTTTGCAATTTGATTATTAAAACTCCGCTGATTCCAGCCTAACCCCATCCGGCCCATGGGTTAGCCACCACCCTACCACTGGAATCGGTGGAACCAAATAAGTACTCACCCACCCATAATTGAATTGCCTTTCTTAACTTTAGCTTTAGAAAACAGATACGCACGCACTCCTCTTTATTAAAACTTTAATAAAAACAATCCTTGATAAACAATTTACGATTTATACATGTCATACTTTAAAATTTTCATTGAGTCCTTGTTTCTCAACAAAACAGTATCACTCTGGACTCTCCGTTGAGACCAGCAAGTCAACAACGAGATCCAGTGATAGATTATAAAAAAAAAACATAGGTCCATCATATAATATCTTCCTCGACATACGCATGGATGTCCTCGGCACCGCGAGCTCGTGCATCGCCTGGTCAGAACCCTCCAGGATCCTCCTTAGGTGTCCTGGCACTTCACTCAGGGACCGCTTCGTCGGCCCTCGTCCATCGTACCGGAAGCGCACCATTTTAACCATACCGAGGCTGGTCAAGACCTCGGCAAGCCTTGCCGCGTGAGCTGTCCCTCGAACACTCCCCGCCAGCTGTTGCAACCGAACTTCCCTTAGATAAACATATATGCCAAATGCTCCCTCCAGCATTCTGGCATAAGACAGTCTTTTAAGAAGGCAGGGTTTCTATGCAAGTTTACAGTTTTGATTTTTGTTTGAATACCATGAGTATATCATAAATCCAATTTTCAATTCCAAACAGAATTCTTCAAATTCTGTTAACTTGATTCTTAGATCAAGTCACAAGTCTTAACTTAGTTTTTGATTCGATGGGTGATTGAATACATTTTCCCCGAACTGGGCACATCGTCATTGATTGAAACTCACGAAGGAATTAGGTCTTGATCAATAATCTGAGTCCGAGTTTAGGTCCGAAAGGTTCTCTCTAAATTTATCTTCTCGAAAGGTACTATCTTAGTTTCTCTTTTTCTAAAATTTCCTACGATGAATATTTGTTTACAATTTCAAAACATGGATTTCTCGAGGAATATTCATTTACGTCGATCTCCGATTAAAATTTATCTTTTTTTTAAAAAATACCTCTATACATTAAAATCAATTTTTATAAAAGTAACACTTTTATAATAAAAATATATCTTTATACATACTCTTATGTATGAAAATAAAAATGATAAAAGTAACACTTTTGATATAAAAATTTAATCATTATGCATACTTCTATGCATGAAATAAAAATGATAAAAGTAACACTTTTGATATAAAATTTTATCCTTTATGCATACTTCTATGCATGAAAATAAAAATGATAAAAATAACACTTTTGATATAAAAATTTATCCTTTATGCATACTTTTATGCATGAAAATAAAAATTGATAAAAATAACACTTTTGATATAAAAATTTATCCATTATGCATACTTCTATGCATGAAAATAAAAATTGATAAAAATAACACTTCTGATATAAAAATTTATCCTTTATGCATACTTCTATGCATGAAAATGAATTTTGCTAAAAATAACACTTTTGATATAAAAATTTATCCATTATGCATACTTCTATGTATGAAAATAAAAATGGTAAAAGTAACACTTTTGATATAAAAATTTAACCATTATGCATACTTCTATGCATAAAATAAAAATGGTAAAAGTAACACTTTTGATATAAAAATTTATCCATTATGCATACTTCTATGCATGAAAATAAAAATGGTAAAAGTAACACTTTTGATATAAAAATTTATCCATTATGCATACTTCTATGCATAAAATAAAAATGGTAAAAGTAACACTTTTGATATAAAAATTTAACCATTATGCATACTTCTATGTATGAAATAAAAATGGTAAAAATAACACTTTTGATATAAAAATTTATCCATTATGCATACTTCTATGCATGAAAATAAAAATGGTAAAAGTAACACTTTTGATATAAAAATTTAACCATTATGCATACTTCTATGTATGAAATAAAAATGGTAAAAATAACACTTTTGATATAAAAATTTATCCATTATGCATACTTCTATGCATGAAAATAAAAATGGTAAAAGTAACACTTTTGATATAAAAATTTAACCATTATGCATACTTCTATGCATAAAATAAAAATGGTAAAAGTAACACTTTTGATATAAAAATTTAACCATTATGCATACTTCTATGCATAAAATAAAAATGGTAAAATAACACTTTTGATATAAAAACTTATCCTTTATGCATGATATTAAAATTCAATTTCTCCATGATTATAATGAAATTTTTTCAATTAATCTAGGATGATAATTCCTAGAATATAGTAGGAAGTCCTCTTTTTATGCTTTGAATGAAATTATTTTATGCATAATTTTTATAAAAATTTTGCCATAGCTCCGCTGCTATGACTGATAAATCTCAATTTTTCTAAGGGATAAATCTTATTATTAAGGAAATAATTAAAATGATCTCTAATTGGATCATTAATCCATAATGGATTGGATCATCAATATACATAAACTAAAAGCATAGAAAAAAGCCATTAATTTGGCCTCAAGCATAGCTTAATCTTGGGTTAAGGAAAAGCTTTATGAAAAGCTTGATTTGGATTGAGAATGGGTCATGAGTATGACCATTTCTTGAGTGAGAGAGAGAATTTACATAAAAATCATTAGAATTTAAACATAAATGAAAATTAACCTCAATAGCATTTATTAAATTATGTAACTCTTCACTACTATTCACCAATAAACTTCAATAGCATTTAAAAAAAACATACCAATTAAGCTTCTCAAGCTTGAGAGGGGTTGAGAAGAGAGAAACATTGAGAAATTATAGAAAGATCAATATTCACTAATTACCTTACAACTTGCTTGATTCTTTGTTCACGGTAGAGGCCCCCAACCAATCAATTGGTTAAGTATGTTGATGGAGCCACTAATGGGGATTGAAGAAAGAGGGAAGCTCCAAAAACTAGTGAATTATTAAATGAATTCACAGTTCTTGGCTTAGATGGAGTAGAGTAACGATGCATAAACACTATATATTTTTCAACAAGGGGGAGGCTTTTATTTATAGGAAAAATTGAGCTCCTAACCAAACAAACTGATTCTAGAATTTTCCAAATCAGTTTGGTCAATTTTTGACCATTTTTAGGTCAGTTAAGCCAACTTTTTGGAACTAGACTTGAATTAGGAGAGAGGAGAGATGAAATATCTCAATTTTTATGAGTTTAAAACTCATTCAAGCATGTGAAATATGCACCTCCTTTAAAGAACTCCCCTTCCTTACATATGTGTCATAATGGGATCATTTTAATATTGCTCATAGTTTTTTTACTAATAAACCTTGTACATTTTCAACTCTTCATCTTATGTGAAATATGCACTTCCTTTAAAGAACTCCCCTTCCTTACATATGTGTCATAATAGGATCATTTTAATATTGCTCATAGTTTTTTTACTAATAAACCTTGTACATTTTCAACTCTTCATCTTATGTGAAATATGCACCTCCTTTAAAGAACTCCCCTTCCTTACATATGTGTCATAATGGAATCATTTTAATATTGCTCATAGTTTTTTACTAATAAACCTTGTACATTTTCAACTCTTCATCTTATGTGAGCATTTACTCATTTTTGGATACCCAAAATATCTCATATTTTTAATATTGCTCATAGTTTTTTACTAATAAACCTTGTACATTTTCAACTCTTCATCTTATGTGAGCATTTACTCATTTTTGGGTATCTTCTTTTTCAAATTGGATTTATCTCCTCCCTACACATGGATTGATGCTATTGGCCCATAGAAACCTTAATTGGACCATAATCTAAAAATTTCTGAAAATCTAGACCCTTAGACTAAGGTCCTTTATACCTATTTCCAATTAATTCCACTTGTACATTGGAAAATTCTTTTTGAATTTCTGTTTCAGGGGAACTTATTTTAATAGGATGAGTTATTTTTCTATCCAAAAATATTCATAATCTGAATATTCTCTCTCTAGAATAATTTTCTCTCTCTAGGTTAAAACACTTAGAAATAAGATCTTTTATATTTCTGAAGAGGGATTTGATTACACGGGAAGATGCTGGACATCTTGAGAGGCTGGGGAGGAATCTTACATTCTCTCCCACTTGAAAAACGCGAGATGTCCTCGTCTCGCAAACTGGGGATAATCCCGCAACAGATCGGCTTCATTCTCCCAGGTGGCATCTTCAAAAGGATAGAACTTCCATTTTACTAATAATTCTCTGAGAATTCTGTTCCTGAGAAGCTTTTCTCGAACATCGAGAATTTCTTCAGGTTGGAGTTCCATCTGTCCTTGGGTTGAAGAGGTTAGGATTTCATCATCAAGCATATGATTTGAGTTTGGCACATATTCCTTTAGAAGGCTTACATAAAATACATTATGAATTTTTAGATGAGGAGGCAGAAGAAGCTCGTAGGCTAAGTCACCTACTTTCTTTGTAATCAGATATGGCCCACAATATCTGGGTGATAACTTCTTGTACTTCCCAAGAGATAAGGAACTTCTTTTGGGCCGTACTCGAATGAAGACCATATCTGCTTCTTTGAATTCTCTATTTGTCCTCTTCTTATCCGCATATTGCTTCTGTCTATCCTGGGCAGCTTTAATATCTTTACGAATTGACTGCATCTGTTGCTCCATGTCGTCAAGCATCTGTCTGGACATCTCGACCTTAATCAATGGGTCAGACCAAGTTAATGGAGTTAAGCAATCTTGTCCATACAGAGCTTTAAAAGGGCTCATCCCGATACTTCGGTGATAAGAAGCATTGTAGGCGAACTCGACTAGATGCAGATAGCTTAGCCACTTCTTGGGTTCCCTGCCCACAGCATGTCCGAAGTATATCTTCAATTACTTGGTTTACCCTTTCAGTTTGACCATCGGTCTCAGGGTGATAAGCTGTGCTGAGATCCAAGAAAGTTCCCACTGCTTCAAAAAATGCAGTCCAAAACCTTGAAGTAAATTTGGGATCTCGGTCACTTACTATTCTCCTCGGTAGGCCATGCAATCTGAAGATTTATTTGAGGAACATTCTAGCCACATCCACTGCAGTGTAGGTTTCTTTTACTAGAATCAGATGGGCAACTTTGGTTAGTCTGTCGACTACCACAAAGATGGAGTTGTAACCTGATTGCACTGAAGGTAATCCAGTAATGAAGTCCATACTGATACATTCCCACTTCATCTGGGGGATGTCCAATGGATGTAACTTCCCAGGCATTTTTACTCTTTCAGCTTTGACTTTTTGGCATGTCAGACATTGACGTACATGATTCATCACATCCTTTTTCAAACCAGGCCAAAAGAAACTTTTCTTTACGGACATGTAGGTCTTAATGAAACCTGGATGTCCTGCAATAAGGCTGTCATGGGCTTCATTCAGAATTTGGTTCTTAGTTCCCTCATCATTGGGAATGCATAACCTGCGGTTATAATACATAATGCCATCATCCAGGCTGTACCCTTGAACTCTGTTCAACTCTTGCGGAGTTTTGCTTTCCTGCATAAGTAGGGTAGCAATAGGGCCAAAGAATCTATCTTGCATGATCTTCTCACTTGCTTGAGTAATCAAAGGATTTGATATTACAGTAATTGCAAGCAAGGAGGTTTTTCTGCTGAGAGCATCTGCTACCACATTCTCTTTGCCTGGGCGGTACTTGATTTCAAAATCAAATTCCTGCAAGGTCTGCATCCACCTTCTTTGGCGCATGTTGAGGTCCTTCTGAGTAAAGATCCACTTTAAGCTCTGATGATCTGTCATCAAAGTAAACCTTTTACCCAGTAGGTAATGTCTCCACAACTTTAAGGCATAGACTACTGAAAGCAATTCCAAGTCGTGGACAGCATAATTCCTCTCATGTGTTCTGAGCTTTCGGGATTCATAGGCCACTGCATGACCTTCCTGCATGAGTGCACCTCCCAGGGCAAAACCACTTGCATCAGTTACTACCTCAAAGGGTAGAGAGAAATCTGGCAGTTTCAGAATGGGACTGGTTACCAAGGCGGTCTTCAGCTTATCAAAAGCACTTTGGCACTTGGCAGACCATTGAAATGGGATATTCTTTTTGAGAAGGTTAGTCAGGGGGGAAGCTATGAGAGCATATTTTGGTATAAAAATTCTATACCAACCAGTCAATCCCAAGAATCCTCTGACTTCTTTCACTGTCTTTGGCTCGGGCCAATCTATGACAGCTTGGATTTTTGCGGAATCTGGAGAAATTCCATCTTTGGATACCAGGAAACCCAAGTATTCAACATGGTCGGCAGAGAAAGTGCATTTGCTCTTTTTGGCAAAGAGTTGATGCTTCCTTAGAATCTCAAGAACTTTTCGGACATGAGTCTCATGGTCGGCTACATTTCTTGAGTAAATCAGAATGTCATCAAAGAAAACTAGAACAAAGTCATCCAAGTATTCTCTAAGGATGTCCTGCATTAGGCGATTGAATGTAGCTGGGGCATTAGTTAATCCGAACGGCATGACAGTAAATTCATAATGCCCATAGCGAGTATTGATGGCTGTTTTTGGTATATCTGGATCATTGATCCTGATCTGGTAATACCCGGATTTGAGATCTATTTTTGTGAAGATCTGGGCTCCATTTAGCCTGTCCAAAAGCTCATCAATCCTTGGGATAGGATACTTATTCTTAACTGTCAGCTGATTTAGACCTCTGTAGTCCACACAGAGTCTAAGTGTTCCATCTTTCTTTTTCTGAAAGAGAACTGGCGCACCCCAAGGCGAAACACTGGGTCTTACAAACCCTTGTTCTAACAGCTGCCTAAGCTGTTCCTTGAGTTCGATGGCTTCAAGAACTGGCATTTTGTAAGAGCGTAGGGCTACTGGTTGAGCTCCGGGGGTCAATTCAATCACATGATCTAATTCCCGAATTGGAGGCATTTCAGTTAGCTCTGCTGGAAATAGATCATCAAATTCACTTAACCATTTTGGTTCTTTAGCTTTAAGTTTTGAGTCTACTGGGTTCATTTTGACAACATAAATTTGCTGCTTCTTCCTAAGTCCTTTCAGTAACCTGGAAGCTTTTACTAACTGAAGGTTTGGGGATCCGGAAACTCCAGTTCCATGGACTTTGTTCCCGTGAAGGTCATGGAAGGAAATGGTTCCATTGTGACAGTGTATGTCAGCTTGATATTTGTGGAGCCAATCCATTCCAAGGATTCCGTCAAAAACTCCTAGAGGTAAGACTTTGAACTGACAGTCGGTTACATTACCATCTAGATTGAACTGGATAAGATCTGTCTCATGGTGAGTGAAAAGAGTCTTCCCACTGGCCAATTCAACTTGCATAGGTTTCCCTGATTTCTGTTCTAGGACTAGCTTACGCAAGCATCCAGGGGAAATGAATGAATGAGAACTGCCTGAATCAATCAAAAGCTTGAAAGGCTTACCCTGATACTCTGCTGGAGTATGGATGACTGAGAACTGCTGGTTAGGCCCTTGATTTTCAATTGCAGCATAGATCTGCCCTTTTTCCTCTTCTACTACATCTGAAATTGTGACTGCTCTGGCTGCTGCAGTCTGAGGTAGAACTCTTTCTCTTTTGTTGTTCCAATTGTGGGAAGGAGTTCTGAGATTACTCTGGATAGAGGCAGATGGCTGGGCTGGAATTCTTCTGGGGTTTCCCTGGCTAGGGCGAGACGGACCCTGATTAGACTGGAATGAAGGGGTTGGTCTCTGAATTCGGGGTTCTTGACTTCCCTGTCCCCTTGACATGTTAGGAGTCGGGCAGTCTTTTAACTGGTGACCAAAACCCTGGCATCCAAAACATCGATTTTCAGTTCTGAGCTCATCCTTTTGATTTTTTGAAAGTGGTGAGGTTCCTGAGAAATTACTCTGGGGGAAGGGTCTTCCTTCACTTCTGAATCTTCCTGCATCCTGATTCTGATTCAGGCCTTGCTGCCTCTTTGGGGGTGGAAAGTTGGAAGTACTTCCCTGGGCTTGGAATCTCTTAAAGTTAGAGGGTGCAGGTTTTGGTGGGACCTTTACTACAAAAGCTTTGGCAAAATCTTTTGCCATTCTTACTGCTTCAGCCATGGACACTGGCTTGGCATTTTTGACCAGTGTGTCCAAGGGTTCGTTCATTCCTCGAATGAACCTGGCCATGAGTTGCTCTTCATCAAGAGGTGGTGAATATTTGAGTAGAAGGGCAAAGGCCTGGTGATATTCCTCGATGGTTTTGCTCTCCTGCTTTAGTTCTAAGAATTCGTTCATTTTGGTTTCTAAAAATCCAGGAGGGCAAAATCTCTTTCTTAGATAGGTTTTTAGATCATTCCAGGATTGAGTATTTCTGTCTAGATGATTGGTGTCACAGTGGTTCCTCCATGCTACCCTGGTTGTTTCCACTATTTTCAGCCAGCCAAGAGCCATTTTGCTCCGCTGATTGTATCCTGTGACGTCAAAATACTCTTCCATGGCTTCCACCCATTTCTCCACAGCCTCGCCCAAGTTCTCCCCTTCTCCTTTGAAGGGTCCTGGCTGAGTCCTATGAAGAGCCTTGCGAACATCAAGGTCAAGCTCGTCATCTTCAGAGACAGGGTCTGGCTGACGACCACGGTTTTCTCGTCTCATGATTCTGCCAAAATTTATATATTAATAAATTTTTATTTTGATATTATTCATGAGATCCTATGACTTAAGAGTTCAAAAAAAAAACAATTTCTTAAACAAGACAAGATCTTATTGGAGATCTATGACATATGTCCGATAATAGATTTTTCTTTATCAGCAGATCGTCCGCTGCTGTAAACAATCATTTATACAACAGGAATTTTTTTTTTCTTCCGAAAAATATTTTTTTATTTATATAAAAGTTGCATTATGTACATAGAGCAGCTCGGCTCCAGAATTCAAAATCTCCTCAGGAAACGCATATGATGACGGTATTGGGCCATAGCCATGCCCTGATACAAATGTCCACTTACTGACAAGGGAGCTATTATATTCCATTTAGGAATAAAACAACTAAGAAGTCTGTAGACTTGGCATGCAAGCCTGAAATTCCGAGGCGTTGAATGATACAAAATGACTCCACGTACGATTTTCAGCTTTAACAAGATCATAGCCAATGAGAGGTTCTCCCACAGCATTGCACGGCGGTCGCAAGAGGCGTGGACACATTGCCCTGCAAACCACTTATGCTGAATTCTCTCCGCTGGGGTAGGAAAATATAAATCCTCAAAATGGCGCGCGAGTCTTGTTCGGCTTATTCGAGTTGAAGCGGAAGAGATGAGATGCTCGAAGGCAAATGCAACCATATCTTGAGACTGGGTGAGGTCGGGAATACCAGATAAATGGGGAACTTCCATCTATAAAAACAATTTCTTTGATTAAAATTTCTTCATTAAAGAAACTTACGGAATGAAAATACATTATGAAAATGCTGTTTCTGAATTCTTTTTACCAATTTCAGATAAGAATTCAATTTCGCTCTGATACCAACTGTGAGATCCCTCCGCCCCCTCCGCGCGCCAGACTCTTGGTAGCCGAACAGCGGAAGCAGCCCCCACATGCGCGGGGCGGGTTTTCTCACTCGGGGTCTCGCTCTTGAATGTCCGGGCACGAGACTAGGCTGGTGGTCACTCCAAAAACCGAAGCCGGGAAAAATTCCCATGCCCGGAAAGCGGGGGCGATTCCGCCATTATGAATTTTTTTTTTAAACGAATTTTTCTAACGTGATCAATTCTAAGTTATCCTTTAACTGGATAAACCAGATAGAAGGAAACTATCACTGATATAATTTGATCATTTTAGTAAATTCAACGCTTTTTTCCTGATCCAGGTCAGGCACAGCCGTTGATCTACTTATTGAAAAATTTATCAGGAGATTATTTAACTACTCGAATCTTAGCGTAATCCTAAGATTTTGCAATTTGATTATTAAAACTCCGCTGATTCCAGCCTAACCCCATCCGGCCCATGGGTTAGCCACCACCCTACCACTAGAATCGGTGGAACCAAATAAGTACTCACCCACCCATAATTGAATTGCCTTTCTTAACTTTAGCTTTAGAAAACAGATACGCACGCACTCCTCTTTATTAAAACTTTAATAAAAACAATCCTTGATAAACAATTTATGATTTATACATGTCATACTTCAAAATTTTCATTGAGTCCTTGTTTCTCAACAAAACAGTATCACTCTGGACTCTCCGTTGAGACCAGCAAGTCAACAACGAGATCCAGTGATAGATTATAAAAAAAAAACATAGGTCCATCAGGCGATGCACGGGCTCGCGGTGCCGAGGACATCCATGCGTATGTCGAGGAAGATATTATATGATGGACCTATGTTTTTTTTTTATAATCTATCACTGGATCTCGTTGTTGACTTGCTGGTCTCAACGGAGAGTCCAGAGTGATACTGTTTTGTTGAGAAACAAGGACTCAATGAAAATTTTGAAGTATGACATGTATAAATCGTAAATTGTTTATCAAGGATTGTTTTTATTAAAGTTTTAATAAAGAGGAGTGCGTGCGTATCTGTTTTCTAAAGCTAAAGTTAAGAAAGGCAATTCAATTATGGGTGGGTGAGTACTTATTTGGTTCCACCGATTCCAGTGGTAGGGTGGTGGCTAACCCATGGGCCGGATGGGGTTAGGCTGGAATCAGCGGAGTTTTAATAATCAAATTGCAAAATCTTAGGATTACGCTAAGATTCGAGTAGTTAAATAATCTCCTGATAAATTTTTCAATAAGTAGATCAACGGCTGTGCCTGACCTGGATCAGGAAAAAAGCGTTGAATTTACTAAAATGATCAAATTATATCAGTGATAGTTTCCTTCTATCTGGTTTATCCAGTTAAAGGATAACTTAGAATTGATCACGTTAGAAAAATTCGTTTTAAAAAAAAAATTCATAATGGCGGAATCGCCCCCGCTTTCCGGGCATGGGAATTTTTCCCGGCTTCGGTTTTTGGAGTGACCACCAGCCTAGTCTCGTGCCCGGACATTCGAGAGCGAGACCCCGAGTGAGAAAACCCACCCCGCGCATGTGGGGGCTGCTTCCGCTGTTCGGCTACCGAGAGTCTGGCGCGCGGAGGGGGCGGAGGGATCCCACAATTCCCAAATTCTCTAATATGGTGTTCTAATGCATGCATAGAGATTTTAGGGTTTTGTATTACTTGTGTATTAGTTCTTATTCTTATGTTTAATTTACTAATTACTTTGTTTAATATTTTGTTTTGCAGCTCTTTCACCAATCCTCTCCTTCAGCTTCGCAAAAAAGAGGTAGTCACTCTTTCGATTTTCCTTGTTTATGCTTTTTTCTATGTATTATTGCACCCCTGTTTTATGGTTTAGGGTTAGTTTAGGGTTCTTGGAAGCTTATACATAGGATTATTGCAAGATCTATGCATAAAACCTATCATAAGCTTGCAATCTCTATGCATAGCCTTCTTGCAAGCTTTATGCATAAGCTCTATTCATAGAGCTTGCGAGCTTGTAAAATCTCTATGCATAAGCTCTATGCATAGGCTTTATGCGTTTGACTACAGTCCTGATTTCTCATTTAATCCTACACCGCAGGGCATGAGTCCCCAGCAGTTATATGGTTTTCTCTCATCCATGACTCCAGAGCAGAGAGCCATGGCTCAGAGTTATTGGGGTTCTAGAGCAGGGACATCTGCCTCACCATCTGGCTTCCCGATGCCAGTTCCCACACCCGTAGGTACGACAGCAGCTCCCACACCTCATACCACACAGCCTTCCACTCCTCTTATAGCTCGATCTACCACCTCTTCACATAGACGTCGCTCACGTAGTAGGTCTTCAGGGGGAGGTTGTTGTGGTGGTAGTGCCACAGATGCTGTGACACCACCACCACGTGAGCGTCGTCTGTAAGATTCCTCCCCCAACCCCTTTTTGATGTCTAGTATATTCTCCTGTAATCAATTCCTTTTCTGAAATATAAGAGATCTTGTTTGTGACTGTTTTAACCTAGAGAGAGAAAATATTCTAGAGAGAGAATATTCAGATTCTGAATAATTCTGGATAGAAAAATATCTCTTATAATTCAGATGAGCTCCCCTGAAACAGAAATTTAAAAAGAATTTTCCAATGTGCAATTGGAATTAATTGGAAATAGGTATAAAGAACCTTAGCCTAAGGGTCTAGATTTTCATAAATCTTTAGACTATGGTTCAATTAAGGTTCCTATGGGCCAATAGCATCAATCCATGTGTAGGGAGGAGATAAATCCAATTTGTAAAAGAAGATACCCAAAAATTGAGTAAATGCTCACATAAGATAAAGAGTTGAAAATGTACAAGGTTTATTAGTAAATAAACACATATGTAAGGAAGGGGAGTTCTTTAAAGGAGGTGCATATTTCACATAAGATGAAGAGTTGAAAATGTACAAGGTTTATTAGTAAATAAACACATATGTAAGGAAGGGGAGTTCTTTAAAGGAGGTGCATATTTCACATAAGATGAAGAGTTGAAAATGTACAAGGTTTATTAGTAAAAAAAACTATGACACATATGTAAGGAAGAGGAGTTCTTTAAAGGAGGTGCACATTTCACATAAGATGAAGAGTTGAAAATGTACAAGGTTTATTAGTAAAAAACTATGAGCAATAAAATTTTGACACATATGTAAGGAAGGGGAATTCTTTAAAGGAGGTGCATATTTCACATGCTTGAATGAGTTTTAAACTCAAAAATAATGTGATATTTTTATCTCTCATCTCTCTTGAACCAAACCAAATCAAAATGGAACCAAACCGAATCAAAAAGTAACCAAACTAGGTCCAAATCTAGTCCAAATTCAACCAAACTGACTTGGAAAATTCTAGAATCAGTTTGTTTGGTTAGGAGCTCAAATTTTCCTATAAATAGAAGCCTCCCCTTGTTGAAAAAAATATAATGTCTTATGCATTGTTACTCTACTCCACCTAAGCCAAAATATAGTCTCTTATGCTTTGTTACTCTACTCCACCTAAGCCAAAATATAATCTCTTATGCTTTGTTACTCTACTCCACCTAAGCCAAAATATATAGTCTCTTGTGCTTGTTACTCTACTCCACCTAAGCCAAATTAGATAGAGTCTTATGCTTTGTTACTCTACTCCACCTAAGCTAAAATATATAGTGTCTTATGCCTTGTTACTCTACTCTACCTAAGCCAAGAACTGTGAATTCTTTAATATTTCACTAGTTTTTGATACTTCCCTCTTTCTTCAATCCCCATTGGTGGCTCCATCAACATACTAAACCAATTGATTGGTTGGGGGCCTCTACCGTGAATAAAGAATCAAGCAAATCATAAGGTAAGTATATTGAATGTTGATCTTTTCTATGATTTCTCAATGATTCTCTCTTCTCAACCCCTCTCAAGCTTGAGAAGTTTAATTGGTATGGTTTTTTTTTTAAATGCTATTGAAGTTAATTGGTGAATAGTAGTGAAGAGTTACATAATTTAATAAATGCTATAGAAGTTAATTTCCACTTATATTTAAATTCTAATGGTTTTTATAATTTCTCTCTCTCACTCAAGAAATGGTCATACTCACGACCCATTCTCAATCCAAATGAAGCTTTTCATAAAGCTTTTCCTTAATCCAAGATTAAGCTATGCTTGAGGCCAAATTAATGGCTTTTTGCTATGCTTTTAGTTTATGCACATTGATGATTCAATCCATTATGGATTGATGACCCAATTAAAGACCATTCTAATTGTTTTCTTAATGATCAAATTAGAGACCATTATGGATTGATGATCCAATTAGAGACCATTCTAATTGTTTTCTTAATGATCTAATTAGAGACCATTATGGATTGATGATCCAATTAGAGACCATTCTAATTATTTCTTTAATAATGAGCTTTATCCCTTAGAAAAAAATTGAGATTTATCAGTCATAGTAGCGGAGCTATGGCAAAATTTTTATAGAAATTAAGCATAAAATAAATTCATTCAAAGCATAAAAAGAGGACTTCCTACCATATTCTAGGAACTATCATCCTAGATTAATTAAAAGAATTTTATTATGCATGGAGATGTGGATGTTGCATGTAGATGTAGATGTATGGATGTGAGTGTGAATGTGGAGGTGGATGTATGCATGGGACGTGGATGTATGCATGTAGAAATAGATGTGTAGATGAGGATGTAAATGGAGATGTGGATGGATGCATGTAGATGTAGAGGTATAGATGTAGATGTGAATGGAGATGTGGATGTATACATGTAGATGTAGATGTATAGATGTAGATGTGGATGTGGAGGTGGATGGATGCATGTAGATGTAGATGTATAGATGTAGATGGGAATGGAGATATGGATGTATGCATGTAGATGTAGGTGTATAGACGTAGATGTGGATGTAGAGGTGGATGTATGCATGTAGATGTAGGTGTATAGACGTAGATGTGGATGTAGAGGTGGATGTATGCATGTAGATGTAGGTGTATAGACGTAGATGTGGATGTAGAGGTGGATGTATGCAGGTAGATGTAGATGTATAGATGTGGATGTGAATGTGGAGTGGATGTATGCATGTAGATGTAGGTGTATGGAGGTGAATGTGAATGTGGATGTGAATGTATGCATAGGGATGTAGATGTATGCATGTAGATGTGAATGTACGCATATAGTTGTGGATGTATGGATGTGAATATACGATTGTGATGTGAGGGAATCTGAAGTGATGAGATGGAAATGATGTGATGGGATGAGTATACATATAAATGGAATATGGAATAAGTAATGTAGATTGAGGAGGGATAATGTGGCAAAATGAAAGTTAAAATAGAAATTGTATTGTAAACTGTTTGTAAATGCTGTTTGTAAATGCTGTCTGTAAATGATTGTTTTATGTCAAGAATGCTGGGGGAAGCATTTTGACCGTCTGTGATTAAGGTCGTGATGAGAAAGTTGCAACTGCTGACGGGGAGTCAATGAAGGACGTCTCGCGTAGCAAGGTCGGCCGAGGTCTTGACCAGCCTCGGTGCGATTAAAATGGTGAGCTTCCGGTACGGTGGATGAGGGGCCAAGGAAGCGGCCTATGCGTGAAGCGCTAGGTTACCTGCGAAGGATCCTAGAGGGTGCTGACCATACGGTGCTCGGGCTCTGGGTTGCCTAGGATACCCACGCGTGCGTCGAGGAAGATATTGGAACAGAGTTGGAGTTGTTTTCTGAAATCGAGCATGGATCTGGTTGATTGACCTTGCTGGTCTTCAATGGATGAGTCCATGGCTCCTTATATGGATCTGTTGGTTGATCTTGCTGATCTTCAACGAGAGTCCATCTTGTTAAGTGATTATATTGCCAAGTATTATGGGCTAGGAACTATCGAAACGGCTCCTGAGCGTTCTAGTTGCCAATGATGCCATAGATACTCTGATGAAGGAATGATGGGAAATTAAGAATCAATTGGATAAATTGGAAGATGGTGATCAATGATACTATGGTTTTATTAAAGGATTGTTTTAAACTGGTTGAATCTGGTTGAAAAAGGGCAATTTCATATTGGGTGTGTGAGTGGTGTGACTAGTTTTATTTTGCATGAACATCCGGCTAGGGGGCCTTGGAACTCTTTTCCTTGGTACCCGGGACAAAACCTAACCAAATTTTTAATTGGATCCCATCACTACAGTGGTTGGGCGGTTGGCTAACCCATGGGATCGGATGGGGTTAGGCTGGACTGATGGATCCGTAAATCGAGACTCAAACTTTTATTTTTACGATAGAAAAAAAAAAATCCCGGACAGTAACTGTTCTATGGATAGGAATCAACGGCTGTGCCTCTTGAATGGGGAAAAAAGCGTTGATCCCAATGATCCAAGTGCAAGTTTCTTCCTTGATCTGACTAAGTATCTTATAGACGTAATTGGATCATCTCGATCCGAAATGATCTTGACTACGTTAGAGTAAAAAGTTATCCTGGTGGAATCGCCCGTGCTTCCGGTTAAGAAAGTTTTTCCGGGTTCGGTTTTGGAACAACCGACGGATTAGTCTCTTATCCGGATATCCGTGGGCGAGGCCCCGAGTGTGGGACCCCTGTCCCACGCGAGAAACGCTACTTCCGCTGCCAGTAACCCGAATCCGTTGCTCGGTGGGAACAGGGATCTTACAGTTGGTATCAGAGCATTTGGTTAATAAAGATCACCTGAGAAGACAAATAGGTCAAAAATTTATCAAGAAACACAAAAAGGTTATAATTGTGTGATATAATTCATACAATTTGATATTCAAACTGAAACTCGTAATTTGGTAATTGGGTCTTCAGATGGAAGTACCACAATTATATAGAATCCCCGACTTGCTTGAGGCCTAGACATGATAGTATTTACCTTATAATTCCAAGGGCCGTGACTACCCGTATATACCGAGAGTATACTGCAGCTCTTTACTGACAGTATATACGAGTAAATCTAAGACTTGAAATTATAAGCGTTAATGCTATCCAGATGATGATTTTGCATGTGATTGATATGATTTTTAATTCTGTTTGAGAATGGATGAATTGATTTGGATTCTGATTGAAAATGCTGATTGAAAATGCTGATTGAAAAATGTTGATTTTTAAAAAAATTAGTTGAAATATAATGAAACCACAATGAGGGGGAATGGGACGAATCCCTGTAATGATATTCATAACTAGAATGATGATAATGAATTCAGCAAATCACTATGAGGTTAATGGGTGTGCTGTTAGATTGCTACTGTTAATATTTGACCGGTAGATCAAGTTAAGGGATGTCAAATTGAGAACTTGCTTGACTGAAATTTCCGTGGAGGAATGTTTCGAAGGAAACTTTTCGGTCTAATGGACCATTATCATGTTAAAGATATGAATGATATGATCTGAATGAATTGTTATTTAATAATGAGTTCTATATAAGGGATATTTATCCCAGTGTTCTGTTGGGTTGACCAGAATATAAGGAACCCCAGAATAAATTGGATCTTAAGAAAAAGAGTTGTCCTCTACTTGGCGAGATGAGGACATCTCGCATTTTTTTAAGTGGGGTAGAATGTAAGATTCCTCCCCAGCCTTCGAGGTATACTGGAGTAAGAATCTTCCTTTCTGATCTTATAATTATTCCCTCTCTAAAATAAAAGAAAATTTCTGTTTAAAAAAGGAAGACCCTTTTCCTAGAATACTTCTCAGGAGTCACGCCTGTTTTAAGGATTTAGAACAATGAGTTTAGAAGTGAGAATCGGTGTTTTGGATACCAAGGTTTTGGTTTTCATTCGAGTACGGCCCAAAAGAAGTTCTTTATCTCTTGGGGAGTATAAGAAGTTATCCCCCAGATATTGTGATCCTTATATCTGAATTCAATGAAAGTAGGTGACTTAGCCTACAAGTTTCTTTTATCTCCTCATCTCAAAATTCTTAATGCCTTCTATAGAAAAATGTGTCAAACACAAATCATGGAAAGACGGTAAAACTTCAGTGGCAAGTTACCGTTGGCTTCTAGGTTACGCTAGCTCCTTCCTTTATATAAGTCGTAACTTTTACTTGTCGCTCACAGTAATCTTACTCCCATCAATCTCCTTTCTTTCTTAATCTCCTTCATGGCGACCTGGCAACAGGAATTAGTTTTATCCCTGATGATTTCTCACCTTCAAGACGCAAGAGAGTCTGTGAAGAAAGACTTTATAGAACAGTATGAGCGCTCACTTTTTCCTCACCTAGGAACTTCTGTAGCGCAGACCAAATGGCGGACCTATCAAAACATAACTAGGGTAACACCCTGGGGTCAGCAGCACTTTCGTAACAATGTCCGCTTGGCCATGGTTATTGAAGCTTTGGGTTTGGGTCCCCGATACTACTGCGTCATGAGATCAAGGCATCTTGGGTTTTCTGAGCGGGTCTTCTTACTGGCGTGTTTTCTTCCTCATGAGAAGATATGCCTTTATCCCGTTTTTGGCTTGCCTCTCAGAGGTCCTTTTGTTGGATCACCTCATACCACTGAGATAGGTGCGGCAATAACCAGCAGAATCATTCCCATAGATGAGTTACCCTATACTTGTGCAGCTTGTGAGGACTGCTTTTGTGACCATATGATGGACGGGCTTATGGAAGTGTAAAGAGTTCTTCTATCTTTACTGTATAAGTCCCGTGAATGAATAAAGTTTAAATCTTGTTCTTATTTTGAATCTTGCTCTCTTTAAGACTTTTCTTGGTGGTTAATCGTGAATTAAATTTTTCTCTAAGTCGCATATTCGTGCATCTTGCGAAATTATTCCAAGTTGCGAGATGAGGACATCTCGCGTTTTTTAAGTGGGGTAGAATGTAAGATTCCTCCCCCAACCCCTTTTTGATGTCTAGTATATTCTCCTGTAATCAATTCCTTTTCTGAAATATAAGAGATCTTGTTTGTGACTGTTTTAACCTAGAGAGAGAAAATATTCTAGAGAGAGAATATTCAGATTCTGAATAATTTTGGATAGAAAAATATCTCTTATAATTCAGATGAGCTCCCCTGAAACAGAAATTTAAAAAGAATTTTCCAATGTGCAATTGGAATTAATTGGAAATAGGTATAAAGAACCTTAGCCTAAGGGTCTAGATTTTCATAAATCTTTAGACTATGGTTCAATTAAGGTTCCTATGGGCCAATAGCATCAATCCATGTGTAGGGAGGAGATAAATCCAATTTGTAAAAGAAGATACCCAAAAATTGAGTAAATGCTCACATAAGATAAAGAGTTGAAAATGTACAAGGTTTATTAGTAAATAAACACATATGTAAGGAAGGGGAGTTCTTTAAAGGAGGTGCATATTTCACATAAGATGAAGAGTTGAAAATGTACAAGGTTTATTAGTAAATAAACACATATGTAAGGAAGGGGAGTTCTTTAAAGGAGGTGCATATTTCACATAAGATGAAGAGTTGAAAATGTACAAGGTTTATTAGTAAAAAAAACTATGACACATATGTAAGGAAGAGGAGTTCTTTAAAGGAGGTGCACATTTCACATAAGATGAAGAGTTGAAAATGTACAAGGTTTATTAGTAAAAAACTATGAGCAATAAAATTTTGACACATATGTAAGGAAGGGGAATTCTTTAAAGGAGGTGCATATTTCACATGCTTGAATGAGTTTTAAACTCAAAAATAATGTGATATTTTTATCTCTCATCTCTCTTGAACCAAACCAAATATGCACCTCCTTTAAAGAATTCCCCTTCCTTACATATGTGTCAAAATTTTATTGCTCATAGTTTTTTACTAATAAACCTTGTACATTTTCAACTCTTCATCTTATGTGAAATATGCACCTCCTTTAAAGAACTCCTCTTCCTTACATATGTGTCATAGTTTTTTTACTAATAAGCCTTGTACATTTTCAACTCTTCATCTTATGTGAAATATGCACCTCCTTTAAAGAACTTCCCTTCCTTACATATGTGTTTATTTACTAATAAACCTTGTACATTTTCAACTCTTCATCTTATGTGAAATATGCACCTCCTTTAAAGAACTCCTCTTCCTTACATATGAGTTTATTTACTAATAAACCTTGTACATTTTCAACTCTTCATCTTATGTGAGCATTTACTCATTTTTGGGTATCTTCTTTTACAATTTGGATTTATCTCCTCCCTACACATGGATTGATGCTATTGGCCCATAGAAACCTTAATTGGACCATAGTCTAAAGATTTCTGAAAATCTAGGCCCTTAGACTAAGGTTCTTTATACCTATTTCCAATTAATTCCAATTGCACATTGGAAAATTCTTTTTGAATTTCTGTTTCAGGGGAACTTATTTTAATAAGATGAGTTATTTTTCTATCCAAAAATATTCATAATCTGAATATTCTCTCTCTAGAATATGTTCTCTCTCTAGGTTAAAACAGTTAGAAACAAGGTCTTTATATTTCTGAAGAGGGATTGATTACGGGGGAAGATACTAGACATCAAAAAGGGGGTTGGGGGAGGAATCTTACATTCTACCCCACTTAAAAAACGCGAGATGTCCTCATCTCGCAACTTGGGATAATTTCGCAAGATGCACGAATATGAGACTTAGAGAAAATTTTTAATCAAGATTAACCACCAAGAAAAGTCTTAAAGAGAGCAAGATTCAAAATAAGAACAAGATTTAAACTTTATTCATTCACGGGACTTATACAGTAAAGATAGAAGAACTCTTTACACTTCCATAAGCCCATCCATCATATGGTCACAAAAGCAGTCCTCACAAGCTGCACAAGTATAGGGTAACTCATCTATGGGAATGATTCTCTGGTTATTGCCGCACCTATCTCAGTGGTATGAGGTGATCTAACAAAAGGACCTCTGAGAGGCAAGCCAAAAACGGGGTAAAGGCATATCTTCTCATGAGGAAGAAAACACGCCAATAAGAAGACCCGCTCAGAAAACCCAAGATGCCTTGATCTCATGACGCAGTAGTATCGGGGACCCAAACCTAAAGCTTCAATAACCATGGCCAAGCGGACATTGTTACGAAAGTGCTGCTGACCCCAGGGTGTTACCCTAGTTATGTTTTGATAGGTCCGCCATTTGGTCTGCGCTACAGAAGTTCCTAGGTGAGGAAAAAGTGAGCGCTCATACTATTCTATAAAGTCTTTCTTCACAGACTCTCTTGCGTCTTGAAGGTGAGAAATCATCATGGATAAAACTAGTTCTTGTTGCCAAGCCATGAAGGAGATTAAGAAAGAAAGGAGATTGATGGGAGTAAGATTACTGTGAGCGACAAGTAAAAGTTACGACTTATATAAAGGAAGGAGCTAGCGTAACCTAGAAGCCAACGGTAACTTGCCACTGAAGTTTTACCGTCTTTCCATGATTTGTGTTTGACACATTTTTCTATAGAAGGCATTAAGAATTTTGAGATGAGGAGATAAAAGAAACTTGTAGGCTAAGTCACCTACTTTCATTGAATTCAGATATAAGGATCACAATATCTGGGGGACAACTTCTTATACTCCCCAAGAGATAAAGAACTTCTTTTGGGCCATACTCGAATGAAAACCAAAACCTTGGTATTCAAAACACCGATTCTCACTTCTAAACTCATTGTTCTAAATCCTTAAAACAGGCGTGACTCCTGAGAAGTATCCCACGGATATCCGGATAAGAGACTAATCCGTCGGTTGTTCCAAAACCGAACCTGGAAAAACTTCCTTTACCGGAAAGCACGGGCGATTCCACCAGGATAACTTTTTACTCTAACGTAGCCAAGATCATTTCTGATCGAGATGATCCAATTACATCTATAAGATACTTAGTCAGTTCAAGGAAGAAACTTGCACTTGGATCATTGGGATCAACGCTTTTTTCCCCATTCAAGAGGCACAGCCGTTGATTCCTATCCATAGAACAGTTACTGTCCGGGATTTATTTTTTTTTCTATCGTAAAAACAAAAGTTTGAGTCTCGATTTATGGATCCATCAGTCCAGCCTAACCCCATCCAATCCCATGGGTTAGCCAACCGCCCAACCACTGTAGTGATGGGATCCAATTAAAAATTTGGTTAGGTTTTGTCCCGGGTACCAAGGAAAAGAGTTCCAAGGCCCCCTAGCCGGATGTTCATGCAAAATAAAACTAGTCACACCACTCACACACCCAATATGAAATTGCCTTTTTCAACCAGATTCAACCAGTTTAAAACAATCCTTTAATAAAACCATAGTATCATTGATCACCATCTTTCAATTTATCCAATTGATTCTTAATTTCCCATCATTCCTTCATCAGAGTATCTATGGCATCATTGGCAACTAGAACGCTCAGGAGCCGTTTCGATAGTTCCTAGCCCATAATACTTGGCAATATAATCACTTAACAAGATGGACTCTCGTTGAAGATCAGCAAGATCAACCAACAGATCCATATAAGGAGCCATGGACTCATCCATTGAAGACCAGCAAGGTCAATCAACCAGATCCATGCTCGATTTCAGAAAACAACTCCAACTCTGTTCCAATATCTTCCTCGACGCACGCGTGGGTATCCTAGGCAACCCAGAGCCCGAGCACCGTATGGTCAGCACCCTCTAGGATCCTTCGCAGGTAACCTAGCGCTTCACGCATAGGCCGCTTCCTTGGCCCCTCATCCACCGTACCGGAAGCTCACCATTTTAATCGCACCGAGGCTGGTCAAGACCTCGGCCGACCTTGCTACGCGAGACGTCCTTCATTGACTCCCCGTCAGCAGTTGCAACTTTCTCATCACGACCTTAATCACAAGACGGTCAAAATGCTCCCCCCAGCATTCTTGACATAAAACAATCATTTACAAACAGCATTTACAAACAGTTTACAATACAATTTCTATTTTAACTTTCATTTTGCCACATTATCCTTCTTCAATCTACATTACTTATTCCATATTCCATTTATATGTATACTCATCCCATCACATCATTTCCATCTCATCACTTCAGATTCCCTCACATCACAATCGTATATTCACATCCATACATCCACAACTATATGCGTACATTCACATCTACATGCATACATCTACATCCCTATGCATACATTCACATCCACATTCACATTCACCTCCATACACCTACATCTACATGCATACATCCACTCCACATTCACATCCACATCTATACATCTACATCTACATGCATACATCCACCTCTACATCCACATCTACGTCTATACACCTACATCTACATGCATACATCCACCTCTACATCCACATCTACGTCTATACACCTACATCTACATGCATACATCCACCTCTACATCCACATCTACGTCTATACACCTACATCTACATGCATACATATACATCTCCATTAACAACTACATCTACATGCATACATCCATATCTCCATTCCCATCTACATCTATACATCTACATCTACATGCATCCATCCACCTTCACATCCACATCTACATCTATACATCTACATCTACATGTATACATCCACATCTCCATTCACATCTACATCTATACCTCTACATCTACATGCATCCATCCACATCTCCATTTACATCCTCATCTACACATCTATTTTTACATGCATACATCCACGTCCCATGCATACATCCACCTCCACATTCACACTCACATCCATACATCTACATCTACATGCAACATCCACATCTCCATGCATAATAAAATTCTTTTAATTAATCTAGGATGATAGTTCCTAGAATATGGTAGGAATTCCTCTTTTTATACTTTGAATGAATTTATTTTATGCGTAATTTCTATAAAAATTTTGCCATAGCTCCGCTACTATGACTGATAAATCTCAATTTTTTTCTAAGGGATAAAGCTCATTATTAAAGAAATAATTAGAATGGTCCCTAATTGGATCATCAATCCATAATGGTCTCTAATTGGATCATTAAGAAAACAATTAGAATGGTCTCTAATTGGATCATCAATCCACAATGGTCTCTAATTGGATCATTAAGAAAACAATTAGAATGGTCTCTAATTGGATCATCAATCCATAATGGTCTCTAATTGGATCATTAAGAAAACAATTAGAATGGTCTTTAATTGGGTCATCAATCCATAATGGATTGAATCATCAATGTGCATAAACTAAAAGCATAGCAAAAAGCTATTAATTTGGCCTCAAGCATAGCTTAATCTTGGATTAAGGAAAAGCTTTATGAAAAGTTCATTTGGATTGAGAATGGGTCGTGAGTATGACCATTTCTTGAGTGAGAGAGAGAAATTATAAAAACCATTAGAATTTAAATATAAGTGGAAATTAACTTCTATAGCATTTATTAAATTATGTAACTCTTCACTACTATTCACCAATTAACTTCAATAGCATTTAAAAAAACCATACCAATTAAACTTCTCAAGCTTGAGAGGGGTTGAGAAGAGAGAATCATTGAGAAATCATAGAAAAGATCAACATTCAATATACTTACCTTATGATTTGCTTGATTCTTTATTCACGGTAGAGGCCCCCAACCAATCAATTGGTTTAGTATGTTGATGGAGCCACCAATGGGGATTGAAGAAAGAGGGAAGTATCAAAAACTAGTGAAATATTAAAGAATTCACAGTTCTTGGCTTAGGTAGAGTAGGGTAACAAGGCATAAGACACTATATATTTTAGCTTAGGTGGAGTAGAGTAACAAAGCATAAGACTCTATCTAATTTGGCTTAGGTGGAGTAGAGTAACAAGCACAAGAGACTATATATTTTGGCTTAGGTGGAGTAGAGTAACAAAGCATAAGAGATTATATTTTGGCTTAGGTGGAGTAGAGTAATAAAGCATAAGAGACTATATTTTGGCTTAGGTGGAGTAGAGTAATAAAGCATAAGAGACTATATTTTGGCTTAGGTGGAGTAGAGTAACAATGCATAAGACATTATATTTTTTTCAACAAGGGGAGGCTTCTATTTATAGGAAAATTTGAGCTCCTAACCAAACAAACTGATTCTAGAATTTTCCAAGTCAGTTTGGTTGAATTTGGACTAGATTTGGACCTAGTTTGGTTACTTTTTGATTCGGTTTGGTTCCATTTTGATTTGGTTTGGTTCAAGAGAGATGAGAGATAAAAATATCACATTATTTTTGAGTTTAAAACTCATTCAAGCATGTGAAATATGCACCTCCTTTAAAGAATTCCCCTTCCTTACATATGTGTCAAAATTTTATTGCTCATAGTTTTTTACTAATAAACCTTGTACATTTTCAACTCTTCATCTTATGTGAAATGTGCACCTCCTTTAAAGAACTCCTCTTCCTTACATATGTGTCATAGTTTTTTTACTAATAAACCTTGTACATTTTCAACTCTTCATCTTATGTGAAATATGCACCTCCTTTAAAGAACTCCCCTTCCTTACATATGTGTTTATTTACTAATAAACCTTGTACATTTTCAACTCTTCATCTTATGTGAAATATGCACCTCCTTTAAAGAACTCCCCTTCCTTACATATGTGTTTATTTACTAATAAACCTTGTACATTTTCAACTCTTCATCTTATGTGAGCATTTACTCAATTTTTGGGTATCTTCTTTTACAAATTGGATTTATCTCCTCCCTACACATGGGTTGATGCTATTGGCCCATAGAAACCTTAATTGGACCATAGTCTAAAGATTTCTGAAAATCTAGGCCCTTAGACTAAGGTTCTTTATACCTATTTCCAATTAATTCCAATTGCACATTGGAAAATTCTTTTTTGAATTTCTGTTTCAGGGGAACTTATTTTAATAAGATGAGTTATTTTTCTATCCAAAAATATTCATAATCTGAATATTCTCTCTCTAGAATATTTTCTCTCTCTAGGTTAAAACAGTTAGAAACAAGGTCTTTATATTTCTGAAGAGGGATTGATTACGGGGGAAGATACTAGACATCAAAAAGGGGGTTGGGGGGAGGAATCTTACATTCTACCCCACTTAAAAAACGCGAGATGTCCTCATCTCGCAACTTGGGATAATTTCGCAAGGTGAACGAATATGAGACTTAGAGGAAAATTTTAATCAAGATTAACCACCAAGAAAAGTCTTAAAGAGAGCAAGATTCAAAATAAGAACAAGATTTAAACTTTATTCATTCTCGGAACTTATACAGTAAAGATAGAAGAACTCTTTACACTTCCATAAGCCCGTCCATCATATGGTCACAAAAGCAGTCCTCACAAGCTGCACAAGTATAGGGTAACTCATCTATGGGAATGATTCTGCTGGTTATTGCCGCACCTATCTCAGTGGTATGAGGTGATCTAACAAAAGGACCTCTGAGAGGCAAGCCAAAAACGGGGTAAAGGCATATCTTCTCATGAGGAAGAAAACATGCCAGTAAAAAGACCCGCTCAGAAAACCCAAGATGCCTTGATCTCATGACACAGTAGTATCGGGGACCCAAACCCAAAGCTTCAATAACCATGGCCAAGCGGACATTGTTACGAAAGTGTTGCTGACCCCAGGGTGTTACCCTAGTTATGTTTTGATAGGTCCGCCATTTGGTCTGCGCTACAGAAGTTCCTAGGTGAGGAAAAAGTGAGTGCTCATACTGTTCTATAAAGTCTTTCTTCACAGACTCTCTTGCGTCTTGAAGGTGAGAAATCATCAGGGATAAAACTAATTCCTGTTGCCAAGCCATGAAGGAGATTAAGAAAGAAAGGAGATTGATGGGAGTAAGATTACTGTGAGCGACAAGTAAAAGTTACGACTTATATAAAGGAAGGAGCTAGCGTAACCTAGAAGCCAACGGTAACTTGCCACTGAAGTTTTACCGTCTTTCCATGATTTGTGTTTGACACATTTTTCTATAGAAGGCATTAAGAATTTTGAGATGAGGAGATAAAAGAAACTTGTAGGCTAAGTCACCTACTTTCATTGAATTCAGCTATAAGGGTCACAATATTTGGGGGATAACTTCTTATACTCCCCAAGAGATAAAGAACTTCTTTTGGGCCGTACTCGAATGAAAACCAAAACCTTGGTATCCAAAACATCGATTCTCACTTCTGAACTCATTGTTCTAAATCCTTAAAACAGGTGGGACTCCTGAGAAGTATTCTAGGGAAAGGGTCTTCCTTTTTTTAAACAGAAACTTTCTTTTATTTTAGAGAGGGAATAATTATAAGATCAGAAAGGGAGATTCTTACTCCTGTATACCTCGAAGGCTGGGGAGGAATCTTACATTCTACCCCACTTAAAAAGTGCGAGATGTCCTCATCTCGCAAGGTAGAGGACAGCTCTTTTTCTTAAGATCCAATTTTATTCTGGGGTTCCTTATATTTTGGTCAACCCAACAGAACACTGGGATAAATATCCCTTATATAGAACTCATCATTAAATAACAATTCATTCAGGTCAAATCATTCATATCTTTAACATGATAATGGTCCATTAGACCGAAAAGTTTCCTTCGGAACATTCCTCCACGAAAATTTTAGTCAAGTAAGTTCTCAATTTGACATCCCTTAACTTGATCTATCGGTCAAGTATTAACAGTAGTAATCTGACCGCACAACCCACTAATCTCATAGTGATTTGCTGAATTCCTTATCATCATTCTAGTTATGAATATCATCACAGGGACTCGTCCCATTCCCCCTCATTGTGGTTTCATTATATTTCAACTAATTTTTTAAAATCAACATTTTTCAATCAGCATTTTCAATCAGAATCCAAATCAATTCATCAATTCTCAAACAGAATTAAAAATCATATCAATCACATTCGAAATCATCATCTACATAGCATTAACACTTAGGTATCAGAGCATTTGGTTAATAAAGATGAACTGAGAAGACAAATATATCAAAAATTTATCAAGAGACACAAAAAGATTATAATTGTGTGAGATAATTCATACAATTTGATATTTAAACTGAAACTCGTAATTTGGTAATTGGGTCTTCAGATGGAAGTACCACAATTATATAGAATCCCTGACTTGCTTGAGGCCTAGACATGATAGTATTTACCTTATAATTCCAAGGACCGTGATTACCCGTATATACCGAGAGTATACTGCAGCTCTTTACTGACAGTATATACGAGTAAATCTAAGACTTGAAATTATAAGCGTTAATGCTATCTAGATGATGATTTCGAATGTGATTGATATGATTTTTAATTTTGTTTGAGAATTGATGAATTGATTTGGATGCTGATTGAAAATGCTGATTGAAAAATGTTGATTTTTAAAAATTAGTTGAAATATAATGAAACCTCAATGAGGGGGAATGGGACGAGTCCCTGTGATGATATTCATAACTAGAATGATGATAACGAATTCAGCAAATCACTATGAGATTAGTGGGTTGTGCTGTCAGATTGCTACTGTTAATACTTGACCGGTAGATCAAGTTAAGGGATGTCAAATTGAGAACTTGCTTGACAAAAATTTCCGTGTGGAGGACTGTTCCGAAGGAAACTTTTCGGTCTAATGGACCATTATCATGTTAAAGATATGAAGGATATAATCTGAATGAATTGTTATTTAATGATGAGTTCTATATAAGGGATATTTATCCCAGTGTTCTGTTGGGTTGACCAGAATATAAGCAACCCCAGAATAAAAATTGGATTTTAAGAATAAGAGCTGTCCTCTACCTTGCGAGATGAGGACATCTCGCACTTTTTAAGTGGGGTAGGATGTAAGATTCCTCCCCAGCCTTCAAGGTATAGAGGAGTAAGAATCTCCCTTTCGGATCTTATAATTATTCCCTCTCTAAAACAAAAGAAAGTTTCTGTTTAAAAAAGGAAGACCCTTTCCCTAGAATACTTCTCGGAAGTCCCACCTGTTTTAAGGCTTTAGAACAATGAGTCCAGAAGTGAGAATCGGTGTTTTGGATACCAAGGTTTTGGTTTTCATTCGAGTATGGCCCAAAAGAAGTTCTTTATCTCTTGGGGAGTATAAGAAGTTATCCCCCAGATATTGTGATCCTTATATCTGAATTCAATGAAAGTAGGTGACTTAGCCTACAAGTTTCTTTTATCTCCTCATCTCAAAATTCTTAATGCCTTCTATAGAAAAATGTGTCAAACACAAATCATGGAAAGACGGTAAAACTTCAGTGGTAAGTTACCGTTGGCTTCTAGGTTACGCTAGCTCCTTCCTTTATATAAGTCGTAACTTTTACTTGTCACTCACAGTAATCTTACTCCCATCAATCTCCTTTCTTTCTTAATCTCCTTCATGGCTTGACAACAGGAATTAGTTTTATCCTTGATGATTTCTCACCTTCAAGACGCAAGAGAATCCGTGAAGAAAGACTTTATAGAACAGTATGAGCGCTCACTTTTTCCTCACCTAGGAACTTCTGTAGCACAGACCAAATGGCGGACCTATCAAAACATAACTAGGGTAACACCCTGGGGTCAGCAACACTTTCGTAACAATGTCCGCTTGGCCATGGTTATTGAAGCTTTGGGTTTGGGTCCCCGATACTACTGTGTCATGAGATCAAGGCATCTTGGGTTTTCTGAGCGGGTCTTCTTACTGGCATGTTTTCTTCCTCATGAGAAGATATGCCTTTACCCCGTTTTTGGCTTGCCTCTCAGAGGTCCTTTTGTTAGATCACCTCATACCACTGAGATAGGTGCGGCAATAACCAGCAGAATCATTCCCATAGATGAGTTACCCTATACTTGTGCAGCTTGTGAGGACTGCTTTTGTGACCATATGATGGACGGGCTTATGGAAGTGTAAAGAGTTCTTCTATCTTTACTGTATAAGTTTCGAGAATGAATAAAGTTTAAATCTTGTTCTTATTTTGAATCTTGCTCTCTTTAAGACTTTTTCTTGGTGGCTAATCTTGATTAAAATTTTTCTCTAAGTCTCATATTCGTGCATCTTGCAAAATTATCTCAAGTTGCGAGATGAGGACATCTCGCGTTTTTTAAGTGGGGTAGAATGTAAGATTCCTCCCCCACCCCCTTTTTGATGTCTAGTATCTTCCCCTGTAATCAATCCCTCTTCAGAAATATAAAGACCTTGTTTCTAATTGTTTTAGCCTAGAGAGAGAAAATTATTCTAGAGAGAGAATATTCAGATTTTGAATATTTTTGGATAGAAAAATATCTCATCTTATTAAAATAAGTTCCCCTGAAACAAAAATTCAAAAAAGAATTTTCCAATGTACAATTGGAATTAATTAGAAATAAGTATAAAGAACCTTAGTCTAAGGGTCTAGATTTTCAGAAATTTTTAGATTATGGTCCAATTAAGGTTCCTATGGGCCAATAGCATCAATCCATGTGTAGGGAGGAGATAAATCCAATTTGTAAAAGAAGATACCCAAAAATGAGTAAATGCTCACATAAGATGAAGAGTTGAAAATGTACAAGATTTATTAGTAAAAAAAAACTATGAGCAATATTAAAAATATGAGATATTTTGGGTATCCAAAAATGAGTAAATGCTCACATAAGATGAAGAGTTGAAAATGTACAAGGTTTATTAGTAAATAAACACATATGTAAGGAAGGGGAGTTCTTTAAAGGAGGTGCATATTTCACATAACATGAAGAGTTGAAAATGTACAAGGTTTATTAGTAAATAAACACATATGTAAGGAAGGGGAGTTCTTTAAAGGAGGTGCATATTTCACATAAGATGAAGAGTTGAAAATGTACAAGGCTTATTAGTAAAAAAACTATGACACATATGTAAGGAAGAGGAGTTCTTTAAAGGAGGTGCATATTTCACATAAGATGAAGAGTTGAAAATGTACAAGGTTTATTAGTAAAAAACTATGAGCAATAAAATTTTGACACATATGTAAGGAAGGGAAATTCTTTAAAGGAGGTGCATATTTCACATGCTTGAATGAGTTTTAAACTCAAAAATAATGTGATATTTTTATCTCTCATCTCTCTTGAACCAAACCAAATCAAAATGGAACCAAACCGAATCAAAAAGTAACCAAACTAGGTCCAAATCTAGTCCAAATTCAACCAAACTGACTTGGAAAATTCTAGAATCAGTTTGTTTGGTTAGGAGCTCAAATTTTCCTATAAATAGAAGCCTCCCCTTGTTGAAAAAAAGATAGTGTATTATGCTTTGTTACTCTACTCCACCTAAGCCAAATTAGATAGAGTCTTATGCCTTGTTACTCTACTCCACCTAAGCCAAATTAGATAGAGTCTTATGCTTGTTACTCTACTCCACCTAAGCCAAAATATAGAGTGTCTTATGCATTGTTACTCTACTCTACCTAAGCCAAGAGTTGTGAATTCTTTAATAATTCACTAGTTTTGATACTTCTCTCTTTCTTCAATCCCCATTGGTGGCTCCATCAACATACTAAACCAATTGATTGGTTGGGGGCCTCTACCGTGAATAAAGAATCAAGCAAATTATAAGGTAAGTATATTGAATTTTGATCTTTCTATAATTTCTCAATGATTCTCTCTTCTCAACCCCTCTCAAGCTTGAGAAGTTTAATTGGTATGGTTTTTTAAATGCTATTGAAGTTAATTGGTGAATAGTAGTGAAGAGTTACATAATTTAATAAATGCTATAGAAGTTAAATTCCATTTATGTTTAAATTCTAATGGTTTTTATGTAATTTCTCTCTCTCACTCAAGAAATGGTCATACTCATGAACCATTCTCAATCCAAATGAAGCTTTTCATAAAGCCTTTCCTTAATCCAAGATTAAGCTATGCTTGAGGCCAAATTAATGGCTTTTTGCTATGCTTTTAGTTTATGCACATTGATGATTCAATCCATTATGGATTGATGACCCAATTAGAGACCATTCTAATTGTTTTCTTAATGATCCAATTAGAGACCATTATGGATTGATGATCCAATTAGAGACCATTATGGATTGATGATCCAATTAGAGACCATTCTAATTATTTCTTTAATAATGAGCTTTATCCCTTAGAAAAAAATTGAGATTTATCAGTCATAGTAGCGGAGCTATGGCAAAATTTTTATAGAAATTACGCATAAAATAAATTCATTCAAAGTATAAAAAGAGGAATTCCTACCATATTCTAGGAACTATCATCCTAGATTAATTAAAAGAATTTTATTATGCATGGAGATGTGGATGTTGCATGTAGATGTAGATGTATGGATGTGAGTGTGAATGTGGAGGTGGATGTATGCATGGGACGTGGATGTATGCATGTAGAAATAGATGTGTAGATGAGGATGTAAATGGAGATGTGGATGGATGCATATAGATGTAGAGGTATAGATGTAGATGTGAATGGAGATGTGGATGTATACATGTAGATGTAGATGTATAGATGTAGATGTGGATGTGGAGGTGGATGGATGCATGTAGATGTAGATGTATAGATGTAGATGGGAATGGAGATGTGGATGTATACATGTAGATGTAGATGTATAGATGTAGATGTGGATGTGGAGGTGGATGGATGCATGTAGATGTAGATGTATAGATGTAGATGGGAATGGAGATATGGATGTATGCATGTAGATGTAGTTGTGAATGGAGATGTATATGTATACATGTAGATGTAGATGTATAGATGTAGATGTGGATGTGGATGGAGATGTATGCATGTAGATGTAGGTGTATAGACGTAGATGTGGATGTAGAGGTGGATGTATGCATGTAGATGTAGATGTATAGATGTGGATGTGAATGTGGAGTGGATGTATGCATGTAGATGTAGATGTATGGAGGTGAATGTGAATGTGGATGTGGATGTATGCATAGGGATGTAGATGTATGCATGTAGATGTGAATGTACGCATATAGTTGTGGATGTATGGATGTGAATATACGATTGTGATGTGAGGGAATCTGAAGTGATGAGATGGAAATGATGTGATGGGATGAGTGTACATATAAATGGAATATGGAATAAGTAATGTAGATTGAGGAGGGATAATGTGGAAAAATGAAAGTTAAAATAGAAATTGTATTGTAAACTGTTTGTAAATGCTGTTTGTAAATGCTGTCTGTAAATGATTGTTTTATGTCAAGAATGCTGGGGGGAGCATTTTGACCGTCTTGTGATTAAGGTCGTGATGAGAAAGTTGCAACTGCTGACGGGGAGTCAATGAAGGACGTCTCGCGTAGCAAGGTCGGCCGAGGTCTTGACCAGCCTCGGTGCGATTAAAATGGTGAGCTTCCGGTACGGTGGATGAGGGGCCAAGGAAGCGGCCTATGCGTGAAGCGCTAGGTTACCTGCGAAGGATCCTAGAGGGTGCTGACCATACGGTGCTCGGGCTCTGGGTCGCCTAGGATACCCACGCGTGCGTCGAGGAAGATATTGGAACAGAGTTGGAGTTGTTTTCTGAAATCGAGCATGGATCTGGTTGATTGACCTTGCTGGTCTTCAATGGATGAGTCCATGGCTCCTTATATGGATCTGTTGGTTGATCTTGCTGATCTTCAACGAGAGTCCATCATGTTAAGTGATTATATTGCCAAGTATTATGGGCTAGGAACTATCGAAACGGCTCCTGAGCGTTCTAGTTGCCAATGATGCCATAGATACTCTGATGAAGGAATGATGGGAAATTAAGAATCAATTGGATAAATTGGAAGATGGTGATCAATGATACTATGGTTTTATTAAAGGATTGTTTTAAACTGGTTGAATCTCGTTGAAAAAGGCAATTTCATATTGGGTGTGTGAGTGGTGTGACTAGTTTTATTTTGCATGAACATCCGGCTAGGGGACCTTGGAACTCTTTTCCTTGGTAACCGGGACAAAACCTAACCAAATTTTTAATTGGATCCCATCACTACAGTGGTTGGGTGGTTGGCTAACCCATGGGATTGGATGGGGTTAGGCTGGACTGATGGATCCGTAAATCGAGACTCAAACTTTTGTTTTTACGATAGAAAAAAAAAAATAAATCCCGGACAGAAACTGTTCTATGGATAGGAATCAACGGCTGTGCCTCTTGAATGGGGAAAAAAAGCGTTGATCCCAATGATCCAAGTGCAAGTTTCTTCCTTGAACTGACTAAGTATCTTATAGATGTAATCGGATCATCTCGATCAGAAATAATCTTGACTACGTTAGAGTAAAAAGTTATCCTGGTGGAATCGCCCGTGCTTTCCGGTAGAGGAAGTTTTTCCGGGTTCGGTTTTAGAACAACCGACGGATTAGTCTCTTATCCGGATATCCGTGGGCGAGGCCCCGAGTGTGGGACCCCTGTCCCGCGCGAGAAGCGCTACTTCCGCTGCCAGTACCCTGAATCCGTTGCTCGGTGGGAACAGGGATCTTACTCCCTGTTCCCACCGAGCAACGGATTCGGGGTACTGGCAGCGGAAATAGCGCTTCTCGCGCGGGACAGGGGTCCCACACTCGGGGCCTCGCCCACGGATATCCGGATAAGAGACTAATCCGTCGGTTGTTCCAAAACCGAACCCGGAAAAACTTTCTTAACCGGAAACACGGGCGATTCCACCAGGATAACTTTTTACTCTAACGTAGTCAAGATCATTTCTGATCGAGATGATCCAATTACATCTATAAGATACTTAGTCAGTTCAAGGAAGAAACTTGCACTTGGATCATTGGGATCAACGCTTTTTTTCCCATTCAAGAGGCACAGCCGTTGATTCCTATCCATAGAACAGTTACTGTCCGGGATTTTTTTTTTTTTCTATCGTAAAAACAAAAGTTTGAGTCTCGATTTACGGATCCATCAGTCCAGCCTAACCCCATCCAATCCCATGGGTTAGCCAACCGCCCAACCACTGTAGTGATGGGATCCAATTAAAAATTTGGTTAGGTTTTGTCCCGGGTACCAAGGAAAAGAGTTCCAAGGCCCCCTAGCCGGATATTCATGCAAAATAAAACTAGTCACACCACTCACACACCCAATATGAAATTGCCTTTTTCAACCAGATTCAACCAGTTTAAAACAATCCTTTAATAAAACCATAGTATCATTGATCACCATCTTTCAATTTATCCAATTGATTCTTAATTTCCCATCATTCCTTCATCAAAGTATCTATGGCATCATTGGCAACTAGAACGCTCAGGAGCCGTTTCGATAGTTCCTAGCCCATAATACTTGGCAATATAATCACTTAACAAGATGGACTCTCGTTGAAGATCAGCAAGATCAACCAACAGATCCATATAAGGAGCCATGGACTCATCCATTGAAGACCAGCAAGGTCAATCAACCAGATCCATGCTCGATTTCAGAAAACAACTCCAACTCTGTTCCAATATCTTCCTCGACGCACGCGTGGGTATCCTAGGCAACCCAGAGCCCGAGCACCGTATGGTCAGCACCCTCTAGGATCCTTCGCAGGTAACCTAGCGCTTCACGCATAGGCCGCTTCCTTGGCCCCTCATCCACCGTACCGGAAGCTCACCATTTTAATCGCACCGAGGCTGGTCAAGACCTCGGCCGACCTTGCTACGCGAGACGTCCTTCATTGACTCCCCGTCAGCAGTTGCAACTTTCTCATCACGACCTTAATCACAAGACGGTCAAAATGCTCCCCCCAGCATTCTTGACATAAAACAATCATTTACAAACAGCATTTACAAACAGTTTACAATACAATTTCTATTTTAACTTTCATTTTGCCACATTATCCTTCTTCAATCTACATTACTTATTCCATATTCCATTTATATGTATACTCATCCCATCACATCATTTCCATCTCATCACTTCAGATTCCCTCACATCACAATCGTATATTCACATCCATACATCCACAACTATATGCGTACATTCACATCTACATGCATACATCTACATCCCTATGCATACATTCACATCCACATTCACATTCACCTCCATACACCTACATCTACATGCATACATCCACTCCACATTCACATCCACATCTATACATCTACATCTACATGCATACATCCACCTCTACATCCACATCTACGTCTATACACCTACATCTACATGCATACATCCACCTCTACATCCACATCTACGTCTATACACCTACATCTACATGCATACATCCACCTCTACATCCACATCTACGTCTATACACCTACATCTACATGCATACATATACATCTCCATTAACAACTACATCTACATGCATACATCCATATCTCCATTCCCATCTACATCTATACATCTACATCTACATGCATCCATCCACCTTCACATCCACATCTACATCTATACATCTACATCTACATGTATACATCCACATCTCCATTCACATCTACATCTATACCTCTACATCTACATGCATCCATCCACATCTCCATTTACATCCTCATCTACACATCTATTTTTACATGCATACATCCACGTCCCATGCATACATCCACCTCCACATTCACACTCACATCCATACATCTACATCTACATGCAACATCCACATCTCCATGCATAATAAAATTCTTTTAATTAATCTAGGATGATAGTTCCTAGAATATGGTAGGAATTCCTCTTTTTATACTTTGAATGAATTTATTTTATGCGTAATTTCTATAAAAATTTTGCCATAGCTCCGCTACTATGACTGATAAATCTCAATTTTTTTCTAAGGGATAAAGCTCATTATTAAAGAAATAATTAGAATGGTCCCTAATTGGATCATCAATCCATAATGGTCTCTAATTGGATCATTAAGAAAACAATTAGAATGGTCTCTAATTGGATCATCAATCCACAATGGTCTCTAATTGGATCATTAAGAAAACAATTAGAATGGTCTCTAATTGGATCATCAATCCATAATGGTCTCTAATTGGATCATTAAGAAAACAATTAGAATGGTCTTTAATTGGGTCATCAATCCATAATGGATTGAATCATCAATGTGCATAAACTAAAAGCATAGCAAAAAGCTATTAATTTGGCCTCAAGCATAGCTTAATCTTGGATTAAGGAAAAGCTTTATGAAAAGTTCATTTGGATTGAGAATGGGTCGTGAGTATGACCATTTCTTGAGTGAGAGAGAGAAATTATAAAAACCATTAGAATTTAAATATAAGTGGAAATTAACTTCTATAGCATTTATTAAATTATGTAACTCTTCACTACTATTCACCAATTAACTTCAATAGCATTTAAAAAAACCATACCAATTAAACTTCTCAAGCTTGAGAGGGGTTGAGAAGAGAGAATCATTGAGAAATCATAGAAAAGATCAACATTCAATATACTTACCTTATGATTTGCTTGATTCTTTATTCACGGTAGAGGCCCCCAACCAATCAATTGGTTTAGTATGTTGATGGAGCCACCAATGGGGATTGAAGAAAGAGGGAAGTATCAAAAACTAGTGAAATATTAAAGAATTCACAGTTCTTGGCTTAGGTAGAGTAGGGTAACAAGGCATAAGACACTATATATTTTAGCTTAGGTGGAGTAGAGTAACAAAGCATAAGACTCTATCTAATTTGGCTTAGGTGGAGTAGAGTAACAAGCACAAGAGACTATATATTTTGGCTTAGGTGGAGTAGAGTAACAAAGCATAAGAGATTATATTTTGGCTTAGGTGGAGTAGAGTAATAAAGCATAAGAGACTATATTTTGGCTTAGGTGGAGTAGAGTAATAAAGCATAAGAGACTATATTTTGGCTTAGGTGGAGTAGAGTAACAATGCATAAGACATTATATTTTTTTCAACAAGGGGAGGCTTCTATTTATAGGAAAATTTGAGCTCCTAACCAAACAAACTGATTCTAGAATTTTCCAAGTCAGTTTGGTTGAATTTGGACTAGATTTGGACCTAGTTTGGTTACTTTTTGATTCGGTTTGGTTCCATTTTGATTTGGTTTGGTTCAAGAGAGATGAGAGATAAAAATATCACATTATTTTTGAGTTTAAAACTCATTCAAGCATGTGAAATATGCACCTCCTTTAAAGAATTCCCCTTCCTTACATATGTGTCAAAATTTTATTGCTCATAGTTTTTTACTAATAAACCTTGTACATTTTCAACTCTTCATCTTATGTGAAATGTGCACCTCCTTTAGATGTATAGACGTAGATGTGGATGTAGAGGTGGATGTATGCATGTAGATGTAGATGTATAGATGTAGATGTGAGAAAATATTCTAGAGAGAGAATATTCAGATTATGAATATTTTTGGATAGAAAAATAACTCATCTTATTAAAATAAGTTCCCCTGAAACAGAAATTCAAAAAAGAATTTTCCAATGTGCAATTGGAATTAATTGGAAATAGGTATAAAGAACCTTAGTCTAAGGGCCTAGATTTTCAGAAATCTTTAGACTATGGTCCAATTAAGGTTTCTATGGGCCAATAGCATCAACCCATGTGTAGGGAGGAGATAAATCCAATTTGTAAAAGAAGATACCCAAAAATTGAGTAAATGCTCACATAAGATGAAGAGTTGAAAATGTACAAGGTTTATTAGTAAATAAACACATATGTAAGGAAGGGGAGTTCTTTAAAGGAGGTGCATATTTCACATAAGATGAAGAGTTGAAAATGTACAAGGTTTATTAGTAAATAAACACATATGTAAGGAAGGGGAGTTCTTTAAAGGAGGTGCATATTTCACATAAGATGAAGAGTTGAAAATGTACAAGGTTTATTAGTAAAAAAACTATGACACATATGTAAGGAAGAGGAGTTCTTTAAAGGAGGTGCACATTTCACATAAGATGAAGAGTTGAAAATGTACAAGGTTTATTAGTAAAAAACTATGAGCAATAAAATTTTGACACATATGTAAGGAAGGGGAATTCTTTAAAGGAGGTGCATATTTCACATGCTTGAATGAGTTTTAAACTCAAAAATAATGTGATATTTTTATCTCTCATCTCTCTTGAACCAAACCAAATCAAAATGGAACCAAACCGAATCAAAAAGTAACCAAACTAGGTCCAAATCTAGTCCAAATTCAACCAAACTGACTTGGAAAATTCTAGAATCAGTTTGTTTGGTTAGGAGCTCAAATTTTCCTATAAATAGAAGCCTCCCCTTGTTGAAAAAAATATAATGTCTTATGCATTGTTACTCTACTCCACCTAAGCCAAAATATAGTCTCTTATGCTTTATTACTCTACTCCACCTAAGCCAAAATATAGTCTCTTATGCTTTATTACTCTACTCCACCTAAGCCAAAATATAATCTCTTATGCTTTGTTACTCTACTCCACCTAAGCCAAAATATATAGTCTCTTGTGCTTGTTACTCTACTCCACCTAAGCCAAATTAGATAGAGTCTTATGCTTTGTTACTCTACTCCACCTAAGCTAAAATATATAGTGTCTTATGCCTTGTTACCCTACTCTACCTAAGCCAAGAACTGTGAATTCTTTAATATTTCACTAGTTTTTGATACTTCCCTCTTTCTTCAATCCCCATTGGTGGCTCCATCAACATACTAAACCAATTGATTGGTTGGGGGCCTCTACCGTGAATAAAGAATCAAGCAAATCATAAGGTAAGTATATTGAATGTTGATCTTTTCTATGATTTCTCAATGATTCTCTCTTCTCAACCCCTCTCAAGCTTGAGAAGTTTAATTGGTATGGTTTTTTTAAATGCTATTGAAGTTAATTGGTGAATAGTAGTGAAGAGTTACATAATTTAATAAATGCTATAGAAGTTAATTTCCACTTATATTTAAATTCTAATGGTTTTTATAATTTCTCTCTCTCACTCAAGAAATGGTCATACTCACGACCCATTCTCAATCCAAATGAACTTTTCATAAAGCTTTTCCTTAATCCAAGATTAAGCTATGCTTGAGGCCAAATTAATAGCTTTTTGCTATGCTTTTAGTTTATGCACATTGATGATTCAATCCATTATGGATTGATGACCCAATTAAAGACCATTCTAATTGTTTTCTTAATGATCCAATTAGAGACCATTATGGATTGATGATCCAATTAGAGACCATTCTAATTGTTTTCTTAATGATCCAATTAGAGACCATTGTGGATTGATGATCCAATTAGAGACCATTCTAATTGTTTTCTTAATGATCCAATTAGAGACCATTATGGATTGATGATCCAATTAGGGACCATTCTAATTATTTCTTTAATAATGAGCTTTATCCCTTAGAAAAAAATTGAGATTTATCAGTCATAGTAGCGGAGCTATGGCAAAATTTTTATAGAAATTACGCATAAAATAAATTCATTCAAAGTATAAAAAGAGGAATTCCTACCATATTCTAGGAACTATCATCCTAGATTAATTAAAAGAATTTTATTATGCATGGAGATGTGGATGTTGCATGTAGATGTAGATGTATGGATGTGAGTGTGAATGTGGAGGTGGATGTATGCATGGGACGTGGATGTATGCATGTAAAAATAGATGTGTAGATGAGGATGTAAATGGAGATGTGGATGGATGCATGTAGATGTAGAGGTATAGATGTAGATGTGAATGGAGATGTGGATGTATACATGTAGATGTAGATGTATAGATGTAGATGTGGATGTGAAGGTGGATGGATGCATGTAGATGTAGATGTATAGATGTAGATGGGAATGGAGATATGGATGTATGCATGTAGATGTAGTTGTTAATGGAGATGTATATGTATGCATGTAGATGTAGGTGTATAGACGTAGATGTGGATGTAGAGGTGGATGTATGCATGTAGATGTAGGTGTATAGACGTAGATGTGGATGTAGAGGTGGATGTATGCATGTAGATGTAGATGTATAGATGTGGATGTGAATGTGGAGTGGATGTATGCATGTAGATGTAGGTGTATGGAGGTGAATGTGAATGTGGATGTGAATGTATGCATAGGGATGTAGATGTATGCATGTAGATGTGAATGTACGCATATAGTTGTGGATGTATGGATGTGAATATACGATTGTGATGTGAGGGAATCTGAAGTGATGAGATGGAAATGATGTGATGGGATGAGTATACATATAAATGGAATATGGAATAAGTAATGTAGATTGAAGAAGGATAATGTGGCAAAATGAAAGTTAAAATAGAAATTGTATTGTAAACTGTTTGTAAATGCTGTTTGTAAATGATTGTTTTATGTCAAGAATGCTGGGGGGAGCATTTTGACCGTCTTGTGATTAAGGTCGTGATGAGAAAGTTGCAACTGCTGACGGGGAGTCAATGAAGGACGTCTCGCGTAGCAAGGTCGGCCGAGGTCTTGACCAGCCTCGGTGCGATTAAAATGGTGAGCTTCCGGTACGGTGGATGAGGGGCCAAGGAAGCGGCCTATGCGTGAAGCGCTAGGTTACCTGCGAAGGATCCTAGAGGGTGCTGACCATACGGTGCTCGGGCTCTGGGTTGCCTAGGATACCCACGCGTGCGTCGAGGAAGATATTGGAACAGAGTTGGAGTTGTTTTCTGAAATCGAGCATGGATCTGGTTGATTGACCTTGCTGGTCTTCAATGGATGAGTCCATGGCTCCTTATATGGATCTGTTGGTTGATCTTGCTGATCTTCAACGAGAGTCCATCTTGTTAAGTGATTATATTGCCAAGTATTATGGGCTAGGAACTATCGAAACGGCTCCTGAGCGTTCTAGTTGCCAATGATGCCATAGATACTTTGATGAAGGAATGATGGGAAATTAAGAATCAATTGGATAAATTGAAAGATGGTGATCGATGATACTATGGTTTTATTAAAGGATTGTTTTAAACTGGTTGAATCTGGTTGAAAAAGGCAATTTCATATTGGGTGTGTGAGTGGTGTGACTAGTTTTATTTTGCATGAATATCCGGCTAGGGGGCCTTGGAACTCTTTTCCTTGGTACCCGGGACAAAACCTAACCAAATTTTTAATTGGATCCCATCACTACAGTGGTTGGGCGGTTGGCTAACCCATGGGATTGGATGGGGTTAGGCTGGACTGATGGATCCGTAAATCGAGACTCAAACTTTTGTTTTTACGATAGAAAAAAAAAAAAAATCCCGGACAGTAACTGTTCTATGGATAGGAATCAACGGCTGTGCCTCTTGAATGGGGAAAAAAGCGTTGATCCCAATGATCCAAGTGCAAGTTTCTTCCTTGAACTGACTAAGTATCTTATAGATGTAATTGGATCATCTCGATCAGAAATGATCTTGACTACGTTAGAGTAAAAAGTTATCCTGGTGGAATCGCCCGTGTTTCCGGTTAAGAAAGTTTTTCCGGGTTCGGTTTTGGAACAACCGACGGATTAGTCTCTTATCCGGATATCCGTGGGCGAGGCCCCGAGTGTGGGACCCCTGTCCCGCGCGAGAAGCGCTATTTCCGCTGCCAGTACCCCGAATCCGTTGCTCGGTGGGAACAGGGATCTTACAGTAGATGTATGCATGTACAGTTGGTATCAGAGCATTTGGTTAATAAAGATCGACTAAGAAGACAAATATGTCAAAAATTTATCAAGAAACACAAAAAAGTTATAATTGTGTGAGATAATTCATACAATTTGATATTCAAACTGAAATTCGTAATGTGGAAATTGGGTCTTCAGATGGAAGTACCACAACTATATAGAATCCCTGACTTGCTTGAGGCCTAGACATGATAGTATTTATCTTATAATTCCAAGGGCCGTGACTACCCGTATATACCGAGAGTATACTGCAGCTCTTTACTGACAGTATATACAAGTAAATCTAAGACTTGAAATTATAAGCGTTAATGCTATCTAGATGATGATTTCGAATGTGATTGATATGATTTTTTAATTCTGTTTGAGAATGGATGAATTGATTTGGATTCTGATTGAAAATGCTGATTGAAAAATGTTGATTTTTAAAAATTAGTTGAAATATAATGAAACCACAATGAGGGGGAATGGGACGAGTCCCTGTGATGATATTCATAACTAGAATGATGATAATGAATTCAGCAAATCACTATGAGGTTAGTGGGTTGTGCTGTTAGATTGCTACTGTTAATACTTGACCGGTAGATCAAGTTAAGGGATGTCAAATTGAGAACTTGCTTGACTGAAATGTCCGTGGAGGAAGGTTCCGAAGGAAACCTTGCGGTCTAATGGATCATTATCATGTTAAAGATATGAATGATATGATCTGAATGAATTATTATTTAATGACGAGTTCTATATAAGGGATATTTATCCCAGTGTTCTGTTGGGTTGACCAGAATATAAGGAACCCCAGAATAAAATTATATCTTAAGAAAAAGAGATGTCCTCTACCTTGCGAGATGAGGACATCTCGCACTTTTTAAGTGGGGTAGGATGTAAGATTCCTCCCCAGCCTTCGAGGTATATAGGAGTAAGAATCTCCCTTTCGGATCTTATAATTATTCCCTCTCTAAAATAAAAGAAAGTTTCTGTTTAAAAAAGGAAGACCCTTTCCCTAGAATACTTCTCAGGAGTCCCACCTGTTTTAAGGCTTTAGAACAATGAGTCCAGAAGTGAGAATCGGTGTTTTGGATACCAAGGTTTTGGTTTTCATTCGAGTACGGCCCAAAAGAAGTTCTTTATCTCTTGGGGAGTATAAGAAGTTATCCCCCAGATATTGTGACCCTTATATCTGAATTCAATGAAAGTAGGTGACTTAGCCTACAAGTTTCTTTTATTCCCTCATCTCAAAATTCTTAATGCCTTCTATAGAAAAATGTGTCAAACTCAAATCATGGAAAGACGGTAAAACTTCAGTGGCAAGTTACCGTTGGCTTCTAGGTTACGCTAGCTCCTTCCTTTATATAAGTCGTAATTTTTACTTGCCGCTCACAGTAATCTTACTCCCATCAATCTCTTTTCTTTCTTAATCTCCTTCATGGCTTGGCAACAAGAATTAGTTTTATCCCTAATGATTTCTCACCTTCAAGACGCAAGAGAGTCTGTGAAGAAAGACTTTATAGAACAGTATGAGCGTTCACTTTTTCCTCACCTAGGAACTTCTGTAGCGCAGACCAAATGGCGGACCTATCAAAACATAACTAGGATAACACCCTGGGGTCAGCAACACTTTCGTAACAATGTCCGCTTGGCCATGGTTATTGAAGCTTTGGGTTTGGGTCCCCGAATACTACTGTGTCATGAGATCAAGGCATCTTGGGTTTTCTGAGCGGGTCTTCTTACTGGCATGTTTTCTTCCTCATGAGAAGATATGCCTTTACCCCGTTTTTGGTTTGCCTCTCAGAGGTCCTTTTGTTAGATCACCTCATACCACTGAGATAGGTGCGGCAATAACCAGCAGAATCATTCCCATAGATGAGTTACCCTATACTTGTGCAGCTTGTGAGGACTGCTTTTGTGACCATATGATGGACGGGCTTATAGAAGTGTAAAGAGTTCTTCTATCTTTACTGTATAAGTTTCGTGAATGAATAAAGTTTAAATCTTGTTCTTATTTTGAATCTTGCTCTCTTTAAGACTTTTCTTGGTGGTTAATCTTGATTAAAATTTTTCTCTAAATCTCATATTCGTGCATCTTGTAAAATTATCCCAGTTTGCGAGATGAGGACATCTCGCATTTTTTAAGTGGGGTAGAATGTAAGATTCCTCCCCCAACCCCTTTTTGATGTCTAGTATCTTCCCCTGTAATCAATCCCTCTTCAGAAATATAAAGGCCTTGTTCTAACTGTTTTAGCCTAGAGAGAGAAAAATATGCTAGAGAGAGAATATTCAGATTATGAATATTTTTGGATAAAAAATTAACTCATCTTATTAAAATAAGTTCCCCTGAAATAGAAATTTAAAAAGAATTTTCCAATGTGCAATTGGAATTAATTGGAAATAGGTATAAAGAACCTTAGCCTAAGGGTCTAGATTTTCATAAATCTTTAGACTATGGTCCAATTAAGGTTCCTATGGACCAATAGCATCAATCCATGTGTAGGGAGGAGATAAATCCAAATTTTAAAAAGGAAATACCCAAAAATGAGTAAATGCTCACATAAGATGAAGAGTTGAAAATGTACAAGGTTTATTAGTAAATAAACACATATGTAAGGAAGGGGAGTTCTTTAAAGGAGGTGCATATTTCACATAAGATGAAGAGTTGAAAATGTACAAGGTTTATTAGTAAATAAACACATATGTAAGGAAGGGGAGTTCTTTAAAGGAGGTGCATATTTCACATAAGATGAAGAGTTGAAAATGTACAAGGTTTATTAGTAAATAAACACATATGTAAGGAAGGGGAGTTCTTTAAAGGAGGTGCATATTTCACATAAGATGAAGAGTTGAAAATGTACAAGGTTTATTAGTAAAAAAACTATGACACATATGTAAGGAAGAGGAGTTCTTTAAAGGAGGTGCATATTTCACATAAGATGAAGAGTTGAAAATGTACAAGGTTTATTAGTAAATAAACACATATGTAAGGAAGGGGAGTTCTTTAAAGGAGGTGCATATTTCACATAAGATGAAGAGTTGAAAATGTACAAGGTTTATTAGTAAAAAAAACTATGACACATATGTAAGGAAGAGGAGTTCTTTAAAGGAGGTGCATATTTCACATAAGATGAAGAGTTGAAAATGTACAAGGTTTATTAGTAAAAAACTATGAGCAATAAAATTTTGACACATATGTAAGGAAGGGGAATTCTTTAAAGGAGGTGCATATTTCACATGCTTGAATGAGTTTTAAACTCAAAAATAATGTGATATTTTTATCTCTCATCTCTCTTGAACCAAACCAAATCAAAATGGAACCAAACCGAATCAAAAAATAACCAAACTAGGTCCAAATCTAGTCCAAATTCAACCAAACTGACTTGGAAAATTCGAGAATCAGTTTGTTTGGTTAGGAGCTCAAATTTTCCTATAAATAGAAGCCTCCCCTTGTTGCAAAATATATAGTGTCTTATGCTTTGTTACTTTACTCCACCTAAGCCAAATTAGATAGAGACTTATGCTTTGTTACTCTACTCCACCTAAGCCAAATTAGATAGAGTCTTATGCCTTGTTACTCTACTCCACCTAAGCCAAATTAGATAGAGTCTTATGCTTGTTACTCTACTCCACCTAAGCCAAAATATAGAGTGTCTTATGCATTGTTACTCTACTCTACCTAAGCCAAGAGTTGTGAATTCTTTAATAATTCACTAGTTTTTGATACTTCTCTCTTTCTTCAATCCCCATTGGTGGCTCCATCAACATACTAAACCAATTGATTGGTTGGGGGCCTCTACCGTGAATAAAGAATCAAGCAAATTATAAGGTAAGTATATTGAATTTTGATCTTTCTATAATTTCTCAATGATTCTCTCTTCTCAACCCCTCTCAAGCTTGAGAAGTTTAATTGGTATGGTTTTTTAAATGCTATTGAAGTTAATTGGTGAATAGTAGTGAAGAGTTACATAATTTAATAAATGCTATAGAAGTTAATTTCCATTTATGTTTAAATTCTAATGGTTTTTATGTAATTTCTCTCTCTCACTCAAGAAATGGTCATACTCATGAACCATTCTCAATCCAAATGAAGCTTTTCATAAAGTCTTTCCTTAATCCAAGATTAAGCTATGCTTGAGGCCAAATTAATGGCTTTTTGCTATGCTTTTAGTTTATGCACATTGATGATTCAATCCATTATGGATTGATGACCCAATTAGAGACCATTCTAATTGTTTTCTTAATGATCCAATTAGAGACCATTATGGATTGATGATCCAATTAGAGACCATTCTAATTATTTCTTTAATAATGAGCTTTATCCCTTAGAAAAAAATTGAGATTTATCAGTCATAGTAGCGGAGCTATGGCAAAATTTTTATAGAAATTACGCATAAAATAAATTCATTCAAAGTATAAAAAGAGGAATTCCTACCATATTCTAGGAACTATCATCCTAGATTAATTAAAAGAATTTTATTATGCATGTAGATGTGGATGTGGATGGGGATGTATGCATGTAGATGTAGGTGTATAGACGTAGATGTGGATGTAGAGGTGGATGTATACATGTAGATGTAGATGTATAGATGTAGATGTGGATGTGGAGGTGGATGGATGCATGTAGATGTAGATGTATAGATGTAGATGGGAATGGAGATATGGATGTATGCATGTAGATGTAGTTGTGAATGGAGATGTATATGTATCCATGTAGATGTAGATGTATAGATGTAGATGTGGATGTGGATGGGGATGTATGCATGTAGATGTAGGTGTATAGACGTAGATGTGGATGTGGAGGTGGATGGATGCATGTAGATGTAGATGTATAGATGTAGATGGGAATGGAGATATGGATGTATGCATGTAGATGTAGTTGTGAATGGAGATGTATATGTATACATGTAGATGTAGATGTATAGATGTAGATGTGGATGTGGATGGGGATGTATGCATGTAGATGTAGGTGTATAGACATAGATGTGGATGTAGAGGTGGATATATGCATGTAGATGTAGATGTATAGATGTGGATGTGAATGTGGAGTGGATGTATGCATGTAGATGTAGATGTATGGAGGTGAATGTGAATGTGGATGTGGATGTATGCATAGGGATGTAGATGTATGCATGTAGATGTGAATGTACGCATATAGTTGTGGATGTATGGATGTGAATATACGATTGTGATGTGAGGGAATCTGAAGTGATGAGATGGAAATGATGTGATGGGATGAGTATACATATAAATGGAATATGGAATAAGTAATGTAGATTGAGGAGGGATAATGTGAAAAAATGAAAGTTAAAATAGAAATTGTATTGTAAACTGTTTGTAAATGCTGTTTGTAAATGCTGTCTGTAAATGATTGTTTTATGTCAAGAATGCTGGGGGGAGCATTTTGACCGTCTTGTGATTAAGGTCGTGATGAGAAAGTTGCAACTGCTGACGGGGAGTCAATGAAGGACGTCTCGCGTAGCAAGGTCGGCCGAGGTCTTGACCAGCCTCGGTGCGATTAAAATGGTGAGCTTCCGGTACGGTGGATGAGGGGCCAAGGAAGCGGCCTATGCGTGAAGCGCTAGGTTACCTGCGAAGGATCCTAGAGGGTGCTGACCATACGGTGCTCGGGCTCTGGGTCGCCTAGGATACCCACGCGTGCGTCGAGGAAGATATTGGAACAGAGTTGGAGTTGTTTTCTGAAATCGAGCATGGATCTGGTTGATTGACCTTGCTGGTCTTCAATGGATGAGTCCATGGCTCCTTATATGGATCTGTTGGTTGATCTTGCTGATCTTCAACGAGAGTCCATCATGTTAAGTGATTATATCGCCAAGTATTATGGGCTAGGAACTATCGAAACGGCTCCTGAGCGTTCTAGTTGCCAATGATGCCATAGATACTCTGATGAAGGAATGATGGGAAATTAAGAATCAATTGGATAAATTGGAAGATGGTGATCAATGATACTATGGTTTTATTAAAGGATTGTTTTAAACTGGTTGAATCTGGTTGAAAAAGGCAATTTCATATTGGGTGTGTGAGTGGTGTGACTAGTTTTATTTTGCATGAACATCCGGCTAGGGGGCCTTGGAACTCTTTTCCTTGGTACCCGGGACAAAACCTAACCAAATTTTTAATTGGATCCCATCACTACAGTGGTTGGGCGGTTGGCTAACCCATGGGATTGAATGGGGTTAGGCTGGACTGATGGATCCGTAAATCGAGACTCAAACTTTTGTTTTTACGATAGTAAAAAAAAAAAAAAATCCCGGACAGAAACTGTTCTATGGATAGGAATCAACGGCTGTGCCTCTTGAATGGGGAAAAAAGCGTTGATCCCAATGATCCAAGTGCAAGTTTCTTCCTTGAACTGACAAGTATCTTATAGATGTAATCGGATCATCTCGATCAGAAATGATCTTGACTACGTTAGAGTAAAAAGTTATCCTGGTGGAATCGCCCATGCTTTCCGGTAGAGGAAGTTTTTCCGGGTTCGGTTTTGGAACAACCGACGGATTAGTCTCTTATCCGGATATCCGTGGGCGAGGCCCCGAGTGTGGGACCCCTGTCCCGCGCGAGAAGCGCTACTTCCGCTGCCAGTACCCTGAATCCGTTGCTCGGTGGGAACAGGGATCTACTGTAAGATCCCTGTTCCCACCGAGCAACGGATTCGGGGTACTGGCAGCGGAAGTAGCGCTTCTCGCGTGGGACAGGGATCTTACAGTTGGTATCAGAGCCTTTGGTTAATAAAGATCACCTAAGAAGACAAATATGTCAAAAATTTATCAAGAAACACAAAAAGGTTATAATTGTGTGATATAATTCATACAATTTGATATTCAAACTGAAACTCGTAATTTGGTAATTGGGTCTTCAGATGGAAGTACCGCAATTATATAGAATCCCCGACTTGCTTGAGGCCTAGACATGATAGTATTTACCTTATAATTCCAAGGACCGTGACTACCCGTATATACCGAGAGTATACTGCAGCTCTTTACTGACAGTATATACGAGTAAATCTAAGACTTGAAATTATAAGCGTTAATACTATCCAGATGATGATTTTGCATGTGATTGATATGATTTTTAATTCTGTTTGAGAATGGATGAATTGATTTGGATTCTGATTGAAAATGCTGATTGAAAATGCTGATTGAAAAATGTTGATTTTTAAAAAATTAGTTGAAATATAATGAAACCACAATGAGGGGGAATGGGACGAATCCCTGTAATGATATTCATAACTAGAATGATGATAATGAATTCAGCAAATCACTTGAGGTTAATGGGTGTGCTGTTAGATTGCTACTGTTAATATTTGACCGGTAGATCAAGTTAAGGGATGTCAAATTGAGAACTTGCTTAACTGAAATTTCCGTGGAGGAATGTTCCGAAGGAAACTTTTGGTCTAATGGACCATTATCATGTTAAAGATATGAATGATATGATCTGAATGAATTGTTATTTAATGATGAGTTCGATATAAGGGATATTTATCCCAGTGTTCTGTTGGGTTGACCAGAATATAAGCAACCCCAGAATAAAATTGGATCTTAAGAAAAAGAGTTGTCCTCTACCTTGCGAGATGAGGACATCTCGCACTTTTTAAGTGGGGTAGGATGTAAGATTCCTCCCCAGCCTTCAAGGTATACAGGAGTAAGAATCTCCCTTTTTGATCTTATAATTATTCCCTCTCTAAAATAAAAGAATGATTCTGTTTAAAAAAAGGAAGACCCTTTCCCTAGAATACTTCTCAGGTGTCCCACCTGTTTTAAGGATTTAGAACAATGAGTTCAGAAGTGAGAACCGGTGTTTTGGATACCAAGGTTTTGGTTTTCATTTGAGTACGGCCCAAAAGAAGTTCTTTATCTCTTGGGGAGTATAAGAAGTTATCCCCCAGATATTGTGACCCTTATATCTGAATTCAATGAAAGTAGGTGACTTAGCCTACAAGCTTCTTTTATCTCCTCATCTCAAAATTCTTAATGCCTTCTATAGAAAAATGTGTCAAACTCAAATCATGGAAAGACGGTAAAGCTTCAGTGGCAAGTTACCGTTGGCTTCTAGGTTACGCTAGCTCCTTCCTTTATATAAGTCATAACTTTTACTTGTCGCTCACAATAATCTTACTCCCATCAATCTCCTTTCTTTCTTAATCTCCTTCATGGCTTGGCAACAAGAACTAGTTTTATCCATGATGATTTCTCACCTTCAAGATGCAAGAGAGTCTGTGAAGAAAGACTTTATAGAACAGTATGAGCGCTCACTTTTTCCTCACCTAGGAACTTCTGTAGCGCATACCAAATGGCGGACCTATCAAAACATAACTAGGGTAACACCCTGGGGTCAGCATCACTTTCGTAACAATGTCCGCTTGGCCATGGTTATTGAAGCTTTGGGTTTGGGTCCCCGTTACTACTGCGTCATGAGATCAAGACATCTTGGGTTTTCTGAGCGGGTCTTCTTATTGGCATGTTTTCTTCCTCATGAGAAGATATGCCTTTACCCCGTTTTTGGCTTGCCTCTCAGAGGTCCTTTTGTTAGATCACCTCATACCACTGAGATAGGTGCGGCAATAACCAGCAGAATCATTCCCATAGATGAGTTACCTTATACTTGTGCAGCTTGTGAGGACTGCTTTTGTGACCATATGATGGATGGGCTTATGGAAGTGTAAAGAGTTCTTCTATCTTTACTGTATAAGTTCCGTGAATGAGTAAAGTTTAAATCTTGTTCTTATTTTGAATCTTGCTCTCTTTAAGACTTTTCTTGGTGGTTAATCTTGATTAAAATTTTCCTCTAAGTCTCATATTCGTGCATCTTACGAAATTATCCCAAGTTGCGAGATGAGGACATCTCGCGTTTTTTAAGTGGGGTAGAATGTAAGATTCCTCCCCCAACCCCCTTTTTGATGTCTAGTATCTTCCCCCGTAATCAATCCCTCTTCAGAAATATAAAGACCTTGTTTCTAACTGTTTTAACCTAGAGAGAGAAAATATTCTAGAGAGAGAATATTCAGATTATGAATATTTTTGGATAGAAAAATAACTCATCTTATTAAAATAAGTTCCCCTGAAACAGAAATTCAAAAAGAAATTTCCAATGTGCAATTGGAATTAATTGGAAATAGGTATAAAGAACCTTAGTCTAAGGGCCTAGATTTTCAGAAATCTTTAGACTATGGTCCAATTAAGGTTTCTATGGGCCAATAGCATCAATCCATGTGTAGGGAGGAGATAAATCCAAATTGTAAAAGAAGATACCCAAAAATGAGTAAATGCTCACATAAGATGAAGAGTTGAAAATGTACAAGGTTTATTAGTAAATAAACACATATGTAAGGAAGGGGAGTTCTTTAAAGGAGGTGCATATTTCACATAAGATGAAGAGTTGAAAATGTACAAGTTTATTAGTAAATAAACACATATGTAAGGAAGGGGAGTTCTTTAAAGGAGGTGCATATTTCACATAAGATGAAGAGTTGAAAATGTACAAGGTTTATTAGTAAAAAAACTATGAGCAATAAAATTTTGACACATATGTAAGGAAGGGGAATTCTTTAAAGGAGGTGCATATTTCACATGCTTGAATGAGTTTTAAACTCAAAAATAATGTGATATTTTTATCTCTCATCTCTCTTGAACCAAACCAAATCAAAATGGAACCAAACCGAATCAAAAAGTAACCAAACTAGATCCAAATCTAGTCCAAATTCAACCAAACTGACTTGGAAAATTCTAGAATCAGTTTGTTTGGTTAGGAGCTCAAATTTTCCTATAAATAGAAGCCTCCCCTTGTTGAAAATAAGATAATGTCTTATGCATTGTTACTCTACTCCACCTAAGCCAAAATATAGTCTCTTATGCTTTGTTACTCTACTCCACCTAAGCCAAAATATATAGTCTCTTATGCTTTGTTACTCTACTCCACCTAAGCCAAAATATATAGTCTCTTATGCTTTGTTACTCTACTCCACCTAAGCCAAAATATATAGTCTCTTATGCTTTGTTACTCTACTCCACCTAAGCCAAAATATATAGTCTCTTATGCTTTGTTACTCTACTCCACCTAAGCCAAATTAGATAGAGTCTTATGCTTTGTTACTCTACTCCACCTAAGCTAAAATATATAGTGTCTTATGCCTTGTTACTCTACTCTACCTAAGCCAAGAACTGTGAATTCTTTAATAATTCACTAGTTTTGATACCTCTCTCTTTCTTCAATCTCCATTGGTGGCTCCATCAACATACTAAACCAATTGATTGGTTGGGGGCCTCTACCGTGAATAAAGAATCAAGCAAATTATAAGGTAAGTATATTGAATTTTGATCTTTCTATAATTTCTCAATGATTCTCTCTTCTCAACCCCTCTCAAGCTTGAGAAGTTTAATTGGTATGGTTTTTTTAAATGCTATTGAAGTTAATTGGTGAATAGTAGTGAAGAGTTACATAATTTAATAAATGTTATTGAAGTTAATTTCCATTTATGTTTAAATTCTAATGGTTTTTATGTAATTTCTCTCTCTCACTCAAGAAATGGTCATACTCATGAACCATTCTCAATCCAAATGAAGCTTTTCATAAAGCCTTTCCTTAATCCAAGATTAAGCTATGCTTGAGGCCAAATTAATGGCTTTTTGCTATGCTTTTAGTTTATGCACATTGATGATTCAATCCATTATGGATTGATGACCCAATTAGAGACCATTCTAATTGTTTTCTTAATGATCCAATTAGAGACCATTATGGATTGATGATCCAATTAGAGACCATTATGGATTGATGATCCAATTAGAGACCATTCTAATTATTTCTTTAATAATGAGCTTTATCCCTTAGAAAAAAATTGAGATTTATCAGTCATAGTAGCGGAGCTATGGCAAAATTTTTATAGAAATTACGCATAAAATAAATTCATTCAAAGTATAAAAAGAGGAATTCCTACCATATTCTAGGAACTATCATCCTAGATTAATTAAAAGAATATTATTATGCATGGAGATATGGATGTTTGCATGTAGATGTAGAGGTATGGATGTGAGTGTGAATGTGGAGGTGGATGTATGCATGTAGATGTAGATGTATAGATGTAGATGTGGATGTGGAGGTGGGTGGATGCATGTAGATGTAGATGTATAGATGTAGGTGAGAATGGAGATGTGGATGTATACATGTAGATGTAGATGTATAGATGTAGATGTGGATGTGGAGGTGGGTGGATGCATGAAGATGTAGATGTATGGATGTAGATGAGAATGGAGATGTGGATGTATATATGTAGATGTAGATGTATAGATGTAGATGTGAATAGAGATGTGGATGTATACATGTAGATGTAGATGTATAGATGTAGATGGGAATGGAGATGTGGATGTATGCATGTAGATGTAGATGTATAGATGTAGATGTGAATGGAGATGTGGATGTATGCATGTAGATGTAGGTGTATAGATGTAGATGTAGATGTAGAGGTGGATGTATGCATGTAGATGTAGATGTATAGATGTGGATGTGAATGTGGAGGTGGATGTATGCATGTAGATGTAGATGTATGGAGGTGAATGTGAATGTGGATGTGGATGTATGCATAGGGATGTAGATGTATGCATGTAGATGTGAATGTACGCATATAGTTGTGGATGTATGGATGTGAATATACGATTGTGATGTGAGGGAATCTGAAGTGATGAGATGGAAATGATGTGATGGGATGAGTATACATATAAATGGAATATGGAATAGGTAATGTAGATTGATGAAGGATAATGTGAAAAAATGAAAGTTAAAATAGAAATTGTGTTGTAAACTGTTTGTAAATACTGTTTGTAAATGCTGTTTGTAAATGATTGTTTTATGTCAAGAATGCTGGGGGGAGCATTTTGACCGTCTTGTGATTAAAGTCGTGATGGTAAAGTTGCAACTGCTGACGGGGAGTCAATGAAGGACGTCTCGCGTAGCAAGGTCGGCCGAGGTCTTGACCAGCCTCGGTGCGATTAAAATGGTGAGCTTCCGGTACGGTGGATGAGGGGCCAAGGAAGCGGCCTATGCGTGAAGCGCTAGGTTACCTGCGAAGGATCCTAGAGGGTGCTGACCATACGGTGCTCGGGCTCTGGGTTGCCTAGGATACCCACGCGTGCGTCGAGGAAGATATTGGAACAGAGTTGGAGTTGTTTTCTGAATCGGGCATGGATCTGGTTGATTGACCTTGCTGGTCTTCAATGGATGAGTCCATGGCCCCTTATATGGATCTGTTGGTTGATCTTGCTGATCTTCAACGAGAGTCCATCTTGATAAGTGATTATATTGCCAAGTATTAAAGGCTAGGAACTATCGAAACGGCCCCTGAGCGTTCTAGTTGCCAATGATGCCATATATACTCTGATGAAGGAATGATGGAAAATTATTAAAGGCTAGGAACTATCGAAACGGCCCCTGAGCGTTCTAGTTGCCAATGATGCCATATATACTCTGATGAAGGAATGATGGAAAATTAAGAATCAATGGGATAAATTGGAAGATGGTGATCAATGATACTATGGTTTTATTAAAGGATTGTTTTAAACTGGTTGAATCTGGTTGGAAAAAAGGCAATTTCATATTGGGTGTGTGAGTGGTGTGACTAGTTTTATTTTGCATGAACATCCGGCTAGGGGGCCTTGGAACTCTTTTCCTTGGTACCCGGGACAAAACCTAACCAAATTTTTTAATTGGATCCCATCACTACAGTGGTTGGGCGGTTGGCTAACCCATGGGATTGGATGGGGTTAGGCTGGACTGATGGATCCGTAAACCGAGACTCAAACTTTTGTTTTTACAATAGAAAAAAAAAATAAATAAAATAAATCCCGGACAGTAACTGTTCTATGGATAGGAATCAACGGCTGTGCCTCTTGAATGGGGAAAAAAGCGTTGATCCCAATGATCCAAGTGCAAGTTTCTTCCTTGAACTGACTAAGTATCTTATAGATGTAATCGGACCATCTCGATCAGAAATGATCTTGACTACATTAGAGAAAAAGTTATCCTGGTGGAATCGCCCGTGCTTTCCGGTAAAGGAAGTTTTTCCGGGTTCGGTTTTGGAACAACCGACGGATTAGTCTCTTATCCGGATATCCGTGGGCGAGGCCCCGAGTGTGGGACCCCTGTCCCACGCGAGAAGCGCTACTTCCGCTGCCAGTACCCCGAATCCGTTGCTCGGTGGGAACAGGGATCTTACAGTGTTCCAAGGCCCCCTAGCCGGAAGTAGCGCTGTAGATGTATGCATGTACAGTTGGTATCAGAGCATTTGGTTAATAAAGATCGACTAAGAAGACAAATATGTCAAAAATTTATCAAGAAACACAAAAAAGTTATAATTGTGTGAGATAATTCATACAGGTTGGCTAATCCATGGGATTGGATGGGGTTAGGCTGGACTGATGGATCCGTAAATCGAGACTCAAACTTTTGTTTTTACGATAGAAAAAAAAAATCCCGGACAGTAACTGTTCTATGGATAGGAATCAACGGCTGTGCCTCTTGAATGGGGAAAAAAGCGTTGATCCCAATGATCCAAGTGCAAGTTTCTTCCTTGAACTGACTAAGTATCTTATAGATGTAATTGGATTATCTCGATCAGAAATGATCTTGACTACGTTAGAGTAAAAAGTTATCCTGGTGGAATCGCCCGTGCTTCCGGTTAAGAAAGTTTTTCCGGGTTCGGTTTTGGAATAACCGACGGATTAGTCTCTTATCCGGATATCCGTGGGCGAGGCCCCGAGTGTGGGACCCCTGTCCCGCGCGAGAAATACTTCCGCTGCCAGTACCCCGAATCCGTTGCTCGGTGGGAACAGGGATCTTACAGTTGGTATCAGAGCCATTTGGTTAATAAAGATCAACTGAGAAGACAAATATGTCAAAAATTTATCAAGAAACACAAAAAGGTTATAATTGTGTGATATAATTCATACAATTTGATATTCAAACTGAAATTCGTAATTTGGTAATTGGGTCTTCAGATGAAAGTACCGCAATTATATATAATCCGTGACTTGCTTGAGGCCTAGACATGATAGTATTTACCTTATAATTCCAAGGGCCGTGACTACCCGTATATACCGAGAGTATACTGCAGCTCTTTACTGACAGTATATACGAGTAAATCTAAAACTTGAAATTATAAGCGTTAATGCTATCTAGATGATGATTTCGAATGTGATTGATATGATTTTTAATTCTGTTTGAGAATTGATGAATTGATTTGGATTCTGATTGAAAATGCTGATTGAAAATGCTGATTGAAAAATATTGATTTTTAAAAATTAGTTGAAATATAATGAAACCACAATGAGGGGGAATGGGACGAGTCCCTGTGATGATATTCATAACTAGAATGATGATAATGAATTCAGCAAATCACTATGAGGTTAGTGGGTTGTGCTGTTAGATTGCTACTGTTAATATTTGACCGGTAGATCAAGTTAAGGGATGTCAAATTGAGAACTTGCTTGACTGGAATTTCCGTGGAGGAATGTTCCGAAGGAAACTTTTCGGTCTAATGGACCATTATCATGTTAAAGATATGAATGACATGATCTGAATGAATTGTTATTTAATGATGAGTTCTATATAAGGGATATTTATCCCAGTGTTCTGTTGGGTTGACCAGAATATAAGGAACCCCAGAATAAAATTGGATCTTCAGAAAAAGAGCTGTCCTCTACCTTGCGAGATGAGGACATCTCGCACTTTTTAAGTGGGGTAGAATGTAAGATTCCTCCCCAACCTTCGAGATATACAGGAGTAAGAATCTCCCTTTTTGATCTTATAATTATTCCCTCTCTAAAATAAAAGAATGATTCTGTTTAAAAAAAGGAAGACCCTTTTCCTAGAATACTTCTCAGGTGTCCCACCTGTTTTAAGGATTTAGAACAATGAGTTCAGAAGTGAGAATCGGTGTTTGGATACCAAGGTTTTGGTTTTCATTCGAGTACGGCCCAAAAGAAGTTCTTTATCTCTTGGGGAGTATAAGAAGTTATCCCCCAGATATTGTGATCCTTATATCTGAATTCAATGAAAGTAGGTGACTTAGCCTACAAGTTTCTTTTATCTCCTCATCTCAAAATTCTTAATGCCTTCTATAGAAAAATGTGTCAAACACAAATCATGGAAAGACGGTAAAACTTCAGTGGCAAGTTACCGTTGGCTTCTAGGTTACGCTAGCTCCTTCCTTTATATAAGTCGTAACTTTTACTTGTCGCTCACAGTAATCTTACTCCCATCAATCTCCTTTCTTTCTTAATCTCCTTCATGGCTTGGCAACAGGAATTAGTTTTATCCCTGATGATTTCTCACCTTCAAGACGCAAGAGAGTCTGTGAAGAAAGACTTTATAGAACAGTATGAGCGCTCACTTTTTCCTCACCTAGGAACTTCTGTAGCGCAGACCAAATGGCGGACCTATCAAAACATAACTAGGGTAACACCCTGGGGTCAGCAGCACTTTCGTAACAATGTCCGCTTGGCCATGGTTATTGAAGCTTTGGGTTTGGGTCCTCGATACTACTGCGTCATGAGATCAAGGCATCTTGGGTTTTCTGAGCGGGTCTTCTTACTGGCGTGTTTTCTTCCTCATGAGAAGATATGCCTTTATTCCGTTTTTGGCTTGCCTCTCAGAGGTCCTTTTGTTAGATCACCTCATACCACTGAGATAGGTGCGGCAATAACCAGCAGAATCATTCCCATAGATGAGTTACCCTATACTTGTGCAGCTTGTGAGGACTGCTTTTGTGACCATATGATGGACGGGCTTATGGAAGTGTAAAGAGTTCTTCTATCTTCACTGTATAAGTCCCGTGAATGAATAAAGTTTAAATCTTGTTCTTATTTTGAATCTTGCTCTCTTTAAGACTTTTCTTGGTGCTTAATCGTGATTAAAATTTTTCTCTAAGTCTCATATTCGTGCATCTTGCGAAATTATTCCAAGTTGCGAGATGAGGACATCTCGCGTTTTTTAAGTGGGGTAGAATGTAAGATTCCTCCCCCAACCCCTTTTTGATGTCCGGTATATTCCCCTGTAATCAATTCCTTTTCTGAAATATAAGAGATTTTGTTTGTGACTGTTTTAACCTAGAGAGAGAAAATATTCTAGAGAGAGAATATTCAGATTTTGAATATTTTTGGATAGAAAAATATCTCTTATAATTCAGATGAGTTCCCCTGAAACAGAAATTTAAAAAGAATTTTCCAATGTGCAATTGGAATTAATTGGAAATAGGTATAAAGAACCTTAGCCTAAGGGTCTAGATTTTCATAAATCTTTAGACTATGGTCCAATTAAGGTTCCTATGGGCCAATAGCATCAATCCATGTGTAGGGAGGAGATAAATCCAAATTGTAAAAAGAAAATACCCAAAAATGAGTAAATGCTCACATAAGATGAAAAGTTGAAAATGTACAAGGTTTATTAGTAAATAAACACATATGTAAGGAAGGGGAGTTCTTTAAAGGAGGTGCATATTTCACATAAGATGAAAAGTTGAAAATGTACAAGGTTTATTAGTAAATAAACACATATGTAAGGAAGGGGAGTTCTTTAAAGGAGGTGCATATTTCACATAAGATGAAGAGTTGAAAATGTACAAGGTTTATTAGTAAAAAAAACTATGACACATATGTAAGGAAGAGGAGTTCTTTAAAGGAGGTGCATATTTCACATAAGATGAAAAGTTGAAAATGTACAAGGTTTATTAGTAAATAAACACATATGTAAGGAAGGGGAGTTCTTTAAAGGAGGTGCATATTTCACTTAAGATGAAGAGTTGAAAATGTATAAGGTTTATTAGTAAAAAAACTATGACACATATGTAAGGAAGAGGAGTTCTTTAAAGGAGGTGCATATTTCACATAAGATGAAGAGTTGAAAATGTACAAGGTTTATTAGTAAAAAACTATGAGCAATAAAATTTTGACACATATGTAAGGAAGGGGAATTCTTTAAAGGAGGTGCATATTTCACATGCTTGAATGAGTTTTAAACTCAAAAATAATGTGATATTTTTATCTCTCATCTCTCTTGAACCAAACCAAATCAAAATGGAACCAAACCGAATCAAAAAGTAACCAAACTAGATCCAAATCTAGTCCAAATTCAACCAAACTGACTTGGAAAATTCTAGAATCAGTTTGTTTGGTTAGGAGCTCAAATTTTCCTATAAATAGAAGCCTCCCCTTGTTGAAAAAAATATAGTGTCTTATGCTTTGTCACTCTACTCCACCTAAGCCAAAATATATAGAGTCTTATGCTTTGTTACTCTACTCCACCTAAGCCAAATTAGATAGAGTCTTATGCTTTGTTACTCTACTCCACCTAAGCCAAATTAGATAGAGTCTTATGCTTGTTACTCTACTCCACCTAAGCCAAAATATAGAGTGTCTTATGCATTGTTACTCTACTCTACCTAAGCCAAGAGTTGTGAATTCTTTAATAATTCACTAGTTTTTGATACTTCTCTCTTTCTTCAATCCCCATTGGTGGCTCCATCAACATACTAAACCAATTGATTGGTTGGGGGCCTCTACCGTGAATAAAGAATCAAGCAAATTATAAGGTAAGTATATTGAATTTTGATCTTTCTATAATTTCTCAATGATTCTCTCTTCTCAACCCCTCTCAAGCTTGAGAAGTTTAATTGGTATGGTTTTTTAAATGCTATTGAAGTTAATTGGTGAATAGTAGTGAAGAGTTACATAATTTAATAAATGCTATAGAAGTTAATTTTCATTTATGTTTAAATTCTAATGGTTTTTATGTAATTTCTCTCTCTCACTCAAGAAATGGTCATACTCATGAACCATTCTCAATCCAAATGAAGCTTTTCATAAAGCCTTTCCTTAATCCAAGATTAAGCTATGCTTGAGGCCAAATTAATGGCTTTTTGCTATGCTTTTAGTTTATGCACATTGATGATTCAATCCATTATGGATTGATGATCCAATTAGAGACCATTCTAATTGTTTTCTTAATGATCCAATTAGAGACCATTATGGATTGATGATCCAATTAGAGACCATTCTAATTATTTCTTTAATAATGAGCTTTATCCCTTAGAAAAAAATTGAGATTTATCAGTCATAGTAGCGGAGCTATGGCAAAATTTTTATAGAAATTACGCATAAAATAAATTCATTCAAAGTATAAAAAGAGGAATTCCTACCATATTCGAGGAACTATCATCCTAGATTAATTAAAAGAATTTTATTATGCATGGAGATGTGGATGTTGCATGTAAATGTAGATGTATGGATGTGAGTGTGAATGTGGAGGTGGATGTATGCATGGGACGTGGATGTATGCATGTAGAAATAGATGTGTAGATGAGGATGTAAATGCAGATGTGGATGGATGCATGTAGATGTAGAGGTATAGATGTAGATGTGAATGGAGATGTGGATGTATACATGTAGATGTAGCTGTATAGATGTAGATGGGAATGTGGATGTGGATGTATGCATAGGGATGTAGATGTATGCATGTAGATGTAGGTGTATAGACGTAGATGTGGATGTAGAGGTGGATGTATGCATGTAGATGTAGATGTATAGATGTGGATGTGAATGTGGAGTGGATGTATGCATGTAGATGTAGATGTATGGAGGTGAATGTGAATGTGGATGTGGATGTATGCATAGGGATGTAGATGTATGCATGTAGATGTGAATGTACGCATATAGTTGTGGATGTATGGATGTGAATATACGATTGTGATGTGAGGGAGTCTGAAGGGATGAGATGGAAATGATGTGATGGGATGAGTATACATATAAATGGAATATGGAATAAGTAATGTAGATTGAGGAGGGATAATGTGGAAAAATGAAAGTTAAAATAGAAATTGTATTGTAAACTGTTTGTAAATGCTGTTTGTAAATGCTGTCTGTAAATGATTGTTTTATGTCAAGAATGCTGGGGGGAGCATTTTGACCGTCTTGTGATTAAGGTCGTGATGAGAAAGTTGCAACTGCTGACGGGGAGTCAATGAAGGACGTCTCGCGTAGCAAGGTCGGCCGAGGTCTTGACCAGCCTCGGTGCGATTAAAATGGTGAGCTTCCGGTACGGTGGATGAGGGGCCAAGGAAGCGGCCTATGCGTGAAGCGCTAGGTTACCTGCGAAGGATCCTAGAGGGTGCTGACCATACGGTGCTCGGGCTCTGGGTCGCCTAGGATACCCACGCGTGCGTCGAGGAAGATATTGGAACAGAGTTGGAGTTGTTTTCTGAAATCGAGCATGGATCTGGTTGATTGACCTTGCTGGTCTTCAATGGATGAGTCCATGGCTCCTTATATGGATCTGTTGGTTGATCTTGCTGATCTTCAACGAGAGTCCATCTTGTTAAGTGATTATATTGCCAAGTATTATGGGCTAGGAACTATCGAAACGGCTCCTGAGCGTTCTAGTTGCCAATGATGCCATAGATACTCTGATGAAGGAATGATGGGAAATTAAGAATCAATTGGATAAATTGGAAGATGGTGATCAATGATACTATGGTTTTATTAAAGGATTGTTTTAAACTGGTTGAATCTGGTTGAAAAAGGGCAATTTCATATTGGGTGTGTGAGTGGTGTGACTAGTTTTATTTTGCATGAACATCCGGCTAGGGGGCCTTGGAACTCTTTTCCTTGGTACCCGGGACAAAACCTAACCAAATTTTTAATTGGATCCCATCACTACAGTGGTTGGGCGGTTGGCTAATCCATGGGATTGGATGGGGTTAGGCTGGACTGATGGATCCGTAAATCGAGACTCAAACTTTTGTTTTTACGATAGAAAAAAAAAATCCCGGACAGTAACTGTTCTATGGATAGGAATCAACGGCTGTGCCTCTTGAATGGGGAAAAAAGCGTTGATCCCAATGATCCAAGTGCAAGTTTCTTCCTTGAACTGACTAAGTATCTTATAGATGTAATTGGATTATCTCGATCAGAAATGATCTTGACTACGTTAGAGTAAAAAGTTATCCTGGTGGAATCGCCCGTGCTTCCGGTTAAGAAAGTTTTTCCGGGTTCGGTTTTGGAATAACCGACGGATTAGTCTCTTATCCGGATATCCGTGGGCGAGGCCCCGAGTGTGGGACCCTTGTCCCGCGCGCTCATTTTAACTCCTCCCCAACCCCTTTTTGATGTCTAGTATCTTCCCCTGTAATCAATCCCTCTTCAGAAATATAAAGACTTGTTTCTAACTGTTTTAACCTAGAGAGAGAAAAATATTCTAGAGAGAGAATATTCAGATTTTGAATATTTTTGGATAGAAAAATATCTCTTATAATTCAGATGAGTTTCCCTGAAGCAGAAATTTAAAAAGAATTTTCCAATGTGCAATTGGAATTAATTAGAAATAGGTATAAAGAACCTTAGCCTAAGGGTCTAGATTTTCAGAAATCTTTAGACTATGGTCCAATTAAGGTTTCTATGGGCCAATAGCATCAATCCATGTGTAGGGAGGAGATAAATCCAAATTGTAAAAAGAAAATACCCAAAAATGAGTAAATGCTCACATGAGGTGAAGAGTTGAAAATGTACAAGGTTTATTAGTAAAAAAAACTATGAGCAATATTAAAATGATTCCATTATGACTCATATGTAAGGAAGGAGAGTTCTTTAAAGGAGGTGCATATTTCACATAAGATGAAGAGTTGAAAATGTACAAGGGTTATTAATAAAAAACTATGAGCAATATTAAAAATATGAGATATTTTGGGAATAATGATTTTATTATGACACATAGGTAAGGAAGGGGAGTCCCTTAAATGCTCACATAAGATGAAGAGTTGAAAATGTACAAGGTTTATTAGTAAATAAACACATATGTAAGGAAGGGGAGTTCTTTAAAGGAGGTGCATATTTCACATAAGATGAAGAGTTGAAAATGTACAAGGCTTATTAGTAAAAAAAAAAACTATGACACATATGTAAGGAAGAGGAATTCTTTAAAGGAGGTGCATATTTCACATAAGATGAAGAGTCGAAAATGTACAAGGTTTATTAGTAAAAAACTATGAGCAATACAATTTTGACACATATGTAAGGAAGGGGAATTCTTTAAAGGAGGTGCATATTTCACATGCTTGAATGAGTTTTAAACTCATAAAAATTAAGATATTTCATCTCTCCTCTCTCCTCATTCAATCCTAGTTCCAAAAAGTTAGCTTAATTGACCTAAAAATGGTCAAAAAGTGACCAAACTGACTTGGAAAATTCTAGAATCAGTTTGTTTGGTTAGGAGCTCAAATTTTCCTATAAATAGAAGCCTCCCCTTGTTGAAAAAAAACATAGTGTCTTATGCCACTGTAAGATCCCTGTTCCCACCGAGCAACGGATTCGGGGTACTGGCAGCGGAAGTAGCGCTTCTCGCGCGGGACAGGGGTCCCACACTCGGGGCCTCGCCCACGGATATCCGGATAAGAGACTAATCTGTCGGTTGTTCCAAAACTGAACCCGAAAAAAACTTCCTTTACCGGAAAGCACGGGCGATTCCACCAGGATAACTTTTTACTCTAACGTAGTCAAGATCATTTCTGATCGAGATGATCCAATTACATCTATAAGACACTTAGTCAGTTCAAGGAAGAAACTTGCACCTGGATCATTGGAATCAACGCTTTTTTCCCCATTCAAGAGGCACAGCCGTTGATTCCTATCCATAGAACAGTTACTGTCCTGGATTTATTTTTTTTTTCTATCGTAAAAACAAAGGTTTGAGTCTCGATTTACGGATCCATCAGTCCAGCCTAACCCCATCCAATCCCATGGGTTAGCCAACTGCCCAACCACTGTAGTGATGGGATCCAATTAAAAATTTGGTTAGGTTTTGTCCCGGGTACCAAGGAAAAGAGTTCCAAGGCCCCCTAGCCGGATGTTCATGCAAAATAAAACTAGTCACACCACTCACACACCCAATATGAAATTGCCTTTTTCAACCAGATTCAACCAGTTTAAAACAATCCTTTAATAAAACCATAGTATCATTGATCACCATCTTCCAATTTATCCAATTGATTCTTAATTTCCCATCATTCCTTCATCAGAGTATCTATGGCATCATTGGCAACTAGAACGCTCAGGAGCCGTTTCGATAGTTCCTAGCCCATAATACTTGGCAATATAATCACTTAACATGATGGACTCTCGTTGAAGATCAGCAAGATCAACCAACAGATCCATATAAGGAGCCATGGACTCATCCATTGAAGACCAGCAAGGTCAATCAACCAGATCCATGCTCGATTTCAGAAAACAACTCCAACTCTGTTCCAATATCTTCCTCGACGCACGCGTGGGTATCCTAGGCAACCCAGAGCCCGAGCACCGTATGGTCAGCACCCTCTAGGATCCTTCGCAGGTAACCTAGCGCTTCACGCATAGGCCGCTTCCTTGGCCCCTCACCCACCGTACCGGAAGCTCACCATTTTAATCGCACCGAGGCTGGTCAAGACCTCGGCCGACCTTGCTACGCGAGACGTCCTTCATTGACTCCCCGTCAGCAGTTGCAACTTTACCATCACGACTTTAATCACAAGACGGTCAAAATGCTCCCCCCAGCATTCTTGACATAAAACAATCATTTACAAACAGCATTTACAAACAGTATTTACAAACAGTTTACAACATAATTTCTATTTTAACTTTCATTTTTCCTCATTATCCTTCATCAATCTACATTACTTATTCCATATTCCATTTATATGTATACTCATCCCATCACATCATTTCTATCTCATCACTTCAGATTCCCTCACATCGTATATCGTATATTCACATCCATACATCCACATCTATATGCGTACATTCACATCTACATGCATACATCTACATCTCTATGCATACATCCACATCCACATTCACATTCACCTCCATACATCTACATCTACATCTACATGCATACATCCACATCTCCATTCACATCTACATCTATACATATACATCTACATCTACATGCATCCATCCACCTCCACATCCACATCTACATCTATACATCTACATCTACATGCATACATCCATATCTCCATTCCCATCTACATCTATACATCTACATCTACATGCATCCATCTACCTCCACATCCACATCTACATCTATACATCTACATCTACATGTATACATCCACCTCCACATCCACATCCGTATCTATACATCTACATCTACATGTATACATCCACATCCACATTCACCTTCACCTCCATACATCTACATCTACATGCATACATCCACATCTCCATTCACATCTACATCTATACATCTACATCTACATGCATCCATCCACCTCCACATCCACATCTACATCTATACATCTACATCTACATGCATACATCCATATCTCCATTCCCATCTACATCTATACATCTACATCTACATGCATCCATCTACCTCCACATCCACATCTACATCTATACATCTACATCTACATGTATACATCCACCTCCACATCCACATCCGTATCTATACATCTACATCTACATGTATACATCCACATCCACATCTATACATCTACATCTACATGTATACATCCACATCTCCATTCACATCTACATCTATACATCTACATCTACATGCATCCATCCACCTCCACATCCACATCTACATCTATACATCTACATCTACATGCAAACATCCACATCTCCATGCATAATAAAATTCTTTTAATTAATCAAGGATGATAGTTCCTAGAATATGGTAGGAAGTCCTCTTTTTATGCTTTGAATGAATTTATTTTATGCGTAATTTCTATGAAAATTTTGCCATAGCTCCGCTACTATGACTGATAAATCTCAATTTTTTTCTAAGGGATAAAGCTCATTATTAAAGAAATAATTAGAATGGTCTCTAATTGGATCATTAAGAAAACAATTAGAATGGTCTCCAATTGGATCATCAATCCATAATGGTCTCTAATTGGATCATTAAGAAAACAATTAGAATGGTCTCTAATTGGGTCATCAATCCATAATGGATTGAATCATCAATGTGCGTAAACTAAAAGCATAGCAAAAAGCCATTAATTTGGCCTCAAGCATAGCTTAATCTTGGATTAAGGAAAGGCTTTATGAAAAGCTTCATTTGGATTGAGAATGGTTCATGAGTATGACCATTTCTTAAGTGAGAGAGAGAAATTACATAAAAACCATTAGAATTTAAACATAAATGGAAATTAACTTCTATAGCATTTATTAAATTATGTAACTCTTCACTACTATTCACCAATTAACTTCAATAGCATTTAAAAAATCATACCAATTAAACTTCTCAAGCTTGAGAGGGGTTGAGAAGAGAGAATCATTGAGAAATTATAGAAAGATCAAAATTCAATATACTTACCTTATGATTTGCTTGATTCTTTATTCACGGTAGAGGCCCCCAACCAATCAATTGGTTTAGTATGTTGATGGAGCCACCAATGGGGATTGAAGAAAGAGAGAAGTGTCAAAAACTAGTGAATTATTAAAGAATTCACAGTTCTTGGCTTAGGTGGAGTAACATAGCATAAGACACTATATTTTGGCTTAGATGGAGTAGAGTAACAAAGCATAAGACACTATCTAATTTGGCTTAGGTGGAGTAGAGTAACAAGGCATAAGACTCTATCTAATTTGGCTTAGGTGGAGTAGAGTAACAAGGCATAAGACTCTATATCTTTTTCAACAAGGGAAGGCTTCTATTTATAGGAAAATTTGAGCTCCTAACCAAACAAACTGATTCTAGAATTTTCCAAGTCAGTTTGGTCACTTTTTGACCATTTTTAGGTCAATTAAGCTAACTTTTTGGAACTAGGATTGAATGAGGAGAGAGGGAGAGATGAAATATCTTAATTTTTATGAGTTTAAAACTCATTCAAGCATGTGAAATATGCACCTCCTTTAAAGAATTCCCCTTCCTTACATATGTGTCAAAATTGTATTGCTCATAGTTTTTTACTAATAAACCTTGTACATTTTCGACTCTTCATCTTATGTGAAATATGCACCTCCTTTAAAGAATTCCTCTTCCTTACATATGTGTCATAGTTTTTTTTTTTTACTAATAAGCCTTGTACATTTTCAACTCTTCATCTTATGTGAAATATGCACCTCCTTTAAAGAACTCCCCTTCCTTACATATGTGTTTATTTACTAATAAACCTTGTACATTTTCAACTCTTCATCTTATGTGAGCATTTAAGGGACTCCCCTTCCTTACATATGTGTCATAATAAAATCATTATTCCCAAAATATCTCATATTTTTAATATTGCTCATAGTTTTTTATTAATAACCCTTGTACATTTTCAACTCTTCATCTTATGTGAAATATGCACCTCCTTTAAAGAACTCTCCTTCCTTACATATGAGTCATAATGGAATCATTTTAATATTGCTCATAGTTTTTTTTTACTAATAAACCTTGTACATTTTCAACTCTTCACCTCATGTGAGCATTTACTCATTTTTGGGTATTTTCTTTTTACAATTTGGATTTATCTCCTCCCTACACATGGATTGATGCTATTGGCCCATAGAAACCTTAATTGGACCATAGTCTAAAGATTTCTGAAAATCTAGACCCTTAGGCTAAGGTTCTTTATACCTATTTCTAATTAATTCCAATTGCACATTGGAAAATTCTTTTTAAATTTCTGCTTCAGGGAAACTCATCTGAATTATAAGAGATATTTTTCTATCCAAAAATATTCAAAATCTGAATATTCTCTCTCTAGAATATTTTTCTCTCTCTAGGTTAAAACAGTTAGAAACAAGTCTTTATATTTCTGAAGAGGGATTGATTACAGGGGAAGATACTAGACATCAAAAAGGGGTTGGGGGAGGAATCTTACATTCTACCCCACTTAAAAAACGCGAGATGTCCTCATCTCGCAACTTGGGATAATTTTGCAAGATGCACGAATATGAGACTTAGAGAAAAATTTTAATCAAGATTAACCACCAAGAAAAGTCTTAAAGAGAGCAAGATAAGAACAAGATTTAAACTTTATTCATTCTCGGAACTTATACAGTAAAGATAGAACTCTTTACACTTCCATAAGCCCGTCCATCATATGGTCACAAAAGCAGTCCTCACAAGCTGCACAAGTATAGGGTAACTCATCTATGGGAATGATTTTGCTGGTTATTGCTGCACCTATCTCAGTGGTATGAGGTGATCTAACAAAAGGACCTCTGAGAGGCAAGCCAAAAACGGGGTAAAGGCATATCTTCTCATGAGGAAGAAAACACGCCAGTAAGAAGACCCGCTCAGAAAACCCAAGATGCTTTGATCTCATAACGCAGTAGTATCGGGGACCCAAACCCAAAGCTTCAATAACCATGGCCAAGCGGACATTGTTACGAAAGTGCTGCTGACCCCAGGGTGTTACCCTAGTTATGTCTTGATAGGTCCGCCATTTGGTCTGCGCTACAGAAGTTCCCAAGTGAGGGAAAAGTGAGCGCTCATACTGTTCTATAAAGTCTTTCTTCACAGACTCTCTTGCGTCTTGAAGGTGAGAAATCATCAGGGATAAAACTAATTCCTGTTGCCAAGCCATGAAGGAGATTAAGAAAGAAAGGAGATTGATGGGAGTAAGATTACTGTGAGCGACAAGTAAAAGTTACGACTTATATAGAGGAAGGAGCTAGCGTAACCTAGAAGCCGCTTTAATATATTGTTGAAAAAAATATAATGTCTTATGCATTGTTACTCTACTCCACCTAAGCCAAAATATAGTCTCTTATGCTTTGTTACTCTACTCCACCTAAGCTAAAATATATAGTGTCTTATGCCTTGTTACTCTACTCCACCTAAGCCAAATTAGATAGAGTCTTATGCCTTGTTACTCTACTCCACCTAATGCCAAATTAGATAGTGTCTTATGCTTTGTCACTCTACTCCACCTCAGCCAAAATATATAGAGTCTTATGCTTTGTTACTCTACTCCACCTAAGCCAAATTAGATAGAGTCTTATGCTTTGTTACTCTACTCCACCTAAGCCAAATTAGATAGAGTCTTATGCTTGTTACTCTACTCCACCTAAGCCAAAATATAGAGTGTCTTATGCATTGTTACTCTACTCTACCTAAGCCAAGAGTTGTGAATTCTTTAATAATTCACTAGTTTTTGATACTTCTCTCTTTCTTCAATCCCCATTGGTGGCTCCATCAACATACTAAACCAATTGATTGGTTGGGGGCCTCTACCGTGAATAAAGAATCAAGCAAATTATAAGGTAAGTATATTGAATTTTGATCTTTCTATAATTTCTCAATGATTCTCTCTTCTCAACCCCTCTCAAGCTTGAGAAGTTTAATTGGTATGGTTTTTTAAATGCTATTGAAGTTAATTGGTGAATAGTAGTGAAGAGTTACATAATTTAATAAATGCTATAGAAGTTAATTTTCATTTATGTTTAAATTCTAATGGTTTTTATGTAATTTCTCTCTCTCACTCAAGAAATGGTCATACTCATGAACCATTCTCAATCCAAATGAAGCTTTTCATAAAGCCTTTCCTTAATCCAAGATTAAGCTATGCTTGAGGCCAAATTAATGGCTTTTTGCTATGCTTTTAGTTTATGCACATTGATGATTCAATCCATTATGGATTGATGATCCAATTAGAGACCATTCTAATTGTTTTCTTAATGATCCAATTAGAGACCATTATGGATTGATGATCCAATTAGAGACCATTCTAATTATTTCTTTAATAATGAGCTTTATCCCTTAGAAAAAAATTGAGATTTATCAGTCATAGTAGCGGAGCTATGGCAAAATTTTTATAGAAATTACGCATAAAATAAATTCATTCAAAGTATAAAAAGAGGAATTCCTACCATATTCGAGGAACTATCATCCTAGATTAATTAAAAGAATTTTATTATGCATGGAGATGTGGATGTTGCATGTAAATGTAGATGTATGGATGTGAGTGTGAATGTGGAGGTGGATGTATGCATGGGACGTGGATGTATGCATGTAGAAATAGATGTGTAGATGAGGATGTAAATGGAGATGTGGATGGATGCATGTAGATGTAGAGGTATAGATGTAGATGTGAATGGAGATGTGGATGTATACATGTAGATGTAGCTGTATAGATGTAGATGGGAATGTGGATGTGGATGTATGCATAGGGATGTAGATGTATGCATGTAGATGTAGGTGTATAGACGTAGATGTGGATGTAGAGGTGGATGTATGCATGTAGATGTAGATGTATAGATGTGGATGTGAATGTGGAGTGGATGTATGCATGTAGATGTAGATGTATGGAGGTGAATGTGAATGTGGATGTGGATGTATGCATAGGGATGTAGATGTATGCATGTAGATGTGAATGTACGCATATAGTTGTGGATGTATGGATGTGAATATACGATTGTGATGTGAGGGAGTCTGAAGGGATGAGATGGAAATGATGTGATGGGATGAGTATACATATAAATGGAATATGGAATAAGTAATGTAGATTGAGGAGGGATAATGTGGAAAAATGAAAGTTAAAATAGAAATTGTATTGTAAACTGTTTGTAAATGCTGTTTGTAAATGCTGTCTGTAAATGATTGTTTTATGTCAAGAATGCTGGGGGGAGCATTCTTGACATATGTCCCACCTGTTTTAAGGATTTAGAACAATGAGTTCAGAAGTGAGAACCGGTGTTTTGGATACCAAGGTTTTGGTTTTCATTTGAGTACGGCCCAAAAGAAGTTCTTTATCTCTTGGGGAGTATAAGAAGTTATCCCCCAGATATTGTGACCCTTATATCTGAATTCAATGAAAGTAGGTGACTTAGCCTACAAGCTTCTTTTATCTCCTCATCTCAAAATTCTTAATGCCTTCTATAGAAAAATGTGTCAAACTCAAATCATGGAAAGACGGTAAAGCTTCAGTGGCAAGTTACCGTTGGCTTCTAGGTTACGCTAGCTCCTTCCTTTATATAAGTCATAACTTTTACTTGTCGCTCACAATAATCTTACTCCCATCAATCTCCTTTCTTTCTTAATCTCCTTCATGGCTTGGCAACAAGAACTAGTTTTATCCATGATGATTTCTCACCTTCAAGATGCAAGAGAGTCTGTGAAGAAAGACTTTATAGAACAGTATGAGCGCTCACTTTTTCCTCACCTAGGAACTTCTGTAGCGCATACCAAATGGCGGACCTATCAAAACATAACTAGGGTAACACCCTGGGGTCAGCATCACTTTCGTAACAATGTCCGCTTGGCCATGGTTATTGAAGCTTTGGGTTTGGGTCCCCGTTACTACTGCGTCATGAGATCAAGACATCTTGGGTTTTCTGAGCGGGTCTTCTTATTGGCATGTTTTCTTCCTCATGAGAAGATATGCCTTTACCCCGTTTTTGGCTTGCCTCTCAGAGGTCCTTTTGTTAGATCACCTCATACCACTGAGATAGGTGCGGCAATAACCAGCAGAATCATTCCCATAGATGAGTTACCTTATACTTGTGCAGCTTGTGAGGACTGCTTTTGTGACCATATGATGGATGGGCTTATGGAAGTGTAAAGAGTTCTTCTATCTTTACTGTATAAGTTCCGTGAATGAGTAAAGTTTAAATCTTGTTCTTATTTTGAATCTTGCTCTCTTTAAGACTTTTCTTGGTGGTTAATCTTGATTAAAATTTTCCTCTAAGTCTCATATTCGTGCATCTTACGAAATTATCCCAAGTTGCGAGATGAGGACATCTCGCGTTTTTTAAGTGGGGTAGAATGTAAGATTCCTCCCCCAACCCCCTTTTTGATGTCTAGTATCTTCCCCCGTAATCAATCCCTCTTCAGAAATATAAAGACCTTGTTTCTAACTGTTTTAACCTAGAGAGAGAAAATATTCTAGAGAGAGAATATTCAGATTATGAATATTTTTGGATAGAAAAATAACTCATCTTATTAAAATAAGTTCCCCTGAAACAGAAATTCAAAAAGAAATTTCCAATGTGCAATTGGAATTAATTGGAAATAGGTATAAAGAACCTTAGTCTAAGGGCCTAGATTTTCAGAAATCTTTAGACTATGGTCCAATTAAGGTTTCTATGGGCCAATAGCATCAATCCATGTGTAGGGAGGAGATAAATCCAAATTGTAAAAGAAGATACCCAAAAATGAGTAAATGCTCACATAAGATGAAGAGTTGAAAATGTACAAGGTTTATTAGTAAATAAACACATATGTAAGGAAGGGGAGTTCTTTAAAGGAGGTGCATATTTCACATAAGATGAAGAGTTGAAAATGTACAAGTTTATTAGTAAATAAACACATATGTAAGGAAGGGGAGTTCTTTAAAGGAGGTGCATATTTCACATAAGATGAAGAGTTGAAAATGTACAAGGTTTATTAGTAAAAAAACTATGAGCAATAAAATTTTGACACATATGTAAGGAAGGGGAATTCTTTAAAGGAGGTGCATATTTCACATGCTTGAATGAGTTTTAAACTCAAAAATAATGTGATATTTTTATCTCTCATCTCTCTTGAACCAAACCAAATCAAAATGGAACCAAACCGAATCAAAAAGTAACCAAACTAGGTCCAAATCTAGTCCAAATTCAACCAAACTGACTTGGAAAATTCTAGAATCAGTTTGTTTGGTTAGGAGCTCAAATTTTCCTATAAATAGAAGCCTCCCCTTGTTGAAAATAAGATAATGTCTTATGCATTGTTACTCTACTCCACCTAAGCCAAAATATAGTCTCTTATGCTTTGTTACTCTACTCCACCTAAGCCAAAATATATAGTCTCTTATGCTTTGTTACTCTACTCCACCTAAGCCAAAATATATAGTCTCTTATGCTTTGTTACTCTACTCCACCTAAGCCAAAATATATAGTCTCTTATGCTTTGTTACTCTACTCCACCTAAGCCAAAATATATAGTCTCTTATGCTTTGTTACTCTACTCCACCTAAGCCAAATTAGATAGAGTCTTATGCTTTGTTACTCTACTCCACCTAAGCTAAAATATATAGTGTCTTATGCCTTGTTACTCTACTCTACCTAAGCCAAGAACTGTGAATTCTTTAATAATTCACTAGTTTTGATACCTCTCTCTTTCTTCAATCTCCATTGGTGGCTCCATCAACATACTAAACCAATTGATTGGTTGGGGGCCTCTACCGTGAATAAAGAATCAAGCAAATTATAAGGTAAGTATATTGAATTTTGATCTTTCTATAATTTCTCAATGATTCTCTCTTCTCAACCCCTCTCAAGATTGAGAAGTTTAATTGGTATGGTTTTTTTAAATGCTATTGAAGTTAATTGGTGAATAGTAGTGAAGAGTTACATAATTTAATAAATGTTATTGAAGTTAATTTCCATTTATGTTTAAATTCTAATGGTTTTTATGTAATTTCTCTCTCTCACTCAAGAAATGGTCATACTCATGAACCATTCTCAATCCAAATGAAGCTTTTCATAAAGCCTTTCCTTAATCCAAGATTAAGCTATGCTTGAGGCCAAATTAATGGCTTTTTGCTATGCTTTTAGTTTATGCACATTGATGATTCAATCCATTATGGATTGATGACCCAATTAGAGACCATTCTAATTGTTTTCTTAATGATCCAATTAGAGACCATTATGGATTGATGATCCAATTAGAGACCATTATGGATTGATGATCCAATTAGAGACCATTCTAATTATTTCTTTAATAATGAGCTTTATCCCTTAGAAAAAAATTGAGATTTATCAGTCATAGTAGCGGAGCTATGGCAAAATTTTTATAGAAATTACGCATAAAATAAATTCATTCAAAGTATAAAAAGAGGAATTCCTACCATATTCTAGGAACTATCATCCTAGATTAATTAAAAGAATATTATTATGCATGGAGATATGGATGTTTGCATGTAGATGTAGAGGTATGGATGTGAGTGTGAATGTGGAGGTGGATGTATGCATGTAGATGTAGATGTATAGATGTAGATGTGGATGTGGAGGTGGGTGGATGCATGTAGATGTAGATGTATAGATGTAGGTGAGAATGGAGATGTGGATGTATACATGTAGATGTAGATGTATAGATGTAGATGTGGATGTGGAGGTGGGTGGATGCATGAAGATGTAGATGTATGGATGTAGATGAGAATGGAGATGTGGATGTATATATGTAGATGTAGATGTATAGATGTAGATGTGAATAGAGATGTGGATGTATACATGTAGATGTAGATGTATAGATGTAGATGGGAATGGAGATGTGGATGTATGCATGTAGATGTAGATGTATAGATGTAGATGTGAATGGAGATGTGGATGTATGCATGTAGATGTAGGTGTATAGATGTAGATGTAGATGTAGATGTAGAGGTGGATGTATGCATGTAGATGTAGATGTATAGATGTGGATGTGAATGTGGAGGTGGATGTATGCATGTAGATGTAGATGTATGGAGGTGAATGTGAATGTGGATGTGGATGTATGCATAGGGATGTAGATGTATGCATGTAGATGTGAATGTACGCATATAGTTGTGGATGTATGGATGTGAATATACGATTGTGATGTGAGGGAATCTGAAGTGATGAGATGGAAATGATGTGTTGGGATGAGTATACATATAAATGGAATATGGAATAGGTAATGTAGATTGATGAAGGATAATGTGAAAAAATGAAAGTTAAAATAGAAATTGTGTTGTAAACTGTTTGTAAATACTGTTTGTAAATGCTGTTTGTAAATGATTGTTTTATGTCAAGAATGCTGGGGGGAGCATTTTGACCGTCTTGTGATTAAAGTCGTGATGGTAAAGTTGCAACTGCTGACGGGGAGTCAATGAAGGACGTCTCGCGTAGCAAGGTCGGCCGAGGTCTTGACCAGCCTCGGTGCGATTAAAATGGTGAGCTTCCGGTACGGTGATGAGGGGCCAAGGAAGCGGCCTATGCGTGAAGCGCTAGGTTACCTGCGAAGGATCCTAGAGGGTGCTGACCATACGGTGCTCGGGCTCTGGGTTGCCTAGGATACCCACGCGTGCGTCGAGGAAGATATTGGAACAGAGTTGGAGTTGTTTTCTGAATCGGGCATGGATCTGGTTGATTGACCTTGCTGGTCTTCAATGGATGAGTCCATGGCCCCTTATATGGATCTGTTGGTTGATCTTGCTGATCTTCAACGAGAGTCCATCTTGATAAGTGATTATATTGCCAAGTATTAAAGGCTAGGAACTATCGAAACGGCCCCTGAATAGGTTACCTGCGAAGGATCCTAGAGGGTGCTGACCATACGGTGCTCGGGCTCTGGGTTGCCTAGGATACCCACGCGTGCGTCGAGGAAGATATTGGAACAGAGTTGGAGTTGTTTTCTGAAATCGAGCATGGATCTGGTTGATTGACCTTGCTGGTCTTCAATGGATGAGTCCATGGCTCCTTATATGGATCTGTTGGTTGATCTTGCTGATCTTCAACGAGAGTCCATCTTGTTAAGTGATTATATTGCCAAGTATTATGGGCTAGGAACTATCGAAACGGCTCCTGAGCGTTCTAGTTGCCAATGATGCCATAGATACTCTGATGAAGGAATGATGGGAAATTAAGAATCAATTGGATAAATTGGAAGATGGTGATCAATGATACTATGGTTTTATTAAAGGATTGTTTTAAACTGGTTGAATCTGGTTGAAAAAGGGCAATTTCATATTGGGTGTGTGAGTGGTGTGACTAGTTTTATTTTGCATGAACATCCGGCTAGGGGGCCTTGGAACTCTTTTCCTTGGTACCCGGGACAAAACCTAACCAAATTTTTAATTGGATCCCATCACTACAGTGGTTGGGCGGTTGGCTAACCCATGGGATCGGATGGGGTTAGGCTGGACTGATGGATCCGTAAATCGAGACTCAAACTTTTATTTTTACGATAGAAAAAAAAAATCCCGGACAGTAACTGTTCTATGGATAGGAATCAACGGCTGTGCCTCTTGAATGGGGAAAAAAGCGTTGATCCCAATGATCCAAGTGCAAGTTTCTTCCTTGATCTGACTAAGTATCTTATAGACGTAATTGGATCATCTCGATCCGAAATGATCTTGACTACGTTAGAGTAAAAAGTTATCCTGGTGGAATCGCCCGTGCTTCCGGTTAAGAAAGTTTTTCCGGGTTCGGTTTTGGAACAACCGACGGATTAGTCTCTTATCCGGATATCCGTGGGCGAGGCCCCGAGTGTGGGACCCCTGTCCCACGCGAGAAACGCTACTTCCGCTGCCAGTAACCCGAATCCGTTGCTCGGTGGGAACAGGGATCTTACAGTTGGTATCAGAGCATTTGGTTAATAAAGATCACCTGAGAAGACAAATAGGTCAAAAATTTATCAAGAAACACAAAAAGGTTATAATTGTGTGATATAATTCATACAATTTGATATTCAAACTGAAACTCGTAATTTGGTAATTGGGTCTTCAGATGGAAGTACCACAATTATATAGAATCCCCGACTTGCTTGAGGCCTAGACATGATAGTATTTACCTTATAATTCCAAGGGCCGTGACTACCCGTATATACCGAGAGTATACTGCAGCTCTTTACTGACAGTATATACGAGTAAATCTAAGACTTGAAATTATAAGCGTTAATGCTATCCAGATGATGATTTTGCATGTGATTGATATGATTTTTAATTCTGTTTGAGAATGGATGAATTGATTTGGATTCTGATTGAAAATGCTGATTGAAAATGCTGATTGAAAAATGTTGATTTTTAAAAAAATTAGTTGAAATATAATGAAACCACAATGAGGGGGAATGGGACGAATCCCTGTAATGATATTCATAACTAGAATGATGATAATGAATTCAGCAAATCACTATGAGGTTAATGGGTGTGCTGTTAGATTGCTACTGTTAATATTTGACCGGTAGATCAAGTTAAGGGATGTCAAATTGAGAACTTGCTTGACTGAAATTTCCGTGGAGGAATGTTTCGAAGGAAACTTTTCGGTCTAATGGACCATTATCATGTTAAAGATATGAATGATATGATCTGAATGAATTGTTATTTAATAATGAGTTCTATATAAGGGATATTTATCCCAGTGTTCTGTTGGGTTGACCAGAATATAAGGAACCCCAGAATAAATTGGATCTTAAGAAAAAGAGTTGTCCTCTACTTGGCGAGATGAGGACATCTCGCATTTTTTTAAGTGGGGTAGAATGTAAGATTCCTCCCCAGCCTTCGAGGTATACTGGAGTAAGAATCTTCCTTTCTGATCTTATAATTATTCCCTCTCTAAAATAAAAGAAAATTTCTGTTTAAAAAAGGAAGACCCTTTTCCTAGAATACTTCTCAGGAGTCACGCCTGTTTTAAGGATTTAGAACAATGAGTTTAGAAGTGAGAATCGGTGTTTTGGATACCAAGGTTTTGGTTTTCATTCGAGTACGGCCCAAAAGAAGTTCTTTATCTCTTGGGGAGTATAAGAAGTTATCCCCCAGATATTGTGATCCTTATATCTGAATTCAATGAAAGTAGGTGACTTAGCCTACAAGTTTCTTTTATCTCCTCATCTCAAAATTCTTAATGCCTTCTATAGAAAAATGTGTCAAACACAAATCATGGAAAGACGGTAAAACTTCAGTGGCAAGTTACCGTTGGCTTCTAGGTTACGCTAGCTCCTTCCTTTATATAAGTCGTAACTTTTACTTGTCGCTCACAGTAATCTTACTCCCATCAATCTCCTTTCTTTCTTAATCTCCTTCATGGCGACCTGGCAACAGGAATTAGTTTTATCCCTGATGATTTCTCACCTTCAAGATGCAAGAGAGTCTGTGAAGAAAGACTTTATAGAACAGTATGAGCGCTCACTTTTTCCTCACCTAGGAACTTCTGTAGCGCAGACCAAATGGCGGACCTATCAAAACATAACTAGGGTAACACCCTGGGGTCAGCAGCACTTTCGTAACAATGTCCGCTTGGCCATGGTTATTGAAGCTTTGGGTTTGGGTCCCCGATACTACTGCGTCATGAGATCAAGGCATCTTGGGTTTTCTGAGCGGGTCTTCTTACTGGCGTGTTTTCTTCCTCATGAGAAGATATGCCTTTATCCCGTTTTTGGCTTGCCTCTCAGAGGTCCTTTTGTTGGATCACCTCATACCACTGAGATAGGTGCGGCAATAACCAGCAGAATCATTCCCATAGATGAGTTACCCTATACTTGTGCAGCTTGTGAGGACTGCTTTTGTGACCATATGATGGACGGGCTTATGGAAGTGTAAAGAGTTCTTCTATCTTTACTGTATAAGTCCCGTGAATGAATAAAGTTTAAATCTTGTTCTTATTTTGAATCTTGCTCTCTTTAAGACTTTTCTTGGTGGTTAATCGTGAATTAAATTTTTCTCTAAGTCGCATATTCGTGCATCTTGCGAAATTATTCCAAGTTGCGAGATGAGGACATCTCGCGTTTTTTAAGTGGGGTAGAATGTAAGATTCCTCCCCCAACCCCTTTTTGATGTCTAGTATATTCTCCTGTAATCAATTCCTTTTCTGAAATATAAGAGATCTTGTTTGTGACTGTTTTAACCTAGAGAGAGAAAATATTCTAGAGAGAGAATATTCAGATTCTGAATAATTCTGGATAGAAAAATATCTCTTATAATTCAGATGAGCTCCCCTGAAACAGAAATTTAAAAAGAATTTTCCAATGTGCAATTGGAATTAATTGGAAATAGGTATAAAGAACCTTAGCCTAAGGGTCTAGATTTTCATAAATCTTTAGACTATGGTTCAATTAAGGTTCCTATGGGCCAATAGCATCAATCCATGTGTAGGGAGGAGATAAATCCAATTTGTAAAAGAAGATACCCAAAAATTGAGTAAATGCTCACATAAGATAAAGAGTTGAAAATGTACAAGGTTTATTAGTAAATAAACACATATGTAAGGAAGGGGAGTTCTTTAAAGGAGGTGCATATTTCACATAAGATGAAGAGTTGAAAATGTACAAGGTTTATTAGTAAATAAACACATATGTAAGGAAGGGGAGTTCTTTAAAGGAGGTGCATATTTCACATAAGATGAAGAGTTGAAAATGTACAAGGTTTATTAGTAAAAAAAACTATGACACATATGTAAGGAAGAGGAGTTCTTTAAAGGAGGTGCACATTTCACATAAGATGAAGAGTTGAAAATGTACAAGGTTTATTAGTAAAAAACTATGAGCAATAAAATTTTGACACATATGTAAGGAAGGGGAATTCTTTAAAGGAGGTGCATATTTCACATGCTTGAATGAGTTTTAAACTCAAAAATAATGTGATATTTTTATCTCTCATCTCTCTTGAACCAAACCAAATCAAAATGGAACCAAACCGAATCAAAAAGTAACCAAACTAGGTCCAAATCTAGTCCAAATTCAACCAAACTGACTTGGAAAATTCTAGAATCAGTTTGTTTGGTTAGGAGCTCAAATTTTCCTATAAATAGAAGCCTCCCCTTGTTGAAAAAAATATAATGTCTTATGCATTGTTACTCTACTCCACCTAAGCCAAAATATAGTCTCTTATGCTTTGTTACTCTACTCCACCTAAGCCAAAATATAATCTCTTATGCTTTGTTACTCTACTCCACCTAAGCCAAAATATATAGTCTCTTGTGCTTGTTACTCTACTCCACCTAAGCCAAATTAGATAGAGTCTTATGCTTTGTTACTCTACTCCACCTAAGCTAAAATATATAGTGTCTTATGCCTTGTTACTCTACTCTACCTAAGCCAAGAACTGTGAATTCTTTAATATTTCACTAGTTTTTGATACTTCCCTCTTTCTTCAATCCCCATTGGTGGCTCCATCAACATACTAAACCAATTGATTGGTTGGGGGCCTCTACCGTGAATAAAGAATCAAGCAAATCATAAGGTAAGTATATTGAATGTTGATCTTTTCTATGATTTCTCAATGATTCTCTCTTCTCAACCCCTCTCAAGCTTGAGAAGTTTAATTGGTATGGTTTTTTTTTTAAATGCTATTGAAGTTAATTGGTGAATAGTAGTGAAGAGTTACATAATTTAATAAATGCTATAGAAGTTAATTTCCACTTATATTTAAATTCTAATGGTTTTTATAATTTCTCTCTCTCACTCAAGAAATGGTCATACTCACGACCCATTCTCAATCCAAATGAAGCTTTTCATAAAGCTTTTCCTTAATCCAAGATTAAGCTATGCTTGAGGCCAAATTAATGGCTTTTTGCTATGCTTTTAGTTTATGCACATTGATGATTCAATCCATTATGGATTGATGACCCAATTAAAGACCATTCTAATTGTTTTCTTAATGATCAAATTAGAGACCATTATGGATTGATGATCCAATTAGAGACCATTCTAATTGTTTTCTTAATGATCTAATTAGAGACCATTATGGATTGATGATCCAATTAGAGACCATTCTAATTATTTCTTTAATAATGAGCTTTATCCCTTAGAAAAAAATTGAGATTTATCAGTCATAGTAGCGGAGCTATGGCAAAATTTTTATAGAAATTAAGCATAAAATAAATTCATTCAAAGCATAAAAAGAGGACTTCCTACCATATTCTAGGAACTATCATCCTAGATTAATTAAAAGAATTTTATTATGCATGGAGATGTGGATGTTGCATGTAGATGTAGATGTATGGATGTGAGTGTGAATGTGGAGGTGGATGTATGCATGGGACGTGGATGTATGCATGTAGAAATAGATGTGTAGATGAGGATGTAAATGGAGATGTGGATGGATGCATGTAGATGTAGAGGTATAGATGTAGATGTGAATGGAGATGTGGATGTATACATGTAGATGTAGATGTATAGATGTAGATGTGGATGTGGAGGTGGATGGATGCATGTAGATGTAGATGTATAGATGTAGATGGGAATGGAGATATGGATGTATGCATGTAGATGTAGGTGTATAGACGTAGATGTGGATGTAGAGGTGGATGTATGCATGTAGATGTAGGTGTATAGACGTAGATGTGGATGTAGAGGTGGATGTATGCATGTAGATGTAGGTGTATAGACGTAGATGTGGATGTAGAGGTGGATGTATGCAGGTAGATGTAGATGTATAGATGTGGATGTGAATGTGGAGTGGATGTATGCATGTAGATGTAGGTGTATGGAGGTGAATGTGAATGTGGATGTGAATGTATGCATAGGGATGTAGATGTATGCATGTAGATGTGAATGTACGCATATAGTTGTGGATGTATGGATGTGAATATACGATTGTGATGTGAGGGAATCTGAAGTGATGAGATGGAAATGATGTGATGGGATGAGTATACATATAAATGGAATATGGAATAAGTAATGTAGATTGAGGAGGGATAATGTGGCAAAATGAAAGTTAAAATAGAAATTGTATTGTAAACTGTTTGTAAATGCTGTTTGTAAATGCTGTCTGTAAATGATTGTTTTATGTCAAGAATGCTGGGGGAAGCATTTTGACCGTCTGTGATTAAGGTCGTGATGAGAAAGTTGCAACTGCTGACGGGGAGTCAATGAAGGACGTCTCGCGTAGCAAGGTCGGCCGAGGTCTTGACCAGCCTCGGTGCGATTAAAATGGTGAGCTTCCGGTACGGTGGATGAGGGGCCAAGGAAGCGGCCTATGCGTGAAGCGCTAGGTTACCTGCGAAGGATCCTAGAGGGTGCTGACCATACGGTGCTCGGGCTCTGGGTTGCCTAGGATACCCACGCGTGCGTCGAGGAAGATATTGGAACAGAGTTGGAGTTGTTTTCTGAAATCGAGCATGGATCTGGTTGATTGACCTTGCTGGTCTTCAATGGATGAGTCCGTGGCTCCTTATATGGATCTGTTGGTTGATCTTGCTGATCTTCAACGAGAGTCCATCTTGTTAAGTGATTATATTGCCAAGTATTATGGGCTAGGAACTATCGAAACGGCTCCTGAGCGTTCTAGTTGCCAATGATGCCATAGATACTCTGATGAAGGAATGATGGGAAATTAAGAATCAATTGGATAAATTGGAAGATGGTGATCAATGATACTATGGTTTTATTAAAGGATTGTTTTAAACTGGTTGAATCTGGTTGAAAAAGGGCAATTTCATATTGGGTGTGTGAGTGGTGTGACTAGTTTTATTTTGCATGAACATCCGGCTAGGGGGCCTTGGAACTCTTTTCCTTGGTACCCGGGACAAAACCTAACCAAATTTTTAATTGGATCCCATCACTACAGTGGTTGGGCGGTTGGCTAACCCATGGGATCGGATGGGGTTAGGCTGGACTGATGGATCCGTAAATCGAGACTCAAACTTTTATTTTTACGATAGAAAAAAAAAATCCCGGACAGTAACTGTTCTATGGATAGGAATCAACGGCTGTGCCTCTTGAATGGGGAAAAAAGCGTTGATCCCAATGATCCAAGTGCAAGTTTCTTCCTTGATCTGACTAAGTATCTTATAGACGTAATTGGATCATCTCGATCCGAAATGATCTTGACTACGTTAGAGTAAAAAGTTATCCTGGTGGAATCGCCCGTGCTTCCGGTTAAGAAAGTTTTTCCGGGTTCGGTTTTGGAACAACCGACGGATTAGTCTCTTATCCGGATATCCGTGGGCGAGGCCCCGAGTGTGGGACCCCTGTCCCACGCGAGAAACGCTACTTCCGCTGCCAGTAACCCGAATCCGTTGCTCGGTGGGAACAGGGATCTTACATCGTCCTTCGCTCTCATCTATTGATAGCACACCCATAGGTTCACCTTCCACTCCCTGGGGTGCACATGACCATGACAACAGCAAGATATACACAATTAGGGATGGGGCACCAATAATGAATAGTGCAGGGAAGGCAATGAAGACACGCATTCGACAATTGTGTACTATACAGTTTCACAACTCTATCATGACTAAATGGGATCAGCAAGATAAGGAGAAGAAAAATTATATAAATACAAAGATAAGGCAAGAGTTTCAGCCATCTGACCCTATGAATGTCGTCTCTAATGAGTGGATACAGTATACAGCTCGCATTTTGATGGGGCATCGTAGGTCAGAGGCGAGGGATGCATTTAGAGAGGGGAAAGAGAAACCTGTTTGGCTAGATGACAGGGAGTGGGAAGCCATTGCTCAGGAGCTCAAAGAGACACCAGAGAGGTTTCAACAACAAAGAGAGGTGGCAAGGGCAAGACTCCAAACAGCAGGGGCTTCTCATCTAGTATTTGAATTTTCTCATTACCATCTTAGTGAATATGAAACGGTAGAATTTCCTCTCACAGATTATCTACTTATTCATTTTTCTAAATTTTGTGGAAATTAAACAGAGGATTAAAGACAACCCTTATTTAAATATAAAAATTCTATATACATCTATTTATGCATAAAATCCAATTCTGATGAAAGTCACACTTTTATCATCATAAAAATCACTTATGATGAAAATCACTCTTTTAATATGAAAGAATTTCTTTTATGCATCCATTTATGCATAAAAATAATTTATGATAAAAATCACTCTTTTAATATAAAAGAATTTCTTTTATGCATCCATTTATGCATAAAAATCATTTATGATAAAAATCACACTTTTAATATTAAAAAAATCTTTTATGCATACAAATCATTTATGATTGAAAATCACTCTTTTAATATAAAAGAATTTCTTTTATGCATCCATTTACGCATAAAAATCATTTATTATAAAAATCACACTTTTAATATAAAGAAAAAATATCTTTTATGCATACAAATCATTTATGATGAGAATCACTCTTTTATGATCAAATATAAAAATTTCAATATGCTTCCTTCATGCATAGAATTTAGTTCTAAAGAAACTAACTTTTTTTTTAATAAAATATTTTACCTAGGATGAAAAATGACACTTTAAGAATACATATATGATGGAAATTACTCTTTTTGAATTAAAAAAAGTAAAACTTATTTTTCACAGTTTTAGAAAATTTTGCCATAACCTTCTTTGTATGGCTGACCATTTTTCAATCTTTAACTCTCTAAAGTTAATTAGAAATTCACCAAGAGTATTTAAATCATTCTAATGTAAACATTTTCTACTTATTAAAGAGAAACATTATGAAAAACTTGATTTTATCCATTAATCATTCATCTAGGATAAAGAATGGTTGGATTTACTAAAGAAGAGAGGGGAATGTCTTTTTTCAATGAGGCATAACATCATATTCATTTTAGAGAAGACAAAAATCATAAAAACCATAAAATGAATAGAAAAGAGAAGAATCTCCAACTTACACGGAGAATTTGAGAGCTTTCCTTTGGCTTGATGGTTTGAGGGATCTACTCTTGTTTGGAACAAGAGTGGCCACCAATCTTTAGAAGAGGGAATGTCAAAAACAAATGAATTATGAGTAAATTCACAGTTTTTGGCTCTTGGGAGAAGTAGGGTAACAGTGCAAAAACACTATTAAGCTTCAACAAAGGGGAAGGCTTCTATTTATAGGAAAAAGTAAGCTTCTAAACCAAGCCAACTGATTCTAGAATTTTCCAAATCAGTTTGGTCAATTTTTGACCATTTTTGCGTCAGTTTAGTCCACTTTTTGGATCTAGTTGAAACAGGAGAGAGAAGAGATAAAAATATCTCATTATTTGGGAGTTTAAAACTCTCCCACACATGTGCAATAGGTGCCTCCTTCATGAGGGGAATTCCCCCATACTGAGGTGTCAAAAATGCATCATTTCTTCTAAATATCTCTCTTTTTTAACTATTAACCTTGTCCTTAGTCAACTCTTCATCTTATGTGAGTATTTACTTATTTTTGGGGGATTTTACTTTTATTCTTCCATTTATCTCCTCCCTACATTTGGATGAATCTTATTGGTCCATAGGAACGTTAATTTAAAATTTTTTGAAAATCTGGACCCCTAGGATAAGGCCTCTTGGACAGATTATACTTGATTTCTAATGCACCTTTTGAAAATCTTTTTGAACTTCTGTTTCAAGGTAATTTATTTGAATAAGATGAGATATTTTTCTATCCAAAAATATTTAAAAACTGAAGTACCACTCTCTAGAAGATTTTCTTTCTCTAGGCCAAAACTGGTAGAAACAATATCTTTTATATTTCTGAAGAGGGATTTGATTACAGGGGAAGATGCTGGACATCTTGAGAGGCTAGGGAGGAATCTTACATTCTCTCCCACAATATGTGGGGGATAACTTCTTGTACTTCCCAAGAGATAGAGAACTTCTTTTGGACCGTACTCTAATGAAGACCATATCTTCTTCTTCAAACTTTCTGTCTGTCCTCTTCTTATTTGCGTACAGCTTCTGTCGATCCTGAGCAGCTTTAATATCTTTACAAATTGATCGCATTTTCTACTCCATGTCGTCAAGCATCTGTCTGAACATCTCGACCCTAGCTAATGGATCGGACTAAGTTAATGGAGTCGAGCAATCTTGTCCTCCATACAGAGCTTTAAAAGGGCTCATCCCGATACTTCGGTGATAAGAAGCATTGTAGGCGAACTCGACTAGGTGCAGATAGCTTAGCCACTTCTTCTTGGGTTCCGTGCAGATAGCTTAGCATGACCGAAGTATATCTTCGATTACTTGGTTTACCCTTTCAGTTTGACCATCGGTCTCAGGGTGATAAGATGTGCTGAGGTCCAAGAAAGTTCCCACTACTTCGAAAAATGCAGTCGAGAACCTTGAAGTAAACTTGCGATCTCGATCACTTACTATTCTCCTCGGTAGGCCATGCAATCTGAAGATTTCTTTGAGGAACACTCTAGCCACATCCACTGCAATGTAGGTTTCTTTTACTGAAATCAGATGGGCAACTTTGGTTAGTGTGTCAACTACCACAAATATGGAGTTATAACCTGATTGCACTGAAGGTAATCCAGTAAAATCCATACTGATACATTCCCACTTCATCTGGGGGATGTCCAATGGATGTAACTTCCCCCAGGCATTTTTACTCTTTTAGCTTTGACTTTCTAGCATGTCAGACATTGACGTACATGATTCAGTACATCCTTTTTCAGACTAGGCCAAAAGAAGTTTTTCTTTATAGACATGTAGGTTTTGATGAAACGTGGATGTCCTGCTATAAGGCTATCATGAGCTTCATTCAAAATTTGACCCTTAGTTCCCTCATCATTGGGAATGCATAGCGTGCGATTATAATACATAATTCCATCATCCAGGTTGTACCCTTGAACTCGGCTCAACTCCTGTGGAGTTTTGCTTTCCTGCATAAGTAGGGTAGCAATAGGGCCAAAGAATCTATTCTGCATGATCTTCTCTCTTGCTTCAATTAACAAAGGATTTGACACTATTGAAATTGCAAGCAAGGAGGCTTTTCTGCTGAGGGCATATGCTACCACATTCTCTTTTCTGCGCTAAGGGCATATGCTACCACATTCTCTTTGCCTGGGCAGTACTTGATTTCAAAATCAAACTCCTGTAAGGTCTGCATCCACCTTCTTAGGTGCATGATGTTGAGGTCCTTCTGAGTGAAGATCCACTTTAAGCTCTGATGATCTATCACCAAAGTGAATCTTTGACCCAGTACAACTTCTATCCTACATGATGTTCTCTCTTGATTCAATTAACAAAGGATTTGACACTATTGAAATTGCAAGCAAGGAGGCTTTTCTGCTGAGAGCATCTGCTACCACATTCTCTTTGGCTTGGTGGTACTTGATTTCAAAATCAAACTCCTGTAAGGTCTGCATCCACCACTGCATGAGTGCTCCTCCCAGGGCAAAACCACTTGCATCAGTTACTACCTCAAAGGGTAGAGAGAAATTTGGTAGCTTCAGAACGGGACTGGTTACCAAGGCGGTCTTCAGCTTATCAAAAGCACTCTGACACCTGGAAGACCACTGAAATGGGGTATTATTTTTGAGAAGGTTAGTCAGGGGGGAAGCTATGAGAGCATACTTTGTTATAGAAATTCTTTACCAAGCAGTCAATCCCAAGAATCCTCTGAGTCACTTCTTTCACTATCTTAGGTTCAGGCCAATCTACGACTACTTGGACTTTTGCGGAATCTGGAGAAATCCCATCTGCTCTTTTTTACAAAGAGTTGGTGCTTCCTTAGAATCTCAAGAACTTTTCGGACATGATTCTCATGGTCAGCTGCATTCTTTGAGTAAATCAGAATGTTATCCAACAAAGAAAACTAGAACAAAATCATCCAAGTATTCTCTGAGGATGTCCTGCATTAGGCGATTAAATGTAGCTGGGGCATTAGGCGATTGAATGTAGCTGGGGCATTAGTTAATCTGAACGGCATGAAAGTAAATTCATAATGCCCATAGCGAGTATTGATGGCTATTTTTGGTATATCTTGATCATTGATCCTCATCTGGTAATACCTAGATTTGAGATCTATCTTTGTGAAGATTTGCGCTCCATTTAGCCTGTCTAGAAGATCATCAATTCTTGGGATAGGATATTTATTCTTAATTGTCAGCTGGTTGAGACCTTTGTAATCCACATAGAGTCTTGATGTCCCATCCTTCTTTTTCTGAAAGAGAACTGGTGCTCCTCAAGGTTCTTACAAACCCTTGTTCTAACAGCTACCTAAGCTGTTCCTTGAGTTTGATGGCTTCAGGAATTGGTATTTTATACGTGCGTTGGGCTACTGGCTGAGCTCTGGGGGTCAATTCTATCACATGATCTACTTCTCGAATTGGAGACATTTCCAGTAGCTCTACTAGAAATAGATCATCAAATTCACTTGACCATTTTGGTTCTTTAGCCTTAAGTTTTGAGTCTACTGGGTTCATTTTGACAACATAAATTTGCTGCTTCTTTCTTTCAGCAACCTAGAAGCTTTTACTAACTAAAGGACAATTCTATCACATGATCTACTTCTCGAATTGGAGGCATTTCCATTAGCTCTGCTAGAAATAGATCATCAAATTCACTTAACCATTCTGGTTCTTTAGCCTTAAGTTTTGAGTCTACTGGGTTCATTTTGACAACATAAATTTTCTACTTCTTTCTAAGTTCTTTCAGCAACCTAGAAGCTATTACTTACTGAAGGTCTGGGGATCTGGAAACTCCAGTTCCTTAAACTTTGTTCCCGTGAAGGTCTTGGAAGGAAATTGTTCCATTGTGACAGTGTATGTCAGCTTGATTTTTGTGAAGCCAATCCATTCCAAGGATTCCGTCAAAAACGCCTAGAGGTAAGACTTTGAACTGATAGTCGGTCACATTTCCATCTAGTTTGAACTAAATAAGATCTGTCTCGTGGTGAGTGAAAAGACTCTTCCCACTGGCCAATTCAACTTGCATGGGTTTCCCTGATTTCTGTTCTAAGACTAGCTTACGCAAGCATCCAGGGGAAATGAATGAATGAGAACTACCTGAATCAATCAAAATCTTAAAAGGCTTACCCTGATACTTTGCTAGAGTATGGATGACTGAGAACTAACGGTTAGGCCCTTGGTCACTATTAAGCTTCAACAAAGGGGAAGGCTTCTATTTATAGGAAAAAGTGCGCTTCTAACCAAGCCAACTGATTCTAGAATTTTCCAGATCAGTTTGGTCAATTTTTGACCATTTTTGGGTCAGTTTAGTCCACTTTTTGGATCTAGTTGAAACAGAAGAGAGGAGAGATAAAAATATCTCATTATTTGGGAGTTTAAAACTCTCCCACACATGTGCAATAGGTGCCTCCTTCATGAGGGGAATTCCCCCATACTGAGGTGTCAAAAATGCATCATTTCTTCTAAATATCTCTCTTTTTTAACTATTAACCTTGTCCTTAGTGGACTCTTCATCTTATGTGAGTATTTACTTATTTTTGGGGGATTTTCCTTTTATTCTTCCATTTATCTCCTCCCTACATTTGGATGAATCTTATTGGTCCATAGGAACCTTAATTTAAAATTTTTTAAAAATCTGGACCCTTAGGATAAGGCCTCTTGGACAGTTTATACTTGATTTCTAATGCACCTTTTGAAAATATTTTTAAACTTTTGTTTCAAGGGAATTTATTTGAATAAGATGAGATATTTTTCTATCCAAAAATATTTAAAAACTGAAGTACCACTCTCTAGAAGATTTTCTCTCTCTAGGCCAAAACTGGTAGAAACAATATCTTTTATATTTCTGAAGAGGGATTTGATTACAGGGAAAGATGCTGGACATCTTGAGAGGCTAGGGAGGAATCTTACATTCTCTCCCACAATATGTGGGGGATAACTTCTTGTACTTCCTAAAGAGATAGAGAACTTCTTTTGGGCCGTACTCTAATGAAGACCATATCTTCTTCTTCAAACTTTCTGTCTGTCCTCTTCTTATTTGCATACAGCTTTTGTCGATCCTAGGCAGCTTTAATATCTTTATGAATTGATCACATTTGCTACTCCATGTCGTCAAGCATCTGTCTGAACATCTCGACCCTAGTTAATGGATCGGACTAAGTTAATGGAGTCAAGCATCTTGTCCTCCATACAGAGCTTTAAAAGGGCTCATCCCGATACTTCGGTGATAAGAAGCATTGTAGGCGAACTCGACTAGGTACAGATAGCTTAGCCACTTCTTCTTGGGTTCCGTGCCATAGTATGACCGAGGTATATCTTTGATTACTTGGTTTACCCTTTCAGTTTGACCATCGGTCTCAGGGTGATAAGATGTGCTGAGGTCCAAGAAAGTTCCCACTGCTTCGAAAAATGCAGTCGAGAACCTTGAAGTAAACTTGGGATCTCGATCACTGACTATTCTCCTCGGTAGGCCATGCAATCTAAAGATTTCTTTGAGGAACACTCTAGCCACATCCACTGCAATGTAGGTTTCTTTTACTGGAATCAGATGGGCAACTTTGGTTAGTGTGTCAACTACCATGAAAATGGAGTTGTAGCCTGATTGCACTGAAGGTAATCCAGTAAAATCCATACTGATACATTCCCACTTCATCTGGGGGATTTCCAATGGATGTAACTTCCCCCAGGCATTTTTACTCTTTTAGCTTTGACTTTCTGGCATGGTAGACATTGACGTACATGATTCAGTACATCCTTTTTCAGACTAGGCCAGAAGAAGTTTTTCTTTATAGACATGTAGGTTTTGATGAAACGTGGATGTCCTGCTATAAGGCTGTCATTGGGAATGCATAGCGTGCGATTATAATACATAATTCCATCATCCACAGGTTGTACCCTTGAACTAGGCTCAACTCCTGTGGAGTTTTGCTTTCCTGCATAAGTAGGGTAGCAATAGGGCCAAAGAATCTATCCTACATGATCTTCTCTCTTGCTTCAATTAACAAAGGATTTGACACTATTGAAGTTGCAAGCAAGGAGGCTTTTCTGCTGAGGGCATCTGCTACCACATTCTCTTTGCCTGGGCGGTACTTGATTTCAAAATCAAACTCCTGTAAGGTCTGCATCCACCTTCTTAGGCGCATGATGTTGAGGTCCTTCTGAGTGAAGATCTACTTTAAGCTCTGATGATCTATCACCAAAGTGAATCTTTGATCCACTACAACTTCTATCCTACATGATCTTCTCTCTTGATTCAATTAACAAAGGATTTGACACTATTGAAATTGTAAGCAAGGAGGCTTTTCTGCTGAGGGCATTTGCTACCACATTCTCTTTGCCTGGGTGGTACTTGATTTCAAAATCAAACTCATGTAAGGTCGGCATCCACCTTCTTTGGCGCATGTTGAGGTCTTTTTGAGTGAAGATCCACTTTAAGCTCTGATGATCTTCATCAAAGTGAATCTTTGACCCAGTAGTAGGTAATGTCTCCATAACTTCAGGGCATATACTACTGAAAGTAATTCCAGGTCGTGGACAGCATAATTCCTCTCATGCATTTTGAGCTTTCAGGATTCATAGGCCACTGCATGACCTTCCTGCATGAGTGCTCCTCCCAGGGCAAAACCACTTGCATCAGTTACTACCTCAAAGGGTAGAGAGAAATTTGGTAGCTTCAGAACGGGACTGGTTACCAAGGTAGTCTTCAGCTTATGAAAACCACTCTGACACCTAGAAGACCACTGAAATGGGGTATTCTTTTTGAGAAGGTTAGTCAGGGGGAAGCTATGAGAGCATACTTTGGTATAGAAATTCTTTACCAACCAGTCAATCCCAAGAATCCTCTGACTTCTTTCACTGTCTTAGGTTCAGGCCAATCTATGACTACTTGGACTTTTGTGGAATCTGGAGAAATCCCATCTGCTCTTTTTTACAAAGAGTTGGTGCTTCCTTAGAATCTCAAGAACTTTTCGAACATGAGTCTCATGGTCAGCTGCATTCTTTGAGTAAATCAGAATGTTATCAAAGAAAACTAGAACAAAATCATCCAAGTATTCTCTGAGAATGTCCTGCATTAGGCGATTGAAAGTAGCTGGGGCATTATGCGATTGAATGTAGCTGGGGCATTAGTTAATTTGAACGGCATGAAAGTAAATTCATAATGCCCATAGCGAGTATTGATGGCTATTTTTGGTATATCTTGATCATTGATCCTCATCTGGTAATACCTAGATTTGAGATCTATCTTTGTGAAGATTTGCGCTCCATTTAGCCTGTCTAGAAGATCATCAATTCTTGGGATAGGATATTTATTCTTAATTGTCAGCTGGTTGAGACCTCTGTAATCCACATAGAGTCTTAACATCCCATCCTTCTTTTTCTGAAAGAGAACTGGTGCTCCTCAAGGTTCTTACAAACCCTTGTTCTAACAGCTACCTAAGCTGATAGAACAAGGAGCAACTGCCTAAGCTGTTCCTTGAGTTTGATGGGTTCAGGAACTGGCATTTTATACGTGCATTGGGCTACTGGCTGAGCTCTGGGGGTCAATTCTCTGGCATTTCCATTAGCTCTACTAGAAATAGATCATCGAATTCACTTGACCATTCTGGTTCTTTAGCCTTAAGTTTTGAGTCTACTGGGTTCATTTTGACAACATAAATTTGTTGCTTCTTTCTAAGTCCTTTCAGCAACCTAGAAGCTTTTACTAACTGAAGGTCAATTCTATCACATGATCTACTTCCCGAATTGGAGGCATTTCCATTAGCTCTACTAGAAATAGATCATCAAATTCACTTAACCATTCTAGTTCTTTAGCCTTAAGTTTTGAGTCTATTTTGACAACATAAATTTTCTACTTCTTTCTAAGTTCTTTCAGCAACCTAGAAGCTTTTACTAACTGAAGGTCTGGGGATCTAGAAATTCCAGTTCCTTGAACTTTGTTCTTGTGAAGGTCTTAGAAGGAAATGGTTCCATTGTGACAGTGGATGTCAGCTTGATTTTTGTGCAGCCAATCCATTCCAAGGATTCCGTCAAAAACGCCTAGAGGTAAGACTTTGAACTGACAGTCGGTCACATTTCCGTCTAGTTTGAGCTAAATAAGATCTGTCTCATGGTGAGTGAAAAGAATCTTCCCACTGGCCAATTCAACTTGCATGGGTTTCCCTGATTTCTATTCTAAGACTAGCTTACGCAAGCATCCAAGGGAAATGAATGAATGAGAACTGCCTGAATCAATCAAAAGCTTAAAAGGCTTACCTTGATACTTTGCTGGAGTATGGATGACTGGAACTAATGGTTAGGCCCTTGGTTTTCAATTGCAGCATAGATTTGCCCTCTTTCCTCTTCTACTACATCTGAAATTTGAAAAGATGCAGGGGGGAAGAGAGCTTGAGCTCTTGCAAGCACACACACACACACTCACAAAACCCTAATAGAGAACACACAAGGTGAGAGGCTGAAAATCTTCTTCTTCTCTACTCAACACTCAACACACCATATACAAGAATAAGAGTACACATAATATGAAAGGTACTCAACCAATACATACACGGGTTCTCTATAGTGTGAACCCGACTAAATGAGCTGGCGCTATAACTATGCCAGTCTCTAGAGTGGCTGTCACACAGCCTGTCATCCCACTGGCCGCATATCACCCAAGATCTCACCAACCATGCCAGTGGTGTAAGTGCGGGGCCTATCCCCCAGGCGGGTCATCAGTGTCCACCGCCTCACTAGAGCTCGATATCTCAACACTCCCCCTCGAGCTCAACTCCATCTCATGTACACCAAGCGAAGCCCTGAATCTGCGGAGCTTCTCTGTACCCAATGCTTTGGTGAAGATGTCACCTACCTGATCCTCTGTGCTGACATAAACAAGGTCAAGGTCTCCTGCCAAGACCTTCTCTCTGACGAAGTGGTAGTGGACCTCTATGTGCTTCGTTCGAGCATGAAAAACTGGGTTCCTGGCCAACTGTATACTGCTAATGTTGTCACAGAAAATGACAACTTGTCTATCCACTGATAGACCCAAATCTGCAAGTAGCTTTCTCAACCAAGCTACCTCACATGCTGCCATAGCAGCTCCTCTGTACTCGGCCTCTGTACTCGATAGAGCAACCGTAGGCTGCTTCTTGCTGCTCCAAGTCACAGCAGCACTCCCCAAAGAAAACATGAATCCACTGGTAGATCTTCTGTCTGAGATACTACCAGCCCAATCAGCATCTGTGTACCCATGTACACATATCTCTGTCCCAGTCTCATAGAATAGTCCACAATGCAAAGTAGACCTCACATACCTCAGTATGCGTCTCACAGCATCCAAATGCGGTTTCCGTGGAACCTGCATAAACTGACTCACCAACCCAACAGCATAGCTCAAATCTGGTCTGGTGATCGTCATGTAGATCAAACTTCCTACTATGCGTCTGTACATAGTAGGATCCTCCAAGATCTCTCCTGAATCTGCACTCAATTTGCCATTCTGATCCAATGGCACAGAAATAGGCTTACAGCCTGTCATACCATACTTGGACAACATGTCCAAGCCATACTGTCTCTGCAGTAATCCAATACCATGTGGTGACCTAATCACCTCAATGCCCAAGAAATATCTGAGCTCCCCCAGATCCTTCATCTCAAACTTCTGTCTTAGCAAGATCTTTACATCAAAGATCTCTGCATCATGGTCCCCCGTAATGATCAAGTCATCTACATAGATGACAACAAGCACAACTCCTCTATCACCATGTCTCACATACAATGAGAAATCTGCATTGGCTACATGAAAGCCAATAGTGACAAGATATTCAGAAATCTTGTCAGACCATGCTCTTGGTGCTTGCTTTAAGCCATACAAGGCTTTCTTCAACCTGCAAACATGCTCGGGGTGACCCACATCCTCATAACCAGGTGGCTGCAACATATACACCTCTTCTTGCAAATCCCCATGCAAGAATGCATTCTTTACATCCATCTGATGTAAAGACCATCGCTTTGACGCAGCCACTGCTATCACAACTCTCACCGTTGCCATCTTGGCAACTGGGCTGAAAGTTTCCTCATAATCAATCCCATATGTCTGCGCATATCCTTTGGCTACCAATCTAGCCTTGTACCTGTTTATGCTCCCATCACTGTTATGTTTAACTTTGTACACCCACTTGCATCCAATGGCTTTCTTGCCTTCAGGCAATTGCACTAAATCCCAAGTTTCATTTCCATATAGTGCATCCATCTCCTCATCCATGGCTTTCTCCCAACACACATTTCCAACAGCCTCATCAATGCATGTGGGCTCAACAACCTGCACAACCTTTGCCATATATGCATAGTGATGTGCCACATAACCATCATATGTAAAGCTCTGCACAGGGTTCTTCACTCTCCCTGATCTTCGCAGCTTTTCATTCATGGCTTCCATAGCCTTCTTTACACCAGGTGTTCTCATAGCTGGGATCCCAAGCTCCTCATCAAGGCTCATATCTGAGCCACTAGACTCTCCATCAACATGAGAATGCCTTGCAGAAATGTCAGGCATACCAAGGGGCTCAACCACTTTCTCTTTTCCTTTACGTGATGTACTAATCACATTTGCAGGGCTGGTATTATGACGCAGCCTGCCACTCCATGGTCTATCAACAGACCCACTAGATGAGGACTCTCCTGGTCCACTCAAAGACTGTGATTGCTGACCTGCATTCTGTGCAACCACACTTCCACTCACATCAGTCCCAACAGCTTCTTTTCCAGTAGCATACCAGCTGCTCATCTCATCAAAGACAACATCCCTGCTTACCCTCAACTCATGTGTAGCAGGGTTATAACACCTGTATCCCTTTTGCTCAAGGGAATATCCAATAAACACACATTTTTCAGCTTTCGGATCCAGCTTAGTTCTCAACTCATCTGGCACATGTACATATGCAATGCATCCAAAAACTTTCAGATGAGACAAATCTGGTTTTCTGCCAGTAAACCTCTCCTCTGGAGTTACATCATGTATGGCTGCAGTTGGAGTCCTATTCATGATGTATACTGCTGTAGAAACAGCCTCAGCCCAATAGCAATGCGGCATATTCTTCTCTTCCATCAATGCTCGCGCAATCTCAGCAATGTGCCTGTTTTTCCGCTCAGCAACTCCATTTTGCTGCGGAGTGTATCTGCATGTGAACTGTCTCCGAATACCATTCTTCTTCAAAAATTCAGAGAACTCATTGGAGAAGTATTCTCCCCCTCCATCTGACCTTAGGCACTTAACATATTTCCCTGTTTGCTTTTCAACCAAAACTCTGAAATTCTGAAAGTGAGTGAATACCTCACTCTTCTCCTTCATGAAATATACCCACACTTTCCTTGTGTGGTCATCAATGAAAGTGACATAGTACCTGCAGCCTCCCATAGACACGGTCTTCGTAGGACCCCATACATCTGAATGCACAACATCTAGTGCATTTCTGCTCACATACCTGTTACGTGGAAACACATGCTTTGTTTGCTTCCCAAATTGGCATGCTTCACATATTTTCTGCATACCTTCCACTTTAAATTTTGGCAGCCCTGTCACAATTCCTTTTGTCTGCATAGACTTCAATCTCTGCACATTCACATGACCAATCCTTTTATGCCATATGTCTGTGTCTGCAACAACTCCTGAACCATTTGCAAACATTGCAGCACTCATTTCAGGCATGTCTACATCCAACGTAAACATTCTGCCCACTCTGTTGCCTTTTGCAACCAACCTGCACTTGTCTTTGAAATCTTCAACATAACACCCATCTGGGTTAAACCGAACATGCAACCCCTGCTCAATCATCTGGCCAACTGAAACCAGATTCTTTGTTATGTTCGGTACATGAAGTACATCTGCAAGGTACTTCACTTTGCCATCCTGCATAGATAATGGCACATCTCCAACGTGGGCAATTGGATGAGCAGTGTCATCCCCTGTTTCCACAAAACCTGGTCTTTCCGGGTTCTTCATCTCCTTGAACCACTCCCCATGACTCGTCATGTGGTTCGAAGCGCCTGAATCCACATACCATACATTATCTTTTTGTGCTGCATCAACATTTTCAGACATGGCATTTACAACATGCTGCATAACAAACAACCTTTCATTGTCCTCATTATTTCTGCTTGAGGATGCATAGTTGTTTTGCTGCACTTTCCCATTTTGCATGTCAGCCTGCTTCTTATAACATTCTGACTGCACATGTCCTGGCTTACCACAATAGTAGCATTCACGTGCATCATTAAATTGCCTTTGCCAATTTCCACGGCCTCTTTGACTCCCCCTGCCTCTGAATTTGCCTCTTCCACCTGCGTGTTGTTGTTGTTGTTGATTCTGGGACTGTTGTTGTTGCTGCTGCTGCTGGCCATAATTCTGATTACCTGTTCGGCCACCTCCTTGACCGCGTCCACGGCCTCCTCTACCTCGTCCTCTTCCTGAACTCGTGTAGAAGGCCTGTTGCTCTGAACTGTTTTTGCTTTGTGAAGTCTGTTGGTCTTCACCCAAGCTCTTCTCTTCGATAATCAGCATAGACACCAAATCTGTAAAGTTGGGAATGTTTTCCCGAGTCTGAATAGACATCTTGAACGCCTTGTATTGTGGCCCGAGACCACGTAGACAGACCTCCACCTTATCATCATCATCTACTGACACACCAATAGATGCAAGGGATTCCACAATGCCCTTTATCTTCAGCGCATAGTCATTCACAGACATGCTCTTTTTCTCCACAGTATGAAGTTCATTCTTCAACTGTATCTTACGTGCCTTGGTATTTGTTTCATAAAGCTTTACCAAGGTGTCCCACGCCTCCTTGGGGGACTTGGCATCCTGAATGTGCCCAATCATGGTGTCCTGTATACTAATGGAAAGCCAATACATAACCTTCCTGGCTCCTTGGTTCCAGTCTTTAAACTCTTTCACATCTGCAGCAGTCGGATTTATATCCGGTATTTCCGGTGCCTCTTCATGTTCACCTTCTATGTAGTCCCAATAACCTTTTCCCATCAAGAAATTTGTCAACCTGAACCTCCAAGCATGGAAGTTATTCTTATTTAGCTTCTCAGCCACAATCTGAGTTATCCCATCATTTGACATCTTGCCAAACACACAACTTTACCAGAAACTGCACTCTGGTTTTTCTGCACAAATGCTGTATTTTCTGCACAGCGGTACCGTAGTACTCTCAAATGTCACAACCAGTGACTTCAATGCACATACATACATCCAATGGCAACTGTAGACCTCTTTGCAGCACCCACAGTGTCTGCACAGTCAATCTGTCTTCCTGCAGTTCTTAAAACAGAGTTCTGCAGAGAATCGATGACTTACCCGCAGTGCTCGAAATCGCCTGCTTTCTGAAAAACGAAGGTCCAGACGCGCCCGAAACGCGTTTCCGGCCCGAAAATTGTAGTCCGTAGGACTGTATAGTTGCCCTGTAGCTTCACTCCCGCGAAGAAAGCTCCTCAATCGGAGATCGTTTGCCGGTGCCTCCCGTAGAGCTCCCGACAAGGGTGTAGTCACCAACACAATAGAGAAGAGTAGTTGAAGCTCTTACCCTTGTACCGCTTCCTGTGGTTCTCTTGCTTGCAGCTCAGCCCTTAGCACGAACCAGGCTCTGATACCATGAAAAGATGCAGGGGGGAAGAGAGCTTGAGCTCTTGCAAGCACACACACACACACTCACAAAACCCTAATAGAGAACACACAAGGTGAGAGGCTGAAAATCTTCTTCTTCTCTACTCAACACTCAACACACCATATACAAGATTAAGAGTACACATAATATGAAAGGTACTCAACCAATACATACACGGGTTCTCTATAGTGTGAACCCGACTAAATGAGCTGGCGCTATAACTATGCCAGTCTCTAGAGTGGCTGTCACACAGCCTGTCATCCCACTAGCCGCATATCACCCAAGATCTCACCAACCATGCCAGTGGTGTAAGTGCGGGGCCTATCCCCCAGGCGGGTCATCAGTGTCCACCGCCTCACTAGAGCTCGATATCTCAACAAAATTGTGACTGCTCTGGCTGCTACAGTCTAAGGTGGAACTCTTTCTCTTTGGCTGCCCCAGTTCTGCAAGGAGTTCTGAGGTTACTCTAGACAGAGGTAGATGGCTGAGATGGATTTCTTCTAGGGTTTCCTTGGCTTGGGCGAGACAGACCCTGATTGGACTGGTATGAAGGGGTTGGTCTCTGAACTGGGGTCCTTGACTTCCCTGTCCCCTTGACATGTCAGGAGTCGGGTTGTCTTTCAGCTAGTGACCAAAACCTTGGCATCCAAAACATCAATTTTCACTTCTGAGCTCATCCGTCTGATTTCTCAAAAGAGGTGGGGCTCTTGAGAAAGTATTCTGGGGGAAGGGTCTTCCTTCACTTTGGAATCTTCTTGCATCCTGATTCTGACTCGGGCCTTGCTGCCTCTTCGGGGGTGGAAAGTTTGAAGTACTTTCCTGGGTTTGGAATCTTTTAAAGTTAGAGGGTGCAGGCTTTGGCGGGACCTTTACTACAAAGGCTTTGGCAAAATCCTTTGCCATTCTTACTGCTTCGGCCATTGAGATAGGTTTGGAATTCTTGACTAAAGTATTCAATGGCTCGTTCATTCCCCGAATGAACCTAGCCATATCAGCTGCTCTTCATCCAATTGAGGGGAATATTTAAGGAGAAGGGCAAAAGCCTGATGGTACTCTTTAATTGTCCGATTTTCCTTATTTAGTTTGGAGAACTCATTCATCTTCGTTTCAAGAAAGCCCAGGAGACAAAACCTCTTTCTGAGGTAAGCCTTGAGATTGGTCCAAGCTTGGGTATTTCGGTCGAGACAGTTTGTCTGTGGCAATGATTCCTCCACGCAACCCTGTTATTTCAAAAGTTTCATCCTCATTAAAATTGAATTTATGCATAGGAAGATGCATAAAAGATTTATTTCTATTTCAAAAGTGTCATTCTCATTCAAATTGAATTTATGCATAGGAGGATGCATAAAGGATTTATTTTTATCTCAAAAGTGTCATTCTCATTAAAATTGATTTTTTGAATAGGAAGATGCATAAAGGATTTATTTTTATTTCAAAAGTGTCATTCTCATTAAATTTGAATGCATAAAGAATTTATTTTTATTTTAGAAGTGTCATTCTCATTAAAATTAAATTTATACATAGGAAGATGCATAAAGGATTTATTTTTATTTCAGAAGTGTCATTCTCATTAAAATTGAATTTATGCATATAGGAAGATGCGTAAAGGATTTATTTTTATTTCAGAAGTGTTATTCTCATTAAAATTGAATTTATGCATAGGAAGATGCATAAAGGATTTATTTTTATTTCAAAAGTGTTATTTTCCTTAAAATTGAATTATGCATAAATAGATGCATAAAGAATCTATATATCAAAAATTAGAATCCTCTTAAATTCTATGTTTAAATGTGAATAGAAGTGATGAGAATGTGAGGTGAATAGATGTGATGAGATAAGATGTGAATCAGATGGATGATTGGATGGATGGGTGTGATGTGAATAGAGGTGATGAGATGTGAGGTGAATAGATATGATGAGATAAGATGTGAGTCCGCGATAGATGATTGGATAGATGTGATGTGAATAGAAGTGATGAGAATATGAGGTGAATAGATGTGATGAGATAAGATATGAATTAGATAAATGATGATTGGATGGATGGGAGTTAGATAGATGCAAATGGATGGATGGATGGATGTGAATAGAAGTGATGGATGGATGGATGGATAGATGTGAATAGAAGTGATGGATGGATGTGATGTGAATTAGATAGATGCAAATGGATGGATGGATGTGATGTGAATAGAAGTGATGAAAATATGAGGTGAATAGATGTGATGGAAATTAGCTAGATGAGAAGAATGGATGGATGGATGTGGTGTGAATATAGGTGATGAGAATATGAGGGGAATAGATGTGATGGGAATTAGCTAGATGAGAAGAATGGATGGATGGATGTGGTGTGAATATAGGTGATGAGAATATGAGGGGAATAGATGTGATGAGATAAGATATGAATCAGATAGATAATGATTGGATGGATGGATGTGATGTGAATTAGATAGATGTGAATAAATGGATGGATGGGTGTGATTTGAATAGAGGTGATAAGATGAGAGGTAAATAGATGTGATGAAATGTGATGTGAATTAGATAGATGTGAATGGATGGATAGATGTGAATTAGATAGATGTGAATGGATGGATGTGATGTGAGTAGAGATGATGAGATGTGAGGTGAATAGATGTGAGATGTGATGTGAATCAGATAGATGGGAATGAATGAATGGATGGATGTGATGTGAATAGAGATGATGAAAATGTGAGGTGAATAGATGTGATGTGAATCAGATAGATGGGAATGAATGGATGCATGGATGTGATCTGAATAGAGGTGATGAGATGTGAGGTGAATAGATGTGATGAGAATGTGATGTGAATCAAATAAATGTGAATGAATGGATGAGATGAGATGTGAATGGATAAGATGAGATGTGAATCCGATAAATGTGAATGAATGGATGAGATGAGATGTGAATCAGATAAATGTGAATGAATGGATGAGATGTGAATCAGATAAATGTGAATGAATGGATGGGATGTGATGTCAATGAGTATGTGAAAGAATGGATAAGGATGTGTATGTGAAGAATGGATGTGAATGTGTATGAGAAGAATGGATGTGAATGAGTATGTGAAAGAAGGGATGTGGATGTATGTGAAAGAATGGATATAGATTTGATGTGATGTAAAGAGATGAGATGTGACATGAATATATGTGGATGTGAAGTGATAGATATGAATGTATGGATATGCGAGTAGTTGTACATTGGATGGATTTGGATGAATGAGATTAGATGTGTATGAATGAGATATGATGTGGATAGAAGTGATGTGATATAATGGTGATGAGAATGAATGTGATGGATATGAATGAAAGTTAATGTGACGGATATGAATGAATGTGATGTGATGGGATGTGATTTGGGATAGATGTGAATGAATGAGATGTGATGTGGTGTGAATGGATGAGATGTGAGAGAATGTGATGTGGTGTGAATGGATGAGATGTGAATGAATGTGATGTGGATATGGGTAGATGCGAATGAATGAGATGTGGATATGGGTAGATGCGAGTGGATGAGATCTAATGAGGATAAATTGAAGAAAGATGTGATGAGAAAAAAATGATGTGATTGGATAAAAATGAGGATAAATTGAAGAAAGATGTGATGAGATAAAAATGATGTGATTGGATGAGAATAGGAATACTTATGAAATGGTTGTGGAATTAATTAATGTGGTTTGATATGGAGCAATGTGGAAAGATGAGAGTTCGTTATAGAAACTGTGTTTTTGAACTATTTTTAAATGACTGTTTTGTGTCAAGAATGCTGGAGAATTATTTCGACCATGTTGTGAATGAGGTCGTGGGAGCCCATGATACCCACACATACGTCGTGGAAGATATTGGAACAAGGCGTAAGAGTTTTTTTTTGAATTCGGGCATGGATCTAGTTGATTGACCTTGCTGGTCCTCAACGGATGAGTCATGGCTCTTTTATATGGATTCGTTGGTTGATCTTGCTGATCTTCAACGGAGATTCCATTTTTGATATGTGAATATATTGCCAATTACTATATGAGCTAGGAACTATCGAAAAGGCCCCTGAGTGGATAGGTGGTGAGCATTCTGGTTGCCAATGATGTCATAGGTACGCGGAGGAAGGATTGATTGGAAATAAGGATTCAACCGGAGATTTTTAGGATTACGATCAGTGACACAATGGTTTCATTAAAAGATTGTTTTTAAAGATAGCTGATTCCGTGAAAAAGGCATTTTCATATTGGGTGTGTAAGTGGTGTGACTAGTTTTAAGTTTGCATGAATATCCAACTACGGGGCCTGGGAACTCTTTTCCATGGTACTCGAGACAAAACCTAACCAAATTCTTAATTGGATCCCATCACTACAGTGGTTGGGCGGTTGGCTAACCCACGGGACTTGATGGGGTTAGGCTAGATTAATGGATCCCTAAATTAAGACTCAATTCTGTTATGGTACGATAGATGAAGTAAATCTCAGACAAAAATTGTTCTATGGAAAAGAATCAACGGCTGTGCCTCTCAATGAGGAAAAAAGCATTGGTATCTATGATCCAAGTGTAATCTTTTTCCTGATCTGACTATGGGACTTACAGGTTCGGTCACATCACTTTAGTTAGTTAAGGCTTTTGACTGCGTTAGAGAAAAATTTATCCTAGAGGAATCACCTGTGCTTTCTAGGGACGAGAAGTTTTTTCGGGTTCGGTTTTGGAAGAACTAATGGATTAGTCTCTTGTCCGGATATCCGTGGACGAGGCCCCGAGTGTGATACCTTCCGCTGCTAGCATCCCTGAATTCGTTGCACGGTGGGGACAGGGATCTTACATATTTCCTCTCTTTCCTCTATTATTATTGCACCCTTGGGTGCTAGGGTATTTCTTTGTAGGTTTACCCATAAGCTTTATGCATAATGCTCGTGCATGCTTTATGCATAATGCCTCTTGCTTAAGGCCTTATGCTTCAGTTTTATGCCTTATGCATATGCTTTAAGCCTTGTGCTTTAAGCCCATGCATAAGCCTTATGCATACGATTTATGCATAAGCCTTATGCTTTAAGCTTTATGCTTAAGGCCTTATGCTTAAGCTTTATGCATAAGCCTTTTGCCTTATTCTTTAAGCTTTATGCTTAAGGCCTTATGCTTTAGATTTATGCCCTATACATAAGCCTTATGCATATGCTTTAAGCCCATGCATAAGCCTTATGCTTTAAGCTTTATGCCATAAGCTTTATGCCGTATGCTTTAAGTCTTATGCATAAGCCTTATGCATAAGCTTTATGCTTTATGCTTAAGGCCTTATGCTTAAGATTTAAGCTTTATGCATTAGCCTTATGCTTTAAGCCTTATGCTTTAAGCTTTATGCATATGCTTTAAGCCTTATGCTTTAAGCCCAATCATAAGCCTTATGCATAAGACATGCTTTAAACTTTATGCATAATGTAAGATTCCTCCCCAGCCTCTCAAAATGTCTAGTATCTTCCCCCTGTAATCAATTTCCTCTTCGGAAATTTAAGAGATCTCGTCTCTACCTGTTTTGACATAGAGAGAGAAAATATTCTAGAGAGAGAATATTCAGATTATGAATATTTTTGGATAGAAAAATAACTCATCTCCTGAAACAAAAATTCAAAAAGAACCTTCCAATGTGCAATTGGAATTTAATTGGAAATGGGTATGAAGGACCTTAGCCTAAGGGTCTAGATTTTCAAAAATTTTTAGATTATGGTCCAATTAAGGTTCCTATGGACCAATAAGATCAATCCATGTGTGGGGAGGAGATAAATCCAATTTTGTAAAAGATGATACCCAAAAATGAGTAAATGCTCACATAAGATGAAGAGTTGATTATGTACAAGGTTTATTAGTAAGAAACTATGAGTAATATCAAAAAATATGAGATATTTTTGGTATCCAAAAATGAGTAAATGCTCACATAAGATGAAGAGTTGAAAATGTACAAGGTTTATTAGTAAAAAACTATGAGCAATATTAGAAATATGACATATTTTGGGTATCCAAAAATGAGTAAATGCTCACATAAGATGAAGAGTTGAAAATGTACAAGGTTTATTAGTAAAAAACTATGAGCAATATTAAAAATATAAGATATTTTGGGTATAATGATTCCATTTTGACACATATGTAAGGAAGGGGAGTCCATTAAAGGAGGTGCATATTTCACATGCTTGAATGAGTTTTAAACTCATAAATAATGTGATATTTTATCTCTCCTCTCTCCTAATTCAATTCTAGTTGCAAAAAGTTAGCTCAATTGACCTAAAAATGGTCAAAAATTGACCAAACTAGGTTGGAAAATTCTAGAATCAGTTTGTTTGGTTAGGAGCTCACTTTTTCCTATAAATAGAGGCCTTCCCCTTTGTTGAAACTCAACAATGTTTAATGCATTGTTACTCTACTCCACCCAAGCCAAGAGCTATAAATTTATTAATAATTTATTAGTTTTTGACATTTCCCTCTTCCAAAGATTGGTTGGCCACTCTTGTTCAAACAAGAGTTGAACCCTCAAACCATCAAGCCAAAGGAAAGCTTTCAAAGTCATTAGTAAGTTGGTGATTCTTCTTTTTGCAATTATTTTATGGTTTTATGGCTTCAAATGGTTTTTATGCTTTATGTCTTCTCTATAATGTTAGGCCTCATTACAAAAGGCATTCCCCTCTCTTCTCTAACAAAACCAACTATTCTCTATCCTAGGTGAATGGTTAATTGATTAATGTTAAGTTTTTTTTATATAATGATTATTTTATTATAAAAGAGTTACTTTTAGCATATGTGTATGTATGGATGTATGCATGTAGATGTGGATGTATGAATGTGGATGTGGATGTATGGATGTGAATGTGGATGTGTATGTATGGATGTATGCATGTAGATGTGGATGTATGAATGTGGATGTGGATGTATGGATGTGTATGTAGATGTGTATGTATGGATGTATGCATGTAGATATGGATGTATGAATGTGGATGTGGATGTATGGATGTGAATGTGGATGTGGATGTATGGATGTGAATGTGGATGTGTATGTATGGATGTATGCATATAGATATGGTTGTATGAATGTGGATGTGGATGTATGGATGTGAATGTGGATGTGGATGTGGATGTATGCATGTAGATATGGATGTATGGATGTGTATGTATGGATGTATGCATGTAGATGTGGATGTATGAATGTGGATGTGGATGTATGGATGTGACTCTGGATGTGAATGTACTGATGTGAATGTGGATGTGTATGTATAGATGTATGCATGTAGATGTGGATGTATGAATGAGGATGTGAAAATGCATGTATGCATGGATGTGTATATAGAATAATGAATGTGAATGGGTATGGGAAATAATGTGTCGTTGATATGAGTGAATTGATGAGAATGAGTACATATGAATGGAATGTGGCATAAGTAATGTGGATTGAGGAGGTATAATATGGAAAGACGGAGTTAGATATAGAAACTGTATTTTGTGACCTGTTTGTAAATGACTATTTTATGTCAAGAATGCTGGGAAGCATTTTGACCGTCTTGTGGATTAAGGTCATGGAGACCTAACTGATAAAGTTGCAACTGCTGACGAAGAGTCAAAGGAGGACGTCTCGCGTAGCAAGGTCGGTCGAGGTCTTGACCAGCCTCGGTTTGATTTAAATGGTGAGCTTCCGGTACGGTAGATGAGGGACCAAGGAAGCGGCCTATGAGTGAAGCGCTAGGTCACCTGCGAAGGATCCTAGAGGGTGCTGACCATACAGTGCTCGGGCTCTGGGTCATCGAAGATACCCACACGTGCGTCGTGGAAGATATTGGAACAAGGAATAAGAGTTGTTTTCTGAAACCGGGCATGGATCTGGTTGATTGACCTTGCTGGTCCTCAAAACGGATGAGTCCATGGCTCTTTTATATGGATCTGTGGGTTGATCTTGCTGATCGTCCACGGAGATTCCATTCTGTTATATGAATATATTGCCGGTTACTATGAGCTAGGAACTATGGAAAAGGCCCCTGAACAGATGGTGAGCGTTCTGGCTACCAATGATGCCATAAGTACACCGATGAATGAATGACTGGAAATAGGGATTCAACTAGAGACTTTGAGGATTGTCATCAGTGACATAATAGTTTCATTAAAGGATTGTTTTAAAGTTAGCTGATACTGAGAAAAAGGCAATTTCATATTGGGTGTGTAAGTGGTGTGACTAGTTTTATGTTTGCATGAACTTCCGGCTAGGGGACCTTGGAACTCTTTTCCTTGGTACCCGGGACAAAACCTAACCAAATTCTTAATTGGATCCCATCACTACAGTGGTTGGGCGGTTGGCTAACCCATGGGACTGGATGGGGTTAGGCTGGACTGATGGATCCGTAAATCGAGACTCAATTTTTGTATTACGATAGATAAAGTAAATCCTGGATAGTAATTGTTCTATGGACAGGAATCAACGGCTGTGCCTCTTGATGGGGAAAAAAGCGTTGATCCCAATGATTCAAGTGCAAGTTTCATCCTTGATCTGACCGAGTACCTTTATAGGTGCAGTCGGATCAATTTGATCAGTAATGGTCTTGACTACGTTAGAGTAAAAAGTTATCCTGGTGGAATCGTCCGTGCTTTTCGGATAAAGAAAGTTTTTTTCGGGTTTGGTTTTGGAAAAACCGACGGATTAGTCTCTTGTCCGGATATCCATGGATGAGGCCTCGAATGTGGGACCCCTGTCCCGTGCGAGAAGTGCTACTTCTGCTGCTAGTACCCCGAATCCGTTGCTTAGTGGGAACATGGATCTCACAGTTGGTATCAGAGCTAATTGGCTAATAAAGATCATCTGAGAAGCCAAATATGCCAAAAATTTATCAAGAAGCACAAAAAGGTTGTAATTGTGTGATATAATTCATACAATTGATATTCAATCTGAAAATTCGTAAATTAGTAATTGGGTCTTCAAATGGAAGTACCGCAATTGTATGGAACCCTGACTTGCTTGAGGCCTAGACATGATGGTATTTACCTTATAGTTCCAAGTAGCATGACTACCCATATATACCGAGGGTATAACTGCAGCTCTTTACCGGCAGTATATACGAGTAAATCTAAGACTTGAAATTATAAGCATTAATGCTATCCAGTTGATGAATTCGAATGTGGTTGATATGATTTTTAATTCTGTTTGAGAACTGATGAGTTGATTTGGATTCTAACTTGAAAAATGATTCCTGAAAATTGGTTGAAATGTAATAAGCTGAGCGAAACCACAATGAGGATGAATGGGACGAGTCCCTGTGATGATATTCATAACTAGAATGATGATAATGATTTCAACAAATCACTATGAGATTAGTGGATTGTGCTGTCAAATTGCTATTGTTAACACTTGACGGTAGATCAAGTTAAGGGATGACAAATTGAGAACTTGCTTAACTGAAATTCCCGTGGAGGAATGTCCAAAAGGAAATTTTTCAGTCTAATGGACCATTATCGTGTTAAAGATATGAATGTTATGATATGAATGAATTATTATTTAATGATGAGTTCTATATAAGGGATATTTATCCCCGTATTCTGTTGGGTTGACCAGAATATAAGGAACCCCAGAATAAATTGGATCTTAAGAAAAAGAGTACTTTGCGAGATGAGGACATCTCGCACCTTTTTAAGTGGGGTAGAATGTAAGATTCCTCCCCCAGCCTTCGAGGTATACAGGAGTAAGAATCTCCCTTTCTGATCTTATAATTATTCCCTCTCTAGAATAAAAGAAAGGATTCTGTTTAAAAAGGGAGACCCTTTCCCTAGATTACTTCTCAGGAGCCCACCTGTTTCAAGGATTCAGAACGATGAGTTCAGAAGTGAGAACCGGTTTTTTGGATGCCAAGGTTTTGGTCATCAGTTAAAAGACTGCCCGACTCCTGCCATGTCAAAGGCACAGGGAAGTCAAGAACCTAAATTCAGAGACCAATTCCTTCATACCAATCTAATCAGGGTCCGTCTCGGACAAGATTGCTTAACTCCATTAGCTAGGTCCGGCCCATTGATCAGGGTCGAGATGACCAGTCAAATGCTTGATGACATGGAGCAGCAGATGCAGGCAATTCATAAAGATATAAAAGCTGCCCAGGATCGACAGAAACAATATACAGATAAGAAGAGAACATTCAGAGAATTTAAAGAACAGATATGGTCTTCATTCGAGTACGACCCAAAAGAAGTTCTTTATCTTTTGGGAAGTATAAGAAGTTATCCCCCAGATATTGTGGACCATATCGAAATTCAATGAAAGTAGGTGACTTAGCCTATGAGCTTTTTCTACCTCATCATCTCAAAGTTCATATGGTATCTCATCTAAACCTTCTATAGAAATATGTGCCAAACCCAAATCATGAAAAGACGGTAAAACTTCAGTGGCAAGATACCGTTGGCTTCTAGGTTACGCTAGCTCCTTCCTTTATATAAGTCATAACTTTTACTTGTCGCTCGCAGTAATCTTACTTCCATCGATCCCCTTTCTTTCTTAATCTCCTTCATGGCTTGGCAGCAAGAATTGGTTTTATTAATGATGATTTCTCACCTTTAAGACGCAAGCGAGTCTGTGAAGAAGGATTTTATAGAACTGTATGAGCGCTCAACTTTTCCCTCGCTTGGGAACTTCTGTAGCTCAGACCAAATGGCGGACCTATTAAGACATAACTAGGGTAACACCATGGGGTCAGCAGCACTTTTGTAACAATGTCCACTTGGCCATGGTTATTGAAGCTTTGGGTTTGGGTCCCCGATACTACTGCGTGATGAGATCAAGGCATGGTGGATTTTCTGAGCGGGTCTTCTTACAAGCGTGCTTTCTTCCTCACTAGAAGATATGCCTTTATCTCGTTTTCGGCTTGCCTCTTAGAGGTCCTTTTGTTAGATCACCTCATACCACTAAGGTAGGTGCTGCAATATCCAGCCAAATTATTCCCATAGATGAGTTACCTTATACGTGTGCAGCTTGTGAGTGCTGCTTTTGTGACCATATGATAGATGGGCTTATGGAATTGTAAAAAGTTTTTCTATCTTGCTGTATATGTTCCAACAGTGAATAAAGTTGAAATCTTTGTTCTTGTCTTGAGTCTTGCTCTCTTTGAGACTTTTCTTAGTGGTTAATCTTAATTAAATTTTCTCTTAGTCTCATATTCGTGCATCTTGTGAAATTACCCCCAGTTTGCGAGATGAGGACAACTCGCGTTTTTCAAGTGGGAGAGAATGTAAGATTCCTCCCAAGCCTCTCAAAATGTCCAACATCTTCCCCCTGTAATCAATTCTCGCTTCAAAAATTTAAGAGATCTCGTATCTGCCTGTATTGACATAGAGAGAGAGAATATTCAGATTATGAATATTTTTGGATAGAAAAATAACTCATCTTATTAAAATAAGTTCCCCTTAAAAAGAAATTCAAAAAAAACTTTCCAATGTGCAATTGGAATTAATTGGAAATGGGTATGAAGGACCTTTGCCTAAGGGTCTAGATTTTCAGAAATTTTTGGATTATGGTCCAGTTAAGGTTCCTATGGACCAATAAGATCAATCCATGTGTGGGGAGGAGATAAATCCAATTTTGTAAAAGATGATACCCAAAAATGAGTAAATGCTCACATAAGATGAAGAGTTGATTATGTACAAGGTTTATTAGTAAGAAACTATGAGTAATATAAAAAATATGAGATATTTTGGGTATCCAAAAATGAGTAAATGCTCACATAAGATGAAGAGTTGAAAATGTACAAGGTTTATTAGTAAAAAACTATGAGCAATATTAAAAATATGACATATTTTGGGTATCCAAAAATGAGTAAATGCTCACATAAGATGAAGAGTTGAAAATGTACAAGGTTTATTAGTAAAAAACTATGAGCAATATTAAAAATATGAGATATTTTGGGTATAATGATTCCATTTTGACACATATGTAAGGAAGGGGAGTCCATTAAAGGAGGTGCATATTTCACATGCTTGAATGAGTTTTAAACTCATAAATAATGTGATATTTTATCTCTCCTCTCTCCTAATTCAAGTCTAGTTGCAAAAAGTTAGCTCAATTGACCTAAAAACTCAAGCATATTTCACATGCTTGAATGAGTTTTAAACTCATAAATAATGTGATATTTTAACTCTCCTCTCTCCTAATTCAAGTCTAGTTGCAAAAAGTTAGCTCAATTGACCTAAAAATGGTCAAAATTTGACCAAACTAGGTTGGAAAATTCTAGAATCAGTTTGTTTGGTTAGGAGCTCACTTTTTCCTATAAATAGAGGCCTTCCCCTTTGTTGAAACTCAACAATGTTTAATGCATTGTTACTCTACTCCACCCAAGCCAAGAACTATGAATTTATTAATAATTCATTAGTTTTTGACATTTCCCTCTTCCAAAGATTGGTTGGCCACTCTTGTTCAAACAAGAGTTGAACCCTCAAACCATCAAGCCAAAGGAAAGCTTTCAAAGTCATTAGTAAATTGGTGATTCTTCTTTTTGCAATTATTTTATGATTTTATGGCTTCAAATGGCTTTTATGCTTTATGTCTTTTCTATAAGGTTAGGCCTCATTACAAAAGACATTCCCCTCTCTTCTCTAACAAAACCAACCATTCTCTATCCTAGGTGAATGGTTAATTGATTAATGTTAAGTTTTTTTATATAATGATTATTTTATTATAAAAGTGTTACTTTTAGCAAAATTGAATTTCATGCATAGAGGTATGCATAAAAGATGATTATTTATTATAAAAGTGTTACTTTTAGCATAATTGAATTTTATGCATAGAGGTATGCATAAAAGATGATTATTTCATTATAAAAGTGTTACTTTTAGCATAATTGAATTTCATGCATAGAGGTATGCATAAAAGATGATTATTTTATTATAAAAGTGTTACTTTTAGCATAATTGAATTTCATGCATAGAGGTATGCATAAAAGATGAATATTTTATTGTAAAAGTGTTACTTTTAGCATAATTGAATTTCATGCATAGAGGTATGCATAAAAGATATGGGAAGTGATAAGAGGTGATAAGATGCATATGAGATGAGTTAGGATGTGATAAGATGAGTTAAGAAGTGATAAGATGTGTATGGGATGAGGTAAGACGTGTATGTGATGGGATAAGATGTATATGGGTTATGATAGGGTGAGAGTATGGATGTAAATGTGGATGTGTATGTATGGATGTATGCATGTAGATGTGGATGTATGAATGTGGATGTGGATGTATGGATGTGAATGTGGATGTGTATATATGGATGTATGCATGTAGATGTGGATGTATGAATGTGGATGTGGATGTATGGATGTGAATGTGGATGTGTATGTATGGATGTATGCACGTAGATATGGATGTATGAATGTGGATGTGGATGTATGGATGTGAATGTGGATGTGGATGTGGATGTATGGATGTGAATGTGGATGTGTATGTATGGATGTATGCATATAGATGTGGATGTATGAATGTGGATGTGGATGTATGGATGTCAATGTGGATGTGGATGTGGATGTGGATGTACGGATGTGAATGTGGATGTGTATGTATGGATGTATGCATTTAGATGTGGATGTATGAATGTGGATGTGGATGTATGGATGTGAATGTGGATGTGGATGTGGATGTATGGATGTGAATGTGGATGTGTATGTATAGATGTATGCATGTAGATATGGATGTATGAATGAGGATGTGAAAATGCATGTATGCATGGATGTGTATATAGAATAATGAATGTGAATGGATATGGGAAATAATGTGTCGTTGATATGAGTGAATGGATGAGAATGAGTACATATGAATGGAATGTGGAATAAGTAATGTGGATTGAGGAGGTATAATATGGAAAGACGGAGTTAGATATAGAAACTGTATTTTGTGACCTGTTTGTAAATGACTGTTTTATGTCAAGAATGCTAGGGAAGCATTTTGACCGTCTTGTGGATTAAGGTCATGGAGACCTAACTGATAAAGTTGCAACAGCTGACGGAGAGTCAAAGGAGGACGTCTCGCGTAGCAAGGTCGGCCGAGGTCTTGACCAGCCTCGGTTCGATTCAAATAGTGAGCTTCCGGTACGGTGGATGAGGGACCAAGGAAGCGGCCTATGAGTGAAGCGCTAGGTCACCTGCGAAGGATCCTAGAGGGTGCTGACCATACGGTGCTCGGGCTCTGGGTCGTCGAAGATATCCACACGTGCGTCGTGGAAGATATTGGAACAAGGAATAAGAGTTGTTTTCTGAAACCGGGCATGGATCTGGTTGATTGAGCTTGCTGGTCCTCAACGGATGAGTCCATGGCTCTTTTATATGGATCTGTGGGTTGATCTTGCTGATCTTCCATGGAGATTACATTCTATTATATGAATATATTGCCGGTTACTATGAGCTAGGAACTATGGAAAAGGCCCCTGAGTGAACAGGTGGTGAGCGTTCTGGTTGCCAATGATGCCATAAGTATACCGATGAATGAATGACTGGAAATAAGGATTCAACTAGAGACTTTGAGGATTGTCATCATTGACATAATGGTTTCATTAAAGGATTGTTTTAAAGTTAGCTGATGCTGAGAAAAAGGCAATTTCATATTGGGTGTGTAAGTGGTGTGACTAGTTTTATGTTTGCATGAACTTCTGGCTAGGGGGCCTTGGAACTCTTTTCCTTGGTACCCGGGACAAAACCTAACTAAATTCTTAATTGGATCCCATACCTACAGTGGTTGGGCGGTTGGCTAACCCATGGGACTGGATGGGGTTAGGCTGGACTGATGGATCCGTAAATGGAGACTCAATTTCTGTTATTACGATAGATAAAGTAAATCCCGGATAGTAATTGTTCTATGGATAGGAATCAATGGCTATGCCTCTTGATGGGGAAAAAAGCATTGATCCCAATGATTCAAGTGCAAGTTTCATCCTTGATCTGACCGAGTACCTTTATAGGTGCAGTCGGATCAGTTTGATCAGTAATGGTCTTGACTACGTTAGATTAAAAAGTTATCCTGGTGGAATCGTCCGTGCTTTTTTCCGAATAAAGGAAGTTTTTTTCGGGTTCGGTTTTGGAAAAACCGACGGATTAGTCTCTTGTTCGGATATCCGTGGTGGACGAGGCCCCGAATGTGGGACCCCTGTCCTGCGCAAGAAGTGCTACTTCTGTTGCTAGTACCCCGAATCCGTTGCTTAGTGGGAATAGGGATCTCACACATAAGCCTTATGCATAAGCTTTATGCTTTATGCTTAAGGCCTTATGCCTTATGCATAAGCTTATATTTTCTTAATATTTGATTACTAATCTTTTATATATATGCATTACTAATCTTCTTAATATTTTCTTGGTTTGTATGTATGCATTGCTTATCTTTTGCTCACCCATTTTTTGGTTTTGTAGGTCCTCTAATCCTCTCTTTTTCAACATCACAAAAAGGAGGTAAGTGCTTTCATATCTTTCCTCTATTATTATTGCACTCTTTGGTGCTGGGGATTGGTTTTGTAGGTTTACCCATAAGCTTTATGCATAATTCTCATGCATTCTTCTATGGCATTTAAGCGGGCTAATTCCAAAGTGTCTTTTCTTATCTCCTTCAATGAAATCCAATGGACCATGGTGCCAATATTGTATATTGTATCCCTTATGTTGTCGGTGAGGCAACCTTTGTCATAGGCAAGACAAATTGTAAGAACTTGTGCCAATCATGTGATTTTAGCCGAAGAGCTCGTTATCCTTTGTAAACGCCCCCTTTAGGCAATGAATACAGTTAGTCAAAGTACAAAACTCCAAAATGCACTTCTTAACTTGAGATTTATCTCCTTTTGTCAATACCCAAGGAGATTTAGGTAATAGTAACCTACCATCACCTCTGGCTCGTGGCCATAAGTGTCGCATACGATCATTTATTTGTAAATCCTCCCTTTGGCCCTTGCTCTCTATGACCCCATTAATAGTCTTTCAAAGCACTACGGCTATATTTTTAAAATATGTATAGGGTCAAGAAAATGGTTAATTAGAAGGCGTTCCCAATATGGTAGTCAATAAAATATGGACAATCGCTTCATTCTAGGGGGTGGAGACCCTTCTTTGTCCTCCCATCATCTCTTCCAATTTCTTGCCTTTAGTGTAGAAGAAGGCCGACCTAAATAGCCCTCACGTAGCTCATGGTCCTTTGGTAGATACTTCTTGTGACCCTCATGCACCATCTTTCTCAAGCCTCTTGAATGATGAGAATCTAGTCTAGGTCCACACAAAGAGCATGCATTGTATCCAGAGATTGATGGTCCTGTATTAAAACAAATAATATTACACAACTATCCACATATATATCAATAGCTATTACATAATAACAAAATAGCGTACCACTACATTCTCTATAGCTTGGCCAATCATGCATAGTCCACATTAGTATTCCTCATAATGAGAACTCCCTTTGTCCAAATGTCTTTGACATGTCATGAATATCAATTCCTTCCCCACAAACTATGTAGCTCCTCTATTCCAAGGCTAAGTACACATCCATGTTGGCTACCTTGTACTTCCCAAGGATTATTAATGAGAGAAAAAGCTATCCCTTCTTTCTTTCTAACCACAGTGGAAGATTATACTAGTTCATAAGACAAATTGGCCATGTGCTCCATGTTGAACTTTTAAGACCAAATGGGTTCATACCATCCATAGCTAACTCGAGGCGAATATTGCAAGGCTCCTCATTAATGTCTAGCCACTTCTAAATGTGACTCCATGTAGGGAAATCAACGGCGGGCACACGCATAACATCGTCTGTGCATCTAGTGGTTTGATGCCAAGACATCATACACACTATGGATTTACACTTGAACATGGTTTGAATCCGTGGAATGATAGTGAAATTCTTGAGTACTTTTGTACGAACCCTTTCTCCTTGGACATCTTTCCTATATCTCGATTCTCCACACTGTGGACATTACGCAATGCGTGCATGCTCGTGTGCCGATAAAGAATAAAATCATTTAAAAAGCGCGGTAGGAATTATAGTCCATACCAATTGATTGTAATATAGATTTTTCACGCGTATGATCTGCAAGCATCTCGCTGCTTTCTGGCAATATTTGATCTCTTAATGACCTGTCATATTATTGACAAAAAAATCTAAAAAAGGTAAAAGAAAGGGATTAAAAATGGAAAGGGTGTTAAGTACTTACGCAAAAAGTTTTGATATGGTAGTATCGGACCATCCAAATATTGATGCAAGTTTAGCATTGCAAGACATGTACGCAAAACAGATATATGTGCACCATGATACAAAGGCATACCTATGCAACTCTTTCTTTTCTCTTGAGGCCTACTCTGTACATCGATGGACACTAACCATCTCTTGTGTTATTTCTCGCTCAATATCCCCTGCATCATGTAGGGCGTCTATCATGTCATCCATGTCTTGCTCCAAATACGTCATAGAGTCCACCATAGTTTATTCTTTAACTTGAGGATTATTAGTACTTGCTTGTGTCGTTATCCATCTAGTACTCCGCTCGAGTGGTTGAAGAACCAAGTAATCGATTAGTTGCTCATTTTGAGGACACACATTCACAACACCAAGTAATGAATTTAGATGCTCAACTGGAAATATACCGCTTTTCTTTACATGGTTGTTGCAAATTCTTCATTGCTGAGAGATTTGGTACTTGCACCGATTGTGCAAGGGCGCAGAAGACTTTTTCCTCTATGTTTTTTTTTGGGGGTTCTTTTTTTTATAGGGTACATATCTGTACTATCTATCCTTAATCTCTCAGAGGTAAGACCATTTTTTCTCTCCCTAATCTCTTCATATTATTTTTATAGATACACCTCGGGAGCGGTGTGGATGGGACTTATTTTATGAGTATTTTGTAAGTATCCATGCTTTTTGTAGCCTCTCGTTTGTATGTCAACTAGTGTATAGTTGTATGTTTTTATTTATGTTTTGTTTTCATGTATGAAGGAGAGGGTGGTTGGATGCGAAGCTACCAAGCATCAAGAAGATCAAAGAGGTGAACATAAAAGTCCATCCTCTTGCTTTTGGTCTAGTAGTATTGGATGCCCACATTCGAAGCAAGGGACCAACTTCGTGGACTATGGACTCTTTTAAAGTTCTCATTGAAGGTCTCAATGACCTCAATACAGAATTGGAATATGTTCATGTTGTGTTTTTAAACAATTATATTCTCAAAGTTCCATTATGAGATAGGAAGCTATGACATAGGTGGCTCTAAAAATTTGACAAGTGGCACCCTTAGGTGGAGTTGCAGTTATGGTTCTTTTCATAAGCAAGGTGGACATGTTTGCGACCATTGATAAGGTTTGCAACTAATTCCAAAAGGTGCACATTTCATGGAGTTTAGATCTAAGCCAGGAAGAGGAAAAGAAGGTCAAATTTAGTTTTGATATCAAAAATTGTGTGTTCATTAGATATCTCATCATGGGACTTTGCACAGAGCACAAATATGTCATTGATGTATTGATTGGAGGGGTTGCACTTGCCTTAACAAAATAAAATGTATTGCCCTCACTACTACACGATGCCTATGTTCCGACAACGATTTCCAATGATTGTCGCGGTGTCCAAATAAACGTCTATAATACTGTCAGTATTAGCGTCAGTACACACGTCGGTACCATCGTCATAAAAAACATGGCAAGCAATGAAAGTTTTTTTTTTGTTTTTACCTTATTTATATCCTTACCAATATATATGTTTCTTTTTCACTTTTGGTATATAAAAATACTTGTAAAAGTAAATGAAACCAATAAATACATTACCATCAAATCATAGCATGTGAGAATATTTGCATGTTTACAAAATCATTAGTTGATCATTATCAACTCTATCATCGTCAAAAAGATCATTAGTCCTAAAAAGATCTATTTTAAGGAAAATCCCTCCATCTTCAAATTATGTAGGAATAGAAGATGCATATACGTCAGCCTCTAAATCTTCTAACTCTCACTCTGGTTCCCCATTTGTTGTTTGCTCTTCGTCAAGATCACCATCTATTGTGTCTAAAACATCTCACATGTGTGATTGTTCAATCTCTATACCTTTGTCTGGCCCTTGCTCTTGCTATACTTCGACATGTAGTGGAGCTTGATCTTGTTGGCCTCTACCTTATCTCTGTCTATTTCCATGTCTTCATATATTTGTTTACTACGTGGTTCCACTTGGATTACAAACCACTATCTTAGATCTCTTGGGTCCTCCTTAAAGATTGGTATGTTCATATCTTTGTGGAGACCACTTGAACTAATCCAGATTTGTCTCTTTGTACGGTTGCAAGTGCTCCTGTTGTGACTACCTTGAACCACTTAACATCAAAGATAAACATATGAAACTTTCTAAAGCCAACCTTGATGATATCTTGGATGGTTCCAAAGTAATTGAGCAAATTCACATCCGTATTTGAATCACTTACACTAGTCTTGATTTCCTGCATGAAATTTGCTTTAACACCACAATCAAATGTTGTTCTCTTCTTTTTATTGATCTGCTCCACTTGCAAATGGCGTCCATGTGACCACAGTGCTGTACTTGCTTCTATGGTTTACATCAACCAATGAAAATTGATTTTGTACATCAATGTATCTTTGTTTGTAGTGATTCTTTAAGTGTGTAAAATTTCACTTGAATGGAACAAAATCTTTGAATATTTGGCATAATGGTGTATATCCAGGTATAGAACCATACTTGTATGCATCATAATGCTAAGAAAAAAATATACCTACATCCATCGGTAGTATAAGCATAGAAAAACACCTACGTCCATCGAAATGAGCATTGGAAAATACCTACATCTATCGGTATTTATGTCAGTATAGTGAATGTGGGGACTAGGGATTTTAACGATATATTTAGCGACAGTTTTTGCGACGATGGGTATATCCAACGGGTGGGGGTTTCATCATGTGCGAGAAGCCAGGGGGATGTTGGTAATGGGGTGGTGTTTGTGTAAGCTGGAGGCGGGGATTCATGGTAGGCGGCTAGCAGTGGTGAAGCCAAGGATCAATAGCACCAGCGCCTGCAGCAATGCTAGCCTACCCATTGTTGTCGTTTGAGAGCTTGATGTTGCAGGAAAGCTACCTTTTACCCCAACAAAACGGTGCTCTTTATAGGAGCCAAAGAGGGCGCAAAGAGTCTGAAGGAAGATCGACTTTCCTTCACTGGTGTTGCGCCTCTCTTTGTCGAGACGAAACCCTTGCTTTCGCTTCCACCATTGAAAATTCTCTCCTCTTTCTTCAAAACGGCGCATTTGACATCCTGCTGGGTGTAACGTAGGAGGAGCTACCACCCTTGAAAAATATCAAATCATTTAGGAATTATCAAGCCAGCTATGTCACCAATAACGGATCCTTGCATCCTCTCTTCTATGCACACACATTCGACATAAGAACCTGCACTTGGCTTTAAAGCACACATGCAAACCCTGCTCAATCATGTGGCCAATAGAAACCAGATTCTTTGTAATATTTGGAACATGAAGTATATCTACAAGATACTTCACCTTACCATTCTGTATAGACAATGGCATATTTCCAATATGGACAATTGTATGAGTAGTATCATGGCTTGTTTCAACAAAACCTTGCTTTTTTAAGATTTTTCATATCCTTAAACCACACACCATGACTGGTCATGTGGTTCAAAGCACCTGACTCCACATACCATACATCATCATTGCATGTGGATACATTATTGTTTGACACAACATTAAGCACATGTCGCATAACAAACAACCTTTCATTGTTCTCATTTATTTGGCTAGAGGACACATAATTATTTTGCTGCACTTTCCCACTTCTCATGTCATTTTGCTTCTTATAGTAATTTGCCTGCACATGCCTAGATTTGCAACAATAAAAATAGCCTTTTGTATCATTTTGCTGCCTTTGCCAATTTCCACGACCTCTTTTGACTCCCCTGCCTCTGAACTAGCCTCTTCCACCTATGTGTTGTTGTTGTGATTCATGGGAGAATATTGTTGTTGACCATAATTATGATTATCTATTCGGCCACCATCTTGGCCACGGCCTTGGCCTCTACCTCGCTCTCTACCTACACTTGTGTAAAAGGCTTGTTGCTTCGAACTGCCTTTGCTTTGTGAAGACTGGTCTTCACCCAAACTTTTTTTTTCAATGATCAACATTGATACCAAATCTGTAAAGTTGGGAATGTTCTCCTGAGTCTGAATAGACGTCTTGAATGCCTTGTATTGTGGCCCAAGACCACGTAGACATACTTCCACCTTATCATCATCAATAGAAACACCAATAGATGCAAGGGATTCCACAATGCCCTTGATATTCAAGGTATAATCATTCACATACATGTTTTTCTTCTCCAAAGTATGAAGCTCATTCTTCAACTAAATCTTTTGTGCCTTGGTGTTAGTTTCATACAACTTTACTAAGGTGTCCCATGCCTCTTGGGTGACTTGGCATCTTGTATATACCCAATCATGGTGTCTTGTATGCTAATAGAAAGCTAATACATGAATTTTCTTGCTCCTTGATCCGAATTCTTGTATTCTTTTACATTTGTAGCAGTTAGATTAATCTCTGGTATCTATGATGTCTCCTCATGTTCACCTTCAATGTAGTCCCAATAGCCTTTTCTCAATCTAAACCTCCAAGCATGGAAGTTGTTCTTGTCAATCTTCTCTGCAATAATCTAGTTAATCCCATCATTTGACATCTTGTCTGTAACACAAACTCACCAAAAACAACACTCTTGTTTGACTTGCACAAATTGATGTATTCTTTGCAGTGGTACTATGCTACACCTAAACTGTCACAACTAGTGACAGTTGAAGTCACAACTAGTGACTTCAACTTACATACATACACCCAATAGCACCTATAAGACCTCTTTGCAGTACCCATAGTATCTGTATAACCAAATTTCTTTTCTGTAGTACCAAGAATAGAATTTTGCAGAGAGAATCAAAACTTATCCGCAGTGCCCGTCGTGAGCATGCTGTGAACTGAAAAACAAAGGTCTGGATGAGCCTTGAATGTATTTTTGAACATTATAGTTGCCTTGTAGCTCTGCTCCTATGAAGCTCCTCAATCAGAGTTTGTTTTCCTGTGCCTCCCAAGAGCTCCCAACAAGGATGCAATAGCGAACATAAAGGGGGAAGGATAGGTGACGCTCTTACCCGTACCGCTTCTTGTGCTTCTCTTGCTTGCTGCTCAGCTTATTGGCATGAACTTGGCTTTGATACCATGAGAAGATGCAGGGAGAAAGAGATCTTGAGCTCTTGCACCACACACACACTCACACAAACCCTAGAAGAGAAAACACAAGATGAGAGACTGGAAATTCTTCCTTCTTCTCCATAAAAGGGTACTACCAGAAAGATAAGGGAAATACTATTGAAATATACAAGTGAATAGGGTGTGTCAGGGAACAAGCCCTTAGAAGGAGGCTATAAAAGACAATCTATAAATGAGAGAGAAGTTGTGAAAAGGTGAGAGGTATCTACTGGGAGAGAATAAAGGGTAGCATGAGAAGATTTAGGATGTGTGGAGATATTCTGGGAAAAGGTGGAGAGAATCAAGCAAAAGAGGTGGAGTGAATTAAGGAGAGATTAGTGGGATAAGGTGCTTGGATGTAAGCTCTATAAATTGAGGCATTGGCCTAATGAGAATTTTCTAGTTTTTGATTATCCATGCCTACATTAAGCTATCAGTTAAATATTTCTCACTAATTACCTCTTAATCATCGTCTAATCTCTTTGTTAATGATATTGATTACATTTGATCCACCATAGATCATCACATTGTTACAAATTTAATATGGTATCAGAGCCTAGCTTAGAATCTATCAAATTTATGAGCTCATTATCTTGCTAATCACCTACTTAATTAGGATTAAGAAATAATAAAGTTTTTTCAAATAGCCTTTATATCCCCAGTTGATGGAGGGGCTTGATCTCCCTCTTGCCATAACATTGGCCCAAACCCTTCAAGCCCCACCTACCCAATCTTCCCATGCACCAACCTATCATCTCAAATTGTCAAACCGCCGGCTGCTGCTACTGGAAATCATGAATTTACAAGTGCCTATTTTTGGAAGTAAAACTGAGATCTTCTCTCCACCAAAAGAAATTGGTCTAATTCCTCTTGGCCCCAAGGCTTTTTAAGGGTGCTCTACATGTTGGTGATGTTAGATTTGTGAAATTCCTTAAGGAGAAGTGGAATCAAGCTTTGCATCAAATCTACAGGTGACTTTGGTAAAATAGAGATTAAGCATTCAATGTTTGGTCAAATCTTGTGTTTCTTAGCTTAATGCCATACTAGACTAACTTCTATTGATGTCTTTGAAAGGAGTTGAGCTCATTTGAACTCTAAGGCCCCATATCTGGACTCCCCACATACTCTGTTTTTTGCACACAAAACAGAGGATTATCTTGCTAATTAGTAATTAATCACTACTAATCACTGTATTTTGGTACAATTTAGGGTTCAAATTAACCATGGGATATCTGATATAGATCCCTATAACTTCGTATTGAAATTCAGAGATGGTTTGATACTCCAACCATTTAGTACAGATTTGTTACCCTTTGCTTTATGTAATTTATGGTGAATTTATGCCGATAAATCTATTGTAATCATCAGCAAAACACCAAATTGAGTTGTAAAAAGGTAGACAGTGTCCTTGAATCTTGAAATTGGATCAAGAGGTAAGACCCCCTTCACATCATCATGAGCACGACACAAGAGATAGCCAAATTTAATGGGGAGAAGTTTTATACATGGCAAATAAAAACCATGTATTTGCTCATGAGGAAAAATCTGTGGGGGCTAGTTGAGGGAAGAGATGAATGCCTAGAGGTGAGACTGTGGGGAAAATGAGTGGAAGAGCAGGAATATGAAAGCATTAGGACTCATCACACTCAATTTAAATGATGAAATCATTCATCATATCATAGGGATACAATGGGCAAAAGATGCATGGGATGAACTCAATAAATTATTTGGCACTCAAGCAAAAAATTCAAAGATAAATCTGTTAATGCAATTCTACAAACTTGATATGAAGGAAAGTGAACCTTTAATCACACACTTAAACAAATACAAAAGCATTAAGCAATAAATGGTAGCCATTGCCAAGAAGGTAGAAGATGATGAGGCACTAGCAGAGTGAAGAGTGTGGACAAAGGTGAATATGAAAACATTGTAGCAACCTTAAAGAATGTACCTGAATTGAAGCTACACGAGATAGAAGGAGCTCTACTAGAGCAAGAGACCAAGGTCAAAGAGAAGAAATGGCTGGAATGAACAGTTGGAGAGGAAAAAGCATTCTTCACCACCTGAGGAGGATTCTCACGAGGGTGAGGATAAGGAAGAGGCAGAGTAGGAGGAAGGACCTTCACTTGTCACAACTGTGGAAAGCCAGGACACATGGCAAGAGACTGCTACAGCAAACCCAGTGGAGAAGGAATGACATTGGCAAACTTCATGGAGGCTCCTAAGGAAGTGGAATTAGATCATCTTTTCTCTGAGAGAGAGAGAGAGAGAGAGAGAGAGAGAGAGAGAGAGAGAAACCCCACAACCCAATGTAACTTGCCCTAACATAGTAAAACCGCCTCTGAGCCACCGATGATGTAGGCCTTGTTGTGAGGTCCCCCGCCCACTCCGCGGCTCCTGTCGGCGGTAGAAGTGGCATCCGCCTCCCGTGCGGGGCGAGGTCCGCACACTCGGGGCCTCATCGGTGGATGTTCGGGGATGAGAGACTAGCCGAGGCGGCCCCTCCGAGACTGGGGCCCTGAAGACTCACCTCTCCCGGAAGGCACGGGCGATTCCTCCAATTGGGAAAAATCTTCTAACAGGGAAATCACTCTAACGAGTCAAGTCTTAACTAGAAAAATAGATCTGACCAAACCTAAAGTCATATGGTCAGATCAAGAAGAGACTTGCACTTAGCTACACCTTTGATATCGTCCATGGAGTTATGTTGTGCCTACGAGCTCGTCGACGAGATTCAACATGTATACATTTGCAACCTTTTGCATAATTTTGTTTCTGTAGATGAAACATAAGTGAATAATGTTTCCGTAGATGAAACAATAAATGTAAATGGCCTTGGACGAGACCCCTATTTTCTAAACCTTGTTTTGTTTGCATGTGACCAAAACATGAAAAAATCCAAGGGTGAAAACTTCTTCATACCCACACATTGTTGACTCTCGTCTCCTACTCTCCTGTCAACTCTCCACTCCCGACATCAGTATTCAATTCTTTGTTTCAATAAACTTCGACATTTTGACTGAAATTTTCACACATTAAGCATTTTGACTGAAGTTCACACATTAATAGAAAACCAACATTGGAAAAAAAACTCATAAACTCACGACAAGGAATTCACTCTCAATTGAGAAAGAATTGTAACAATTAAGAAGCTATGTTAAGCACTGCACTCTACACCATCAAATATTGCAGTAAATATCTTCATAAATGCCTTAAATTGACAAACACATTAGGAACATGTTAAGGCCTTAGGACCAGTCGACCATAAACCCAATGATTCAAATGTAAAAATGGGTTATAATCTCCTTCTAATATTAAGATTATGAGAGAATATTTGACTTCTCACTAAACTTAATATCTTCAACAAAATTAAGATTTAGTTAAGCATTTTGACTGAAGTTCACACATTAATAGAAAACCAACATTGGAAAAAAAAACTCATAAACTCACGACAAGGAATTCACTCTCAATTGAGAAAGAATTGTAACAATTAAGAAGCTATGTTAAGCACTGCACTCTACACCATCAAATATTGCAGTAAATATCTTCATAAATGCCTTAAATTGACAAACACATTAGGAACATGTTAAGGCCTTAGGACCAGTCGACCATAAACCCAATGATTCAAACGTAAAAATGGGTTATAATCTCCTTCTAATATTAAGATTATGAGAGAATATTTGACTTCTCACTAAACTTAATATCTTCAACAAAATTAAGTAATGAAATAAAAGGTACTACAAAAAAGAGGTACGATCAAAACTAAAAGATCATCTCATTGCGATCTTCTCTCCATTAGGACCTCAATGGAAGGCTTCTTGGGCCCTTTTATTTGGCAGTTTAAGGGAGTCAAACCTTTTCTCTTAAGAAGAAACGTTTTTTAATTAGAAGCTTCAAAACGGCTACTTTATTCGAATTTGAATTTTGGGGGAAAAATGGAATTTAAAATCTAGCGGATAAAACCATATCATGTAACATATCTATGGAAAGCTCTTGATGCTTAGATCACGGATCTGTAATCTCCGCTCAAATCGGAGCTTGTATGTAGAAGTTATGGAGGTCCGAAAATTGTAAAATTGTCCCCCCCCTTTTTGGGGGAAAAAGTGCACCCTTTGACCACTCTTACACCTCTCTTAAAAACCCAACATTTCAGTCCACATGGCAACCCCCCATTTGGCTATTCCTTAATCACCTTGATTAGGCTTGGGCAAATTAAAGGGCCCAAGAAGACCCCATTCACTTCCTAATGAAGAATACGTCAAACACATAGTAACATAATATAAAAAGCATATTGCAAATGTTGTGTTAATGTTTGAGTGTAACATCTTTATGCTGCTCAAGCAAATTTGTAAATTTATAGCTACCAAGAATATGAGGAATTTCATGGGATAACAAATGAAGAGCACAACTGCATAAAGAGCTAAAAAAAATTTCAAAGGATCTAAAAATTGTTGGATATCTGTTTGAGTGACCACTCCATGGCTATTGAGCCACTGCTAAGTGTCCACTTTGTTGTGGTTCTTGCGGTACCTATTCTCCCTAGATGCTGGCGGGCAACCTATTACCCTTTCCTACAACAAATTTTAATTTGCATTATATATGAAAATCACGTGACGGCACATGAAGTAAACTTAGTGAAAAATGGCAAAGAGAAAACTTACAAATCATGTGAGCGAGCCTGCCTTTCCTCTGAATCAATACTTCGTCAAACCATACTTCAGCACTGGACTCACACGTGCCGCCTTTTGTTGAGGGTGTTAAGTAGCCTCCTTTGATTGCTTCTTTGCCTTCTTCTAGTCCTTAATGGTGTAGTTGGTAGGCATTTGTTTTCCCTCTTTCGTGCACCTCGTTGTGCGAGACCTCCTACTATTGAGGATATTTATAATGCGATTCCTCGCCCACTCATCGGAGAAACGTACGCCCTGTATGCACATTGAAGTCACTGTTGGTGACATTTGAGAGTACTACAGTACCGCTGTGCAGAAAATACAGTAGTTTGTGCAGAAAAACCAGAGTGCAATTTCTGGTAAAATTGTGTGTTTGGCAAGATGTCTAATGATGGCATAACACAGATTGTGGCTGAGAAGCTGGATAAGAATAACTTCCATGCTTGGAGGTTCAGGTTAACTAATTTCCTGATGGGAAAAGGCTATTGGGACTACATAGAAGGTGAGCATGAAGAGGCACCGGAGATACCGACTGCTGCAGATGTGAAAGAGTTTAAAGACTGGAACCAAGGAGCCAGGAAGGTTATGTATTGGCTTTCCATTAGTATACAGGACACCATGATTGGGCACATTCAGGATGCCAAGTCCCCCAAGGAGGCGTGGGACACCTTGGTAAAGCTTTATGAAACAAATACCAAGGCACGTAAGATACAGTTGAAGAATGAACTTCATACTGTGGAGAAAAAGAGCATGTCTGTGAATGACTATGCGTTGAAGATAAAGGGTATTGTGGAATCCCTTGCATCTATTGGTGTGTCAGTAGATGATGATGACAAGGTGGAAGTCTGTCTACGTGGTCTCGGGCCACAATACAAGGCATTCAAGACATCTATTCAGACTCGGAAAAACATTCCCAACTTTACAGATTTGGTGTCTATGCTGATTATCGAAGAGAAGAACTTGGGTGAAGACCAACAGTCTTCACAAAGTAAAAACAGTTCAGAGCAACATGCTTTCTACACGAGTTCAGGAAGAGGACGAGGTAGAGGAGGCCGTGGACGCGGTCAAGGAGGTGGCCAAACAGGTAATCAAAATTATGGCCAGCAGCAGCAGCAACAACAACAGTCCCAGAATCAACAACAACAACAACACGCAGGTGGAAGAGGCAAATTCAGAGGCAGGGGGAGTCAGAGAGGCCGTGGAAATTGGCAAAGGCAATATAATGATGCATGTGAATGCTATTATTGTGGTAAGCCTGGACATGTGCAGTCAGAATGTTATAAGAAGCAGGCTGACATGCAAAATGGGAAAGTGCAGCAAAACAACTATGCATCCTCAAGCAAAAATAATGAGGATAATGAAAGGTTGTTTGTTATGCAGCATGTTGTGAATGCCATGTCTGAAAATGTTGATGTAGCACAAAAAGATAATGTATGGTATGTGGATTCAGGCGCTTCGAACCACATGACGAGTCATGGGGAGTGGTTCAAGGAGATGAAAAACCCGGAAAGACCAGGTTTTGTGGAAACAGGGGATGACACTGCTCATCCAATTGCCCACATTGGAGATGTGCCATTGTCTATGCAGGATGGCAAAGTGAAGTACCTTGCAGATGTACTTCATGTACCGAACATAACAAAGAATCTGGTTTCAGTTGGCCAGATGATTGAGCAGGGTTTGCAGGTTAGGTTTAACCCTGATGGGTGTTATGTCAAAGACTTTAAAGACAAGTGCAGGTTGGTTGCAAAAGGCAACAGAGTGGGCAGAATGTTTACATTGGATGTAGACATGCCTGAAATGAGTGCTGCGATGTTTGCAAATGGTTCAGGAGTTGTTGCAGACACAGACATATGGCATAAAAGAATTGGACATGTGAATGTGCAGAGATTGAAGTCCATGTAGACAAAAGGAATTGTGACAGGGCTGCCAAAATTTAAAGTGGAAGGTATGCAGAAAATCTGTGAAGCATGCCAATTTGGGAAGCAAACAAAGCATGTGTTTCCACGTAACAGATATGTGAGCAAAAATGCACTAGATGTTGATGTATGGGGTCCTACGAAGACCATATCTATGGGAGGCTGCAGGTATTATGTGACTTTCATTGATGACCACACAAGGAAAGTGTGGGTATATTTCATGAAAGAGAAGAGTGAGGTGTTCACTCACTTTCAGAATTTCAGAGTTTTGGTTGAAAAGCAAACAGGGAAATATGTAAAGTGCCTAAGGTCAGATGGAGGGGGAGAGTACTTCTCCAATGAGTTCTCTGAATTCTTGAAGAAGAATGGTATTCGGAGACAGTTCACATGCAGATATACTCCGCAGCAAAATGGAGTTGCTGAGCGGAAAAACAGGCACATTGCTGAGATTGCACGAGCATTGATGGAAGAGAAGAATATGCCGCATTGCTATTGGGCTGAGGCTGTTTCTATAGCAGTATACATCATGAACAGGACTCCAACTGCAGCCATACATGATGTAACTCCAGAGGAGAGGTTTACTGGCAGAAAACCAGATTTATCTCATCTGAAAGTCTTTGGATGCATTGCATATGTGCATGTGCCAGATGAGCTGAGTACTAATCTGGATCCGAAAGCTGAAAAATGTGTGTTTATTGGATATTCCCTTGAGCAAAAGGGATACAGGTGTTATAACCCTGCTACACGTGAGTTGAGGGTAAGCAGGGATGTTGTATTTGATGAGATGAGCAGCTGGTATGCTGCTGAAAAAGAAGCTGTTGGGGCTGATTTGAGTGGAAGTGTGGTTGCACAGAATGCAGGTCAGCAATCACAGTCTTTGAGTGGACCAGGAGAGTCCTCATCTAGTGGGTCTGTTGATAGACCATGGAGTGGCAGGCTGCGTCATAATACCAGCCCTGCAAATGTGATTACTACATCACGTAAAGGAAAAGAGAAAGTGGTTGAGCCCCTTGGTATGCCTGACATTTCTGCAGGGCATTCTCATGTTGATGGAGAGTCTAGTGGCTCAGATATGAGCCTTGATGAGGAGCTTGGGATCCCAGCTATGAGAACACCTGGTGTAAAGAAGGCTATGGAAGCCATGAATGAGAAGCTGCGAAGATCTGGGAGAGTGAGAAATCCTGTGCAGAGATTTACCTATGATGGTTATGTGGCACATCACTATGCATATATGGCAAAGGTTGTGCAGGTTGTTGAGCCCACATGCATTGATGAGGCTGTTGGAAATGTGTGTTGGGAGAAAGCTATGGATGAGGAGATGGATGCACTATATGGAAATGAAACTTGGGATTTAGTGCAATTGCCAGAAGGTAAGAAAGCCATTGGATGCAAGTGGGTGTACAAAGTTAAACATAACAGTGATGGAAGCATAAACAGGTACAAGGCTAGATTGGTAGCCAAAGGATATGCGCAGACATATGGGATTGATTATGAGGAAACTTTCAACCCAGTTGCCAAGATGGCAACGGTGAGAGTTGTGATAGCAGTGGCTATGTCAAAGCAATGGTCTTTACATCAGATGGATGTAAAGAATGCATTCTTGCATGGGGATTTGCAAGAAGAGGTGTATATGTTGCAGCCACCTGCTGGTTATGAGGATATGGGTCACCCCGAGCATGTTTGCAGGTTGAAGAAAGCCTTGTATGGCTTAAAGCAAGCACCAAGAGCATGGTCTGACAAGATTTCTGAATATCTTGTCACTATTGGCTTTCATGTAGCCAATGCAGATTTCTCATTGTATGTGAGACATGGTGATAGAGGAGTTGTGCTTGTTGTCATCTATGTAGATGACTTGATCATTACGGGGGACCATGATGCAGAGATCTTTGATGTAAAGATCTTGCTAAGACAAAAGTTTGAGATGAAGGATCTGGGGGAGCTCAGATATTTCTTGGGCATTGAGGTGATTAGGTCACCACATGGTATTGGATTACTGCAGAGACAGTATGGCTTGGACATGTTGTCCAAGTATGGTATGACAGGCTGTAAGCCTATTTCTGTGCCATTGGATCCGAATGGCAAGTTGAGTGCAGATTCAGGAGCGATCTTGGAGGATCCTACTATGTACAGGAGCATAGTAGGAAGTTTGATCTACATGACGATCACCAGACCAGATTTGAGCTATGCTGTTGGGTTGGTGAGTCAGTTTATGCAGGTTCCACGGAAATCGCATTTGGATGCAGTGAGACGCATACTGAGGTATGTGAAGTCTACTTTGCATTGTGGACTATTCTATGAGACTGGGACAGAGATATGTGTACATGGGTACACAGATGCTGATTGGGCTGGTAGTATCTCAGACAGAAGATCTACCAGTGGCTTTATGTTTTCTTTGGGGAGTGCTGCTGTGACTTGGAGCAGCAAGAAGCAGCCTACGGTTGCTCTATCGAGTACAGAGGCCGAGTACAGAGGAGCTGCTATGGCAGCATGTGAGGTAGCTTGGTTGAGAAAGCTACTTGCAGATTTGGGTCTATCAGTGGATAGACAAGTTGTCATTTTCTGTGACAACATTAGCAGTATACAGTTGGCCAGGAACCCAGTCTTTCATGCTCGTACGAAGCACATAGAGGTCCACTACCACTTCGTCAGAGAGAAGGTCTTGGCAGGAGACCTTGACCTTGTCTATGTCAGCACAGAGGATCAGGTAGCTGACATCTTCACCAAAGCATTGGGTACAGAGAAGCTCCGCAGATTCAGGGCTTCGCTTGGTGTACATGAGATGGAGTTGAGCTCGAGGGGGAGTGTTGAGATATCGAGCTCGTCTAGTGAGGCGGTGGCCACTGATGACCCGCCTGGGGGATAGGCCCCACACTTACACCACTGGCATGGTTGGTGAGATCATGGGAGATATGCGGCCAGTGGGATGACAGGCTGTGTGACAGCCATTCTAGAGACTGGCATAGTTATAGCGCCAGCTCATTTAGTCGGGTTCACACTATAGAGAACCCGTGTATGTATTGGTTGAGTACCTTTCATATTGTGTGTACTCTTATTCTTGTATATGGTGTGTTGAGTGTTGTGTAGAGAAGAAGAAGATTTTCAGCCTCTCACCTTGTGTGTTCTCTATTAGGGTTTTGTGAGTGTGTGTGTGTGCTTGCAAGAGCTCAAGCTCTCCTCCCCCCTGCATCTTTTCACTATATCACCAAAGTGGTGAAAACAGGGGGAGAAAAGCCTTGGTTCATGGACCAAGAGAGATGGGATGAGGAGGTGAGGAAGAACTCTGAAAGCCCTTGACGATACTCGCAACAAGAGGGAGCAGCAAAAAAGTGACTACAGAGTGTGAGGAGCTCACACCTCGGGAGCGGTGTGGATGGGACTTATTTTATGAGTATTTTGGGCTATGCATAAACCTGCTCACCTGTGAGACTGCAAACTGAATGTCCAGCCTCATAATGCATACATAAATGAGGCAACCAATAGCTGTCTGATAGAGTGTGACATCAAAGTGATCTCCAGCATCATGTGAAGACTCAACTTCAAACCTATCTCCGTTGGAGTAACAATAGGCTTGCAGTCTTCAAGGCCAAATCTCCGCAACAATGTCTCAATATACTTTGTCTGACACAAAGCAATACCTCCATTACACTGCTTAAATTGTATCCCCAAATAATGATGCAAATGGTATCCATGCTTTTTGTAGCCTCTCATTTGTATGTCAACTAGTGTATAGTTGTATGTTTTTATTTATGTTTTGTTTTCATGTATGAAGGAGAGGGTGGTTGGATGCGAAGCTACCAAGCATCAAGAAGATCAAAGAGGTGAACATAAAAGTCCATCCTCTTGCTTTTGGTCTAGTAGTATTGGATGCCCACATTCGAAGCAAGGGACCAACTTCGTGGACTATGGACTCTTTTAAAGTTCTCATTGAAGGTCTCAATGACCTCAATACAGAATTGGAATATGTTCATGTTGTGTTTTTAAACAATTATATTCTCAAAGTTCCATTATGAGATAGGAAGCTATGACATAGGTGGCTCTAAAAATTTGACAAGTGGCACCCTTAGGTGGAGTTGCAGTTATGGTTCTTTTCATAAGCAAGGTGGACATGTTTGTGACCATTGATAAGGTTTGCAACTAATTCCAAAAGGTGCACATTTCATGGAGTTTAGATCTAAGCCAAGAAGAGGAAAAGAAGGTCAAATTTAGTTTTGATATCAAAAATTGTGTGTTCATTAGATATCTCATCATGGGACTTTGCACAGAGCACAAATATGTCATTGATGTATTGATTGGAGGGGTTGCACTTGCCTTAACAAAAGAAAATGTATTGCCCTCACTACTACACGATGCCTATGTTCCGACAACGATTTCCAATGATTGTCGCAGTGTCCAAATAAACGTCTATAATACTGTCAGTATTAGCGTCAGTACACACGTCGGCACCATCGTCGTAAAAAACATGGCAAGCAATGAAAGTTTTTTTTTTGTTTTTACCTTATTTATATCCTTACCAATATATATGTTTCTTTTTCACTTTTGGTATATAAAAATACTTGTAAAAGTAAATGAAACCAATAAATACATTACCATCAAATCATAGCATGTGAGAATATTTGCATGTTTACAAAATCATTAGTTGATCATTATCAACTCTATCATCGTCAAAAAGATCATTAGTCCTAAAAAGATATATTTCAAGGAAAATCCCTCCATCTTCAAATTATGTAGGAATAGAAGATGCATATACGTCAGCCTCTAAATCTTCTAACTCTCACTCTGGTTCCCCATTTGTTGTTTGCTCTTCGTCAAGATCACCATCTATTGTGTCTAAAACATCTCACATGTGTGATTGTTCAATCTCTATACCTTTGTCTGGCCCTTGCTCTTGCTATACTTCGACATGTAGTGGAGCTTGATCTTGTTGGCCTCTACCTTATCTCTGTCTATTTCCATGTCTTCATATATTTGTTTACTACGTGGTTCCACTTGGATTACAAACCACTATCTTAGATCTCTTGGGTCCTCCTTAAAGATTGGTATGTTCATATCTTTGTGGAGACCACTTGAACTAATCCAGATTTGTCTCTTTGTACGGTTGCAAGTGCTCCTGTTGTGACTACCTTGAACCACTTAACATCAAAGATAAACATATGAAACTTTCTAAAGCCAACCTTGATGATATCTTGGATGGTTCCAAAGTAATTGAGCAAATTCACATCCGTATTTGAATCACTTACACTAGTCTTGATTTCCTGCATGAAATTTGCTTTAACACCACAATCAAATGTTGTTCTCTTCTTTTTATTGATCTGCTCCACTTGCAAATGGCGTCCATGTGACCACAGTGCTGTACTTGCTTCTATGGCATTTAAGCGGGCTAATTCCAAAGTGTCTTTTCTTATCTCCTTCAATGAAATCCAATGGACGACGGTGCCAATCTTGTATATTGTATCCCTTATGTTGGTCGGTGAGGCAACCTTTTGTGGCCATAGGCAAGACAAATTGCAAGAACTTGTGGCCAATCATGTGATTTAAAGCCAGAGAGCTCGTTATCCTTTGTAAACTCCCCCTTTAGGCAGTGCATACATTCAGTCGGAGTACAAAACTCCGAAATGCACTTATTAACTTGAGATTTATCTTCTTTTATCAGTACCCAAAGAGATTTAGGTAATAGCAACTTACCATCACCTCTTTCTCATGGCCATAAGTGTCGCATACGATCATTTATTTGTAAATACTCCCTTTGGCCCTTGCTCTCTGTGACCCCATTAATAGTCTTCCAAAGTAGTACGGCTATATTTTTTAAAAATATGCATAGGGTCAAGCAAATGCTTAATTATAAGGCCTTCTTAATATGGTACTTGGTAAAATATGGACAACCGCTTCATTCCAGGGTGGAGACCCTTTGTTGTCCTCCCATGCTTGCTTCCAATTACTTGCCTTTAGTGTAGGAGAAGGCCGATCCAAATAGCCCTCACGTAGCTCATGGTCTTGTTGGTAGATACTTCTTGTGACCCCCTCATACACCATCTTTCTCAAGCCTCTTGACTGATGAGAATCTAGTCTAGGTCCACACAAAGAGCATGCATTGTATCCAGAGATTGATAGTCCTGTATTAAAACAAATAATATTACCCAACTATCCACATACATATCAATAGCTATTACATAATAACAAAATATCTTACTACATTCTTTGTAGCCTGGCCAATCATGCATAGTCCACATTCGTATTCCTCGTAAATGAGAACTCCCTTTGTAAAAACCTCTTTGATATGTCATGAACATCAATTCCTTCCCACAAACTTTGTGGCTCCTCTATTAACGGGGCTAAGTACACATCAATGTTGGCTACCTTGTACTTCCCAGGGACTATTACTGAGAGAAAAAGCTATCGCTTCTTTGTTACTAACCACAGTGGAAGATTGTAGTTTATAAGACAAACTGGCCATGTGCTTCAAGTTGAACTTTTAAAACCAAATGAGTTCATACCATCCATAGCTAGCCCGAGGTAAATACTACAAGGTTCCTCATTAACGTCTAGCCACTTCTCTTAAATGTGTCTCCATGTAGGGAAAGAAGCTGAGCACACACATAACATCGTCCATGGATTAGTGGTCCGATGCCAAGACATCATAGATGCCATGTATTTACACTTGAACATGGTTTGAATCCGTGGAATGGTAGGGAAATGCCTGAGTACTTTTGTAGGAACCCTTTCTCCGTGGACATCTTTCCTATATCTGGATTCTCCACACTATGGACATTGTGTAATGCCTGCATGCTCGTGCTAATAAAGAACACAATCATTTGGACAAGCATGGTAGGAATTGTAGTCCATACCAATGGATTGTAATATGGATTTTGCATGCGTACGGTCCGTAGGCATCTCGTTGCAATATTTGCTCTTTCAATGACATGTCATATTGACAAAAATGATTTTAAAAAGGTAAAAGAAAGAGATTAAAAATTAAAACAATGATAAGTACTTATGCAAAAAGTTTTGATACGCTAGTATCAGACCATCCAAATATTGATTGCAAGTTTAGCAGTGCGAGGCATGTACGCAAAACAGATATACATGCACCATGATACAGAGGCGTACGAGCCAGCCTACACAACTCTTGCTCTTCTCTTGAGGCCTGCTCTATACGTCGATGGACACTGACCATCTCCTTGTGTTATTTCTTGCTTAATATTCCCTGTGTCATGTAGGGCATTTATCATGTCATCCATGTCTTGCTCCAAATACGTTAGAGAGTCCACCATAGTTTCTTCTTCAACATGAGGCTGATAAGTACTTGCTTGTGTCATTATCTATCTAGTACTCTGATCGGGTTGAAGTTCCAAGTAATCGATCTGTTGCTCATTTTGTGGAGACACATTTGTAACACCAAGTAATGCATTTAGATGATCAATTGGAAATATACCGCTTTTCTTTACATGGTCATTGCAAATTATTAGTCGTCTAGAGATTTGGTACTTGCATCGATTGCAAGGGTAGAAGACTTTCTCCTCATTCTTTTTTTTGGGTTCTTTTTTCTGTAGGTTACATATCTGTACTATCTATCCCTAATGTTTCAGAGGTAATCCCATTTTTTCTCTCCCTAATCTCTCCATATTATTTTGATTTTATGCCTTTAAAATGTAGCTGAGTAGTGTGGGTTTTACGTTTTTGTGATGTAGGAACTTTGATAACTAATCTCAAAGGTAAGCCCTATGGTCTTATTCTTTTTTTAAAAAATAATTGTTACATGTCACATGTTCATATGCTCCTGCTCATAACTTGCATATCCACCTACATAACCATATCCATGCACATATGCAAATGGAGGACCATACATATAGCCTGAAAATCACCCCCGGCATTACCCCCAACCAACTATCCCACCTACTCCACGTGTCATGAGCCCTAACCATTTTTTTACTTTCATTGCACAAGCCACCCCCAGTAAGTAGCCATGGCTAGAGCCTATTTTACCCATGGCGAGCCCAGGTGTGCAGGCCCATTGTCAACCCATGGCCATGGTCACACCTACACCCATACCATCCCCTACTCAAACCCCCCACCCTTGGGCCGTTCCTCCAATCGCAGTCACGGTACGCATCGTAGGGGTGGTGGTGGTTGTTGTGGTGGTGGTAGTGCCATGGATGCATTATAATCCCCTCCACGAGAGCATCCACCCATACAAAGTGTGGTTGACACCCCCATCTCATTGCATTGATATAGTCGATGTTTTGGTAGTAGCCCTCTCCCTAATGTAGATCAACGTCTTTATGTGGTACGGGAAGGGAATGTCATTCTTGATGATGTTGGTCAGGAGATGCGGAGTCGCGTGAGGGAACTATGTAAAATAGTATTTGCCCATGAAACTTTAACCAAATTTCTCCACCTTCCATTCGAGAAAAGAACAAGAATTTGTAATCAACTCAAAAGCAAGGTTAAGCCTTCCCCAGGTAGCAAGGAAGTACCTAACAAGTGGATCTACGATCTCATGAGAGATTGTATGAAACACAGGAAGTCCTATGTCACCCAAACAGTGAAAACGGGGGTAGAAAAACACCTACGTCCATCGAAATGAGCATTGGAAAATACCTACATCTATCGGTATTTATGTCAGTATAGTGAATGGAGGGATTTTAACGATATATTTAGCGACAGTTTTTGCGACGATGTGAAAATGAATCTTGAATTGAGGGGTATATCCAACGGGTGGGGGTTTCATCATGTGCGAGAAGCCAGGGGGATGTTGGTAATGGGGTGGTGTTTGTGTAAGCTGGAGGCGGGGATTCATGGTAGGCGGCTAGCAGTGGTGAAGCCAAGGACCAATAGCACCAGCGCCTGCAGCAATGCTAGCCTACCCATTGTTGTTGTTTGAGAGCTTGATGTTGCAGGAAAGCTGCCTTTTACCCCAACAAAACGGTGCTCTTTATAGGAGCCAAAGAGGGCGCAAAGAGTCTGAAGGAAGATCGACTTTCCTTCACTGGTGTTGCGCCTCTTTGTGTCGAGACGAAACCCTTGCTTTCGCTTCCACCATTGAAAATTCTCTCCTCTTTCTTCAAAACGGCGCATTTGACATCCTGCTGGGTGTAACGTAGGAGGAGCTACCACCCTTGAAAAATATCAAATCATTTAGGAATTATCAAGCCAGCTATGTCACCAATAACGGATCCTTGCATCCTCTCTTCTATGCACACACATTCGACATAAGAACCTGCACTTGGCTTTAAAGCACACATGCAAACCCTGCTCAATCATGTGGCCAATAGAAACCAGATTCTTTGTAATATTTGGAACATGAAGTATATCTACAAGATACTTCACCTTACCATTCTGTATAGACAATGGCATATTTCCAATATGGACAATTGTATGAGTAGTATCATGGCTTGTTTCAACAAAACCTTGCTTTTTTAAGATTTTTCATATCCTTAAACCACACACCATGACTGGTCATGTGGTTCAAAGCACCTAACTCCACATACCATACATCATCATTGCATGTGGATACATTATTGTTTGACACAACATTAAGCACATGTCGCATAACAAACAACCTTTCATTGTTCTCATTTATTTGGCTAGAGGGGACACATAATTATTTTGCTGCACTTTCCCACTTCTCATGTCATTTTGCTTCTTATAGTGAGGCAGTCCGGGGCGGGCAACAAGAAGAGTGGCCTCTAAGCACTCCTCAAGGCTCCCGTGTTGCTCAATGGGCTTGGGGCACAACGCAACACAAACATAAGAACCCCAAAACCACACACCCAACAAGAAAAGGGGCACCACCTAGTTATGTGGGTGAACTAGGACACTAAAGATCTTTCCTTGTAGCCAATCAATACAAGCTAACCATATACATCAATCAAAAGACACACACACTCTCAACAAACACTCATAACATATGGTATTATGTGTGGAGGAGACTAGCATAACACAAATATATGCACACCAAACTTGGAGAAGAACTTAAAGAGACACTATAAGCTTGATTTTGTTGTCGATATACACATGGTCTTAAGGTTACGGGAGCCCTCTCACCATACAACCCTCTTACCATAGAATGAAAGGCAACAAATCAAAAACAAGCCCTCAAGCCGCCAAGCATAAAACCACACCACAAAATACAATGATTGAATTTACCTTAAATCAAACATCGAACCGCTTTGCTAAATCAACTTTGGAGATGTAGGAGTCCAAGATGTTGTACACAATTGCACCCAAACTACTAATCTTATTTATGCACAAAGGTAAGATACAATTATGATAGGGAGTAAGGCATCACTCAAGCCCTCACAATGACATAACTAGCTTCAAGTTTCTCTATGCAATCAAAGATATTGATGTATAGAGAGAGCTCACAAGTTCACTATCTCCTTACACACTAGAGTTGGGAATGGTGTACAATGTGTGTAATCTCTCCCTTTTACAAGGAATGGAGGGGGCTCTATTTATAGGTTTGAGAAGCCCCAATTAGGATTAAGCCTAATCAATCTTATTATGAAAAATCATAGATTATGGATTTTTTATTTTGAAATGAGAGTGGGCCTCTTCTTATCCCTTGAGTCACATGGATGTGGGCTCAAGGTGAGAGAATTATTGAAGATGAGGAGAGTGTGATGTAGAGGTTTGAGCAAATAACTTGTAGTAATGCCTACTCCAAAAGTAGTAGAGTGGGTGCTTATTTACAAATGTTAGTGGTTAGTAGTTAGTAATCACTATAAAAGGTTAGTAATACAATGTACAAAATGAGTGAGAGGAGTAAAGATTTGGAAAGATCCTTTGTGTGGTTGAAAGCTCGAAGAAGCTTGGATTCTCCCATGTGTAGATCTTTAAGTTAACCGCCGGTCTCCTTCTTGCATTTGACGCCACAAAAGTTGATTGAGGTGAAGAACATGGGGGTTTTTGTAGATGAAAATCCCATATTTGCAGAGGTTAATATGGTACATTCATGCTGAATTTTTATGTATTTTTTGAGATTGGGAAAATAATTTAGTAATATGGGAGTAGTAGGGAGAGAAGTGGAGATGAGGTAAATATGAGAGCAAATGGAGAGGGAAGGAGAGGGCAAAGGTGGAGAGGGTGAGAGAGGACATGAAGTTTGCAGGTTTGATGGAGTGAGAAAGGAATGAGTAAGTGTGTAGGTGATGAATGTGTAAGGGAGGTGAGAAGAGACTAGGTGTACCTTGCCAAAAAGTGGGCAGACTGGGGTCCAATAAAAAATTCATATCTCACCGCCATTAGCTTCAAAAATTCTCAAAAAAATTGAGCATATTTTTGAGCTCCCGATCTAACTTTTGTCTTTTGATGACCAGTCCAAATTCGGAGTGGAGGCGGGCGCAAAAAATTCAGCAGAATCATGTATTTTTTGAATTTTTAAAATCTTTGTGTGGGTCCCCATTGGTGGAATTTCTTGATAGCTCCAAGAGTGAGCCCCCCAATACATCATACCCTGACCTTAGAGACTCAAGTGTATGTGGACACTTGCATGGAGGAGATTTTTTCCATTTTATAAAGGATTTACATAATAAGAAAAAACAAGCTAGTATTTAACTAGTCAACATATCATGACAATATGGTTATTATGATAGGAAAATAAAATAAACAAAGAGATCTAATTGTGAATAATATATACAAAAATAATTGATATATAAAAAAGTATTTAATAAAAATATATAAAATATTTAATAGTAAAAAATATATACAAAAATACTAAACTATGGAAGTCAAAAGAGAGGGAGACCCTCATTATTTTAGGGTAGATGAGAGAATAAAAGATGAAATAGTCTAAGGGAAAAAGTGATTTGGGTAGTAGGCTTTCTACATGGTGTGGGTGGAAATGTGAGAGCATAGGAGTTACTTATGCATGGTGAAGTTGAAGCATATGTACAATGATGGTTCAAAAGTATTATGAAGAAATAATAATAATAATAATAATAATAAATAAAATATACTTAGGTTTTGTAATACACACACCTAATGAAGTATTTACATATTTGAGAAAATAGAGATCCCCATATTTAGGCCCTTATATGAAATGAAATATTTACACAAAATGGGCCGTAATAATTTTATTTATTTTGATGAGCAGCTAGCAAAACCCCTTTTTTTTAATAATATAAAAAATATATAGAAGATATGGGTAAAGTCCCTAACGCACACACGCCTATTTACAGTGAAAAGGTATTTATAACAAAGAGTTTATGTGATTTTCCTTGGCCGAGGTAGCTCCTTGTGGTAATGTGGATAGCCGAAAAAATGGCTATCATTTAGCCCTCCCCCTAGATGATGGTATATTTATGTACCATCATAATGTAGGCCTTCTAAAGCAAGTGGTGTAATGTGGTTCTCTTGTCCATCTTTCTTCTGTTCCTTGTGTTTTGCACCACATCCATCACCCAAACCACATAACTTACATGCCCTTTTATCTCCTTTTTGTGGTTGCTTTTGTAAGTCTGTCGGTAGAATGCGACTCAAGTATGGCTTGAGTCTGTAGCCATTAACCCTCTTAGAATGTTCTTTGCCATCCAAATCCATGAGCTGATAATAGCTAGAGTTGGAAACCTTCTTGACAATGTATGGTCCCTGCCATCTAGTTTCAAATTTGGCATCAAACCGATTATCAAGTCGATTGTCATACCTTAGCACAAGATCTCCCTCTTTGATGCCCTTGTCTTTCAAAGTTGCATTGATCTTCTTTGCTGCTTGCATGGCTTTTCTTCTATAACACTCGTATGCAGCTTCTCTTTTCCACTCTAGCTCAACTAAAGTGAGAAGTTGATCTACCCATGCATCTTGATCTCCTAGTCCACCTTTTCCATGTAGCCGCATTGATAATAATAATAAATAAATAAAATATACTTAGGTTTTGTAATACACACACCTAATGAAGTATTTACATATTTGAGAAAATAGAGACCCCCATATTTAGGCCCTTATATGAAATGAAATATTTACACAAAATGGGCCGTAATAATTTTATTTATTTTGATGAGCAGCTAGCAATACCCCTTTTTTTAATAATATAAAAAATATATAGAAGATATGGGTAAAGTCCCTAACGCACACACGCCTATTTACAGTGAAAAGGTATTTATAACAAAGAGTTTATGTGATTTTCCTTGGCCGAGGTAGCTCCTTGTGGTAATGTGGATAGCCGAAAAAATGGCTATCATTTGTAATTTGCCTGCACATGCCTAGATTTGCAACAATAAAAATAGCCTTTTGTATCATTTTGCTGCCTTTGCCAATTTCCACGACCTCTTTGACTCCCCTGCCTCTGAACTAGCCTCTTCCACCTATGTGTTGTTGTTGTGATTCATGGGAGAATATTGTTGTTGACCATAATTATGATTATCTATTCGGCCACCATCTTGGCCACGGCCTTGGCCTCTACCTCGCTCTCTACCTACACTTGTGTAAAAGGCTTGTTGCTTCGAACTGCCTTTGTTTTGTGAAGACTGGTCTTCACCCAAACTTTTTTTTTCAATGATCAACATTGATACCAAATCTGTAAAGTTGGGAATGTTCTCCTGAGTCTGAATAGACGTCTTGAATGCCTTGTATTGTGGCCCAAGACCACGTAGACATACTTCCACCTTATCATCATCAATAGAAACACCAATAGATGCAAGGGATTCCACAATGCCCTTGATATTCAAGGTATAATCATTCACATACATGTTTTTCTTCTCCAAAGTATGAAGCTCATTCTTCAACTAAATCTTTTGTGCCTTGGTGTTAGTTTCATACAACTTTACTAAGGTGTCCCATGCCTCTTGGGTGACTTGGCATCTTGTATATACCCAATCATGGTGTCTTGTATGCCAATAGAAAGCTAATACATGAATTTTCTTGCTCCTTGATCCGAATTCTTGTATTCTTTTACATTTGTAGCAGTTAGATTAATCTCTGGTATCTATGATGTCTCCTCATGTTCACCTTCAATGTAGTCCCAATAGCCTTTTCTCAATCTAAACCTCCAAGCATGGAAGTTGTTCTTGTCAATCTTCTCTGCAATAATCTAGTTAATCCCATCATTTGACATCTTGTCTGTAACACAAACTCACCAAAAACAACACTCTTGTTTGACTTGCACAAATTGATGTATTCTTTGCAGTGGTACTATGCTACACCTAAACTGTCACAACTAGTGACAGTTGAAGTCACAACTAGTGACTTCAACTTACATACATACACCCCCAATAGCACCTATAAGACCTCTTTGCAGTACCCATAGTATCTATATAACCAAATTTCTTTTCTTTAGTACCAAAAATAGAATTTTGCAGAGAGAATCAAAACTTATCCGCAGTGCCCGTGAGCATGCTGTGAACTGAAAAACAAAGGTCTGGACGAGCCTTGAATGTATTTTTGAACATTATAGTTGCCTTGTAGCTCTGCTCCTATGAAGCTCCTCAATCAGAGTTTGTTTTCCAGTGCCTCCCAAGAGCTCCCAACAAGGATGCAATAGCGAACATAAAGGGGGAAGGATAGGTGACGCTCTTACCCGTACCACTTCTTGTGCTTCTCTTGCTTGCTGCTCAGCTTATTGGCATGAACTTGGCTTTGATACCATGAGAAGATGTAGGGAGAAAGAGATCTTGAGCTCTTGCACCACACACACACTCACACAAACCCTAGAAGAGAAAACACAAGATGAGAGACTAGAAATTCTTCCTTCTTCTCCATAAAAGGGTACTACCAGAAAGATAAGGGAAATACTATTGAAATATACAAGTGAATAGGGTGTGTGCAGGAACAAGCCCTTAGAAGGAGGCTATAAAAGACAATCTATAAATGAGAGAGAAGTTGTGAAAAGGGGAGAGGTATCTACTGGGAGAGAATAAAGGGTAGCATGAGAACATTTAGGATGTGTGGAGATATTCTGGGAAGAGGTGGAGAGAATCAAGCAAAAGAGGTGGAGTGAATCAAGCAAAAGAGGTGGAGTGAATTAAGGAGAGATTAGTGGGATTAGGTGCTTGGATGTAAACTCTATAAATTGAGGCATTGGCCTAATGAGAATTTTCTAGTTTTTGATTATCCATGCCTACATTAAGCTATCAGTTAAATATTTCTCACTAATTGCCTCTTAATCATCGTCTAATCTCTTTGTTAATGATATTGATTACATTTGATCCACCATAGCTCATCACATTGTTACAAATTTAATATGGTATCAGAGCCTAGCTTAGAATCTATCAAATTTATGAGCTCATTATCTTGCTAATCACCTACTTAATTAGGATTAAGAAATAATAAAGTTTTTTGAAATAGCCTTTGTACCCCCAGTTGATGGAGGGGCTTGATCTCCCTCTTGCCATAACATTGGCCCAAACCCTTCAAGCCCCACCTACCCAATCTTCCCATGCACCAACCTATCATCTCAAATCGTCAAACCGCCGGCTGCTGCTACTGGAAATCATGAATTTACAAGCGCCTATTTTTGGAAGTAAAACTGAGATCTTCTCTCCACCAAAAGAAATTGGTCTAATTCCTCTTGGCCCCAAGGCTTTTTAAGGGTGCTCTACATGTTGGTGATGTTAGATTTGTGAAATTCCTTAAGGAGAAGTGGAATCAAGCTTTGCATCAAATCTACAGGTGACTTTGGTAAAATAGAGATTAAGCATTCAATGTTTGGTCAAATCTTGTGTTTCTTAGCTTAATGCTATACTAGACTAACTTCTATTGATGTCTTTGAAAGGAGTTGAGCTCATTTGAACTCTAAGGCCCCATATCTGGACTCCCCACATACTCTGTTTTTTGCACACAAAACAGAGGATTATCTTGCTAATTAGTAATTAATCACTACTAATCACTGTATTTTGGTACAATTTAGGGTTCAAATTAAGCATGGGATATCTGATACAGATCCCTATAACTTCGTATTGAAATTCAGAGATGGTTTGATACTCCAACCATTTAGTACAGATTTGTTACCCTTTGCTTTATGTAATTTATGGTGAATTTATGCCGATAAATCTATTGTAATCATCAGCAAAACACCAGATTGAGTTGTAAAAAGGTAGACAGTGTCCTTGAATCTTGAAATTGGATCAAGAGGTAAGACCCCCTTCACATCATCATGAGCACGACACAAGAGATAGCCAAATTTAATGGGGAGAAGTTTTATACATGGCAAATAAAAACCATGTATTTGCTCATGAGGAAAAATCTGTGGGGGCTAGTTGAGGGAAGAGATGAATGCCTAGAGGTGAGACTGTGGGGAAAATGAGTGGAAGAGCAGGAATATGAAAGCATTAGGACTCATCACACTCAATTTAAATGATGAAATCATTCATCATATCATAGGGATACAATGGGCAAAAGATGCATGGGATGAACTCAATAAATTATTTGGCACTCAAGCAAAAAAATCAAAGATAAATCTGTTAATGCAATTCTACAAACTTGATATGAAGGAAAGTGAACCTTTAATCACACACTTGAACAAATACAAAAGCATTAAGCAATAAATGGTAGCCATTGGCAAGAAGGTAGAAGATGATGAGGCACTAGCAGTGAAGAGTGTGGACAAAGGTGAATATGAAAACATTGTAGCAACCTTAAAGAATGTACCTGAATTGAAGCTGCACGAGATAGAAGGAGCTGTACTAGAGCAAGAGACCAAGGTCAAAGAGAAGAAATGGCTGGAATGAACAGTTGGAGAGGAAAAAGCATTCTTCACCACCTGAGGAGGATTCTCACGAGGGTGAGGATAAGGAAGAGGCAGAGTAGGAGGAAGGACCTTCACTTGCCACAACTGTGGAAAGCCAGGACACATGGCAAGAGACTGCTACAGCAAACCCAGTGGAGAAGGAATGACATTGGCAAACTTCATGGAGTCTCCTAAGGAAGTGGAATTAGATCATCTTTTCTCTAAGAGAGAGAGAGAGAGAGAGAAACCCCACAACCCAATGTAACTTGCCCTAACATAGTAAAACCGCCTCTGAGCCACCGATGATGTAGGCCTTGTTGTGAGGTCCCCCGCCCACTCCGCGGCTCCTGTCGGCGGTAGAAGTGGCATCCGCCTCCCGTGCGGGGCGAGGTCCACACACTCGGGGCCTCACCGCGGTGGATGTTCGGGGATGAGAGACTAGCCGAGGTGGCCCCTTCGAGACTGGGGCCCTGAAGACTCACCTCTCCCGGAAGGCACGGGCGATTCCTCCAATTGGGAAAAATCTTCTAACAGGGAAATCACTCTAACCAGTAAGGTCTTAACTAGAAAAATAGATCTGACCAAACCTAAAGTCATATGGTCAGATCAAGAAGAGACTTGCACTTAGCTACACCTTTGATATCGTCCATGGAGTTATGTTGTGCCTACGAGCTCGTCGATGTATACATTTGTAACCTTTTGCATAATTTTGTTTCTGTAGATGAAACATAAGTGAATAATGTTTCCGTAGATGAAACAATAAATGTAAATGGCCTTGGACGAGACCCCTATTTTCTAAACCTTGTTTTGTTTGCATGTGACCAAAACTTGAAAAAATCCAAGGGTGAAAACTTCTTCACACCCACACATTGTTGACTCTCGTCTCCTACTCTCCCGTCAACTCTCCACTCCCGACATCAGTATTCAATTCTTTTGTTTCTGTAGATGAAACATAAGTGAATAATGTTTCCGTAGATGAAACAATAAATGTAAATGGCCTTGGACGAGACCCCTATTTTCTAAACCTTGTTTTGTTTGCATGTGACCAAAACTTGAAAAAATCCAAGGGTGAAAACTTCTTCACACCCACACATTGTTGACTCTCGTCTCCTACTCTCCCGTCAACTCTCCACTCCCGACATCAGTATTCAATTCTTTGTTTCAATAAACTTGCATTCCTACTTTCTAGGAAGACCTTGATAATCTCACTAAGTCTGCATGCTGGCCTTCTTTCAAGGCATTTAGAAAGGACATGTTCTTAAGGATCTCCCTTGTTTTCTCTTGGAATGCACAAATTCCAAGATAAGGTCAAGGTGAGAATGTGTACAACATGACGGCATCCTTCTAGATGTAGTGGTATATGCAAGTTGACAAAGGCTTATCGATTATTCTTGTGATCACCTTTTTCAATAATTGTAAGGGGCGCATAGATGATGCTCATGATACAAAAACATTACTCACTTCTTTTCCTTTTCTACTTTTGGACAATGATTTACATGATGATGACAACACTCTTTTGATGGATATTGGAGACAAGTCTATTGATGTTCATCCTACGGTTTCAAAGGAGACTGCTACAGATCTTGATATCTATGTTGATCTTCCTATTGAACTTGAGCACGGTGCAAATCATGTATATGATGATGATCTTGAAACCTTTAATCACGTATTGGCTGTTTGTGAAGATCCTTTAACTTATGTAGAAGCTATGTCCTCTCCACAAAAGGAACAATGAAAGGAATCCATGGAAGCTGAATATGAGTCTTTAATCTCAAAAGGTACATGGGTTCTTACCAATCTACCTTCTGATCGTACTCCTATCCAATGTAAGTAGGTTTACAAGACTTAAACAAAGGAGACTTAAAGGATACTTAAAGGAGGAAATATATATGAAGCAACCTGAAGTAGGTTTACAAGACTAAAACAAAGGAGACTTAAAGGATACTTAAAGGAGGAAATATATATGGAGCAACCTGAAGGATTTACAATTCTCAGAAAGAAACATCGTGTATGCCAACTCCACTGTGCTTTGTATGGACTAAAACAAGCTTCACGATCATGGTACATCAAGATTGATTAGTTTCTCACATCTCAGGGGCTTGTTTCTTGCTTCTCTGATCCAAATCTTTATATCAAGAGCAATGTGGATAACCATTTTGTGATATTGGCCCTTTATGTTGATGACACTAAACTTGTGTCTAATAATCTTTATATCAAGAGCAATGTGGATAACCATTTTGTGATATTGGCCCTTTATGTTGATGACACTAAACTTGTGTTTAATAATCTATCTTTCATGCAACAAGTAAAAAAGGTTTTATCCTCAGCATTTGATATGGTGGATTTTGGCGACATCCATTCATGCCTTGGTATTCAAGTTCAAAGGTATCGTCACAATGGTATTTTGCTTCTTTGTCAAACAAAGTTTATCCAAGATATTGTTCAAAAGTTTGGATTGGCTACTGCATATTCGGCAAACACTCCTTATCTTGCAGGCTCTAGTAGGAGTACTTCTGCAAATATTGAGGCTGAATCATCCATCTCTTGATCGTGTTGGGGCTAAAATTTGTCATGTTTTCTCTTGATAATAGAGTGCATGCTTATTTATTTAAGCTTCTTAATGGAAATATAAGTGGATAATTAAGCATATGATTCATGAGCTTCTTTGGTTGATGAAGGAATGCTTGAAGCTCTCTTTTTTATGTGAATAATGGTTGTTTGATTACATTGTTTCTTCTCATGAATGAATCTCTTATTTTCCCAAACCATATTTAAGATTCTAATGAGTTGTCTTCTAATTTGATTAACAAGCCCTCGCTTAATTATTTGCTTAATAATAAAAGAGATTCTACTCAATTAAGGATAGTTGTAGTACACACTATTGAGGATAGTTAAAGTCCAAGCAAGATGGTTGTTACAATCTATCCACCTTGAGGATATTATTCATTTGGCTCTTAGTTGGGGATGCGTGATTTGAACTTATGTCCCATGTTGGTATCGTGGGTGATTCCATAATTATACTAACTAATATTGATGATGTTAGTGTGGTATTAGTGCTTAATTGCCATGCTACATGTAGTATTGTGAATATTGATGTCACTAGTTATTTGTATTCGTATAATCATAGTTGCTTTGTGTAGGGCCTGAGGGTAGTTCGCCGGCAGCAGCAAACTACCCCTAAAAGGAGCAAATCATGGGCGTTTTGGTTTCTATTTGTACAAATGATGGATATGTTATTTTGCTGAACAGTTGTGAGAATAATATGAGATTCATGGTAATGATGGCCCTTGGTTCATGCAAATATGACTTGTAGGTTCACAGCAAAAGCATGCACTTATCATGAAAGCTCCACACCACTCTCTTTACCATGCATGCTAGCCACCTCATACCAGGTGAAAGTTGGGACATTAGTTGATGTTTGAGAGATAGATATGGCTTAAGTTTGAATGTGAGAGATGTACTAGTCTAGTTGGGCTGTTTAAATGGGTGGGCATTGTTGCTATCTCTAAACTTTGGGTGTATTTGATGAGTAGTTGTTTGTTTAAAACTAGCCTTGGTAAGTTCCTCTGAAGGCTAAACAATGTGGGTAGCTACATGACTCTACATTATTCATCATGTCCTTACTGTGGGAAGCTCTTAACAAGCCCTTTATCTTATATGGTGCATAGACGCCCACAAGCTCCACCTTGTTGAAGTTGTGCAGATGCTTTTGGGGGTAGTTCATCGGCGAACTACCCCCTAGAGACTATGTCTGTAGATTACAAGGCTCTGACACTACTAATGTTTTCAACACCTTTTCTTCTCTTAAAGACGAGTCCACACACACACAATTGAAACAACAATGATGATACTCATCTAGGAGTTCAATGTGTATATATATGTAAAGTGTGCTTGCACATGTACTTTCCAGTAAACAAAGCCATGAGTGAGACATTGGGATTATGCATATTCTGTGGCTATGGAAGATGCAAGGAGCATACATGCACTTATCTTATTTTAGTAGAGAATTTGACCATGTGCTTTTTCTCTTGTATATTCTTTGCAGGTTGAGATGCCAAAGAAGAGAAAAGCAACAACATCAAGGCCCAACCCTAAAAAGAAGAAAGGATTCAACATTGGATCATAATCTGGGACATGTCAAGAAAAAACTATGAGCACTCAGGGAAGTGAGAATGTTGAAAAAGCCCTTGGATTGATACTACCGGTTAATCCTATTGTGAAAGATCGCTACCCCCTCCACGCAATGAATTCGGGGGTGCTAGCAGCGGAAGTAGCACTTCTTGCTTAGGGCAGAGCCTCTCACTCGGGGCCTCGCCCACCACGGATGTTCGGACAAGAGACTAATCCCTCGGTTCTTCCAAAACCAAACCCGAAAAAACTTCCCTCGCTCAGAAAGCACATGTGATTCCTCCAAGATATTTTTATTCTAACATAGTCAAGAGTCTTAACTAGCCAAATTGATCTGACCGAACCTGTAAGTCACATGGTCAGATCAAGGAAGAAACTTGCACTTGGATCATAGAGACCAACTCTTTTTTCCTCATCGAGAGGCACAACCATTGATTCTTTTCCATAGAACAAGACTAACCGGGATTCACTTCATTATTGTACCATAATAGAATTGAGTCTCATTTTAGGGATCCATCAGTCCAACCTAACCCCATCCAGTCCCATGGGCAACCGCCCAACCACTGTAGTGATAGAATCCGTTTAGGAATTTGGTTATGTTTTGTCCCAGGTACCAGGGAAAATAGTTCCCAGACCCCCTAGCCGGTGCTTCATGCAAACTTCAAGATGCAAACTTCAAGATAGTCATCACACCACTTACACACCCAATATGAAATTTCCTGTTGCATAGATTAAGCTAACTTTAAAACAATCTTTTAATGAAATCATAGTATCATTGATCATAATCCTCCAAATTATCCAGTTGAATTCTAGTTTCCAATCATTCCTTCATCGGTGTACCTATGGCATCATTGGCAACCAGAATGCTCACCACCTATCCACTTAATCCACATCACATTCACATCCACATCTCTTTTCAGCACATCACATCTCATCCACATCCACATCACTTTCAAATCCACATCCCTTTACATTACATTCTTTCACATACACATACACATACACATACACATGCACATCCATTTACTTCCCATCTCACCCTTTCACATATCCTCTCATCTCATCATATCTCATCATTCACATCCACATCCATTTACTTCACATCTCATCCACATTCATTTTCATCACACCACATCCCATTCACATCCATTCACATCCTATCGCATCCCATTTACATCCCATTCACATCCTATCGCATCTCATTTACATCTTATCACATCTATTCACATCCTATCACATCCCATTAACATCTATTCACATCTATTCACATCCTATCACATCTCATTAACATCTTATTGCATCCCATTTACATCTTATCACATCCCATTAACATCTTATCACATCTATTCACATCCTATCACATCCCATTTACATCTTATCACATCAATTCGCATCCCATTTACATCTTATCACATCCATTCACATCCTATTGCATCCCATTCACATCTTATTCCCACTTAGTAGCTTTTCCTACTTCGATACTGATAATGAAACTTTTTCTAAATTTCTGCCAATTGTTTGGCCTAGATAAAGGTTCTTTTTCTCGACGACTATTTCCATATTCTTTCTCAATTTCTCAAATGAATTATATTCAATATTCCTCTTTTGAATGAAAGAATTCATGGGATTTACAAAAATCAATTCTACCCATATTTTCACTTTTGATAAATATTCATAAATTGAATTATACAAAAAATTCCTCTTTTTTCCATTTAATTTCTTGGATCTCAATTATCATGGGAGTTCCTCTTTTTACATTTAATTGCTTGAATTCTAAATGTCATGGGAATTCCTCTTTTATCATCAAATAAAATTATTCAAAATTTCTCTTTTCTTTACTAAAAGTATCCATTAATTTAATATGCCAAGAATTTCACTTTTACTATTAAATGATTGAATTCCAAATGTCATGGATATTCCTCTTTTATCATTTAAATATTTCTCATAAAATAAATTTATCTAAAATAAAATATCCATCAATTTCAATATGCTATGAATTTCACTTTGACTATTTAAATGATTGAATTCCAAATGTCATGGGAATTTCTCTTTTATCATTTAAATATTTCTCATAAAATAAATTTATCTAAAATAAAATATCCATTAATTTCAATATACTAAGAATTTCACTTTTACTATTTAAATGATTGAATTCCAAATGTCATGGGAATTCCTCTTTTATCATTTAAATATTTCTCATGCATAAAATAAATTTATCTAAAATTTCTCTTTGAATTTAAATAAAATATCCATTAATTCCAATATGCTAATAATTTCACTTTTACTATTTAAATGATTGAATTCCAAATGTCATGGGAATTCTTCTTTTATCATTTAAATATTTCTCATGTATAAAATAAATTTATCTAAAATTTCTCTTTGAATTTAAATAAAATATCCATTAAATCCAATATGCTAAGAATTTCACTCTTCCTATTTAAATGATTGAATTCCAAATGTCATGGGAATTCCTCTTTTATCATTTAAAGAAAGTTACCATAATTTTATCTTTTCTTAATTATTTAATTATACATAAACCTTAAAAATTAGTTTTGCATTGAATGTGATGAAAATCATTCTTTTAGCCTAGGATATTCAATCCTAGAATATGGTAGGAAGTCCTCTTTTCACGATATGCATAAGAATGAATTATGTATCAATTTCTTAAAAAGGTTACCATAGCTCCGTTGTTTTTAATATTTTTGAAAAGAATAAGATTTAGTAATGTAATTATGATAGTATAACTATCTTTTAATCTTAAATCCAATTTATGGATTTAACTCATAATATTACCATAATTTACTAGCATATAAGTATAAAAAAATCATTTTCTTAACGTCTAGCTTCACAAGCCTATAGTTTAATTTGTGAATTGATAATTTATCCATGAGAAGCATTATTTGAATAGAGAATTGGTCATAGGAATGACCATTCTTTGGGGGAGAGAGAGATAAACATAAAAAAGCATCCTAATTACACATAAATGTAAACGTTTCTTAATTATTCATTAAAACTCTTAAGAAAAGCTTGATTTGCATTATAAACACTTAATTTAGAAACTTCTTAAGCTTGAGAGAAGTTGAGAAGTGAAAACATTGAGAATAGTAGAGAAAAACCATAAAATTACACTTTACCTCTTGTTTTTGCTTGCTTCTCTATCTTAGAAGAAGCCCCCAACCAATCAATTGGTTAGTGTGTTGAAAGGAAAGCTCCAAGCATGGTTGAAGAGAGAGAGAGGATCCACTCTCTCCAAAAGTAGAGGATTTTGGGGATAATAAAAAATATCATTATGAAAATGTAATACTGGCATGGTATAGTTCACAATTTTTTTTTCAAAAGAGTAAGGATCTATTTTTAGGTGAGGGAGGCCTCTAACCAAGTCCAACTAGGTTCTAGAATTTTCTAGGTTGAGTTTGGCTGAATTTGGACAAGATTTGGACCTAGTTTTGTTCCCTTTTTGATTTGGTTTGAGGGAACACATTGATATTCGAGATGTAGCAGACTAGTGAAGATTGTATGTTGTCATTGGCATTTGTCATCAAACTACTTATTACACTTTCATTGGTGAGATTGTTGACTATGAAGAGATCACTCATAGAATGGCATGAGACCCTCACTATGATCGGTAGGTGGGATAGTTGTAGACTTGCATGTAATCCTTTTGTGGATGATAGTGCTATATACAGGATTAGTGCCACCATGAATAAACATTTTTGGCCTTTTGATATTTTTCACATGGGATTTTTTATCTATGTAGAGCATTTATGAGACTTTTTTGTCATCATACTCTATGACTACGTGCCATATACTACCTATCTATGGCGAGTTCTTCTATGGCTTTGTTACAATTAAGTTGTCTTTTATGGTTGTGATTTGGACAACTTTAGTGTGCTTCATTTAAAGAAAACCAATTTGTTGTGTTCAAAATTGGATTAAACTTGTCTTGAAAATTTGAGAATATTTTGTTTCATTTGTTGAGCTCCTAGTTTTTGTGCCATATACTACCTATCCGAGCATCGTCATCACCACCGAAAGTCCAAATTTGTAAATACATTCATTTTGACAATAAATCCTTTGAAAAAATAAAGTTATATTGAAACTTTTAAATTGACAATGCATCATTTCATTCTATTAGGAAATAATTATCCAAAAATTTCCATGTATATGGCCCTTGGCCTCCTTAACATGGTCCCATGGACCCGATCACCCCACGACCGATGTTGGCCTCTCTATGCTACCCTTGTCCAATTTCAAAATTGTAACTGGAGTAATTTTATGATCCATATCACATATCTCCCTCTAAACCTAGGGCCATATGCAGGAGCCAGCCACCTCTAAAGCCGCTTCTTCTAAGTCACATCATCACTTAGGAAGCACAGTTCACTACAGAGACTGCTTCTTTGCCTCTTCCCAATCATTTTAGGAGCACACTCTTATTTGAGCTTCTCAACAAGGAGGGTCCTGAATTCAAAAGGCATTCCCAATTGAGGCACAACTTGAGTGACACTCATGGTAATTCTATAGAGGCCATGCCACCTTAATGCATTAACTTTCAATATTCATGATTTTGGAATCAAATGTAATATATGAAACCAAAGCCTCATGGCCCACAATCACATTCCAATGTGACTACATCATGAAATTCTTTTAACAAAAAATTCTTGAAATATGAAGATTTATCAACTTCATGGTCACCAACATTGGTTTCATAATAACTTTCACAATCTCATTAAAACATCAATTAAGTATCCTTTTACTGAGTTCAGGTAAATTTTCAAAGGTCAGTAAATCTTGGGGAGATACCATTTGCCTTTTGGAATTAGATAGGAAGTCATCTTCTATTATAAAGAGTTTTTAGAATTGATAATTCTTAGCAAGAATCTTAGGTCGCTTGTATCATAGTTAGATCATAAACTTTATTTACAAAAATTCTATGGGGTAGAAATTTTCACCTTTTTTAGGGGGCCTTAAGATTCGGTCTTTAAGAGACTTACTTGACTTGTCCTTTTTTAGTAGAGAGTTAACTCTACATAACACTTTTACTATTTCTTAATAACTAGATTATTCATGTCTACCAAAAAGATGAACTTACATGCATCTATGGTTTCTAATTTAGGAGAGCTTTTAAGACCACTTTTGACTCTTATTTGAGGATTATCAAATCCCAGAATGCCAGTTAGTCATTTGTGGAAACTAAAAGATTCATCTCAAAGATTAATATAACAACAAGGCATTATTATAAGTGACCAACAAACTTTACCTTTTATGTTCAAGAAGAAAATGTTGGTTTAAAAGAGAATTTTGTATCATGAAATTCATGTCATCCTAACAATTATTTCAAGCATGCTTAGTGGGATTACATATGTGTTTGTTTAACAAGAACTATTGTTTACAAGAAAAAGAGGTTATAGACTCCTTAACCTTTATAAAGATTATTCATAAGAGTATACCTACCTTTCACAAAACACTATACAAGCTTATCATTTACTTTCAAAAGAATGCTACTCATGGGAGAATGCTTAAACAACTAGGGCAATTTGGACAATGACTAGACTAAGAGATGAGCTTTATGAAAAGAAGAGTTTACTTATTTCTTACGTTCTTTGCAAAGAATAGTATGAGCTTGGAAATCTTGTCAAAACTCAATTATCATTTCTATGTCAACTAGTAGAATTATGAATCTATGGTAGGTTGGAAACTTAACAAAAACATCTTATTTCATAGGCTTGTTGAGCATAAAGAGGGAGTGTGGGATTCTAGAAAAAAGAGAAACTCAACTATTACTTGTAATTTAAGTCATTAGATGGATATTAATCCCCCGCCCCTCAAGAATCACAAACCATGAAAGACATCTCCATATGTCTTCCAATCTACACAAACACATATGAACAAATATCATCAGAGCATGGATGGTTAAGAAAAATCAACTCAAGAATTAATGAGGAAAAAGCTAATACCTTTCAATGTTCTATCTTGAAGAAGCTGACATCTTATAATTCCTCAAATCCCATGATTAGTAGGTGTTCTCAAATGTTTTCTAGGCTCCATTCTTTTCTAGCATTGACAAGGTCAATTGTGCCATTGGGTAGTTTGACCGGTAGTAGTTCTATGGGTGAATGTGGAGTCCACTCTCAAAGCTAAGAAGCAAGTGGATCAACGAAGTCATGATCACCAATAAGGCAAAGAAAATGATGAAACAACATCAACACCAAGAGTTATTAAGCCTATTATGCATGCAATGTGTTTTTATGAAGGGCACATCTATGGAGGGAAGAATCAACTATTTAAATTAAACTAAGTGTTGAATCAGATTTCTTGAGGGATTTGTATTCTAATCAAGCTCATTTGCTAAGTGTCGTCATAGTCAATAGAAACATTGATGTGTTCAACCTGAATCATGTTTCTTTGTGAAGTTTTACTGTTGAGAGTGATCTTGGTGCCTTAATAGTATAAAATTTACTTTTATTTTTTGTGAGCAAAGTATGTATTCTAATTTTAATAAGGATTACTATTTTTTAGTCATCTGGTTGAATTCTTTGTAGGATGATTGAATTGTGGTTTTTAGAATGTATCTTATATCATATGTAAGATTCCTCCCCCAGCCCCTCAAGATGTCCAATCTCTCCCCCTGCTGTAATCATTCCCCTTGTCAGAATATTAACAGATCTTGTTTCTACCTATTTTGGCTTAGAGAGAGAAAATATTCTAGAGAGAGATTATTCAGTTTTTAGATATTTTTGGATGAAAAAATATCTCTTATTATTAAAATAAATTCCTCCCAAACAGAATTTCAAAAAGAAATTTTGAAGGTGCACTAGAAATAAATTATAATCTGTTCAAAAGTCATTAGCCTAAGGGTCCTAATTTTCTGAAAATTTTGAGATTAAGGTTTTGAGGGGCCAATTAGATTAATCCAAATGTAGGGAGGAGATAAATGGAAGAAATAAAGAAAATCCTCCGAAAAATGAATAAATACTCACATAAGATGAAGAGTTGACTAAGGACAAGGTCATTAGTTAAAAAAGAAGAGATATTTAGAGGAAATGATGCATTTTTGACACCTCAATGTGGGGGAATGCCCCTCATTAAGGAGGCACCTATTTCACATGTGTGGTGGAGTTTTAAACTCTCAAATAATGAGATATTTCATCTCTCCTCTCTCATGTTTCAATTAGAACCAAAAAGTAAGCTAAACTGACCTAAAAATGGTCAAAAAGTGATAGAACTGATCTGAAAAATTCTAAAATCAGTTTGCTTGGTTAGAGGCTCACTTTTTTCTATAAATAGAAGCCTTCCCCTTTGTTAAAGCTTAATAGTGTTTTATGCACTGTTACTCTACTCCTCCCTAGAGCCAAAAACAGTGAATTTATTGATAGTTTATTAGTTTTTGACCATTTCCTCTTCAAAAGAATTGGTGGCCACCACTGAGTAGATCCATCAAGCTAGCAAGCCAAAGGAAAGCTCACAGAAATTCATGTAAGCTAGAACTCCTACTTTTTCTTTATTCCATTTAATGGTTTTGTAATTTTTGTTTTCTTTAAAATGAAAAATGATGTTATGCCTTGTTGGAAAGGCTTTCCCCCTCTCTTCATTCTTGAATTCAGCCTTTCTTTATCCTAGATATGTTATCAAACTCAAACCATTTTCTCTTCAAAAGAATTGGTGGCTACTCTTGTTGCAAACAAGAGTAGATCCCTCAAACCATCAAGCTCATAGAAACTCATGTAAGCTAGAAATCCTACTTATTCTTCATCCATTTAATGGTTTTCTAATTTTTGTTTTCTTTAAAATGAAAAATGATGTTATGCCTTGTTGGAAAGTCTTTCCCCCTCTCTTCATTATTGAACTCAGCCTTTCTTTATCCTAGATATGTTATCAAATTGATAGAATCAAACTTTTCATATTGTTTCTCTTTATAAAAAGTGAAATTTGATTAGTTTAGAATGCTTTAAACCATTTGGAATAATTTCTAAGTAACTTGAGAATGAAAAAAATTAAAAAATGGTCAGCCATACAAAGGAGGTTATGGCAAAATTTTCTTAAATTTTGTGAAATAAGTTTTATCTTTTATTATTCAAAAAGAGTAATCCCCACCGGTTGTGTATTCTAAAAGTGTTATTTTCATTCTATGCATAGAAAAATGCATATTAGAAGTATTTTTATTATAAAAGTGTTATTTCCATTAGAATTAATTTCTATGCATAAAAAGATGCATATTGGATATTTTTTATTATAAAAGTGTGATTTTCATTAGAATTAATTTTTATGCATAGAAAGATGCATATTGGATATTTTTTTATTATAAAAGTGTGATTTGCATTAGAATTAATTTCTATGCATAGAAAGATGCATATTGGAAATATTTTTATTGTAAAAGTTTTATTTTTATTGGAAATAATTTGTATGCATAGAAAGATGCATATTGGAAATATTTTTATTGTTAAAGTGTTATTTTCATTAGAATTAATTTCTATGCATAGAAAGATGCATATTGGATATTTTTTTATTATAAAAGTGTGGTTTTCATTAGAATTAATTTCTATGCATAGAAAGATGCATATTGGAAATATTTTTATTCTCAAAGTGTTATTTTTATTAGAATTAATTTCTATACATAGAAAGATGCATATTGGAAATATTTTTATTGTAAAAGCGTTATTTTCATTAGAATTAATTTCTATGCATAGAAAGATGCATATTGGATATTTTTTTATTTTAAAAGTGTGATTTTCATTAGAATTAATTTCTATGCATAGAAAGATGCATACTAGAAATATTTTTATTGTAAAAGCGTTATTTTCATTAGAATTAATTTCTATGCATAGAAAGATGCATAAAGGAATTTATTTCTATTTCAAAAGAGTTATTCTCATTGATTTTGATTTATGCATAGAAAGATGCATAAAGGAATTTATTTTTATTTCAAAAGATTTATTGTCATTGATTTTATTTTCTGCATAGAAAGATGCATAAAGGAATTTATTTTTATTTCAAAAGAGTTATTCTCATTAATTTTGATTTTATACATAGAAATATGCATAAAGGAATTTATTTTCAAAAGAGTTATTCTCATTAAAATTTATTTTATGCAGATGCATAAAGGAATTTATTTTTACTTCAAAAGTGTTATTTTCCTTAAAAATTGAATTTATGCATAAATAGATGTATAAAAGGATTTTTATAAAAGTGTTATTTTCCTTAAAAATTAAATTTATGCATAAATAGATGTATAAAAGGATTTTTATAAAAGTGTTATTCCCAGAAAAGTTGAATTTTATAAAAGAATGAATGGATGGATAGGTGTGATGTGAATCAGATAAATGTGAATGAATGGATGGATAGATGTGGTGTGAATCAGATAAATGTGAATGAATGGATGAATAGATGTGATGTGAATAAGATAAATGTGAAATAATGGATGTGGATGTATCAGAAAGGATGGATGTGGATGTTTGTGAAGAATGGATGTGGATGTATGTGAAGAATGGATGTGGATGTATGCGAAAGATTGGATGTGGATGTATCCAAAAGAATGGATGTGGATGTATGCGAAAGATTGGATGTGGATGTATCCGAAAGAATGGATGTGGATGTATGTGAAAGGATGGATGTGGATGTATCCGAAAGAATGGATGTTGATGTATGTGAAGAATGGAAGTGGATGTATGTGAAAGAATGGATGTGGATGTATGTATGTGAAAGGATGGATGTGGATGTATGTGAAAGGATAGATGTGGATGTGTATGTAATAAGTATGGATGTGGATGTGTATGTGTGATAAGTATGGATGTGGATGTATGTGGAAGAATATATGTGGATGTGAATGTGATGGATATGAACGAGAATAGAGGCGATGAGATGTGATCTAAATTGGATAGATATGAATGACAAAGGATATGAATGAATGATATGGGATGTGAATGAATGTGTTAGCATGTGAATCAGGATGTGAATGAATGATAAGGGATGTGAATGAATGTGATGGCATGTGAATCGGGATGAGAATGAATGGTATGGGATGTGATGTGAATCAAGATGTGAATGGTATGGGATGTGATGTGAATCAAGATGTAAATGAATGAGATGTGATGTGAAATGGATGTGATAAGATGCGATGTAAACTAGATAGATGTAAACTGGATAGATGTTAATGAATCTAAAAAGATGAGATGTATGGGTAAATGCAAGTGGATGAGATCTGATGAGGTTAACTGAGGATAGAAGTGTTGAGATGAAAAATGATGTGATTGGATGAGAATGAGAATGCTTATGAAATGAATGTGGAGTAAGTAATGTAGAATTATGTGGAAAGAGGAGAGTTCATTATAGAAAATTATATTTATGACTTGTTTTTAAATGACTGTTTTATGTCAAGAATGGTGGGAAAGCATTTTGACCGTCTTGTGATGAACTGATAAAGTTGCAACAGCTGACAACGGAGAGTCAATGGAGGACGTCTCGCGTAGTAAGGTCGGCCGAGCTCTTGACCAGCCTCGGTTCGATTTAAATGGTGAGCTTCCGGTACAGTGGATAAAGGACCAAGGAAGTAGCCTATGAGTGAAGCCCTAGGTTACCTGCGAAGGATCCTAGAGGGAACTAACCATATGGTGCTCGAGCTCTGGGTCGCCGACGATACCCACACGTGCATCATGGAAGATATTGGAACAAGGAGTAAGAGTTGTTTTCGGATTTGGTTGATTGACCTTGCTGGTCCTCAATGGATGAGTCCATGCCTCTTTTATATGGATCCGTTTGTTGATCTTGCTAATCTTCAACGGAGATTTCATTTTGTTATGTGAATATATTGCTGGCTACTATGAGCTAGGAGAACTATTGAAAAGTCCCCTTAGTGGGCAGGTGGTGAGCGTTCTGGTTGCCAATGATGCCATAGGTACACCGATGAAGGAATGATTGGAAATAAGGATTCAACCGGAGATTTTGACGATTATAATCAGTGACACAATGGTTTCATTAAAAGATTGTTTTTAGAAGATGTTGATTCTGTGAAAAAGGCAATTTCATATTGGGTGTGTAAGTGGTGTGACTAGTTTTAAGTTTGCATGAATTTCCAGCTAGGGGGCCTGGGAACTCTTTTCCCTGGTAGCCAGGACAAAATCTAACCAAATTCCTAATTGGATCCTATCACTACAGTGATTGGGCAGTTGGCTAACCCATGGGACTGGATGGTAGGCTAGATTGACTGGATGGTAGGCTGGATTGATGGATCCCTAAAATGAGACTAAATTTATGTTGGTACGATAGATGAAGTAAATCCCAGATAAAAAATTCTTCTATGGAAAAGAATCAACTGCTGTACCTCTCAATGAGGAAAAAAGCATTGGTCTCTATGATCCAAGTGCAATCTTTCCCTTGATGTGACTATGGGACTTACGGGTTCGGTTAGATCAGTTCAGTTAGTTAAGGCTTTTGACTACGTTAGAGAAAAGTTATCCTGGAGGAATCGCCCGTGCTTTCCGAGCAAGGGAAGTTTTTCTGAATTCAGTTTTGGAAGAACCGATGGATCAGCCTCTTGTCTAGATATCCATGAGCAAGGCCCCGAGTGTGGAACCCTGTCCCGCTGTAAGATTCCTCCCCAGCCTCTCAAAATGTCCAGCATCTTCCCCTGTAATCAATCCCTCTTCAGAAATATAAAAGACTTGTTTCTAACTGTTTAACCTAGAGAGAGAAAATATTCTAGAGAGAGAATATTCAGATTTTTAATATTTTTGGATAGAAAATTATCTCATCTTATTAAAATAAGTTCCCCTGAAACAGAAATTCAAAAAAGAACTTTCCAATGTGCAATTGGAATTAATTGGAAATGGGTATAAAGGACCTTAGCCTAAGGGTCTAGATTTTCAAAAAAATTTGGATTATGGTCCAATTAAGGTTCCTATGGGCCAATAGCATCAATCCATGTGTAGGGAGGAGATAAATCCAATTTGTAAAAGAAGATACCCAAAAATGAGTAAATGCTCACATAAGATGAAGAGTTGAAAATGTACAAGGTTTATTAGTAAAAAACTATGAGCAATATTAAAAATATGAGATGTTTTGGGTATCCAGAAATGAGTAAATGCTCACATAAGATGAAGAGTTGAAAATGTACAAGGTTTATTAGTAAAAAACTATGAGCAATATTAAAAATATGAGATATTTTGGGTATCCAAAAATGAGTAAATGCTCACATAAGATGAAGAGTTGAAAATGTACAAGGTTTATTAGTAAAAAACTATGAGCAATATTAAAAATATGAGATATTTTGGGTATAATGATTCTATTTTGACACATATGTAAGGAAGGGGAGTTCTTTAAAGGAGGTGCATATTTCACATAAGATGAAGAGTTGAAAATGTACAAGGTTTATTAGTAAAAAACTATGAGCAATATTAAAAATATGAGATATTTTGGATATAATGATTCCATTTTGACACATATGTAAGGAAGGGGAGTTCTTTAAAGGAGGTGCATATTTCACATGCTTGAATGAGTTTTAAACTCATAAAAATTGAGATATTTCATCTCTCCTCTCTCCTCATTCAAGTCTAGTTCCAAAAAGTTAGCTTAACTGACCTAAAGATGGTCAAATATTGACCAAACTGATTTAGAAAATTCTAGAATCAGTTTGTTTGGTTAGGAGCTCAATTTTTCCTATAAATAGAAGCCTCCCCCTTGTTGAAAAATATATAGTGTTTATGCATCGTTACTCTACTCCACCTAAGCCAAGAACTATGAATTCATTAATAATTCACTAGTTTTTAGAGCTTCCCTCTTTCTTCAATCCCCATTGGTGGCTCCATCAACATACTTAACCAATTGATTGGTTGGGGGCCTCTACCGTGAACAAAGAAACAAGCAATTTGTAAGGTAAATGGTGAATTTTGATCTTTTCTATAATTTCTCAATGTTTCTCTCTTCTCAACCCCTCTCAAGCTTGAGAAGCTTAATTGGAATGGTTTTTGAATGCTATTGAAGTTAATTGATGAATGTTAGTGAAGAGTTACATAATTTGATGAATGCTATTGAAGTTAATTGATGAATGATAGTTAAGAATTACATAAATTTTCATTTATGCTTAATTCTAATGGTTTTTATGTAATTTCTCTCTCTCACTCAAGAAATGGTTAATTGAATGCTATTGAAGTTAATTGATGAATGTTAGTGAAGAGTTACATAATTTGATGAATGCTATTGAAGTTAATTGATTAATGATAGTTAAGAATTACATAAATTTTTATTTATACTTAATTCTAATGGTTTTTATGTAATTTCTCTCTCTCACTCAAGAAATGGTCATACTCATGACCCATTCTCAATCCAAATAAAGCTTCTCATAAAGCTTTTCCTTAATCCAAGATTAAGCTATGCTTGAGGCCAAATTAATGGCTTTTTTCTATGCTTTTAGTTTATGTATATTGATGATTCAATCCATTATGGATTAATGATCCAATTAGAGACCATTCTAATTATTATCTTAATGATAAGCTTTATCCCTTAAAAAAAATTTGAGATTTATCAGTCATAGCAGCGGAACTATGGCAAAATTTTTATAAAAATTACGCATAAAATAATTTCATTCAAAGCATAAAAAGAGGACTTCCTACCATATTCTAGGAATTATCATCCTAGATTAATTGAAAGAATTTCATTATAATCATGGAGAAATTAAATTTGTATATTATGCATAAAGGATAAGTTTTTATATCAAAAGTGTTACTTTTACCATTTTTATTTTCATGCATAGAAGTATGCATAAAGGATAAATTTTTATATCAAAAGTGTTACTTTTATCATTTTTATTTCATGCATAGAAGTATGCATAATGGATAAATTTTTATATCAAAAGTGTGACTTTTATCATAATTGAATTTCATGCATAAAGGTATGCATAAAAGTTGATTATTTTATTATAAAAGTGTCTTTTATTATATTGAATTTCATGCATAAAGGTATGCATAAAAGTTGATTATTTTATTATAAAAGTGTGACTTTTATCATAATTGAATTTTATGCATAAAGGTATGCATAAAAGATTATTATTTTAACATAAAAGTGTTACTTTTATCATAATTAGATTTCATGCATAGAGATATGCTTAAAAGATGATTATTTTATTGTAAAAGTGTTACTTTTATCATATTTGAATTTCATGCATAGAGGTATGCTTAAAAGATGATTATTTTATTGTAAAAGTGTTACTTTTATCATATTTGGATTTCATGCATAGAGGTATGCATAAAAGATGATTATTTTATTATAAAAGTGTTACTTTTATCATATTTGAATTTCATGCATAGAGGTATGCATAAAAGTTGATTATTTTATTTTAAAAGTGTTACTTTTATCATATTGGATTTCATGCATAGAGGTATGCATAAAAGATATTCTTTTTATACTAGAAGTGTGATTTTCATCATTAATGGATTTTATGCATAACTTAGATGCATAAGAGAAATTCTTTTATTCTAAAAGTGTAATTCCGACCAAATTGAATTTATACATAAGAAGATGCATAAAAGTTTGATTTTTAATTCAAAGTGTCATTCTCATCTAAATTGAATTTATGCATAGGAAGATACATAAAAGAATAAGATTTCAATTCAAAAGCGTTATTCTCATCCAAATTGAATTTATGCATAGGAAGATGCATAAAAGATGGATTTTTTATTAAAAAATGTCAATTCTCATCCAAATTGAATTTATGCATAGGAAGATACATAAAAGATTGAATTTTAATTCAAAAGTGTCATTTTCATTTAAAATGAAATTATGCATAGGAAGATGCATAAAAGATTGATTTTTAATTCGAAAGTGTTAGTCTCTTTAAATGGAATTTATGCATAAATAAAAATGTAGAGAAATCTTATATCAAATATAAGAATTCTCTTGTATTCTATAAAAAGATATAAAATGTGATAAGACGTGATAAGAGGTGTATGAGATGTGATAATATGTGATAAGATGCGTATGGGAAGTGATAAGATGTGATAAGAGGTGTATGAGATATGATAAGATGTATATGGAATGTGTAGGGCGAGAATGGATGTAATATGGATGTATGGATGTAGATACGGATATGTATGTATGGATGTGAATGTGGATGTGGATGTGTATGTATGAATGTGAATGTGGATGTGGATGTGGATGTATGGATATGAATGTGGATGTGGATGTATAGATGTAGATACGGATGTGGATGTATGTATGTGGAAGTGGATGTATGAATGAGGATGTGAAAATGGATGTATGCATGGATGTGTATGTAGAATAATGAATGTGAATGTGTATGGGAAATAATGTGTTGTCGATATGAGTGAATGGATGATGATGAATACATATGAATGGGATGTGGAATAAGTAATGTGGACTAAGGAGGATAAAATGGAAAGACGAGAGTTCGATATAGAAACTGTATTTTGTGAACTGTTTGTAAATGAATGTTTTATGTCAAGAATGCTGGGGAAGCATTTTGACCGTCTTGTAGATTAAGGTCAAGGAGACCTAACTGATAAAGTTGCAACTGCTGAGACGGAGAGTCAATGGAGGATGTCTCGCATAGCAAGGTCGGCCGAGGTCTTGACCAGCCTCGGTTCGATTTAAATGGTTAGCTTCCGGTACGGTGGATTAGGGACCAAGGAAGCGGCCTATGAGTGAAGCGCTAGGTCACCTGCTGCGAAGGATCCTAGAGGGTGCTGACCATACGGTGCTCGGGCTCTGGGTCACCGAAGATACCCACACGTATGTCGTGGAAGATATTGGAACAAGGAGTAAGAGTTGTTTTCCGAAACCGGGCATGGATCTGGTTGATTGACCTTGCTGGTCCTCAATGGATGAGTCCATGGCTCTTTTATATGGATCTGTGGGTTGATCAAGATTGCTGATCTTCCACGGAGATTCCATTCTATTATATGAATATATTGTCGGTTACTATGAGCTAGGAACTATGGAAAAGGCCCCTGAGTGAATAGGTGGTGAGCGTTCTGGTTGCCAATGATGCCATAAGTATACCAATGAATGAATGACTAGAAATAAGGATTCAACCAGAGACTTTGAGGATTGTCATCAGTGATATAATGGTTTCATTAAAGGATTTTTTTAAAGTTAGCTGATGCTAAGAAAAAGGCAATTTCATATTGGGTGTGTAAGTGGTGTGACTAGTTTTATGTTTGCATGAACTTCCGGCTAGGGGGCCTTGGAACTCTTTTCCTTGGTACACGGGACAAAACCTAACCAAATTCTTAATTGGATCCCATCACTACAGCGGTTGGGCGGTTGGCTAACCCATGGGACTGGATGGGGTTAGGCTGGACTGATGGATCCGTAAATCGAGATGGACTGATGAGTTGAATTGGATTGTGATTGAAAAATGATGATTCCTGAATTTTTGGTTGAAAAGCGATAAACTAAGCAAAACCACAATGAGGATGAATGGGACGAGTCCCTGTGTTGATGTTTGTAACTGGAATGACGATAATGACTTTAATAATTCACTATGAGATTAGTGGATTGTACTGACAGATTGCTACTATTAACTCTTGACCCAGTGGATCAAGTTAAGGGATGACAAATTAAAAATCTATAAAATTGAAATCCCCCATGGAGGACTGTTGAGATGGAAATTTTGGTGTAATAGACCATTATTGTTTTAAAGATATGAATGTTATGTTCTGAATGAATTGTTACATGATAATGCGAGTATCTTTATCCCACGATTCTATGGGGAGTCGACCTATCTAAAGAACCCCAGAATCAGATGAATCAAAAATCAGATTTGAATCATAAATAAAGGAAACTTAACAAGATTTTTCGTATTGATAGGAACACGGATCGAGGTCGTCGTGGTAGAAATGATAACCCTCAACTCGATGAGGAAGATATCGACCTGGATGTTTGTAAAACTCTTCATAGCTTGCAGCCTGAACCTTTCAAGGGTAAAGGGAAAGACTTAGGAGAGGTCGTGGAGAAGTGGATCGAAGCAATGGAAGAATATGTCTATGTCACCGAGTACAATGAGAAGAGAAAATTGGCTCTTGCAAGGCTAAATATTGTAGAAACAGCTAGAGTGGCATAGAGAAACCACTGCGAGACAAACAATCTGGAGGATCGGAATACCCAGACATGTAATGATCTCAAAATTTACCTAAGGACGAGGTTCTGTCCTCTAGACTTTTTGGAAACAAAGATTAACGAATTCTTAGAGCTAACCCAGGGGAGCGGAACTATTGAAGTATATCACCAAGCGTTCACTCTCCTCCTCAAATACTCGCCACCACTAAATGAAGAATAGCTAATGGCCAGGTTCATTCAGGGAGACTGAACGAACCTTTGAATATTTTGGTGAAGAACTCCAAGCTAGTTTCCTTGGCCGAAGCAGTGCGGATGGCGAAGGATTTCTCCAAGGCCTTTGATGTCAAGGTCCCACCAAAGCCAGCACCATCACCTTTCAAAAGATTATTAGTTCCAGAAGGTGATTCCAACCTTCCACCACCTAAGAGATATCAGGGTCAATCCTAAGATAGGGGAAGTTCCATAATGGAAGAAATGTCCTTTCCCGAAACTCAATCCCTTGGAATTTAACTTCAGAAGTTCCACCCTTGAACAAGGGAGTGAAATGCTATAACTGTCGAGAATTTGGACATCGCAGTGTGGATTGCCCAACTCCTTTTGGATCAAGGTTTTCGAGGTAGGGAAATCAAGGATCAAGATTCCAGACTCCTGCTCCTTTCTTCCAAAGTAATCAGGTTTCTATCTGCCAAATTCAGGTAAATCCTAGAGGTAGACCCTCTAACCAACCTGCAATTTCAATCCAAAGTAATGCAAGACCTCTGCCTCAGAATAGGGGAAGTCAAAGAGAGTTGTTCCCAGATCGACCGTCCACTTCCAAGGCAGTAATGCTGAAAGTGATTAAAGAAGAAGAAGAAGATGAAAGAGATCATACTCCACCTCTGCGAGATGAGGACATCTCACATTTTTTAAGTGGAATAGGATGTAAGATTCCTCCCCCAGCCCCTCAAGATGTCCAATCTCTCCCCTTGTAATCATGCCCCTTGCCAGAATATGAACAGATCTTGTTTCTACCTATTTTGGCTTAGAGAGAGAAAATATTCTAGAGAGAGGTTATTCAATTTTTAGATATTTTTTGATGGAAAAATATCTCTTCTTATTAAAATAAATTCCCCCCAAATAGAAGTTCAAAAAGAAATTCTGAAGGTGCATTAGAAATAAATTATAATCTATTCAAAAGGCCTTAGCCAGAGGGTCTGGATTTTCTAAAAATTGTAGATTAAGGTTCTGAGAGGCCAATTAGATTAATCCAAATGTAGAGAGGAGATAAATTGAAGAAAAGAAAATCCCCACAAAAATCAATAAATACTCACATAAGATGAAGAGTTGACTAAGGACAAGGTTATTAGTTAAAAAAGAAGAGATATTTAGAGGAAATGATGCATTTTTGACACCTCAGTGTGGGGGAATTCCCCTCATGAAGGAGGCACCTATTTCACATGTGTTTTGAAGTTTTAAACTCTCAAATAATAAGATATTTCATCTCTCCTCTCTTATGTTTCAATTAGAACCAAAAAGTAAGCTAAACTGACCTAAAAATCAAAAAGTGACAGAACTGATCTGAAAAATTCTAAAATCAGTTTGCTTGGTTAGAGGCTCACTTTTTTCTATAAATAAAAGCCTCCCCCTTTGTAAAAGCTTAATAGTGTTTTATGCACTGTTACTCTACTCCTTCCCAGAGCCAAAAACAATGAATTTATTGATAATTCATTAGTTTTTGACCATTTTCTCTTCAAAAGAATTGGTGGCCACTCTTGTTGTAAATAAGAGTAGATCGCTCAAACCATCAAGCCAAAGGAAAGCTCACAAAAATTCATGTAAGCTAGAAATCCTACTTTTTATTATTTCCATTTAATGGTTTTCTAATTTTTGTTTTCTTTAAAATGAAAATTGATGTTATGCCTTGTTGAAAAGGCTTTCCCCCTCTCTTCATTCTTGAATTCAGCCTTTCTTTATCCTAGATATGTTATCAAATTGTTGGAATTAAACTTTCCATATTGTTTCTCTTTAAAAAGTGAAATTTGATTAGTTTAGAATGCTTTAAACCATTTGGGATGATTTCTAAGTAACTTGAGAATGAAAAAAATTAAAAAATGGTCAACCATACAAAGGAGGTTATGGCAAAATTTTCTTAAATTTTGTGAAATAAGTTTTATCTTTTATTATTCAAAAAGAGTAATCCCCACCGTTTGTGTGTTATTCTAAAAGTGTTATTTTCATTCTACGCATAGAAAAATGCGTATTAGAAAATTTTTTATTATAAAAGTGTTATTTCCATTAGAATTAATTTCTATGCATAGAAAGATGCATATTGGATATTGTTTTATTATAAAAGTGTGATTTTCATTAGAATTAATTTCTATGCATAGAAAGATTCATATTGGATATTTTTTTATTATAAAAGTGTGATTTTCATTAGAATTAATTTCTATGCATAGAAAGATGTATATTGGATATTTTTTATTATAAAAGTATGATTTTAATTAGAATTAATTTCTATGCATAGAAAGATGCATATTGAAAATATTTTTATTGTAAAAGCATTATTTTCATTAGAAATAATTTCTATGCATAAAAAGATGCATATTGGAAGTATTCTTATTGTAAAAGTGTTATTTTCATTAGAATAGAAATATGCATATTGGATATTTTTTTATTATAAAAGTGTGATTTTCATTAGAATTAATTTCTATGCATAGAAAGATGCATATTGGAAATATTTTTATTGTAAAAGCGTTATTTTCATTAGAATTAATTTCTATGCATAGAAAGATGCATAAAGGAGTTTATTTTTATTTCAAAAGAGTTATTCTCATTGATTTTGATTTTATGCATATAGAGATGCATAAAGGAATTTATTTTTATTTCAAAAGAGTTATTCTCATTGAATTTCATTTTATGCATAGAAAGATGCATAAAGGAATTTTTTTAATTTCAAAAGAGTTATTCTCATTAATTTTGATTTTATGCATAGAAAGATACATAAAGGAATCTATTTTCGGAAAGAGTTATTTTTATTATATTTTATTTTATGCATAGAAAGATGCATAAAGGAATTTAATTTTACTTCGAAAGTGTTATTTTTCTTAAAAAATAAATTTATGCATAAATAGATGTATAAAAGGATTTTTATAAAAGTGTTATTCCCATAGAAGTTGAGTTTTATAATGAATGGATAGATAGGTGTGATGTGAATCAGATAAATGTGAATGAATGGATGGATAGATGTGATTTGAATCAGATAAATGTGAATGAATGGATGGATAAATGTGATGTGAATCTAATAAATGTGAAAGAATGGATGTGGAGGTATGTGAGAGGATGGATGTGGATGTATGTGAAGAATGGATGTGGATGTATGTGAAACGATGGATGTGGATGTATGTGAAGAATGGATGGGGATGTATGCGAATGGATGGATGGGGATGTATGTGAAGAATGGATGTGGATGTATGTGAAAGGATGGATGTGGATGTATGTGAAGAATGGATGTGGATGTATGTATGTGAAAGGATGGATGTGGATATATGTGAAAGGATAGATGTGGATGTGTATGTGATAAGTATGGATGTGGATGTATGTATGTGAAAGGATAGATGTGGATATGTATGTGATAAGTATGGATGTGGATGTATGTGGAAGAATATATGTGGATGTGAATGTGACGGATATGAACGAGAATAGAGGCGATGAGATGTGATGTAAATTGGATAGATATGAATGATAAAGGATGTGAAAGAATGCTATGAAATGTGAATGAATGTGTTAGCATGTGAATCACGAGATGAATGAATGATAAGGGATGTGAATGAATGTGATAACCTATGAATCAGGATGTGAATGAATGTTAAGGGATGTGAATGAATGAGATGGCATGTAAATCGGAATGAGAATGAATGTTAAGGGATGTGAATGAATGAGATGGCATGTAAATCGGGATGAGAATGAATGGTATGGGATGTGATGTGAATCAGGATGTGAATGAATGAGATGTGATGTGAAATGGATGTGATAAGATGCGGTGTAAACTGGATAGATGTTAATGAATGTGATGAGATGAGATGTATGGGTAAATGCGAGTGGATGAGATCTGATGATGTTAATTGAGGAAAGAAGTGTTGAGATGGAAAATGATGTGATTGGATGAGAATGGGAATGAGAATGAAATGAATGTGGATTAAGTGATGTAGATTGATGTGGAAAGACGAGACTTCGTTTACAAAAAATTGTATGTTTTTTAATGATTGTTTTATGTCAAGAATGCTGGGGAAGCATTTTGACCATCTTGTGAATAAGGTCGTGGAGACCTAGCTGATAAAGTTGCAACAACTGACGAAGAGTCAACGGAGGACGTCTCGCGTAGCAAGGTCGGCCGATGTCTTGACCAGCCTCGGTTTGATTTAAATGGTGAGCTTCCAGTACAGTGGATGAGGGACCAAGGAAGTGGCCTATGAGTGAAGTGCTAGGTCACCTGCGAAGGATCCTAGAGGGTGCTGACCATATGGTGCTCGGGCTCTGGGGTTACCGAGACGATACCCACACGTGCGTTGTGGAAGATATTGGAACAAGGAGTAAGAGTTGTTTTTTGAATTCGCGCATGGATCTCGTTGATTGACCTTGCTGGTCCTCAACAAATGAGTCCATGGCTCTTTTATATGGATCCGTTGGTTGATCTTGCTAATCTTCAATGGAGATTCCATTTTGTTATGTGAATATATTGCCAGTTACTACTATGAGTTAGGAACTTTTGAAAAGGCCCTTGAGTGGACAGGTGTGGTGAGCGTTCTGGTTGCCAATGATGCCATAGGTACACCTGTTGGAGCTCTATATATGGCTCACTCTACCTAACTTGGTCTCACCTATATATATGTATCTTGTCCTCAATATGAATCAGTCTTTGGGAGCGTACATGATGTGTCTCTTGTCTCGTCTCTTTCTCTCTACATTTCAACATGGTATCAGAGCATCTATAAGGGAAGCATCTATGTCTTCTTGTTAAATTCATGATTATAATTTGATGTCTTACAAGATTGTTCTTTGATTATGTGTTGTCTACATGATTTTATAGCTTAACTTGTTGTAATTAGAGTTGTTTCTTAATCGCGTCCTTAAAACCAAAACCAGTGCAGGTGCGTAGATTGTATTGTGCTGGTGAATCCTATCAAAAAAGTTTGTCAAACGGAGTTGTGAGTTAAAAGTTATGACAGTTCAGGCAAACTGCATTTGTAACAGCAAAACAGGTTCCTTGAATAAGCAAACAGGTTCTTTGTGTGAGCACACAGGTTTCGTCTTCGTCAAGTGTCTTTGTGAGCACACACGTTTCGTCTTCGTCAAGCGTCTTTAGCAAACCGCCAAATCTAGCTTTTTCATCAAGCGTCTCTTATTATTTTGCTATTTTTAGCAAAACGACCAATCTAGCTTTTTCATCAAGTGTCTATCAATGAATCTTGCATCCCATGTCTCTCTATTTTGAGGACTCTTTTCTTATTGACGTCTCTTATCTCTTGCGGTCGTCCTTGTCTATATGGTGTGCAGATTTTGTGATTTTATCTTATACATCTTCTCGCAGATAGATATGGCTATGACTATTCTCGTCAATGGTTTTCCTTCACGCCAACGTTCTATTCCTTCTTTTCAAGGCCAAGGGTTTCCCGGTTGGAAAGCAAAGATGTTGTTAATTCTTGAAGGCAATGAGATCTTAGCTGTTGTTATTGGCGATTCTCTATGTCCGTCTCAGCCTACTATTCCGGATTCTGACAACGTTCTTATCACGGAAAGCCCTGTTTTTGATGCATGGTGTCTTGCTTATATGGATTGGCAGAGGCGTGATAAAGCAGCTCGTCGGTACATTCTTTCTGCTCTTAGTGATTCTCTCATGCTTGATGTGTATGACTTTCCTACTTCCCATGACGTATGGGAGTATCTTATAGCAAATTTTCAGAAAAAGTCTTACAGAAACACTTTATTTGAGAGGTTTGCTTTCAAAGTTATAGTATGAAGTTAATACTGCTATGACGGGGCATATTGATTCTTTCAAATCTATTATTAATCAACTTGCTGCTGCGGGTGATCCTATTCCACGAAAGCAACTTATTACAATTCTTCTTGATACGATAAAGGATCCGTCTTATGACAACATTGTTACCATTCTTTCTAACAAGGACGGTCTTGATTTTGACCAAACTTGCATATCTTTGATTGAGTATTCTCAATGTCAACAACGACGTAGCGTTGGTCATGATGCAGCTATGTTTTCACAACAAGAGGAGCCTGAGTCACAACAGTTGGAACGGGCCCTTTATGTGCAAAGGCGTCCTTTGCAACAACGAGGCAACCGCAGAGGTGGTCATGGTGGTGGTAGTTTCTCTCGTCCCAAATTTCCTTACAAGCATTGTTCTTACTGCAATAGGAATGGTCATACTGAAGATGACTGTTGGGCATGTAAGATTCCTCCCCCAACCCCCTTTTTGATGTCTAGTATCTTCCCCTGTAATCAATCCCTCTTCAGAAACATAAAGACCTTGTTTCTAACTGTTTTAGCCTAGAGAGAGAAAATTATTCTAGAGAGAGAATATTCAGATTATGAATATTTTTGGATAGAAAAATAACTCATCTTATTAAAATAAGTTCCCCTGAAACAGAAACTCAAAAAGAACTTTCCAATGTGCAATTGGAATTAATTGGAAATGGGTATAAAGGACCTTAGCCTAAGGGTCTAGATTTTCAGAAATTTTTGGATTATGGTCCAATTAAGGTTCCTATGGGCCAATAGCATCAATCCATGTGTAGGGAGGAGATAAATCCAATTTGTAAAAGAAGATACCCAAAAATGAGTAAATGCTCACATAAGATGAAGAATTGAAAATGTACAAGGTTTATTAGTAAAAAACTATGAGCAATATTAAAAATATGAGATATTTTGGGTATCCAAAAATGAGTAAATGCTCACATAAGATGAAGAGTTGAAAATGTACAAGGTTTATTAGTAAAAAACTATGAGCAATATTAAAATGATTCCATTATGACACATATGTAAGGAAGGGGAGTTCTTTAAAGGAGGTGCATATTTCACATAAGATGAAGAGTTGAAAATGTACAAGGTTTATTAGTAAAAAAACTATGAGCAATATTAAAATGATTCCATTATGACACATATGTAAGGAAGGGGAGTTCTTTAAAGGAGGTGCATATTTCACATGCTTGAATGAGTTTTAAACTCATAAAAATTGAGATATTTCATCTCTCCTCTCTCCTCATTCAAGTCTAGTTCCAAAAAGTTAGCTTAACTGACCTAAAAATGGTCAAATATTGACCAAACTGATTTAGAAAATTCTAGAATCAGTTTGTTTGGTTAGGAGCTCAATTTTTCCTATAAATAGAAGCCTCCCCCTTGTTGAAAAATAGATAGTGTTTATGCATCGTTACTCTACTCCACCTAAGCCAAGAACTGTGAATTCATTTAATAATTCACTAGTTTTTGGAGCTTCCCTCTTTCTTCAATCCCAATTAGTGGCTCCATCAACATACTTAACCAATTGATTGGTTGGGGGCCTCTACCGTGAACAAAGAATCAAGCAATTTGTAAGGTAATTAGTGAATATTGGTCTTTTCTATAATTTCTCAATGTTTCTCTCTTCTCAACCCCTCTCAAGCTTGAGAAGCTTAATTGGTATGGTTTTTTAAATGCTATTGAAGTTAATTGGTGAATAGTAGTGAAGAGTTACATAATTTAATAAATGCTATTGAAGTTAATTTCTATTTATGTTTAAATTCTAATGGTTTTTATGTAATTTCTCTCTCTCACTCAAGAAATGGTCATACTCATGACCCATACTCAATCCAAATCAAGCTTTTCATAAAGCTTTTCCTTAACCCAAGATTAAGCTATGCTTGAGGCCAAATTAATGGCTTTTTTTTTCTATGCTTTTAGTTTATGTATATTGATGATTCAATCCATTATGGATTAATGATCCAATTAGAGATCATTTTAATTATTTCCTTAATGATAAGCTTTATCCCTTAGAAAAATTGAGATTTATCAGTCATAGCAGCGGAGCTATGGCAAAATTTTTATAAAAATTATGCATAAAATAATTTCATTCAAAGCATAAAAAGAGGACTTCCTACCATATTCTAGGAATTATCATCCTAGATTAATTGAAAGATATTCATTGTAATCATAGAGAAATTGATTTTTATATTATGCATCATTGATTTTCATGCATAGAGCTATGCATAAAAGATTATTATTTTAACATAAAAGTGTTACTTTTATCATATTTGGATTTCATGCATAGAGGTATGCATAAAAGATTATTATTTTAACATAAAAGTGTTACTTTTATTAAATTTTAATTTTCATGCATAGAAGTATGCATAAAGGATAATTTTTTTATATTAAAAGTGTTACTTTTATCATTTTAGTTTTCATGCATAGAAGTATTCATAAAGGAAAATTTTTTATATCAAAAGTGTTACTTTTATCATTTTTAATTTTCATGCATAGAAGTATGCATAAAGAAAAATTTTTTATATCAAAAGTGTTACTTTTATCATTTTTAATTTTCATGCATAGAAGTATGCATAAAGGAAAATTTTTTATATCAAAAGTGTTACTTTTACCATTTTTAATTTTCATGCATAGAAGTATGCATAAAGGAAAATTCTTTATATCAAAAGTGTTACTTTTATCATTTTTAATTTTCATGCATAGAAGTATGCATAAAGGAAAATTTTTATATCAAAAGTGTTACTTTTATCATTTTTAATTTTCATGCATAAAGGAAAATTTTTATATCAAAAGTGTTACTTTTATCATATTTGGATTTCATGCATAGAAGTATGCATAAAAGATATTCTTTTTATACTAAAAGTGTGATTTTCATCATAAAGGGATTTTATGCATAACTTAGATGCATAAGAGAAATTCTTTTATTCTAAAAGTGTAATTCCTACCAAATTGAATTTATGCATAGGAAGATGCATAAAAGATTGATTCAAAAGTGTCATTCTAATCTAAATTGAATTCATGCATAGGTAGATGCATGAAAGATTGAATTTTAATTCAAAAGTGTCATTTTCATTTAAAATGACTTTATGCATAGGAAGATGCATAAAAGATTGATTTTTACTTCGAAAGTATTAATCTCCTTAAATGGAATTTATGCATAAATAAATGTGTAAAGAAATCTTATATCAAATATAAGAATTCTCTTGTATTCTATAAATAGAAATGAGAGGTGATAGGATGTGATAAGAAGTGTATAAGATGTGATAAGAGGTGATAAGATGCTTATGAAATAAGTTAGGAGGTGATAAGATGAATTAAGATGTGTATGGGATGAGGTAAGAAGTGTATGTGATAGGATAAGATGTATATGGGTTGTGATAGGGCGAGAATGGATGTGATGTAAAAGATTAGATGTGAAGGCATATGGGGTTATATGAATGGGAATGTGGAAATGGATGTATGTATGTGGATGTGTGGATGTGGAGATGGGAGTGTGGATGTATGAATGTGAAAATGGATGTATGCATGAAGATGTATATGCATAGATGTGAATATGGATGTAAATGCATAGATGTGAATGTGGATGTGGATGTATACATGAAGATGTATATGCATAGATGTGAATGTGGATGTAGATGTGGATATATAGATGTGAATGTGAATGTGGATGTATGCATGAGGATGTATATGCATAGATGTGAATGTGGATGTATAGATGTGAATGGGAATGTGGATGTGGATGTATGTGAATGTGGAATGTGGATGTGGATGTATGTATGTATGTGGATGTAGATGTGGATGTATAGATGTGAATGGAAATGTGGATGTGGATGTATGTGAATGTGGATGTAGATGTGGATGTATAGATGTGAATGTGGAATGTGGATGTGGATGTATGTATGTATGTGGATGTAGATGTGGATGTATAGATGTGAATGGGAATGTGGATGTGGATGTATAGATGTGAATGGGAATATGGATGTGGATGTATGTGAATGTGGATGTAGATGTATGGAAATGTGGATGTGGATGTATGTGAATGTGGATGTAGATGTGGATGTATAGATGTGAATATATGATATGTGATGTGAAGGAATCTGAAGTGAAGAGATGGAAAATGATGTGATTAGATGAGTACATATATAAATGGATGTGGATATGGATATGGATGTGGATGTGGATATGGATGTGAATATATGATATGTGATGTGAAGGAATCTGAAGTGAAGAGATGGAAAATGATGTGATTGGATGAGTACATATATAAATAGAATGTGGAATAAGTAATGTGGATTAATGAGGGATAATGTGAAAAAATGAGAGTTAATATAGAAACTGTATTTGTAAACTGTTGTAAATGCTGTTTGTAAATGGCTGTTTTATGTCAAGAATGCTGGGAAAGCATTTTGACCGTCTTGTGATTAAGGTCGTGGAGACCTAACTGATAAAGTTGCAACTGCTGACGGAGAGTCAATGGAGGACGTCTCGCGTAGCAAGGTCGGCCGAGGTCTTGACCAGCCTCGGTTCGATTAAAATGGTGAGCTTCCGGTACGGTGGATGAGGGACCAAGGAAGCGGCCTATGAGTGAAGCGCTAGGTCACCTGCGAAGGATCCTAGAGGGTGCTGACCATACGGTGCTCGGGCTCTGGGTCGCCTAGGATACCCACGCGTGCGTCGAGGAAGATATTGGAACAAGGAGTAAGAGTTGTTTTGTGAAACCGGGCATGGATCTGGTTGATTGACCTTGCTGGTCTTCAATGGATGAGTCCATGGCTCTTTATATGGATCTGTTGGTTGATCTTGCTGATCTTCAACGAGAGTCTATCTTGATTTTTATAAGTAATTATATTACCGAGTATTATGGGCTAGGAACTATTGAGAAGGCCCCTGTGTGGACAGGTGGTGAGCGTTCTAGTTGCCAATGATGCCATAGATACTCTGATGAAGGATGATGGGAAATTATGAATCAACCGGATAAATTGGAAGATTGTGATCAGTGGTACTATGGTTTCATTAAAGGATTGTTTTAAAGTTAGCCGATGCTAAGAAAAAGGCAATTTCATATTGGGTGTGTAAGTGGTGTGGCTAGTTTTATGTTTGCATGAACTTCCGGCTAGGGGGTCTTGGAACTCTTTTCCTTGGTACCCGGGACAAAACCTAACCAAATTCCAAATTGGATCCCATCACTACAGTGGTTGGGCGGTTGGCTAACCCATGGGATCGGATGGGGTTAGGCTGGACTGATGGATCCGTAAATGTAAGATTCCTCCCCCAACCCCTTTTTGATGTCTAGTATCTTCCCCTGTAATCAACCCTCTTCAGAAATATAAAGACCTTGTTGCTAACTATTTTAGCCTAGAGAGAGAAAAATTATTCTAGAGAGAGAATATTCAGATTTTGAATATTTTTGGATAGAAAAATATCTCTTATAATTCAGATGAGTTCCCCTGAAACAGAAATTCAAAAAGAATTTTCCAATGTGCAATTGGAATTAATTGGAAATAGGTATAAAGAACCTTAGTCTAAGGGTCTAGATTTTCAGAAATTTTTGGATTATGGTCCAATTAAGGTTCCTATGGGCCAATAGCATCAATCCATGTGTAGGGAGGAGATAAATCCAATTTGTAAAAGAAGATACCCAAAAATGAGTAAATGCTCACATAAGATGAAGAGTTGAAAATGTACAAGGTTTATTAGTAAAAAACTATGAGCAATATTAAAAATATGAGATATTTTGGGTATCCAAAAATGAGTAAATGCTCACATAAGATGAAGAGTTGAAAATGTACAAGGTTTATTAGTAAAAAACTATGAGCAATATTAAAATGATTCCATTATGACACATATGTAAGGAAGGGGAGTTCTTTAAAGGAGGTGCATATTTCACATAAGATGAAGAGTTGAAAATGTACAAGGTTTATTAGTAAAAAAAACTATAAGCAATATTAAAATGATTCCATTATGACACATATGTAAGGAAGGGGAGTTCTTTAAAGGAGGTGCATATTTCACATAAGATGAAGAGTTGAAAATGTACAAGGTTTATTAGTAAAAAACTATGAGCAATATTAAAATGATTCCATTATGACACATATGTAAGGAAGGGGAGTTCTTTAAAGGAAGTGCATATTTCACATGCTTGAATGAGTTTTAAACTCATAAAAATTGAGATATTTCATCTCTCCTCTCTCCTCATTCAAGTCTAGTTCCAAAAAGTTAGCTTAACCGACCTAAACATGGTCAAATATTGACCAAACTGATTTAGAAAATTCTAGAATCAGTTTGTTTGGTTAGGAGCTCAATTTTTCCTATAAATAGAAGCCTCCCCCTTGTTGAAAAATAGATAGTGTTTATGCATCGTTACTCTACTCCACCTAAGCCAAGAACTGTGAATTCATTTAATAATTCACTAGTTTTTGGAGCTTCCCTCTTTCTTCAATCCCAATTAGTGGCTCCATCAACATACTTAACCAATTGATTGGTTGGGGGCCTCTACCGTGAACAAAGAATCAAGCAATTTGTAAGGTAATTAGTGAATATTGATCTTTTCTATAATTTCTCAATGTTTCTCTCTTCTCAACCCCTCTCAAGCTTGAGAAGCTTAATTGGTATGGTTTTTAAATGCTATTGAAGTTAATTGGTGAATAGTAGTGAAGAGTTACATAATTTAATAAATGCTATTGAAGTTAATTTCCATTTATGTTTAAATTCTAATGGTTTTTATGTAATTTCTCTCTCTCACTCAAGAAATGGTCATACTCATGACCCATTCTCAATCCAAATCAAGCTTTTCATAAAACTTTTCCTTAACCCAAGATTAAGCTATGCTTGAGGCCAAATTAATGGCTTTTTTCTATGCTTTTAGTTTATGTATATTGATGATTCAATCCATTATGGATTAATGATCCAATTAGAGATCATTTTAATTATTTTCTTAATGATAAGCTTTATCCCTTAGAAAAATTGAGATTTATCAGTCATAGCAGCGGAGCTATGGCAAAATTTTTATAAAAATTATGCATAAAATAATTTCATTCAAAGCATAAAAAGAGGACTTCCTACCATATTCTAGGAATTATCATCCTAGATTAATTGAAAGATATTCATTGTAATCATAGAGAAATTGATTTTTATATTATGGATCATTGATTTCATGCATAGAGGTATGCATAAAAGATTATTATTTTAACATAAAAGTGTTACTTTTATCATTTTTAATTTTCATGCATAGAAGTATGCATAAATGATAATTTTTTTATATTAAAAGTGTTACTTTTATCATTTTTAATTTTCATGCATAGAAGTATGCATAAAGGAAAATTTTTTATATCAAAAGTGTTACTTTTATCATTTTTAATTTTCATGCATAGAAGTATGCATAAAGGAAAATTTTTTATATCAAAAGTGTTACTTTTATCATTTTTAATTTTCATGCATAGAAGTATGCATAAAGGAAAATTTTTTATATCAAAAGTGTTACTTTTATCATATTGGATTTCATGCATAGAGGTATGCATAAAAGTTGATTATTTTATTATAAAAGTGTTACTTATATCACAATTGAATTTCATTCATAGAAGTATGCATAAGAGTTGATTATTTTATTATAAAAGTGTTACTTTTATCATATTTGGATTTCATGCATAGAAGTATGCATAAAAGATATTCTTTTTATACTAAAAGTGTGATTTTCATCATAAAGGGATTTTATGCATAACTTAGATGCATAAGAGAAATTCTTTTATTCTAAAAGTGTAATTCCTACCAAATTGAATTTATGCATAGGAAGATGCATAAAAGATTGATTCAAAAGTGTCATTCTAATCTAAATTGAATTCATGCATAGGTAGATGCATGAAAGATTGAATTTTAATTCAAAAGTGTCATTTTCATTTAAAATGAATTTATGCATAGGAAGATGCATAAAAGATTGATTTTTACTTCGAAAGTATTAATCTCCTTAAATGGAATTTATGCATAAATAAATGTGTAAAGAAATCCAAATATAAGAATTCTCTTGTATTCTATAAATAGAAATGAGAGGTGATAGGATGTGATAAGAAGTGTATAAGATGTGATAAGAGGTGATAAGATGCTTATGAAATAAGTTAGGAGGTGATAAGATGAATTAAGATGTGTATGGGATGAGGTAAGAAGTGTATGTGATAGGATAAGGGTTGTGATAGGGCGAGAATGGATGTGATGTAAAAGTATAGATGTGAATGAGAATGTGGATGTATGCATGAGGATGTATATGCATAGATGTGAATGTGGATGTATAGATGTGAATGGGAATGTAGATGTGGATGTATGTGAATGTGGATGTAGATGTGGATGTGGAATGTGGATGTGGATGTAGATGTGGATGTATAGATGTGAATGGGAATGTGGATGTGGATGTGGATGTATGTATGTATGTGGATGTAGATGTGGATGTATAGATGTGAATGGGAATGTGGATGTGGATGTGGATGTATGTATGTATGTGGATGTAGATGTCGATGTATAGATGTGAATGGGAATGTGGATGTGGATGTATAGATGTGAATGGGAATATGGATGTGGATGTATGTGAATGTGGATGTAGATGTATGGAAATGTGGATGTGGATGTATGTGAATGTGGATGTAGATGTGGATGTATAGATGTGAATATATGATATGTGATGTAAAGGAATCTGAAGTGAAGAGATGGAAAATGATGTGATTAGATGAGTACATATATAAATGGATGTGGATATGGATATGGATGTGGATGTGGATATGGATGTGAATACATGATATGTGATGTGAAGGAATCTGAAGTGAAGAGATGGAAAATGATGTGATTGAATGAGTACATATATAAATGGAATGTGGAATAAGTAATGTGGATTAATGAGGGATAATGTGAAAAAATGAGAGTTAATATAGAAACTGTATTTGTAAACTGTTGTAAATGCTGTTTGTAAATGGCTGTTTTATGTCAAGAATGCTGGGAAAGCATTTTGACCGTCTTGTGATTAAGGTCGTGGAGCCTAACTGATAAAGTTGCAACTGCTGACGGAGAGTCAATGGAGGACGTCTCGCGTAGCAAGGTCGGCCGAGGTCTTGACCAGCCTCGGTTCGATTAAAATGGTGAGCTTCCGGTACGGTGGATGAGGGACCAAGGAAGCGGCCTATGAGTGAAGCGCTAGGTCACCTGCGAAGGATCCTAGAGGGTGCTGACCATACGGTGCTCGGGCTCTGGGTCGCCCAGGATACCCACGCGTGCGTCGAGGAAGATATTGGAACAAGGAGTAAGAGTTGTTTTGTGAAACTGGGCATGGATCTGGTTGATTGACCTTGCTGGTCTTCAATGGATGAGTCCATGGCTCTTTATATGGATCTGTTGGTTGATCTTGCTGATCTTCAACGAGAGTCCATCTTGATTTTTATAAGTGATTATATTGCCGAGTATTATGGGCTAGGAACTATTGAAAAGGCCCCTGTGTGGACAGGTGGTGAGCGTTCTAGTTGCCAATGATGCCATAGATACTCTGATGAAGGAATGATGGGAAATTATGAATCAACCGGATAAATTGGAAGATTGTGATCAGTGGTACTATGGTTTCATTAAAGGATTGTTTTAAAGTTAGCCGATGCTAAGAAAAAGGCAATTTCATATTGGGTGTGTAAGTGGTGTGGCTAGTTTTATGTTTGCATGAACTTCTGGCTAGGGGGCCTTGGAACTCTTTTCCTTGGTACCCGGGACAAAACCTAACCAAATTCCAAATTGGATCCCATCACTACAGTGGTTGGGCGGTTGGCTAACCCATGGGATCGGATGGGGTTAGGCTGGACTGATGGATCCGTAAATCGAGATTTAATTTCTATTATTACGATAGATGAAGTAAATTCCGGATAGAAATTGTTCTATGGATAGGAATCAACGGCTGTGCCTCTTGATGGGGAAAAAAGCGTTGATCCCAATGATCCAAGTGCAAGTTTCTTCCTTGATTTGACCAAGTACCGTTAAAGGTGCAGTCAGATCAGTTGATCCGTAATGATCTTGACTACGTTAGAGTAAAGAGTTATCCTGGTGGAATCGCCCATGCTTCCGGGTAAAGGAAGTTTTTCCGGTTTCGGTTTTGGACAAACCGACGGATTAGTCTCTTGTCCGGATATCCGTGGGCGAGGCCCCGAGTGTGAGACCCCTACCCACGCATGATGTGCTACTTCCGCTGCTAGTACTCCGAATCCGTCGCATGGTGGGGACAGGGATCTCACAGTTGGTATCAGAGCTTTTTGGTTAATAAGGATCAACCGAGAAGCCAAATATATCAAAAATTTATCAAGAATCAAAAAGGTTGTAATTGTGTGATATAATTCATACAAATTGATATTCAATCTGAAAATTCATAAATTAGTAATTGGGTCAAATGGAAGTACCGCAATTATATAGAATCCTGACTTGCTTGAGGCCTAGACATGATGGTATTTACCTTAAAATTCCAAGGGCCTTGACTACCCGTATATACCGAGAGTATACTGCAGCTCTTTACTGACAGTATATACGAGTAAATCTAAGACTTGAAATTATAAGCGTTAATGCTATCTAGATGATGAATTCGAATGTGGTTGATATGATTTTTAATTCTGTTTGAGAATCGATGAATTGATTTGGATTCTGATTGAAAAATGATGATTTCTGAAATTTAGTTGAAATGTAATAAGCTGAGCGAAACCACAATGAGGATGAATGGGACGAGTCCCAGTGATGATATTCATAACTGGAATGATGTTAATGATTTCAGCAAATCACTATGAGATTAGTGGGTTGTGCTGTCAGATTGCTACTGTTAACACTTGACCGGTAGATCAAGTTAAGGGATGACAAATTGAGAACTTGCTTAACTAAAATTCCCGTGGAGGAATGTTCAGAAGGTATTCTGTTGGGTTGACCAGAATGTAAGGAACCCCAGAATAAATTGGGTCGTAAGAAAAAGAGTTGTTCTCTTCCTACGAGATGAGGACATCTCGCGCTTTTTTTTAAGTGGGGTAGAATGTAAGAATTCTCCCCAGTTTTTGAGGTATTCAAAAATAAGAATCTCCTCTCTAATCTTATAACTATTCTCTCTCTAATATATAAATTTTTGATAGAATCATGAGACGAGGAAATCGTAGCCGTCAGCAGCCAGACCCTGTCACTGAAGATAACGAACTTGATCCTGATGTTCGCAAGGCTCTTCATAGGACTCAACCAGGACCCTTCAAAGGAGAAGGGGAGAACCTGGGTGAGACTGTGGAGAAATGGGTGGAAGCCATGGAAGAGTATTTTGACGTCACAGGTTATAATGAGCTGAGCAAAATAGCTCTTGGCCGGTTGAAAATAGTGGAAACAGCCAGGGTAGCATGGAGGAACCACTGTGACACCAACCATCTGAACAGAAATACTCAATCCTGGAACGACCTAAAAACCTATTTGAGAAAGAGATTTTGTCCCCCTGGATTTTTGGAAACCAAAATGAACGAATTTTTAGAGCTAAAGCAGGAGAACAAAACCATTGAAGAATATCACCAGGCCTTTGCTCTTCTACTCAAATACTCACCACCTCTAGATGAAGAACAGCTCATGGCCAGGTTCATTCGGGCAATGAACGAACCTTTGGACACACTGGTCAAAAATGCCAAACCCGTGTCCATGGCTGAAGCAGTAAAAATGGCAAAAGAATTTGGCCAAAGCCTTTGTAGTAAAGGTCCCGCCAAAGCCTGCACCCTCTAACTTTAAAAGATTCCAAGCCCAGGAAGGTACTTCAAACTTTCCACCCCCAAAGAGACAGCAAGGACCGATTCAGAATCAAGGTGCAAGAAGATTCCAAAGTGAAGGAAGATCCTTCCCCCAGAATACTTTCTCAGGAGGACCATCTATTTTAAGGATGCAGAACAATGAGCCCAGAAGTGAGAGCCGGTGTTTTGGATGCCAAGGTTTTGGTCATCAGTTAAAAGACTGCCCAACTCCTGCCATGTCAAGGGAACAGGGAAGTCTAGGACCCCGAATTCAGAGACCAATTCCTTCATATCAGTCTAATCGGGGTCCGTCTCACCCAAGCCAGGGTAACCCCAGAAGAACTCCAAATCAACCGTCTGCCTCTACCCAGAGTAACCTCAGAACTCCTTTCCAGAACAAGGGCAACCAAAGAGAAAGAATTCCACCTCAGACTGTAGCAGCCAGAGCAGTCAGAATTTCAGAAGAAGTAGAAGAGGAAAGAAGGACATATCTTTACTGCAATTGAAAAACCAAGGGCTTAACCGACAGTTCTCAAGTCATCCATACTCCAGCAGAATACCAGGGAAAAATCGACCGTTCACTTCCAAGGCGTAAAGTTGAATGTGATTGAAGAAGAAGAAGATGATGAAAGAAATCATACTCCAACTGCGAGATGAGGACATCTCGCGTTTTTTAAGTGGGGTAGAATGTAAGATTCCTCCCCCAACCCCTTTTTGATGTCTAGTATCTTCCCCTGTAATCAACCCTCTTCAGAAATATAAAGACCTTGTTGCTAACTATTTTAGCCTAGAGAGAGAAAAATTATTCTAGAGAGAGAATATTCAGATTTTGAATATTTTTGGATAGAAAAATATCTCTTATAATTCAGATGAGTTCCCCTGAAACAGAAATTCAAAAAGAATTTTCCAATGTGCAATTGGAATTAATTGGAAATAGGTATAAAGAACCTTAGTCTAAGGGTCTAGATTTTCAGAAATTTTTGGATTATGGTCCAATTAAGGTTCCTATGGGCCAATAGCATCAATCCATGTGTAGGGAGGAGATAAATCCAATTTGTAAAAGAAGATACCCAAAAATGAGTAAATGCTCACATAAGATGAAGAGTTGAAAATGTACAAGGTTTATTACTAAAAAACTATGAGCAATATTAAAAATATGAGATATTTTGGGTATCCAAAAATGAGTAAATGCTCACATAAGATGAAGAGTTGAAAATGTACAAGGTTTATTAGTAAAAAACTATGAGCAATATTAAAATGATTCCATTATGACACATATGTAAGGAAGGGGAGTTCTTTAAAGGAGGTGCATATTTCACATAAGATGAAGAGTTGAAAATGTACAAGGTTTATTAGTAAAAAAACTATAAGCAATATTAAAATGATTCCATTATGACACATATGTAAGGAAGGGGAGTTCTTTAAAGGAGGTGCATATTTCACATAAGATGAAGAGTTGAAAATGTACAAGGTTTATTAGTAAAAAACTATGAGCAATATTAAAATGATTCCATTATGACACATATGTAAGGAAGGGGAGTTCTTTAAAGGAAGTGCATATTTCACATGCTTGAATGAGTTTTAAACTCATAAAATTTGAGATATTTCATCTCTCCTCTCTTCTCATTCAAGTCTAGTTCCAAAAAGTTAGCTTAACCGACCTAAACATGGTCAAATATTGACCAAACTGATTTAGAAAATTCTAGAATCAGTTTGTTTGGTTAGGAGCTCAATTTTTCCTATAAATAGAAGCCTCCCCCTTGTTGAAAAATAGATAGTGTTTATGCATCGTTACTCTACTCCACCTAAGCCAAGAACTGTGAATTCATTTAATAATTCACTAGTTTTTGGAGCTTCCCTCTTTCTTCAATCCCAATTAGTGGCTCCATCAACATACTTAACCAATTGATTGGTTGGGGGCCTCTACCGTGAACAAAGAATCAAGCAATTTGTAAGGTAATTAGTGAATATTGATCTTTTCTATAATTTCTCAATGTTTCTCTCTTCTCAACCCCTCTCAAGCTTGAGAAGCTTAATTGGTATGGTTTTTAAATGCTATTGAAGTTAATTGGTGAATAGTAGTGAAGAGTTATATAATTTAATAAATGCTATTGAAGTTAATTTCCATTTATGTTTAAATTCTAATGGTTTTTATGTAATTTCTCTCTCTCACTCAAGAAATGGTCATACTCATGACCCATTCTCAATCCAAATCAAGCTTTTCATAAAGCTTTTCCTTAACCCAAGATTAAGCTATGCTTGAGACCAAATTAATGGCTTTTTTCTATACTTTTAGTTTATGTATATTGATGATTCAATCCATTATGGATTAATGATCCAATTAGAGATCATTTTAATTATTTCCTTAATGATAAGCTTTATCCCTTAGAAAAATTGAGATTTATCAGTCATAGCAGCGGAGCTATGGCAAAATTTTTATAAAAATTATGCATAAAATAATTTCATTCAAAGCATAAAAAGAGGACTTCCTACCATATTCTAGGAATTATCATCCTAGATTAATTGAAAGATATTCATTGTAATCATAGAGAAATTGAATTTTATATTATGCATCATTGATTTCATGCATAGAGGTATGCATAAAAGATTATTATTTTAACATAAAAGTGTTACTTTTATCATTTTTAATTTTCATGCATAGAAGTATGCATAAATGATAATTTTTTTATATTAAAAGTGTTACTTTTATCATTTTTAATTTTCATGCATAGAAGTATGCATAAAGGAAAATTTTTTATATCAAAAGTGTTACTTTTATCATTTTTAATTTTCATGCATAGAAGTATGCATAAAGGAAAATTTTTTATATCAAAAGTGTTACTTTTATCATTTTTAATTTTCATGCATAGAAGTATGCATAAAGGAAAATTTTTTATATCAAAAGTGTTACTTTTATCATATTGGATTTCATGCATAGAGGTATACATAAAAGTTGATTATTTTATTATAAAAGTGTTACTTATATCACAATTGAATTTCATTCATAGAAGTATGCATAAGAGTTGATTTTTTTATTATAAAAGTGTTACTTTTATCATATTTGGATTTCATGCATAGAAGTATGCATAAAAGATATTCTTTTTATACTAAAAGTGTGATTTTCATCATAAAGGGATTTTATGCATAACTTAGATGCATAAGAGAAATTCTTTTATTCTAAAAGTGTAATTCCTACCAAATTGAATTTATGCATAGGAAGATGCATAAAAGATTGATTCAAAAGTGTCATTCTAATCTAAATTGAATTCATGTATAGGTAGATGCATGAAAGATTGAATTTTAATTCAAAAGTGTCATTTTCATTTAAAATGAATTTATGCATAGGAAGATGCATAAAAGATTGATATTTACTTCGAAAGTATTAATCTCCTTAAATGGAATTTATGCATAAATAAATGTGTAAAGAAATCCAAATATAAGAATTCTCTTGTATTCTATAAATAGAAATGAGAGGTGATAGGATGTGATAAGAAGTGTATAAGATGTGATAAGAGGTGATAAGATGCTTATGAAATAAGTTAGGAGGTGATAAGATGAATTAAGATGTGTATGGGATGAGGTAAGAAGTGTATGTGATAGGATAAGGGTTGTGATAGGGCGAGAATGGATGTGATGTAAAAGTATAGATGTGAATGAGAATGTGGATGTATGCATGAGGATGTATATGCATAGATGTGAATGTGGATGTATAGATGTGAATGGGAATGTAGATGTGGATGTATGTGAATGTGGATATAGATGTGGATGTATAGATGTGAATGTGGAATGTGGATGTGGATGTATGTATGTATGTGGATGTAGATGTGAATGTATAGATGTGAATGGGAATGTGGATGTGGATGTGGATGTATGTATGTATGTGGATGTAGATGTGGATGTATAGATGTGAATGGGAATGTGGATGTGGATGTGGATGTATGTATGTATGTGGATGTAGATGTCGATGTATAGATGTGAATGGGAATGTGGATGTGGATGTATAGATGTGAATGGGAATATGGATGTGGATGTATGTGAATGTGGATGTAGATGTATGGAAATGTGGATGTGGATGTATGTGAATGTGGATGTAGATGTGGATGTATAGATGTGAATATATGATATGTGATGTAAAGGAATCTGAAGTGAAGAGATGAAAAATGATGTGATTAGATGAGTACATATATAAATGGATGTGGATATGGATATGGATGTGGATGTGGATATGGATGTGAATACATGATATGTGATGTGAAGGAATCTGAAGTGAAGAGATGGAAAATGATGTGATTGAATGAGTACATATATAAATGGAATGTGGAATAAGTAATGTGGATTAATGAGGGATAATGTGAAAAAATGAGAGTTAATATAGAAACTGTATTTGTAAACTGTTGTAAATGCTGTTTGTAAATGGCTGTTTTATGTCAAGAATGCTGGGAAAGCATTTTGACCGTCTTGTGATTAAGGTCGTGGAGCCTAACTGATAAAGTTGCAACTGCTGACGGAGAGTCAATGGAGGACGTCTCGCGTAGCAAGGTCGGCCGAGGTCTTGACCAGCCTCGGTTCGATTAAAATGGTGAGCTTCCGGTACGGTGGATGAGGGACCAAGGAAGCGGCCTATGAGTGAAGCGCTAGGTCACCTGCGAAGGATCCTAGAGGGTGCTGACCATACGGTGCTCGGGCTCTGGGTCGCCCAGGATACCCACGCGTGCGTCGAGGAAGATATTGGAACAAGGAGTAAGAGTTGTTTTGTGAAATCGGGCATGGATCTGGTTGATTGACCTTGCTGGTCTTCAATGGATGAGTCCATGGCTCTTTATATGGATCTGTTGGTTGATCTTGCTGATCTTCAACGAGAGTCCATCTTGATTTTTATAAGTGATTATATTGCCGAGTATTATGGGCTAGGAACTATTGAAAAGGCCCCTGTGTGGACAGGTGGTGAGCGTTCTAGTTGCCAATGATGCCATAGATACTCTGATGAAGGAATGATGGGAAATTATGAATCAACCGGATAAATTGGAAGATTGTGATCAGTGGTACTATGGTTTCATTAAAGGATTGTTTTAAAGTTAGCCGATGCTAAGAAAAAGGCAATTTCATATTGGGTGTGTAAGTGGTGTGGCTAGTTTTATGTTTGCATGAACTTCTGGCTAGGGGGCCTTGGAACTCTTTTCCTTGGTACCTGGGACAAAACCTAACCAAATTCCAAATTGGATCCCATCACTACAGTGGTTGGGCGGTTGGCTAACCCATGGGATCGGATGGGGTTAGGCTGGACTGATGGATCCGTAAATCGAGATTTAATTTCTATTATTACGATAGATGAAGTAAATCCCGGATAGAAATTGTTCTATGGATAGGAATCAACGGCTGTGCCTCTTGATGGGGAAAAAAGCGTTGATCCCAATGATCCAAGTGCAAGTTTCTTCCTTGATTTGACCAAGTACCGTTAAAGGTGCAGTCAGATCAGTTGATCCGTAATGATCTTGACTATGTTAGAGTAAAGAGTTATCCTGGTGGAATCGCCCATGCTTTCCGGGTAAAGGAAGTTTTTCCGGTTTCGGTTTTGGACAAACCGACGGATTAGTCTCTTGTCCGGATATCCGTGGGCGAGGCCCCGAGTGTGAGACCCCTACCCACGCATGATGTGCTACTTCCGCTGCTAGTACTCCGAATCCGTCGCATGGTGGGGACAGGGATCTCACAGTAAATCGAGATTTAATTTCTATTATTACGATAGATGAAGTAAATCCCGGATAGAAATTGTTCTATGGATAGGAATCAACGGCTGTGCCTCTTGATGGGGAAAAAAGCGTTGATCCCAATGATCCAAGTGCAAGGTTCTTCCTTGATTTGACCAAGTACCGTTAAAGGTGCAGTCAGATCAGTTGATCCGTAATGATCTTGACTACGTTAGAGTAAAGAGTTATCCTGGTGGAATCGCCCATGCTTTCCGGGTAAAGGAAGTTTTTCCGGTTTCGGTTTTGGACAAACCGACGGATTAGTCTCTTGTCCGGATATCCGTGGGCGAGGCCCCGAGTGTGAGACCCCTACCCACGCATGATGTGCTACTTCCGCTGCTAGTACCCCGAATCCGTCGCATGGTGGGGACAGGGGGATCTTACAGTTGGTATCAGAGCATTTGGTTAATAAAGATCAACTGAGAAGATAAATATGTCAAAAATTTACCAAGAAACACAAAAAGGTTATAATTGTGTGATATAATTCATACAATTTGATATTCAAACTGAAAGTCGTAATTTGGTAATTGGGTCTTCAAATGGAAGTTTCGCAATTATATAGAACCCTGACTTGCTTGAGGCTTAGACATGATGGTATTTACCTTATAATTCCAAGGGCCGTGACTACCCGTATATACCGAGAGTATACTGCAGCTCTTTACTGACAGTATATACGAGTAAATCTAAGACTTGAAATTATAAGTGTTAATGCTATCCAGATGATGATTTCGAATGTGATTGATATGATTTTTAATTCTGTTTGAGAATTGATGAATTGATTTGGATTCTGATTGAAAATGCTGATTGAAAAATGTTGATTTTAAAAATTAGTTGAAATATAATGAAACCACAATGAGGGGGAATGGGACGAGTCCCTATGATGATACTCATAACTAGAATGATGATAATGAATTCAGCAGATCACTATGAGATTAGTGGGTTGTGCTGTCAGATTGCTACTGTTAATACTTGACCGATAGATCAAGTTAAGGGATGTCAAATTGAGAACTTGCTTGACTGGAATTTCCGTGGAGGAATGTTCCGAAGGAAACTTTCGGTCTAATGGACCATTATCATGTTAAAGCTATGAATGATATAATCTGAATGAATTGTTATTTAATGATGAGTTCTATATAAGGGATATTTATCCCAGTGTTCTGTTGGGTTGACCAGAATATAAGCAACCCCAGAATAAAAATTGGATCTTAAGAAAAAGAGTTATCCTCTACCTTGCGAGATGAGGACATCTCGCACTTTTTAAGTGGGGTAGAATGTAAGATTCCTCCCCAGCCTTCGAGGTATACAGGAGTAAGAATCTCCCTTTCTGATCTTATAATTATTCCCTCTCTAAAATAAAAGAAAGTTTCTGTTAAAAAAAAAGGAAGACCCTTTTCCTAGAATACTTCTCAAGAGTCCCACCTGTTTTAAGGATTTAGAACAATGAGTTCAGAAGTGAGAATCGGTGTTTTGGATACCAAGATTTTGGTTTTCATTCGAGTACGGCCCAAAAGGAGTTCTTTATCTCTTGGGGAGTACAAGAAGTTATCCCCCAGATATTGTGACCCTTATATCTAAATTCAATGAAAGTAGGTGACTTAGCCTACAAGCTTCTTTTATCTCCTCATCTCAAAATTCTTAATGCCTTCTATAGAAAAATGTGTCAAACTCAAATCATAGAAAGAAGGTAAAACTTCAGTGGCAAGTTACCGTTGGCTTCTAGGTTACGCTAGCTCCTTCCTTTATATAAGTCGTAACTTTTACTTGTCGTTCACAGTAATCTTACTCCCATCGATCTCCTTTCTTTCTTAATCTCCTTCATGGCTTGGCAACAAGAATTAGTTTTATCCATAATGATTCCTCACCTTCAAGACGCAAGTGAGTCTGTGAAGAAGGATTTTATAGAACAGTATGAGCGCTCACTTTTTCCTCACCTAGGAACTTCTGTAGCGCAGACCAAATGGCGGACCTATCAAGACATAACTAGGGTAACACCCTGGGGTCAGCAGTACTTTCGTAACAATGTCCGCTTGGCCATGGTTATCGAAGCCTTGGGTTTGGGTCCTCGATACTACTGCGTCATGAGATCAAGACATCTTGGGTTTTCTGAGCGGGTCTTCTTACTGGCGTGTTTTCTTCCTCATGAGAAGATATGCCTTTACCCCGTTTTTGGCTTGCCTCTCAGAGGTCCTTTTGTTAGAACACCTCATACCACTGAGATAGGCGCAGCAATAACCAACAGAATCATTCCCATAGATGAGTTACCTTATACTTGTGCAGCTTGTGAGGACTGCTTTTGTGACCATATGATGGGGACGGGCTTATGGAAGTGTAAAGAGTTCCTCTATCTTTACTCTATAAGTTCCGAGAATGAATAAAGTTTAAATCTTGTTCGTATTTTGAATCTTGCTCTCTTTAAGACTTATCTTGGTGGTTAATCTTGATTAAAATTTTTCTCTAAGTCTCATATTCGTGAATCTTGCGAAATTATCACAAGTTGCGAGATGAGGACATCTCGCATTTTTTAAGTGGGGTAGAATGTAAGATTCCTCCCCCAACCCCCTTTTTGATGTCTAGTATCTTCCCCTGTAATCAATCCCTCTTCAGAAACATAAAGACCTTGTTTCTAACTGTTTTAGCCTAGAGAGAGAAAATTATTCTAGAGAGAGAATATTCAGATTATGAATATTTTTGGATAGAAAAATAACTCATCTTATTAAAATAAGTTCCCCCGAAACAGAAATTCAAAAAGAACTTTCCAATGTGCAATTGGAATTGATTGGAAATGGGTATAAAGGACCTTAGCCTAAGGGTCTAGATTTTCAGAAATTTTTGGATTATGGTCCAATTAAGGTTCCTATGGGCCAATAGCATCAATCCATGTGTAGGGAGGAGATAAATCCAATTTGTAAAAGAAGATACCCAAAAATGAGTAAATGCTCACATAAGATGAAGAGTTGAAAATGTACAAGGTGTTGAGATATCGAGCTCTAGTGAGGCGGTGGACACTGATGACCCGCCTGGGGGATAGGCCCCGCACTTACACCACTGGCATGGTTGGTGAGATCTTGGGTGATATGCGGCCAGTGGGATGACAGGCTGTGTGACAGCCATTCTAGAGACTGGCATAGTTATAGTGCCAGCTCATTTAGTCGGGTTCACACTATAGAGAACCCGTGTATGTATTGCTTGAGTACCTTTCATATTGTGTGTACTCTTATCTTGTATATGGTGTGTTGAGTGTTGAGTAGAGAAGAAGAAGATTTTCAGCCTCTCACCTTGTGTGTTCTCTATTAGGGTTTTGTGAGTGTGTGTGTGTGCTTGCAAGAGCTCAAGCTCTCTTCCCCCCTGCATCTTTTCATGGTATCAGAGCCTGGTTCGTGCTAAGGGCTGAGCTGCAAGCAAGAGAACCACAAGAAGCGGTACGAGGGTAAGAGCTACAACTACTCTTCCCTATTGTGTTGGTGACTACACCCTTGTCGGGAGCTCTACGGGAGGCACCGGCAAACGATCTCCGATTGAGGAGCTTTCTTCGCGGGAGTGAAGCTACAGGGCAACTATATAGTCCTTCGGACTGAAATTTTCGGGCCGAAAACGCGTTTCGGGCGCGTCTGGACCTCCGTTTTTCTGAAAGCAGGCGATTTCGAGCACTGCGGGTAAGTCACCGATTCTCTGCAGAACTCTGTTTTAAGAACTGCAGGAAGACAGATTGACTGTGCAGACACTGTGGGTGCTGCAAAGAGGTCTACAGTTGCCATTGGGTGTATGTATGTGCATTGAAGTCACTGGTTGTGACATTTGAGAGTACTACAGTACCGCTGTGCAGAAAATACAGCATTTGTGCAGAAAAACCAGAGTGCAGTTTTTGGTAAAATTGTGTGTTTGGCAAGATGTCTAATGATGGCATAACACAGATTGTGGCTGAGAAGCTGGACAAGAATAACTTCCATGCTTGGAGGTTCAGGCTGACTAATTTCCTGATGGGAAAAGGCTATTGGGACTACATTGAAGGTGAGCATGAAGAGGCACCGGAGATACCGGATATAAATCCGACTGCTGCAGATGTGAAAGAGTTTAAAGACTGGAATCAAGGAGCCAGGAAAGTAATGTATTGGCTTTCCATTAGTATACAGGACACCATGATTGGGCACATTCAGGATGCCAAGTCCCCCAAGGAGGCGTGGGACACCTTGGTAAAGCTGTATGAAACAAATACCAAGGCACGTAAGATACAGTTGAAGAATGAACTTCATACTGTGGAGAAAAAGAGCATGTCTGTGAATGACTATGCGTTGAAGATAAAGGGCATTGTCGAATCCCTTGCATCTATTGGTGTCTCAGTAGATGATGATGACAAGGTGGAGGTCTGTCTACGTGGTCTCGGGCCACAATACAAGGCGTTCAAGACGTCTATTCAGACTCGGGAAAACATTCCCAACTTTACAGATTTGGTGTCTATGCTGATTATCGAAGAGAAGAACTTGGGTGAAGACCAACAGTCTTCACAAAGCAAAAACAGTTCAGAGCAACAGGCCTTCTACACGAGTTCAGGAAGAGGACGAGGTAGAGGAGGCCGTGGACGCGGTCAAGGAGGTGGCCGAACAGGTAATCAGAATTATGGCCAGCAGCAGCAACAACAACAACAGTCCCAGAATCAACAACAACAACAACACGCAGGTGGAAGAGGCAGATTCAGAGGCAAGGGGAGTCAAAGAGGCCGTGGAAATTGGCAAAGGCAATATAATGATGCACGTGAATGCTACTATTGTGGTAAGCCATGACATGTGCAGTCAGAATGTTATAAGAAACAGGCTGACATGCAAAATGGGAAAGTGCAGCAAAACAACTATGCATCCTCAAGCAGAAATAATGAGGACAATGAAAGGTTGTTTGTTATGCAGCATGTTGTAAATGCCATGTCTGAAAATGTTGATACAGCACAAAAAGATAATGTATGGTATGTGGACTCAGGCGCTTCGAACCACATGACGAGTCATGGGGAGTGGTTCAAGGAGATGAAGAACCCGGAAAGACCAGGTTTTGTGGAAACAGGGGATGACACTGCTCATCCAATTGCCCACGTTGGAGATGTGCCATTATCTATGCAGGATGGCAAAGTGAAGTACCTTGCAGATGTACATGTACCGAACATAACAAAGAATCTGGTTTCAGTTGGCCAGATGATTGAGCAGGGTTTGCAGGTTCGGTTTAACCCTGATGGGTGTTATGTTGAAGATTTCAAAGACAAGTGCAGGTTGGTTGCAAAAGGCAACAGAGTGGGCAGAATGTTTACGTTGGATGTAGACATGCCTGAAATGAGTGCTGCGATGTTTGCAAATGGTTCAGGAGTTGTTGCAGACACAGACATATGGCATAAAAGAATTGGACATGTAAATGTTCAGAGATTGAAGTCTATGCAGACAAAAGGAATCGTGACAGGGCTGCCAAAATTTAAGGTGGAAGGTATGCAGAAAATATGTGAAGCATGCCAATTTGGGAAGCAAACAAAGCATGTGTTTCCACGTAACAGATATGTGAGCAGAAATGCACTAGATGTTGTGCATTCAGATGTATGGGGTCCTACGAAGACCGTGTCTATGGGAGGCTGCAGGTACTATGTCACTTTCATTGATGACCACACAAGAAAAGTGTGGGTATATTTCATGAAGGAGAAGAGTGAGGTGTTCACTCACTTTCAGAATTTCAGAGTTTTGGTTGAAAAGCAAACAGGGAAATATGTAAAGTGCCTAAGGTCAGATGGAGGGGGAGAGTACTTCTCCAATGAGTTCTCTGAATTTTTGAAGAAGAATGGAATTCGGAGACAGTATACATGCAGATACACTCCGCAGCAAAATGGAGTTGCTGAGCGGAAAAACAAGCACATTGCTGAGATTGCGCGGGCATTGATGGAAGAGAAAAATATGCCGCATTGCTATTGGGCTGAGGCTGTTTCTACAGCAGTATACATCATGAACAGGACTCCAACTGCAGCCATACATGATGTAACTCCAGAGGAGAGGTTTACTGGCAGAAAACCAGATTTGTCTCATCTGAAAGTTTTTGGATGCATTGCATATGTGCATGTGCCAGATGAGCTGAGAACTAAGCTGGATCCGAAAGCTGAAAAATGTGTGTTTATTGGATATTCCCTTGAGCAAAAGGGATACAGGTGTTATAACCCTGCTACACGTGAGTTGAGGGTAAGCAGGGATGTTGTCTTTGATGAGATGAGCAGTTGGTATGCTGCTGAAAAAGAAGCTATTGGGGCTGATGTGAGTGGAAGTGTGGTTGCACAGAATGCAGGTCAGCAATCACAGTCTTTGAGTGGACCAGGAGAGTCCTCATCTAGTGGGTCTATTGATAGACCATGGAGTGGCAGGCTGCGTCATAATACCAGCCCTGCAAATGTGATTAGTACATCACGTAAAGGAAAAGAGAAAGTGGTTGAGCCCCTTGGTATGCCTGACATTTCTGCAGGGCATTCTCATGTTGATGGAGAGTCTAGTGGCTCAGATATGAGTCTTGATGAGGAGCTTGGGATCCCAGCTATGAGAACACCTGGTGTAAAGAAGGCTATGGAAGCCATGAATGAGAAGCTGCGAAGATCAGGGAGAGTGAAGAACCCTGTGCAGAGATTTACATATGATGGTTATGTGGCACATCATTATGCATATATGGCAAAAGTTGTGCAGGTTGTAGAGCCCACATGCATTGATGAGGCTGTTGGAAATGTGTGTTGGGAGAAAGCTATGGATGAGGAGATGGATGCACTATATGGAAATGAAACTTGGGATTTAGTGCAATTGCCTGAAGGCAAGAAAGCCATTGGATGCAAGTGGGTGTACAAAGCTAAACATAACAGTGATGGAAGCATAAACAGGTACAAGGCTAGATTGGTAGCCAAAGGATATGCGCAGACATATGGGATTGATTATGAGGAAACTTTCAGCCCAGTTGCCAAGATGGCAACGGTGAGAGTTGTGATAGCAGTGGCTGCGTCAAAGCAATGGTCTTTACATCAGATGGATGTAAAGAATGCATTCTTGCATGGGGATTTGCAAGAAGAGGTGTATATGTTGCAGCCACCTGGTTATGAGGATGTGGGTCACCCCGAGCATGTTTGCAGGTTGAAGAAAGCCTCGTATGGCTTAAAGCAAGCACCAAGAGCATGGTCTGACAAGATTTCTGAATATCTTGTCACTATTGGCTTTCATGTAGCCAATGCAGATTTCTCATTGTACGTGAGACATGGTGATAGAGGGGTTGTGCTTGTTGTCATCTATGTAGATGACTTGATCATTACGGGGGACCATGATGCAGAGATCTTTGATGTAAAGATCTTGCTTAGACAGAAGTTCGAGATGAAGGATCTGGGGGAGCTCAGATATTTCTTGGGCATTGAGGTGATTAGGTCACCACATGGTATTGGATTACTGCAGAGACAGTATGGCTTGGACATGTTGTCCAAGTATGGTATGACAGGCTGTAAGCCTATTTCTGTGCCATTGGATCAGAATGGCAAGTTGAGTGCAGATTCAGGAGAGATCTTGGAGGATCCTACTATGTACAGGAGCATAGTAGGAAGTTTGATCTACATGACGATCACCAGACCAGATTTGAGCTATGCTGTTGGGTTGGTGAGTCAGTTTATGCAGGTTCCACGGAAACCGCATTTGGATGCAGTCAGACGCATACTGAGGTATGTGCGGTCTACTTTGCATTGTGGACTATTCTATGAGACTGGGACAGAGATATGTGTACATGGGTACACAGATGCTGATTGGGCTGGTAGTATCTCAGATAGAAGATCTACCAATGGATTCATGTTTTCTTTGGGGAGTGCTGCTGTGACTTGGAGCAGCAAGAAGCAGCCTACGGTTGCTCTATCGAGTACAGAGGCCGAGTACAGAGGAGCTGCTATGGCAGCATGTGAGGTAGCTTGGTTGAGAAAGCTACTTGCAGATTTGGGTCTATCAGTGGATAGACAAGTTGTCATTTTCTGTGACAACATTAGCAGTATACAGTTGGCCAGGAACCCAGTCTTTCATGCTCGTACGAAGCACATAGAGGTCCACTACCACTTCGTCAGAGAGAAGGTCTTGGCAGGAGACCTTGACCTTGTTTATGTCAGCACAGAGGATCAGGTAGCTGACATCTTCACCAAAGCATTGGGTACAGAGAAGCTCCGCAGATTCAGGGCTTCACTTGGTGTACATGAGATGGAGTTGAGCTCGAGGGGGAGTGTTGAGATATCGAGCTCTAGTGAGGCGGTGGACACTGATGACCCGCCTGGGGGATAGGCCCCGCACTTACACCACTGGCATGGTTGGTGAGATCTTGGGTGATATGCGGCCAGTGGGATGACAGGCTGTGTGACAGCCATTCTAGAGACTGGCATAGTTATAGCGCCAGCTCATTTAGTCGGGTTCACACTATAGAGAACCCGTGTATGTATTGGTTGAGTACCTTTCATATTGTGTGTACTCTTATCTTGTATATGGTGTGTTGAGTGTTGAGTAGAGAAGAAGAAGATTTTCAGCCTCTCACCTTGTGTGTTCTCTATTAGGGTTTTGTGAGTGTGTGTGTGTGCTTCCAAGAGCTCAAGCTCTCTTCCCCCCTGCATCTTTTCACAAGGTTTATTAGTAAAAAACTATGAGCAATATTAAAAATATGAGATATTTTGGGTATCCAAAAATGAGTAAATGCTCACATAAGATGAAGAGTTGAAAATGTACAAGGTTTATTAGTAAAAAACTATGAGCAATATTAAAATGATTCCATTATGACACATATGTAAGGAAGGGGAGTTCTTTAAAGGAGGTGCATATTTCACATAAGATGAAGAGTTGAAAATGTACAAGGTTTATTAGTAAAAAAACTATGAGCAATATTAAAATGATTCCATTATGACACATATGTAAGGAAGGGGAGTTCTTTAAAGGAGGTGCATATTTCACATGCTTGAATGAGTTTTAAACTCATAAAAATTGAGATATTTCATCTCTCCTCTCTCCTCATTCAAGTCTAGTTCCAAAAAGTTAGCTTAACTGACCTAAAAATGGTCAAATATTGACCAAACTGATTTAGAAAATTCTAGAATCAGTTTGTTTGGTTAGGAGCTCAATTTTTCCTATAAATAGAAGCCTCCCCCTTGTTGAAAAATAGATAGTGTTTATGCATCGTTACTCTACTCCACCTAAGCCAAGAACTGTGAATTCATTTAATAATTCACTAGTTTTTGGAGCTTCCCTCTTTCTTCAATCCCAATTAGTGGCTCCATCAACATACTTAACCAATTGATTGGTTGGGGGCCTCTACCGTGAACAAAGAATCAAGCAATTTGTAAGGTAATTAGTGAATATTGGTCTTTTCTATAATTTCTCAATGTTTCTCTCTTCTCAACCCCTCTCAAGCTTGAGAAGCTTAATTGGTATGGTTTTTTAAATGCTATTGAAGTTAATTGGTGAATAGTAGTGAAGAGTTACATAATTTAATAAATGCTATTGAAGTTAATTTCTATTTATGTTTAAATTCTAATGGTTTTTATGTAATTTCTCTCTCTCACTCAAGAAATGGTCATACTCATGACCCATACTCAATCCAAATCAAGCTTTTCATAAAGCTTTTCCTTAACCCAAGATTAAGCTATGCTTGAGGCCAAATTAATGGCTTTTTTTTTTCTATGCTTTTAGTTTATGTATATTGATGATTCAATCCATTATGGATTAATGATCCAATTAGAGATCATTTTCATTATTTCCTTAATGATAAGCTTTATCCCTTAGAAAAATTGAGATTTATCAGTCATAGCAGCGGAGCTATGGCAAAATTTTTATAAAAATTATGCATAAAATAATTTCATTCAAAGCATAAAAAGGGGACTTCCTACCATATTCTAGGAATTATCATCCTAGATTAATTGAAAGATATTCATTGTAATCATAGAGAAATTGATTTTTATATTATGCATCATTGATTTTCATGCATAGAGCTATGCATAAAAGATTATTATTTTAACATAAAAGTGTTACTTTTATCATATTTGGATTTCATGCATAGAGGTATGCATAAAAGATTATTATTTTAACATAAAAGTGTTACTTTTATTAAATTTTAATTTTCATGCATAGAAGTATGCATAAAAGATAATTTTTTTATATTAAAAGTGTTACTTTTATCATTTTAATTTTCATGCATAGAAGTATTCATAAAGGAAAATTTTTTATATCAAAAGTGTTACTTTTATCATTTTTAATTTTCATGCATAGAAGTATGCATAAAGAAAAATTTTTTATATCAAAAGTGTTACTTTTATCATTTTTAATTTTCATGCATAGAAGTATGCATAAAGGAAAATTTTTTATATCAAAAGTGTTACTTTTACCATTTTTAATTTTCATGCATAGAAGTATGCATAAAGGAAAATTTTTTATATCAAAAGTGCTACTTTTATCATTTTTAATTTTCATGCATAGAAGTATGCATAAAGGAAAATTTTTATATCAAAAGTGTTACTTTTATCATTTTTAATTTTCATGCATAAAGGAAAATTTTTATATCAAAAGTGTTACTTTTATCATATTGGATTTCATGCATATATGTATGCATAAAAGATATTCTTTTTATACTAAAAGTGTGATTTTCCTCATAAATGGATTTTATGCATAACTTAGATGCATAAGAGAAATTCTTTTATTCTAAAAGTGTAATTCCTACCAAATTGAATTTATGCATAGGAAGATGCATAAAAGATTGATTCAAAAGTGTCATTCTCATCTAAATTGAATTCATGTATAGGAAGATGCATGAAAGATTGAATTTTAATTCAAAAGCGTCATTTTCATTTAAAATGACTTTATGCATAGGAAGATGCATAAAAGATTGATTTTTACTTCGAAAGTATTAATCTCCTTAAATGGAATTTATGCATAAATAAATGTGTAAAGAAATCTTATATCAAATATAAGAATTCTCTTGTATTCTATAAATAGAAATGAGAGGTGATAGGATGTGATAAGAAGTGTATAAGATGTGATAAGAGGTGATAAGATGCTTATGAAATAAGTTAGGAGGTGATAAGATGAATTAAGATGTGTATGGGATGAGGTAAGAAGTGTATGTGATAGGATAAGATGTATATGGGTTGTGATAGGGCGAGAATGGATGTGATGTAAAAGATTAGATGTGAAGGCATATGGGGTTATATGAATGGGAATGTGGAAATGGATGTATGTATGTGGATGTGTGGATGTGGAGATGGGAGTGTGGATGTATGAATGTGAAAATGGATGTATGCATGAAGATGTATATGCATAGATGTGAATATGGATGTAAATGCATAGATGTGAATGTGGATGTGGATGTATACATGAAGATGTATATGCATAGATGTGAATGTGGATGTAGATGTGGATATATAGATGTGAATGTGAATGTGGATGTATGCATGAGGATGTATATGCATAGATGTGAATGTGGATGTATAGATGTGAATGGGAATGTGGATGTGGATGTATGTGAATGTGGAATGTGGATGTGGATGTATGTATGTATGTGGATGTAGATGTGGATGTATAGATGTGAATGGAAATGTGGATGTGGATGTATGTGAATGTGGATGTAGATGTGGATGTATAGATGTGAATGTGGAATGTGGATGTGGATGTATGTATGTATGTGGATGTAGATGTGGATGTATAGATGTGAATGGGAATGTGGATGTGGATGTATAGATGTGAATGGGAATATGGATGTGGATGTATGTGAATGTGGATGTAGATGTATGGAAATGTGGATGTGGATGTATGTGAATGTGGATGTAGATGTGGATGTATAGATGTGAATATATGATATGTGATGTGAAGGAATCTGAAGTGAAGAGATGGAAAATGATGTGATTAGATGAGTACATATATAAATGGATGTGGATATGGATATGGATGTGGATGTGGATATGGATGTGAATATATGATATGTGATGTGAAGGAATCTGAAGTGAAGAGATGGAAAATGATGTGATTGGATGAGTACATATATAAATAGAATGTGGAATAAGTAATGTGGATTAATGAGGGATAATGTGGAAAAATGAGAGTTAATATAGAAACTGTATTTGTAAACTGTTGTAAATGCTGTTTGTAAATGGCTGTTTTATGTCAAGAATGCTGGGAAAGCATTTTGACCGTCTTGTGATTAAGGTCGTGGAGACCTAACTGATAAAGTTACAACTGCTGACGGAGAGTCAATGGAGGACGTCTCGCGTAGCAAGGTCGGCCGAGGTCTTGACCAGCCTCGGTTCGATTAAAATGGTGAGCTTCCGGTACGGTGGATGAGGGACCAAGGAAGCGGCCTATGAGTGAAGCGCTAGGTCACTTGCGAAGGATCCTAGAGGGTGCTGACCATACGGTGCTCGGGCTCTGGGTCGCCTAGGATACCCACGCGTGCGTCGAGGAAGATATTGGAACAAGGAGTAAGAGTTGTTTTGTGAAATCGGGCATGGATCTGGTTGATTGACCTTGCTCGTCTTCAATGGATGAGTCCATGGCTCTTTATATGGATCTGTTGGTTGATCTTGCTGATCTTCAACGAGAGTCTATCTTGATTTTTATAAGTAATTATATTACCGAGTATTATGGGCTAGGAACTATTGAAAAGGCCCCTGTGTGGACAGGTGGTGAGCGTTCTAGTTGCCAATGATGCCATAGATACTCTGATGAAGGATGATGGGAAATTATGAATCAACCGGATAAATTGGAAGATTGTGATCAGTGGTACTATGGTTTCATTAAAGGATTGTTTTAAAGTTAGCCGATGCTAAGAAAAAGGCAATTTCATATTGGGTGTGTAAGTGGTGTGGCTAGTTTTATGTTTGCATGAACTTCCGGCTAGGGGGTCTTGGAACTCTTTTCCTTGGTACCCGGGACAAAACCTAACCAAATTCCAAATTGGATCCCATCACTACAGTGGTTGGGCGGTTGGCTAACCCATGGGATCGGATGGGGTTAGGCTGGACTGATGGATCCGTAAATCGAGATTTAATTTCTATTATTACGATAGATGAAGTAAATCCCGGATAGAAATTGTTCTATGGATAGGAATCAACGGCTGTGCCTCTTGATGGGGAAAAAAGCGTTGATCCCAATGATCCAAGTGCAAGTTTCTTCCTTGATTTGACCAAGTACCGTTAAAGGTGCAGTCAGATCAGTTGATCCGTAATGATCTTGACTACGTTAGAGTAAAGAGTTATCCTGGTGGAATCGCCCATGCTTTCCGGGTAAAGGAAGTTTTTCCGGTTTCGGTTTTGGACAAACCGACGGATTAGTCTCTTGTCCGGATATCCGTGGGCGAGGCCCCGAGTGTGAGACCCCTACCCACGCATGATGTGCTACTTCCGCTGCTAGTACCCCGAATCCGTCGCATGGTGGGGACAGGGGGATCTTACAGGGCACGTCAATATGATGAAGAACACAACATTACCACAAAACAACCACGTTTATCTAGAGATTCTTTTTCTTGTGATTATTGTGGAAAATCTGATCATCCCTCTTCCATGTGCTTTAAGCGTCGATTTGATGTAGATCGAAATCGAGCATATGCAGCCGAGCATCATGATAATGTTACGCCTGAAACAAGTTGTGTTTTATGTTCAGTTCCCCCAGATAGAATACTTCATGTACGTGATGGTTCACTTTTCATTATTGATTCTGGTGCTACAGGAAATATGACATATGAATCTAAGTGGCTACATAACTATCATTCTTTACCTGTTAAGCGTGTTGTTTATCTTGCTGATGATACAACTTGCCAAGTCAAGGGCATTGGAGATTTATATCTTGGCACCTTATCTTCTTCAACTCGAGTTTTACGAGGGGTTTTACATGTCCCAGAACTTCAACGTAATCTTCTTTCAGTTCCAAGACTTGTTGATCTTGGTTTGTTTGTTGGATTCGACCACACCAAATGCCGCATTGAGAAAGATGGACAGATTATTGCAACTGCTTCTCGTAATGGCAATTTGTTTGAGCTCTCTCTTAATGATGCTGTAGCAAATGTTGTCACTGCTCCAAGTGATCATGATTGCAAGATATGGCATCATCGCTTTGTTCATGCTGATTTCTCAAAGCTTCTTGATCTTCAAGGTCAAGGTCTTGTACATGGCATGGATCTTAAAGCTCATCCTCATATGGGAATCTATGAGTTTTGTGCTCTTGGCAAACACAATCGTAAACCCTTTCCTCTCTCGAATTCAGTTCATTCTCATGATTTGCTGGATCTTGTTCATACTACTGACATTTGTGGACCTTTGCCTCCATCGAGAACACAACATCATTATTTCATTACGTTTATTGATGATTACTCACGGTATATAGTTGTTTTCTTGCTTCCACAAAAATCTGAGGCGTTATCTATTTTTAAGCAATTTCACAAGGCTGCCGAACTTCAAACTCGTCATCGCCTCAAGAAACTTCGCAGCAATAATGGTGGAGAATATGTGTCTCGTGAGTTTGAGAGTTATTGTACGGACCATGGTATTCATCATGAACATACTGTTCCATATTCACCTCAACAGAACAGTGTTGCTGAACGTAAGAATCACACTATTATCAATGCTATACGATGTATGCTGAACGATGTATGCTGATTCATTCTGGGTTATCTCGTGTTTTCTGGTGTGAAGCTCTCTTGACAGTAGTCTTTGTTCAGAATCATCTTCCTACTACTGCTCCTTCTGGTAAGATACCCATCACAGCATGGACAGGTGAAATTCCTTCTGTATCTCATTTTCGAACCTTTGGATGTATTGCTTATATTCATGTTCCTAAAGAAACACGAGCAAAGCTGGATGCTCCTGGGCTTAAAGTGATTTTTATTGGGTATTCTAACACTTCCAAAGGCTACAAATTCTATGACCCGTCCTCTAAGAAAGTGCTTGTGAATCGTGATGCTATTTTCAATGAACAGCTTATGGGCGGTACATGGTCCATGGATGATTCTGATGATACTAAATCTTTGCTTCAAGCTTTTCCATTCTTGTGTGATGATGAATCTTCTTCTATAGAGCAACTTTCCTCTTCACAACCATCTAAAGAGCAACTTTCCTCTTCACAACCATTGATTTCGAATGCTATCATTGATGATGTTGACATTTTTATTGATCTGCCTATTGATTTTGAGCATGGTTCTTGTCATGTTTATGATGAAGATTTTGAGGCTAATGTTTTCTCTACTTCTGAAGATCCTGCCACGTACACTGATGCTATATGTTCTCCACAAAAGGATCAATGGCAAGAGGCTATGGAAGAAGAGTACGATTCTCTTATCTCTAAAGGTACATGGATACTCACTGAGCTGCCTCCTGGCCGTACTGCCATTAAGTGTAAGTGGGTATATAAGACAAAATTTAAAGCAGATGGATCCTTTGACAAATTCAAGGCACGTTTAGTTGCCAAAGGTTATTCTCAAGTTGCTGGCATTGATTATCATGAAACCTTTTCACCAGTTGTTTGCATTACTAGTATAATTTCGGGTTTTATTGGCATTTGCTGTTCAATTTGACTTAGAAATTCATCACATGGACGTGCGCACAGCTTTCTTGAATGGAGATTTGAATGAAGAAATTTACATGGAACAGCCAGAAGGATTTGTTATTGCAGGTAAGGAAGATCTTCTTGCTCATCTTCATAGGGCTTTATATGGTCTTAAACAAGCTTCACGGGCCTGTACATCAAGTTTGATCTTTTTCTTACCTCCCATGGCTTTCTCTCTTACTCTTCTGATCCCAACTTATTTACCAAACACCAAAATGGTAGTTTTGTAATCCTTTCCCTTTATGTGGATGCCTTTATGTGGATGATACAATCCTTGTTTCCAATGATTTGGGATTTCTACACCAAAGTAAGCAGTTGTTATCTTCGGCATTTGATATGGTGGATCTTGGAGAGCTTCACTCGTGTCTTGGCATTCAGATTCAAGCAAAGGTATTTTATCACTTCGACAATCAAAGTTTATTGAAGATACTATTGAGAAGTTTGGTTTGGAATCTTCACATTCAGCAACTACTCCTTGTCTTGCGAGTTCCATGAAAAACACTTCTGATGGTGGTGGCCAACTTGTTACAAATCAACCATATACTAATTTGGTTGGATGTCTTCAAGTTATTGGTTTGAACACTCGTCCTAACATTTTGTTTATTGCTAACTATCTCGGGCAACACCTTGCATGTCCTTCTCTTAAGCATTGGTCTTCAGCAAAGCGCGTCTTGAAATACTTGAAAAGCACTGCAGATTATGGTTTGGTTTATCAACGACAATTCACATCCGACTCCATTTCATCTCTTTCTCTTTTGGGTTACACAGATGCAGATTGGGCCAACTCACATTTATCTATGTGATCTACTAGTGGCAATTGTTTCTTCATTAATGGTTGTCTTATTTCTTGGACCAGCAAGAAACAACGTTGTGTTGCAGTCTACAACCGAATCTAAATATGTTGCGGCATCACTTGCAGCTCGTGAACTCATTTGTCTTCGACAAGTGTTGACAGATATTGGCCATTCTCCTCTTTCTAGTACACCCTTGCGGTGTGATAATCAGAGTGCTATTAGTCTTGCCAAAGACTCTGTCCAACATAACAAGTCAAAACATATTGCTGTGCATTACCATTATGTTCGATACGAAGTACGCAAAGGCACTATCATGATTGAACATTGTCCAAGTGACCAGATGATTGCAGATATTCTTACCAAAGGTCTCAATGAGTCACGCTTCATTCTCTTGCGCTTAGAGCTTGGAGTTGCCTCGGGCTCACTCTTTCTAGATTAGGCTCTTTACTCTTATGGTAGCTTTGTACATTATATTTGTAATCTTCTAGACACCATGCACTTTGCACATTTCACAATTGCACACTATGACCTCTTGGTCCTTTTGTATATTTGTACATAGATGCACAATGCACTTTCACATCATTACTTCTGGTTTATATTTTCACATTTGTATAGGGGCTTGGGTTTTTCCCTTGTGCTCCCCAAGGATTTTTTCATCCATAGCTAGAGACCCTTGTTTGAGTGGGGGTGTTGGAGCTCTATATATGGCTCACTCTACCTAACTTGGTCTCACCTATATATATGTATCTTGTCCTCAATATGAATCAGTCTTTGGGAGCGTACATGATGTGTCTCTTGTCTCGTCCCTTTCTCTCTACATTTCAACAACACCGATGAAGGAATGATTGGAAATAAGGATTCCACCGGAGATTTTGACGTTTATGATCAGTGACACAATGGTTTCATTAAAAGATTATTTTTAGAAGATGTTGTGAAAAAGGCAATTTCATATTGGGTGTGTAAGTGGTGTGACTAGTTTTAAGTTTGCATGAATTTCTGGCTAGGGGGCCTAGGAACTCTTTTCCCTAGTACTCGGGACAAAATCTAGCCAAATTCCTAATTGGATCCCATCACTCTACAGTGGTTGGGTGGTTGGCTAACCCATGGGACTGGATGGGGTTAGGCTAGACTGATGGATCCCTAAAATGAGACTAAATTTCTGTTGGTACGATAGATAAAGTAAATCCTAGATAAAAAATTATTCTATGGAAAAGAATCAACGGCTGTGCCTCTCAATGAGGAAAAAAGCGTTGGTCTCTATGATCCAAGTGCAATCTTTCCCTTGATCTGACTATGGGACTTACAGGTTTGGTCAGATCAGTTCAGTTAGTTAAGGCTTTTGACTACGTTAGAGAAAAGTTATCCTGGAGGAATTGCCCATGCTTTCTGGGCAAGGAAAGTTTTTTCGAATTCGGTTTTGGAAGAACCGATGGATTAGTCTCTTGTCTGGATATCCGTGGGCGAGTCCCCAAGTGTGGGACCCTACCCCGCGCAAGAAGTGCTACTTCCGGTGCTAGCAATCGAGAATTCATTGTGCAGTGGGGTCAGGGATCTTACATCATATTTATCAACATTAAGTGGAAGTCACTTGGTAAATAAACAATTTGCTCTCTTTGGTATAGATGATGGAATTGATGTATCTCAAGCGCCTAAACTATAAGATTTGCAAGGTATGTTTGTTCTTATCCTCCATCAATTTCAAGACATATATATAAATAGAATTATTAATGGTATCTAATAAATAAATATTTGTAGATGTACTAGTTTACCTATTATTAGAGATAGAAGGAATTTGCAATCCAAAGGATGGTGGAAGAGAGCAAAGTGAAGATTAAGGTCTGCAAATTGAAGACTTGCTTTGTGAAGCTAGATAATGCAAAGACCATTAGGAAGTGTATATTATTTTTAAAGAGTTGGAGATAAGTTAGTTTTTGAATCATTTATGACAAACATCGAGATGCAATCCACATTGGAAAAAACATAGTGATAGACGGGTATGGGAATTTGAAGACAACAAAGGATAGGTCAATAATTTGGATCCTAATGAACATCATTTTGTGTCAAAAGTGGAGATTCTAACTTCACAACATTACTTTGCATATGTAGCTCAATGATATATAACACCTTTCGCTTTATGTATGAAAACCTCTTTTGTGCATCATCCTTAATGTGTCTATTGAGCCCTCAAATGTCTATTGACTTTTCAAAATAAAGTTTTACTTATGTCCATGAGCGTGATTACCTTGAATGTAAATTTGTATCATAGCATATGACAATCAATACACATATTTAGCCTTTAAATATCCATTATTTTTTCTAAACCTAGTTTTATTTATGTCCATGAACTTGATTACATTAAATGTAATTTTTTATCATTATAATGAAAACCTCTAAATAATTATCTTGTTTTTTTTTTCTGAGTTGATTTGTGAAAATTTCACCATGTGCCCATTTTTGTAGAGATAGAATGTGTAGCAATCTTTAAAGGGCTCAAACAATTTGAGTTTAAATTTTCCCTAATGATTTAAGTAAAAATGATATCTTTGCTTTTAAATCAAGAGGTAAATCTATTTAGTTCTCTAGTCTTTTTGAAATATTAGCGAAAGTTTGTTAACTCATATTAAAGATATGACCTTAAGTTTGTGCATAAACATTATCAATGTACACTGTAGCTCCATAAATTAGAGGCTCAATTTTGGGCTTGAGCATGAACTAATTTTATGTAAATGAATTCTCAAATTTCAACTTGTGTGCTTAAAAAAAATCAATGTACAATGAAGCTTCATTTACAGAGGATCAAACTTGAGTTTGATTGTGAAACAAATTCTTCAAGTTTAATTTTGTAGTGAAAGGAAAGGAAGTCCTAAAAGTTTACAACTAGAAGTACCATGTAGAGAAATTGTGTCCACTTCATTTTCTTGAATAAGTGCCAAAAAGTTGAGGATTTTATAAGGAATTATAAAATTGGCACTTGAATAAGTGCCGAAATTCCTAAATTGGTGTTATAAGCAGCTTATACATAGCATTCATAGCCTTGTGTGCAGGCTATGGATTTATAGTCTGCATAAGACTATGGATAAGCCTCATGCATAAACCTTATGTGCATAAGTCGCCACATACATGAAGCTTATGTATTAGCCATATGTATAAGCCTAATACATAAGCCTCATGTATGTGGCTTATGCATGAGGCTTATTCCTAAGCCTTATGCATAAGGCTTATGTATAAAGTGTCATGCATAAAACTTATGTATCCCACTTGTGTATTGCCACATGCATAAAACTTATGTATCCCACTTGTGTATTGCCACATGCATAAGATTTATACATGAGGCCTATGCATATGGATTTATACATGAGGCATATGCATATGACTAATGCATAAGCCTCATGCATGTATATGCATAAGGCCTATGCGTGAGGCTCATGCATATGGCTAATGTATTGAGACGTATGCACTCGCTTAATGCATAAGGCTTATTCATATGGCTAATGCATAAGCTTTATGCATTCATAAGCTTTAGGAATTAGCCTCATGTAAATGTAAATGTATGAGGCTAATGCCTCACGTAAATGTAAATGCATGAGGCATTCATAAGCTTTAGGCATATGGTCACCTCTTGAGAGATGCATAGCTCTTTAAAGGCTATGCATAGAGGCTTATATCTAATGCATAGAGGCTTATGGCTAATGTATAAGACTTTTGCATGAGGCTTTATGTACAAGTCTTATGCATGTGGCTTATTCATACGTCTCATGCATAAACCTTATGTATACGCCTCATGCATAAACCTTAAAGGCTATGCATAGAGGCTTATATCTAATGCATAGAGGCTTATGGCTAATGCATAAGACTTTTGCATGAGGCTGTATGTACAAGTCTTATGAATGTGGCTTATTCATACGTCTCATATGCGCATAAACCTTATGTATACGCCTCATGCATAAACCTTATGTATAAACCTCATGCATAAACCTTATGTATAAGCTTCATGCATGAGGCTTATACATATGTCGAATGCATAAGCCTCATGTAAGAGATTTATGCACTAGCCTTATGCATATGGGTATTGCAAAAGTCTCATGCATGAGGTTTATGCACTAGCCTATGCATGAGGCTTATGCATAAGCTTTATGCACTAGTCTCATGCCTGAGGGCTAAGGCATATGGCCACCTCTTGAGAGAAGCATAGCTCTCAAAAGGCTATCCATAGAGGGGAGAAAAAATAACAAACCCTAATTGTAAAAACCCTAAAACTTACAAACCCTATAGCATGTAAAATCATAAGAGAGGAAACATAAAAGAGAAAGATCTCTTACCTTATGAGGCTTGTATGTGTGGATCTCTTACCTTATGAGGCTTGTATGTGTGGACCTACAAAATCAAACTAAATACATAAAAAAATATTAGAAACCCTAATACTAACCCTGATGAAAGCATACACAAAACCCTAATCTTGAGTGATTGCAGATGTATTGCTGATTGTGGGTGTATGTACATGTACTCTAGTCACATGCTATAACATACAGATTGTGCAGAAATACCGCTACTACAAGAGCTACAATAGATATTGTGGTGTTGCAGATTACATACAAAAATTGTCTATTTGTAGATTTTTGGATATTACAAGCAAAGATGTCTAACAACATCAACCAAATTCTCAGTAAGAAGCTTGATAAGAACACCTTCCATGTGTGGAAGTTCAAAATAACCAATTTCTTGATGGGAAAAGGATTTTGGGACTATGTTGAAGGAGACAATCCCATGTCTCCGAATTACCTCACCATAGCTTTTACATAGTAACCATAAATAGAGATATTTCCATCAAAGCTCTCTATTAAGGTTTCTATGTAAGAGCTAGGGTTAGGATTAAGCTTTAATGAGAAGGGAAAAAGAAGAAAAGAAAAATTTAAAGAGGAGAAAGAGAAGGGAATTACTCACAAGAAAGCTTTCATGGAAAGCTTGTTTGCATAGGAGATGAAGGAAAAGACAAGACATACCTTGCTTGAGCTTAAGGAGGATAGGGTAGGATAGGTAAAAGTGATAGATTAGACATAAACCTATAAACGAATCCAAGGTATCAAGGTTATGATATTTAAATGATAAAATTGATGTAGTGGAAAAAAGAAGCGAAAGCACCTTTCGCATGCCATGCTGCTATTCAACGTTTTGTTTTTTATAGTGTAACAACTTTTATTATTGTTGAATAGCATTTCTAACAATGATAATATGTTGTTACATTGTAAAAAAACAAAACACTGCTCAGCAACATGGCCTGGAAAAAGTTCTCATGCTTCTTTTTCTGTAAAAAAACTCTCTCTCTCTCTCTCTCTCTCTCTCTCTCTCTCTCTCTTACACATGCGCGTGTGCACATTGGGCAGCATGAGTGTCAATGGTTTATACATATGGTCATGCATCGATTCTCTCTCTCTCTCTCTCTCTCTCTCTCTCTCTCTCTCACACACACACACACACACACACACATTGGGCATGAGAGTCAATGCATGATCCTAGAAAAAAAGAGTAAGGGAAAGGGATAGAGGAAATGAGACATGGAGGTAGAGAGATAGGGGAGATAGAGAGAATGTGTATGTGGAGGGAAGGGGGAGGGGGGAAGCGTGCATGTGAGGGTGTGTGCACGCTTACATCTATGAGACTATGAGACACAAAATGAGAGATATTGAAGGATGAAAGGATACATGAAGGTAGAGATAGAGATAAGGGGAGATAGAGTTAGAGAGAAAGATAGAGAAAGGGGAAGAGTTAGGATACACATACATACACACACACATATATATATATATATGTATAAAGAGAGAGAGAGAGAGAGAGAGAGAGAGAGAGAGAGAGGACCAAGATAATGCGTGTGTGTGTGAGAGAGAGATAGAAGGGGGAGAGAAACCAACACACATTGTACATGTGTGTGTGTGTAGAGAGAGAGAGAGAGAGAGAGAGAGAGAGAGAGAGAGAGAGAGAGAGAGAGAGAGAGAGAGAGAGAGAGGATGTAGAGATAATGAGAAGCATAGGGTGTGTGTGTGTGTGTGCATGTGTCTATTATAGTCTATGAGACACAAGAAGAGAGAGGTTGAAAAATAGAGGGAGGATGAAACAGAGGATGTAAACATAATGAGAAGTGTGTGTGCGTGTGCATGTGTCTATTATAGTCTATGAGACACAAGAAGAGAGAGATTGAGAAATAGAGGGAGGATGAAAGAGAGACAGAGATAAGGGGAAAATAGAGAGAGAAGAAGAGAGAAATAGAGAGGATGAAAGAGAGACATACATTTGTCGATGAACCCTATTTTTGACTAGGGACTATCAATATGAAATTTGTAATAGCAAACGATATAAGTACAAATGGAGTTTACATCTTTAAACCCAATTATTCACTCCATATGGAGTTATATGGCCATGTACTTCAAAGAGTAAACATGAACAAATCAGCATCCAAGGCTAGTACCAAATCAACATCCATCCAACCAGAAAAATTTTGTTAGAACTAAAAGAATTTAAAGGGCATGCATGCTTCAATAGCACTACTTGTTATCCATGTTAAGATGAGACTGTTGATGTTTAGAATACATTTTGGCCATTCCATAAGCATGGATTGTTAATGCTACAAAAGATTGTGAATCAATAAAAGATCCTTTGAAAATCCATTATAAACTATCATTATTTAAGCTATGTTATGAGCTATCAATGCTCATAACTCACAATGTGATTGAGAAAAAATATCTTCAAATTAAGAGTTCTTATGTCCTAGATCATTGCTTATATGGAGATAACAAACTCATTTGGTCACATAATGATTAATATTGAGACCTCACTTATACAATAACTTCCCAAGATTGAAGAGCAAATAAACCATCCATCATGTAAAGAAAATTCATTGAGATTAGTCAAAATTAAGAGATTTTAGAAGGTACAAAAAGCTAAGGGTCAAGCTCGTGCATGTATGCCTTATAATCTTGATAGTATGCCTTTGAAGGGATACTAGAAGGTAAGGCTGAAAACAAGACTTAAAAGGGATACTAGAAGGTACTAAAAGCATGCCCAAAACACTAACAAGACTTAACATGAATTTTCAACAAAATAGTGCAAGAAGACTCCCAAAAACCAAACCCTAAACCCTAAACCCTAAACCCTATACTCTAGAATTTGGACCCTCCCTCCTAAATCCTAAAACTCAAAATCATAAACCCTAAACCCTAACCATAAATTAAATCTTACACCCCAAACCCTAACCATAAATTGAATCTTACACCCCAAACCCTAAACTCTAAACCCTAAAACTCAAATCTTAAAATCAAAATCCTAAACCACATACCCTAGACCTTGGATATGCTAGACTCCAAACACCAAACCCTAAACCCTAAATCTTAAAAATTAAAATTTTAAACCCAAAACACTAAACTCTTATCCCAAAAGCTAAACCCTAAACCCTAGACCTAAAACCCTACACCCTATACACTATATTTGAAACCCTAAACCCTATATTCAAAACCCTAAATCCTAGACACCAAACCCTAAATCCTATACCGTAGACCTAAAACCCTATACCCTAGAGTCCAAACCCTAAACTACAACTCCTAAAACCCTATACCCTAGACTCCAAACCCTAAACTACAACTCCTAAACCCTAAATCCTAGATCCAAAACCCTAAACCCTAAATCCCAAACCCCAAACGCTAAACCCTAAACATTATATCCTAGATCCCAAACCCTAAACATTATATCCTAGATCCCAAATCCTAAACATTATATCCTAAATCCCAAACCCTAAACTTAGACCCTAAATCCTAGACCCCAACCACCAAACCGTAAATCATAAACCCTAGACCCTAGATTCTAAACCCTAAACCTTAAATCCTAAAACGCAAAATCCTAAATTCCAAAATACTAAATCATATATCCCAAACCCTAAATCCTAAAACCTAAATCTTAGATCTCAAAGCCTTAACCCTAGCTCCCAAACGCTAAACCCTATGTCCTAAACCTCATTTGATGATTTTCACCTTATAGCCTTTATGGATGTCTAACAACATCAAACATTAACACATGCTAATAAGGTCTCGATTTTATTAATGTCTCAAAGCTTAAATGAGATCATGGTACCTTGAATAAGCTCAAATCACATCTGTATTAGCATGAGGTAATACAAACATTAATACATGCTAATAAGGTCTCGATTTTATTAAATATCACCAATGCCTTAAAGGTTGAATAATGAGATTATGATATGTTGAATAAGCTCAAATCACATTTATATTAGCATGAGCTAATACTTAATTTTCCATCTCAAATGATATTATGTATTATTGAAAAAAACTCAAAAAACAAGTCTTATAATGAAAAACTTGTTTTTGTGACACCTAAATTAGAACACATATTTTCAATTACTTCTCGCCTTTATTTATGACCTTTGCTACTAAAACAGTCTAGCGTTTACATGTTTTCTCAAACATTGGACAAGGTTCTTTATTCTCACATTGCTTGATTAATGGGAGAATGTGCTAAGAGTGACAAGATAGTTGGGAGTGAGGATGATGCAATCAATTACATCTTATTCACTGATTTCGTAACCCTCTTCAAATCTCCGGTCCATATGCCACCATCAGTCGCAAAAATGAGGTTTTCTTCCCTAAAAGTTGTTGAGATATCAAGCTCATCTAGTGAGGCGGTGGACACTGATGATCCGCCTGGGGGATGGGCCCCACACTTACACCACTGGCATGGTTGGTGAGATCATGGATGATAGGCTATGTGATAGCCATTCTAGAGACTGGCATAGTTATAGCGCCAGCTCATTTAGTTGGGTTCACACTATAGAGAACCCTAGTATGTATTTGGTTGAGTACCTTTTCATATGTGAGTACTCTTATCTTTGTATATGGTGTGTTGAGTGTTGAGTGAAGAAGAAGAAGATTTTCAGCCTCTCACCTTGTGTGTTCTCTTCTAGGGTTTTGTGAGTGTGTGTGTGCTTGCTTGCAGCTCAAGCTCTCTTCTTCCCTGCATCTTTTTCTAGTATCAGAGCAGCCTGGTTCATGCTAAGAGCTGAGCTGCAAGTAAGAGAATCATAGGAAGCAATACGAGGGTAAGAGCTTCAACTACTCTTCCCTATTCGTGTTGGCGACTACACCCTTGTCGGGAGCTCTACGGGAGGCACCGGCAAACGATCTCTGATTGAGGAGCTTTCTTCGCGGGAGTAAAGCTATAGGGCAACTATATAGTCCTATCGGGCAAAGTTTTTTGGGCCGAAAACGCGTTTCGGGCGCGTCAGGACCTCCGTTTTTCAGAAAGCAAGCGATTTCGAGCACTGCGGGTAAGTCATCGATTCTCTACAGAACTCTGTTTTAAGAACTGCAGGAAGACAGATTGGCTGTGCAGACAGTGTGTGTGTTGCTGCAAGGAGGTCAACAGTTTCCATTGGGTGTATGTATGCACATTGAGGTCACTGGTTGTTGTGACATTTGAGTGTACTACAGTACCGCTGTAAAAAATACAGCAGTTTGTGCAGGACAAACCAGAGTGCTGTTTTTTGGTAAATTTGTGTCTGGCAAGATGTCAAATGATGGCATAAACCAGATTGTTGCTGAGAAGCTTGATAAAAACAACTTTCATGTTTGGAGGTTCAGGTTGACGAATTTCTTGATGGAAAAGGGTTATTGGGACTACATAGAAGGTGAGCATGAAGAGGCACCGGAGATACCGGAGATCAATCCGACTGCTGCAGATGTGAAAGAGTTCAAGGATTGAAACCAAGGAGCCAAAAAAGTTATGTATTGGCTCTCTATCAGTATACAGGACACCATGGTTGGGCACATACAGGATGCCAAGTCCCCCAAGGAGGCATGGGACACCTTGGTAAAACTCTATGAAATAAATACCAAGGCGGCACGCAAGATACAGTTGAAGAATGAACTTCATACTGTGGAGAAAAAGAGTATGTCTGTGAATGACTATGCATTGAAGATAAAGGGTATTGTGGAATCCCTTGCATCTATTGGTGTTTCAGTAGATGATGAATGATAAGGTGGAAGTTTGTCTACGTGGTCTCGGGCCACAAGCAAGATACAGTTGAAGAATGAACTTCATACTGTGGAGAAAAAGAGTATGTCTGTGAATGACTATGCATTGAAGATAAAGGGTATTGTGGAATCCCTTGCATCTATTGGTGTTTCAGTAGATGATGAATGATAAGGTGGAAGTCTGTCTACGTGGTCTCGGGCCACAATACAAGGCGTTCAAGACGTCTATTCAAAATCGGAAAAACATTCCCAATTTTATAGATTTGGTGTCTATGTTGATTATAGAAGAGAAGAGCTTGGGTGAAGTCTTCACAAAACAAAAATAGTTCAGAGCAACATGCCATCTACACAAGTTTAGGAAGAGGATGAGGTAGAGGAGGCCGTGGACGCAGTCAAGGAGGTGGCCGAACAGGTAATCAGAATTATGGCCAGCAACAACAAGAATGGTCCCAGAATTCACAACAACAACAACAACAACAACACGAAGGTGGAAGAGGCCAATTTAGAGGTAGGGGGAGTCATAGAGGTCATGGAAATTGGAAAAGGCAGTATAATGATACACGTGGATGCTTTTATTGTGGTAAGCCTGGACATGTGCAGGCAGATTATTATAAGAAGCAGGCTGACATACAAAACGGGACATTGCAGCAAAACAATTATGCATTCTCGAGCAAAAACAATGAGGATAATGAAAGGTTGTTTGTTATGCAGCATGTCGTTAATGCCATGTCTGAAAATGTAGAAGTAGCACATAAAGATGATGTATGGTACGTTGATTCAGGTGCTTCGAACCACATGACAAGTCATGGGGAGTGGTTCAAGGAGATGAAAAACCTTGAAAGACCAAGTTTTGTGGAAACAGGGGATGACACTGCTCGTCCAATTGCCCATGTTGGAGATGTGCCATTGTCTATGCAGGATGGCAAAGTGAAGTACCTTGCAGATATACTTCATGTTCCAAACATAACAAAGAATTTGGTTTCAGTTGGTCAGATGATTGAGCAGGGTTTACAGGTTCGGTTTAACCCTGATGGTTGTTATGTTGAAGACTTTAAAGATAAGTGCAGGTTGGTTGCAAAAGGCAACAGAGTGGACAGAATGTTTACATTGAATATAAACATGCCTAAAGTGAGTGTTGCGATGTTTGCAAATGGTTCAGGAATTGGTGCAGACACAGACATTTGGCATAAAAGAATTGGTGCAGACACAGACATTTGGCATAAAAGAATTGGACATGTGAATGAAGTCTATGCAGACTAAAGGAATGAAGTCTATGCAGACTAAAGGAATGACTGTGTAGAGAATGAAGTCTATGCAGACTAAAGGAATTGTGACAGGGCTGCCAAAATTTTAAGTTGAAGGTATGCAGAGAATATGTGAAGCATGCCAATTTGGAAAGCAAACAAAGCATGTATTTCCACGTAACAGAAATGTGAGCAGAAATGCACTAGATGTTGTGCATTCAGATGTATGGGGTCCTACGAAGACCATGTCCATGGGAGGCTGCAGGTATTATTATGTGACATTTATTGATGACCACACAAGGAAGCTGTGGGTATACTTCATGAGTGAAGGAGAAGAGTGAGGTATTCACTCATTTTCAGAATTTCAGAGTTATGGTTGAAAAGCAAACAGGGAAATATGTAAAGTGCCTAAGGTCAAATGGAGGGGGAGAGTACTTCTCCAATGAGTTCTCTGAATTTTTGAAGAAAAATGGTATTCGGAGACAGTTTACATGCAGATACACTCCACAGCAAAATGGAGTTGCTGAGCGAAAAAACAAGCACATTGCTGAGATTGCGCGAGCATTGATGGAAGAGAAGAATATGCCACATAGCTATTGGGCTAAGGCTGTTTCTACAGTAGTTTACATCATGAACAGGACTCCAACTGTGCAGCCATACATGATGTAACTCCAGAGGAGAGGTTTACTGGCAGAAAACCTGATTTGTCTCATCTAGATGCATTGCATATGTGCATGTGCCAGATGAGCCGAGAACTAAGCTGGATCCAAAAGCTCAAAAATGTGTGGATATTCCCTTGAGCAAAAGGGATACATGTGTTATAACCCTGCTACACGTGAGTTGAGGGTAAGCAGGGATGTTGTCTTTGATGAGATGAGCAGCTGGTCTGCTGCTGAAAAAGAAGCTGTTGGGGCTTATGTGAGTGGAAATGTGGTTGTTATAACGGGTGTTATAACCCTGCTACACGTGAGTTGAGGGTAAGCAGGGATGTTGTCTTTGATGAGATGAGCAGCTGGTATGCTGCTGAAAAAGAAGCTGTTGGGGCTTATGTGAGTGGAAATGTGGTTGCACAGAATGCAAGTCAGCAATCATAGCCTTTGAGTGGACCAGGAGAGTCCTCATCTAGTGGTTCAGTTTTGATAGACCATGGAGTGGCAGACTGCGTCATAATACCAGTCCTGCAAATGTGATTAGTATATCACATAAAGGCAAAGAGAAAGTGGTTGAGCCCCTTAGTATGCCTGACATTTCTGTAGGGCATTCTCATGTTGATGGAGAGTCTAGTGGCTCAGAGATGAGCCTTGATGAGGAACTTGGGATACCAGCTATGAGAACACCTGGTGTAAAGAAGACTATGGAAGCCATGAATGCAAAGCTGCGAGATCTGGAAGAGTGAAGAATCCTGTGCAGAGGTTTACCTATGATGGTTATGTGGCACATCACTATGCATACATGGCAAAAGTTGTGTAGGTTGTAGAGCCCACATGCATTGATGAGGCTGTTGGAAATGTGTGTTAGGAGAAAGCTATGGATGAGGAGATGGATGCATTATATGGAAATGAGACTTGGGATTTAGTGCAATTTCCTGAAGGCAAGAAAGCCATTGGATACAAGTGGGTGTACAAAGTAAAACATAACAGTGATGGAAGCATAAGTAGGTACAAGGCTACATTGGTAGCCAAAGGATATGCGCAGGCATATGGCATTGATTATAAGGAAACTTTCAGCCCAGTTGCCAAGATGGCAGTAGTGAGAGTTGTGATAGCAACGGCTGCGTCAAAGAAATGGTCTTTACATCAAATGGATGTAAAGAATGCATTCTTGCATGGGGATTTGTAGGAAGAGGTGTATATGTTGCAGCCACCTAGTTATGAGGATGTGAGTCACCCCGAGCATGTTTGCAGGTTGAAGAAAGCCTTGTATGTCTTAAAACAAGCACCAAGAGCATGGTCTGACAAGATTTTTGAATATCTTGTCACTATTGGCTTTCATGTAGCCAATGGCAAATTTCTCGCTGTATGTGAGACACAGTGATAGAGGGGTTGTGCTTGTTGTCATCTATGTAGATGACTTGATCATTACGGGGGACCATGATGCAGAGATCTTTGATGTAAAGATCTTGCTTAGACATAAGTTTGAGATGAAGGATATGGGGGAGCTCAGATATTTCTTGGGCATTGAGGTGATTAGGTCACCTCATGGTATTGGATTACTACAGAGACAGTATGGCTTGGACATGTTGTCCAAGTATGGTATGATAGGTTGTGAGTCTATCTTAGTGCCATTGGATCAGAATGGCAAGTTGAGTGCAGATTCAGGAGAGATTTTGGAGGATCCTACTATGTATAGACGCATAATAGGAAGCTTGATCTACATGATGATCACTAGGCCAGATTTGAGCTATGCTGTTAGGTTGGTGAGTCAATTTATGCAGGTTCCTCGGAAGCTGCATTTGGATGCATTGAGATGCATACTGAGGTATGTGAGGTCTACTTTTTGCATTGTGGACTATTTTATGAAACTGGGACAGAGATATGTATACATGGGTACACAAATGCTAATTGGGCTGGTAGTATCTCAGATAGGAGGCTTCATGTTTTCTTTGGGGAGTGCTGCTGTGACTTGGAGCAGCAAGAAGCAGCCTACGGTTGCTCTACACAGAGGCTGAGTACAGAGGTGCTGCTATGGCAGCATGTGAGGTAGCTTGGTTGAGAAAGCTACTTGCAGATTTGGGTCTATCAGTGGATAGACAAGTTATCATTTTCTGTGACAACATTAGCAGTATACAATTGGCCAAGAACCCAGTTTTTCATGCTCGCACGAAGCATATAGAGGTCCACTACCATTTCGTCAGAGAAGGTCTTGGTAGGAGACGTTGACCTTGTTTATGTCAGCACACAGGATTAGGTAGCTGACATCTTCACCAAAGCATTGGGTAGTACAGAGAAGCTCCGCAGATTCAAGGCTTCACTTGGTGTACATGAGATGGAGTTGAGCTTGAGGGGGAGTGTTGAGATATCGAGCTCAATGGGGACACTGATGATCCGCCTGGGGGATAGGCCCCACACTTACACTACTGGCATGGTTGGTGAGATCATGGGTGATATGCGGCCAGTGGGATGACAGGCTGTGTGATAGCTGTGAGGAGTTTTTTGAGTGTGTTTTTCTGGCATATGTACATATAGATGCATGTTTATGTGGCACTGGGATGCCCAATACTCCACCCACCACTGAACTGCAATGAAGCCTTTTTAGTATGTGATGATGATCGGCAGTGCATGGCACCGACTGCAAAATTATGGTGCAGCTAATGAAGAGTGAGTGGCAGCTCTAAAGGGTGTGCTGACATTGGCAAAAGGGCAGCTCTTGCATTCGTTTTGGAAAGTTGTGGGCGTGAGCACTAAGGCCACTAATTGGGAAGTTGCCATGGCCATCCTCTAGGCCCTTCGAGACGCCAACATGGCGAGTAGAAAAATGAACTTCTAGGCCCCCGCTACTCAAACGGCAACTTGGCGAAAGCACAACGGAGATACCAGCTGTTTTCGGCTAAGAGAGAGTGGGGTCTCTGTTTTTGGTGTGTTGGGCTGCACAGCAGCTGCTCTGCTGGCGACAGGTGTTGCCTTAGTTTTGGGGAAGGGTTGCTTGTGTTGGCTACGGCGGCTGCTGGCGGTGACTGGAGAGCACGTCAACAGGCTGGGGACTGCAAGGAGACAGAGAAAGGTACACTGCCTGACTGCAGTAGAGAAGACAAGAAGAGAGGAGTGTGGTGCCGATGTGTAGAGAGGAGTGTGGTGCCGATGTGTAGAGAGAGCAGCCTTTGCTAGCGGTGATTGCTTGAGAGGGTCGCCTGGTTTTGCTTTGTAGCTAGTATTGTTGCTGGTAGTGCAAGAGAGTTGCAGTAGAGAAGACAAGAAGAGAGGAGTGTGGTGCCGATGTGTAGAGAGAGCAGCCTTTGCTAGCGGTGATTGCTTGAGAGGGCCGCCTGGTTTTGCTTTGTAGCTAGTATTGTTGCTGGTAGTGCAAGAGAGTTGCCTTCAGTTGAGGCACAGGCAGAGAACCAAGAGAAGGAGGCTGGTGTCCAGGGTAATGAAGCTAAGGGAGAGAGCAGAGTGAAAAAGAAGGTGGCGCCAACTGCAGGGAAAGCTGCGGGGCTATTCTGGAGGACGAGCTGGTGGGCTATTTTTAATGGCTGCGTTTACAGCTATATGCATGGACACTTGGCTGCGTGTACAGGGACTTAGGGATGTATCTCAGGAAAAGATAGGAGACAGGCTTGTGTGGGTTTGTGAACTCGAGGCTGTTTGGTACTCCTTGTCTTGAGAATCAAGGGACCTGGTCAGAACGCGGTGTTCATGTATTTACAGTTTGTGACAGCCTATGCAATTCAGCGAGGGTTCTTTGAGACTGTGAAAATAGCATAGAGTTTGTTGTGGAAAACAGCCTTGGTTTTAGCACTGCTTGTGGATGGTGCTATGTATGTTTACACGTGGGAACAAGACTGTATGTGTTGTTGGGTAATTATTTTGTCTATGGTGCCCCTGCTTTGTGCTTTCTTTCTAGTGTGGGTGGTGTGGTGAATTGTGTGAGAAGTGTTCGAGCCAGTGTGCTAGTGGTGCCCCTGTTGGTGTTAGTATTTCCAAGGCTGTTGGATGGACAGCTATAGAGGCAGGTGATTCCGTGTCTGGAATTTCCGACAACAGCCATTCTAGAGACTGGCATAGTTATAGCACCAGCTCATTTAGTTGGGTTCACACTATAGAGAACCCTAGTAAGTATTTGGCTGAGTACCTTTTCATATGTGAGTACTCTTATCTTTGTATATGGTGTGTTGAGTGTTGAGTGAAGAAGAAGAAGATTTTCAGCCTCTCACCTTGTGTGTTCTCTTCTAGGGTTTTGTGAGTGTGTGTGCGCTTGCAAGAGCTCAAGCTCTCTTCTCCCCTGCATCTTTTCAAAAGTTGCCATTATTTATTTGTGCTTTTGTCCACATATTAGCTCTTAGATATGTTTTTTGAAAGATCCATGTCCCCTCCGCGCAACGAATTCCGGGGGTGCTAGCTACGGAAATAGCACTTCTTGCATAGGACAGAATCTGTCACTCAGGGCCTCGCCCACGGATATCCAAACAAGAGACTAATCCCTCGGTTCTTCCGAACTCGAAAAAATTTCATCCGAACAAGAGACTAATCCCTCGGTTCTTCCAAAACCGAACCCGAAAAACTTCCCTCGCCTCGCAGACATAGGCGATTCCTCTAGGAATTTTTATTCTAACGTAGTCATCAAGAGCCTTAACTAACCAAACTGATCTGACCGAGCCCGTAAGTCACATGGTCAGATCAAGGAAAAGACTTGCACTTGGATAATAGAGTCCAATGCCTTTTTCCTCATCAAGAGGCACAGCCGTTGATTCTTTTCCATAGAACAAGGATTATCTGGGATTTACTTCAACTATCGTAACTTAACAGAATTGAGTCTCATTTTAGGGATCCATCAGTCCAGCCTAACCCCATTCAATCTTGTGGGTTAGCCAACCGCCCAACCACTGTAGTGATAGGATCTATTTAGAAATTTGGTTTGTTTTGTCTCGGGTACCAGGGAAAAGAGTTCCCAAGCCCCCTAGCCGGCGCTTCAAGCAAACTTCAAGATAGTCACACCACTTACACACCCAATATGAAATTTGGTTTGTTTTGTCTCGGGTACCAGGGAAAAGAGTTCCCAAGCCCCCTAGCCGGCGCTTCAAGCAAACTTCAAGATAGTCACACCACTTACACACCCCAATATGAAATTGCATGTTTCACAGATTCAGGTGTCTCTAAAATAATCTTTTAATGAAACCATAGTATCACTGATCATAATCCTACAAAATATCCAGCTTGAATTCGAATTTTCAATCTTTCCTTCATCGGTGTACCTATGGCATCATTGGCAACCAGAACACTCACCACACCTGTTCACTCAGGAGTCTTTGTACCCAGCAATATAATCACATAAGAAAATCCAGCTCCGTTGAAGATCAGCAAGATCAACCAACAGATCCATATAAGAGAGCCATGGACTCATCCGTTGAGGACCAGCAATAAGGACAACCAACCAGATCCATGCTCGAGTTCAGAAAACAACTCTTAACACCTTGTTCCATTTTCTTCCTCGACGCACGCGTGGGTATCTTCGGCGACCCAGAGCCCGCCGAGCACCGTATGGTCAGCACCCTCTAGGCTCCTTCGCAAGTCACCTAGCGCTTCACTCATAGGCCGCTTCCTTGGTCCCTCATCCACCGTACCGGAAGCTCACCATTTAAATCGAACCAAGGCTGGTTAAGACCTCGACTGACCTTGCTACGCGAGATGTCCTCCGTTTACTCTCCGTCATAGTTGTTGCAACTTTATCACATAGGTCTCCACGACCTCATTCACAAGATGGTCAAAATGCTTTCCCAGCATTCTTAACATAAAATATCATTTAAAAACAGGTCATAAAGACAGTTTCTAAGGAACTCTCATCTTTCCACATTGTTCCACATTATTTCTCGTTATTCCACATTGTTCTAAATCAGTTCACTTTGCTTATTCCACATCCAGCCATATTTATTCCCATCATCCTTCATCCATTCTCATCCGATCATATCATATTACATCTCATCATATTTATCCACATCACATCACATTCATTCACATCACATCTCATCACATCCAATTACATGTATTCAGATCCTCATCACATCTCATCACATCCAATTACATGTATTCAGATCCTCATCACATCATGTCACATCCATCCTCATCACATCTCATCCATTCACATCTATCCATATCCACATCACATCACATCACATCACATCTCATCCATTCACATGTACCCCGATCCACATCACATCACATCACATCCATTCACATCACATCTCATCCATTCACATATACCCCGATCCACATCACATCCATTCACATCACATCTCACCCATTCACATCTACCCCGATCCACATCACATCACATAACATCCTTTCACATCATATCTCGTCCATTCACATATACCCCGATTCACATCACATCTCATCCATTCATGTCTCATCACATTATATTCACATCCATTTATATCTCATCATATCATATTCACATCACATCACATCTATTCAGATATCGTCACATCACATTCACATCTCATCGCATTATATTCACATCCATTTATATCTCATTATTCACATCACATCACATCACATCACATCCATTCAGATATCATCACATCACATTCACATTCATTCACATCTCATCACATTATATTCACATCCACATCTATTTACATCGCATCACATCTTATCCACATCTCATCACATCTCATCACATCTCCTCACATCACATTCACATCTTATCACATCACATTCACATCTTATCACATTCACATCCACATCCATTTACATCGCGTCACATCTTATCCACATCTCATAACATCCACTCACATCTCCTCACATCACATTCACATCTTATCACATCACATTCACATCTTATCACATTCACATCTTATCACATTCACATCCACATCCATTTACATCGCATCACATCTTATCCACATCTCATCACATCCACTCACATCTCCTCACATCACATTCACATCTTATCACATCCACTTTCAGTACGGTTTTCTACTTTGGATATCGATGGGACTTTTCTAAGTTTCTGCCAATTGCTTGGCCTAGTTAAAGGTACTTTTTCTCGATGGATATTTTCATATTCTTTCTCAAATTTCTCAAGTGAAATATATTCAATATTCTTCTTTTTGAGTAAAAGATTCATGGGATTTACAAAAATCAATTCTACCCATATTTCCCAATAAATTTAATAATGCTGAAAATTCCACTTTTGATAAATACTCATAATTTGAATTAATATGCAAAAAATTTCTCTTTTACCATTTAATTTCTTAGATCTCAATTATCATGGGAATTCCTCTTTTTGCATAAAATAAATTTACCAAAAATTTCTCTTTTTTTCATTTAATTACTTGATTCTCAAATATCATGGGAATTTCTATTTTTGCATAAAAATAAATTTACCAAAAATTACTCTTTTACCATTTAATTACTTGATTCTCAAATATCATGGGAATAAATTTACCAAAAATTTCTCTTTTCTTTAATAAATTATTTATGCATAAACACTAAAATTTTGTTTCCCATGAATTTGATGAAAATCATTCTTTTAGCATAGGATGTCCAATCCTAGAATATGGTAGGAAGTCCTCTTTTAGCATTATGCATAAAAATACTATATGTATTACTTTTTAAAAAGTTTACCATAGCTTCGCTCTGTTATTACTGATATATTTTAATTTTTCTAAAAAGAATAAGACTTTGTAATGCAATTATGATAGAAGAACTATCCTTAAACTTAAATCCGAATTATGGAATTAAATCATAAATTTACCATAATTTTATTAACATAAAAGCATAAAAATACTATTTTCTTAACCTCTAGCTTAACAAGCTTAGAGATTGGTTTTGAATTAACAATTTATCAATGGGAAGCATTCTTTTTCTAAATAAAAAGCCATAGGAATGTCTATTCTTTTGGGAGAGAGAGATATACATAAAAAGCATTCTAGATTAATTTTTTGTGATTAATCATTAAAGTTATTAGAGAAATATTGATCTGCATTAAAAACAACTAATTAGAAGCTTCTCAAGCTTGAGAGGGGTTGAGAAGTGAAATCATTTGAGAATATTAACAAAAACCATGAAATTCCTTCTTACCTCTAGGTTTGGCTTGCTTCTTTATCTAGAAATGAAGCCCCCAACCAATCAATTGGTTTAGTGAGTTGAGAAGAAAGCTCCAAGAGTTGTTGAAGAGAGAAAGAAGCTCCAAGCTCCCCAAAAGTAGAGGATTTTTAAGGGATAATAGGAAATACGATTATTATAATGTAATATTGGCATGGTATAGCTCACAGATTTTTTTACAAAAGACTAAGGGTCTATTTATAGGTGAGGGAGGCCACTAACCAAGTCCAACTGGGTTCTAGAATTTTCTAGGTTCAGTTTGACTCAATTTGGACAAGCTTTGGACGAGTTTGGCTCTCTTTTTGATCCAGTTTGATCTAGGAGAGAGGAGAGATAAAAATATCACAATTTTTTTGAATTAAAAACCCTTCCACACATGTGAAATAGGCACCTACCTCAAGAGTCTCCCTCTCCTTACCAAGGTGTCAAAAATGCATCATTATTCTAGAATATCTCATTTTTTAGTAATATCTCATAATTTTTAACTAATAAACCTTGTTCTCAGTCAACTCTTCATCTTGTGTGAGGATTTACTCATTTTTGGGTATTTTCTTTTATTCTTTGGATTTATCTCATCCCAACACTTGGATTAATCCTATTGGCCCATAGGAACCTTAATTAGACCATAATCCAAAAATTTCTGAAAATCTAGACCCTTAGGCTAAGGTCCCTTATATCATTTTTAATTGATCCCTAATGCACATTGGAAAGTTCATTTTGAACTTCTATTTCAAGGGAAACCATTTTAGACACTAGGATGATTTTTATATCCGAAGATATCTCAATTTTGAATTATCTCTCTCTAGATATTTTCTCTCTCTAGGCCAAAATAGGGTAAAACAAGATCTTTCTCCTATTTCAGAGAGGGGAATAATTACAAGAACAGAAGGGAAGGTTCTTACACCTTTACACCTTAAAAGCTGGAGGGAGGAATCTTACATTTTTGCATAGTAGGGTTAGGACATTTTTTTTAAAAGAATAGGGTTACAGTATGGGTCTTGCATCATTCAGAGTGTTCAGCTTCCATCTATAAGAAGCTTTCCTGCTTATTAGGATTTCTATTCTGCACGTCGATGTGTTCCATCCAAATCATTGCTGCTTTCTCTTTGTTTTTTTATGAGGAAAAGCAAGAAGAGAAAAGAGCAGCACAGTGAGCTAGCTGCATGACAGGCAAGGCCAAGGGAGGGGGTGGGACCTAGCATTGGCAACGTCATCTCTTAAATTTGTCACTCATTGGAAGTGTTCCATTAAGAAACCAAAATGAGCAAGAAATATTTATACTTGTAATCATTGTTTTTTGGTTGGGTCGCATTATCGGAAACTTGGTTGCTTGCCTATACCTTGTTTGTAGTGTGGGATGCAACTTGAGCTTTGTGTTCATTCAAGCAATGTTCTTCTCATGTTTTGGCGATACCTTGGTATTCTTTATGGCATATGCATGTAAGAGGTACCTTGATGTTTAGTGGAGCTTCTTTCTATAGTTTCTATGCCAATTGTCTTTGAGTAATGTACTATCTCTTCAACAACAAGGTTGCAGGGGACTCTTAAGTTTTATTGGGAGCTTAGGTGGTGGATTCATGGATGCATTGACTATGTGCCATCATCACATTAACGATCTATGTGATCGTAATTCTATCTTTGTGATCCTTATTTATATGGCTGTGTGTGTTTTTTGCATGTTCTACATGGTCAAGCACATCCTATGATCTATGGATGCTTCATTAACTGGGGGTGTTGGGATTATGGGTGAATAATCATCTGTATGTTTACAAGTGTTTATAACATTAGAAATAGTATTTAGGACTGGACCATAGGATAGAGACTGCAAGGTCACAGTTAAGAGTAGTATGTAAGAACTCTTTTGTGACTAGTGGAAGGAACCCCTTTCATTTTGAGATTTGATTGATGCATCTCTCTTTTCCAGTTTTATGTCTGAGAGGTCCAAAGTCAGAGGCTCAAGAGCAGGTATTGGTTGCTGGATCATTTGTGATGCTTTTGACACTTTTGTGGGGAAGCTACCTTATTCTAGGTAGGTGTAATCTGGAGGTAGATGCGAATAGTGGAAAAACTAAAGCTGCGGGATAACAAGCTAAGAAAGCCCTTCGGTCTTATTGGTATTTACTTTTTCTAGATACTCTGATTCTCCAACTGTCTTGGATAGATAGATATAGGAGTCGAAATTGATGACTTGACTCAGGCAAAAATAGTGGAAGCTATGGAGGGCGGTAGCAATAGTGGAAGCTATGGAGTGCAGTAGCAGCATTGGAAGATATGGCGGACGCGATGGGTGAAGGTTTGGCTATGGTATAAATTACTACTCTACTGCAGCACCAAAAGATTATGGCTATGGCTACGAGACTACTGGGGATTTGGCCTACCCCTACCCTCCCCACCTCCAAGGGGCATCGACGAAAGGAACCATGCCTCTACCATATGTGTCAATGTTGTGAAAGGAACCACTAATCCTCTTCATCTCTATGGTATAGTTCATCAAGTAAGCTCAGCTTCAACTCTAACCTCTCACTTTGGGATTGAGAGGAGAGATGATGCATGGATGCCTATGGGGACTCAATCATACCATTGATGAGAAAGAAACAATATCAAATGAATTCGAACATCTAATCATACGAGATCCTAGTCTATAATGCATTTTTTTGAATGTGCAGCATATCTCACAAGCTTGGAATGATGGACTACAAAAGGTTGTGTAAATAAAGACAGGCAAACCCCTTTGACATCCCTTGGCCTTCAAGGTTTCAAAGCTAATTTCAAACAAGTAAACTTTTGTATTACATGATTCTTTGCATGGGGGGACTTACCATGGACTGGGTGTATCCTTGTAAACATGAACAAATCAGCATCCAAGGCTAGTACCAAATCAACATCCATCCAACCAGAAAAATTTAGTTAGAACTAAAAGAATTTGAAGGGCATGCATGCTTCAATAGCACTACTCGTTATCCATGTTAAGATGAGACTGTTGATGTTTAGAATACATTTTGGCCATTCCATAAGCATGGATTGTTAATGCTACAAAAGATTGTGAATCAATAAAAGATCCTTTGAAAATCCATTATAAACTATCATTATTTAAGCTATGTTATGAGCTATCAATGCTCATAACTCACAATGTGATTGAGAAAAAATATCTTCAAATTAAGAGTTCTTATGTCCTAGATCATTGCTTATATGGAGATAACAAACTCATTTGGTCACATAATGATTAATATTGAGACCTCACTTATACAATAACTTCCCAAGATTGAAGAGCAAATAAACCATCCATCATGTAAAGAAAATTCATTGAGATTAGTCAAAATTAAGAGATTTTAGAAGGTACAAAAAGCTAAGGGTCAAGTTCGTGCATGTATGCCTTATAATCTTGATAGTATGCCTTTGAAGGGATACTAGAAGGTAAGGCTGAAAACAAGACTTAAAAGGGATACTAGAAGGTACTTAAAGCATGCCCAGAACACTAACAAGACTTAACATGAATTTTCAATAAAATAGTGCAAGAAGACTCCCAAAAACCAAACCCTAAACCCTATACTCTAGACTTTGGACCCTACCTCCTAAATCCTAAAACTCAAAATCATAAACCCTAAACCCTAACCATAAATTAAATCTTACACCCCAAACCTTAAACTGTAAACCCTAAAACTCGAATCTTAAAATCAAAATCCTAAACCACATACCCTAGACCCTAGATGCTAGACTCCAAACACGAAACTCTAAACCCTAAATCTTAAAACTCAAAATCCTAAACCCAAAACACTAAACTCTAAACCCAAAAGCTAAACCCTAAACCCTAGACCTGCAACCCTACACCTTATACCCTATATTTGAAACCCTAAACCCTATATTCAAAACCCTAAATCCTAAATCCTAGACCCCAAACCCTAAATCCTATACCCTAGACCTAAAACCCTATACCCTAGACTCCAGACCCTAAAATCCTATACCCTAGACCTAAAACCCTATACCCTAGACTCCAAACCCTAAACTACAAACCCTAAACCCTAAATCCTAGACCCCAAACCCTAAACCCTAAACATTATATCCTTGATCCCAAACCCTAAACTTAGACCCTAAATCGTAGACCCCAACCACCAAACCGTAAACCATAAACCCTAGACCCTAGATTCTAAATCCTAAACCTTAAATCCTAAAATGCAAAATCCTAAATCCCAAAATACTAAATCATATATCCCAAACCCTAAATCCTAAACCTTAAGTCCGAATAGATCCCAAACCCTAAATCCTAAAACCTAAATCTTAGATCTCAAAGCCTTAACCCTAGCTCCCAAACGCTAAACCCTATGTCCTAAACCTCATTTGATGATTTTCACCTTATAGCCTTTATGGATGTCTAACAACGTCAAACATTAACACATGCTAATAAGGTCTCGATTTTATTAATGTCTCAAAGCTAAAATGAGATCATGGTACCTTAAATAAGCTCAAATCACATCTGTATTAGCATGAGGTAATACAAACATTAATACATGCTAATAAGGTCTCGATTTTATTAAATATCACCAATGCCTTAAAGGTTGAATGAGATTATGATACCTTGAATAAGCTCAAATCACATTTATATTAGCATGAGCTAATACTTAATTTTCCATCTCAAATGATATTATTTATTATTAAAAAAACTCAAAACAAAAGTCTTATAATGAAAAACTTGTTTTTGTGACACCTAAATTAGAACACATATTTTCAATTACTTCTCGCCTTTATTAATGAGAAGCTCATAAAGTGCATGTTTCAATGAACACTTGATTGTATATATGGCTAAAAAACAAACTTGATTTTTTTTGAATAAATGTTAATATCCATTTAGTCTAAGATACATGCTTCATGTATGCAATGATTTGGTTTGATAAAATAACATGAATAAGTTTGAAGTTATTTAGTCTTAAATTAAAGTTTGAAATGTAGAGACTAGTTTAGACACAAAGGTTGGTTCAACCTTTGTTACTTTGAGCCAAAACTTATTTGATAAAATATTTTCCCTAGAGATATCATGACCTTTAAACTTAACTATCGATTTTGGAACTTCTTTGTTCTCATCTAGATTTGGCTTAGACTCTCACTTATATGTTATTCACAACACAAAGATATAAGAGATTTTAGTCCTAATTGGGAAATGCATAGTATAAGTATATGAAAGGCATATAGAATTTACATAAAAAAATATAAAGGCAAAGAAATGGCTATATATATATATATTTATTTATCGTTTAATAATGATAAGAACATATATATATGTGTATGTGTGTGTATTTATATCTATACATATTTACATACACACACACACACACACACACACACACACACATATATACATATACATACATGCACACACACATATATATACACATGCTTATACAAACATATAAATACACACCACACACACATATATATAAATGCTTACACATGCAAATAAATTCACACCTACACATATATAAATACACACTTACACACACACATATATATATATCGAGAGATTGTTGGCTAAAGTTTTTTTAAAATATTTTCTAAATCCCAAATCGTTCAACCTTTACAACACCTCTGCACAATGTAATTTCTCAGAAATTAATGAACCAAAAAAAAGATTTTGGTGCCCTATTATATATATATGTGTGTGTAACAACAAAAATAAAATAAATTAACATGTAATAACTTTCTTCATAAGTTTTGGAGGGAAAGTAGGGCTTTGATGTGGCTCACACGGTGCTGCTGTGCACTGCTGGGGCTGATGGAGGGAAAATGGGGCAAATGCAAAAGACATTACAGATGCTCAAGGTGCCGGAGCCCTTTTGTACTCTCTGTAGGTCTTTGTTGAATTTGTCTTGGAGCATTAGAAGAGGGGTTGCCCACAATGGCTGGATTGAAACGTGCAGAGGACCTAGTTGAGATCGGGAAAGATTCCCAGAAGGGAGCGCTCGCTGTTGCAAGCAGTTCGAAGACGAAGAGGGTAGCTCCATACAAAGCAGCAGGACACCTTCAGTGGTGCTAGACGGTAAGTAGAACACACTTTGCAGGCTCTCTATCAAGTGATGCAAGAAAGGGAAAGATATTTGGAGGTCTGCATCAGTGTAACCTCAGACAACAATATGTGGCTAGTAGACAACAATATGTGGCTAGAGGACTGCATCAGTGTAACCTCAGACAACAATATGTGGCTAGTAGACAAGGCACTCAAGCCTTGAGTGGACCTTCATCTGTAAGCCTTGAGGGGTGCCATTTGTGATGGAGAAGGCCTTGAAGGGTACCTAGTTTGGGGGTATTACATAATTGAGCAAGCCTTCATCTTGACAGCATGGATTTGTTGCAGGAGATGAGAAGGCACAATGAGATTTGGGAAGCTGAAGGTGAGGGTCTGGAGTATTTGGCTAGTGTGAAGGCGGACAAAGAAGGAGACATCTCATGCCTTGTTGATACCATTTTGCAGAATTTCTCCAACACCTCAGATCTAGAAGGTAATAGAAGGTAAGCTTTCCAATCAGACAATCCAATTCATACCTTACTAAGATGGGCCTCCTTTATAGTCCTCAAATGCTCTCTACTACTAGTCAACATTCTGATGGACTTCTCTTTTAGCAAAGCTAAGGAGAATGAGAGTTTAAGGGCTTCTCTCTTTGTGGATTTTATCGCAAAGCTTGGCCTGACCATAGTCAAGGTACAACCAATTAAGTTGTTTAGCTAATAAGGGCCAAACATGAACATTATGTACATTTCTCCGTTATCTACTTGCTTGAAATTTTCAATCAAAAAGCATTTTTTTGATTTGAATAGGTTGGCCAAGCATTGAGTATAAGACCGGATCTTCTCCCACGCACATATCTAAAGGAATAGCTTCAAGAACAAGTCCCTCCATTCTCGAATAAAGAGGCAAGGGACATGATTCTTCAGGGTCTTGGGCATGCCATCGAAGATGTCTACTCTGAGTTTTTGGATGAACCCATTGCAGCTGCACCATCGGGGCAAGTAAACATTTCTCTTTAAAAAAAAAAATTTGTAGAAGCTCCTTAAAAAAGCTACTTCTTTGTCAATCTACTGCTTCTTTATTTGACCTTTGCTAACAGTCTATCGTTTACATGTTTTTATTTGACCTTTGCTAACAGTCTATCGTTTACATGTTTTCTCTCAAACATTGGATAAGGTTCTTTATTCTCACATTGCTTGATTGATGGGCGAATGTGCTAAGAGTGACAAGATAGTTGGGAGTGAGGATGATGCAATCAATTACATCTTATTCATTGACTTCGTAACCCTCTTCAAATCTCCGATCTAGATGCCATCATGAGTCGCAAAAATGAGATTTTTTTTCCTAAAAGTTGCCATTATTTATTTGTGCTTTTGTCCACATATTAGCTCTTGGACATGTTTTTTTTGAAAGATCCCTGTCCCCTCTGCGCAACGAATTCCGGGGTGCTAGCAGCGAAAATAGCACTTCTTGCGAAGGGCAGAACCTCTAACTCAGGGCCTTGCCCATGGATATCCGGACAAGAGACTAATCCCTCGGTTCTTCCAAAACCAAACTAGAAAAAATTTCATCCGGAAAAGAGACTAATCCTTCGATTAACTCGGAAAAACTTCCCTCGCCCAGCAGACATAGGCGATTCCTCCAAGATATTTTTATCTAATGTAGTCAAGAGCCTTAACTAACCAAACTGATCCGACTGAACCAGTAATTCACATAGTCAGATCAAGGAAAAGACTTGCACTTGGATCATAGAGTCCAACGCTTTTTTCTTTATCATCAAGAGGCACAGCCGTTGATTCTTTTCCATAGAACAAGGATTATCTGGGATTTACTTCAACTATCGTAACTTAATAGAATTGAGTCTTATTTTAGGGATCCATCAGTCCAGCCTATTCGGTGGGTTAGCCAATCGCCCAACCTTTATAGTGATTGGATCCATTTAGAAATTTGGTTATGTTTTGTCCCGTTGATTCTTTTCCATAGAACAAGGATTATATAATCACATAAGAAAATCGAGACGGACTCTCCGTTGAAGATCAGCAAGATCAACCAACAGATCCATATAAAAGAGCTATGGACTCATCCGTTGAGGACTAGCAAGGACAATCAACCAGATCCATGACCGAGTTTAGAAAACAACTCTAATACCTTGTTCCATTTTCTTCCTCGATGCACGCGTGGGTATCTTTGGTGACCCATAGCCCGAGCACCGTATGGTTAGCACCCTCTAGGTTCCTTTTCACAGGTCACTTAGCACTTCACTCATAGGCTGCTTCCTTGGTCCCTAATCCACCGTATCGGAAGCTCACCATTTAAATCGAACCGAGGCCGGTCAAGACCTCGACTGACCTTGCTACGCAAGACGTCCTCCGTTTACTCTCCGTTAGCTGTTGCAACTTTATTACATAGATCTCCACGATCTCATTCACAAGATGGTCAAAATGCTTTCCCAGCATTCTTGACATAAAACATTCATTTAAAAACAGGTCATAAATACAGTTTCTAACGAACTCTCATCTTTCTATATTGTTCCATATTATTTCTTGTTATTCCACATTCTTCTAAATCAATTCACTTTACTTATTGCACATCCAATCATATCTATTTCCATCATCCTTCATCCATTCTCATCCAATCATATCATATTACATCTCATTATATTTATTCACATCACATCACATTCATTCACATCACATCTCATCACATCTAATTACATGTATTCAGATTCTCATCACATCTAATTACATGTATTCAGATCATTCATCACATTCATTCACATTCATTCACATCACATCTCATCACATCTAATTACATGTATTTAGATCCTCATCACATCATGTCACATCCATCCTCATCACATCTCATCCATTCACATCTACCTATATCCACATCATATCTCATCCATTCACATGTACCCCGATCCACATCACATCCATTCACATCACATCTCGTCCATTCACATCTACCCCGATCCACATCACATCACATCACATCCATTCACATCACATCTCGTCCATTCACATCTACCCCGATTCACATCACATTCGTTCACATCACATCTCATCCATTCATGTCTTATCACATTATATTCACATCCATTTATATCTCATCATATCATATTCACATCACATCACATCCATTCAGATATCATCACATCACATTCACATCTCATCGCATTATATTCACATCCATTTATATCTCATTATTCACATCACATCACATCCATTCAGATATCATCACATCACATTCACATTCATTCACATCTCATCGCATTATATTCACATCCACATCTATTTACATCGCATCACATCTTATCCACATCTCATCACATCCACTCACATCTCCTCACATCACATTCACATCTTATCACATCACATTCACATCTACATCCATTTACATCGCATCACATCTTATCCACATCTCATCACATCCACTTACATCTTCTCACATCACATTCACATCTTATCACATCACATTCACATCCACATCCATTTACATCGCATCACATCCATTTACATCGCATCACATCTTATCCACATCTCATCACATCCACTCACATCTCCTCACATCATATTCATATCTTATCACATCCACTTTTACTACGGTTTTCTACTTTGGATATCGATGGGACTTTTCTAAGTTTCTGCCAATTACTTGGCCTAGTTAAAGGTACTTTTTCTCGATGGGTATTTTCATATTCTTTCTCAAATTTCTCAAGTGAAATATATTCAATATTCTTCTTTTTGAGTAAAAGATTCATGGGATTTACAAAAACCAATTCTACCATATTTTCCAATAAATTTAATAATGCTCAAAATTTCACTTTTGATAAATACTCATAATTTGAATTATGCCAAAAATTTCTCTTTTACCATTTAATTTCTTGGATCTCAATTATCACGGGAATTCCTCTTTTTGCATAAAATAAATTTATCAAAAATTTCTTTTTTTTTCATTTAATTACTTGATTCTCAAATATCATGGGAATTCTTATTTTTGCATAAAAATAAATTTACCAAAAATTACTCTTTTACCATTTAATTACTTGATTCTCAAATATCATGGGAATAAATTTATAAAAATTTCTCTTTTTTAATTAATTATTTATGCATAAATACTAAAATTTTATTTTCCATGAATTTGATAAAAATTATTCTTTCAGCATAGGGTGTCCAATCCTAGAATATCGTAGAAAGTCCTCTTTTAGCATTATGCATAAAAATACGATATGTATTGTTTTTAAAAACTTTTACCATAGCTTCGCTGCTAATACTGATAATTTTTATTTTTTCTAAAAATAATAAGACTTTGTAATACAATTATGATAGAAAAACTATCCTTAATCTTAAATCCAAATTATGGAATTAAATCATAAATTTACCATAGTTTTATTAACATAAAAGCATAAAAATACTTTTTTAACCTCTAGCTTAACAAGCTTAGAGTTTGGTTTTGAATTAAGAATTTATCAATGAGAAGCATTCTTTTTCTAAATAAAAAGCCATAGGAATGACTATTCTTTGGGAGAGAGAGATATACATAAAAAGCATTCTAAATAAGCATAAAGATTAAGTTTTTGTGATTAATCATTAAAGTTCTTATAGAAAGCTTGATTTGCATAAAAAATAACTAATTAGAAACTTCTCAAGCTTGAGAGAGGTTGAGAAGTAAAATCATTTGAGAATATTAACAAAAACCATGAAATTCCTTCTTACCTCTAGGTTTGGCTTGCTTCTTTATCTAGAAATGAAGCCCCCAATCAATCAATTGGTTTAGTGAGTTGAAAAGAAAGCTCCAAGAGTTGTTGAAGAGAGAGAGAAGCTCCAAGCTTCCCAAAAGTAGAGGATTTTCAAGAGATAATAGAAAATATAATTATTATAATGTAATACTGGCATGGTATAGCTCACAGATTTTTTTACAAAAGACTAAGGGTCTATTTATAGGTGAGGGAGGCCACTAACCAAGTCCAACTGGGTTCTAGAATTTTTCAGGTTCCATTTGACTCAATTTGGATAAGATTTGGACCAGTTTGGCTTCTTTTTTGATCCAGTTTGATCTAAGAGAGAGGAGAGAGGAGAGATAAAAATATCACATTTTTTTTGAATTAAAAACTCATCCACACATGTGAAATAGGTGCCTACCTCAAGAGTCTTCCTCTCCTTACCAAGGTGTCAAAAATGCATCATTATTCTAAAATATCTCACTTTTTTAGTAATATCTCATAATTTTTATCTAATAAACCTTTTACTCAGTCAACTCTTCATCTTATGTGAGGATTTACTCATTTTTGGGTATTTTCTTTTATTCTTTGGATTTATCTCATCCCAATACTTGGATTAATCCTATTGGCCCATAGGAACCTTAATTGGACCATAATCCAGAAATTTCTGAAAATCTAGACCCTTAGGCTAAGGTCCCTTATATCATTTTTAATTGATTCCTAATGCACATTGGAAAGTTCATTTTGAACTTTTGTTTCAGGGGAAACCATTTTAGACACTAGGAGGATTTTTATATCCAAAGATATCTCAATTTTAAATTACCTCTCTCTAGGCCAAAACAGGGTAAAACAAGATGTTTCTCCTATTTCAGAGAGGGGAATAATTACAAGAATAGAAGGGGAGGTTCTTACACCTTTACACCTCAAAAGCTGGAGGGAGGAATCTTACATCCTACCCCACTTAAAAAATGCGAGATGTCCTCATCTCGCCGGTGGAGTATAATCTCTTTTATCTTCTTCCTCTTCAATCACTTCCAGCATTACTGCCTTGGAAGTGGATGACTGATTTGGGAACATCTCCCTTTGAGTTTCCCTATTCTGAGACGGAGGTCTTGCATTACTTTGGATTGAAACTGAGGGTTGGTTAGAGGGTCTATCTCTGGGATTTCCCTGATTTTGATGGAAAGGAACCTGATTACTCTGGAAGGAAGGAGTTGGAGTCTGGAATCTTGGTCCCCTGACTTCCTTGCCCCGCAAACCTTGATCCAAAAGGAGTTGGGCAATCTATACTGCGATGTCCAAATCCTTGAGAGTTAAAGCATTTCGTTTCTTTGTTCAAGGGTGGAACTTGTGAAGTTGAATTTCAAGGGATTAAGTTCCCGAAAAAGGACCTATCTTCCATTCTGAAACTTCCCATATCATGAGATTGACCTTGTTGTCTCTTAGTTGGTGGGAAGTTGGAATCAAGTTTCGGAGCTAAAAATCTTTTGACAGATGATGGTGCTGGCTTTGGCGGGACCTTGACATCAAAGGCCTTGGCGAAGTCCTTCACCATCCGCACTACTTCGGCCATGCAAACTGGCTTGGCATTCTTCACTAGGACATTCAAAGGTTCGTTCAGTCCCCGAATGAACCTGGTCACCATCAACTGTTCTTCATCCAGTGGTGGCGCGAGTACTCGAGGAGGAGAGCGAACGCTTGGTGATACACTTCAATCGTTCTTCTCCCCTGGGTTAATTCTAAGAATTCATTCATCATGGTTTCCAAAAAGCCGGGAGGACAGAATCTCTTCGTTAGGTAAATCTTGAGATCATTCCATGTCTGGGTGTTCCGATTCAGATGATTCATCTCGTAGTGGTTTCTCCATGCCACTCTAGCTGTTTCTACTATCTTCAGTCTTGTAAGAGCCATTTTACTCTTCTCATTGTACCTGGTGACATCGAAGTATTCTTCCATTGCTTCGATCCACTTCTCCACAGCCTCACCCAAGTTTTTTCCTTTACCCTTGAAACGTCCAGCTCTGCGATCTATAAGTTTTACGAACATAGATCTGGGTCGAGCTCTTCCTCATCGAGTTGGGGATTAACATTCCTATCACGATGACCTCGATGCATGATCCTATCAATATGAAAATTCTTGTTAAGTCCCTTTTTTCCAAATTAACCAAGATGCTCAAGTGAAAAGATCACTTTATTTATAATTCAATTCTGACTATAGATCCAACTGAATTATGGGGTTCCTTTTATTCTGGTCAACCCGCACAGAATCTTGGGATAAAGATCCCTTCTACAAGAAGAACACACAGAACTCATTATCAGAGAACAATTCATCCAGAACATATCATTCATATCCTGAACACAATAATGGTCCATCATACCAAAAATTTCATCTGAACATTCCTCCATGAGAATTTCCGTTATGCTAGTTCTCAATTTGTCATCCCTTAATTAGATTCACTGGGTCAAAGATTAACAGTAGCAATCTGTCACTCACAGCACAATCCACTAATCTCATAGTGATTTGCTGAAGTCATAATCGTCATTCCAGCTACTAACATCATCCCTGGGATTCGTCCCATTCATCCTCATTGTGGCTTTGTTCAACTTATCTTACTTCAACTAGAATTCAAGAATCATCATCTTTCAATCAGAATCCAAATCAACTCATCAATTCTCAACCAGAATTCTAAAATCATATCAACCAGCATTGGAACTCATCCTCTGGATAGCATTTTTGCTTATAACTTTAAGGTCTTAGATTTACTCGTATATATTATCAATAAAGAGCTATAGATATACCCACGGTATATATAGGTAGTCACGGTCCTTGGAGTTATAAGGTAAATATCATCATATCTAGGCCTCAAGCAAGTCAGGGATTCCATACAATTACGTTACTTCCATCTGAAGATCCAATTTCCAATTTATGAATCTTCATTCTGAATATCAATATGTATGAATTCCATCACACAATTACAATCTTATATTGGTACTTCATAAATTTTTGACATTTTTGGCTTCTCGGTTGTTCCACTTTAGCCAACCTGGCTCTGATACAACTTGAAAGATCCCTGCCCCTTTCGCGCAATGAATTTCGGGGGTGCTAGCAGCAGCGGAAGTAGCACTTCTTGCACAGGGCGACAGAACCTCTTACTCGGGTCCTCGCCTATGGATTTCCGGACAAGAGACTAATCCCTCGGTTCTTCCAAAATCGAACCCAGAAAAATTTCATCTGGACAAGAGACTAATCCCTCAGTTTTTCCAAAACCAAACTCGAAAAAACTTCCCTCGTCCAACAGACATAGACGATTCCTCCAGGATATTTTTATTCTACCGTAGTCAAGAGCCTTAACTAACCAAACTGATCCGACCGACAAACCCGTAAGTCACATGGTCAGATCAAGGAAAAGACTTGCACTTGGATCATAGAGTTCAACGCTTTTTTCCTCATCGAGGCACAACCGTTGATTCTTTTCCATAGAACAAAGGTTATCCGGGATTTACTTCAACTATCGTAACTTAACAGAATTGAGTCTCATTTTAGGGATCCATCAGTCCAGCCTAACCTCATCCAATCTCATGGGTTAGCCAACCGCCCAACCACTATAGTGATAGAATCCATTTAGAAATTTGATTATGTTTTGTCTCGGGTACCAAGGAAAAGAGTTCCCAGGTCCCCCCTAGAGCCGGCGCTTCAAGCAAACTTCAAGATAGTCACACCACTTACACACCCAATATAAAATTGCCTGTTTCACGGATTCAGCTATCTCTAAAAAACAACAATCTTTTAATGAAACCATAGTATCACTGATCATAATCCTTCAAAATATCCAGCTTGAATTTTAATTTTCAATCTTTCCATCGATGTACCTATGGCATCATTGACAACCAGAATGCTCACCACCTATTCACTTAGGGGCCTTTTCAATAGTTCCTAGCTCATAGTACCAAGCAATATAATCACATAAGAAAATCTAGATGGACTCTCCGTTGAAGATCAGCAAGATCAACAAACAGATCCATATAAAAGAGCCATGGACTCATCCGTTTTGAGGACAAGGACAATCAACCAGATCCACGCTCGAGTTCAGAAAACAACTCTAACACCTTGTTCCATTTTCATCCTCGATGCACACATGGGTATCTTCAGCGACCCAGAGCCCGAGCACTGTATGGTCAGCACCCTCTAGGTTCCTTCTTGAATCTTCGCAAGTCACCTAGCGCTTCACTCATAGGCTGCTTCCTTGGTCACTCATCCACCATACCGGAAGCTCACCATTCAAATCGCACCGAGGCTGGTCAAGACCTCGAATGACCTTGCTACGCGAGAAGTCCTCAGTTTACTCTCTATCAGCTTTTGCAACTTTATCACATAGGTCTCCATGATGTGATTTACAAGATGGTCAAAATGCTTCCCCAGCATTCTTGACATAAAACATTCATTAAAAAATAGGTCATAAATACAGTTTCTAACAAACTCTCATCTTTCCCCATTGTTCCATATTATTTCTCGTTATTCTACATTCACTTTTAGTACGATTTTCTACTTTCGATAATACCGATGGGACTTTTCTTAGTTTTTGCCAATCTTAATTCAATGTGGGCATAAAATTCAAGGAGAGAAACAAGGCAATTCTCCTTGAGAATAGGGAAAACCCCTTTTTTGAAATTCAAATCAAAGTTCTATTTTTAAACCTTAGTGGTTTTTAGTCTTTATGATGGTAAAAGGTTCCTTAAACCTTTGGGGTATTATTACCCTAAATCTTAAAACTCAAAATCCTAAACCCAAAACACTAAACTCTAAACCCAAAAGCTAAACCCTAAACCCTAGACCTGAAACCCTACACCCTATAGCCTATATTTGAAACCCTAAACCCTATATTCAAAACCCTAAACCCTAAATCCTATACCCTAGACCTAAAACCCTATACCCTAGACTCCAGACCCTATACCCTAGACTCTAGACCCTAAACTACAAACCCTAAACCCTAAATCCTAGACCCCAAACCCTAAACCCTAAACATTATATCCTAGATCCCAAACCCTAAACTTAGACCCTAAATCCTAGACCCCAACCACCAAACCGTAAACCATAAACCCTAGACCCTAGATTGTAAACCCTAAACCTTAAATCCTAAAACGCAAAATCCTAAATCCCAAAATACTAAATCGTATATCCCAAACCCTAAATCCTAAACCTTAAGTCCGAATAGATCCTAAACCCTAAATCTTAGATCTCAAAGCCTTAACCCTAGGTCCCAAACCCTAAACCCTATGTCCTAAACCTCATTTGATGATTTTCACATTATAGTCTTTATGGATGTCTAACAACGTCAAACATTAACACATGCTAATAAGGTCTCGATTTTATTAATGTCTCAAAGCTTAAATGAGATCATGGTACCTTGAATAAGCTCAAATCACATCTGTATTAGCATGAGGTAATACAAACATTAATACATGCTAATAAGGTCTCGATTTTATTAAATATCACCAATGCCTTAAAGGTTGAATGAGATTATGATACCTTGAATAAGCTCAAATCACATTTATATTAGCATGAGCTAATACTTAATTTTCCATCTCAAATGATATTATGTATTATTAAAAAAAACTCAAAACAAAAGTCTTATTATGAAAAACTTGTTTTTTGTGACACCTAAATTAGAACACATATGTTCAATTACTTCTCACCTTTATTTATGAGAAGCTCATAAAGTGCATGTTTCAATGAACACTTGATTGTATATATGGCTAAAAAACAAACTTGATTTTTTTGAATAAATTTTAATATCCATTTAGTCTAAGATACATGCTTCATGTATGCAATGATTTGGTTTGATAAAATAACATGAAAATGTTTGTAGTTATTTAGTCTTAAATTAAAGTTTGAAATGTAGAGACTAGTTTAGACACCAAGGTTATCAAATTAAGTTGGTTCAACCTTTGTTACTTTGAGCCAAAACTTATTTGATAAAATATTTCCCCTAGAGATATCATGACCTTTAAACTTAACTATCGATTTTGGAACTTCTTTGTTCTCATCTAGATTTGGCTTAGACTCTAACTGATATGTTATTCACAACACAAAGATATAAGAGATTTTAGTCCTAATTGGGAAATACATAGTATAAGTATATAAAAGGCATATAGAATTTACATAAAAAAATATAAAGGAAAAGAAATGGCTATATATATATATATATTTATCGTTTAATAATGATAAGAACATATATATATGTGTATGTGTGTGTATTTATATCAATACATATATGTGTATTTATATATGTGTATGTGTGTGTATTTATATATATATATGTGTGTGTATTTTAATCAATACATATTTACACACACACACACACACACACACACACACACACACACACACACACACACACACACATACATACATACATACATACATTACAGATGCTCAAGGTGCGGGAGCCGCTAGTTCATGCGAGGGAGGCAAGCAATGCTATCCTTGTATATCTACTGATGACTTGAAGAGACCCTCGATATGATGCTAGAGTGTAGCTATGATTATAGGTTTAAAGCTCTCCACGCTCTTGCTGGTAGTGTCAGTAAGACGACCGAGATCGTACTTCAGATCGTGCAATATTGGGCTATTCCAAAATTTGTCTCAACATCGCATTAGGATGTCGAGGTCAGGTAAGAGGATAGATCCCTGGGCCTTCTTCTGTACTCTCTCTAGGTCTTTGTTGACTTTGTCTTGGAGCGTTAGAAGAGGGGTTGCCCACAATGGCTGGATTGAAATGTGCAGAGGACCTAGTTGAGATTGGGAAAGATTCCTAGAAGGGAGTGCTCGTTGCTGTGCTACAAGTTCGAAGACGAAGAGGGTAGCTCCATACAAAGCAGCTGGATACCTTGCACTGGTGCTAGAAGACAAGTAGAACACACTTTGCAAACTCTCTATCAACAAAGAAGGGGAAAGATATTTGGAGGACTGCATCAGTGTAAACTCAGACAACAATATGTGGCTAGTAGACAAGGCACTCAAGCTAGAGATATGCACGAATGTAGTGGACCTTCATCTGCAAGCCTTGAGGGGTGCCATTTGTGATTGAGAAGGCCTTGAAGGGTACCTAGTTTGGGGGTATTACATAATTGAGCAAGCCTTCATCTAGACAGCATGGATTTGTTGCAAGAGATGAGAAGGCACAATGAGATTTGGGAAGCTGTGAAGGTGAGGGTCTGGAGTATTTGGCTAGTGTGAAGGCGGACAAAGAAGGAGACATCTCATGCCTGGTTGATACCATTTTGTAGAATTTGTCCAACACCTCAGATCTAGAAGGTAAGCTTTCCAATCGAACAATAAAATTCATACCTTACTAAGATGGGCCTCCTTTATAGTCCTCAAATGCTCTCTACTACTAGTCAACATTATGATGGACTTCTCTTTTAGCAAAGCTAAGGAGAATGAGAGTTTAAGGGCTTCTCTCTTTGTGGATTTTATCGCAAAGCTTGGCCTGACGATAGTCAAGGTACAACCAATTACGTTGTTTAGCTAATAAGGGCCAAACATGAACATTATGTGCATTTCTCCGTTATCTACTTGCTTGAAATTTTCAATCAAAAAGAGGCATTTTTTGATTTGAGTAGGTTGGCCAAGCATTGAGTATAAGACCGGATCTTCTCCCACGCACATATGTAAAGGCACTTCAATAGCTTCAAGAACGAGTCTCTCCATTCTCGAATAAAGAGGCAAGGGACATGATTCTTCAGGGTCTTGGGCATGCCATCGAAGATGTCTACTCAGAGTTTTTGGATGAACCCATTGCAGCTCCACCATTGGGGCAAGTAAGCATTTCTTTTTTTTTTCCATTGTAGAAGCTCCTTAAAAAAGATACTTCTTTATCAATCTACTGCTTCTTTATTTGACCTTTGCTAACAGTCTATCCTTTACATGTTTTCTCAAACATTGGACAAGGTTCTTTATACTCACATTGCTTGATTGATGGGCGAGTGTGCTAAGAGTGACAAGATAGTTGGGGGTGAGGATGATGCAATCAATTATTTGTGCTTTTGTCCACATATTAGCTCTTGGACATGTTTTTTGAAACAACCCTGCCCCCTCCGCGCAACGAATTTCGGGGGTGCTAGTAGCGGAAATAGAACTTCTTGCATAGGGGCAAAACCTCTCACTCGGGGCCTCGTCCACCACGGATATCCGAACAAGAGACTAATCCCTCGGTTTTTCCAAAACCAAACTCAGAAAAATTTCATCCGGACAAGAGACTAATCCCTCGGTTCTTCCAAAACCGAACCTAGAAAAACTTCCCTCGCCCAGCAGACATAGGCAATTCCTGCAGGATATTTTTATTCTAACGTAGTCAAGAGCCTTAACTAACTAAACTGATGTGACCAAACTCGTAAGTCACATGGTCAGATCAAGGAAAAGACTTACACTTGGATCATAGAGTCCAACGCTTTTTTCCTCATCAAGAGGCACAGCCGTTGATTGTTTTCCATAGAACAAGGGTTATCCGTGATTTACTTTAACTATCATAACTTAACAGAATTGAGTCTCATTTTAGGGATCCATCAATCCAGCCTAACCCCATCCATCAATCCAGCCTAACCCCATCCAATCCCGTGGGTTAGCCAACCGCTGTAGTGATAGGATCCATTTAGAAATTTGGGTATGTTTTGTCCCGGGTACCAGGGAAAAGAGTTCCCAGGCCCCCTAGCCCGTGTTCAAGCAAACTTCAAGATAGTCACACCACTTATATACACCCAATATGAAATTACCTGTTTTACAGATCAGTTGTCTCTAAAACAATCTTTTAATGAAACCATAGTATCACTGATCATAATCCTGCAAAATATCTATCTTGAATTCTAATTTCCATTCTTTCCTTTGTCGGTGTACCTATGGCATCATTTGCAACCAGAACGCTCACCACCTGTTCACTCAGGGGCCTTTTCAATAGTTCTTAGCTCATAGTACCAGTAATATAATCACATAAGAAAATCCAGATGGACTCTTCGTTGAAGATCTGCAAGATCAACCAACAGATCCATATAAAAGAGCCATGGACTCATCGTTGAGGACCAACAATCAACCAGATCCATGCCCGAGTTCAAAAAACAACTCTTAACACCTTGTTCCATTTTTTTCCTCAATGCACGCATGGATATCTTTGGCGACCCAGAGCCCGAGCACCATATGGTCAACACCCTCTAGGTTCCTTCTCGCAGGTCACCTAGCGCTTCACTCATAGGCCGCTTCCTTGGTCCCTCATCCACCGTACCGGAAGCTCACCATTTAAATCGTCAAGACATGGACTGCTGACCTTGCTACGCGAGACGTCCTCCGTTTACTCTCTATCAGTTGTTGCAACTTTATCACATAGGTCTCCACGACTTCATTCACAAGATGGTCAAAATGCTTCCCCAGCATTCTTGACATAAAACATAGGGGAGGTTCTTACACCTTTACACCTCAAAAGAAGCTGGAGGGAGGAATCTTACATTTTTGCATAGTAGGCTTAGGACATTTTTTTAAAAAGAATAGGGTTATAGTATGGGTCTTGCATTCAAAGTGTTCAGCTTCCATCTACAGGAAGCTTTCCTGCTTATTAGGGTTTTTGTTTTGCACGTCGATGTGTTCCATCCAAATCATTGCTGCTTTCTCTTTGTTTTTTATGAGGAAAAGCAAGAAGGGAAAAGAGCAGCACAGTGAGCTAGTTGCATGACATGCAAGGCCAAGGGAGGGGGTGGGACCTGGCATTGGCAGCATCATCTCTTAAATTTGTCACTCATTGGACGTGTTCCATTAAGCTACCAAAATGAGCAAGAAATATTTATACTTGTAATCATTGTTTTTGGTTGGGTCGCATTATCGCAAACTTGGTTGCCTGCCTATACCTTGGTTGTAGTGTGGGATTCAACTTGAGCCTTGTGTTCATTTAAGCAATGTTCCTCTCATGTTTTGGCGATACCTTGATATTCTTTATGGCATATGCATGTAAGAGGTACCTTGATGTTTAGTGGAGCTTCCTTCTACAGTTTCTATGTTGAAGCGAGCATTGCCACTAATTAGATATTCCAACCGCTCCAGCGAAAATATTCCCCATTTTTTTGTATGATCATTGGCAAATTCGTTGATGTTGAGCCACTTGGTATCTAGAGCGAGTACATTGGCAAAGTGTCTTCTCCTCTAAATCAACAAAATTTGAGGGTGTGGCATCGTCCATGGTTTCCATATTGATTTGCAATGGAAACAAATGCTTATTTTTGGAGGGGAATCCTCCCTTAAGTATTTGTGGAGAGTGGTAGTCGTCGGTGATAGTTAATTTGAAATGTCACGGGACGCAAGATTTGGAAAGATATTGAATTTGAATGAAAAGTAGCGATTGTTGAAATAAGCATCGAAAAGGCAGTCGAAAGAACATTGAAATATCCATTGAATGAAAAGTAGCGATTGTTGAAATAAGCATCGAAAAGGCAGTCGAAAGAACATTGAAATATCCATTGAAAAGAGCGTGGAAAATTTATTTTTTTGACCTTATTTCCACGCTATTTTCCACTGACTTTTCGACGCTTTTTTCCAACCTTATTTCAAAGCTTTTTTCCACGGTTATTTCGACGCATATATCGACGGTGCAAGTTTTTACAGTAAAATAGAACCTCTCTTTTTATTACGTTTTTGTTCGCATGCGTGTGTTTTGCTTCCTCATCAGGTATGCCTCCTTTGCCCTCCCTTTGCCCTCACTCCCCTCTCCTCTTGGTTACATGTACATGTGTTGTAAAATGACTGTGTGTGTAATTAGGGGTAATTTTTTTGTTTTTTTGCTTTCTTCTTTGTTTTGTAGGTTCTTTCTCTTTCCCAACCTCTTCTCCACCTCCTTACCTTACAAGCAGGTTTCGCCTCCTTCTTTGCCCTCCCTCCCCTCCCCTCTCCTCTTGGTTGTGATGTGTGTGTGTGTGTGTGTGTGTGTGTGTGTGTGTGTGTGTTGATGGATAATGAATGTTTTTGTTTTTTTTTTTGTTCTTTGTTTTGTAGGTTCTCTCTCTCTGAAGCTCTTCTCCACCTCCTTACCTTCCAAGAATGTTTGCCTCCTTCTTTGCCCTCCCTCCCCTCTTCTCTTGGTTGTGAGATGTGTGTGTGTGTGTGTTGAGGGATAATGAATGTTTTTTTTCTTTGTTCTTTGTTTTGCAGGTTCTCTCTCTCTCTCCCAAGCTCTTCTCCACCTCCTTTTACCACTCAAGTAGGTTTGCCTCCTTCTTTGCCCTCCCTCCCCTCTCCTCTTAGTTGCATGTGCGTGTGTTGTGAGATGTGTGCTCTTATTAATGTGTATGCTCTTATTAAAGTTTCCATGTGGGCTTTGTTATGTGTGTGTAGAAACATGTCTCGCACTTCAGATGAGACACCGGCTTACTCTCCATCCTTCTCTCCATATGCCATGTCGCATGACCAGTTTATGGGTTTTTTAGCACAAGCCACACCCGAGCAAAGAGCGATGGCACAACAATATTTTGGGAGAGGGGCGAGCACTTCGGCCGCACCATCGAGCACCATCGAGCACCACCACCGCTAACCCTGGTTCACCTATAGAAACCCCATAAAGAGCCGCTAGAACCCCTCCTCAGGTCACTCGTCCACTCGTCCACTCGTAGAGGACAACGCTTGAGTAGTGGAGGTGGAGGTGGAGGCAGTTGTTATCCAAGTGGGGGCACAGATGGGTCTACGCCCTCACCTGAGCATCCTTCCCCATCTAGAGCCAAAAGCACTCCACGCTCGCGATCATCGTGACGTTTCGACACACACAACCCACACTTGCTGATGGGAAAAAATATTACACAATTGTCAATGGCAATGTGGTTTTGGATAATGTCGGGCAGAAGAGCCGCATCCACGAGCTTTGCCACATTATCTTTGCAAATGATTTTATTTTATAGCCAAATTTGGATAAAGATAAGAAAGATAGAGTCATTAATCAAATCAAGGATGAGTACAAGCCGGCCATCGGTATAGAGGACCACATGGTGGACATCATGAAACATTGGTGAGGAGATGTGACTAGGAGAGTGAAGGTAGGGGGTGAGAAGCCTTGGTACATGAGCGTCAAGGATTGGAATGAGGAGAAGCAAAAGCATGCAAGAAATCCCCAACGCTACAAGCAACAAGAGGATGCGGGGGTGAAAGCCCAAATGGAGAGCGTAGGAAGCTCTCACCTTGGAAGTGACGGTTGGGGTACATAACATGTCTTTGGCCGGCAAAACGGGAGAAGAGGAGGACATTGCTCGCCGCCATAACACGTACTTTTAGAATCAAGTGGTTGGTTGGCCAGCAATGGGAGAAGAGGAGGACATTGCTCGTTGCCATAACACGTATTTTCTTTTGGAGAAGCTTGAGTGAGAAGGACCCAACCTCAATTAGGGACGTATTGCAGATATGGTAAGTGCAGCAGCAAGCCTTAACCTTATGATCCCCATCCAATCCCATGGGTTAGCCAACCGCCCAACCACTATATTGATAGAATCCATTATAAAAATTTGGTTATGTTTTGTCCCCCGAGTACCAAGGAAAAGAGTTCCCAGGCCCCCTAGCCGACACTCATGCAAAAATTAAATAGACACACCACTTATGCACCCAATATGAAATTGTCTTTTCTTAGATTCAACTATTGCAAATAAAACCACAGTGTTTCCATCATCACAATCCTCAGTATTCCATTTCGAGGGTCTAATTCCAACTTTTCCACTTTCCAACCATAGAATCCAAATTCTAGTCATTCCTTTCTCGGTGTACCTATGGCATCATCGGCAACCAGAACGCTCACCACCTGGTCAGTCCCTCTAGGCTCACCTAGTACTTCACTCAGTGGCCTTTTCGATAGTTCCTAGCCCATAGTATCCACTAGGAATATAATCAAGTATTCCATTCATTCCTTCAACGTACCTATGGCATTATTGGCAACTAGAACACTCACCACCACTGGTCACTTAGGGGCCTTTTCAATAGTTCCTAGCTCATAGTACCTAGGAGTATAATCTCAAAAAATCCATACGGACTCTCCGTTGAAGATCAACTAGATCAACCAACAACATCCATTTAAAAGAGCCATGAACTCATCCGTTGAAGAGACCAGCAAGGCCAATCAACCAGATCCATGCCCGATTCAGAAAACAACTCAAACTCATTTTCTTCCTCGACACACGCGTGGGTATCCTGGGTGCCGAGAACCATATGGTCACCACCCTCTGGGCTCCTTCTTTGTAGGTGACCTAGCCTTTCACTCATAGGCCGCTTCCTTGGCCCCTCATCCACCGTATCGGAAGCTCACCATTTTAACTCAACCGAGGAGACTGGTCAAGATCTCGGTCAATCTTGCCACGCGAGATGTCCTTCTTTGACTCTCTGTCAGCTGTTGCAACATTTTCCACTTAGGTCCCCAATGACCTCATTCCATAAGATAGTCAGAATGCTTTCCCAGCATTCTTGATATGTAAAACAATCTTTAAAAAATAGGTTTCACATACAAATATAGTTTTCAAGTAAAATTCCCATCTTTCCACTTCATTCCTCATCATTCCATATCATTCCACATCATTCCATATATCATACAACATCATTCCACGTCATTTCTCATTATTTCTCATTTTTTCACATCAATTCACATCACATCATTCCACATTCATTCACATTCTCATAAGCCAAAGGATGTCCATCCTGTATGAGGATAGCATCGATTTCCTGAGCCACTAGCATCAGTGAGACTACTACGAGAAAGAGTTTTCGAGTAAAGTCTGGAAGTTGGAGGATAGGGTCATGAGTCAACAAATATTTTAGTCTATCAAATGATTTCTATTAGTTTTCACCCCATCGAAAAACTAGACCTTTCTTAAGCAACATTGTTAAACAAACTTCCTATAAAAACCAGCCAAACCAAGAAAAAATCTAAATTATTCTTAAACACATGTTGGAGTAGGCCAAGTCTCAATGACTTTTACCTTTTTTGGACCAACTTTGATACCTTCACCTGAAACAATGTGGCCTAAGTACTCAATTTCATCTTGGAAAAAGAGACTTTTGTTTGGATTAGCATAAAGTTGATTTTCTTTAAAAATATTAAACACTAATGCAAGATGCTCTTCATGTTTTGCATGATTCTTACTAAAGACAAGCAAATCATAAAAGAAAACAATGATGCAATTCTAATGGTCAAGAAATATACAATTCATCATGCGTGCAAACGTAGTAGGTGCATTAGTTAGATTGAAAGGCAATTCTAATGGTCAAGAAATATACAATTCATCATGCATGCAAACGTATTAGGTGCATTGGTTAGATCGAAAGGCATAACCAAAAAATCATAATGACCAGTTTGTGTACGAAAAGTAGTTTTATAAATGTCAAAACTAGTCATTCGAACTTGATGATATCCAGATTTCAAATCAATTTTACTAAAGACAAATATCTTCACCTTTAAGCCTATCTACTAAAGACAAATATCTTCACCTTTAAGCCTATCTACTAAATCAACATGAGGGATGGAATATCTATTCTTAATTTTGTGACCTTATTTAGAGCTCTATAATCGGTAAGTCTTATTTTTTTTTTCAACAAGAAGAACAGGTGTACCAAAAGCAAAACTACTAGGTCGAATAAGTTTCTTTTCTAATAATTCTTGAAAACTTGCCACGAATGCATGCTGAGAAGGAGTGAGATTATTTTCATATTCCTGCACTTCATTAACTAAAATCATGTATGCACGTGATTGCTTCTGAAGTGCACGTTTAGCTTGGGTATGGGATATGGATACATCTCAAGAGGATGATCACCAACTAATTGCATGAGAGAACCATTATGTGTGAAATCCATAGTATGCATGGAATAATCAATATGTGGATTGAATTCATGTCTAAATAGCATACTAAGTATGATGTCATTAGAATGCAAAGGTGAAATGATGAGAAAGTTTTGTTTTTGTTTATGAGGTCCAATTTGTATCTCAAGGTCACAAACTTCACGAGTTCTTATCTATTGTGTGCCTTGAAATGCAAATTTAACCTTATAACACGAAGGATAATCTTCAAATGCAACCTATGAAGTACCTTTTCAAAAATAAAATCATGCATACTACCATCATTATGCAAAATAGTGAGATTGTTGCCATTAATAGATCCTTTCATATAAAGCAAAAAGTGATGAGTGATTGAAGTACCTACCGATTCACTTTGCATACCCAGCTCTTCATTGTCGAGTTGATCTTTCATCCAATCCGGAGTTGCATCACCATCACCATCGTCCAATCCAAAGCCGTATAACCATCACCATCGTAGTATGTGTCGTCTTTGATATTTTGAAGTTGTGCCACTTGAGTAGGATGAAAAGTACACTTATCAGCTTGATGTCCCACTTGATGACACTTGAATCATGTAGGAAAAGTACTGCCTTGATGAAGTTGGGTAGGGCGAGGAGTTGGTGCGTTACTATTGTGACTAGAATTGGGTGGGTTTGGGGTGTACATTGCTTACAGTGGTAGCATTAAAATTGTTCTTTACATTTGAATCGGAAAAAGTGTGTGTATTGCTACTACCATTACCAAAATTACCATTATTACCATTCCATGGATGTCATTGTTGTGAAGGAGATTGATAAAATTGAGGGCGCCGAAAAATAAGATCTGAAACCTTGATTCCCCAAACGAAAGAAGATTCTCGATTGAGTGGAGAAGCATATTGACCACTGCGAGGTAATTTACAAGGCAAACCTTTCTTGCGCTCGAAATAGTGAGCAAGATAGATTACGTCATCAAGAGGAGTTGGCTTGAAGATGTTCATATTTGTTGAATAGTCAGTGTCTCAAGACCATCTTCATACTTTTGTTGGAGGGACTCTTTAGGAACATCCTCGAGCATACGAAGCATAAGAAGTGATCGCCAAAATCTCTCCATATATTTAGAAATAGTATCATGATCTATCATGTGGAGAAGATTCCATGCTCGACGAGTGTTAGGTGGAATTGCGGAGGAAGATAAGCAGACTTGAATTTGTCTTGGAATTGATCCCATGTGAGAGGCTTGGTAGGACCCACACAAAGTGCGTTCCACCACAATGAAGCTCGATCATTCAAATGATTAGTAGCACACTTTATTTTATCTTCTCGAAGAACCATTCATCAGTAAAATAATCATCAAATCAAGTCAACCAAGAAAGAACTAAATGACCATCTTTTTTGTCGTCAAATTTGGAGAACATGAATGCACAACAATTGATCTTGGAGTGAGTCCGTTTTTCGAGTCCAAAATGGATTTGAGAATCTTGGTGAAAGGATCATCTTCGGGAGGCATGACATCAAGAGATTCTTCCTGAACGCACTAGAGTTTGTGTTGTTCTTCAAGTTCCATCTCGTGTAGAAGAATGCGCTCCTCCAAAGTAGGAGCCGGAAGAGGTGACACATTCAAAATCGTTGGAGGTTAAGTGCCATCATCGAAATCCATGGTTGTAGATGCTATAGATGCTTTGAAGAAATTGCAGATGTTGAAGAAAACAAATATTGGAAAGACCTTTGGAAAGATTGTCGTAAAAAAGACGTATATATATATGTATATGTATATGTATATATATATATATGCCAAAAATACATGTAGTCAAAAATATGGATCTCCACTTTGGGCTTGCGTAAGCCTAAATACAAAAGTGTGAACACTCTAAGGTTCACTCATGAAATAGAACTAATGTATATCAAAATATTTCACACTAATGTACACATAGAATATCACTACCATTGCCAATCATAAATAATCTCCACACGCCATGTGTCAATAAATTTTTGTCGAAGCAAGCCCAATGGATCCATGCACATCTTGCAAACTAACCCTGCCCCACTGATCTGCATTGACATTCACAATATAAGCTCAAAATATGTGACAAGTTAGAGGTGGTCAATCTCGCCTACACATAAAATAAATATCCATCAAATAAATCAATAAATACCAAATAATGAGAATAATTCCAACATAAGCATCACCAACAGAAGAACCAAGAAGAACCCCAATAGTGGCACTTTCTTCTAATGAGGTTGAGTATAGGGAAATATGCTTTGCTTTTGAGAAGTATGTTAGACATGGGTGTTGCTCAAAAGGGAGTAATAGTATTACTATGTAACAACCAGATTTACATGGCAATTACTAAGAACCCATTGTTTCATGCTTACACAAAGCACATTGATATATAATATCATTGTGTACGTGATATTTTCATGGATAGAGAGGTGGAGGTTATCTACTACCATGTCTGTTATACAAAATTATGCTTGCAAATGTTTTCAAAAAGTCTCTTAGGAGATATTTTCTAGAGTGATGGAGTGGCATTTATCTTGACATACCATTGGAGCAAGTAGTCTATCTTCAAGTGTACTTAAGGGGGTTTACTAGAAAAGCATCTATTTAATGATCCACCCTCATGTTGTTACTATACGGGTGATGGATGTGTTCCATTTTATAAGGCCACTATATGAGGAGTACGAGTTGGGTGAGAATCTAGGCACACATCAGATCCCATTTTAGACACTAGATGGTGGCTAAATGTGGCCATCGAGTTAGAAGACGACTTATGTAAACTTGAAAGCTTAAGAGGCCACAAAGAGTCAAAGCTTGTGGTTTTCTGGACATCATTGGAAGGGAATATTGCTAGCTTTCAAGAAAAGGCATGGCGACAATGGTTTAGACATTCATCTTCCTCCTCAAATGGCAAAACCCAAGTTTCCTTGTAATTGTAAGTATTTGATTACAAATGTGGTTCTATTCAAATCATTTTGTTATACTCTTGTTGTTCACTTCTTCTTTTTTGTGGTTTTATGTATGTAAACATATTCCCATCAAGTTACATATAGAGGAACATCCATTGAAGAGCATAACAAAGACCTTCAATGCTTTCCATTCCACCATTCCGCCATAGATGAGGTTTATTTCCTAACAAGAACCATAGGACACTTCTTTTGGCAATAGTAGAATATTCTTTTTCACACACTCTTACATAGTTCCCTCTAGGCCTAAAGACTATGTAAGAATATTCTTTTTCACACACTCTTACATAGTTTCCTCTAGGCCTAAAGAATCGTAGGACACTTATTGGCAGCAGAATATTCTTTTTCACACACTCTTACATAGTTCCCTCTAGGCATAAAGACTATGGAAGACCTGAAAAAGCTTCCATTTCCCTCATTAGTTAGTATTGAGTGGCCAATACCAGACAAATGGAGTGTACATGCCTTCAAACAAAAGATGATTAGTGATATCCAGTCCTCTTTAAAATTTACAAAGCCCTTCGAGTCCTAGTTGGTATACTCCCATTCACCTTTTTGTGCACGTGTTTTGTAAGCTCTTGCCACAAGACACTTCAACAATGTTCATTTGCAAGAAATTGTAATCTAATGAGATGAATGATTTATTTGGAAATGCATGGGATATAGTGGAAGGAGTGCATATAAGGGAGATGTATTGTGATTTCAAGTAGCACACTTTGATACATGAAATCATGCTCAAATTTCTATATCCTATTCTTTTATGAGTGATGGATGAAGAAAAAGGAGGAGTGGATATCGTTGCAGTTATGTGAGGGTGTTGATTCACCCATAGAAGTACCGGTCAAACTACCCAATTGCACCATTGACCTTGTCAATGCTAGCAAAGAATGGAGCCTAGCAAATGTTTGAGAACACCTACTAATCATGGGATTTGAGGAAGTATAAGATGCTAGCTTCAAGATAGAAAGTTGAAAGGTTTTAGGTTTTTCCTCGTTAATTTTTGAGTTGATTTTTCTTAACCATCCATGCTCTGATGATATTTATTCATATGTGTTTGTGTAGATTGCAAGATGTATGGAGAAGTCTTTCATGGTTTGTGATTCTTGGAGCGACAGGGGATTAATATCCATCTAATGACTTAAATTATAAGTAATAGTTGAGTTTCTCTTTTTTCTAGAATCCCACACTCCCTCTTTATGCTCAACAAGCCTATGAAATAAGATGTTTTGGTTAAGTTTCCAACCTACCATAGATTCATAATTTATTTAGTTGACTTAGAAATGATAATTGAGTTTTGACAAGATTTCCAAGCTCATACTATTCTTTGCAAAGAACTTAAGAAATAAGTAAACTCTTATTTTCACAAAGCTAATCTCTTAATCTAGTCATTGTCTGAATTGGCCTAGTTGTTTAAGCATTCTCCCATGAGTAGAATTCTTTTGAAAGTAAATGATAAGCTTGTATAGTGTTTTTTGAAAGATAGGTATACTCTTATTGAATAATCTTTATAAAGGTTAAGGAGTCTATAACCTCTTTTTCTTGTTAAACAATAGTTCTTGTTAAAAAAACACATATGTAATCCCACTAAGCACACTTGAAATAATTCTTACGATGACATGAATTTCATGATAAAAATTTCTCTTTTAACCAACATTTTCTTCTTGAACATAAAAGGTAAAGTTTATTGGTCACTTATAATAATGCCTTGTTGTTATATTAATCTTTGAGATGAATCTTTTGGTTTCCCACAAATGACTAACTGGTATTTTGGGATTTGATAATCCTTAAATAAGAGTCAAAAGTGATCTTAAAATCTCTCCTAAATTAGAAACCATAGATGCATGTAAGTTCATCTTTTTGGTAGACATAAATAATCTAGTTATTAGGAAATAGAAAAAGTGTTATGTAGAGTTGACTCTCTACTAAAAAAGGAAAAGTCAAGTGAGTCTCTTAAAGACCAAATCTTAAGGCCCCCTAACAAAGGTGAAAATTTCTACCCCATAGAATTTTTGTAAATAAATTTTATAATCTAACTATATAACAAGTGACCTAAGATTCTTGCTAAGAATTGTCAATGCTAAAAACTCTTTATATTAAAAGATGACTTCCTATCAAAAAGCGAACGGTATCTCCCCAAGATTTACTGACCTTTGAAAATTTACTTGAACTCAGTAAAAAGGATACTTAATTGATGTTTTAATGAGATTGTGAAAGTCATTATGAAACCAATGTTGGTGACCATGAAGTTGATAAATCTTCATATTTGAAGAAATTTTTGTTAAAAGAATTTTGTGATGTAGTCACTTGGAAAGTGATTGTGGGCCATGAGGCCTTGGTTTCATATATTACATTTGATTCCAAAATCATGAATATTTATGAAATTCAATGCATTAAGGTGGCATGGCCTCTATAGAATTACCATGAATGTCACCCAAGTTGTGCCTCAATTGGGAATGCCTTTTGAATTCATGACCCTCCTTGTTGAGAAGATCAAATAAAAGTGTGCTCCTAAAATGATTGGGAAGAGGCAAAGAAGGAGTCTCTGTAGTGAACTGTGCTTCCTAAGTGATGATGTGGCTTAGAAGAAGCAGCTTTAGAGGTGGCTAGTTCCTGCATATGGCCCTAGGTTTAGAGGGAGATATGTGATATGGATCATTATGATTGCTCCTATTACAATTTTGAAACTGGACAAGGGTACCATAGAGAGGCCAACAACATCGGACGTGGTAATCAGGTCCATGGGACCATGTTAAGAGGCCAAGGGCCATACATGGAAAATTTTGGTGGATAATTGTTTCCTAATATTATGAAATGATGCATTGTCAATTTAAAAGTTTCAATATAACTTTTTTTTTCAAAGGATTTATTGTGAAAATGAATGTATTTACAAATTTGGACTTTCGGTGACTGTGCTCGAATAGGTATACTATGGCACAAAAAGTAGGAGCTCAACAAATGAAACAAAATATTCTCAAATTTTCAAGACAAGTTTAATCCAATTTTAAACACAACAAATTTGTTTTCATTAAACGAAGCACCCTAAAGGTGTCCAAATCACAACCATAAAAGACAACTTAATTGTAGCAAAGCCATAGAAGAACTCGCCACCATAGATAGGTAGTATGAGGACAAAAAGTCTCATAAATGCTCTACATAGACAAAAAATCCCACGTGGAAAATACCAAAAGGCCAAAAATGTGAATTCATGGTTGCAGTAATCCTGTATAGCACTATCATCCACAAAAGGATTACGTGAAAATCTGCAACTACCCACCATCTACCGATCATAGTAGTTAGCACCTCATGCCATTCTATGAGCGATCTGCTCAACATAACAAGGAAAAACACTTCATAGTCAACAATCTCACCAACGAAAGTGTAATAAATAGTTTGATGTGACAAATGCCAATAACATATAATACTCACTAGTCTGCTACATCTGGAATATCAATGTGTTCTTCCTATATGTCCAAGTCCTCCTCCATGACATGGCAAGATCTACCTATGTGCATACATACCTTCATGAAAGGGCTAGTCCCCCCCCCCAAATCTCAAGAACCGATCCCTTTTGTGGACATAATGCCTCAAAAAATAGCATCATATGGGGAGCACCTTTTTCGAGTGGCCCCCACCACCAGTTGCTCTTTCTTTCCCTCTTAGCTCTACTCGATAATTGTGTCATCACATCCATGATATGTCTTGGGAGCAGTACTTTTGCAACCTTGTCAACCATGTCATACAAAAATAACAACAATTGTTTCTTAAACGCACAAGCTCTTAAATAGACAAGATTTTAAAAAGAAATCCCAAAGACATAGGAAAAAGACTACCTTTTTCATTTGTTACATGTCAACCTGAGGGCTCTTTTCACGCTTATGCAAAGGGAACATTGTGACTATGCATATCTTCAAACATCAAAATAAGAATGATTCAAAATGATAACTTATACCAAGAATACAACCAATGAATGCACGATGGAATATGTTATTACCTTGTATTCCACACCGTATTTCTACTATTTTGAATATGGCTCTGAGCCCTTTAGATTCCATCTGAAGGACCCCACACCAACACCATGCGATGTGCCAGGCATTCTACCATAGTCATTGTAGATAGAAAACTTAACATGATCCTCAGTAAGGACATTCCATTGTGGAATGTCCTCAAACCCAACAATAGAAGTTCCTACAAAACAACAAGTAATGATAAGCATGTTTTTAAAGACTAAATTGTTTCTCAAATATACATCATAAAATCTATAAAATAACTTGTAGGAAGATCAATTATAGTTAGATCCACACTCTAGGAACTTTGCTTTAAAACCCTTATCCTAGGTCCACTCCCTTGATCCAAGTAAAAGCAATGCATACTTTCAAAACTATCCTTACATTTGCCAGCTAAGAGTTGCCTACCAAGAGCAATATAGTCATATGATCAAACTTTTATACTCTTTGAATTTCCAACACTTTTCATGCTTGTGAATGTAGAAAGAGGTTGGAATGTGGTAGAACCCTTCTTTAGAACAATAGGTGTTTCCTCATAGTGCGTGTCCATAAAGTAGCAACAACAAAAGATGCACTATTGATTGAATTAGATAAGGAACATATGAATATGCCACAAAGACCCAACCATACATGGCTTTCTATGAGATGTTCAATCATATGTGTGCAGAATGCTTGAAAGGCTAACCTCCCTTGTTGGCCACTTCTTTGCACTCCCTCTCTTCCTTCTCTTTCATTGCTTGAAGCTCCTAAATTTTCTTTTCCTTTTTAGCATCCAACTCCCTTGATGAACTAGAATCTGACATATACTCTAGCTTCAAATGTTTTAAATATAACACCTTCTCCTCCTCAACACATGATCCTTTTTTCATGTCTAACCACCATGGGAATTTTCTTCTTTCATAATCAGTCAACAAAAAATTCCCATCCGGTTGACCGCTCTCTCTAAAAAAATATACAAAGTGTACATACATAATTGGGGAGGCTCATGGTTTGTCCATTCCTTAAAAACCTTAAGCATTTTTATATTATGGTTATCATCAATAAGATGCGTTAAGAATCTTCACACCAAGATGAGTCTAAACTTTAAATGAAATAAGAGCAAAGATAAATGATGTCAACACACAATATCATAGAGTATTTGAAAAACATATTCTCCATTGATAGGCAAAGTCAAACCTATACACCAAGCATCTAGCTGAATTTTTCATGTCCACATGATTAGCCCTTAGTAGTGGCCACATTCATCTATATCTCAAATGCATGAAATAAGGCCCCTCTATACCGCACTGGTATGTCATGGTCGTAATAACTATCAAGTGAGGGCTCTTCTGGCAGCACAATAAGAATGTCAGACACCTTTGAGTTAGTAACCTATGAGAGAAAATGATTTGACTCCTCAAATAATTGATCCATCCAAACCTCTCTTGAAATGTAAGGAATGAACACATGATCACCCATTGGCATCCCAAAAGACTATCTCATATTCTCATCCATCCCAAGGAGAGTAAGCAACTTCAACCCTTTTAATGATGTCGCTAATGATCCCAAAAGACTGTCTCATATTCTCATCATCCCAAGGAGAGTAAGAAAATTCAACCCTTTTAATGATGTCACTAATGAAATGGAGTAGAGTTTCTCTATGGTAATCCTAAACTCTGTGCTTTCAAATGGTAGACCCCAAAGTACCTCAAACCAGTCATCCTTGTTGAAGGGTTCACCATAGATAAGAGCTACATTCAAAATATGTCCAATATAATCAATTGAATCAAAGCTTGATTACCTTAAGCATACCTTTTAATTGTGAACTATTTAACCATAACAAATCTCATTAGGAAACCCAACCCACACACCCTTGTCCTCTTTTGGGTGTAAGACCTTGTGTGTGTCTTCTTTGCCTTAACAACTTGTCCAACATAGTACTCTTCCTTTGGAAGTCCTTGAGGTATTTTCTTGAAAAGAGCATCAAGATTAGCATCCCATTTACCCTATGCACATACCCAATATGCCAATGAGAATCCATTTCATCATTTATGTGAGAAGAAATATAAATCTACTTAAACCAACTTACTACAAAGACTTATTTCCAAGAATAGCTTGTGTCAATGGATACCAAACTTTCTTTCCAAGTTTTGCCTCATTATCTCTTTGTGTCTCAACCTGCCCATGACGGGCCCCTCATCACATGAGCAAACTGTCATAGTGTGATAGAGGTAATTCTTTAAGTTTGTGGTCACAATTACCTCTTCATTCATGTTGTAAAAACCAAAACCAAAAGAAAAATCCCATAGAGGAAGCATTACCACATAAGTAGGACAATTATTATCCTCAAAGATTTGAGGATGCCAAGGAACATCCCGCATGGCAGGAAGCCATGAAATTAGAAATTAGATCCATTGAAAAGAATGCCACATGGGATTTGGTTGATAAGCCCATTGGGAAGAATGTTGTTGGCACAAAATGGATCTATAAGGTTAAGTATCATGCAGATGGTACTGTTGAAAAACACAAGGCCTGGCTAGTTGCCAAGGGGTATGCCCAAGAGGAGGGAGTTGATTATGAGGAGACCTTTGCTCCGGTAGTCAAGATGACTACCATTCGGTCTGTCATCTCTCTTGCTGCAAGTTATGGCTAGCCCATCTTTCAGATGGATGTCAAGATTGCCTTCTTGAACGGTGATTTACAGGAGGAAGTTTATGTGCAACAACCCCAAGGTTTTGAGGTTAAGGGACAAGAGCACAAGGTGTGCAAGCTACGCAAGGCGTTGTATGGGCTCAAACAAGCACCCCATGTCTAGTATCACAAGATACATCAGTATTTGCTGTCCCAGGGCTTTGTGAACACACATACAGAGTCCAATCTATATGTTCTGCAAGAAAAATCAGATTTGCTAATTTTAGTTCTTTATGTGGATGATATACTACTCACAGGCAGTAGTACTCAGCAAATTGCAGCCATAAAGACCGTGTTGTGTCAGACATTTGATATGACAGATTTGGGCCTCTTGCACTATTGTCTTGGCATTGAGTTTTGGCAAACCCAAGAGGGGATATGTATGTCACAGACAAAGTATGCAAAGAGTCTGTTGCAGAAATTTAAGATGGAAAATTGCAAACCTGTGGCCACTCCATTGACAAAAGGCCTTAAGCTTTCAAAGCATGACACAGCAGAGAAGTTTGATGGCACACTTTATAGACAGTTGGTGTGTAGTTTTATCTATCTGTGTTCTACCAGGGCTGATATTGCACATGCCACAGGGTTGCTAAGTCAGTTCATGCATTGTCCCACAGTCACACATTGGCAAGAAGCCAAGAGGGTTCTCAGGTATCTGCAAGGCACTCTTACTCATGGATTGCACTATGTTGCAAATTGTGACATTTCTCTGAGTGGTTTCACCGACTCAGATTGGTCAGGGGATATGGATGATAGAAAATCAACCACCGGCTATTGCTTCTCATTGGGTTCAGCATTATGCATATCTTGGCTCAGTAAGAAGCAAGACCGTGTTTCTTTCCTCTAGTGAAGCAGAGTATAGAGCAGCAAACGCAGCCACTACAGAAGCAATGTGGTTAAGGAAGCTTATGTTTGATTTGCATCATGCACAAGATGGTGAGGCCAGCTCAATTTTGTGCGACAGTATGAGTTGCATTGCCATTGGGAAAAATCCTGTTTTTCATGCCCGCATGAAACACATTGAGAATCATTATCATTATGTTTGGGATTGTTTACAGGATGGCTTCATTGATCTTATCTATTGTCCTACTGAGGATAATGTGGCGGATATCTTCACTAAAAGCCTGCTAGCTCCACTTTTTACTCGTCATCGACAAGGCTTGGGGATACGAGATATAACAACAATGTCAAGGGGGGTTATAAAATGACATTGTTATTCATGTGTTACCCCATAGGTTGCTATATCCTGATGGATGAATTTGTGCAACCATGGTACTTCAGGTGCCCTAGGTATTTCTGAGATGTTTCCAGAGTACTTCAGTCATGTCGTTGAGGGGGGATTTGTAGACATATACAAAGATATGACCTTGTAGGCTAGTCTAGTACTTAGTCTTTTTTATGTTCTACTTGGGTACTATATATACCAAGTACTTTGTATCTCTTATCTATCGAACATCTATTGGAGCTTTCTTGTGTGAGCACATTCGTTCACTCGTGTTCACTCCTTGTCTCCATCTTTGTTCCTTCAACCAACATGGGGGACATACGTTCAAATCACGCATCCCTAACTAAGAACCAAATAAATAATATCCTCAAGGTGGATAGATTGTAAACAACCATCTTGCTTGGACTAAAAAACTATCCTCAATAGTGTGTACTACAACTATCCTCAATTGAGTAGAATCTCTTTTATTATTAAGTAAATAAGTAAGCAAGGGCTTGTTAATCAAGCTAGAAGACAACTCATTTTAGAATCTTAAATATGGTTTTGGAAAATAAGAGATTCATTCATGAGAAGAAACAATGTAATCAAACAACCATTATTCATAAAAAAGAGAGCTTCAAGCATTCCTTCATCAACCAAAGAAGCTTATGAATCATAATCTTAATTATCCACTTATATTTCCATTAAGAAGCTTAAATAAATAAGCATGCACTCTATTATTAAGAGAAAGCATGACAAATTTTAGCCAACACTTCTTGTAATCACTTGAAGCAACCCATACTATGAGAGAAAGCAAGCTTTTATGAGGCTTCTCATTCACAAGGGAAGAGAGATTTTGGGCTCTAAAACATGCAAAGATTTCATTCATGCAAAATAGCTAACACCATCAAGCTCAAAGCTCTTAACAAAATAGGTCCAAACAATAGAAAATGCCCATGACAAGCTTCAAAAATCAACGCTAGGGGAGGGTAGTTCGCTGGATGTAAAATTGCTACCATGTGCAAAATTACCACCATGTACTCTACCCCCTCTCAAATCATTTTCTTGAGGGCTGGGCAATTATCCACCATGAGAGAAGCTCAAGTCCTTCTAGGGGAGGAGAGACTCCTCCCCTAGAAGGAGTCTCTCCTTGAGGGCTGGGCAATTATCCACCATGAGAGAAGCTCAAGTCCTTCTAGGGGAGGAGAGACTCCTTCTAGGGGAGGAGAGAAGAGGGATATGTAAACTTACCGTGCAGATTATGTAGAGCCCCTTCTTCTTCCTCCATGCTTCATCTCTACAAGCCACTTTTAACATAGCTTCTCACTTTGGACCTTAGTCTCATATGCAAAACTAAATGGACCTTGAAAACTTGGACTTAATCAAATTATAGAATGTTGACTTCTAGGCCGTTGGATGTTATTTAATGCATTTGGTGGGTTTAAGTATGATATTTACATCAGTGATAATCGATTAAATTATTGTTATTTGATATTAGTTGATAAATAAAATAGATATAATGTATACTTTTTAAATAGCTCTTCACAACTTTTGATTTAATATTATTTTATAATTTAAATTGATATTGTTTCTAATAATAGATATTAAATCAATATTAAGAGGTATAAAGTATTTTACTAAACTTCTTAAATCTTATTAAATTGTTCAAAGTGTTGGAATATTATATTTCATTGAATGCAATATAAGTTTGTAGATTTCTTGCGCGAGCTTGACATGCAGCATAAGTCTCATGTAATGAAATTGACTTTAGAATGACAATTAAAAAAAGAACTAGTTTTATGATGTTAGCTACAGTTGCGCTAATAGCCATTAGAACTATCTTAGTAAAATGTATATTAGCTAATTACTTGGTCAATATAAGATATTTCATTAAAATTTATATTAGATATTTCACTCAAAAGTTTCTTTAATAAATATCTTAGCAAAACATATATTAGATTATAAGGTTTCCATGAAAGATATTTTATTAAAAAAGTTTATTGATATTAGATATATGTTGATATAATTTATAAGTATAATAGTTTGATCAAATTCTTAACGTGCTTTTTTTAGAATACTTTTCATTAAATTTGTGGAGTAATGTTGCTGATACCATATCTTTGCCTGCATCATTACCATCGATATACAAAATAATTTGATAAATTTCACCTCATTGTCATTATTACTAATTCATGACTCATAACTATTTATGATTAAACCTTTTTGATGTGGAAGTTTTGGTTGGAGTTTCTATCTTGGTTAGCAAAACTATGGAGTTTACTCTAATTAGAGATGAAAAAAAATCAAAGAGATATAGACTACCACAAAGCATGGGACTGTGGAGGTGTCTGCTAAAGAGTTGGCTACTTTATTTTCCTACAATGAGCGAACAGGTTATGTGCATCTGTTAGTTAGGGGGAAAGAAGATGGATTGTCCTATGAGCTTCCTAGAATCAATAGGAGCTCTAGGGGTGCTTTCCACTTAGACATCCAGTTTGGTAGGTGCTTCATTATCTCCGGGACAAAGTTTCTTAGAAGTGATGGTTATTTACAAGGTGGAAGCAATGGAAAATAGTAAGGATGAGGTAACTTTAAAGGTAGAGACTGGAGAAAGCAACAAAGATGATTAGGTTTGTAACTTTGAGAACAAGGATAGTTTCAAAGCACAAGAAACATGCATGGTAGAAAATGAAAGATATTTAGAGTCATTAGAGAGGCAAGGAGTGAGTAGTGTGGGTGGTGGTTCTAAGAGTTCATACTTTAAGTGTCATGAGTTTAATTAGAAAATAGCCCAAGAAAAATAGCCTCCTTTTGAGCTTCCTACTGCTGCTGCTGCTGTGCTGGTAGGCAAGATAGAGCAAGTTCAAGAGCTCCCATCTAGGTATGATGGGAATGTGATGTTTGAGCTTCCTCTGATCAAAGAAAGGTGAAACACGGTAGGGATGGAGATCAAGATTGATGGGCATGTTTGGGTTGATGAGGTCACCTCCAATGTGTCAGGCTTTTAAGGCAAAATGAGAATAAGAAAATGTGGTAGCAATGCATAAATGCTTCTTGCTGGGGCTTTCAAAGAACAAAAATAAAAAACAAAACTCATTGGTTTGGCCATCTATCCAAGGTTTTTCTTGTTGGTATGTCTATGGAGAACTTTGGAATTGTTAAATGATTTTTCTATTGTGCCCCTCCCAAATGTGTGTTTGAATGTCCTTTTTGCAAGCTTATTCTATGCTACCCAGAGGACATTGGTGAGTAAAAACTATCCCGTGGAGTCATCCATATTGGGTTTCACATGCATTTGGTTGTGGAGGGAGCTGCTAGAAGCTCAATGAATGATACAAAGAGAAGAGTAGAGAACTTGGTAAGAAAGGATCTCCAAGGGCAACCAAAGGCCATACAAAAAAACTAGCAAAAGAAGTAGTAATGGATTCATCTTTGTTTGGACATCAGGTGTGGCAAGCAATTATCTGACAATGTCTTGGTGGTTGATACACTTGCTAGGTTTATACCTTTTCTCAATAAAAGAAACCTATCTAGGTGGAGGAAAGAGGCAAAAGTAGAGAGGGTCCAGAACTTTGGAGACATGGAAGTAATATTGGACATGAAGCGGCAGTTGCTCTTTGACTTCTTCTAGAGCATGGTCTTCCTAGGTCAGCTAGAATTTTCCTCATTCCAGAGATGTCATATTTTCAAAATGTCTTCTCAAGGGCCTAGAAATGGAGTTGAATTAGTTTTAAAAAATGAGACCTAAGGGAGAACAAGGAGGTTTTTGGATCTTTTTTGACTTTGTGAAGAGAATGAGAGATTGGTCAACAATGGCATAACATGTTTACAATCCTTTTGTCCAAGAGATGCAAACAATAGCCATTGGGGAACTCAAAGTAGACAACACTGAAGCACAAACATTATTTTGGGAGCTTCTTAACTGAGTCATGGAGCAAGAAGGATAAAAAAGACACAATTTAGGGGGTTTATGGGAGATGAAGCTCAAGCAAATTGGCGTGCAATAAGAACAGTGTTCAATGGTGGCCCAGACAAGGAGATAAAAGGAAGAGAGTGCTCTTGCTCTTTCCATTGGGAACAAAGTCTTCACAAACATGAAATTGCATGTATTCCACCCCATTTGCAAGAGGAGTTCAAATTCAGATGCTGGCAATGGAAAGGTACACCATCGGAACAGGCCATAGAATTTGAACTTGATGGTTTGAGGAATTGGCTAAGGAGAGGGCATGTGGACAAATCAAAGATAACCATGTTGGAAACATGGCTTGTGTGGTGGAATTCTAGAGTAGCACATGGGGGAGAACACATGGTTGAGTTAATGACACAAGTTACTATGCATTCAGATTATTGTTTGAGAAACATTCATGTGTAATTTATGAGTTTTTTTTTGTAGGCTAAGAAATACAATGACAAGTTTTTGGTGCCCTGGCCTAATCTAGCAAAGTTTGTTCATGGAAGCTAGCTAGTAGCAAATGATGGTGTGAAATGATGCCTGTGAGAATGACCTCACTGCTTGCCTATTGTAGAGTGCAAGATATGATGCTTAAATTTGAGAGGTGGACACCAGGGTACAGGGCCTGGTGTTGAGAAGCTCAAAAAAAGGAGAGCTTCTATAGGGTCTACCTCAATTGTGCCTCTCGGATAGTAATTGACCTCACCCCAATGAAGCAGCCATGGAGCTCAATGCAGCAAAGAGGAGAGCTTCTACAAATGGTGATGCTAGAATAGTACTTAGAAAGTGAGCAGGAGGCATTGGACAACCCATCAAGAAAAGAGACTCTCATCGGCCTAGGTATGAGTATGTTATTCGACCGGTCCATAGAGGTGCTCATAGGCCACTCAGACGACCACTAATAACAGAAGTCAAAGGGTTGAGATGATTGTTCACCCAACCAAGTGGGCCATTAGATAGACTAAGCTAGAGTATGGAGCAAGATGTCTAGGATATCTACTTAGAGAGGGTAGGAAATGTGACAAGGCTATTGATGGGAAAGGGAGAGGCAGTTTGGTGTACCAACACCATGCTTCAAGAACTCATTTAATTTCAAGGTGGTGTTGTGTGGTTTTTTGGTGATGATGTGCATCACACAAGAGAACCTTGTGATATAGTCAGTGTGAGAAGCTTGCTTCTAGGCCAACAAAGTGGCCAGTGGCACAAGGCACAAATCTTACAAGGGCAGAGATTGAATGTTTATGGGACATAGGGTTTGATTTATTGAATATTGGTCCTTCAAGGGGATGGGCTGTTGGAACTACCCATGACACAATGGTATGGATGCCAAACCAACACATCGTGGAGGTTAAAAGATTGTTGTTTCAAGGGTTATAACAAAAGATATGGATGCAAATATGATCTTGCCAGCTAGCCTTCACAGTGTGAAGTTATTGAAAGGAATGTCATTCAAGCCAATGAGGATGTGGAATTTCTAGTATTAAGCCTCGGGAAGTAAGGCTCATGGGAAGACATACAAGGTGAAAGTTTGTGCATTCCCATCATGCAGTTGTGAAGATTTTAAGTTTAGGATGGATAAGGGAAACCATTGTGTCACTGATCATAATCGTCAAAATCTCTAGTTGAATACTTATTTTCAATCATTCCTTCATCGATGTACCTACTACAAGACAAACCGTCTGGATTGGAATACCCAGACATGGAATGATCTCAAAATTTACCTAAGGATGAGGTTCTGTCCTCCTGACTTTTTGGAAAAAGATGAACGAATTCTTAGAGCTAACCCAGGGGAGCAGAACTATTGAAGTATATCACCAGGCATTCGCTCTCCTTCTCAAATACTCACCACCGCTAAATGAAGAACAGCTAATGGCCAGGTTCATTCGGGGACTGAATGAACCTTTGAATATTTTGGTGAAGAATGCCAAGCCAGTTTCCATGGCCGAAGCAGTGCGGGGATGGCGAAGGATTTCTCCAAGGCCTTTGATGTCAAGGTCCCACCAAAGCCAACACCATCACCTTAGCTCCAAAAGGTGATTCCAACCTTCCACCGCCTAAGAGATATCAGGGTCAAGCCCAGAATATGGGAAGTTCCAGAATGGAAGAAATGTCCTTTTCCCGAAACTCAATCCCCTGGAATTCAACTTCAGTGAAATGCTATAACTATCAAGGATTTAGACATTGCAGTATGGATTGTCCAACTCCTTTTGGATCAAGGTTTTCAGGGTAGGGAAATTAGGTATCAAGATTCCAGACTCCAGCTCCTTCCTTCCACAATATAATTAGGTTTCTATCCGCTAAAATCAGGGAAATCCCAGAGGTAGACCCTCTAACCAACCCGCACTTTCAAACCAAAGTAATGCAAGACCTTTACCTCAGAATAGGGAAAGTCAAAGAGAGTTTTTTCCAAATCGGTCATCCACTTCGAAGGCAGTAACGCTGGAAGTGATTGAAGAAGAAGAAGAAGATGAAAGAGATCATACTCCACTTGCTGCTGTGAGATGAGAACATCTCGCATTTTTTAAGTGGAGTAGGATGTAAGATTCCTCCCCTAGTCCCTCAAGATGTCCAATTTCTCCCCATGTATAATCAATCCCTTTTTGAAAATAATAACAGATCTTGTTTCTATCTGTTTTGGCCTAGAGAGAGAAAATGTTCTAGAGAGAGATAATTCAGTTTCTAGATATCTTTGGATAGAAAAAATATCCCTTCTAGATATCTTTGGATAGAAAAATATCCCTTCTTATTAAAATGATTTCCCCTGAAACAGAAATTCAAAAAGAACTTTCCAGTGTGCAAGTGGAATTTAAAAAAAAGGTAAAAAGGACCTTAGCCTGAGGGTCCAGATTTTTTAAAATTTTTGGATTAAGGTTCCTATGGACCAATAATATTAATCCAAATCTAGGGAGGAGATAAATTGAAGAATAAAAGAAAATCTCCCAAAAATGAGTAAATACTAAGGACAAGGTTTATTAGTTAAAAAAGAAGAGATATTTAGAGAAAATGATGTATTTTGACACCTCAGTGTGGGGAATTTTCCTCATGAAGGAGGTTCCTATTTCACATGTGTGGATGAGTTTTAAACTCACAAATAATGAGATATTTTTATCTCTCCTCTCTCCTGTTTCAACTAGATCCAAAAAGTAAGCTAAACTGACCTAAAAATGGTCAAAATATGACCAAACTGATCTGGAAAATTCTAGAATCAGTTTGCTTGGTTAGAGGCTCACTTTTTCCTATAAATAGAAGCCTCCCCCTTTGTAAAGATTAATAGTGTTTTATGCACTATTACTCTACTCCTCCCTAGAGCCAAAAACATTGAATTCTTTGATAATTCACTTGTTTTTGACTAATTCCTCTACAAAGAATTGGTGGCCACTCTTGATCCAAGCAAGAGTAGAACCCTCAACCCCTCAAGCCAAAGGAAAGCTCACAAAACTCCATGTAAGTTAGAAATTCTACTTTTTTTTAAATTCTATTCTATGGTTTTCTGATTTCTTATTTTTTTAAAATGTGAAATTGGATGTTATGCCTTGATGGAAAGACTTCCCCCCTTCTCTTCATTAAGAATTTCAGCCTTTCTTTATCCTAAAATGAGAAACAAACAAAATAAGTTAAACTTTTCCTATTGATTTCTCTTTAGAAGTGAAAATTGATTAGATTAGAGTGTTTTAAATCATCTTAGGGTAAATTCTAAGTAGATTTAGAATCTAAAAAATTGAGAAATGGTCGGTTATACAAAGGAGGTTATGGTAAATTTTTCTTAAATTTTATGAAAATAGGTTTTATCTTTATGTTATTCAAAAAGAGTACTCCCCTCCGTTTGTGTATTCTAAAAGTGTTATTTTCATTCTATGCATAGAAAGATGTATAAAGGAATTTATTTTTATCTCAAAAGAGTTATTCTCATTAATTTTGATTTTATGCATAGAAAGATGCATAAAGGAATTTCTTTTTATCTCAAAAGAGTTTTTCTCATTAATTTTGATTTTATGCATAGAAAGATGCATGGACTTTATTTTTATTTCAAAAGAGTTATTCTCATTAAATTTGATTTTATGCATAGAAAGATGGATAAAGGGATTTATTTTTATTTCAAAAGAGTTATTCTCATTAAATTTGATTTTATGCATAGAAAGATGGATAAAGGGATTTATTTTTATTTCAAAAGAGTTAATCTCATTGATTTTGATTTTATGCATAGAAAGATGCATAAAGGAATTTATTTTTATTTCAAAAGAGTTATTCTCATTGATTTTGATTTATGCATAGAAAGATGCATAAAGGAATTTATTTTTATTTCAAAAGAGTTATTCTCATTAATTTTGACTTTATGCATAAATAGATGCATAAATAATCTTTATAAAAAGTTTAAATTCTATGAATAGAGGTAATGAGATATGAGGTGAATATATGTGATGAGATAAGATGTGAATCATATAGATGATTGGATAGATGTGATGTGAATAGAAGTGATGAGAATATGAGATGAATAGATGTGATGAGATGTGATGCGAATCAGATAAATGTGTGAATGAATGGATGAGATGTGATGTCATGTGAATCAGAATGTAAATGAATGATATGAGATGTGAGTGAATGTATGTGATGATAAAGGATGTGAATGTGTATGTGAGGAATGGATGTGAATGTGTATGCAAAGAATGGATGTGAATGAATATGTGAAAGAATTGATGTGGATGTATGTGAAAGAATGGATATAGATGTGTATGTGAAAGAATGTGTATGCAAAGAATGGATATGAATGAATATGTGAAAGAATTGATGTGGATGTATGTGAAAGAATGGATATAGATGTGTATGTGAAAGAATGTGTTGCGATGTAAAGAGATAGGATGTGACACGAATATATGTGGATGTGAAGTGATAGATATGAATGTATGCATAGATGCGAGTAGTCGTACATGTGAATGATAGGATGGATGTGGATGAATGAGATGAGATGTGTATGAATAAGATATGATGTGGATAGAAGTGATGTGATTTAATGGTGAGAATGAATGTGATGGATATGAATGAATGTGAATGTATGGATAGATGTGAGTAGTCGTACATGTGAATGATAGGATGGATGTGGATGAATGAGATGAGATGTGTATGAATAAGATATGATGTGGATAGAAGTGATGTCATTTATTGGTGAGAATGAATGTGAATGTGATGGATATGAATGAATGTGATGTGATGGGATGTGAATCGGGATAGATGTGAATGTATGAGATGTGAGGTAAAATGAATGTGATGTGATGTGAGTGAATGTGTTGTGGTCTGAATGGATGAGATGTGAGTGAATGTGATGTGGTCTGAATGGATGAGATATGAATGAATGTGATCTGATGAGATGTGGATATGGGTAGATGCGAGTGGATGAGATCTGATAAGGATAAATTGAGGAAAGATGTGATTAGATGAAAAATGATGTGATTGAATAAGAATGATGTGATTGAATGAGAATGATGTGATTGAATGAGAATAGGAATCCTTATGAAATAGTTGTGGAATTGAATAATGTGGATATGGGTAGATGCGAGTGGATGAGATCTGATAAGGATAAATTGAGGAAAGATGTGATTAGATGAAAAATTGAATGAGAATAGGAATCCTTATGAAATAGTTGTGGAATTAAATAATGTGGGTTAATGTGGAGTAGCGTGGAAAGACGAGAGTTCATTATAGAAACTGCATTTTTTGAATTGTTTTTTAAATGACTGTTTTATGTCAAGAATGCTAGAGAAGCATTTTGACCGTCTTGTGAATGAGGTCATGGAGACCTAATTTGATAGTTGCAACAGCTGACGGAGAGTCAATGGAGGATGCCTCGCGTAGCAAGGTCGACCGAGGTCTTGAGCAGCCTCAGTTCGATTAAAATGGTGAGCTTCCAGTACGGTGGATGAGGGACCAAGGAAGCGGCCTATGAGTGAAGCGCTAGGTCACATGCGAAGGATCCTAGAGGGTGCTGACCATACGGTGCTCAGGCTTTGGGTCGTCGACGATACTTGCACGTGCATCGAGAAAGATATTGGAACAAAGAGTAAGAGTTGTTTTCTGAATTCGGGCATGGATCTAGTTGATTGACCTTGTTGGTCCTCAATGGATGAGTCCATGGCTCTTTTATATGGATCTGTTGGTTGATCTTGCTGATCTTCAATGAAGATTCCATTTTGATGTGTGAATATATTTCTAGTTACTATGAGCTAGGAACTATCGAAAAGGCCCCTGAGTGGACAGGTGGTGAGCATTCTGGTTACCAATGATACCATAGGTACATCGATGAAGGAATGATTGGAAATAAGGATTTAACTGGAGATTTTGAGGATTATGATTAGTGATACAATGGTTTCATTAAATGATTATTTTTAAAGATAGCTGATTATGTGAAAAAGGCAATTTTATATTGGGTGTGTAAAGTGGTGTGACTAGTTTCAAGTTTGCATGAATATCCGGCTAGGGGACCTGGGAACTCTTTTCCTTGGTACCCAGGACAAAACCTAACCAAATTCCTAATTGGATCCCATCACTACAGTGGTTGGGCGGTTGGCTAATGGGACTGGATGGGGTTAGGCTGGAATGATGGATCCCTAAAATGAGACTCAATTCTGTTATGGTACGATAGATGAAGTAAATCCAGGATAAAAATTGTTCTATGGAAAGAATCAACGATTATGCCTCTCTATGAGGAAAAAAGCGTTGGTCTCTATGATCCAAGTGCAATCTTTTCCTTGATTTGACTTTGATACTAGAGGTTTGATCAGATCGGTTCAGTTAGTTAAGACTTTTGACTACATTAGAGAAAAATTTATCCTGGAGGAATCGCCCGTGCTTTCCGGGCAAGGAAAGTTTTTCCAGTTTCGATTTTGGGGAAGAACCGATGGATTAGTCTCTTGTCCGGATATCCATGGGCGAGGCCTCGAGTGTGGGACCCGGGCCCCGCATAAGAAGTGCTACTTCCGTTGCTAGCACCCTGAATTTGTTGCACGGTGGGGACACGGATCCTACAATTGAGTTATGGCATACTTTTCCTTCTAGCTCACTCACTTCGCGTGCTCACATTATGGACCGCATGTACATAGTACTTTAGTACTTATGCTGTATTTCCCTTATCTTTCTAGTAGAATCCTTTTATGGAGAAGAAGGAAAATTTTTCAGTCTCTCATCTTGTGTATTCTCTTCTACGATTTGTGTGAGTGTGTGTGTGTGTGTTCTTACAAGAGCTCAAGCTCTCTTCCTCCCTACATCTTCTCATGGTATCAGAGCCAAGTTCATGCTAATAAGCTGAGTAACAAGCAAGAGAAGCACAAGAAGCGGTATGAGGGTAAGAGCTTCACCTACCCTTCCCCCTTTATGTTGGCTACTACACCCTTGTTGGGAGCTCTTGGGAGGCACTAGAAAACAAACTCTAACTGAGGATCTTCATAGGAGCAGAGCTACAAGGCAACTATAGTGTCCAAAAACACATTTTGGGCGCGTATAGACCTCTATTTTTCAGTTCGTAGACGTTCATGGGCACTGCGGGTAAGTTTTGATTCTTTGCAAAATTCTATTTTTGGAACTACAGAAAGGGAATTTGATTATGCAGACACAAAGAGGTCTTACAGGTGCTATTGGGTGTATGTATGCAAGTTGAAGTCACTAGTTGTGACAGTTTAAGTGTAGCATAGTACCACTGCAAAGAATACATCAATTTGTGCAAGTCAAACAAGAGTGTTGTTTTTGGTGAGTTTTTGTTGCATACAAGATGTCAAATGATGGAATTAACCAGATTGTTGTAGAGAAGATTGACAAGAACAACTTCCATTCTTGGAGGTTTAGATTGACAAATTTTCAAATGGGAAAAGGCTATTGAAGGTGAACATGAGGAGGCACCATAGATACCGGAGATTAATCCAATTGCCAAGCTACAAATATAAAAGAATACAAGGATTGGGATCAAGGAGCAATGAAAGTCATGTATTAGCTTTCTATTAGTATATAAGACACCATTATTGGGCATATACAAGATGACAAGTCACCCAAGGAGGCATGCAACACCTTAGTGAAGCTGTATGAAACTAACACCAAGGCACGAAAGATTCAGTTGAAGAATGAGCTTCATACTGTGGAGAAGAAAAACATGTTTGTGAATGATTATACCTTGAATATCAAGGGCATTGTGGAATCCCTTACATCTATTGGTGTTTTTGTTGATGTGAGTGTGATGATGATAAGGTGGAAGTATGTCTACGTGGTCTTGGGCCACAATACAAGGCATTCAAGACGTCTATTTAGACTCGAGAGAGAAGTTCATTCCCAACTTTACAAATTTGCTATCAATGTTGATCATTGAAAAAAAGAGTTTGGGTGAAGACCAGTCTTCACAAAACAAAGGCAGTTCGGAGCAACAAGCCTTCTACACAAGTGTAGGTAGAGAGAGAGGTAGAGACTAAGGCCGTGGCCAAGATGCTGGCCAAACAAGTAATCATAATTATGGTCAGCAACAATATTCCCATGAATCACAATAACAACACATAGGTGGAAGAAGCTAGTTCAAAGGCAAGGGGAGTCAAAGAGGTCGTGGGGAAATTGGCAAAGGCAACAAAATGATACATAAGGCTATTTTTATTGTTACAAATTTGGGCATGTGCAGGCAAATTACTATAAGAAGCAAAATGACATGAGAAGTGGGCAAGTGCAGCAAAATAAGTATGTGTCCTCTAGCCAAAGTAATGAGGACAATGAAAGGTTATTTTTTATGCAACATGTGCTTAATGTTGTGTCGAAAAATGATGTATCCACATGCAATGATGATGTATGGTATGTGGATTCAGGTGCTTTGAACCACATGACTAGTCATGGTATGTGATTTAAGGATATGAAAAATCCTAAAAAGCCAAGTTTTGTTGAAACAAGGAATGATACTACTCATCCAATTGCCCATGTCAGAAATGTGCCATTGTCTACAAAATGGTAAGGTGAAGTATCTTGCAGATGTACTTCATGTTCTAAATATTACAAAGAATCTCGTTTCTATTGGCTAGATGATTGAACAGGGTTTACATGTGTGCTTTAAAGCCAAGTGCAGGTTTTTATGTCGAAGATTTTAAAGCCAAGTGCAAGTTGGTTGAAAAAAGGCAATAGAGTGGGAAGAATGTTTACACTAGATATAAATATGCCTAAAGTGAAAGCTGCAATGTTTGCATAGGGTTCAAGAGTTGTTATAGATATAGACATAAGAGAATTGGGCATGTAAATGTGCAAAGAATTAAGTCTATGCAGACTAAAGAAGTTGTGACAAAGCTTCCTAAGTTTAAGGTTGATGGTATGCAGAAGGAAATCAGACAAAGTGTGTATTTCCACATGATAGAAATGTGAGTAGGAATGTACTAGATGTGCATTCAGATGTATGGGGTCCTACAAAAACTACGTCTATGGTGGGTGGCTGTAGGTATTATGTAACATTCATTGATGATCACACAAGGAAAGTGCGAGTGTATTTCATATGAAGGAGAAGAGTGAAGTTTTCACTCATTTTTAGAATTTTAGAGTGATGGCTAAAAAGCAAACAGGAAAGCATGTGAAGTGTCTAAGGTCAAATGGAGGGGCAGAGTACTTCTCCAATGAGTTCTCTCATTTCTTGTGTAGAAGGATGGCATTCAGAGATAATTTACATGTAGATACACTCCACAACAAAATGGAGTTGTTTTGCTGAGTGAAAAAACAAGCACATTACCGAGATAGCATGAGCATTGATGAACAGAGAAGAATAGGGTCTCATAGCTATTGGGTTGCAACTTTTTCTATAGCAGTTTATATCATCACAATAGGACTCTTACTGCAGCCATATTTTCTATGCCATTAGATTCAAATAGCAAGTTGAGTGCAGTTGTTGCGCCGGGTGAGATTTTGGATAACCCCACTATGTACAGGAAGATAGTGGGTAGCTAGATCTACATGACGATCGGTAGGCCAAATTTGAACTATGCAGTTGGATTGCAAAGTCAGTTTATGCAAGTTCCTCTCAGAAGCCATATTTGGATGGTTTCAGGCTCACATTGCACTATGTGAAGTCTACAGTAGAGTATGCTTTTATGAGGTTGGTGTGAAGTTACAGGTGTTTGGATACATCGATGCTGCTGATTGGGCTGGTAGTATCGTAGATAGGAGATCTATGAGTGGATTTTTGTTTTCCTTTAGGAGTGGTACTATGACATGGAGCAGCAAAGAAGCAACCAACAGTTGCCTTGTCGAGTACAGAGGCAGAGTATAGGGGGTGCTGCAATGGCAGCATGTGAGGTGGCTTGGTTGCGCAAGCTACTTGGTGATTCGGGGCTGCATGTTGACAAATAGGTTGTCATCTATTATGACAACCTTATTAGTATATAGTTGGTGAGGAACCCAACAAGGGTCCGTTAGGATCCATTTGCAAGGATTTCCCTTTAGGCTAGCGTATGTGAGTACTAGTTAAGAAATATTTTCCCTTTAGGGTCCATTTGTAAGTAGTTTCCGAGATGGTAGAGGTGGTCTCAAAACCTATTTTCCATCACTATCAAATCATGTGCATGTTTTTTTTTTGGAAAATGTCAAAATGCTTTTTTTAAGTTTTATTGTCCTTTTTTGTACATGCTATAAAAAGAATTTGGAAACAAGCTCCATAAAAGATTTGAGGTATTTTTAGAGTGCTACAACTTTTCTCCCCTAACCCTATCAAAGTTCTTGCATTTAGTAGCTCAAATAGAAGTCCAAAGGTGGTCCACAAGCTTGATTTTGCTATGTTAGTGTGTTTTTTCACCTTAATTTCTGACATGATTGCGGACCACATAGATATCACTAATACTTATAGTCCAAAAGGAGAAATATAAAGCTAAGAGTTTGTGTAGATTACATGAAACTAAATGCTACAATAATCTTGGATCTATTTCCTTTTTCCATCACAAATTTATTGATGAAGTCATAGGACATGAAATGTATTCATTCCTAGATGGTTTTAGCAGCCCTATAATCAAGTCTACATGGCACCAAAAGATGTTGAGATATCGAGCTCATCTAGTGAGGTGGTGGACACTGATGACCCGCCTGGGGGATAGGCCCCACACTTACACCACTGGCATGGTTGGTGAGATCTTGGGTGATATGCGGCCAGTGGGATGAGAGGCTGTGACAGCCACTCTAGAGATTGGCATAGTTATAGCGCCAGCTCACTTTGTTGGGTTCACACTATAGAGAACCCTTGTATGTATTTGGTTGAGTACCTTTTCATATGGGTGTACTTTTATCTTTGTATATGGTGTGTTGAGTGTTGAGTGAAGAAGAAGAAGATTTTCAGCCTCTCACCTTGTGTGTTCTCTATTAGGGTTTTGTGAGTGTGTGTGTGCTTGCAAGAGCTCAAGCTCTCTTCCCCCCTGCATCTTGTCATGGTATCAGAGCCTGGTTTATGCTAAGGGCTGAGCTGTAAGCAAAAGAACCACGGGAAGCGGTACGAGGGTAAGAACTTCAACTACTCTTCCCTATTTGTGTTGGTGACTACATCCTTGTCGGGAGCTCTACGGGAGGCACCGGCAAACGATCTCTGATTGAGGAGCTTTCTTCGCGGGAGTAAAGCTATAGGGCAACTATTCTATCCTATCGGACAGTATAGTTTTTGGGCCAAAAACGCGTTTCGGACGCGTCTGGTCCTCCGTTTCTCAAGAAAGCAGGGGATTTCAAGCACTGCGGCGGGTAAGTCATTAATTCTCTACAGAACTCTGTTTTAAGAACTGCAGGAAGACAGATTGGCTATGCAGACACTGTGTGTGCTGCAAAGAGGTCAACAGTTGCCATTGGGTGTATGTATGCACATTGAGGTCACTGGTGACATTTGAGTGTACTACAGTACCGCTGCAGAAAATACAGCAGTTTGTGCAGGAAAAACTAGAGTGCTATTTCTGGTACATTTGTGTATCTGGCAAGATGTCAAATGATTGCATAACCCAGATTGTGACTGAGAAGCTTGATAAGAATAAATTCCATGCTTGGAGGTTTAGGTTGATGAATTTCCTGATGGGAAAGGGCTATTGGGACTACATAGAAGGTGAGCATGAAGAGGCACTAGAGATACTGGACATAAATCCAACTGCTGCAAATGTGAAAGAGTTTAAAGACTGGAACCAAGGAGCCAGGAAAGTTATGTATTGGCTTTCCATTAGTATACAGGACACCATGATTGGGCACATTCAGGATGCCAAGTCCCCTAAGGAGGCATGGGACACTTTGGTAAAGCTCTATGAAACAAATACCAAGGCACGTAAGATACAGTTAAAGAATGAACTTCATACTGTGGAGAAAAAGAGCATGTCTGTGAATGACTATGCGTTGAAGATAAAGGGTATTGTGGAATCCCTTGCATCTATTGGTGTGTCAGTAGATGATGATGATAAGGTGGAAGTCTGTCTACGTGGTCTCGGGCCACAATACAAGGCGTTCAAGACGTCTATTCAGACTCGGGAAAATATTCCCAATTTTATAGATTTGGTGTCTATGCTTTATAGAAGAGAAGAGCTTGGGTGAAGACCAACAGTCTTCACAAAACAAAAACAGTTCAGAGCAACAAGCCTTCTACACAAGTTCAGGAAGAGGACGAGGTAGAGGAGGCCGTGGATGCGGTCAAGGAGGTGGCCGAACAGGTAATCAGAATTATGGCCACCAGCAGCAACAACAACAGTCAACACCATATTCGAGAATTCGGGAATCTCCCAATAGTTTGGGAATTCCAAATCAAAATGAATCCCGTGAATTTGGGAATTTCATTAATTTGAAACCTTGAATATTGGTGAAGTATATTTATTGTATATGTAGAAGATATTGATAAAATCTTAAATAGGTGGTGTTAATAAACACCTTATCTTTGGCAACCTCTCCAGCATGGAAGTCTTTAGCCCAATGATTCTTGTAGATTGGCTTTAGCCTTCAAGACAACCTTTGGAGGGATTTTAATTTTTTTGGGAACTTTGGTAGCTTTTGTTATCCAAGAGAAAACAATTGTATCCACTCTCTCCCGACGTTGAGGGTCTTTCTTGTTGCACATCCAGTATTTATCCCAGCAATTCTGATATACCTCCTCATCTGTAGCATTTTGTCGACCACAAACTGGTGCCCAATATTGTATACAGATCTTTTGATAGTTGCTTGATTTTTTATTTGTATCAACCTCACTTTGTGCAACACCAATCCATATTGGATATATTGGATCTGAAGGTCGAACAAGTACAAAGTCGTCTTTCTTGACATCTATCATTGGTTGAAATGCATCTTTTGGTCGCTTGCTGAGAGGACCACAGTAGTGGTCATTCAACTCCTCCAAGCCAAGAAAGTCATCCACATCGTCTATGTCTTGAAATAATGTATCACCTTGTGTCCTTGGCCAAAAGTCCATGAATACTCTTACTTCTTGGACATTTGGAGCTTGAAGTGCATCAAGCATGGTTTTCCAATAATCAATCACTGGTGTTATGAACTTTGTGTACTCCGCTTCAGGACCTTGTACACTTGACCATCTTTCCCAATACTTGAGATAGTCTTTGATTCCACTTACCACCTCTTGATGATCTTTAATATACTCAGACATGGGTAGCAAGGTTGGAAGACCCTTTGGAAGGGTAGGCTTTCCTGTTGTTGAGTCTCTTTTCCATAGTTCAATACCACCTTCTCTTGAATGAAAGTGAAGTGGTTTTGAGTGACCAACAAGTGCATCCTTGGAGTCACATAAGTATCCTTCAATGTAACTCTTGAAGTCTGGTACATGTGTCAATAAAAAAGGAGAAGGCCTTGTTGACTGGCACAATTGAAAATGCCGCATAAGGTGAGGAAAAGTGAATGTCATGCTTGTTCTAAGCTTCTCTGAGAACTTGTTGAACATAGCATCAATGTCTTCATGTGTGTGACCCACCATGAGAAACCCAACTTGGATCATCTTGAAGGTCCCTCGTGCCACAAGCAATGATAAATATGCAAAGAGATAACGGTTTTTGTTTTCTGATCCACAATTATCTAGCTGTAGCAACAAGTTCTCTGGTAGTCGTCTAAAACCTTGTTGTCCATCCTGTAGTATTATGTCCTCCATTTGTGTAGTAGTATGAGAACCTTGTTGATGGTAGTCTAGTGCTTTCCTTGAGTTTAAAGCATTTAGCAACAAAGAGCTTGATCTTGGCATTCCATCTAGTTGTAGATCACCAGCTTCATGCCTGTCAAGTCGCTCCAAGTTCTTGAAACACAGAGACAATGAGGCAACTGTGAAGTTAGGATCATGGGGCCAAAGATCAATCGCAAAGTGCCCATATCTTCCTTCCCCATGCCCATGTGTGATCATGCCTGTCAAGGAAATTGGTAGTTGAGTGGATCTATCTGTCTCTTTTGATCGAACTCTCAACCTCGGGATAGCTGTCTTTTTGTTGGTCCATCTTGTCATGTATGATGCACAAGTTCTTTTCAGGATTTAGCACTGATGCTAGACGCCATCCATAGTATATGTTTCGACAACTTTGTTGTTGCAGCATGTGACTTCGATGCTTCCTCAATAGTATGTTGCGTTCTTCAAGGCATTTGGTTGCTGCAAGTTGTTCTTTGATCTCTGAGCAGACACTACATTTGGAGAACTCGCTTGTCTTTGCTAAGGTGACATGCTTGAACTCTGTATTCCAAATTTGATTGAATGTGGACAAATACATTTGCTTACATCCAATAGCATCTAACGTGGCATTCACTTCTCCCCATATGTCTATTTGCTTATAAACATCTGGGATGACCAATTGTGTCTCTCTGGAACCATCCTGCATGGTTCTACTTTTATGTGGCATTTGCTCTGCATTCTTCTCAATAAAGTCTCTCAAGATTGCCCTGCCCATTTGTGTGTGATCCCAAGCTGCTCTAATTGCTCCTTTATTGCCATGCATTGCCCTCCTTACACCATTCTCAAAATGCAACCTATACCTATAGAAAGATGTTTTGGGGATGCCATGCATCCCATACCATGCCCTACCGCATACAACTTTCCCATTGAATATAAAACTGTATTTTCATGTACCATATTGTCAATGCGGCATGATGACTCCAAAACATCATAAACATAGTTGGTACGTTCTTCCAAACGTAACCCCCAGAAGTGCCTCCACAATTGGTGTACTGCATCTCTATCAGCATATTGACAACACTTTGCAGGACAACAATCAATTGTAGCAACAAGTAAAACTGATTCCATTGAGGTTCTCAAGTTTGAAGCTTTGCGAGCAAGAATTCTAGGCCTTCCATTGATCATACAATATGATCTCTTCTGTAAGAAAATGGATTTTGAACCTGAAATAAAGTCCTCAGTTTCCTCACACACATCTTTTATGCTCTCATTTGGAGATGAGAAAGCTTGTGTTTCCTGTTCATCTAGCAGTGGTGTACCATCATCAAAGGTGACCTGTTTGATAGGCCACCTAACCAAATTGATGCAATGAAGCACGTCACATGTGTCTGTCCCTGTAGTTGGATCAAGGATCTGATCTACCACCACACCCACATCTTCTTCTCCTAATAGATCAAAGTTAATCACATCATATGGAAATGTTAAGAGAATAATCCCTGTTCCAATGTACTTCTCATTACCTTCTGTCCAGAGAGCATCACTTTACGCTCTTTCCAACTTTCACGGATACTTGGAGTGTCCTCATCTCCAACAGCATTAAAATCATTAGAAGGTGGCACCGCATGATCATCATCAACAATCATGACGGCACCTGTAACAACCACCACATCTTTCTTTTCCCACTTTACAAAACTACCCACTGCCTGAATGACCTTTGTTGCATTGTTGTTTGGAAATGGCAAGCAAGCTACATCATTTAGGTAGTTGTAGATAGAAACTGACAAAAATCCATCTCCAAGGACTTGCCCATGGCATGTGTCAGTTGGACGTATTGCACATACTATTCCAAGTGCAACAACATCTCAATCCATCATCAAATTGACACGATCCCCACAATGAAAGTCTTGGTCCATGTTGCCTGAGTAAGTGAAAAAATTTGAGATTTAATCATAAGCGATTGAGTGATCTTATATTCATCATAAGACAGTTAATCATAAGAGATTGAGTGATCTTATATTTATCAAGTAATCACATAGCATTGATAATGAAAACATGCATTAATAGATGACAAGCTGAAGTATACATTGCAAAATTAGTGCAGTATTCCATTTTCCAACATCATAAGAGAGAGAATAAATTTGACCACATGGCCAAAACTTGTTTTCTCAATGAACATGGTAGTATATCCTTGATCTAGATTACTTGAGTTACTAGATAAAAAAGGTCTATGTAGTCATCATTGCTTAGTTGAAATGGATGCTTTGACCATATGGCCAAAACTTCAATAGCCTATAATATATGCACATCATATCTTACTTTAGTATATATGCACATCATATCTTACTTTAGTATAAAAAGTATTCATGGTGTGTGTGATGGTCTACATAATGTTTTATCCACATGGACAAATTCTCGCACGGCTTATCATTCTTAAGACATGGGTAGATCATCTGTTACTTTTCCATGGGAAGACAATTTATTGTGTGCTAGTGTAGAGAATGTTTTAGCCACATGATCAAATCCTATCAAAGCTTATTGTTCTTATAATATGTACAAATCATATGTTACTTTTCCATGGAAGACAATATATTGTGTGCTAGTGTAAAGAATGTTTTAGCCACATGGTTGAATCCTCTCAAGGATTATCATTCTCAAAACATATGTAGATCATATGTTACTTTTTTGTGGAGGACACTTTATTATGTGCTAGTGTAGAGAATGTTTTAGCTACATGGTCCAATCCTCTCAAGGCTTATCATTCTTATAATATCTATAGATCATATGTTACTTTTTCATGGAAGACAATTTATTGTGAACTAGTGTAGAGAATGTTTTAGCCACATGGTTGAATCCTCTCAAGGATTATCATTCTTAAAATATACTTAGATCATATGTGACTTTTCCATGGGAAGACAATTTATGGTGTGCAAGTTTAGAGAATGTTTTAGCCACATGGTCGAATCCGCTCAAGGCTTATCGTTCTTAAAATATTTATAGGCCATATGTAACTTTTCCAAGGAAGACAATTTATTGTGTGCTAGTGTAGAGAATGTTTTAGCCGCATGGTCAAATCCTCTCAAGGTTTAATGTATTGCAGGCATAGTATGAATAAGATTTGGTTGGTGCAAAGTTTATGTCCACGTGGTAAGTAGAATAGTTATTAATATATTGGGAAGCACAAATGTTAGTGCATGCACAAGCAATAATTTTGGATGCAAAATTGAATAATCATATACCAATAGTTGGTATTATGGCCTAAATGTAGTGCACATTGTCAGTAATATACATCAAGAAGTAACTAATATGAGTTGTGTCAAATTAAAAAGTAGATTTGAAAAGAGTAGATTTATCCATATAATGAAAAGTAAAGGTCGTGAAAATAGAATAACAAGATATGAATCTTATTTTATATGGCATTAATATTAGAATAGCCTCAACACCTCTTGAAATATCTATGTAGACATAGGAACTCTTTTAGCAAAGCAATAAATGATGCAAAATGAGTAATCCTATGTAACTAACTTATTACTTTCTATGTTGTCTTATAAAAAAATATATCAATAAATTAATATTATATTTAATAACATAATATTTTAATATTTATTATTTAATATAATATTTAATAATATAACTTATTATCATAATATAAAATAATATTATATTATAATAGTATATTTTGGAATATTATAATATTATAATATTGTTCACTATAGTGGTGGATTTCTTGGAAACTCTAAACGACATTTGAGGCACTAGTTGCTATGGGCAATGATCCCTAATGGGGGTCTAGGAGGTAGCACCCTTGGTGGGGGTCTGGGGGCAACGTCCCCAGCCGGGGGTCCGGGGGGCAGCGCCCGCTGTGTGGTCTGGGGGCAACGCCCCCAGCCGGGGGTCCGCGAGGGGCAGCGCCCCCTAGTGGGGGTGGGGGGCAACGCCCCCAGCGGCGGGGTCCGGGGGCTGTCGGTAGTCCCCGGCCCCACGGTAAGACCTATGTGTGATATGAAAAAAAATCGATTGCTTAATTCTTATTACGAACTTTGATAAAAGTGATTTTTTAAAGATAATTCCATTTATTGTCAAATGTCCATTTTTTATAAACGTTCTCATTAAATGTGATATATTCTTGAGAATATATGCTTCATTAAAGAAGATATCCTTTAATGATGTGAACCTAAAAGTGATTTTTTTAAATAATTCCATTTATTGTCAAACGTCCATTTTTTATAAACGTTCTTCATTAAATGTGATATATTCTTGAGAATATATGCTTCATTAAAGAAGATATCCTTTACTGATGTGAACCTTTTCTAAGAATTTGAATTTGGCCCTCTCTTTCTATCTTCTCTCTCTACGATTTTCCTCTTCTCCTAAAAACGTACTCTTCTTCTTGCTCACACTTTCGACCCTGGTTTTTGTTCTTGCTCTCTCTGTGATGTTTTCTCTACATTACGCCTCACCTAAGCTCTCTAATCAAAAGATTTAGTTTTGCTTAAGCAAGATTTTGACCCTTCATGTATGTTTCATCTGCATATCTACTTCGTTTCATCTGCTTGTTTCTGTCTTCACACGCTAATCAGACGCTAATCAGAAGCGACTTTGCTAGCAAGCTTCGCAACAACAACAGCCATTCACAATATTGACGCTAATCAGAACTTTGCCCCAGCAAGCATCGTAACCATAGCCATTTAAAGGTAGGCTCTTTGCCTCATGCATGTTCTTTGTTTTCTTGATTTTCTGGTTCATAATACTTAATTACATAATTAATCTTTCTTAATTATAATTAGCCTAGTAAGATAAATGAGATCATATAGTACATTCATGACATAAAAATAAAAATATGGTTAACTTCACACCCAGTTTTCTTAAAATCGAGAATGTTTCTTGACTAAGAGCCTACTTGAAAAAACAAACAATGCAAAAATAAGAAAACAAGTATGAAACTAACCTTGATCAGTTTTTCAACACTCTTGTTATGGCAAAGATGCGACCTTGTCCCTTGAGAATGCTTCTGTCTTGCTGATTCTTCTTGTATGCTGCGTTGACCTTGCTTGTATAAGCATACTTCTATATACTACTTGCACATATGTGTAATCACTCGCTATGCAGAAAATAGTGATCTATCCATGTAGCACAATAGAGACTAATTGGACATTGTAGAATAATTCTCTATATATGTATGCATTTCACATGAAATGACTTTTTCAAGACACACATATACTTGTGCTTACAAAAGCGGTAACAAAAATATACTTCTGGTTATATGATGCTTCAAACAAAAGTGACTGTGTGGCCAAAAGCCATGGTCAATATGAAAGTGTAAGATCCCTGTTCCCACCGAGCAACAGATTCGGGATACTAGCAGCGGAAGTAGCACTTCTCGCGCGGGACAGGGGTCCCACATTCGGGGCCTCACCCACGGATATCCAGATAAGAGACTAATCCGTCGGTTGTTCCAAAACCGAACCCGGAAAAACTTCCTTTACCAGAAAGCACGGGTGATTCCACCAGGATAACTTTTTACTCTAATGTAGTCAAGATCATTTCTGATCGAGTTGATCCAATTACATCTATAAGATACTTGGTCAGATCAAGGGAGAAACCTGCACTTGGATCATTGGGATCAACGCTTTTTCCCCCATTCAAGAGGCACAGCCGTTGATTCTTATCCATAGAACAGTTACTGTCCGGGATTTATTTTATCTATCGTAAAAACAAAAGTTTGAGTCTCGAATTACGGATCCATCAGTCCAGCCTAACCCCATCCGATCCCATGGGTTAGCCAACCACCCAACCACTGTAGTGATGGGATCCAATTAAGAATTTGGTTAGGTTTTGTCCCGGGTACCAAGGAAAAGAGTTCCAAGGCCCCCTAGCCGGATGTTCATGCAAAAATAAAACTAGTCACACCACTCACACACCCAATATGAAATTGCCTTTTCACAGATTCAACCAATTTAAAACAATCCTTTAATAAAACCATAGTATCACTGATCACCATCTTCCAATTTATCCAGTTGATTCTTAATTTTTCCATCATTCCTTCATCAGAGTATCTATGGCATCATTGGCAACTAGGACGCTCACCACCTGTCCACTCAGGGGCCGTTTCCTAATTCCTAGCCCATAATACTCGGCAATATAATCACTTATCAAGATGGACTCTCGTTGAAGATCAGCAAGATCAACCAACAGATCCATATAAAGAGCCATGGACTCATCCATTGAAGACCAGCAAGGTCAATCAACCAGATTCATGCCCGATTTCAGAAAACAACTCCTACTCTTGTTCCAATATCTTCCTCGACGCACGCGTGGGTATCCTAGGCGACCCAGAGCCCGAGCACCGTATGGTCAGCACCCTCTAGGATCCTTCGCAGGTGACCTAGCGCTTCACTCATAGGCCGCTTCCTTGGCCCCTTATCCACCGTACCGGAAGCTCACCATTTTAATCGCACCGAGGAGGCTGGTCAAGACCTCGGCCGACCTTGCTACGCGAGACGTCCTTCATTGACTCTCCGTCAGCAGTTGCAACTTTATCAGTTAGGTCTCCACGACCTTAATCACAAGATGGTCAAAATGCTCCCCCAACATTCTTGACATAAAACAGTCATTTACAAACAGTTTACAATACAGTTCCTGTTTTAACTTTCATTTTTCCACATTATCTCTCATCAATCCACATTACTTATTCCATATTCCATTTATATGTATACTTATCCCATCACATCATTTTCCATCTCATCACTTCAGATTCCTTCACATCACATATCGTATATTCACATCCATACATATATCCACATCCACATCCACATTCACATCCATACATCCACATCTACATCCATACATCTATTTTCACATCCACATCTACATGCACATTCATGCATCCACATCCATACATCCACATCTACATGCACATTCACATCCATACATCCACATCTATATGCGTACATTCACATCTACATGCATACATCCACATCTCTATGCATACATCCACATCCACATTCACATTCTCCTCCATACATCTACATCTACATGCATACATCCACCTCCACATTCACATCCACATCTATACATCTACATCTACATGCATACATCCACCTCCACATCCACATCCACATCCACATCTACATCTACATGCATACATCCACCTCCACATCCACATCCACATCTATACATCTACATCTACATGCATACATCCACATCTCCATTCACATCTACATCTATACATCTACATCTACATGCATACATCCACATCCACATCTATACATCTACATCTACATACATACATCCACATCTCCATTCACATCCACATCTATACATCTACATCTACATGCATCCATCCACATCTCCATTTACATCCTCATCTATACATCTACTTCTCCATGCATACATCCACCTCCACATTCACACTCACATCCATACATCTACATCTACATGCAAACATCCACATCTCCATGCATAATAAAATTCTTTTAATTAAACTAGGATTCCTAGAATATGGTAGGAAGTCCTCTTTTTATGCTTTGAATGAAATTATTTTATGCGTAATTTCTATAAAAATTTTGCCATAGCTCCGCTACTATGACTGATAAACCTCAATTTTTTTCTAAGGGATAAAGCTATCATTAAGAAAATAATTAGAATGGTCTCTAATTGAATCATCAATCCATAATGGATTAAATCATCAATATACATAAACTAAAAGTATAGAAAAAAGCCATTAATTTGGCCTCAAGCATAGCTTAATCTTGGATTAAGAAAAAGCCTTATGAAAAGCTTCATTTGGATTGAAAAGGGTCATGAGTATGACCATTTCTTAAGTGAGAGAAAGAAAAACCATTAGAATTAAATATAAATAGAATTTTATGTAATTCTTTACTATCATTAATTAATTAACTTCAATAGCATTTCAAAAACCATACCAATTAAGCTTCTCAAGCTTGAGAGGGGTTGAGAAGAGAGAATCATTGAGAAATTATAGAAAAGATCAAAATTCACTATACTTATCTTATAATTTGCTTGATTCTTTGTTCACGGTAGAGGCCCTCAACCAATCAATTGGTTTAGTATGTTGATGGAGCCACCAATGGGGATTGAAGAAAGAGAGAAGTATCAAAAACTAGTGAATTATTAAAGAATTCACAGTTCTTGGTTTAGGTAGAGTAGAGTAACAATGCATAAGACACTATATTTTTTTCAACAAGGGAAGGCTTCTATTTATAGGAAAAATTGAGCTCCTAACCAAACAAACTGATTCTAGAATTTTCCAAGTCAGTTTGGTTGAATTTGGACTAGATTTGGACCTAGTTTGGTTACTTTTTGATTCGGTTTGGTTCCATTTTGATTTGGTTTGATTCAAGAGAGATGAGAGATAAAAATATCACATTATTTTTGAGTTTAAAACTCATTCAAGCATGTGAAATATGCACCTCCTTTAAAGAATTCCCCTTCCTTACATATGTGTGGAAATTTTATTGCTCATAGTTTTTTACTAATAAACCTTGTACATTTTCAACTCTTCATCTTATGTGAAATATGCACCTTCTTTAAAGAACTCCCCTTCCTTACATATGTGTCAAAATTTTATTGCTCATAGTTTTTTACTAATAAACCTTGTACATTTTCAACTCTTCATCTTATGTGAATTATGCACCTTCTTTAAAGAACTCCCCTTCCTTACATATGTGTCAAAATTTTATTGCTCAGTTTTTTTACTAATAAACCTTGTACATTTTCAACTCTTCATCTTATGTGAGCATTTACTCATTTTTGGCTATCTTCTTTTACAATTTGGATTTATCTCCTCCCTACACATGGATTGATGCTATTGGCCCATAGGAACCTTAATTGGACCATAATCCAAAAAATTCTGAAAATCTAGACCCTTAGACTAAGGTTCTTTATACCTATTTCCAATTAATTCCAATTGCACATTGGAAAATTCTTTTGAATTTCTGTTTCAGGGGAACTTATTTTAATAAGATGAGTTATTTTTCTATCCAAAAATATTCATAATCTGAATATTCTCTCTCTAGAATAATTTTCTCTCTCTAGGCTAAAACAGTTAGAAACAAGGTCTTTATATTTCTGAAGAGGGATTGATTACAGGGGAAGATACTAGACATCAAAAGGGGGTTGGGGAGGAATCTTACAGAAAGCTTCTTTCTGAAATAGCCATAGGATATTGCCTTGTGGTCAAATCTTAGTACCTCAACTATTACACGTAACATGTTGTGTCTCTATTGTATATCAGACTAAAATCGGATGAAAGTAAGAAAATCATGCATACTTTCAATGTCACATAATAATATGGCTGAAATCCATGGGCACCTATGTTTGATTGTTACATGGAATTATGGTTAAAATCCATGGACACCTAGGTTATTAAGATGGTTCTTTTTGTGTTCTAATTTTTTTTAAATCATCTTATATCCAAGATCACTTGTACATTGAAAGGATTTAAGGAAGTTGGCCAAGTAGAGCTCTCTTCTAAGAGTAAAACCAAACATAGCAAAGTTTTTACTATATGGTCAAATTCTATATAGAAGACATCTCCTTCAAAAACCCATGCTACACATAGAATATAAATTATCAAATGGCCACTTTCATGACAATATGTCCACGATGAATCTATGACGATGTCTACATGAAATTTGGTATTACAAAAAAACCAAACGTTGTGGCATGAGAGTATGGATAAAATCCATGCTCACTTCTGTATATCCATTAGTGATCTCTAACATTAGTGCTCTCCATTGTCACAAGATTTGTTCATATGGTCAAATTCTACCTTATAATTATTACATTCAACATTTTGGACACATAGGCTTTTGCCTTGTGGTCAAATCTTTGTATCTCAATTGTTACACGTAACACATTGTCTCTCTATTTCATGTCAAACAAAATTTGAAATTATGGAAAAAAAGTAAGAAAATCATGTATTCTTTCAATGTTGCATAATAGTATGGCTAAAATCCACGAGCACCTATGTTTGATTGTTGCATGGAATCATGGTTAAAATCCATGGACACCTAGGTTACTAAGATGGTTATTTTTCTGTTCTAAAAATCTTTTTCAATCATCTTAATTACAAGATCACTTGTATATTGAAAGGCCTCAAGGAAGTTGGCCAAGTAGAGGTGTCTTCTAAGAGTAAAACTAAACAAAGCAAAGTTTTTTCCACATGGTCAAATTCTATAGAAGACATCTCTTCAAAAGCCCATGAATATGAATTATCAATTGGCCACTTCCACTATAATAGGTCCATGATGAACCTATGACCATGTCTACATGAAAATTGGCATTACAAATAAACCTTTCATTGTGGCATGAGAGTATGGATAAAATCCATGCTCACCTTTGTTTGATTGTTGCATGAATTTATAGCTAAAATCTATGAGCACCTAGCTTATAAAGATGGTTCTTTTTGTGTTCTGAAATTGTATATGGATCAAGATTAGTTGTATATGGAAAAGCCTCAAGGCTAGGTAGAGATTCCTTCTCAGAGTAAAACTATAAAGAGAAAAGTTTTTGCCATATGGTCAAATCCTATGCATGCATATTATAATCATAACACTATTGAATAAAGTTTTGGCCATGTGGTCAAAACCTAATATTTCTATGCAATATCTTGCCATATGGTTAAATTCTAACTTAAACCCTTTCTATGATGATATTTGGACATACATTGGTCAAATCCTATGCATGCATATGGTAATCATAACACTATTGAGTAAAGCTTTGACCATGTGGTCAAAACTTGAGATTTGTTTCTAATATATCTTATTTTTTGTACTTATGTAGGTTTATTCAATGGCAAAGAAATCTACTTTGGTAAGGAAGGAGAATCAAATCAGTGATGGAGTTAGTGGGGATTTTGTGTGGCCTTGGTTTTTGGATGTTTATGACAAAGAAGGAAAAAGGGCAAACAATGTCCTTTTATATGCTTCAAAGCTTGAGGATTCAACATATGATCAAGTTGGGATCATTGAGGGGTTGATGGATGGATGTGTTGGGAAGGAAGGGATCCCGTGTATTGTAGTGAAGATCAAGGGAAAGAACATTGAATACAACCTGGATCCCTTATCTTTTCAATCTACACATATAAAATGGATGAAGTATACTCTTTGAGAGCAATGGGTTGGAGCCTCCCAGAGGAGATATCAGGCACACAGGACATAATAGCTACATTTGAGTCTATCAAGCATAGTGAACTTCTTTTTCCTACAAAACATGGTGTTCGACCAAAGAAGAGGACAAAGATTCAAGATGCACAAGCACAATCAATAGCTTCAAACTCACAGGCTCTTGGTGTGAGTGTACCTCCTAACACTCCTCTAGACAACACAAACCAATCTTCAAAGGCACAAGTAATCCAAGCAACACCTTTGGTGTCACTTGAAGTCAAGGGTGTTGAAAGAACCTTTGACTTTCCAGACATGGTTAAGAAGAAGGGTAAAAAGGATGGTTCAGGATTTCACATGTTTGAAAAATACTTTCCATTTGGCTCAACCACACAGTTTTCTATTGATGTTGGTAGATGCTATGAGGCACCACCTTTATGTGCCTATAGAACACTTTGTTGGGATTATGTGCAAAAGTTGACATCATCTTTTGTAAAGAATCCCATGAATCCAGCAACAGTAGCATACCTCATGCCCTTTTTGGAGGAGAGTGATGTGAAGCGACCCATGCATCGTGACGAGGTGGAAGTGGATAAGCTACATTCTTACTCCTATTGGATCATATCAGCTCTTCACTCAATCCATGTGGCAAAGATCTATATCCTAAGTAGCACTCATCGATGCCTAGCAACCAAACATCTATATGCCACAAGGAATGCAAGAATCTTGGTGGACTGTCCTGCTGAAATGTGCATTGAGCTTTCTAGGATGACAAATATGGAATTCCACAATGTTATGAAGAATGGTCCTTATCTTGAGCAACTTCAACAAGTAAGGGATCAATGGATAGCATTTGGGTCTCCACCAAAACCTCAACAAGGGCTTCCAAAGGGTAGTCCTCAAAGAGTACCATGGGAGGTAATGATGTACAACCTTAGCTTGTCTTATTCAAGATGCATTTGGTGTTTTCTTTCTCATTTCATATTTTCATTTTTGATAGAGATTTATAGAATACATTGGAGAAAAGTGTGCATCACGTGATTGTCATATGATAGTGAGCACACAAGAGATATTTGATGGTTGGATTACCATCATGAAGAGATACTCAAAGGGGGAGCTTTCATCTCAAGAGGATACCACCATAAAGAAGGGAAGGCAGCCTTCTCCCGTAACTTTTCGTTGCCTTATGGGTCTAAAGGATGGGGACATCACATTACAAAAGGAAGTTAATGATGGACACATCGTCTTTCTTAGAAACAAATGGGACAAAGAGGATGTTGTTGACATGGAGACAAGGGCAAAGCAAATCAAGCAAGATAGGGTGCTCCATGAGGAGCTAGTTTCTCTCTTCAATGCCTCAACTCATGCTAGCAATAGTATGATGAAGAGTTGGGAAGATCTTGTTGCTGAATACGACATCACCAATGATGTATACACAAAGATTTTAGGTGTTTGCAGTGATTGGGTGCTCACACATGGGGCTGATGTAGGACCATTGCCAAATGGTGCAAAAGACATTGTGAACTTTCTTATTGTGAAGAAGCAAGATCCTCTTCATTCTTCTACTAGCTTACCTTGGCAAGTATATATTGTGGGGTGCAACCTTGAGGCATTCGATCTTATATACAATGTGTATAAAGATCCTATTACCATTGGTGTGGTTGTCCTAGAAGCGGCACATGGAGTTGGGGGCATGACATGGGATTCTATCATGTTTGGAAAGGTGGTCTTCACATTGTTAAAAATGACATGTGAGCCTAAACAATTCATTTTGTTGTCATTTCCCAACCACAAACAAATGGCAGCTATGGAGGAGGCCCTTGAGAATCTTTCATGCAAGTACCATATGCAAGTTAGAAGTGTTGACTTCCTACCAATGGCCAAGAGTCTTGCTTTTGGGGCCATGGATTCATTTGTTGTGTTGACACTTGTGACCATGGAGAAAAGCTTCATCAATCTAGATCGATATGTTGGAAATTCCAACAAGCCATGCATTTTGGATAATGAATCCATTGAAGCCATTGACAAAGAAGGAAAGGATGGAGAGCTTGAAGAAGAACAAACTATTGCAAAGGCCATATTTAGAAAGAAAAAGAAGGTCATCAAGGCTACAAAGGATGGAGAGCTTGAAGAAGAACAAACTATTGCAAATGCCATATTTAGAAAGAAAAAGAAGGTCATCAAGGCATTCAATGATGCACATGAGGTTGTATGTGATATATTCTCATGTGGTGTTGCATCAACGCTCGCATTGGAACATCACATGAAGACTATTGCAGTGGTGTGCAATAGTCAAGAGCAAAGAGAGATTGAAGCGGCATGTTGGAGAGCCCACGAGAGCGCCAACCCACCTACAAGTGCTCAAGAGGTTCCTCCCATTGGTGCTCTAGCTCTTGACCTACCGCCGGAGGGTGTGGATGAATCAAGCCAAGACATAGAAAATATTATTATTATGAAAGAGAGGTTGAAGGCTACTTCAGGTGTTTGAACCTCTCTATCTCTAACTTTTGTCAATGTAAGGTTGAACTTGTGTTTTGGAGGATGATTTTATGACATAACATTTCCTACATATCTTCTCATTTTGTGGTGCTATCTAAAGCAAGCCTTACAAGCCTATTTCTCTCAATTTTGTGTTTATTGTTTAAGAGTCCTTATTTCTAGAAATATTTTCATCATATTGTACCTAAAATTGGTTGCAAAAAGTTTGTGCTTCTATATTAAAATACAAGTATGAAGTACATGATAATGTTGGAAGAAATATTTTCTTGTATGGTATAGCTAGAATGCTTCAATCAATTGCTATTACATTACTTTGATCCAAATGTTGGTATTGGTTTTCTCTAAAGTTTTGTGTCCTTTAATATTTTGACATGTGGTCAAATATATTAGAAGAAAATGTTTTGTGTCATACAACTACATTGAGTTTTTCAATTTCAATTGCAGTGCTTTGATTGAAACATTGGTATGACTTGTATTATCAAAGGTGTCAATGTGGTGTCTATTGATATTAGGCCACATGATCTAATATTTTTTTCTTGAAATATGTTTTTCTAAGTATGCTCAACACGCATGTCCTACATGCACATCAATGTGGAATATTGTAGCATGTGTGTATGGAAAAATATTCTAAAATGTTCATTGCAACTATATACATTGTTGTATCTTAATTCAATAGTCATATAATATTACTTTTTGAGATTTTTTTGCCACATGGTCAAAAATATATTTTGATGAAGTATCTACCATCCATGCATACTATTTGCATATTAAATTTAATGTCTTATACAATGTACATATGGAATAGTACAATAAACTTAGCCCTATTGAACTATATATAATGTTTTTATCTTAGCTTACTAGCTCTAAAATGAAAAAAAAAACTTGTAAGAGACTAGATGTCTATTTTGTTCTTAACCTTTGTGTTGTATGATAGAATGATTCAAATTTGACTAAGAATAGTCTATTTGCATATTTGGCAGATTTGAGCAGAGCAAACAAAGTAAGTGATGTGGCCTTGGCGAAAAGTGCTACCAAACTATGTGTGATACTTGATCTCAATGGTCTTCTTTTACAACGTTGTTTTTCCACATCAAAGAGGTTCCAAAGTTTTCGAGTGGGCAAGCAATGGGTTGTTCTTCGACCAGGATGCATTGAGTTTCTTGAAGCTACATTTGCAAGATTCCAAGTGGGAGTGTGGTCTACAGCTTCACACAAAAATGTCATCGTAATAATCAATTGCTTGGAGAGCTATGCAAAAAGGAGATATCCTTTTTTCATGATTTGGGGATAGGAGAAATGCCATACGCATCCACTCAAGATCATCTATCGGCCAAACAAGATGGGGGTGGAAGCAATGTTCAAGCCCCTTCAGTATGTGTGGAACGAATATGGCAATGTTTGTGAACATAGCAAGACTATTTTGCTAGATGATAGTCCCTACAAGGGGTGTCCTAACCCTCTTGAGAACTGCATCTATCCACAGACATTTGATGTTGAGACTCAATCTTGATTGAGGAACTTCTACCCTACTTGACTCGCTTAAGTGGATCCCATGATGCACGTGAAGTCATAAAATTTGATCGATATGGACTTGAGCCAGTTCAATATGGACATGAGTTGTACACACAATTCAAGGTTGTGATTGACACATGGCTTAAAGGAGATGATAACGCTATGTCATCTTCATCATCAGTACAACCCAAGAACATCAATCGTGGAGATGGAATATATATGAAACAATCTTCAATCACTTCTTGCTTGAAGAGATCATCAATTGTACAAGAATCATCATCAAGAGTCTCAATTCATCCAACCCATCCATTGGGTGTCTCACAAGTATCGAGGTTAAAGCGGATTCCTTTGGTTTCTACTCTAAAGGATATGGAAGCAATGCAACTTGCTCATCAGCTAGGATATAAGGACGACTACATAAATGGTCGTGTAGCTAGACACTTCATAAAAAACCTTCAAAAATTATACTTTCCACGAAAATGATGTGACACAAAAATAATACACTCTTTTCTACAACTTGTACCTTGGTGTTTATAAATGCGTTCAACATCAGAGAGACTAGCTCAAGATTTCTGGATTGTGATTTCATGGAAGAATTCATTGTATTATATACAAGCTCCTCAATGAAGAATGATATTCTAAATGTAATTTGATGGAGAAAATGTGTTTTTATGAAAAGGTATACTAATTGTGCTTTGATATTAAATGAATGCGTGCATGAATGCAAAATATACTAGAAAAGTTTAAATCTCAAATTAGTCTCGGTATTGTTGTTTTGAATTTTATTTTCAAGTATATTGTTGAAGTTATATTGGAAGAAGCAATTTCTTGTATGGTAGCTAGAATGCTTGAATCAATTCCAATTGCATTACTTTGATCCAAATATTTGTCTAAAGTGTTGGATCTTTTGATGTTTTACCACATGGTCAAATATATAGGAAGAATTTTTTTTGTATCATATAGCTACAATGCCAAAACATCTCTATTCCATGTGTTCGAGGAAACATTGTTATTTTCCTAAGACATAGTTGGCCATCCCACATCCCACAACATAATATAAGAACCTTTGAAAACAAAGCTCTTGACATATATAGCATCCTGCCTCATCTCAATTCCATAATCACTGATGTAGTCAACGCTATTATTGGAAAACCAATGAAGCAACTCCTCCTGAGGGTAATAACTGATAAAAGTTTCATCAAGAAAGACCTGCTGTGCACATCCCAAAGAACAAGACTCTATAACCTGTTGCCCCATAGCACTCTCTTGTCCATCAACATAAGAAACATTACCATCAAAGTCATCGACTATAGGCAAAACAAACTCCCCTTCAAAAGGCACCATTGCCAAAGCGTCCACCTCAGTTTTTGTGTGTTCATCTTTATCAAGGCCAATAAGAAATTCATCTTTATCAAAGCATCCACCTCATCTTTTGTGTGTTCATCTTTATCAAGGCCAATAAGAAATTCATCTATCACAACATCCATAGTCTCATCCCCATAGCATCAACATCATTCATAGTCTTCTGGTGTGTCGCTCCTCCTTCATAGCATGAATTCTGCTCGTGGCTTTCTTAACATTAACGCACATCTGATCATCCAACTCCAACTTGGGTTCATCATCCTGCAGACTTTCTATATCCCACTCATCCCATAGCATTGCAGCTGGTGTCCTTTTAGTAGGTCCTCAAATCATCCCCAAGAGAACCATTATAAGGTAGGAATATGTTAGTGTTAAAGCACACCAAAGGTACCATTCGGTATGACATCACTTACACATCCACATCATGTACAATATCTTAACTAGATTTTGTGACTTGGATTAGGCTAGAGATTGTGATCATCGCAAACAATATGTTTCTTGTTTTTTTTTCTTATCAAGTAAGGAATTCCATCATGGATCATCGAGAAGTCACCAATAAGCTGCTGGAAGCTCACGGTTGGTGGCCCTCTATAAAAATAAACTTGAAAGGAATACTCAAAGCTCAAAATAGATGAAAGAGCTTATGCACACGACACAAGAATGGGTTAAATCTCCCCCACCATAAGAGTGGCTCACATCCTTTTCATAGTGTATTTAAATATATTTCCTTGTACAAAAAGCAAGAGCCAAAAATACATGTAGCCAAAAATATGGATCTCCACTTTGGGCTTGCATAAGCCTAAATACAAAAGTGTGAACACTCTAAGGTTCACTCATGAAATAGAACTAATGTATATCAAAATGTTACACACTAATGTGCACATAAAATATCACTACCATTGCCGATCATAAATAACCACCACGCGCTATGCATCAAAAAAAATTCGTCGAAGCAAGCCCAGTGGATCCATGCACATCCCGCACACTAACTCTGACACTAATCTACACTGACATTCACAATATAAGCTCAAAATATGTGACAATTTAGAGGTTATCAATCTCTCTTGCACATAAAATAAATATCCATCAAATAAATCCATAAATACCAAATAATGAGAATAATTTCAACATTCCTCCCTGGTGAAAAATAGATATCATCAGTTGTTGCGAAACATGAAATACCTCAAAGTCGATACCTTTGCATATTTAAACAACTACATGCAATAGCTCAATTAGGTTACCTTTGCACAAAAGAAAATACCAAATGCAAAACATCCATCATGGAAAATCTGATTCCACAATATCAACATCTCATGCAATACCTCAATTTGGTGACCTTTGCATGGAAAAATAACCATGTGTGATACCTCAAATTGGTTACCTTCACATATATCAATATCAAATACCAAAAATAAATTACCAATCATGTGATACCTCAAATCGATGACCTTCACACGACTTCACCAGTCTCAATACCAAGTGTAAAATTCACTGCAAGTGTCTGTGAAAGGAGTTGATCAGGGTAGATTGTGTAGCAAGGGCATGGTCTGAAATCCATTGAGATTCTTCTACAGGATGATTCTTGTACTTAACCAAATATCTGACATAAATATTACCATTGCAAGTTGTAGTTTGCTCACGATCAAGAATTGCTTCACGAACTAAAATTTATGTATCAGCCTCTAGGAGAGGTGGGTCAACTCATCATAAACGGGGGTTGAAGGTGGTGTACCTTTGAAGGGTCTAAGTTGACTAATGTGAAAGGAATTATGAATATTCCAATGGTCAGGAAGGGAATAACGATAAGTATTGTCATTGATCTTAGCAATAATTCTAAAAGGCCTATAAAATCATGGAGATAATTTAATGGTTGGATGTCTCTCAACAAAATTTAATCTACACTTTTCTATGCAAAGCCAAACTAAATCATTTTCTTCAAAAGTCTTTGGTCTTCTATGCTTGTTAGCCTATTTAGTGTAAGCTTGTTGAGCCTTAAGACTCACGAGCTTTGGTCTTCTATGCTTGTTAGCCTGTTTAGTGTAAGCTTGTTGAGCCTTAAGACTCACGATCTTTGACCAAAATACGTTTATGAGTCACAGTAAAATCATCGGGAACTTCATGAGAAAGTCCAGTAATTGGAGTTGGAAGTTTCTTACCAGAGACAATCTCAAAAGGAGCTTTCCCAGTGGTTGTACGAGGTGTGTTATTATATGCAAATTGCAAAAGATGCAAATACTGATCCCAATTTGCAGGAGAAAAAATAGTGTAAGACCTTAAAAGATATAAAATAGTGTTGTTAGTGGCCTCAGTTTGTCCACTTTCTGTATGATATGTAGAACTAAAATCAATCTTAGTGCCTAAGTTTAAAAACAATGCCATCCAAAAATGATTAAAAAAATGAGAATCACGATATGAAATAATGACTTTAGGTAAACCATGATTTATAAAGAAAAATTTTGATAAACAATTATGAAGCATTGAATGTTTTACGACATGCAATGAAATAATATTGCTTACTAAACATATCAACAATTGTCCATATTCACTACAAGAGAATCATTGTTTTCCGACACTTAGTTTCCACGCCTGGTCACGTCGTTGATATGTGCGTCGAAATAGACATCAAAATATGCATGGAAAAGGGCATCAAAATATACGTGGAAATAGGCATCGAAATAACAGTCAAAATTTTTTTTAAAAAATTGAATTTATATATAATATTTGCCAGTTCCTATCCTGGGGTGTGTTTTAGCCTCTTCTCTTTCTACCTCTTTGCAACCATATGTGTCTATGAGAGAGAGAGAGAGAGAGAGAGAGTGCGAGAGTGCGAGAGAGCTAGAGAGAGAGATCAGAGAGAAAGAGAGATAAAGACAGAGAGGGAGAGAGAGAGGGGGGGCGAGGGAGAGAGGAGGGTATAACTTCCATCTCGCTCTTTGAAGGAGAAAAAATGCTAGATCCTCCTCCTCATCACTAAGGTGCAATTAAGAAAGTGCTATGTTTTACAATGAAATTAAAGTTCATCACCCATCAACTTGCTCGTCCGCACAGCGAGATCCATGGCTCCAAATAAATATATTTCTAGAAATAATCCATCATTGTTGTCAATTGGTGGAACCGGTTGTCTTGTAGTAATAAAAGGTAATTCATCCATGTAGTCATCCTCTTCTAGCTCTAGCATGGGAGCTATGTCGATGCATCATGATCATACTCAGCTTGAATCTCTTCTTCTTCTGGATTATCTCTAATGTCTGTTTCTCGTTCAAGATGTATTTACTCAATGAGTACACCTTCATCCGATCCTAATCCCGTGTGAGCCTCACCTACTTCCTAATCTCGTGTGAGCCTCACCTACTTCCTCAACTAGTATGCCTTCTTCTTGTTCTTCTTGTTGTTTAATAGGTGCTAGGAGTGTTGTATGCTTAACCATCAGATGATCTGGGAGGAGTTCCTCAGCATCTCGCAAACAGCCAACTGCTATTTTCAACTCTTCAAATATTTGTTTTCCACGTGGATTGATTTGGATCACAAACAACCATTTATGATCTATCGAGTTTAACCATACTGCTTCCAATGTGTCTCTTTTAATCTCTTTCCTTGATATCCAATGCACCACTGCACCAATTTTGTAAATTGTTGAGGCAATCCTTGATGGCTATAGGAAGCACGAATTGTAAGAATTTGTGCCAATCATGACTCTTCAAGCCACTAAGCTCATCTTCCTTTGTAAATGCTCCCTTCAAGAAATGCATGTATCCTATAGGGGTACGAAACTCACTAATCCACTTCTTTACATGCCATTGCTCTTCCTTTGTCATGACCCAAGGTGCTTTTGGTAGCTTCACCTTTCCATCTCTGCTCTATTTTAGGCCCATAAGTGGTGCATGCATTGAACCTCTTGTAAATTATCTCATTGTGCCTTGCTCTCCTTTGCTCTTGTGATGGTTTTCCAAAGCACCTCGGCTATATTCTTGAAAATGTGTAGTGGGTCAAGAAGATGGTTCACTAGAAGGTCATTCCAGTATGTAAGTTGATGAAAAAAGGATAGATGCTTCATTCCTCGAGGTGTACAGGTTGGATCCATCTCCCATAAGGTCCTCCAATCATTGATCTTCCATATGCGAGGAGATCTCCTTAGAAATCCCTCACCCAAAGGATGGTCTACTAGGAGATACTTCTTGTGGCCATCATATACTATCTTCTTCATAGACTTTGAGTATCGAGCCTCAAGTTGCGGCCCACATAATGGACATCCATTATACCCTGACACTCAAAGCCCTGTAGAACATCAAAAAAGATTGTAGCAGGTAAGAAATCAAAATGTAAATAGCATGAAGTGCTATTACTATAGGAAACTAGGGCACTTTGTAAATAAAATGCCTCTACCATGTGTCAATGTTGTGAAAGGAACCACTAATCCTCTTCATCTCTATGGTATAGCTCATCAAGTAAGCTCAGCTTCAACTCTAACCTCTCACTTTGGGATTGAGAGGAGAGATTATGCATGGATGCATAGGGACTCAATCATACCAATGACGAGAAAGAAATAATATCAAATGAATTTGAACATCTAATCATTCAAGAGATCCTAGTCTCCATAATGCATTTTTTTTAATGTGCAACATATCTCACAAGCTTGGAATGATGGACTACAAAAGGTTGTGTAAATTAAGACAAGCAAACTCCTTTGACATCCCTTGGCCTTCAAGGTTTCAAAGCTAATTTCAAACAAGTAAACTTTTGTATTACATGTTTCTTTGCATGGGGGGACTTACCATGGATTGGGTGTATGCAGGCCAGTTGTTGAGATTTAAGTTAGTAGGGCAATCCCTTTTGGGGGTGCTATTGTAGGGCTTGAGCTGCTCCAAGTTATATAAAATAAATATACACACATACATATATATATACACATACATACATACATATATATATATATATATATATATATACACACACACATACATATATGTATATATAGGTATATACACATATATATACATATATATGTATATACATAAGTATACAAACACACACACACACACACACACACACACGTATACTTATTTTGTTTGGATAATTACTTAATCATGAAAGTACATCTTTATTCTTTATGGATTTCTCTTGTGTTTCACTTCAATAAATTTTGTATACTTGCATTTTTTAAATAATTATTTAACTATACACAATCCTTTAATTTGCCGTACATCTTTGTGTCTTATGAATTTCTCTTGTGTTTTATTTAAGTAAAGTTTTGTTTACTCAGATTTTTGGATTATTAAAAATTACTCTATATCTCTCTCTCAAAGTTGACATGTGCGTCTTTAGATGTCTTTATGATAGAACAATATTCTCTAGTATATATAGAAATCATTAGAATAACAACATCGAGTAAAATATAAAATTGAATTTCATTATATTTCTCTTTATAAAATCTCATCTTTATCTTGGATTTTTTTTAATAAAATGTATAGTGGTTTTATGTATATTGATTTTTTATATAGCAATATTTTACTATATAGATTAATATGTAGTAATTTTTTGATTATTGATTACTATATAGTAATATTTTACTATATAGATTGATGTATAGGAAAGTTTTCCTAGATCAATTACTATATAGTGAATGTTTTCATGACTTTTGCTATATAGCAACTTCTTACTACATAGTTTACTATATAGTGATTTATTGCTAGTCTATTTGCTATATAGCAAGTGTTTTTCTAGAATGAAGAACTAGGAAGTGTTCCACTTTTCCTAGATCCAGACTTTTACTAGATATGTTCATTTTTTTTAGTAAACTATCTAACAAAATGTTTTTTTTTTTTGCTATATAGGAATGTGTTTAAAGTCTCTTGTGTTCGCCTCAAAGTTGTTATTGATACACTACAAAGTTTATTAGCTAAGACTACTATCGTAGTGGGTGGACTGATATATTAATTTCGTGTTATAATTCCTACTCTCACTTGTGCTTCAAATTTGGTGTTGATATGCTACAAATTTTATTAGCTAAAGACCACTATCAATTTGTCTTCACGATATTTTTCGTGAGCTTCAAAAGCAGAGAAATACATAAACATTGCATATATAATGTTTTGAAGCTTCCCATAGGATCTCCTAATCACGTTTTGCTTCTTTAATCTTATTATTAAAAGGTTAATGGAGTCTAACATAGTTCACTTGGTTGGACAGATCCAATCAACTACATTGCTAAATAGGTTTACAAGCTTGTGGAAACAAATGGTTCACACATGCAACACTTCCTCCATATGCATACACACAATTGATATGAAATTGTGTTCATTGATTTTGATTTGTAGTGATTATTAACTCCCATGCCTCTCTCTCTCACACACACATGAGATATTACACCCACACACACCACTAAATACTTGTGTGATGGGCCTTGACATAGTCAACTTGGCATGAGCCACTCGATCGCTTTTTAAAACATCTCGATCCACATCAAATCATGGTCATGCAGTCCCTGAGGATTTGGTTTAAATTGGTAACAATATCTTAAAGTACCTCTTTGCAGCCCTGTTGCTTTCTTGGCTTTCCTCTTTTCCTTAATCAGCTTGAATTTCATCATTATCTCTTGATCTCTTTTCGCTTTTCTTTCTCTTTCTCCCTCACTCTCTCCCTCCTTGCACAAGGCACTTTTGTTCATTCTCTATATAGTTAAAAAAAACCATTCCCTATGTAATTTCCTAGATATAAATGAGCATATCTAGTCCTCTTTTCTTGGCTTTTCTCTTTTCCTTAATCAGCTTGAATTTCATCATTATCTCTTGATCTCTTTTCGCTTTTCTTTCTCTTTCTCCCTCACTCTCTCCCTCCTTGCACAAGGCACTTTTGTTCATTCTCTATATAGTTAAAAAAAACCATTCCCTATGTAATTTCCTAGATATAAATGAGCATATCTAGGAAAAGTGCAAACTAGAGAAAATGAAACACTTTCCTAGATAGCTAACTAGGAAATACAATGCATGGATTTTTCTATATAGTAAAAATTTCCTATATAATAAATTTTCCTCTACAAAGGAAAAAATCTCCTATGTAGGAAGATTTTCTCTATATAGAAAAATTTGCTTACATAGGAAAAATTTTCCTATATATGTAAATTTATCTATGTAGAGAAATCCATGCATTGTATTTTCTAGGTAGCCTATCTAGGAAACTGTTACATTTTCCCTAGTTTGCACTTTTCCTAGATATCCTTATTTGTATCTAGGAAATTATATAGTGAATCCATTGTATCTCTATATAGAGAATGCTTAGTAGCTTATCCTCTAGATAGTTCTATGAATCATGCTAATACTACTTACAACATAATAGATTAAGTAGTTCTATAAAGCATTATAAAATAAAAATATCTTTATTTATCAAAGATTAAGCAAAAAAGTCTTGCATATTTAAAAAGAGGGCCAAAAGTAGTCAACGTACATCATGTTCAAAATAAATAGTACTTCAAGATTATCTAAATGTCATGGGATTATGTTTACATCTTCTAAACTAATAAGTGTGGATTGTGCATTGAATTTGACTTTCTTATTTGGCAATAAGCCAATGCACAATGTCACGAATCATAATGTCACTCCCAAGCCTTTTTGTATAGTTTTTGAAACTAATATTCTTCTTCTTTAGGTTGACATATGTACTCTTGAGAGAAAAGTACATGTCTTGGATTGTATGCACTCTCATGTACTTTAATAAGATTGTCTCCATATCCTCCTCTGAAATGTGGCTCACCTACATTCATGATAATAAAATATATAAAATTTTAAAGCATATTCAATTTACCTAAATAAAAAGATTCAAAATAATAAACTTATCAATGATAAATTTCTCTAATATAATATCACTTACTTGTAAAGGTTCACATGATGCCTCTACATTTGATTTTCCAATTTGTTCTAAATCCTATTTGAAATAACAAAATCAAACCCATCATGTTAAAAATAGAAAAATCAAATCCATTACGTTAAAAATAGGAGAATCATAACATTATACATATATCTAACAATACCTTTTAAATGGTTGTTGGTATAATATTTTCACCCTTTTGGTGACTTCTTTCTTCCAAGTGAGTTTTCATCTTTTCACTTACCTTTGGAACAAGCCAAAAACTAGCATTAATAAATCACAAAAGTAAAAAGAGAAAGAGAAAAAAAATAGGAGTACAAAGAGATAGTAGAAAACTTTTGTAAGTTTTGCATTACCTTTCTCTTTCTTTGACTTTTTCTTGAAACCTCATTCGTATAATTAGCCAAATTCAACATTGGATCCTACAAGTATAGCAAAATATTAGAAGAAATATTGACAACTTATCACATATACAAAGAAAAACTCAACCAAACCTTGTCTTCACTTGTCTTCACTTGTCATATATACTCTCGCTTCTTGATTTCTAATGGCTCTCAATCTTTTTGATGTGTCATGATGTAGTAGCTCAGTAAAGGAATAATTATTCTCCTCCATTGTTGTATTATAAGAATCCTAGTTTATAAGATGTTATCAAAATCAAATAGAATTCAAAAAATAGTAGTCTTAAAATCAAATCATTATGTGGACTAAGAGAAATACACCTCATCGGATATATAATCCTGCAACCCTTCAAACCTTTTTGTCCCGAATATAAAGTTTTCCATCTATATAGAAGAGCATACGTTTAATACAAAACCAAAAGAAATCCTACTTAGAATAAAATCAATTATATAATACACTTACATTCTCTATAGGTTGATCATTTTTTATTGCATCAATGTAAGGAGAGCTAGCTTGAATCTCAAAGTTTGTCTATAAAGTTCACATTAGTAACAACAAAATCTTTTAAACAAAACGTTCAAAACATGTAACATTGCATAAGTTACTATGCATGATTCAAAGAAAAAACCATTATACATTCTCCTTATGATACATCTTTCTAGCTCTTACCGCTTCATAAGAATGATTATATGCTTGAAGATTGAGTGTTGGCTTTAAGACCATGACATGTAAAATAACATAAAGTTAAAACTAGAACCACATAAATATATAATATAAACATACCCATGTAAAAAAGCTACTTCCATAGGAAAAGAAAATATCAAGTTTAGTTCTTTTACCTCTCATTAGAATTAATATTTCCTTGAGGAGTCAATGCAAGCTCCAAGACCTATGAATTTAGACCAAATAAAAAAAGTGATGAACTATGTATTAAGCTTCTTAAATCATAATGCATATAATACACACACACACACACACACACACACACACACACAGAGTTGAAGCATACAATTTATGGTTAAAAAAACTATAAAATATACTTACATGAAGTGATGAGCTAGCATCCATGTCATTACTTGCTTCATCTATGGATTGAGTCATCCCTTGTGCTTTTAATGTGTCCTTCTATCAAACACAAAATGTCAAATGCATTAGATTAGTTTTAAAATTATCAATCCAATTATTAGTTTCTAAAAGAACATTCATAAGCATAAACATTAAACATTAACACTTACATTATCCTTGATACTCTTCTTCTTATTGTACTTTCTATTTGCTTCTCTACCTGAGACCCACCATCTATAGATATCTTCCTCCAACCAAACATATTTAGCTCCAATGAACTTTGGAGTTGCAATCTCATGAGATGCTCACAAATAATTCTCTTGATCTTTTCTTGTGCCTCTTTGTTATGGCGAAGATCTTTAGGAGTCTCAAATCCATTAAACATCCTTCGTACAAGGCGGTAGTTGCCAAGCAAAATGGCATGTTGATCCTTGAAGCATTTCTCTAATAATTCTTTCCCATAGAGCTTGTTTTGGTCTCTACTCACCAATCTAGGTGCTCAAAACACCTCATCATATGTAGGTGTAGGACTAACACCTGCTAACTTGTTGGACAAGAGCATGTGAAAAAGGAGGTTCCTTATCTTGAATCTCCCCATTGCCTGCATAACCATGTGACATAGAAAACAATTTGCATAACATGCATAAACCAATTACAAACACACTAGTATATCTTTATATATAAACGATTACAACATTTAAGATCGTTAAAACATGTGTACCTTCCTTTGAGGTTGGAGAACTTTGAATATCCTTTATGATTGTGCTCATGAGACCCAAGAAATTTTTATCTTCACATATCATTTTCTTTAGCATTGCTTGCATGTCCACATTCGTAGTTGCCATCTCCAACCTACATAAATTCAATCCAAGGAGAACATATTACATGCAAGCACATCAATAGAAAACTTTGAGGTTGGAGAACTTTGAATATCCTTTATGATTGTGCTCATGAGACCTAAGAAATTTTTATCTTCACACATCATTTTCTTTAGCATTGCTTGCATGTCCACATTCGTAGTTGCCATCTCCAACCTACATAAATTCAATCCAAGGAGAACATATTACATGCAAGCACATCAATAGAAAACTATAAGGAATAAAATGGCATAAGATAAAAAACACTCATTGTACATTGAAACATACCAACGATTCATAGAGTTGCTTCAGTTCCAAAAGTACCATTGATGAGAAACTGAGTTATGCATGCTTTCCAATATCCCACCATGGAGACTAATGTTACATCTTCATCACATTTCACCACAACTTGATCCCCAATATTATAGACCTCTTCCTTAAATAGGACTTTCTTATATTCTGTTACTCTCTCAATCCCCCAATTTAAATACTACTCAGCATACCTTCTTTCTTCAACGGTTGCATCCATGTATGTTAGTTTCTTCCGTGCAATGACAATACCTTTTTCATGAATTGCTCTTTGGCATCCACTTGGTATGGCATTCATAGTAGAGAAGGTCTATAATTCTTTGGCCTTTACAATGGATGATACATGCATAATACCCAATGCATACCACTCATCAAGACATTCATAATAGCCATATTTATCTACTAAGTATACATCTGGAGAGTAGAAAGAGCTTGATGAAACTCTCTGAACATTCTTTGGTGAGGCAAAAGTCTATCAACATCTTTTTGAATATACATAAATACCCATGTAAACAATCTTCTTCGTGATAGTTTGCATAAGAGATTTCATTGTCCTTGTTGTTGGTTTTGATGTTTGCATAGATTGAGACCTTACGCTCATATATATAACACCAAAATCCATCATGGCTACCATGACGTAAAATATCATCCAACAATTCTCCGGAACCTATATCCATACATCACAAAGTAAAGCATCATTACTATAGGTATGAATGTAAAAGGAATGTTAGTGAAAGAATAATAAGTCAATAGAAACATTTATCATACCTACAACATGCTCTAATGGGGCTGAATTTGGCACGATGAGCTCCTCTAACCTTACTCTCCAAGAACCGAGCCAAGAAGCGAGCATGACTCTTATAATGTTAATTTCTTCTTGTGACCATCCATTATCACGAGTGTAGTTATAAAATGCTTGGGCAATATCTATGAGCAAGAGACCCAGGTCATAGAATTTCTTAGGGATACCTTTGACTTCACACAATATATATGGCAAACACCATTGCACAAATTTTTGATTTTCTTCTGCCTTATAACTCTCAAAATACTTGCTAGGAAACCTCGGCCATCGACCATATCGAATCGAATAAGGTGTGACTTTTGTCATTTTGTGAGTTGCATCATCTATTTCTCTCCTCACTTTATTGTCCACTTCTCTTTGACAACCGATATACTTTGAAAACAAGTTCTCAATGCTAATATGTGCATGCAATCATATACCAAATCAAGAGACACGTCAAAGCCATATAGAACATAAAGTCTCCACAAACTTGATCTACCTGAAAGACCTGCCTCTTTTAGTATCTCTTCACATTGAGCTGGCTGCTTGCTCGCTCTGCAAGAATTAAATGTTTGGACATCTCTTTGGTAGATCTTTTCATTAGAGCATATCTGAATTGATACCTGTTTTGATCATAAAAGTACCGCCCCGAGCTTGCACTGTCTAAAGTGGCTATTGCTTTGTCTCTACGACAGAAAGCTTGACCACCTTCTTTACATGATCCAATCTTGCATTAAGCTAGATGGTCTCCAGTCACCATCATTAGCATAGCACGAGCTTGGAATCTTTGGTTATAAAAGTGGTCATCTGCAAAGATAGATGACATAGGATAATTGAAGTGTAAGTCAATTCCATGTATGAAGAGACTTTCCAACTCATCCATCAAAGGTTTCATAAAAACATGGAAAAGTTTGCTCGAGCTTCCAACAACTTTCTTGCAACTGAATGGAATAAATAACACAGGTATCACTCCAATCAAAGATTTCTTCCCACAATTGAGAACTTTGATCTCAACCACACCACAATTTTTTTGGGTCATCTTTGATGCTTGGAAGCCATCCCAATGTAATAATAAAGCAAAATTACGTGGATCTCCCTATCCATTCAAAAGAAGACACATTAGGGTGTAGTAGTATGTAACACACATTAAGGTGTAGTAGTATGTAAGACACATTAAGGTGTAGTAGTATGTAAGACACTTTAATATATATAACGCTAGAGAATATACATATAACAAAAGTCTTACCTTACAAAGTCTTTTGAGACCTTGTATTGGAGCTTGACAACCCTTACAAATAAACTTGTACATTTGCTCACTTTCATTCCAACCCTCTAGAAGTGCTTCTAATTCTAGTGAAGAAGGCCATGCTCGATAAGCTTGTTTACAATATGGACATTATCACATATCAAGGGCAACTCAAAATATGATTGTGGATCCGAAAACTCTTTAACACTATTACACTTTGTACCATCCCAAAAATCATAAATTCTTTTCGAATCATTAGAGCTATTAGAGACCAACCATCTCTCTTTATTTTGCCACATTTTCTAAGCTTGGCACACTTTGAACACTTCTCAGTGCATGTTAAGCAATCACGCTTTAATTTTTTCTTACCTCTTTCATTGTTATTGCATTGACATTCAAGAGTGTCGCCAATGTAGTTGTCTTCTTTACTTGGTCGATAGAGCTCAGCATCATGTATAGAATTGTCTAATCCTTGGCATATTCTATATCGATCTGCATGAACCATACCAAGTGTCAAAAACATGGTATTTAACTGCTCCCAACATGTGGGAACACTTATGCCATCTAGATCTCCATCCCATGTTTCTGGCAGCTACACTAATAGTTTACTCAGGCTTGGTGTATTGATTTTATCTTTATCTGCTCGATTCCTAGAACCATCCATGTCTCCAAATAGAATCCTAAGCATACTATCTTGAAATTCCACTGAAGCGCCTGATGTTCATCCCAAAGTGCTTGCAATTCAATCACCCTCTGTATGATTTTATCAACCAAAGACAACTCCATGTCAACCATGTCCTCCTCCTCCTCCTCCTCCTCATGGTGATAATGTTCATCATGTGTATCAATAAACACATTATTATCATCTTCATGCATCATCCCATGCAAAGGTCCATTGTCTTCTTCTCTAAATTCTAAAGAGCCAAATCTTGAAGTTTGCAATCCAAGATTTGTTGCAATAGTTTCAAATCGCATCAATTAGCATATGCTTTGCATAAGTTGATGGAGCAACCATTCTTCCACCATGGCAATATGTTCTACGTCTACACCACACTTTCCTTCGTCCAATAGATGAGTTGGGTGGCTCTCCATGCATCGACCTATTATTTTCCATAGAATTAAGCTCACTCACATTTACCAAAACCAATGAATGTATATTTCCACACGTAAGTCTTGGTGACAATGTGAATAATATATCCTTCTGCTCACATCTTCATAATCAAGATGTGAATGCCTGCACTTGTAATTACATTTACATCTCCATAGACTTTTATCTATTGTTGCCATCTGAAATGGAAATGTAGTATTGTTATAAAAATACAACATATAACATCTCTCTCTCTCTCTCTCTCTCTCTCTCTCTCTCTCTCTTCTTTATTAAAGAAAGAATCTCACACAATGGTGTAAGCTAATCCCACACAATGATATAAGCTAATCTCACACAATGGTGTTTGAATTAATAGACCAACTGGGTGGAAAACATATATTCAAAACATATTAATTAAAACACTAACTATACATATTATATATTCATATATACATGTATATATATATTGTATATACACACATAACATATATACATGTGTGTATATGTATATATATATATATAATATATATATATATATATATATATAATATATATATACATGTATATATATACATATATACATATACATGTGTATATATACATATATACATAAACATGTATATATACATATACATGTATATATACAAAAATAAACATGTATACACATATATATACATGTATATATACATATATATACATGTAATTAACGGGCGGGAATTAACAGCTAGAGTTTCGTATATCATGAATTATATATATATATATATATAGAATATATTATATATATATAATATTATATATATAATATTATATTATATATATAATATTATATTATATTATAATATGTATATATATACATATATATACATGTGTATATATTATATATACGTATATATACACATATATTATGATATATATGTATGTATATATATAATATATATTATATATTATATGTTTTATATTCTATATATATATATATATATTATATATATATATACATGTATATACATATATATTATAATATATATGTATACTTATATATATGTATGTATGTATATACATATATATATATATATATATATTATATGTATATACATATACATATATTATACATATGTATATATTATACATATACATATATTATACATATGTATATTATATATATATATATATATACATATATATATGTGTGTGTGTGTGTGTGTGTGTGTGTGTGTGTGTATACTATATACATATGTGAGCTCTTACGAAAGATTGTGAGCTCATGTATGGTCTTATGAGTTTGTGAGAGCTTCTACCATACACTACTTGGTCATAAAAGGTAATCTTTGAGCTGAAACGATGATCACATTGATCTAGGAAATTTAATGACATCATTTATGGTCTTATGAGATATTAAGAGATTCTACCATACACTATGTGGTCATGCAAGAAAAATCATGTTTATGACTACCGCCTTAATATGGAAAGGAAGAAGCACGGTGGAAAATGTATATTAAGTTTAAAGAACTCTTATGAGCATAAAGCAACTCTTGTGTCCACATTTACTTCGCTTATGAGCATAAAGCAACTATTGTGTCCACTTTTATTTTGAACTATTATAATTATTTGTGGGCCTATCTTGGCATCTCCTATGTCAGTGCCAAAGATTCCTAGTTTTGAGAATGGGCCTATCTTGGCATCTTCTATGTCAGACCCAATCTGACAGCTCCTCCTTGTGGTAGAAGGAAACGTCGACAAGCCACGACATGTTAAAGAAAAAACACACAAAAAAGACCCTAATTTTGAGAACAAGAGAGGGTTTTTACTTGTGAATGACAAGTGGGATCATGTTGCAGCCGAAACCACTCTCATGTTATCATTGCTAGTAGACTTGGCATGATTTTCGTCGACCTTTGTCCATGCCCATAGCCGTGATCTGGTGCTCAGATACCAAGAAATGGCGGCAACCAGTCAGCCAGACAAACTAGATGGTTTAAAAAATGGAAAAAAATCTAATGGATTCTTATATATATATATATATATATATATATATATATATATATATATATATATATATATATACAGAGAGAGAGAGAGAGAGAGAGAGAGAGAGAGAGAGAGGTATTAACGTCGGTAGAATGCAACATGAGGGCATATACGACCCCAACGATTGGACTTGAACTCCGGTGGGTCATGGCCAGAATCAGTTTTGTGAATTGCAACTTGGGGTAGATAAATAATAGCTTTTGTGAATTGTGTGTATACATACACACATGTATACATATACACCCAAATAATCCAAAATATATTTTATAGTCATATAAATATATTTATAAAAATAATGCAACATATATTTTTAAAATCAAAACAATATTGATATAAAGTGTAACCTGTTATAGCTATATAATGTGCATCCAATTGTACACTTGTTTGCAAGCTAGGCTAATGGTGATCGAGATGGGTGCCTCTCCAAGCTACACTTGCAGGTCTTAGGTAATCTTATCTTTGATCATCTCAAGACCTTGTAAGCACCTATGATTGAGGTACGACTTACTCACAAAGTCATCTTAGATCACAATCATCTCTAATCATCTCACATTGACTAGATCTCTAGTCATTTCCAGTGACCTTAGCTTTGATCATCTCAAGATCTTATAAGCACAAGGACCAAGCTAAGTTCTATGGGTCTTATGATCTCATTAGATCTCTAACAAGATTTTTTAGAATTATATGAGCTCTTATATAAATCATGAGATCTTACATGAATTATGAAATCTTAAGAAAGATCATGAGCTCATGTATGGTCTTTTGAGCTCTTAAGAGTTTCTACCGTACATAAAAGCTAATCTTAGACATTATAAGATGATCACATTGATCTAAGAAATTATGTGAGCTCATATATGGGCTTATGAGATCTTAAGAGCTTCTACCAGACACTATGTGGTCATAAAATCAGATTATAAGATTATCACATTAATCTAAGTTGTATATATGCAAGTAAATTCATGTTTATGACTACGAAGAAGCACATCTATGCAAAACAGTAAATGTATATTAAGTTTAAAGAACTCTTATGAGCATGAAGTAGCTCTTGGGTCCACTTTTACTTCTCTACATGATTCCTAGTCACATACACTTTCACATAAGAAACTATATCAAAAATAAATATACCACCCATTTATTATCTCAAAAAATAAATAACTACCCACCATCCATTTATTATCTCATATGATGAGACCAAAGAACTTTCATCTGATCCTATAAGCTCATAAGAGCTTCCAAGATCACATCCACATGTGAAAGAGCACATATAAGCACACATACATTGTCAAAATCTTCTTCCCATCATCTCATGCATGTGAGATTACCTTGACATGTGAGACGTACAAGTTCTACGAGCTCTTCTCAATGCATATAACCTCTTAGTTCTCAACTTAGGTTTTGGTGGGTCTAAGGTAATCTTATCTTTGATTATCTCAAGATCTTGTAAGCACCTATGATTTAGGTATGACTTACTCTCAAAGTCATCTTCAATCTTAGATCACAATCATCTCTAATCATCTCATGTTGACTAGATCTCTAGTGATTTCTACTTTTCTTTTATCATCTCAAGATTTTATAAACACTAGGACCAATCTAAGTTCTATGAGCTGTTCTCAACTCTTATGTGATCGTATGTGCTCGTAGGAAGTCTTATGGATCTTATGATCTCAGTAGACCGCTAACAAGGTTTTTTTTTAATTATATGAGCTCTTACATGAACTATATGATCTCTTACATAAATTATGAGATCTTAAGAAAGATCATGAGCTCATGTATAGTCTTATGAGATCTGAAGAGCTTCTACCATACACTATGTGGTCATAAAATTTGATGACATTATAAGATGATCACATTAATCTTTGTATACATGCAAGCAAAATCATGTTAATTATGACTACCACCTTGATATGAAAGGAAGAAGTACGGTGGCAAATGTATATTAAGTTTAAAGCACTCGTATGAGCATAAAGAAAATCTTGTGTCCATTTTTACTTCTCTAAACAATTCCTAGTCATGCAAGCAAGATCATATTTATGACTACCACCTCAATATGGAAAAGAAGAAGCATAGTGGCAAATGTATATAAAGTGTAAAGAACTCTTATGAGCATGAGGCAAATCTTGTGCCCACTTTTACCTCTCAAACGATTCCTAGTCACATACACTTTTACATAAGAAACTATCTCAAAAATAAATACACTACCCATTTATTATCTTTTAAAAAAACTATCCATTCATATTGTCATATGATGGGACAAAGAACTTTCATCTGATTCTATAAGCTCATAAGAGCTTCTAAGGTCACATCATTCACATATGCGAAAGCATGCACAAGCGCACACACATTGTCAAAATCTTCTTCCCATCATTTTGTGCATGTGAGATTACCTTGACATGGTCCTATTACTAGAGCCAAAAAGTCTATGTATGCCACTAAGTTGATTGCATAAAGATCTAGAAACCACCAAGTTACACAACATACATACCATGTGAAGATGCAATTTGAGGTCAAAGATGCTCCATTGAATCACTTTACCAAAGAGATCTATGATCTCTATGATAATTACAACTCATGGCAATGTTTTTCTTGTAGATCAAAGGCCTAACCTCACTAAGCCCAACACTTAACCAAAGAGATCTATGATCTCTATGATAATTACAACTCATGGCAATGTTTTGCTTGTAGATCAAAGGCCTAACCTCACTAAGCCCAACACTTAACCAATCAAAATGAAGACAATGCTAATAAACCAAAAAATTAGTAAGAGCATGTCATGATTTTCAATAGCGAATGCAATTACGTTTTTGAAATAATGTATGATTCTTAACTTGAAAAAAAGTGTAATATTACCTTCTGTAAATGCCCCTTCTTAATCATGCACATATCTTGAAGACTTTGATTGAGCTCTTTTAAAAAAAATTTACAACTAAGTGGCTTATGTGTGCACATGAAATAGCCATAATCATGACCTTACTTACTGGGATCAACCATTTATGCTTTCTTCTCTTCAAGAACAACCATCCATAGTGGGAATCTTCTATCTTTATTTTGATCTCTTTAAGCACCATTTACGGGTTGCTTTGTAGTCCATGCATTTTTAGAAAAAGACATGTGATCAAGAGAAAATAATTTATCATCAACTTCTACTTTTCTAATCACAAAGTAAAGATAGTGTTTGACACACCTTCTTTCCTCCTCACTTGACATGTCTCTACATGTTTACTCCTTTCTTGATATTATAATACTTGTTGTAATGAATTACTCCTTGAAAATATAGTTGAAAGTTATGGTCTTTTGTGTGAATGACTCTTTGAAAATATATTAGTTGAAACTTTCCTTACACAATGTTAAACTAAGCACTATTAGGATCCTATAACTAATCTTTAAAGGCTATGTAGGTAGCTTCTACATATAACATAAACCCTTTTAAAAAATCTACATACATCTTCAAACTAAGCCTTGAAAGCTATGTAGGTAGCTTCTATCAAAGCATTCACTCTTTCTTCCCATGCTTGTAGGTTCATTTGATTATTGTTTTGAACTCAAAACTTGCTCTCCTTTTGAAACTAAGCCACATTTAGCATTTATAATGATCAAGGTGCTACCAACAAAATTTTCTTTCCCATCATTTGCCAATATCAACACAGATCTTTTGTCCTTTGGCATATATTTTAACTTAGTGCAAGCCTAATATAAGTCACATGAGGATTGGTAAAACCATTCTCGTACTTTTTCATATAAGATGAGAGCATATTTAACGTATATTGTATTGAGTTTTTGTGTGTGTGTGTGTGTGTGTGTTTCCGAGAGAGAGAGAGAGAGAGAGAGAGAGAGAGAGAGAGAGCAGAATTTAAGTATTTCAATTTGTAATAATATTAATGCATAAATATTAAGTATAAAAGTTTTAAAGTATAATTTTTAATAACCATTTAATCATTTGTGGTTCAATTCTCCACATAGGCAATCCATTCTCTATATAAGAAATGGAAATACCTAAATAATAGCCCATATTTCTTATTTATTCTCTATATAAGAAATTTAATTATCTAGATACTGGCCCATATTTCTTATATAGGAAATTGAATTACCTAGATATTGACTCACATTCTCTATGTAAGAAATTGAATTTCCTATTTATTTGCCCATATTTCCTATATAGAAAAATGAATTACCTAGATATTAACCTATATTTCCCACATATGGAAATAGAGAATAAGATTACCTAGTTAAATATAGAAAATTTTCATCTACATAACTAGGAAATCTTTCAAAATTTCCTATATATCGTGAAGTTCACCATATAGGGAACGACCAAAAGTTCCTTGTGTTGGAGCGCACTTCAACAAGAACATTTATGAGCCATTCATCAGTTCATCGGTAACACTTAAGGCTCAATGATTGATTGATGTCGTTAATACTTAGAGAAGTTCATTTATAAGCTTGTGTATGCTTTTGACAGCTTTATTTTCAAGTTATTTATTTTATCTTATTGGTGTACTATTTATTTCCACTATTTATTTATTGGTGTACTATTTATTTCCAGCCGACTTGTACTTTATGTCTCTCCCTTGGCCTATATAAAGGGTGGAGGGCCATGAGCTTTCTCTTCTATCTTCGTATCATACTTTCCTGAGCACTAGCTAAGGAGGCACTCGTGTGGGATGAGCATGGTTGTGCCACATCGGGTGGTTGTATCAACTTTCATTATTGTACTCTCGCATGTCTAATAGATTCCATTTCTCGTCTATGTTGTGATCTTTGTGTTCTACTGTTGTGTATGGTTGTTTGTGTTCTACTTCTGCACTTGTGCATTCTAACATCGATTAGATGTCTTTGCGAGGTCCTTGGCATCACCTGCAGGTATGAGGCTTCCAATAGGCGATGTTTATGAACCGACCCTTATGCCTGTAGGGTTGGGGAGTGGTACGTAGTGCTTTACCGTTGCGCATGTCCTGCACAGACCGAGAGAGGGTTTTAGCCTTGTGTTTGTATGTCAGCTTATTGCTTGCACATGTCAGAACCAAAGGTTGTGTCACACCACCTTCTTATTCCCTTGCATTTGCTTGAGTGACGAAATTGTGTCAGTGTGGTAGAGGGGACGAGGTACACATGACTCTTGTTCCACAAGCATGTGTCGTCTGTGTTTTAGGTTTTGTGCTTATTTACTTTCTATTTGTTGTTTGCTGGACTTAAGGGACCCTAACTATGCTCATTGGAAGCTGTGCATGAGAGCTTGGTTTGTCCAAAAGGATCTTTGCTCTATGACTACAAATGAATCCCTGAAGCCGATCAAGCCATGGGATACTTCACACTGGACTTTGCTACAAAAGGATGCTTATCTTAAGGCACTACTTGATTGGGAAGAGAAGGATGCTAAGGCCTTTGCCGCTTTGGTGCATTCCGTCGAGAGGTCTCACTGGCTATTTAGACGTGTGAGACGATTGCAGATTGCTCAGGGGGTATGGACAAAAAAGCTGCAGTAGCTTTATGAGGGGCAGTCCTCTATGAAGGCTGTCACACTTCAGGGTCAGCTCTACACTCTCCAGTTTAATCAGGGAGAATCCATGCATGTGTTCCTCTTAAAAGTCAAATCCATCCATGATCAAACTACTTACCTTATCTGCTGCTTTGTCTACCAAGCAGTTGAGCACTCTTGTACGAAGCTTCCTTCGGACTATGATATGGTGGCTAAGGCATTGAGGTGTCATCAAAGGGCTTCGGACTTTGATGACTTGACCTCTTTGCTCCTTGAGGAGGAGTCAATATTGCAGGCTCAGGGAAAGTTGTCATCTATGATGATTGGTGGTGGTGCAAAGGGAGCATTGAGCTAGGTCTATTGCTACCACTGGGGGAAGAAAGGGAACGTTCGAAAGGACTGCAAGAAGCGGAATAAAGTTATGGCCTCTTGAAAGGACAATATGATTCAAATTCCTCATCCGACTCTGATTCCATACGGTGCGTGTAGCAGCAGTGGGGGCCTTCTAGTAGTGGTGCATCACTCTCACGCGCTCCCAACCAGAGAGCGTCTAGTGAGAGGGTGGTGTGGGCATGGTAATGCCGCACATATGGTGCAGTGGGCCTTGCATTTCGCATTCATCCGCATCGTCCGTCTGGCGTATATGTAAATCCCTAAAGCTTGGTATAGCCTTCAAGTCCATCATGGGTGTTTTGACATTGAGCCAGTGTGGTTCATCATCTTATCGGGCATAGTTATGCTCAAGAGAGGGATTCTATGGTGTCACAACAAGCTATCCATGGAGCTATGCATGAGAGCTTTGGCTTCTTGATGCTTACTACCAAGGCGTATCCACAATATTCGCGCATCTATGGTGCATCTCATGCTGATCACCTATGAGTTGAGAGAGGATGTTTGAGTTATTATTGCATCTCATTGGTGTACCTTTTATTTCCAGGCGACTTTGCTTTATGTCTCTCCCCTGGCCTATATAAAGGTGGGGCGTGAGATTTCTCTTTATCTTCATATCATACTTTCCTGAGCATTGGCTGTGGAGGCACGTGTGGGATGGAGAGTGGTTGTGCCACATCGGTTGTATCACCTCTCATCGTTGTATGCTCGCATGTCTAATAGATTTTGTTTCCCATCTATGATGTGATCTTTGTGTTCTACTGTTGTGTATGGTTTTTTGTGTTTTGCTTCCGCGCTTGTGATTCTAACACTTTAATGTTATAATATGAGAAAGAAGATGCTATTTGTCTCACTTTACCAGCTCAATTTGATGTAAATGATAATGAGAATTTTGTCATTGATTCAACATTCACATTGAAATATGTTGTCATGATTAAGGAGAAAATAGTAGGGGGAGATAAAACTTTATTGATTTAGAGAATTGAGATTACCCATCCTCGTCAATAAACTGCTAGGACTAAGAAGCCAATAGTATCTCCTAACTCCTAACCTGGATCTAGATGATACTTTAAACATTTACCTAAATGAGCAAAAAAAGCTCACTAAAAAATCACAAAGCTTAGAACCCCTAGCTGGTTAAAAAATATTCCCCTTGTGGTAGTAGGTAGTAGCAATTGATTGCCACCTCTCCAACTCTTCTCAAAACTTTGTAAGGGCCATAATAATGATGAGCAAGCTTAGTGTTGGTGTCACCCTTGAGAGAACCATACCCTTGTGGTAGTAGGTAGTAGCAATTAATATGCCACCTCTCCAACTCTTCTCAAAACCTTGTAAGGGCCATAATAACAGTGAGCAAGCTTAGTGTTGATATTTCCCTTGAGAGAACTATATCTTAGGTATCCTCAAGAACACATAATCACCCTCTTTGAACTCCAATGGTCTTGTATGTGCATCTTCATAATGCTTCATCTTTTCTTGAGACTTCTTGATATTATCTTTGCATATTTACAAAAGGGCTTGCATTCTTTCCACTTCATCCTCAGCTGAGTGTTCACATTCTCTTGCTTAAAAGCCACAATAGGTACATGCACCTTATAGCCATACATAGCCTCAAAAGGCGACATCAAAATGCTCACATGGTAGGTACTATTGTAGGCAATCTCTACCAAATGCAACTACTCATCCCATGCATGTTGCATCTCATAACAATAACTCCTCAAGTAAGTCTCAAGCCATCGTTTGACCCTTTCTGTTGTTTGATCATCGGTTTTTGGATGGTAGGTTATGCCAGGAGTTAATTGAGTGCCCATGCTCTCAAATAGTGTATGCCAAAAAAGTACCCATGAATTTCACATCTTGATCACTCACTATTTGTTGCAGCATACTATGCAACTTGAACACAAATTCCATGAATTGGCTTGCAACCATAGATTCCAGACATTTCACCTTTGTAGGCACAAAGTGGGCAACTTTTATCAAGCAATCAACCACCACATAAATGCTATATCATCCCCTCTTCGTAAGAGGAAGTCCGGTAATGAAATCCATTACAATATACATCCACTTACCTTCCAGAGGTTGAAGCAAACCACCGGGTTTATGTGTGGGGTCCTTTTGAGTTGATAAGGCATACACTTGAGACAAACTCATGCACATCTCCCCATAGGCTTTTCGAATGAAAACTATTTCTTATTGCATCAAGAGACCCAAATGTCCCAAGAATTCATCTCAACCAAAACTTTTTGCTTGAATTCCAAATGAGGTACAACCATTATGCAATCTGAAATGAGGCAAGTCATCATGCTATAATTTATATACCACATGTGATGCCTCTTTATAAAGCATATACTTTTCTTGGATATCAACAATCCAATCCTTATGAACTTCTGTGATGGCTGTAATGAACATGCCCACATCCTTGAAAGTGAATTGGCCACCACATTGTCCTTTCGCTTTGTATAATTGATCTCAAAATCATAATTGTGAAGGGTTGCCAAACTACCTTCTTTGCTTGGGAGAGAGATTGGGTTGAAACAAGAAATACTTGAGAACCCTATGATCATTTCTCACAAAGAACTTTCTTCCATAGAGATAGTGATGCCACTTCTTGATTACGTACAAGATAGCAATCATCTCTTGGTCATATAAATATTTCTCCATATCTTTGTCATCGAGTTTACGGCTTTCAAATGCAATCATCCCATGATTTTGATACAACATGATACCAATGCCTCTTCTACATGCATCTACCCTTATATTAAAGGCTTGGAAAAGTCCAAGAATACCAAATAGGAGTATAAATAAGTATACATTTTAGCTCTTCAAAGCTCTTATGGATTCTAGTATCCCAAAAGAAAGCTTTACACTTAAGCTTATCCATCAATGGAGCCACAATGTGAGCATACTTCTCAATAAACCTTGTATATACAAGGATGATAGACACAAGAATCCCCTCGATTGTCTGATATTGGTAGGAGTTGGCCGCTTCTTCACACATTCCACCTTCTTTTTTGGATCCACCCTTATACCATTTTTTTTCCATAATGTGGCCAAGTACTTGATGTCACACTTGCCACTCTCTTTGGCATATAATTGGTTAGCTCTCAATGCATCGAAAACCATGCGTACGTGAATCAAGTGCTCCTCTTCACTCTTTTTATACACCAATATATTGTCAAAGAAGACCAAAACAAGGAAAGGTTGAAGCACCTTATTCGTCAAGGTTTGTATTAGGAGAATTTTGGACTCAACTTTGGGCCCTCTAAGAAGTGCCAGCTTAGCTTAGAGAGAGCTAATCCAAAAAGTCTAAAAAAAGATGAAATTAATTTTGGTCTATTTTCTCTCCTATTCTTAAACATAGATAAAGTTATAAAAAATATAAAATATATATATATATATATATATATTCTTAAATGTAGATAAAGAATTATAGAATACTATTAGTTTTCAAAGTTTTCAATCATGTTTTCTTGTTCATGTAGTACAAACTATCTGGAAAGTGAAGTACATTTAGAGTATGGCCAGTTTTCAAAGTCTAATGGCTCATATCTCACAAAAATTTTATTTGGATGCCGAAATAGCATATTTCTCAAAATTTGAACAAAGCTCATCCAAAAGTAGTTTGACTTAAGTTCCTATTTTGGCACCTTTTTATTTCCATTCTGATTTTGGTAATCAAGGGAAATCCCTTTATAGATGCATAGAAAAAATCTCTAACATGTAATATTGTTGCATTACCTTAAACCCTAGGACATCAAGGAACAGATCAAGAGGATGGCAGAGGGATCAAGAGCAAGGAGGAATATAGAGAGAAGCGACATTTACAACTTGCACATCGAGCTTGAATATGAATATGAGCCTCTGAGTATAAGAGAAATAAACCCAATTCTTTGTTTATTGCTTTAGAATCTAAAGAAATGTTAAGATTGGAAGGGAAGAAAAACATAGATATATGGATTGATGGGAGGCTATATCCAAAAGACCATTTTACAAACTCCACATCCCCATTTAAGAATATGACATCTTTGCTTAACTATGTTGGAGATGGCTATAATGGGCTCTTAGGATAGAAACAACAATACACAATGTTCTTAAGTTAGAAAGATATTTATTTGAGAAGGAGAACTTCTATTTGAAGAAAACCATGGAGTAATGTGTACATAACTATTAAGCAACAGGGAAACCATTCTAGGGCTTCAAAAACAAAGGAATGAATTAAGACTTAAGTAGACCTCATTAGGTCTATGAAGACAAAAAAAAAAAGGATATTAGAAAATGAAGCTAGGGAGTGGTGGCATCAAGAAGAGAATACATGCAATCAAGTAAGCTCCTTTTCTATTAATTGGTTGATTGTTGTTATTGCAATATTTTTATAAACTTCAATCATTATTACAAACATTCATGTGTATTAATTTTTTCATTTCAATTTTATATCAGATCATTGTTGCACCCTGATAAAGAATCAACAATAGAATCTTCTAGCGCACATTTTAGTCTTCTTTTAGATCGCCAATATGTAGAAGCAACGATGAAGGAAAAGAAATATAAGAAGGTTGTAAAAAAGTAGATCGGAGACTTTATTAAAAAGAATCAACTCAATCCATAGAACATCTAGGCAATACTTGAAGAGGGTACTTAGCCATTTATAAGACTTTGTAGGAAAAGATGAAGGGTTCTAGTATGAAAGGGTCATTATTGCCCAATCCTTCTTTAGTAAAAAAATATGCAGACAAGTAAATGAAGAGGTACTACAAACATTGGGAACCCCATTTCACATTGAAGACATATATGCTACGCCAAAAGGAGATGTGGTATATAATAAATACAATAATATTTTTTATGACTTGGAGGCCTTGCAATCGTATGCCATCTAATTTTTTGAAGTTACTCCTGAAGAATGTGATGGTGTCCTCAAATTTGTGCTAAAGCTTGATGAGTGTCAAATTGTGAAGGAAAGAAAGTTAGAAAGGGTTACCATCACATTGATGAACATGGCACTTGATCTATCTATTAAATGGGATGATCCTAGATGGTTTAGTGTTTAGTCTGAAAGCAATATATTCTCCTTGAGATCCTTAGAGGTAAAATTTATTAGAGATCAATTTGTGCAAAACTATAACAAGCAATGTGTGTTGCATTCATATGTGTTTTGTGTGCTGTAGGTAGACATAGAGAATTTTGATTTTTCGCATTGGGTTTTTCTTAAGACATCTATACCCGAGATCATCAGCGCCAGCAGAGAAATGATAAAATTTTGGGTGTGCAAGGCATAGGTGAAGTGGCATATAATAGGTGATCTTAAAACTCTGAAATGTATGTACAATGTGTCAAAGGGGGCCAATTCAAAAACTCCCTGCATATATTGCATGTGCAGTGCAAAGGTGTTTGATACGAGGTATTGGAAGAAGGCACTGACTTGAAAGACCCAGATTACAAGCTAGTTCTTGATATTCTATTGTGAAGAGTCCGCATTTGTACAATGCATGCTCTTTGCAAAATCATTGAAAAACTCTTGTTTTTATGCATATGTTTTCCATGGACTCTACAGCACAATACAACAAAGGTCAAATCCATCAAAGCATTAGAGAAAGTTCTATCAGACATTGGCTTGGATGGTGGACATGTAAAGATTGAACGAGACAAAAAAAGGTCTAAGGGTGGGAAGGATTTACCTTAGAAATCTTCCATTGGGGGTGTGAAAGAAAGAAGGTTTCTATCTCCATTAACACCACATGATAATCCTCTTCATAGAAGAAGACAATCACTATAGACCATGAAATACAATCGATGGGAGAGCATTCACAATGCAATAATAGACCATGTAGACGATGGCAAAAGCAAGAACACGTAAAGCCAATGTGTGAAAATATTTAGACACTATGTTTAAGTTTTGTGACAAGAAAGTGTGGAAGAAGACAGACCATGACATCTTTCAAACAATGCTAGAAGAGTTCAAGTGATCAATGATTGATGCATCGATAGATCAACACATCATCCACTATATGGTATCTGATTGATTATACACTGAAGAAATTTTTAAACTGTATGTTTAAAAATGTACTAATTAGTTTAATATTGTTTTTTTCTTTTATAGCACATTATCTACAATCATACTCCTTGTTTTGCAAAGAAGTATGGTAGTTTATCAATATGGCTAACCCAAGGAATGGAGAAAACACATTCTCAACCACTCTTTGGGTATTTTTACCATATACAAGACATGGCGGAGGAATAAAAAAAGCTAACAGATTAGAAGAATTGCATCAGTGGACATATAGGAAGCTTCTTCACATAGCCAAAAAGAAGGAACAATTCAAAGCATCATAAATTAATCAACCAATGAAAATTATGAACAGAGAAAGAATGGAAGATATATGGAGGAGATCGAATGCAAGTATTAAGCATGGAGAATGGTGACGCACAAAACAAAGACATGGAAAGTTTTGGATACCCATAGATCAATGATTAATATTAAAACTTTTGTAGAAGTGGTTATTACAAGAGATAGGAGTCTACAACTAAGTTCCTCATCCTCGGGTGCATGAAGCCTTGCCCTTTTTGAAGATGTCTGTGTAACATCCTATAAAACTAGATGAACCCTGGATTTTTGAATCTTAAAAGCCCCTTTTCTCATAATTACTTAACATCTTGGGATCCCTAATCCCACATGTTAAACCGTATGCAGTATATGCTAAGAAATATTTACTCCTCAGTGAATATACCCCGGGGGCCTACCCAAAGATTCAAAGCACTAACTGCTTCTCTAAAAGCATGAATTTGTCTACATTCCACCTGATGGGATGTCCTCCAAGGTACCTAGATAATTTCTTGATTGTAAACAAAGGGAATTTTGCATTTTCCTTTGAGAATTTCTTGTGGAAAATGACCGGTTGTGGAAATCTCAGTTGACTAATGTACTGTCCCAATTCTGTCCTTTCCCAGTGTTCCCACATGTTTGCCTGCATCGCATGTGATTAAATCATCCTCAAACATCTCAAGGTGCAAAACAATGTTGTCTATGAGCCGACAAAACAAATGTAATAAAAGGAACTTCAACACGATAATAAACATTGCTCTAAACATACTTTCTAATTCTCATCATTAACAAGTAAATCCCCTGTCCATATGTTGATTGTTGAGTTGGTGTCCTGGACCAATGAGAACTCCAATACCTTTCCCATATGAGAAATATTCAGTCTTTGTTGAATAGCTTGAAACTCCTCGTTAGTGGAAACTAGGAGTTGAAGGTTTCAGGAAAGATGTTTTTCTTGGATTTGAGGTGAAGCTTGGGGATTAAAATGATGTCGTATCTAGAGTTTTTTGGTGGTCCTAATGAAGATGTAGTAGATTTTCTTGAAAGGATGGAGGTTGCGTGCATAAGCAACCACATCAACGAGCCAGCGCAGGTATTGCGGTTGCTGAATATATGTTTAAAGGGAGATGCGAGGGCATGGTTCAGAACTTTTGAAGAGTCATTAAGGGATGTTGAGTCACGCATTCCAATGACTGAGGATGGATTGAAGAGTGCACTTTTGAACAGGTTCAAGAAGATTGAGGATCCAGACAGAGTCTGGCATGAAGTGCAGGGGTTAACACAGGGCGAATTGGAGCCAATTGATGATTATGTGAAGAAATTCTCCTTGCTGTGGGAGACCTTGTGTGGAGGGCTTTGGGGGAGGATCAAGTGCCTCCGGACATGATGAAGAAGGATCGTTGAAGGGAGGCATTCGGTGGAAGGTTGAACTAAAGAAGCCCAAATCTTATGAGGATGCTGTGGAGATAGCCAAATCAAAGGATTGGAAGTTGCAACAATGGATGAACCAGCTGGGGATGGTTCCAGTGGTAGTGAGGCTTGAAATTAGAAGGGTAGAAGCGGTACCGATGAGAACCGTGCTGGAAAGAGTGCAACCGACAAAAGCTCAAATGAATAATGCCACACCACAGGGGACAAAGGTGGCACCCACAGCTGTTACAGCTTCTGATGAAGGGCTTCAACAAGACATGAGGCAAATAGTGGATTGTATGAAGAATCTGAGTTTGAAAATGATAGGGAACACAGGTGGTGGTGGACGTGGCCGAGGCAGAGGCTATAATCAGGAAGGGGTTGAAGGTCAGACATGCTATGGAAGTGGCCGTGGTTTTGGCAAGGATAGACGGTTTATTCCTACATGTTGGAATTGTGGTGAATTGGGGCATATAAGTCCCGACTGTGATAAGCCGCCGCGAATGGGGGGTGATATGTATCCCTTACCCTCTCTAATTCCCAATAGGGCAAATGATTATGGAATTGAAATTAAAGGTGAAGCAGGGACCAGTGGATTGACAAATGAGGAGAAGGGTAATGTGGTCACCCTTGAGAAGACAAAGGAGACGGAAGCTGATGTAATGCCTTTGGGGAAATGGACGCCATAGGAAAGGGAAGGCAGGGATGCTGCAGGGCCTAGCAAGAAGAAAGGTAAAGTAAAGGAACGAGGGGATGTAAAGGTCAAGCGAAAACGAAAGCCTCGTAGGAAGTTTCAAGTGATTGATTTTCCACTAGGGGTTGGGCAGGGTAGCTACAATTTGCAGGAGGACATGGCTGGAAGGAAAGCTAATATTACTTTTGGGCAATTCATGGAGTTACCTCCCAAATTGAAATGTTAGTGGAAAAGACTTGTGAACTCGAGAGAGAAAGAGCCTGCCAGAGGGATAGTAACTATTTTATCTGTTGAGGAGTTGCCTGATATATGTCTTGGTGGATGTATGGCACAAAGGGAAGAATTTGGGAGAAGCATACATAGATGGTGGTGCACAAATTTGTGTAATCACACTAGCAACTCTGGAGAGGCTTGGTCTTCATATTACTGAAGCGTCTGGTTTCTGTATTCGGTTGGCCAATCACCAGAAGGTCAAATGCTTAGAGGTGGTCAAGGGGTTAGAACTGCAGGCTTTTGATGTAAGGGTGCTTGTGGATTGTCATGTTATGCCGACAGGAATGGGTGCGTTCCCCATCATTTTGGGAAGACCATGGCTAAGAGCGGTGAAGGCTGTTCAAGATTGGAGGAAAGGGGTCATTACTTTGTATGACATGCGAGGGGATAAAAAGCAGTTTAATATGGATAATCAGAAGCCTGTTGATGATGAAAGGGAAAATGAAGCAGATTCGAGTGTTGATGACACGACTAGTAGCACTACTACAAGTGAGGGAACAGAGGACACTTCATCCAGTGAGGAGGATGCAGAGATGGCTACCCTGGTTATTGATGAGGAAGTGCTTTGTGATAAGGTTGCCCAACAAGAAGAGGCCATACAGGAAGAATGCGAGGAAGTGGCGATTGATTTAATGACAGAGGATGCCCTTGAAGAGTATATGTTTTTTGAGGTAGATTTCCTTCAAGATCCTGATGTGCTTCCTTTGGATGCTATGGTTGAGGTACAAGTGAATCATAAGCAGATGCATGCATGTGATGTGAAAGAGTATGCATTGTACCTTTGTGGGATGAGTGGGATGTAGAAAGTCTATAGGATGATGAACCCAAGTTGGAGTTGGATGATCAGATGTGCGTTAATGTTAAGAAAGCCACGAGCAGAATTCATGCTATGAAGGAGGAGCGACACACCAGAAGACTATGAATGATGTTGATGCTATGGATGAGACTATGGATGCTGTGATAGATGAATTTCTTATTGGCCTTGATAAAGATGAACACACAAAAGATGAGGTGGATGCTTTGATAAAGATGAATTTCTTATTGGCCTTGATAAAGATGAACACACAAAAACTGAGGTGGATGCTTTGGCAATGGTGCCTTTTGAAGGGGAGTTTGTTTTGCCTATAGTCGATCACTTTGATGGTAATGTTTCTTATGTTGATGGACAAGAGAGTGCTATGGGGCAACAGGTTATAGAGTCTTGTTCTTTGGGATGTGCACAGCAGGTCTTTCTTGATGAAACTTTTATTAGTTATTACCCTCAGCAGGAGTTGCTTCATTGGTTTTCCAATAATAGCGTTGACTACATCAGTGATTATGGAATTGAGATGAGGCAAGATGCTATATATGTCAAGAGCTTTGTTTTCAAAGGTTCTTATATTATGTTGTGGGATGTGGGATGGCCTTAGGAAAATAACAATGTTTCCTCGAACACATGGAATAGAGATGTTTTGGTTACATTGTATGATGCTAAAAGGATTGACAGAGGGAAACGTGGTCGTATGCTTTTTGATGCTGATCATAAATGATTCAGCAGGCTAGGGGTTGGGCAAAGTATGTCAGGCAAAATTTAGTAAAAGTGTTTTGGGCTTGTGTACATATGGGATGCATGGCATGTAAAAAAGCTTTGCCCTGAATGCCCTGGCAGGTGTACAAAGTGGATGGCTTGGTAGTAGCCTAGTACATGCATTTTTCTTTTGGGGAGCAAGTGCTTGAGATTTGAAGTTTTTTTCATTGCAGCAGTGTGTATGGCTACCAGTGGGAAACGACCTTATGATAGGTGGTGCTCTTGGTGGACATGTATACCAAGTGTGAGGCAATAACTATGGTCGCTGGTCATAGCAAAAAAACCAGCCGATTCTTGGGCTAAAATTAGGAAGCACATGGATGCCTCGTGGGCCGGCTGGTAAAAGGACGAGCATGCACACCAAAAAAGGAATGGAAGCACAGAGAGAGAGAGAGAGAGAGGAGAAGCTCTGCAAGGCCGCACTGGTGGTGACAAAAAAAAGAAGAAAAAAGAGTTCTTTTGTTGGGTAGCTGCCTTTGAGTGAAAGGTGGTGTGTTCATTTGTATAGCTATCGTAGAGGTGCAGAGCTATGAAAAAGGTGCGGGCGCCGCACATATTGGTGAAGCACGAGTGATAGCGGAGGCCCTCTTGGCATCGTGGCCATCTTCCAGGCCTTCCGAGACGTCATCATGGCTAGCAAAGTTGACTTCCAGGTCCTCGCTACTCTGACTGTAGCTCCGCCAAGCGTAACGGAGGCGGTGGTGGCTGGTAGCAAGGAAGAGGGAGTATAGCTGCTGGCGAGCAGGTTTGTTGTGTTTTGGCGCAACTGCTGGTAGCACAGAGAGAGAGATGGGTTGTTTCCTTGGGTTGCTGCCCCTTGGTGTCTGAGCCGAGGGATGTGTGTGTCTTGTTGGTTTGCTACGGCGGCGGGGCTGGTGACTGAGGGCCGCTAGAGGGCTGAGGTGATGATGTTCTAAGAAGAGGTGAGAGAGGGATTAGCCAAGATGAATGGGGGACAGGCTTGTGAGTATACATCTTGTGTGTTGATTTAAAGGTGTCGTGTATGTGAGATGGTGTGAAGCAAAAGCTTCTGTGTGTCGGAAGAAGCTTGTATGGAAGCTGCACAATGCAAAATTAGGAGTGAGAGTTATTTGGGTTAATTTGGGAAAAGTTAAAGTGCTCAAAGGTTCTAGATTAGGAGAATCTAGACAAAAGGAAATTAACCATTGCCTTTTAGAAGAATTACTTAGTCGATTTGAGAGTCCAAGAAAGGGTTGAAACAAGTGGGATTGACGTGACATAACTCTTAGCCTCTTTAGGCTCTCCAATAGGGACTTCCATGATCCAAGATAAGTGGTCTAATAACCACTAGCACTTTGGCTCCTTGTTAGAGAGAGTAAGAAGTTTCTTGACCTAAATAAATGGCACCGCCTTGTCGAGGATCAATTAGTCTTAGATGAGATAAGGAAGTAGAGTTATTTTTCTACTCAAAAGTCTTCTATTATTCTCACTCTATCTTGCCCTTGGATGAAACTCCTTGATAGAATATTGAGGAGATGTGTTTAGAGTATAATTGGAGCTGATTTGTGTAACTATGTGTGCTATTGGAGTATTTAGGTGTGGATTTGTGTGATTAGAGTAGGCTTTGGTTCGTGGCTAATTACTGATTCACATTTTGCTTTCCTTTGCCAGACCATGGAATTAAAAACAACTTTCCCATTTAATTATTCTATTTAGCAATCATCTCTCTCTCTCTCTCAAGGGGAAAAATTTTCTTTTTACTAGGCGTTTACCCGTATGAATGATCTTAGACTTACCTTTGGGAGGGATCTTACAATGTGTTTTGTGTCTAGTCAAATAATCTTTTTTTGCTAGTCGATATTTGTAGAGGTGTATTGCATTTTCTACACGTGAGGAGTGGAAGGCTGAGCTTCTATGGGCTTGTTGCTTTTACCTTTTAGACTCCTCCCTTGATTGCCTTGTGTGTTCTGTGTCTTGGCCTTCCTCTTTATTAGACTCCTATGGGCTTCCAAGTTGTGCAACCTCTTTCAGGTGTGCCCTGCCCACTTTTTATTGTCTTCCCATGGCAACTATTTTTGGGTCTTTCACTTTTAACAAGTTATAATAATTTAATTTTCTCATATTTATATTTTTTGATAGTAGACATACCATATATAAGTAAAATCTTTGAGTTTGGCTTTTTGCTATGGCGACAAAGTACCCCCTATCTAATTTCTCTATTTTGAGATAATAAGATGCATCTCCATTTATCATGCCTTTGGGTGGTACATGGAGTTCTTTTGCTAGTATCTCTTCTACTGCTGCTCACGAGTGCAACTTTATTTCAATCAGTTTTATAGCTTGCTATTTTTGACTAGTTTATCATGTATAATCAGGCTAAGTCAATGAGTCTTGTCTTCTCTAGGCATTATTAATGATAGATTCTAGTAGTGAGTTTAATGGTTCAAAGTCTATGAGTTTGCATATATTCATGTTGGCAACTATTGAAGGGGATGAAATCTTTGTAGGAGCAAGAGAGCAAGATTGCATGCAAGGTGAGATCCATTGGCATCGGCGTGCAGATTTAATTTCCTCACTCCATTTTGTTGATCCCTCTTCAACTACTAATCTCAGTTGGTCAAAGGAGGGTTTTAGTCTAATTTCATGTACTGACTTGGAGAATAGAACTCCACCTGAGGACGCCCTTGGATAACCATGATCTGATATGGTCCTATCTATCTGAGATTTAGGATGTGGACCCATTCTTGAGCCAAATTTCAACACCTTCCTATATATTTCTATCCACCCATGCTTTTCATCTCCTCTACATAGCTTTTGCTCTAGTATGAAACTTTTATATCTGTCCTTTTTCAGTGCTAGTAGTAGTTGTTTTAGTTTGTGCTACATAAAGGCTGATTCAAGGAAAGTAACTTCTATAGTAACACTCTCATGCTTGGAAGAAGGAACTCCATGAGCATAAGTTTTTCCAGCTCTGCCACCAATACACCAATTGGAATGATGGCTGCCGAGTTCAAACTTGTATGCTATTTTGAAAGCCCATAATGTCGATTTTGTAGCTTCTAATACCAAGCTATCCTATTTTTGTTGATTATCTTTTTCAGTATTGTTAGTAGCAACGTTGACCTTCTTGATGAATTCTAATCCACATTTAATTAATGCTTCAATTGGTAAAATTGAATTTTGTGAGGCGTTTGGACTTGTAGTTGGCTGATTGACCTAGCCTCTAACATACATCTAATTACTTGGAAAATATCAAGCATTCTTTAACACAAAATTGGCCACCCTAGGCATTCTTGTATTATCTTCTTGCTTGGCATGTCACCTCCAAAGTGACCACCACAAATGCCCTGATGAGCTTCCATCATAATGGATTGTTTCTCATGATTGAGAATACAATGGTGAAGTATTTAATCTACTCCGATTTTAATAACAAATCAACTACCAATGTAAACATTCTACTTTTTAGTGCCATCTTCTTATGTTGATTGCTTGTCATGTTTTCACAAAACATAAACTAATGTGTAGAAAGGTCAGCATATCATAATATTACCAATTACCTCTACTGCTAGACCATTGATGTAAACAGTTCTACTGCATCCATTGATGATATTCTAGATTTTATGGGTTCTCCACCATTCAATAATCTAGAGAGAAAGTCTATCATTGCATATTTACTTCCTAAGGTGGTGTGATGTTAAATCAAAATCTTAGAGGAGTAACATCCACTTAGCCAACTTGCCTATCAAATTTGTCTTGTTAACAAGATAAAGCAATGCTTAATGATCCATGTGGAACATAATTTTTTTCCTTTATATAAGTAGTGTTTGAATTTTTTATGACGAAGTATATGAGTCCAAGGGATTCTCGTTGTAGTTTTGTGCTACCTTGGAGAGCATCTTGTTTGCATGATAAGTTGGCCTAGTACTAGCCTTCCTTTTATTTTTACATTAATACACTACCTATTGCCACATCAGATATATCCCCACGAATACATGATATGGTTTTTCCAATCCAAGGTGATTAGGAGCTGTAGTTAGAAATTTCATCAACCAGCCAAATTCTTTGTCACATTCCTTTGCCCATTTATTTATACACTGCATTTAATTTTGTCATTGGTACATTGAATATGCCACCTAAGTAGATGTCTTAAAAATGTTCTGTGCTATTTTATCATTCTTAGGATTCTTTCTTTTTCTTTAAGATTCTTCGATGGCAGCATAGTGTGGATTACCTTCACCTTTTATGAATCAATAGTACTTAGCTAGTCCTTCTTTTGACACCATGTGGTATACCAAAATTCTTAAGGATATTGCAAAGGGAAACTTCATCAGATTTAGTTTAAGCTTGGTCTCTTAGACCATTCTCTTGGTGCTTGTTTTAAGACATACAAGGCTTTCTTCAACATGCAAACATGCTCGGGGTGACCCACATCCTCATAACCAGGTGGCTGCAACATATACACCTCTTCTTGCAAATCCCCATGCAAGAATACATTCTTTACATCCATCTGATGTAAAGACCATTGCTTTGACGCAGCCACTACTATCACAACTCTCATTGTTGCCATCTTGGCAACTGGGCTGAAAGTTTCCTCATAATCAATGCCATATGTCTGTGCATATCCTTTGGCTACCAATCTAGCCTTGTACCTGTTTATGCTTCCATCACTATTATGTTTTACTTTGTACACCCACTTGCATCCAATGGCTTTCTTGCCTTCAAGCAATTGCACTAAATCCCAAGTCTCATTTCCATATAGTGCATTCATCTCCTCATCCATAGCTTTCTCCCAACACACATTTCCAATAGCCTCATCAATGCATGTGGGCTCTACAACCTGCACAACCTTTGCTATATATGCATAGTGATGTGCCACATAACCATCATAGGTAAACCTCTGCACAGGATTCTTCACTCTCCCAGATCTTCGTAGCTTTGCATTCATGGCTTCCATAGCCTTCTTTACACCAGGTGTTCTCAGGATCCCAAGCTCCTCATCAAGGCTCATCTCTAAGCCGCTAGACTCTCCATCAACATGAGAATGCCCTGCAAAAATGTCACGCATACCAAGGGGCTCAACCACTTTCTCTTTTCCTTTATGTGATGTACTAACCACATTTGCAGGACTGGTATTATGATGCAGCCTACCACTCCATGGTCTATCAACAGACCCACTAGAAGAGGACTCTCCTGGTCCACTCAAAGACTGTGATTGCTGACTTGCATTCCGTGCAACCACACTTACACTCACATCAACCCCAATAGCTTCTTTTTCAGTAGCATACCAGCTACTCATCTCATCAAAAACAACATCCCTACTTACCCTCAACTCACGTGTAGCAGGGTTATAACACCTGTATCCCTTTTGCTCAAGGGAATATCCAATAAACACACATTTTTCAGCTTTTGGATCCAACTTAGTTCTCAGCTCATCTGGCACATGCACATATGCAATGCATCCAAAAACTTTTACATGAGACAACAGGTTTTCTGCCAGTAAACCTCTCCTCTGGAGTTACATCATGTATGGTTGCAGTTGGTGTCCTGTTCATGATGTAGACTGCTATAGAAACAGCCTCAGCCCAATAGCTATGTGGCATATTCTTCTCTTCCATCAATGCTCACGCAATCTCAGCAATGTGCCTGTTTTTCTGCTCAGCAACTCCTGTTTTTCTGCTCAGCAACTCCATTTTGCTGCGGAGTGTATCTACATGTAAACTGTCTATGAATACCATTCTTCTTCAAAAATTCAGAGAACTCATTGGAGAAGTACTCTCCCCCTCCATCTGACCTTAGGTACTTTACATATTTTCCTGTTTGCTTTTCAACCATAACTTTAAAATTCTGAAAGTGAGTGAACACCTCACTCTTCTCCTTCATGAAGTATACCCACACTTTCCTTGTGTGGTCATCAATAAACGTCACATAATACCTATAGAGCCTCCCATAGATATGGTCTTCGTAGGACCCCATACATCTGAATGCACAACATCTAGTGTATTTCTGCTCACATATCTGTTACGTGGAAATACATGCTTTGTTTGCTTCCCAAATTGGCATGCTTCACATATTCTCTGCATACCTTCTACTTTAAATTTTGGCAGCCCTGTCACAATTCCTTTAGTCTGCATAGACTTCAATCTCTGCAATTCACATGTCCAATCCTTTTATTCCAAATGTCTGTGTCTGCAACAATTTCTGAACCATTTGCAAATATCGCAACACTCACTTCAGGCATGTTTACATTCAACGTAAACATTCTGCCCACTCTGTTGCCTTTTGCAACCAACTTGCACTTGTCTTTAAAGTCTTCAACATAACAACCATCAGGGTTAAACCGAACTTGCAAACCCTACTCGATCATCTGGCCAACTGAAACCAGATTCTTTGTTATGTTCGGTACATGAAGTACATCTGCAAGGTACTTCACTTTGCCATCCTGCATAGATAATGGCACATCTCCAACATGGGCAATTGGATGAGCAGTGTCATCTCCTGTTTCCACAAAACCTGGTCTTTCCGGGTTTTTCATCTCCTGGAACCACTCCCCATGACTTGTCATGTGGTTCGAAGCACCTGAATCAACATACCATACATCATCTTTTTGTACTGCTTCAACATTTTCAGACATGGCATTCATGACATGCTGCATAACAAACAACCTTTCATTATCCTCATTGTTTCTGCTCGAGGATGCATAGTTGTTTTGCTGTAATTTTTCATTTTGCATATCGGCCTTGTAAGATTCCTCCCCAACCTCTCAAAATGTCCAGCATCTTATCCCTCTTCAGAAATATAAAAGACCTTGTTTCTAACTGTTTTAACCTAGAGAGAGAAAATATTCTAGAGAGAGAATATTCAGATTTTTTATATTTTTGGATAGAAAATTATCTTATCTTATTAAAATAAGTTTTCCTAAAATAGAAATTCAAAAAGAACTTTCCAATGTGCAATTAGAATTAATTGGAAATGGGTATAAAGGACCTTAGCCTAAGGGTCTAGATTTTCAGAAATTTTTGGATTATGGTCCAATTAAGGTTCCTATGGGCCAATAGCATCAATCCATGTGTAGGGAGGAGATAAATCCAATTTGTAAAAGAAGATACCCACAAATGAGTAAATGCTCACATAAGATGAAGAGTTGAAAATGTACAAGGTTTATTAGTAAAAAACTATGAGCAATATTAAAAATATGAGATATTTTGGGTATCCAAAAAGGAGTAAATGCTCACATAAGATGAAGAGTTGAAAATGTACAAGGTTTATTAGTAAAAAACTATGAGCAATATTAAAAATATGAGATATTTTGGGTATCCAAAAAGGAGTAAATGCTCACATAAGATGAAGAGTTGAAAATGTACAAGGTTTATTAGTAAAAAACTATGAGCAATATTAAAAATATGAGATATTTTGGGTATAAGATTCCATTTTGACACATATGTAAGGAAGGGGAATTCTTTAAAGGAGGTGCATATTTCACATGCTTGAATGATTTTTAAATTCAAAAATAATGTGATATTTTTATCTCTCCTCTCTCTTGAACCAAACCAAATCAAAATGGAACCAAATCGAATCAAAAAGTAACCAAACTAGGTCCAAATCTAGTCCAAATTCAACCAAATTGAATTTGAAAAATTCTAGAATTCAGTTAGCTTTGGTTAGAGCTTCCCTCTCCTATAAATAGAACATGAGTCCTTTGAAAAAAAAATAGAAGAATTTTACTATACTAGAGTTATGCTGAAATAATGCTAATTTCTACTATTCTCTAAAATTCTCTCCAAATTGAAGAAATTGGAGCTTCCCTCGTTCTTCAATCCCCATTGGTGGCTCCATCAACATACTTAACCAATTTATTGGTTGGGGGCCTCTACCGTGAACAAAGAATCAAGCAATTTGTAAGGTAATTAGTGAATTTTGATCATTTTCTATAATTTCTCAATGTTTCTCTCTTCTCAACCCCTCTCAAGCTTGAGAAGCTTAATTGGAATGGTTTTTGAATGCTATTGAAGTTAATTGATGAATGGTAGTGAAGAGTTACATAATTTGATGAATGCTATTGAAGTTAATTGATTAATGATAGTTAAGAATGGTAGTGAAGAGTTACATAATTTGATGAATGCTATTGAAGTTAATTGATTAATGATAGTTAAGAATTACATAAATTGATGAATGGTAGTGAAGAGTTACATAATTTGATGAATTCTATTGAAGTTAATTGATTAATGATAGTTAAGAATTACATAAATTTCTATTTATACTTAATTCAAATGGTTTTTATGTAAATTCTCTCTCTCACTCAAGAAATGGTCATACTCATGACCCATTCTCAATCCAAATGAAGCTTTTCATAAAGCTTTTCCTTAATCCAAGATTAATCTATGCTTGAGGCTAAATTAATGGCTTTTTTCTATGCTTTTAGTTTATGTATATTAATGATTCAATCCATTATGGATTAATGATCCAATTAGGGATCATTCTAATTATTTTCTTAATGATAAGCTTTATCCCTTAGAAAAATTGAGATTTATCAGTCATAGCAGCGGAGCCAGCCCATGGGTTAGCCAACCACCCGACAACTGAATTCGTGGGATTCCTTTATAAAGATTTGGTTGGCTTTTAGCCCGCGTACCAAGGAAAAGAGTTCCTAGGCCCCCTAGCTCGGCGATTCATGCAAAAATCAAGGTAGGCATACCGCGTACACACCCAATTTGAAATTGCCATTTATAATAGATTTGACTGGCTTTAAAAACAATCATAATATTTCTGATCATCATTTTCCAAAATTCCGAGTCCATTGTATTACAAAAATGTATCCTTTGAACTCTCCATTGAAGACCAGCTGGCCAACCAATGAGATCCAATATCAAAATTTGGTTCTAAAAAATCTGTCCTTTTTGTCCATCCAAAATCTTTCTCGACGTATGCATGGGTGTAGCAACTGTGAGCCTATGCATCGCCTGGTCAGAACCCTCTAGGATCCTCCTTAGGTGTCCTAGCACTTCACTCAGGGATCGCTTCGTTGGTCCTCGCCCATCATATCGGAAGCGCACCATTTTAACCGTACTGAGGCTGGTCAAGACCTCAGCAGGCTTTGCCACAAGCAACGTCCCTTGATGACTCCTCGCTAGGCTAATCCAATGAACCTCCTCTTATAAAAACATAAGCCAAATGCTTCCTCCAGCATTGTGGCGTAAAACAGTCCTTTGAATGAAAAAACAGAGGTTCCAATGCAAGTAAAATTTTAATTTGAGATCGGGTTCCGACAACCCTTTTTTCATAATTCCCAGTTTCATAATGAGGATCCTTGATCTCTCATGAGGGTAATCTATCCATCATTTTGTCCATTTGTCCAACTAGATTCTTGGTGAGTTTGGTCAAGGAAAAAATAGATTAGTTTCGGTAGTCTATTCTTTGGATTTAGTAACTCGAATTGGTCTCACGAAGTTTTTGTCTGATTCAGATCGAGAGAAGGACAATTAGGTTTACTGTTCGTCCCTCACGTAGTCTAACCAAATTCATTCGGTTTAGTTCTACAAGGATTCCCTTCAACTAAACATCTAGATTTTGGGTAAATATCAATTTATTGATTTTACCAATTAAAATATCCAAAGATATTCTTTATGCCACATAATTTCTCAGCCTTAATTCATTAGGTAGAATTATGGTAGAAATTCATCTTTTGACACTAAAATTTAATTCCAATCCATACTTTCTTAAATATCATATAAATTTTTCTTTTAACTAAAATATCAATATCTATTTTTTTGAACAAACTTGAAATCCTTCTTTTTCTCATTTCAGTGAATGCAATCCAATCATCACGGGAATTCCTCTTTTACCATAAATTAAATCTAGTTAAAATTCTTCTTAAAAATTACATAAAAATATCCATTAATTCCATTAAGCTCAAAATTCCGCTTTTCTCATTTAAACATTGGAATTCCAATATGGTGGGAATTCCTCTTTCATCATTTAATCTTATCTATACAAAATGATAAATTTAACTAGATTTTCTCATAAAATTTAAATAAAAATATTCATTAATTCCTTTACACTAGGAATTACACTTTCCTCATTTAAATATTTGGATTCCAATATCTTGGGAGTTCCTCTTTCACCATTTAAAATTTTTCTATGCAAAAAGATAAATTTAACTAAATTTTCTCTTAAAAATTTAAATAAAAATCTTCATTAATTCATTTACACTAGGAATTACACTTTCCTCATTTAAATATTTGGATTCCAATATAGTGGGAGTTCCTCTTTTATCATTTAAAATTTATCTATGCAAAATAATAAATTTAACTAAAATCCTTCTTTAATTTTTAAATAAAACATGCATTATTTTAGCATTAGAATTTTTTTCTTACTTCATTGGAGTACATGGGTTTCCATTGGCATGGGGATTACTCTTTTAACATAAAAATGGATTACTAGAAATTTCTCTTTTTCTTAATTAACTATTTATGCATAAACATAAAAATTAATTTTTCGTGATTATAACGAGAATCATTCAATTAATCTAGAATGATTAATCCTAGAATATGGTAGGAAGTCCTCTTTTCATATTATGAATGAAAATGATTTGTGTTATTTTTATAGAAATTTTGCCATAGCTCTAATTGTATCATTATCCAATTATAGATTGATTCTTAATTTTACCATAAATTTAATAGCATAAAAGTATTAAAAAGTCATTATTTTGGCCTTCAATTAGACAAGCATAGAAATTACTTTTAGATTAGAGAAATGCTTCATGAGAAGCTTCATTCGAATTGAGAATAGGTCATAGGAATGACCATTCTTTGGGGGAGAGAGAGAAATGCTTAAAAACCATTATAAATTAAGCATAAATGGAAATTTATGTATTTCTTCATCAAAAGACACTAAAGAACTTCAATAGTATTCAAAAGCCATTCAAATTAATGCTTCTCAAGCTTGAGAGGGGTTGAGAAGAGAAACATTTGGAGATTGAAGAAAAAGAAGACAATAATCCACACTTTACCTCCTAAATTACTTGACTCTTTGATCACAGTAGAGGCCCCCAACCAATCAATTGGTTTGGTATGTTGTTGGAATCTCCAAGGAAGATTGAAGAGAGAGAGAACCTCCAATCTCTTCAATTTGTAGATGATAATAGAAAATAAGCTTAACTTAGAGTAATACCGGCATAGTTTAGTTCACAGATGAGAATACAAAGGAATGAGGGTCTATTTATAGGTGAGGGAGGCCACTAATTGAGTCCAACTAAGTTCTAGAATTTTCCAGCTTCAGTCTGGCTCAATTTGGACAAGTTTTGGACCAGTTTGGCTCCCTTTTTTATTTGGTTTGATTTAGGAGAGAGGAGAGATACAATATCCTATTATTTTTGAGTTTAAAACTCATCCACACATGTGAAATAGGCACCTCCTTGAAGCGCGCCCTTTTCCTTACCCATGTGTCAAAAATGAATAATTACTCCAAAATATCTCATTTTTTTAAATTAATACTTCATAATTTTTAACTAATAAACCAGTACTTAGTCAACTCTTCATCTTATGTGGATATTTACTCATTTTTGGGTATTTTCTTTTATTCTTTGGATTTATCTTGTCCCAACAGTTGGATTAATCTTATTGGTCCATAGGAACCTTAATTGGGCCATAATCAATTTTTTTTTGAAAATCTTGACCCTTAGGCTAAGGTCTTCTAAATCAATTTTTATTAATTCCAATTGCACCTTGGAAAATCTATTTTGATTTTTTGTTTCAAGAAAATATTTTTTTGATATTTGTAGAATTTTTTTTATACAAAAATATCCCAATATTGATTTACCACCCTCTAGAAATATTTATCTTACTAGGCCAAACAAGGAAAAATAATATTTCTTGTATTGAGAAACAAAGAATGATTATAAGGGATTGAAGTAGAGGCTTAATCAATATTCAGCCTGAGGAGGAATCTTACACATGTGGTAGATGTATGTGTGAGCACTTTATCTACCCGGGCACTTGTAATCTCCTTGGACACATAGAGAGAGAGAGAGAGACTATGAGTTTAGGGACTTGAGGCACTGGTCGAGGGCTACCAAGTAAGAGGGAAACTTGGTATAGGGTCCAGGTGTGCTAGGATTATTCACTTGAGGGGAGGTGTTGAAATATACAAGTGAATAGGGTGTGTGCGGGAACAAACCCTTAGCAAGAGGTTGTAAAAGAGAATCTGTAAATGAGAGAGAAGCTATGAAAAGGTGAGAGGTATCTACTAGGAGAGAATAAAGGGCAACATGAGAAGATTTAAGATGTGTGGAGATATTCTAGGAAGAGGTGGAGGGAATCTAGCAAAAGAGGTGGAGTGAATCAAGGAGAGATCAGTGGGATTAGATGCTTGGATGTAAACTCTATAAATTGAGGCATTGGCCTAATGAGAATTTGCTGGTTTTTGATTATCCATGCCTACATTAGTTAATTGCTCACTAATCTCATCTTAATCATCATCTAATCTCTTTGTTAATGATGTTGATTCTTGCATTTGATCCACCATAGCTTATCACATTGTTGCAAATTTAACAAATATAGCATAAGTACTAAAGTACTATGTACATGCAGTCCATATAATGTGAACACGCTAAGTGAGTGAGCTAGCAAGATAAGTATGCCATAACTCAATGATGGACTAGTAGTAGCTGGTGTAGTGCAACTGTAGAATCACTTATGAAGATCTATCATGTTAGCATCCTACCAAACACGCCAATGATGTAAGTGGCAGAAACGGTCATCTAGGCATATCATAAGTGTCACCTCGTGTTAAGCTTGATGTCTCAACAGGAGAAACACTCCTACAAGAAATCTTAAATAAAAAACCTAATGCATGGCTATGCTGTATTCATGTACAATGGTGCAGTCAAGTGAAACATGCAATTAAGAACAAAGAGACAAAAACCTAATGCAAGGCTATGCTGTATTCATGCACAATGGTGCAGCCAAGTGAAACAATGTATTTCAGCACAACATAGGTTCTAGCACACCTATCATACATAACCAAGCATATTTGCAGAGTAAAAAATATAATTTTATGCATGGATTATATAGAAATTAGTTTTCATGACATTGGAGGACCCCACACCATTGTTCAAATCTGTGTCGCACAAAAAATGCATACTTCATAAGCATAAGCAAAAGCAAAAACTTGTATCTTTATAATGTAATCTTCACAAACCCATGTAAATATGTGCATACTTCATAAGCATAAGCAAAAGAAAAAACTTGTATCTTTATAATGTAATCTTCACAAACCCATGTAAATATGTGCACATAAATTGTTTTAGCTACAAAACCATGAACCCAAAAAAGACACACCAAAACCACCCCAAAAGATTTCCATTGCCCATCACTCTCTTCTGTCAAATTTTTTTGAGTGCCTGCCCCAACTCCCTCTTTGTTAAAGCTACATGGTGAACAAACCTCTCCGTAGCCACTTGAAGTTCCAGTTCATTTGTGTATATGTAGTACAGATGTCTGCAAAAGGCACGTAATTTTTGCCCTTATCCATCCTAAACTTAAAATCTTCACAACTACATGATGGGAATGCACAAACTTTCACCTTGTATGTATTCCATGAGCCTTACTTCCCGAGGTTTAATACTAGAAATTCCATGTCCTCATTGGCTTGAATGACGTTCCTTTCAATAACTTGACACTAAAGGCTGGCTGGTAGGATTATATTTGCATCCATATCTTTTGTTACAACCCTTGAAACAAAAATCTTTTTACCTCCACAATGTATTGGCCTAGCATCCGTACCATGCAAGTCTCCCGCTTCCCCCTCCATTGTGTCATGTGTAGTTTCAATAGCCCATCCCCTTGAAGGACCAATATTCAATAAATGAAACCCTATGTCCCATAAACCTTCAATCTCTACCCTTGTAAGATTTGTGCCTTGTGCCACTGGCCACTTTGTTGGCCTAGAAGCAGGCTTCTTATTGACTATATCACAAGGTTCTCTTGTGTGATGCACATCATCACCAAAAAACCACACAACACCACCTCGAAATTAAATGAGTCCCTTGAAGCATGGTGTTGGTACACCCACCAAGCTGCCTCTCCCTTTCCCATCAATAGCCTTGTCACATTTCCTACCTTCTCTGAGTAGATAGCCTAGACATCTTGCTCCACACTCTAGCTTAGTCAGTCTAATGCCCCACTTGGTTGGGTGAACAATCATCTCAACTCTTTGACTTTTGTTAGTGGTTGTCTGAGTGGCCTGTCTATGAGCACCTCTATGGACCGGTCAAGTAACATACTCATACTCAGGCTGATGAGAGTCTCTTTTCTTGATGGGTTGTCCAATGCCTCTTGCTTGCTTTCTAAGTACTATTCTAGCAACACCATCCATAGAAGTTCTCCTCTTTGTTGCATTGAGCTCCATGGCTGCTTCATTGGGGTGAGGTCAATTACTATCCAAGGCACAATTGAGGTAGACCCTATAGAAGCTCTCCTTTTTTTGAGCTTCTCAACACCAGGCCCTATACCCTAGTGTCCACCTCTCAAATTGAAGCATCATATCTTGCACTCTACAGTAGGCAAGCGATGAGGTCATTCTCATAGGCATCAAATAGTGTAATATATTTCACACCATCATTTGCTGCTACCTAGCTTCCATGAACAGACTCTGCTAGATTAGGCCGGGGCACCAAAACTTGTCATTGTATTTCTTAGCCTACCAAAAAAAAAACTCATAAATTACACATGAATGTTTCTCAAACAATAAATTGAATGCATAGTAACTTGTGTCATTACCTCAACCATGTATTCTTGCCAGTGTGCTACTCTAGCATTCCACCACATAAGCCATGTTTCCAACATGGTTATCTTTGATTTTTCCACATGCCCTCTCCTTAGCCAATTCCTCAACAAACAATCAAGTTCAAATTCTATGGCATGTTCTGATGGTGCACCTTTCCATTGCCAGCATTTGAATTTGAACTCCTCTTGCAAATGGGGTGGAATACATGCAATTCATGTTTGTGAAGACTTTGTTCCCAATGGAAAGAGAAAGAGTGCTCTCTTCCTTTCATCTCCTTGTGTCTAGGCCACCATTAAACACTGTTCTTACTGCACGCCAATTTGCTTGAGCTTCATCTCCCATAAACCCCCGAAATTGTGTCTTTTCATATCCTTCTCGCTCCATGACTCGGTTAAGAAGCTCCCAAAATAATGTTTGTGCTTCAGTGTCATCTACTTTGAATTCCCCAATGGCTATTGTTTGCATCTCTTGGACAAAAGGATTGTAAACATGTTATGCCATTGTTGACCAATCTCTCATTCTCTTCACAAAGTCAAAAAAGATCCAACAACCTCCTAGTTCTCCCTTAGGTCTCATTTTTTTTACGAGTTTAACTCCATTTCGAGGCCTTAAGAAGACATTTTGAAAATATGACATCTCTGGAGGAATGAGGAAAATTCTAGTTGAAACCTAGGAAGACCATGCTCTGGAAAGAAGTCAAAGAGCAACCGCCGCTTCATGTCCAATATTACTTCCATGTCTCCAAAGTTCTGGACCCTCTCTACTTTTGTCTCTTTCCTCCACCTAGATAGTTTTCTTTTATTGAGCAAAGGTATAAACCTAGCAAGTGTGTCAGCCAAGTCACTATCAGACAATTGCTTTGACACCCGATGTATCTCCCCAAACAAAGATGAATCCATTACTACTTCTTTTGCTAGTTTTTTTTGTATGGCCTTTGGTCGCCCTTGAATCCCAAAATTCCAGTTAGTCATTTGTGGGAAACCAAAAGATTCATCTCAAATATTAATATAACAACAAGGCATTATTATAAGTGACCACCACCAAACTTTACCTTTTATGTTAAAGAAGAAAATGTTGGTTAAAAGAGAAATTTTTACCATGAAATTCATGTCATCCTAAGAATTATTTCAAGCGTGCTTAGTGGGATTACATATGTGTTTGTTTAACAAGAAATATTGTTTACAAGAAAAAGAGGTTATAGACTCCTTAACCTTTATAAAGATTATTCATAAGAGTATACCTATCTTTCAAAAAACACTATACAAGCTTATCATTTACTTTCAAAAGAATGCTACTCATGGGAGAATGCTTAAACAACTAGGACAATTTGGACAATGACTAGATTAAGAGATTAGCATTGTGAAAAGAAGAGTTTACTTATTTCTTAAGTTTTTTGCAAAGAATAGTATGAGCTTGGAAATCTTGTCAAAACTCAATTATCATTTCTAAGTCAACTAGATAAATTATGAATCTATGGTAGGTTGGAAACTTAACCAAAACATCTTATTTCATAGGCTTGTTGAGCAGGCATAAAGAGGGAGTGTGGGATTCCAGAAAAAAGAGAAACTCAACTATTACTTGTAATTTAAGTCATTAGATGGATATCAATCCCCGTCCATCAAGAATCACAAACCATGAAAGACTTCTCCATACGTCTCCCAATCTACACAAACACATATGAAAAAATATCATCAGAGCATGGATGGTTAAGAAAAATCAACTCAAAAATTAATGAGGAAAAAGCTAATACCTTTCAACGTTCTATCTTGAAGCTGGAATCTTATACTTCCTCAAATCCCATGATTAGTAGGACCAGGTGTTCTCCAAATATTTGCTAGGCTCCATTCTTTGCTAGCATTGACAAGGTCAATGGTGCCATTGGGTAGTTTGACCGGTAGTTCTATGGGTGAATCAACACCCTCGCATAATTGCAATGGTATCCACTCCTCCTTTTTCTTCATTTATCGCTTGTAAAAGAATGGGATATATAAATTTGAGCGTGCTTTCAAGTATCAAAGTGTGCTACTTGAAATCACAACTCTATAAGAATATACATCTCCCTTATGCACCCCTTCAACTATAGCCCATGCATTTCTAAATAAACCATTTATCTGAGTAGATTGCAATTTCTTGCAAATGAACATTGTTGGAGTGTCTTGTGGAGCTTACAAAACATGTGCACAAAAAGATGAATGGGAGTATACCAACTAGGACTCGAGAGGGCTTTGTAAATTTTAAAGAGGATTGGATTTCACTAATCATCTTTTGTTTGAAGGCATGTACACTCTATTTGTCTTGTATTGACCACTCAATACTACCTAATGAGGGAAATGGAAGCTTTTTTAGGTCTTCCATAGTCTTTAGGCTTAGAGGGAACTATGTAAGAGTGTGTGAAAAAGAATATTCTAATGCCAAAGAAGTGTCCTACGGTTCTTTATGCCTAGAGGAAACTATGTAAGAGTGTGTGAAAAAGAATATTCTTCCATAGTCTTTAGGCCTAGAGGGAACTATGTAAGAGTGTGTGAATAAGAATATTCTAGTACTGCCAAGAAGTGTCCTACGGTTATTGTTAGGAAATAAACCTCATCTATGGTGTAATGGAAAGCATTGAAGGTCTCTGTTATGCTCTTCAATGGTTGTTCCTCTATGTAACTTGATGGGAATATGTTTACATACATAAAACCACCAAAAAAAGAAGTGAACAACAAGGGTATAACAGAATGATTTGAATAGAACCACATTTGTAATAAAATACTTACAATTACAAGGAAACCTGTTTTTTGCCATTTGAGGAGGAAGATGAATGTCTAAACCATTGCCACCTTGCCTTTTCTTGAAAGCTAGCAATCGTCCCTTCCAATGATGTCCAAAACACCACAAGCTTTGACTCTGTGTGGCCTCTTAAGATTGGCTATAAGTAAACCTAATCCATTAACCCCTTGAAAATCTCTCCAACCCACATACCTTGCTCATTCCTAGAGTTGTTAAGAACATACTCAAACGTGGAATCACTAGGTCTCCTATTTGATGTTTCCATGGTTGAGAACTTGCTTACAAAAGGATAAAGTAACTTAAGTGGGATTAGAGGAGAAATAGGGAGTTAGAATGTTTTTAGAGGATAAGACAAGAGCTTAGAGAGCCATTAAACCTTGTAGCAAGATTTACAAGTGATTAGAGAGGGATTAAAGAGGTTATAGCATGATTAGTAGAGATATGGAAGCTTGCAAGAGGGTTAGAAACTTACTGCAAGATTAAGGAGAGACTAAAGAGATTATAAGCTTACAAAACAAAGATTAAAAAAGAGATTAGAAAAGGCTATAGGCAAGATTAAGGAGAGACTAAAGAGATTATAAGCTTATAACAAAGATTAAAAAGAGATTAGAAAAGGCTATAGGCAAGATTAGAGAGGGATTAGAGAGGTTATAGCAAGATTAGTAGAGATATGGAAGCTTGCAAAAGGGTTAGAAACTTACTGCAAGATTAAGGAGAGATTAAAGACACATAAGAGGATTGGAGAGAGATTACAAGCTTACAAAAAGATTGGAAAGATATTAGAAGGTTGTAGGCAAGATTAGAGAGGGATTAGAAAGCTCTAGGACTAATGGTTTACAAGTGTAATTAGTTTAAGAGTATAAAAAGGGGCTAGTAAGCTAGGAAATTTGTTTTTTACTATAGAATAATATGGATGATTTTTTTTGGGGATAAAATCATATTTTTGGAGGGAAACATAAATTTCTAATTTTGAGGGTTACTTTTTGGCCAAGCATATCTGGTGGGGCCAAGGGAGGTGAAGTGACACTAGTGGGGCTACTAGATAAAAAAGGTAATGTGATTGGGGTTACTAGAGGGACAAGCCTAAAGTATATCAATAAACACCCCTACTTTAGGTTCTAAAGATAGTGGATAAAATGTGCACTCCCCCTGTCACTCCCATTGGTCAAAACTTAATTAAAATGTCATTAAAATTAATCCTGAAGGAAACTTTTTGTAGTCCATATTTCCCCTAATGCTCTATATTTTGAACCATTTCATTGTTGGTATTACATTGTCTACATTCCATTTCATGTTTTTGTTCATCCTAAACAAACACATTGTTTGCATTTCATTTTAGCTATCTATGTATCTTGATCCATTCTATTGTTGGTATTATATTGTCTACATTTCATTTCATGTGTTTGTTCATCTCTTGAACCATTACATTGTCTACATTCTATTTCATCTATTTGTGCATGCTGAATCATTCCAAGTGTTTGTGCATCCTGAACCATTATATTGTCTACATTCCTGTCTGTGCATCCTAAATCATTCCATTCTTGGTATTATATTATTTGCATTCTATTTCATGTGTCAATGTATCTTGAACTAACATTGTAATTGGCTTAATAATACTTCCAATGGCCTTAACCATTTTAGTAGCATCCATGATTGGAAATGGAATAGTGTATAGATCCTCAAAGCTTTCAATAACATGTATTGAAACACATGAATCACCAATTTCAATGGTGCCACAAAGCTCAATAGGATCATTTAAGAAAATATTCCCTCAACCCTTTCTTAAGGATCCTTGAAGAAAAAAAACTTTATCTCCTTTGGTCCACATGGTGCGTAATTTTATATAGAAGAACATTAAATCATGTTAACAACTTGAAACCAATAGAATCCAATAACCCAAAATTTAAAGGACGCAAATGTCCTTTGCTCCAGATGTTGTGTACTTGTATGTAAAAGAACAATAAATCATGTTAACAACTAGAAATCAATAGGATCCAATAACCCATAATTCAAATGACACAAATGTAGTATGTACATTGTGCCAAATTTTTATAGTATTACTTGAGCACGCATAAGATGCAAATAGTTAGCGACGACAAACAGAAATATGATATACATAGTGAGGATTTAACTTGAGTTTAAGGTTAAAAATGTTACTAAGTGTATTTTTGAACCCATATTCAAGTGACATTTTCAGAGTATGCACAAGCTTGAGAGCATCAATCTTCAAGGTTTCATTGAATATTGCATACAAAGAAAGGGTTTTTCACCCTTTTTCTTGATATATAACCTCTTTATGGCTCTTTTTTCAAGGAAGTAGACTTTATTTCAAGCATGGTTTGCATGTTAGTAGTTCTAGTCCCACTTTATTTCAAGCATGGTTTGCATGTTAGTAGTTCAAGTCCCAAATTACCCAATGAAAGAGATGCTCAATCTAATTTTGTTTTGTTTAGCATAATAGATTGGAGACCTAGGATGAAGGAAAATGTAAGAGATGCTGAAACTAAAAGTTGAGATAAATCTTGTTATAAGAGAAAATATAGACTTGTTTTTAAACTAGTTTCTCCCCTCTTGCCCCTGAAGAACCTTCCCAGTGCCTTTGTTTAAGTGATGTTCAAACTCAACCTTGAGCCTCAAGACATATTCACCAAATCTAAAACATTAGATGAGAGACATTAGGACACATGGCCTTCATGCATGTGTAAGAGAGGATCAAAAGCAAACATGAAAAGAAAGTTTGCAACGTAGAAATTGGAGTGGATTCAAAAACTATTGTAGTAAAAAATGTGTTTTTCTTGGTTCATCTTGAAATCTGACATACATTTCCCAAAAATAAACTTGATATTATTTGTAACCTAGATCTTGGAGTGGATCTAAAGCTTGAGAACTCAAACCTAAGTTTGAGTCCCATAAATAGTTTTGAATTATTTTGGAATGCACACCACCAAAGAGATCTTAAGAGTAAATGCATCTTGGGATTCTGCATCCTTGATTCATCCAAAAACTACTCTCAATCTTGTTGGAACCTCAAAATTGGTTTTGTGCAAAATCTTGACTCTTAAACTTGAGCGTGAGCATTGATTTAGTGGTTTCCAAAATCATCTTGATTCTTGATTTAGAGATTTCTAGGAAACGTACTCCATTTTAATCTTGGGGGGTTCACTTTATGTAAACCCTATGTAGTATCACATGCATTTAAGGCCTATTTTAAAAATCCCTTATCTGTGAATTTTTCATGAATAAAACATATCTTTTTTCTATTCAACCTATGAATACCCCCTTTAAATGGTACCCTTCTATATGTTAAAAATGTGTAAAAAAAGGGATTTTAAAATTACCTTCTATTGAACCCACGTGCTATGCTTACATATTTATGTGAAACCCCCCCCCTTAAAGATTTTAATCAAGTTGGTATCCCCCAACACCCTTGTGTAAGGGATACCCAAACTCAAGCTTGAGTGTTGTGATATATTCATGAAGCCATAGAACTAATGGCCTTGACACGTGGAAGAAAGAATCAAAATCAAACATTTAAATATGGTTTGTATGTAGATCTTGGAGTGGATCAAAAGAAAACATTATCTTGCTTACTTGGAGATGGAGTCCTGGACTTAGAAGGGAGTCTCAAACTTGAGCTTGAGCTAAAACATGAGGGTCACCATTGTGGTTAAGACTTATACTTAGAAGGGAGCATACAACCTGTATGGTGAGCCACATCTCATGAGGCTCAAACTTGGGGTTGAGCCTTAGATTTAGAATGGGGCCTATGACCTGAGGTTTGAGCCAAAACAAGATTATCAACCTTGAGGTTGATCAAGCTTGATACTAGCCAAATCATGAGTCTCAATATTGAATTTGAACCTCAGACGAGAGCCTCACACTTGGTTGATGTTTAGCTAAAGGATGATCCTCAACTTTGAGGTTAAGCCGCAAACTTAGAAGGGAACCTCAAACTTGAGGATGATCAAAGCTTGCATTCAAGAGTTACAAGGAACCATCAAAGTTAAGGTTGAGCCAAAGCATGAAGTTCTCTCGAACTTGGAAGGGACCTTCAAACTTGAGGGTCTCAAACTTGGGGTTGAGCCTCAAACTTAGAATGGAGTGTGAAACCTATGGTTTAAAACAAAGGAGGAACCTCAAACTTAAGGTTGATTAATCTTGAGACATAAAAAGATCCTAAATCGCCATGTTGAGCCAAAGTATGAGTCTCAATCTTGAATTTGAGCCTATGAGTCAGACGAGAGCCTCAACCTTGAGGTTGAGCCTTAAACTTAGAAGGGAACATAAACTTGAGGATGATCAAAAGCATGAACCTCAATTGACACTTGAGTTCAAACTTGAGGTTTAGCTAAAGGATGATCCTCAACCTTGGAGCTGAGCCTCTGACTCAGAAGGAAGCCTCAAATCTGAGGTTGAGCCAAAGCATGAAGGTTAACCTTGGGGTTGAGCCTTTGACTAAGATGGGACCCTCAAACCTGAGGGTGAACCATTGCATGAGGAACAAAGTTGGAGCTGAGCCTCATATTTAGAAGGGATGCTAAGCTTGAGGTTTGAGCCAAATCAGGAACCTAAACAGGTTGTTAGATCTTTTTTGACTTTGTGAAGAGAATGAGAGATTGGTAAACAATGGCATAACATGTTTACAATCCTTCCAAGATATGCAAACAATAGACATTGGGGGATCCAAAAACTGAAGCACAAACATTATTTTAGGAGCTTCTAAACCGAGTCATGGAGCTAGAAGGATATAAAAAGACAATTTAGGGGGTTTATGGGAGATCAAGCTCAAGAAAATTGGCGTGCAGGATCAGTGTTTAGTGGTGGCCTAGACAAGAACATGAAAGGAAGAGAGTGCTCTTCCTCTTTCTATTGGGAACAAAGTCTTCACAAACATGAAATTGCATGTATTCAACCCATTTGCAAGAGGAGTTCAAATTCAGATGCTGGCAATGGAAAGGTGCACCATCAGAATAGGCCATAGAGATTAAACATGATGGCTTAAGGAATCGGCTAAGGAGAGGGCATGTGGACAAATCAAAGATAACCATGTTGGAAACATGGCTTGTGTGGTGGAATGCTAGAGTACCACACTGGGGAATACATGGTTGAGGTAATGACATAAGCTACTATGCATTCAGATTATTGTTTGAGAAACATTCATGTGTAATTTATGAGTTTTTTTTGTAGGCTAAGAAATACAATGACAAGTTTTTGGTGCCCCGGTCTAATCTAGCAGAGTCTGTTCATGGCAGCTAGCTAGCAGCAAATGATGGTGTGGAATATATTACACTATTTGATGCCTATGAGAATGACCTCACTGCTTGCCTACTGTAGAGTGCAAGATATGATGCTTAAATTTGAGAGGTGGACACCAGGGTACAGGGCTTGATGGTGTTGAGAAGCTCAAAAAAAAAGGAGAGATTCTACAGGATCTACCTCAATTGTGCCTTGGATAGTAATTGGCCTCACCCCAAATGAAGCAGCCATGGAGCTCAATGCAACAAAGAGGACTCGAGCTTCTATGGATGGTGATGCTAAAATAGTACTTAGAAAGCGAGCAGGAGGCATTAGACAACCCATTAAGAAAAGAGATTCTATTAATAAGAAATTACGAACAAACTTCCTATAAAACTAGCCAAACCAAGAAAAGATCAAAATCCTAAACACATGTTGGAGTAGGCCAAGTCTCAATGACTTTTATCTTTTTTGGATCAACTTTGATACCTTCACTTGAAACAATGTGGCCTAAGTACTCAATTTCATCTTGGAAAAAGAGACTTTTGTCTAGATTAGCATAAATTTGATTTTCTTTATGAAGATTAAACACTAATGCAGCAAGATGTTCATGTTTTGAATGATTCTTACTAAAGACAAGAAAATAATAAAAGAAAACAATGATGCAATTCTAATGGTAAAGAAATATACGATTCATCATGCATGCAAACGTAGTAGGTGCACTGGTTAGACCAAAAGGCATAACAAAAAATTCATAATGACTAGTTTGTGTATGAAAAGAAGTTTTATAAATATTAGAACCCATCATTCAAACTTCACGATATCTAGATTTCAAATCAATTTTACTAAAGACAGATATCTTCACCTTCAAGCTTATCTAGAAAATCATCAACACGAGGGATGGGATATCTATTCTTAATTGTGACCTTTAAGCTTATCTAGAAAATCATCAACACGAGGGATGGGATATCTATTCTTAATTATGACCTTATTTAAAAAATCATCAACACGAGGGATGGGATATCTATTCTTAATTGTGACCTTATTTAGAGCTCTATTAATTGTGACCTTATTTAGAGCTCTATCAATGCACATTCGGTAAGTCTTATTTTTCTTTTCAACAAGAAGAACAGGTGCACCAAAACGAGAACTACTAGGTTGAATAAGTTTCTTTCATAATAATTCTTGAAACCTAGCCATGAATGCTTCTGAGAAGGAGTGAGATCATTTTCATATTCTTGCACTTCATTAATTAAAATCATGTATGCGCATGATTGCTTCCGAAGTGAACGTTTAGCTTGGGTATGGGATAATAATGAATACATCTCAAGAGGATGATCACCAACTAATTGCATGAGAGAACCATTATGTGTGAAATCCATAGTATGCATGGAATAATCAATATGTGGATTGAATTCATGTCTAAATGGCATACTAAGTATGATGTCACTAGAATGCAAAGGTGCAATGATGAGAAAGTTTTGCTTTTGTTTATAAGGTCCAATTTGTATCTCAAGGTCATGAACCCATGGCTGTAGATGTTGTAGATGCTTAGAAGAAATTGGAGATGTTGAAGAAAACAAAGATTGGAAATACTATCGTCAAAAAGATGAATATATATATATATATGTGTGTGTGTGTGTGTGTGTGTGTGTGTGTGTGTATATGTGTGTGTGTGTGTGTGTGTGTGTGTGTGTGTGTGTGTGTGTGTGTATTTTTCTCTCTTTTTTCCTTCTTCTTCTTCTTCTCTTTCCCTCTTCTCTTCTTCTTCTTCTTCTCTTTCCCTCTTCTCTTTCCTTCTTCTTCTTCTTCTCTTCTCTCTCTTCTTATTCTCTCTTCTTCCTCTTCTCTTCTCTTCTCTTTCTTCTTCCTCTTCTTATTTCTTCTTCTCTCTTTTTATTTTCTTCTCTTTTTCTTTCTCTCCTTCTTCCTCTTCTTCTCTTCTCCCATAGCCTCACCAGGGGTTTCCACGTAGGTGCCTTATAATCCCACATAGCGTTGAAGAGGGAATGTGACATGGGTAAAGAAGAGACATGTTCTTACCCTTGTCTCTTAGGAGAAATCCAATCTTGCCTTATGGGGGGGAGGTGAGGTGTGCTAAATTTGTTGTCATCCCGTCCGTCGCATCAATGCTTGTTGTCGGTGCGCTGGTTATACTATGTGCTCCTTATGCTCAACGGTATCCTTGCTTGCCAGCGCACTGGCAGCTCTGGGTGTTAGAGGTGATCAATCTTACTTGCACATAAAATAAATATCCATCAAATAAATCAATAAATACCAAATAATGAGAATAATTCCAACATAAGCATCACCAACAGAAGAACCAAGAAGAACCAAGAAGAACCTCTATAGTGGCACTTTCTTCTACTGAGGTTGAGTATAGGGAAATATGCTTTGCTTCATGTGAAGCACTCTCATTTTGAGAAGGATGTTAGACAAAGGTGTTGCTCAAAAGGGAGTAATAGTGTTACTATGTGACAACTAGACTTACATGGCAATTACTAAGAACCCATTGTTTCATGCTTACACAAAGCACATTGATATATAATATCATTGTGCATGTGATATTTTCATGGATGGAGAGGTGGAGGTTATCTACTACCATGTCTACTATACAGAATTATGCTTGCAAATTTTTTCAAAAAGTCTCTTAGGAGATATTTGCTAGTCATGGAGAGGCATTTATCTTGACATAGCATTGGAGCAAGTAGTCTATCTTCAAGTATACTTAAGAGGGTTTGCTAGAAAAGCATCTATTTAATGATCCACCCTGATGTTGTTACTACGGGTGATGGATGTGTTCCATTTTATAAGGTTACCTATATGAGGAGTACGAGTTGGGTGAGAATCCAGGCACACATCAAATCCCATTTTAGACACTAGATGGTGGCCAAATGTGGCCATCTAGTTAGAAGACAACTTATGTAAACTTGACACTCTAGGATGCATTCTCTCTAGATTACCTTCAAAGTTCCATATGTGGAGTACATGGGTGAGTGGATAGCAAGTTGTCATTAAATTTTGCAAGCACAAGTAATATTATTTACTCTCTATTTTTTTATGTAATTTAATGCCTTGTATTGTGAAGGTCATGATTCCACTATTGTGATTTCTTACACCTGCATGTAGCAAGAACTTTCTAAGTCCTTTGAAGTTAGAACTTTCTAAGTCCTTTGAAGTTAGAACTATGATAATGTGTAAAGTTTATGACACTATTATGTATTGAATGGGTAGTTGAGATTATTTTTCCTTAAGGATTCCCCTGTTCAAGATATCATTAAAAAGTATAAATTTTAAATTATAATTTTTTTAAATCAAAGATCAAAATCAATACGCCATCTTTCAGGATATTTTGACATAAACTTCATAAACTTAGCAAATCCCATAACTTTATCTCAACTTAACCACATGAATATCATTCACTACTATGAAAATTTATATGTTTCTCTTGTTATAGTTGGAGTAGGAGATTTATTAAATGATTAAAAAATTTCCTTTAGAAATAAAAAATGGAGAAATTATTTTTCTCCTTTTAAAAATTAAAGAAACCACACACACACACATGTAATCCTATCTCTCTCTTTCTCTCTCTCTCTCTCTCTCTCTCTCTCTCTCTCTCTCTCTCTATCTCTCTCTCTCTCTCTCTCTCACACACACACACCCACACACACACACACACACACACATGTAATACTCACTCACTCGTCCCTCTTTCTTTGTATGTCTTGATCTCTATCTACTACAGCACATTAGGGGCACAACAATGTTTTTAGTAGTGTTTCAGTACTAGGAATGTCGGGGCTTTTAATGCGATTGAGTGAGATAAATAAAGTAAGCTAGTAAAAGGGAACATGTGTGCTTATGTGCGTGTGTGTGTCTGAGAGAGAGACAAGCATCTGAGAGAGAGACAAGCATCTTTCAATATTATATGTGGGATGACCCTCTTTTAGGATCAAGAGAGGCATCTTTCAAAACTATATGTGGGATGACCCTCTTTTGAAATTGGGACGAGTGTCAAATTAAAGCAACATTCAATTAGGTACATCCAAATGAATATACATAGGCATAATTAGATACACATACATGTAGTAAGTTTTGGCATTAAAAAAATGCTTTGTTAGACCACCTTGCTTACATGTATGATGACCAAATGAGAATCCTCCTACGTTTACATGTATGAAGTATCCCATGGCTTGATCGGCTTTGGGGATTCATTTGAGATTCATTTGTAGTCATAGAGCAAAGATCCTTTTGGACAAACCAAGCTCTCATGCACAGCTTCCAATGAGCATAGTTAGGGTCCCTTAAGTTTCTCATTAGATCCACTCCACGGGGGTGCCATAATGATGTGTGCAACAAGAAAGGCAAACATATCAAATTACCCAAGTTGGAGCCGAGAAGCACATGGTGGTTGGTTGTAGCCATAAAACAACTCAGCAAAACAACAAATAGAAAGTAAATAAGCACAAAACCTAAAACACAGACGACACATGCTCGTGGAACAAGAGTCATGTGTACCTCTTCCCCTCTACCACACTGACACAATTTTGTAACTCAAGCAAATGCAAGAGAATAAGAAGCTGGTGTGACACAACCTTTGGTTCTGACATGTGCAAGCAATAAGCTGACATACAAACACAAGGCTAAAACCCTTCTTTTGGTCTGTGCAAGACATGCGCAATGGTAAAGCACTACGTACCACCCCCCAACTCTACATGCATAAGGGTCGGTCCATAAACATTGCCTATTGGAAGCCTCGAACCTGTAGGTGATGCCAAGGACCTCGAAAAGACATCTAATACCATGTTAGAATGCACAAGTGTAGAAGTAGAACACAAACAACCATACACAATAGTAGAACACAAAGATCACAACATAGACGAGAAATGGAATCTATTAGACATGCAAGAGTACAATAATGAAAGTTGATACAACCACTCGATGTGGCACAACCATGCTCAGCCCACACGAGTGCCTCCTTAGCTAGTGCTCAGGAAAGTATGATATGAAGATAAAAGAGAAAGCTCATGGCCCTCCACCCTTTATATAGGCCAAGGGAGAGACATAAAGTACAAGTCAGCTCTGCTGCTGGAAATAAATAGTACACCAATGAGATAGGCCAAGGGAGAGACATAAAGTACAAGTCAGCTCTGCTGCTGGAAATAAATAGTACACCAATGAGATAAAATAAATAACTTGAAAATAAAGCTGTCAAAAGCATACACAAGCTTATGAATGAACTTCTCTAAGTATTAACAACATCAATCAATCATTGCCTTAAGTGTTACCGCGATGAATTGATGAATGGCTCATAAATGTTCTTGTTGAAGTGAGCCACTCAACAATTGTTGTCGAGCAGTGCCTTCTCCATTCCAAAGCATGAGGGAGTGAGTCAATCAAGAATAAACAGAGCTCATGAAGTAAGGTCCAAAGAGGGAGAGAGTGAGGGAGAAAGAGAAAGAAAAGCGAAAAGAGAGCAAGAGATAATGACAAAATTCAAGTTGGGAGGAGAGGGAAGCCAAGAAAGCAACAAGGCTGCAAAGAGGTACTTTAAGATATTGTTACCAATCTAAACTTTAAGATATTGTTACCAAACTAAACCAAATCCTCAAGGTACTTTAAGATATTGTTACCAATCTAAACTTTAAGATATTGTTACCAAACTAAACCAAATCCTCAAGGAATGCATGACCATGATTTGATGTAGATCGAGATGTTTTAAAAAGCGATCGAGTGGCTCATGCCAAGTTGACTATGTCATTAGCCATCCAGATGACATGATTCGATGTGGATCGAGATGTTTTAAAAAGTGATCGAGTGGCTCATGCCAAGTTGACTATGTCTTTAGCCATGCAGATGATCAAAGTTGCCTCAACGTAAGAATCCTTGAAGTTCAACAAAATTAAATTAGATTAGATAGTGCACAACCTCAGGTAAGAGTGTTTAAAATTTGTCATCATGTACTCCTCCTATGCCAAAGATTGATCGACAGTGTGATTTGCCGCTTTTGTGCAGTCATCAATCACTCTACATCATCTCAAATTTCCATGCAATCTGCACATGATTTCTTTGACAAACTAAGCAGATAGAAACAACATCATGCGATCAATTTCCAACAAGCTGGGAAATCATCATAATTGGCACAAGTTTTATCAAAAGGATTCCCTTACATATCAAGGCCCATGTGTGTGTGGGTGTAATATCTCATGTGTGTGTGAGAGAGAGGCATGGGAGTTAATAATCACTACAATCAAAACCAATGAACACAATTTCATATTAATTGTGTGTATGCATATGGAGGAAGTGTTGCATGTGTGAACCATTTGTTTCTACAACCTTGTAAACCTATTCAACAATGTAGTTGATTGGATCTGGCCAACCAAGTGAACTATGTTAGACTCCATTAACCTTTTAATGATAAGATTAAAGAAGCAAAATGTGATTAGGAGATCCTATGGGAAGCTTCAAAACATTATATATGCAATGTTTATGTATTTCTCTGCTTTTGAAGCTCACGAAAAATATCGTGAAGCCAAAAACAATAGTGGTCTTAGCTAATAAAATTTGTAGCATATCAACACCAGCTTTGAAGCACAAGTGAGAGTAGGAATTATAACATGAAATTAAAATATCAGTCCACCCATACGATAGTGGTCTCAGCTAATAAACTTTGTAGCGTATCAACAACAACTTTGAAGCGAACACAAGAGACTTTAAACACATTCCTATATAGCAAAAAAAAACATTTTGCTAGATAGTTTACTAGAAAAAATGAACATATCTAGTAAAGTCCGGATCTAGGAAAAGTGAAACACTTCCTAGTTCTTCATTCTAGAAAAACACTTGCTATATAGCAAAAGTCATGAAAACATTCACTATATAGTAATTGATCTAGGAAAACTTTCCTATACAGCAATCTATATAGTAAAATATTACTATATAGTAATCAATAATAAAAAAATTACTACATAGTAATCTATATAGTAAAATATTACTATATATAGTAAAATATTGCTATATAATAAATCAATATATAAAAAACCACTATACATAAAAAAAATTCTAAGATAAAGATGAGATTTTATAAAGAGAAATATAATGAAATTCAATTTTATATTTTACTCGATGTTGCTATTTTAATGATTTCTATATATACTAGAGAATATTGTTCTATCATATAGACATCTAAAGACACACATGTCAACTGAGAGAGAGAGAGAGAGAGAGAGAGAGAGAGAGAGATAGAGCAATTTTTAATAATCCAAAAATCTGAGTAAACAAAACTTTACTTAAATAAAACACAAGAGAAACTCATAAGACACAAAGATATACTGCAAATTAAAGGATTGTGCATAGTTAAATAATTATTTAAAAAATGCAAGTATACAAAATTTGTTGAAGTGAAACACAAGAGAAATCCATAAAGAATAAAGATGTACTTTCACAAGTACAAATTAAAAGATTAAGTAATTATCCAAACAAAATAAGTATATAAAATTTATCTTAAGTGAAACACAAGAGAGATGAACAAAGACATACTTTCATAAGTACAAACTAAAGGATGTAGTTGAATAATTATTCAAAAACAAAATAACTAAATTTAAGCTTAAGTGAAACAGAAAAAAAACCATAAAATGCAAAGACTTACTTTCACAAGAACAAATTAAAGGATGGAGTGTACTATAATAATTATCCAAAAAAATAAGTATATTAAATTTTGCTTAAGTGAGACACAAGTGCAATCTATAAGACACAAACATATACTTTCATGTGTGCAAAATAAAGGATGGAAGATGCTAGATATCTATTTCTAAAAAAACTAATTATATATTTATTCCTAAATAATAAGTACACAAATTTTTGCTTAATTGAAACACGAGAAATTTGGAAGGCACAAAGATGTACTCTCACGGGAGTATATATATGTGTATACGTATATGTATATACATATATATGTATATATATATGTATGTGTGTATAATTATTTTATATAACTTGGAGCAGCTCAAGCCCACCACCTACAATAGCACCCCCAAAAGGGATTGCCATACTAACTTAAAGCTCAACAACTGGCTTGCAAGGATACACCCAATCCACGGTAAGTCCCCCCATGCAAAGAAACATGTAATACAAAAGTTTACTTGTTTGAAATTAGCTTTGAAACCTTGAAGGCCAAGGGATGTCAAAGGGGTTTGCCTGTCTCAACTTACACAACCTTTTGTAGTCCATCATTCCAAGCTTGTGAGATATGTTGCACATTCAAAAAAAATGCATTATAGACTAGGATCTCGAATGATTAGATGTTCAAATTCATTTGAACATTGTTTCTTTCTCATCAATGGTATGATTGAGTCCCCATAGGCATCCATGCATCATCTCTCCTCTCAATCCCAAAGTGAGAGGTTAGAGTTGAAGCTGAGCTTACTTGATGAGCTATACCATAGAGACGAAGAGGATTAGTGGTTCCTTTCACAACATTGACACATATGGTAGAGGCATGGTGCCCCGATCACCTTCGTCGATGCCCCTTGGAGGTGGGGAGGGTAAGGGTAGGCCAAATCCCCAGTAGTCGTAGCCATAGCCATAATCTTTTGGTGCTGCAATAGAGTAGTAATTTATACCACAGCCAAACCTTAACCCATCACGTCCGCCATATCTTCCACTGCTGCTACTGCCCTCCATAGCTTCCACTGCTGCTCCCGCCCTCCGTAGCTTCCACTATTTCTACCTGAGTGAAGTCACCAATTTTGACTCCTGTATCTATACAAGACAGTCGAAGAATCAGAGTATCAAAAAATCTTATAGGCATAGAATAAAGACCAACTAAATCTCAAAAGCAAAGGCTAGCACCTTGCAAAATCAGAATGGCCAATCAGATAGAGAAAAAGTAAATACCAGTAAGACCGAAGGGCTTTCTTAGCTTCTTATCCCACAGCTTTAGTTTTTCCACTATTCGCATCTACCTCCATTTTACACCTACCTAGGATAAGGTAGCTTCCCCACAAAAGTGTCAAAAGCATCACAAATGATCCAGCAACCAATACCTGCTCTTGAGCCTCTGACTTTGGACCTCTCAGACTAGAAATTGCAAAAGGGAGATGCATCAATCAAATCTCAAAATGAAAGGGGTTCCTTCCACTAGTCACAAAAAAGTTCTTGGATACTACTCTTAACTCTGACCTTGCAGTCTCTATCCTATGTTCCAGTCGTCCTAAATACGATTTCTAATGTTACAAAGACTTGTAAACATACAGATGATTATTCACCCATAATTTCAACACCCCTAATTAATGGAGCATCCACCATAGCTCATAGGATGTGCTTGACCATGTAGAACACTCAAAAAACACACACAACCATATAAATAAGGATCACAAAGATAGAATTATGATCACATAGATCGTTAATGTGATGATGGCACCTAGTCAATGCATCCATGAATCCACCACCTAAGCTCCCAATAAAACTTAAGAGTCCCCTGCAACCTTGTTGTTGAAGAGACATTACATTACTCAAAGACAATGCTTAAATGAACACAAGGCTCAAGTTGCATCCTACACTACAACCAAGGTATAGGTAGGCAACCAAGTTTGCGATAATGCGACCCCCCAACCAAAAAACAATTATTACAAGTATAAATATTTCTTGCTCATTTTGGTTTCTTTCTTGGAACACTTCCAATGAGTGACAAATTTAAGAGATGATGCTGCCAATGCCAAGTCCCACCCCCTCCCTTGGCCTTAGCTCATTACGCTGCTCTTTTCCCTTCTTGCTTTTCCTCTTAAAAACCAAAGAGAAAGCAGCAATGATTTGGATGGAACACATCGACGTGCAGAACAGAAACGCTAATAATAAGCAGGAAAGCTTCCTGTAGATGGAAGCTGAACACTTTGAATGCAAGACCCATATACTGTAACCCTATTCTTTAAAAAAAAATGTCCTAACCCTACTATGCAAAAACATATCCAAGAGCTAATATGTGGACAAAAGCACAAATAAATAATGGCAACTTTTAGGGAAAAAAAACCTCATTTTTGAGAGAGAGAGAGACACAGAGAGAGAGAGAGAGAGAGAGAGAGAGAGAGAGAGAGAGAGAGAGAATATCTAATGTATATATGTGGTGTGAGTGAGATAAATAAATTAAGCTGGTAAAAGTGAACGTGTGTGCTTATGTGCGTGTGTGTGTCTGAGAGAGAGACAAGAATCTTTCAATATTATATGTGGGATGACCCTCTTTTAGGATCAAGAGAGGCATCTTTCAAAACTATATGTGGGATGACCCTCTTTTGAAATTGGGACGAGTGTCAAATTAAAGCAACATTCAATTACGCACATCGAATATGAGTATACATAGGCATAATTAGATACACATACATGTAGTAAGTTTGGCATTTAAAAAATGCTTTGTTAGACCACCTTGCTTACATGTATGATGACCAAATGAGCATCCTCCTATGTTTACACCATCCATCATGGGTTCACCAATTTATCATTAATTTGAAGAGATATCATACATTCATGCCCACACATTATTATCTCAAAATTTAACTATTTACTTATGTAAGTGCTAGAACATGTCATTATTATCTCAAAATTTAACTATTTATTTATGTAAGTACTAGAACATGTCATTAGCCTCAATGGTAAATGACTTGTTGGCATTGGTACCATCATATCTAAGGTCAAGATGAGATTTATAGTAATCCTCCTTCTCAAAGTCTTTGAGATGGTTTAATGTCTTTGATCTCTCTCTCTCTCTCTCTCTCTTTCTCTCTCTCTCTCTCTCTCTCTCTCTCTCTCTCTCTCTCTCTCTCTCACAACCGTTACTCTTTCCCTTCGTTATTCCCATTCCCATTCACTTTCTCTATCTATATCTCCTTTTCTCTCCCTTCTGTCTCTCAATCTCTGTCCTTCTGTGTTCTCACACACACACCCTCTCTACTTCTCACATCTTCTATCCTTTAGAGACAAAGATACATAGACCCTCTCAATATCTCTCTACCTCATTACCTCTTCTCGCTCTCTCTCTCTCTCTCTCTCTCATAGTAGAGACACACACTAACCCTCTCTTCCACTTGCTTTCTCTCAACCCTCTTGCCTCTCTCTCATTCTCACTCCCTCTTCTCTCTTCCTCTCACTCTCTCTCTCTAACCTCTCTCTTTCTCTTTATGCATAAACACATTCACTTACTTCTATCTCTCTCTCTACCTTGGCTCTCTCTCTCTCTCTCTCTCTCTCAACATACACATACTCTCTCTCTCTATTCTCTACCCCTATGCCCCCTTTCCTCCTTGTTCTCTCTTAATCTCTCTCTTGATCTCTCTTTCTCTTTCTCACACTCTCTCTCATAGACACACACATGCACACCCTCCCTTCCTATCATTATCTCTCTACTCTCTTACCCATCCTCTCCCTCTTTCTCTCTCTCTCTCTCCTATTTGTCGTTCACTATCTCTCTCTACTATATATATATATATATGTATGTATGTATGTATGTATGTATGTATGTATATGATTTTATCTTAGAGAGAGAGAAAGAGAGATAGATTAATTGTGAAGATATGATTTTATATATATATATATATATATATATATGTATGTATGTATGTATGTATGTATGTATGTATATGATTTTATCTTAGAGAGAGAGAAAGAGAGATAGATTAATTGTGAAGATATGATTTTATCCTAGAGAGAGATAGATTTATGTATATTGATTTCTTTCTTAATACTAATATACTCAATTTCTTTTATGAAGATTGAAATATTTAGTTAAAGACCATATAATTATATACACCATGAGTTCTTAGCTATATGGATGTTACTATTTTTACTATATAGAGATCACTAGTTTACTAGATGAAAGTTATATTTCCTATATAGATATTCTAATTTGCTATATAGACTTCATTTCTTGCTGCTTTGTGAGGTGGGTTTTCTATATGGTTATTATCATTTACTATATAGAAACTTCACAATGCTATGTAAGAAATACTATTTGTTATATAGGAAAAATTTATTCTATTAATTTCCTATATAGATATTCACATTTCTTACATTGAATTCACTTCTTTACTAGATTTAAAGTCGGTTTCCTATATAGATATTACCATTTTCTATATAGAAGCTACTTATTTGCTAGATAGATAATATAATTTGCTAGATCAATATATAGGAAATCACTTTTACGAGAAAAAAGTGTGTTGAGATCTAGCAAATCTGTCCAAATTTGCTAGATAGACTCAACTTTACTATATAAGAATGTGTTTAAAGTCCCTTGTGGGAAAACACAAAATTAATATATCAGTACACCCAACAAATCTTGTGTAAAATGAACTATTTTTCCACACGACGCAAGTGGCAATAGTACGACGGGATTCATCAGACTGCTTGCTCCCTCACAAGGCAAACTTAATCACACACAAAGCAAGTGATGCCCCCTCAGCGTGGCCCGTGTATAACATGTAATAACACCCATGCGCATGGGTGTATAACATGCGCATGGATGTACATGTGATAACACCCATGCACATGCTTTGGCTAGGCAAAATGGAGGATGGTGAGTTATTATGTGGAGGACGGTGAGTTATTATATGGCCGCAAAGCACGTCTAATACCCACTCTAAGCTCCCCATCCTTGCCCCTAGAGAAAATCAAAATCATATGCATGTCATAATGTGCAATTATGGCCACCAAATAGCAAGTGCAAAGGGATTGCGAGGTGTTATGGAGCTCATGAAAGGTGCCCACCTAAGGAAGATAATTGCATCCCCGACCATAAGCCTCTTCTGGCTCACAAACACACTCCACCCAGTGGTGATGAGAAAGTGCCTCTTTGGTTGTCTTGCAAGATGTGTGTTCTTGGTTTTATGTACAAAGTTCTTCTATAAAATAAAGTAGCCAATCAAGCATGCTGAAGGATGACACTAAGATGATAGTTTTAAACCCATGAACCCACTTGTGTAGATATGGCAAAAGTGCCATATTGCCCTATGTAAATTTGTGGTAACAAGCTCTTGGAAGTGGGTCATATCTTGGTGATGGTTTGATGGTGTGCATGTTAAATTTTTTAAAAAAAGAGATAAATAGAAGATTAAGGGAGGTGTAAGCATGGTATGATACTGTACTGACCAATGGTGGTAGATAAATTGTGTGTTTCCTTGAAACAAAGAAGCCTACATAAGTATTTCTCCATGCTCACTGCCACCTAGCCGGCACCTCCACGTGGTATTCATAGTAGCACCTCTTCACTTGCAACCCGCATACGTCTCCATCCACACCTACATAGGGATGTTGATTTAAACTCTTTCTAATTATAAGCTTATACCATTTTTTTTAAAAAGGCGCTAGAGCAGCCTGTTCATGCATAAAGACATCCATCCCCTCCAAAAAAAGCTCTAGAGCATGTTCATGTACAAAGACATCCATTATAAGCTTATTCACAGTAGCACCTCTTCACCTGCAAAGCCACATATGCCTCCATCCACACCTACATAGGGCTGGCATAGTAATACTATAAAAAGGTTGATTTTGAATTATAATATTATCACCCTTAAAAGAGAAGAAGCCCTAGAGCTTAGCTTGTTCATGCACAAAGACATCCATCCTCCCAAAAAAACAAAAAACAAAAACTCTCTCAACATATATCTTATGGAATATTTGTATATATATATATATATATACAAATGCATTACATAAGCTTGTCCTCAAAGCAAGCACACTTAAACATACATGCATTACATAAGCTTATCCTCAAAGCAAGCACACTTACACACACATGCATTACAGAAGCTTATTCTTAAAGAAAGCACACTTCAACACACACACACGCTTGAATATACATACATATGCATATTTGTGTATAAAAGCAAAACCCCCCAAGTAGCAAAAATCTGTCTTTTCCTTCACTCGTGGGGGGGAGAGAGAAAAACAAGAATTGGTCAAAGAGAAGAATAAATTAATTTACTATTTCCTGCAATACCCACATGGAGCTTTGGGATTTGATTGTTTGTATATGTCAATAATATTTTATACTTCATTTGGTCTCACTTGATTTGTGTTGACCTTTATAGCATACTCCCATTCAATTTCTCGTCATCTACAAGTAAAGTGCCAATTCTTAAAGATTCAAAAGAACTTGTTGCTAATGACCTAATTATAACTAATCAATTTCACTAATCAATTGTCTTGCTCGAGCAAGCTTCCATGGTGCCCTCATCTAGAGGAGAAGAGAGAGGGGAAAGATTCCCTCAACCAAAGGAGAGGGAGGGACTGCATTCCTCTAGGGGATAGATGAATGGAGAGAGAGAAAGAGAGAGAGGATGGGCCTCTTGTGTGCGCAAATGAGAGAGAGAAAAGCTATGCCTCCTATTTTTCCTATTTTTTAAAATATTTTTTCGACAGATCCTAAGTGTTAGGTGTTGTACCTAACGAGAGAGATTAAAAAACTAAATCATCCAAACCTTAAGGTCTCATTATTGCATGCCACATTCCCCATCATAATAATAAAACCTTAATCCAAAGGCATATTCCATCTATTATCTATTACATATTAACCATGGACAACCAAGGCACAAGGAGAGGAGAGGAAAAAGAAATCCTGGATTTCTTTTAAATAAAATCAATAATAATTATATATATTAACAAAAATTGTTCAAAAACTGCAATACAACCAAGTCAGAGCTACAATATTCATATTTACTACTCCTTCTCAACTTCATTCAAAGTTTTACACAAAAATTCCCATCTCTCTTCTCCATCAAAAAGCAGTATTGTTCCCAAGATTTCTAATATCCCAAAAGTATGCTAACCCTCATAGCTTCTATAGTGCATCCATGAGGGGATTGTTTTTCCAACATTCCCTCATTCTTGGACCAAATTTAAACAGTGGGTCTGGTTCCCACATGGTTTTCTATAAAGGCAACAAATGTATGATCAACTTGTTTTTCTTTGCGGTACCACCTTAGAGTTTTTGGTCCAAACTTGGGGGGCCTTTTCTTCCTTTCCTAACATCTCATGTGCATCATACAAACCAGTGTTAGGGGTTTATTCCTAGTATGTTTAAAGCTCACCAAGCTCTGGGGCAGAATTTAGATCATATTCCTTTGTAAATTCTAAATGAACATATCCAGGTCAGAACATTTTATTTTATTCACATTGCACACAGACTAGCACATGTAAACACACTTATGCATCAAGTCTGACTCTTGCAAGCCTGTATATACAGCCTTCATAAATACAATTACATTCCTGGCTAGACCAGATTTCCAACAAAATGCAAGCTTTGATAATATTAAAAACCAGACCAATATGTTCATTACTAATTGACCATTTACCCAAGATCCAATCCCCCCAGCATGTTTGCATACCCAAGCTCTTCTCTATCCATTTAGACATTTTGGACCAAGTACCCCTGATTGCTGGTGGTGGGTAGTCCCAAAACACATGTTTACCATCTTCAAGTGATGGCCTACACCTGGAACAAATGCCACTAGAAATATTTCTCCTTTGGAGTTTGGAACCAATAGGTAATGCCCACATGCATACCTTCCGCAAAAAAACTTGAAATTTCTTAGGGATTTGGCAATCCCAAAGAAGATTCCATCTCTTTTTCCAACTGGAAGGGCTCCAATTTACATTCCAAATTTTATTACAATAGAGCACATTGGCATCCCCATTTCCCATTAATGAGTATAAATCTCTGGTTTTGCCATCCTTTAGTTTGACACCATTAAGCCAAGCCCAATCTTCAATCCAAACTAAGGTATCAGTAGCAGTAGAGCATAACTCCCTTTGAAACTACCATATCCCTAACCCAGCAGCAGTCAACCAAATGCCTAATGCCTTTGTTGTTGAGATTGTTGAGACTCTTTGCAAACACAGATATTAAGTAGGGCCAAAGGGAGATTAAATTTATGAGTCCACCAGATACCAAAACTAAGCATAGAGTTTCTTGTTACTCTGCCACCTCCATCCTAGAACATGACACCCAAACTTTCCTTCCAACATTTGCATAGCATTTTGCAAAGTGCTAAGGTGGTGATCTTAAGAGGAGTATCCTTCCAATTCAGATTCCCCCATTTACCTTTAGCCATAACATCAGAGAACTCAACCAGTTCCCTTATCATTAGTGCCCAAATGATGTTCCGAGATAAACATCTAGGAAGCATCAGAGCATTTCTTGCAGTGAGAGCAGGCATATGAATAATACCAATGCTCCCTTCTCTTTTAGGAACTCATAGTTTGTCCCATGCAAGCCAAGCAAAGATTTTTTTTTTCCATTACCATTTCTCCAAGGAAAGTCTCTAATAGGTCCTATGATTTTCTTCCAATGACACTTCCCAATATCCAACACAGGGCACAGAAACATAAAATAGGCATTCAGTACTGTATTGCAAATATCAACCCTGCTATGGAAGGGGACTCTGATGCCTTCCCATTTTTTTAAATTTCTCCAAAATCTATTTATAGCCCACACTACCATTTGTTTATTAGTATCCCCAACACCAAATGGTATACCAAGCAGTCTGACAATCTGACCCTTTTGCACCACCTCATAGCCCCACCTTTGCATATCAAAATCATTATCCTCAGTCAAACTGATAATTCTGGATTTCAGAATATTGCATTTAGAGTCAGAAGCATTGGCAAACTCCTTGCACTATCTCTAAAGCCAATCTCACATTATTGTTCTCAGACCTTAGAAACAGTAAAGAATCATCAGCAAAGCATTGAATAACTAATTGTTCACTATACTTGAGCTTTAGCCCAGTAATATTCCCTTCAATGCATGCTGATTCTAGAGAGATTATTAGAGGATGAGAGGCAATAGTAAACATCAAGGGTGCTAATGGACAGCCTTGTTTGAGTGATTTGTTTATCTCAAACCCCCCTAACACTCTTCCATTTAACAATCTAGCTTTATATGAGTCCACCATTTGTATCAGTAGACCCAACACCCTATCTTCAGCTTGAAACCTCCTCAGAGAACAATCCTCCTTTAGACTAAGAGTAGATCTCAGAAATTTAACCCATTTCAAAGCAAGGGTGTTCATATCATTCAAAGGGGTCCCATCTTCATCCAGAATGCTTCCCACAATCTCACTATCACTCTTCTTCTTTGGGAGTTTAAATAGCCTATTATCTGGTTTTCTTTTGTTATTGAAAAGATTCCATTTAGCCCAATTCTCATGTTCTCTATAACATATATCCTCCTCCTCCTTAATACTAGCCTAGCACTTAAAATACAAAGCTGTATCAGCAGTATCCAAACCTATGGTTTGTCTCTTCACTAGAAGTTCCTCTAACAAGGTATCCCACATCCTTCTCTCACCTCTCCTTTCCTCAGCCCTTAATTTACCCACAGCTCTGATAATCCCTGTCATTTCATTGGCAAACTGCATCTAGGAACCATCAGCCCCCTTTCTCCTTTAAAGTTTTCTAATTGCTTCTTCTGTATACTCCACAAAGAGTGGGTCCTTCAGGAGAAAATTATTCAGTCTTAGTTTCCTTATTGTTGGGAAACGAGAAAGATCTATGTCAGCCCCATTATTAATAGTCCAACTCCACTTCAAAGGAAGGTTATCAGAAAGTGTGGAACTACAATCAACCAAGACTCTCAGAGTGTGGGGCACCCACGAGGCCTGCTGGCTAAAGAAGACTCTATCAATTCTGGAGGAAGAAGAAAGATATTCGAGATTGAAATAGGTATGTCCCGGCTTGTCTCTCCAATCACCTAGATACCAACTATCCTTGAGACCCAACCCCCTTCTAAGCTCTTCCCATTTCCCTTTTTCCTTCCCTATAAGTACAATGTTACCACCACATCTATCAACCACCTTTTCAACCATGTTGAAATCCCCAAGAACAATACAAGGAACTTGTGCATTTAAGTTGGCAATCCAATTCCACATATTGCTCCTAACTTTATGATTGTGTGTCCCATATACATTAATAACCCATATTCTCTCCCCATCTACTAAGATCTCAACCACTAAGATCCTTCACGCAGGGTGATCAGCAAATAACGCTAGGATTAAGGTCTCTGCTTACTAGAGCCATAACTCCACTATACCCAAATGTAACTCCGCCATAAAATATTTCCATTCGCTAAATCTATCTAATCTAGGAGTTTTCCCAAAAAGATTGTGCTCCTAGACAGCAAAACCGACAAGCCCCAAGATCTTACTAATCCCCAAAATAAGGCATTCTTCTTTTTGTCCTTGATGCCCTTAACATTCCACATGCACCCCGTAAAATCTAGAGAATTTTCCATGATAAAGCAGTTTCCATAACCATCTCAACTTCCTCATCATTCCTCAAACCACTCTGATCAATTTGAAAACCTTTCCTAGTTTCTCCCGCTAATAGATCAAAACTTTGCTCTGATGAGGGACGACTATCTTTATCATTCAGTGAACTGAAAGGATTTGAATAATAAATAGGACTTAGATTCCCACGAGACCCAAGCCTTTTACTCTTAGTTCCACAGTTAGGTTGAGCCTTCCTGGCCTCAACCTGCCTAACACTGTGTTTTCCTTTTACTTTAACCCATCCCCCTTCCACCATATTTTTCCTAGATTCCTTCACTGCTTCTTTTCCTTTCTCCTCTTTCTTCTGGATTTCCCGGAAAGTTTTATCTTTATCAATTCCTCCCACATTATCCTCTGTTACCTCCTTACTATAGCGACTAATTCAGGACCATCCTTGGCAATATGACCAAACGTGCCACACCTGAAGCATGCACCAGGGAAAGCTCCAAATTTAAGACCTGATTCCAGAGTGCCCAATTGACCTAGGTCCACGTCTATTGATTTTGGGGTTTCAATGGATGCGTTTCAAGTAATACACACATTGTTACCTTGCCTCCCTCCGACGTCATCACTAGGGACGTACAACACATAACCTAGAGTTTGAGCTATATCATGCAACGTAGGCCTGAGCCAGGGGGGAGACCGACCACTTCTACTCACACAAGACAAGCCTTCTGTAGGCTTTTATTAACATCAAATAATGGATCAAAGGGAAAGACATGCACCAGACGTTGCCCAAAGAACAGAGGTCATTTAGCAAATAATTCAGAGACTGATTGGCCCTTAATGAAGAGAACATTGAAGAAGCCTTTCCCCAAATAAAAAATCTTAGAAACAGCACAATTATGCAGAATACTTTCTTGAAGCCATCTTCCTAAATCACCCTTAGAGGGAGGCTTACCCGGACAAAAGATGAATACGTTGCACATCGAAAACAGACCTATCTGGCTTCTAACGAAATCCTAAATCACCCTTAGAGGGAGGCTTACCCGGACAAAAGATGAATACGATGCACATCGAAAACAGAACATACCTTATTTTTCACGTGTGCACAGAGTCTCTCATTCAACCAATCCATTCAACCAATCTGGCACGCATTTCCTCTTGGAGCACTCCGCCTCAATGTCATCCCCTCGACGCTTCATCTCCTCCTCAGCCTTTGGATCCCAGTCTCCCCATGCATTTACTCCCTCTTCCTCACCTTGACACCAACCACTACTTGGCTCCAAGGCCTGAGTAGTTGACCACCCGTCGACGTACTAGGGTCATGCGATCGCTCATGTGGATTTAATGTGCCACTAACCCACTACTTCCTGCATGCGCTACACATCACTCGGTTATCTTCCTCAACTATCCAATTTTTAATTTCTATGATCTTTTACAGAAATCTTGGATTTCTAAAAAATAAGAGAAAAAAATCTCTTCGATTTGACCCTTTGTATTCTGACTTCCATTCTTGATTTGACGCTTTGAATTCTGGCTTCCATTCTCGTGTTTTGTGGCTTCCATTCTCGTATTTTGTTTCTTAATGTCTTTTACATACCGCACCAATGTGAGTACTAGTGAAAATTAATTTGAAAAAAAAGGGATTTTGGGTGCCTATTTTTCGTAGAGAATCTGAATTGCTAGTTGGCATCGATCGAGATCCCCTCCCTCCTTTGAATCAAGAGATGGAACAGATTGCGTCCCTGATCGAAGAGGTGTCCGCAGAGATACGCAGGCAGTGGCTGCAGAGCACGCCCGGCACCACCACCACTCAAGGAAGCGTAAAAAACTCTCTGCTGGCATTCGTCCATGCTGTCGATTGGACGGTACGTCTTCCATTTACAAAATTTTGGGTCAAGCTCGTTCTTTCCTGCAATTTTTACTCTGCTAGCTTCAAGCTAACCCTAAAAACCTATCCAGCAGCTGGATACAGACGATTGCCCGTCTATTCCCAACAGGTGGCCATGATGCCCTCTCCCCCCACCCCTTCTTCCCTCGGCCGGGCCCCCATTGGAGATTGCCCGTCCATCCCCAACAGATGGCCGGTGAGCAGCCATGATGGGATCCCACTGACTATCTTTTTCGAGCCTATTTGCTTGTTACTGTGCACCTGTTTTCTATCTTTTATGCGTTGTGCGATGATTTTATTCTTCTATTTCAAAAAACACAAACAAAATTGTGAATAAAATGTATGTCATTGATTTATTCTGCACAAGTTTTTAGGTGCATAGAGTCATTAGGACTACTGGAAACTACGTTACAATCTGTTTGCTTCGATTGATCATAGTCTCTACCTTGTAATCACAAAGGTCAGCACAAGTTTCACCCTAATCATTTACCATGATGATCAATTAAAGCTTGGAATTGGTCCAAGATTAGGGTTTTCAAAGAAAGAGGGTTTTGGAGTGAATGCACCCTTGACCTGGCCTGATTATGTAGAATTCAAAGAGTTAGGAATGGCACTTGAGGGTCTAGGCTAATTAGAATGAAGGATCCTATGGGTGGCATGGTTTGTGTTGGCATTGGTCCATGGGAATTTCCAAGTAGGTAGGGGATGCATATGAATGTTCAATACAATGCTTGGGGAGCTTGTGGGCTGCAAAAAGATTATGCATGAAGTGGGGAGGGAGGTTGCGGGGGTTATTTGGAAAGAGGGGTGGATATAGAATGGAAGGGTTGAAGAAGAGGACTGCATGGTTGTACGACATCCCTCAATACCTTCGAGATGGTGGGGAGGGGTTTGCCAATAATAAGATTGATTGACAATTATCTACCATTATCAACAGGATTTTCAGCCCATGCCATGTCCTAGTCTTCTTTTTGTCATTCGTTCGCTTGAGACACCCTTAAACCTTAGGGGGGCTGCACACTTGTTCTGAACATGATGATGATTTACCTACATGGATAATATCTGTAGATAGACACATCAACATAGTTCGTTCCCAGCCATGTCGAGGGTCTGCCATGAGTCAACATAGCAGACACTGTTTTAAAGAAACTAAGGCCTAGACATGCCGGACATTGAAAGCAAACCAAAGTAAAAGAAGAGGGATTCAATACACATTTTAACCTCACAATAGTTGTATGTGGGCTCGACATAGTATGTCATGTCGTCGCCTCATGGTAGCCACTTTAGCAAATAGCTGCCATGTCATCAAACACATACGAAAAAACATGTTTGTTTTAGAAACTTGTAAATATTTTTCTAGGTCTTTCTCTAGATCTATTATTGGGACTGTTTTGTCTTGTCCACCTATTTGGGAGTCAGGACTTGATTATGATATGGGGATATGGGACTGTTTTGTCTCGCACATCTTCAAACTCAGCCAAAGAACAAATCCACCATCCAACTCTGTTTCCACCCTTCAAACTGCCACACCCCTCCTCTCACAAAGGGCCAGAAGAAACAACTCTGAAGCAGTCGTAAGCCAGTGGAAAGAGAGAGAAAGATATTCAGCAGATTCACTGCTGTCCCTCAGTCCAATCCTCTTCAAAAACACCAGCTCTGAGAGTATAGAGTATGCTGTCCTGAATTTGCAGCCACCCGCCTTTGCCCTCCAGAGCTCACACAAGGGGAAGAGAGAGAGAGAGAGAGAGAGAGAGAGAGAGAGAGAGAGAGGTTTTGGATCGATCTATGAAGGTGCTGATTTAGGGTTTGCAGCTGCTGAATTAGGGTTTGCAGGTGCTGAATTAGGGTTTTCATGTGCTGAATTAGGGTTTGAGAGAACGGGTTTTCTTTGCTTTTGTACATGGATTTGGATGACCCGGCTGCTGCTGTTGGTGGCATGGCTGCCAATAGCCTTAACATGGATCTTATTGAGGAGATGATCGAGAAGGATGTGGGTTATGCTTCAGATGCCTCGGAGCAACAAAAACGTCAAAGGCTTGATGCTGATGCAAGCTACACTCCGGTGAATGTTGGAGAGAATGCAGAGGAAAGTTCTCAGGTACCTTCTCCGGAGTTTGCACGTTTGCTGCAGATCACTGGTGAGCTTCTGCAAGAATATGTGAAGGCAAATAGCGTAAAAATGACTGCAGTAGATAATGGTGGTGTGGCTGATGTATGCATGGAGACTCCTTTGTTGCTACAACAGCTAGCAGATTTTCATGATCGTGCTGCTATCTTCTTCTTTACTGGGCGTATTCCGTTGTTGCCTCGTCTTAGAGCATGGTTGGGCCGCTTGGTGTCGCCTGAGGCACTTGAGGAGATTTATGATGGTCCAAGAGGCTTTTATGAAATACTTTTTCGCACTTTGGAAGCCTGTAGGGCAGTCTTGGAGCAGGTGCCACTCTTTTTGGATGGGCAGTTGGTTCATGTGGTTCCGTGGAAGCCTATGGCAGAGTACCAAGATATGTTGCGCCAGGCTTGCCCAGTTTGGGTTGAAGTGAAACAATTCCCACCAATGTTTTGGCGTGTTTTACCAAGTCTCATGCGAGGTATCGGTGATGTCTTGGTGGTGTCTCGAATGACATCTAGAAACCGAAATCGTTGTGGGATACTGGGAGACCTAGGCCGACACATTTGCGTGTCAATATGGCTGGGCTGCAACCTTTAATGTATGAATTGAGGTGGGATACATTTGTTGGCCACTGTTTCAAATGTGGTGAGATGGGCCACTTTGTCTCCGAATGTCCTAAGAAAGAACAAGTTGTTGCTACCAAGGATATCGTTGATGGACAGTTGCCCGTGGAAGATGAGCATGATGCTCCTTTACATGATGCCCAACACATGGATGTACATGTGGATGTTCAGAATGAGATTGAGCAGCCATGGGTGGAAGTACGTGGTAAAAAGACACGATTTGTTGCCCCGCGGGGGGATTTCTCAGATGCTATTTGGCGGGGGCCTTTGCGTACTCACCAGGGGCCCTTACATACATATGCTCGTCGCCCTTTGGGTTCAGGTGCCCACCAGCAACAGACCAGGATTGAGAGGCCGGGAGGCCAACTTTCTCAGGGTGGTACAGGGGCTCTTGGGGTGGATAGAGTAGAACGCTATCCTATTAGAAGTTGCCTAACAAAAGAAGCACAACAACAATTGCCTCTTGTGTTTGGTTCGAAGGGTGAGGTCATCTCGCCATGGGATGGTCATTACCCTTCGGCACGTGCTCGGGAACTCCAAGGGCAGTCTGAGATCACAAATACCATGTCTAAAAATGCAATGCTTCAAAAGGTTCGTGATTTGGCAGATTGTCTTGGGCCTAGTACACGGCCTTGTTGATTCCTTTTCTGGGAAGGCTTATGAAAATTGTACAATGGAATGTAAAGGGTATTTCTTCGCGCCAAAAGTAGGTCAAGCTTTGGCGTACTACTTTATGTTATGGTTGGGATGTTTTGTGTGCAGTTGAACATAAGCAACATAAGTTGGCTGGCAAAGCCTATGTATATAAGGGGTTTCATGTTTTCTACAGCGGACATCCTGCTTCGCAGTCAGGTGTTATGTTTGCTGTTCGTTCGCAGTTTCAGCCTTCTCTTGTGATTCAAGATGTTCATGGAAGATTTCTAGTGATACAGATTGTTTGGGATGATACGCCTTTATGGTTGTTAGGGGTGTATGCTCCAAATAATGCTCGTGCACGCCGTTTGCTGTGGAATGACTTGTGTGCTCTTTCAATCTCTCATCCTGGCTTTGTGATGGGAGGGAGGAAGCCACGTCGCCTCATTCTGTAATGGATGGCCTGGAGAGAATGGCGTGGGAAGCTTTTGTAGCAAGGTCGCTAAAACAAGACATGTGGTCTTGGTTGCATCTAGTGAAAGGGGTTACACCTTATGCCGCATAACAGTTTCGGGGTACTTATGCTAGATTGGATAGGATATATATTTTACATCAAGATCTCTTTTTGCCAGAGGTTCTTACTATGATGGTTGATCAGCAACAGGTTTTGTCGGATCATTGGCCGCTTGTGTTTGAAATGGTCTATCATCCTGTGGATGCATATAAAGGCTTGTTGGGACGCTTGCCTTTGCACTTAAATCACACTTTTTTGGAGCATGAAGTTTTTGATGTTTATATCCGTCAGTTGATACGACATTTCTCCACAAGAGTGTCCATGGCTGATTATCATGCTTGGCCAGTGTTCCTTACCAACACTCGGAAATTAGCGTGGCATAATGGTCTTGCTAATGCCTCTATACAAAAACAGCATGTGGCTCTTCTTGAGTCACTTTTAAAGGGCTTGCAGGCGTTCATGTTTATTGACTCTATGGATGCTGAAGTTGTGGATGCCATAGAATGGCTGAAAAAGGAGCTATCTAGGGTGCAGGAAGCACAATATGTTCGCTTTAAACTACTTGCACGTCTTGATGCTTTGCGGGATGCTAACTGTCAATCTCATCGCTTCTGTGATAAGTTGCATCAAAAACATATGCGTGAGAATATTGTTAGGCTGATGGATGCCCAAGGCAACCTTGTTACTCAACCTTTTGAGGTTATTCAGCATTGCATCAGGTTTTATGAAGATTTGCTTGCCCCTCGAGAGGATGTCTCGTCGGCTGTCCTGGCGGCAAGGGAGTCATTGTTTGCTGAAGTACGATATTAAGTTGACCCTGATGTGGCGGTTCAGCTTGATGCTCCTGTTACTCAAGGGGAAGTGGAAGCTGTTCTCTCCAAACTTCCCATGGGAAAGAGCCCTGGTTGGGATGGTTTGACAAATGAGTTTTTTCAAAAATATGCTGATCAGCTTGCAGAGCCTTTGACGCTTATTTGTCAAAGGGTTTGGGATGAGGGATATATGCCTGCCGATTGGAAGTTGGGCATACTTCGTTTGTTGTGCAAAGTCCCTTCGCCTACTTCTTTGGCTCAATGGCGCCCGATCTCACTTATGGGTATTATGTATAAAATCTTTACAAAGATTTTTGCCAATCGCTTGCAGAAGGTGCTTCCTACTCTTATACATCCATATCAATATGGATTTGTGCATGGCAGGAATATTTTGCATAATATTCTTAATGTTCAAATTGGAGTGGATTATGCCAAGGCAAAGAAGCAAGAGATTGTGATGGTGCAGCTGGATCTTGAAAAAGCTTTTGATCATGTCAGCTGGTCTTTCCTTTCTCAGTTAATGACAGCCATGGGTCCGGCAGGGCTGTCCTCTTAGCCCTCTTTTCTTTGCCATTGCCACTCATCCTATGTTATCTCGCCTAGATGCTATGGCATCGCATGGTGAAGTGGTTGGTTTGCATCTCCCTCATGGCAAGCAATTGGTTGCTCAAGCCCTTGCAGATGACACTTTTATGTTTCTCAGGGCGAAAAAGCCAATATAGATCGAGCAATGGAAGCTTGGAATAATTTTGCATTGGCTTCTGGGCTGAAAATAAATTCAACAAAATCAGCCCTCATTGTATGCACGGAATTTGATCTTGAGGCATTAGGGTGGCAAGGCCGTGTGGTGCATACAGGAGACATTGTTCGTCATCTTGGGTATCCGGTGGGTGTGGATGTGGACTCCCAAGCGCTTCTTGCTTGGATTTCTGCTCGGATCTCGGATAAATTTGTGTATTGGAAAGCTCAAGGGTGGCCTATGCATGTGAGGGTTAAGGTAGCTCAGGTTATTATGCTTAGCATGATTTCCTATCGCTCATCTCACATTTTATCGCATATTCTCCTCTCTTGGCATGAAGTTCTACTATTGGCTCGGTGGGATCCTGGTCATGAAAGACTACTTTTGAACTCTTCGCAGTTCGAAACATTTGTGGAGTCGCGTGTCATTGTTTGGCCAGATAGAGATGCTTCACGCATACGACTCAACCGCATGATTAGGTTAGTCTTGGTTAGAATCCGAGATACTGTGATACCTGGTCGTGACAGGCCATATTCGTTTCGTTGTATTCGGCAACACTTTAGGGTTCCTCGGACATTTCAGCCACTATGGGTTGACATCATGCATGCAGTTGAGCCTTTTACTCCATTGCCTCGGCCATCTGCAGATCAGCCTTGGCTTGATTGGGCACTATGTAAATCTGGTGACTTGATATCACTTTCAGCTAACCAGGTCTATCATAAGCTCGTATCAGAGAAAGATTGGGTTTCAGCCAAGGCCAATAAGGTGTGGGGATTGCACAAGTCTAAATCATGGTGGCAGAAAACTCTTATGCGTGGTTGGCAGTCTAAATCATGGTGGCAGAAAACTCTTATGCGTGGTTGGCAGTCTAGACTCCCTTACCAAGGTAAGGTTTTCATTTGGAGGATGTTGGTGGGAGGGTTACCTACACGGGATCAGCTCAGCCGTCGTAAAATTACATTGGCCTCTTGCTTCTTCTGCACGACATGCACTGAAACAGTTATGCATCTGTTCATGAGTTGTCCAGTGGCACGTCAGATTTGGTCTTTTGTCTCTCGCGTTTGGGAGGCAGTAGAGAGGTCTACTGTTTCGGCTCATCAGTGGATATTTGGGATTTGTCCTCAAGTCATTACTTCGGATAGTCACCTTGTGATATTCCATTTCCTTAGATGGACAGGACTTTGGCATATTTGGACTACACGGAATGGGTTCATCTTTGATTCCTTGTCTGGAATACATGGGCACATTCTATGTATCCGCGGTTTGCTGCTTTGGCAGTTTTCTTCTCTTCTCTCAGCTCAGCTACTGGATGCAGATGTTATTTTGTTATGGTCTACGGCGGCTCGGTTGGTTAATCTTTGATGCTTTTATCTGGGATGCTTATTTGGCTTGGAGGCTTTCTTATTAGTGTACAGGTTTGCATGGTCATGATCCTTTAGAGGATCTTTTGTGGGGGTTTTTTTGGGGCCATAGGTTCTGTGTGAGCCATGTGGCTGATGTACATTTTTACATATAATATAAAACACCATTTCACGAAAAAAAAAAGAGAGAAAAAGAAGGATTCAGCGTGTACCAACTGCCCTGCATAGTTTTGCCAGAGTCACACGGGGACGCGGGGACGGGCCTTAGGGACGCGGGACGCGGGGACGCGGAGACGGGGACGGCCGGGGACGGGTGGGACGCGCAGGGGACGCCTTGCAACACGGGGACGCGTTCCCGAAACGCGGGACGGGCAGGGGACGCGGTGAGGGGACGTCTCCAACGGCCAGAAACGGGCAGAAAACGGGCAGAAACGGGCAGATTTCCAGCTATAAAAAAAGGCACACTCTCTATTGCACCCACACTCATTTCTCAAGCCTCAAGCTTCCAGAATCCAAACTTCAAAGTTCCAAGTTGTGCCAACTTCCAAGCCATCTCTCTCTCTCTCTCTCTCTCTCTCTCTCCAAGTTCCATGATCCATCCCTCTTGAGACTTGCAAGCCTCAAGAGTCAAGCGGCAACTTGCAACTCTCTATTGCACCCTTCTTCCCTCTCTCTCACACTATCATCAAGGATGGCATCTCAAGGTGAAGGCGCCACCGCCACATCTTCCGTTGCGGGCTCTTCACGAAGGAGGCCGGCGGTGCACACATGGTCATGGTGGGATGAGGTCCACTACGCTAGTCATGGAGTGGGCGGTGGTTCAAGGGCATGGAATTGCAAGCTTTGTTCCTACAAGAGAAGTGGCGGCGCCAACAAAGTGCGAGCTCACTTTTTGCACGAGGCCGGTCATCAAGTGCAATTTTGTGCACGTGTTACTCCTGAGAAGCGAGCGGAGCTTCTTGAGAAGCTCAAGGTTTATGAGGCGGCCGAGGCGGCAAAGAGAGGGCGACATGTTGCCGTTGATCCTCATGATGTGGTGAGAGCACGAGAGCAACCGACGCGAATGGAGGTGGAGAGGAACCCAAATCTTGCTTCAAGCTCTCAACCATTCAAGTCCACTCCATCCACATCGGGTGCCTCCATTCCCATCCGCCGTCAATCCACTCTTAACGAGAATTGGAACCCAAAATTGAAGGATGAGGTGGATAGGTCGGTGGCTAGGTTTTTCTACCACGACCACATTGCGTTTCAAGCGGCACGGTGAGAGTCGAGACTCAATTCTCTTTACTCTTTTTTTTTTTTAATGTCTCATGCTTCAAAGCATTTGTCATATTGCCAAAAAAAGCTAACATGCTACATGGTTTTCCTTACTTGAAATAGGTCTCCTTACTTCCGTGAGATGGCCACAAAGATCGGGGAACATGGCCCCTCTTATGTGCCACCTTCATCGGAAAAGATTCGCACCACTTTGCTTGATAGGGAGAAGTTGGCCGTTGAGCAGGCGGCAGCGGATACAAAGGCAACGTGGGAGACTAACGGAGTCTCTCTCATTGTAGACGGATGGAGTGACACGCGCAAGCGCTCCATCCATGGAGTGGTGGCCTACTCAAGGGGCAAAGTGTACTTCATCGAGTCACATGATGCGAGTGGCACTGGGAAGGCCGTGGATGTGCTTGCCGCGGAATGGGCGTCCACGATCGAGGTCATTGGGCCGGAGCTTGTGGTCGGCATGGTGGCAGATGGAGAGGCGTCAAATAGGGCAGCCGGGAGCATTATTGAGTCAATGTATCCATCCATCACAGTTTCTTTTTGCATGGCCCACTGTCTCAACAACCTCCTCAAAGACATAGGTGCCTTGCCATGGATTGCACCCACCATTGAGGAGGCTAACCAGCTTGTATCCTTTGTCCTCAACCACCAAAGGCTGCGACATGAGTTCTCTAAAAGGAGCACTCTTTCCCTCCTCAAGTATTCTGAGACAAGGTTTGCATACAACTTCCTCATGCTAGGCCGCTTGTCTACATGTGGCGGAGCCCTAAGAGGGCTTTTCCTTAGTGATGAATTTTCTGCCATGCCGCAGTCAAAATCGGCAACAGGGAGAACGTGCCGAGATCGCGCCAACGATGCCGCTTGGTGGGAGAAGGTGAAGACACTCGATGCCTTGGTCAAGCCTATTGTTCACCTTCTACGAGTCATTGATGGCCGTGAACCATGTATCGGCAAGGTCTATGAGGCCATGGATCGCATGATCGAGTCACTCCAGCAGCTTGTGCCAGACAGGGCCGAGTTTGAGGAGATCCACTCATTATGTGAGTCCAGGTGGAACTCCTACTACTCCCCTCTTCATGCGGCTGCCTTTGTGGTTGATCCAGAGTTCTAGGGCAGAAAGCAAGAGGCCGACAAGGAAGTAAGCAGGGGATGGCGGATCATTTTGGAGCGCTTAGAGCCCGACCCTACCATCAGGCGGAAGATCAGAGACCAGCTATCTCAGTACAGGACGCGGTAGGGATCTTTTGGATGTTTAGATGCACAGCTTGACCGCCTCAAGATTGGGTCTCCTCTTTGGTGGGAGGATTACGGATCAGATGGGCCGGAGTTGCAGCGCTTGGCTATTCGCATCCTTAGCCAGGTTGTGAGCTCTAGTTGCTTGGAGCAACTTTGGAGCGTTTACAGTCACATTGCCTCTAAGAAGAGGAACCGCCTTGAAGTGCAAAGGGCAAGTGATTTGGTTTTTGTGAGCGCTAACTTGTGCATGCTATGTGCGACAGCAACAGGGAAGGCGGATCCCTTCACCGAATGGGAGATGGCACATTAGGATCCTGCAGCTCAGGAGCATCTTGAGGAGGTAGAGGAGGAGCTACAGCCTGAGGGGGAGGAGGAGGCTTCAAATGGCATCGACGACTTCGACTTCCAAGCCTCCCACCAGGCTAGCACTTCAGGAGCTTGAGGCTTGACTCTTGAGCCTTGAGCCATCTCACCTTTTTTGTGCCCACTGCCAATGGCCATGATCTATTGTGATCTATCTAGTATCCCTATTTTGTACCCACTCTTTTTTGTAACCCTCACTGCCCATGAGGCATGTACTTATCTCTTTGTATCTATTAGACTATCAATCACATAATCAGTGTGCCATCGATGTTTTATTAGCGCATTTTGCTCAAAATGACTCTTGTTTTTTTGTCTATTCGGTGTAAAATTTTGTTCAAAGTGTGTCTCTATATGTATGTCATGCATACAACTCCTAAATTGCTTTTAAAAAAGAGGTTTTTTTTTGCCGTTCCCGGCCCCGTCCCCGGGACGGCACTTCCCCGTCCCCCGTCCCCATGTGACTCTGAGTTTTGCACCAGTCGGCCTGCACAGCCTGTACCTGTCCGTACTAGTGTGTACCTACAGTCGCCTGCATCAGCAAAACTGCAACAGCCGCCTGTACCTGTCCGTACCAGTCGCCCTGCAGCCGCCTGTATGATGCGCCGACTGTGCCAGCTGCTCTGAACCGCGTGTACCCGCGTGTACCTGTCCGTATCAATCTGCACCTCAGCACATGTACTGTACGGCTTCCCTTCAGGCAACCTGTACCAGTCTCTCTCCACGCAGCCAGCCGACTAGACTTTCTAAAAAGCAAGAGAGAGATGGAGAGGGAGGCGTGTACACTAAAAGCGAAGTAGCCCTCCCTCCATAATTATCCTAGTGGCCCTTTAAAGTTTTTAAAACTTTCTAAGGGCCACCCAAGGTTTATAAACCTTATAAAGTTTAATACCTTGGTCCCCCTTCACACTTGGGGTTGTCCACACATGTTACCTTTTTGTCCGGACACCCAAATATGAATCTTTAAAAATTTATCTTGCTCACCGACCACCATGCCCACACTTGTGCTGTTCCAAGTTCACAGGGTCATGACATACTCCCCTCTTGAAAAATGGCAAGCGTCCTCGATTGCAATCTGGTGATACAGCAAGACATCCAAAGTGGAGTAGCCCTCCCTCCATAATTATCCTAGTGGCCCTTTAAAGTTTTTAAAACTTTGTAAGGGCCACCCAAGGTTTATAAACCTTATAAAGTTTAATACCTTGGTCCCCCTTCACACTTGGGGTTGTCCACACATGTTACCTTTTTGTCCGGACATCCAAATATGAATCTTTAAAAATTTATCTTGCTCACCGACCACCATGCCCACACTTGTGCTGTTCCAAGTTCACAGGGTCATGACATACCCCCCTCTTGAAAAATGGCAAGCGTCCTCGATTGCAATCTGGTGATACAGCAAGACATCCAAAGTGAAAAGTACAATATGGCAAGATCAGCGTCCTCTAAGCCGTGCATATGTAGCAACATTCACTGCAAACCAATGGTGTAGTGTAGTCCAAGTTGTATACCACTGTGAACCATACACAACCACAACATCCAATGTGACTAGTACACATATATCATAGAAGTCCCATAAACAGATGTATTGTCAGCCATCAGTACCTTCAGGTGAAACAAAAGCTGCACCAAGCGACCTCTAGATGTTATCTGAGCTTATTTGTATCAAGGGAGTGGAGGTGCTACCCCCTTCTTGAGCATCAGGCAATGCTCCAGACCCATGCTCTGCTGAACCTGAATGAGCCGTAACAAAAGTCGGCTCCAACTCAAAGGCATCGAGACAAAGCTGCAAAACCTGAGGTGAATCTGTTAAGTCACCTTCCTCCATCCACTTCGCATCCATCGGTGAATAGTTCTTGAACTTCACAAGATAGCGACGGGAAACTTTACCTCGTACCTTTCTTTCCTTTTGTGCCAGTATCTGCTCTGGAATAAGAACCTCATCAAGTTCCTCAACTTCCAACTGAGCCTTATCTGATACATCCTCAGGTACATCCCCACGGAAAGGTCTAAGTAGACTCACATGAAATGCATTGTGAATCCTCCAGTGATCTGGTAGCTTCAAACGATAGGCCACCTCACCAATCTTTTCCAATACCTAAAAAGGTCCATAATAGCGCATGCTCAACTTAGGGAATAAGCGCTCTTTACCCTTCATCTTTTTGAGCCTGGCTGTCACGTGCATCCCGCACTTGGATGCCACGTAGACATTCTGTACAGAAGGTGCAGGACCTGGGATGGTGAACTGGTCCCATGTGAGCCCAGTCCGGGACGAGTCAGCCAGGGATCCATCTCAGTCGTCCGAGGTCAGGTGTGCATTGTCCTGCACATGAGTCCAAGGTCAGGTGTGCATTGTCCTGCACATGAAGCAGTGCCAGTCCGCGCTGTGAGTCTCCCTCTGGAATGATGTCAGATGTGCTGTGTATCTGGTTTGCAACTGGATGCCAGGCCTCTGTAGGCATGTAGTTTGCATGTAGAGATGGGGCCAGCCCATAGGGCTACCCCAGGGCAAGGTTTTGCATTGGCATATTTAGCATGGGCATGGGGGAGGTATAGAACCACCCCCAAGGGGCCAGGAGGGCCCAAGATATTGCCCACCAGCCAAGGCAAGGGCTGGAGGGGCTGTCGGCCAGCTCCAGAGCTTCTGGACAGGCAGCCGACAGAGATTAAAACCCTAGAACAGCAGGTGGCCAGGTGTGGGGGGCAGTCCCACACCTCTGCGCAGCATGTCCAGCAGCCAGGGTGCTGCCCAGAGTCATGCGCAGGCTGGACAGCCATCAAACAAGTGTGAAAACACTTTATTAAGTGTGTGGGTATTTTAATAAAAATACTCAGTCGTGGGCTGTCCTGAAGCCAGCCGACTGAATGAAGGGAGGGGTATAAATACCCCAGCCCATAATCCCATCATTTATCTCATAATTCACCAAGAGCATCAAGCATTCAAGGGCCAGGACAGCCAAGGGTTTGCTAAAGCTAAGGGGTGAAGGACTGAAGGTCAAGGGCAGGTTTTCCAGCCAAGAAAAGGTCAAGTACTTTGTATTTGTTTCAGATTTACATCATTCTAATAAAGCAAATACACCATCCGTGGTGGGGGCCCTACAGAGGGTAATTGGGACCCAATACTGTGTCCTTCTCCATCTCCCCCTTCTCTCTCTATTTTCTGCACATCGTCTTTCAGTTTTGTGCGTTAATTCCGTCGCGAAAAGAGTGCTGTTTTCTGAGTTTTGAAGTACCGATCCTTCTCCGAAGCATCCGCATATTACAGTGGTATCAGAGCCTACTTCAAGGACGAAGATTCAGCAAAGAAAACCAGAAAATTTTTCGCTCGTGTGGTTGGTTTTTAGACGCCGGTGGACTACCCTTTTCGGAGTGACTCCTGTCCCTCGAAGGACGGTTGGTTTTTAGCCTCCGGAAGCCTCCGGAAGTCTCCCACACAGATAGTGGATGGTCAGATTGCGTTCCGGAAAGGAACTGCATTTTCCCGCTATGGCGAACTTCGGCGACGAGAGAGAACCAGAACCATGGGACCAGAGTGCACCAGGCAGCCCAGCTAGGGCACCCGGCTTGAGTGTACAAGACATGTTCCAGCAGATGATGCGAGCAATCGCAGACCAGACAACCAAGTTGGACGAGCAGAAGGCGCGGATTTTGGCTCTGGAGGAGCGTTCTCGCTCTCCAGCGTCGCGTTTTCCATCTCCTCCTCCCTCTCCTTCCGTACCCCAGATACCAGATCCTCGTCACAGGGACCCTCTCGAGGGGTCACAGCCGCAGTCAAGCTCCTTGCTTGAGATGCAGATACGGGCATTGGAGATTCGACAACGAGAAGACGAAGCCATGCGACGAGTGGAACACGAGCGTTACCTCCGAGCTTTGGACGCCAGATTGACACCGGCGGCGCCCTCGAATCATTTTCCCGAGAAAATGAACTTCAGTAAGTATAATGGTAAACTCGATCCCACTACTCTGTATTCATGGTTACATCAATTTGAAGCTTACTTTGCCGCAGTTAGGAAATCAGATATTGACAAAGTGATCTTAGCCAGTTGGTATTTGGAAGGTGAGGCCATTCCTTGGTGGACTCAGTGGGCTCATGCCCACACCAGATCAGGTATGGCAGCTTATGGGTGGGACGAGTTCGTCCGTGACCTTAAGCAGCGGTTTTACCGCCCCACTACCTTGAGCGACTCGAAGACGAGTTCAGGGGAGCGCGTCAGAACGCGCAACCAGTCCTTCAGTTTGCCAATAGAATTTCGACCTTGTGTCTACAATTAGGCTTATCTGATGCGGACAAGAAAGGGCAGTTTTTGTATGGCCTGGACACGCACATCCAATGGGAGGTGCGTATGTTTAGACCAGCCACCTTTGAGGACGCACTCTCGCTTGCGCAGAGTGCAGAAATGAAACACAATGGTGGCAAGCCCAAGACTTCCCAACCGGCTTCTCCCAAGGCTAACACCTCGGGGGGCAAAAGCCAGAACCAGACGGGGTCTTCCCCAGGACAGAGCCCGGGAGCCTCTGGCTCCAAGAACTCGAACAATGCGTCTAAGCTTACTCCAGACCAGAAAGCGGAGGCAGGCAAGACAGGTGGCAAGTTGAGTGCTGAGGAGCTTGCTCAGTACAGGAAGGAGGGTAGATGTTACTTTTGTCACACAAAAGGACATACTTCTCGGGATTGTCCGAAGAAGCCTCCAAAGCCCGCCGCCGCCTCCACAGCTTCCGTGGTGAGCACAGCTCCCACACAGACCCCAGCGGCTACCCCTAGTTCTTTAACCCCCGGTGCTTCAGTTGGAGCAATTATTAGCCGGGAGCTCGAAGATAAGCAGAAGGGCGCCCATGACCAGGAGTATGAGCGCAACGAATTGCTCAAGTCCTTTGGCTACATAGGTGGCCAGAGAGTCGTTGTCTTGTTTGACAGCGGCAGCACGGAGGATGTGATCACGGAAGAGGCCGCTAGGCGTGCCCGTTTCGAGCTAACTCCGGTGGACAAACAAGTGGAGGGTTTTAGCACAGGTATGACAACGAGCGTCAAGTATGAAGCTCTAGGTGCTAAGTTAGTAATTTAGGGCATAGAGTTTGTGCGTGACTTTATGGTTGCCCCTCTTGTAGGAGCAGACATAATTTTGGGGATCCAGTGGTTTCACAAGTTTCTTCCTGATGTCAAGTGGGACAAGCACACGTTCCAGATTGATCGGAATGTGTCAAACACCCCTGTGACCATTAAGTGTGAGCCAGGTATTCCAAACTTTCCGCTCATAAGCCACTTAGAGGCTAAGCGAGCAGTCAGGAAAGGCGCACAGTGTGCGATGATTTACATCCAGACAGCCCAGACGGTGGCCAGTGCTTCCGAGAAGTACTCGGTTCTCCATGAAAAGTTCCAGAAAATTTTTCTTCGGGACAGTCTCCCTCCCCAGCTTCCCCCGTCCAGACCGGAGGATCACAAGATTGACCTCCTCCCAGGCTCGGAACCCCCGAGCAAGTTTCCGTATCGCCTTTCTAAGGCAATGGAATCGGAGTTGGACCGCCAACTCCAAGAATTGTTGCAAGCTGGCTTCATCCGCCCCAGCGTGTCGCCGTTTGCAGCACCGATCTTATTTGTCAAGAAGAAAGATGGGTCTTCTCGGTTGTGTGTCGATTATCGTGCACTCAACAAGCTGACTATCAAAAGCAGATTCCCGATGCCTCGAATTGACTATATTCTCGAGAGGCTGAATGGAGCTAAGGTGTTCTCTAAATTGGATTTAAAGAGTGGGTACCACCAGGTTCGGATTGTTGAGGGGGACATCCCCAAGACAGCTTTCCGTACAGAACGGGCCCACTATGAATTTGTGGTCATGCCATTTGGTTTGACGAACGCCCCAGCCACATTTAACCGCATGATGATGCGTATTTTCCGGGAGTTGATTGGAGTGTGTGTGTTCATATTTCTGGACGACATACTCATATTTTCAGCTACAGTTGAGCAGCATGACATTGATGTGGAGAAAGTCCTTAAGTTGCTGGAAAGCAACGAGCTCTATGTCAATGAAAAGAAGTCAGAATTTTATCTGTTCCAGGTACATTACTTGGGATATATAATCAGTGCCGACGGCATTCGACCTGATCCGGCTAAAGTGGCCGAGATTGTTAACTGGGAAGTACCTCAGACTGCTTATGACATTAGATCATTTGTGGGTATATGCCAGGCATATTCCACCCACATTGACAAGTTTTCTGATCTCTCGGCAGACCTCACCGATCTGCTAAAGGGAGTGAAAACAAGGAGGCAAAAGATTCGAATGACTCCACGAGCGCTGGAGGCATTCCAGAACCTCAAGGTGGCTTTGTCAGAAGCGCCTTGTTTAGCCCTTGCCTCATGGGACGAACCATTTCAGGTGATCACCGATGCGAGTAACATCGCAATTGGAGGTGTATTGCAACAGAATGGTCATCCAGTAGCTTACATGTCTCGTAAGTTACTGCCCGCCGAAAAGAATTACTCCGTCTACAATCGTGAACTCCTAGCAGTCATTCAGGCCTTGAAACATTGGAAACATTTCCTGTATGGCCGTGACTTCGAGGTCCGCACTGACCATCAGGCATTGCGCTGGATTCAGACAATGCCAAGTGCACAGTGGAGTGATCGACAACACCGCTGGAGTCAGATATTCCAGCAGTTTGGTGGCATGATTGAGTACCTTCCAGGAAAGGCCAATCCAGTGGCCGATGCTTTGAGCAGGAAGGGACAAGTATCTACGATTCAGACCACTAGACTAGACCTTGTTGGTACAGGACTAGAAGACATGAAGCACACGTACGCGGATTCCGAGGAATTCGGTACACAGTGGGAACAGGCATTGGATGCCACAGGACCATGCCATTTTCTGATACGCGATGGTTGGCTTTACTACAAAGGCCGACTGTGTGTCATGAAATCATTCTGGGCAGCTCTTCTCCATGATGCCCATGACGCCATTACAGGTGGTCATAGGGGCATGAATTCAACTCTGGAGAAATTAGAACGGCAATACTATTGGCCAAAGATGAGGCGTGATGTGTTTACATATGTACAACGTTGTGATATTTGTCAAAAGGTGAAAGCTCCTCGTGGAAAGAAGATAGGGTTGTTACAGCCTTTGCCAATTCCTGAGGGTCCTTTCCAAGACATTTCGATGGACTTTGTCACAAATCTGCCTCCCAGTCCGAGTAAGCGTAATACACAGTGTTTGACTATTGTTGACAGGTTCAGCAAATTTGTGATGCTTATTCCTTGCAGGGCCAATGTGACCGCCGAGGATGTTGCCCAGCTATTCATTCGGCATTGGTACCCGATTGGTGGGATTCCTAGGACCATAGTGTCAGACCGAGATGCCAAGTTTACCAGTCATTTTTGGAGGGCATTGTTTGATAATTTTGGTACTAAGTTGAATTTTTCCAGTGCATTCCACCCACAGACAGATGGCCAGACAGAGATATACAACCAGTTGGCCTTTGATGTGCTGAAGTGTTATGTCCACGATCAGCAAGGTAAGTGGGAATCGTTTCTGCCTTTAGTTCAAGCTGTTTTGAATGACTCTTTTTCTTCAGCTATTGGCAGGACTCCATATGAGGCAGCGTTTGGAAGGCCTTTCCAGTCGTTGTTAACCAGGACGTCGTCTTCAGTACCGGAGGCGAACAGAGTGACGGAGTCTTACCAAGAGATCCTAGAGTCCGTTAAAGACAGATTGGCTAAAGCGCAAGAGGCCTACACTCGACAGGCCAATAAAAACCGAAGGGACATGAAGTTTTCGGAAGGAGATTGGGTATATCTTCGGATTATGAAGCAAAGATTGAAGCAGGTGGGCAAGCGATGCCCAAAGTTGTCTTTCAGGAGCTTCGGACCTTTCCCCATCCGGAAAAAGATTAATGAGGTGTCTATGCAGTTAAAGCTACCTCCGAGTTGGACTATGCACGATGTATTTCATGTCAGTTGGTTAAAGCCATATGCAGGTCCACCCCCTTCAGAGGTCAAAGACGAAGCGGAACCAGACATCATTGATGAAGCAGAAGTAATGGTTCCAGAACAGATCCTTCTGCACCGTTTCAAGCATGGCTCAGGCCGAAGACTACGACAGTTCCTCACGAAGTTTCAAGACCGAGGAACTCATGAAGCGGTATGGCTCGACAAAGAATTTTTCGAAGATTATCCGGCTTTATTGACGGATTATTTGGAGGCTATGTAGCTTCCGTCAAGTTAAGCAGAAGGGGATGTCACGTGCATCCCGCACTTGGATGCCACGTAGACATTCTGTACAGAAGGTGCAGGACCTGGGATGGTGAACTGGTCCCATGTGAGCCCAGTCCGGGACGAGTCAGCCAGGGATCCATCTCAGTCGTCCGAGGTCAGGTGTGCATTGTCCTGCACATGAGTCCAAGGTCAGGTGTGCATTGTCCTGCACATGAAGCAGTGCCAGTCCGCGCTGTGAGTCTCCCTCTGGAATGATGTCAGATGTGCTGTGTATCTGGTTTGCAACTGGATGCCAGGCCTCTGTAGGCATGTAGTTTGCATGTAGAGATGGGGCCAGCCCATAGGGCTACCCCAGGGCAAGGTTTTGCATTGGCATATTTAGCATGGGCATGGGGGAGGTATAGAACCACCCCCAAGGGGCCAGGAGGGCCCAAGATATTGCCCACCAGCCAAGGCAAGGGCTGGAGGGGCTGTCGGCCAGCTCCAGAGCTTCTGGACAGGCAGCCGACAGAGATTAAAACCCTAGAACAGCAGGCGGCCAGGTGTGGGGGGCAGTCCCACACCTCTGCGCAGCATGTCCAGCAGCCAGGGTGCTGCCCAGAGTCATGCGCAGGCTGGACAGCCATCAAACAAGTGTGAAAACACTTTATTAAGTGTGTGGGTATTTTAATAAAAATACTCAGTCGTGGGCTGTCCTGAAGCCAGCCGACTGAATGAAGGGAGGGGTATAAATACCCCAGCCCATAATCCCATCATTTATCTCATAATTCACCAAGAGCATCAAGCATTCAAGGGCCAGGACAGCCAAGGGTTTGCTAAAGCTAAGGGGTGAAGGACTGAAGGTCAAGGGCAGGTTTTCCAGCCAAGAAAAGGTCAAGTACTTTGTATTTGTTTCAGATTTACATCATTCTAATAAAGCAAATACACCATCCGTGGTGGGGGCCCTACAGAGGGTAATTGGGACCCAATACTGTGTCCTTCTCCATCTCCCCCTTCTCTCTCTATTTTCTGCACATCGTCTTTCAGTTTTGTGCGTTAATTCCATCGCAAAAAGAGTGCTGTTTTCTGAGTTTTGAAGTACCGATCCTTCTCCGAAGCATCCGCATATTACACTAGCTTTCTCAAATCGCAAAAGAACCCAATCACTGTCATGTGCACACTGTGTATCTACCGTGTGCTACACGGACACAAGACTAGCTTCGAGGTTTGGGGAAGCTTGGAGCTAGGCAGGCTGATTGACGAGCTGAGTTAGGGATAGACTAACGGGCGGGCACCCAAGTATGGACGGGTGGGCGCCCAAGTGTGGACGCCCGATGACCGGCCAAGAGCCTATAAAAGGGTGGCCAAGGTTAGTCATTAGTCATATAGAGTCTCGCGTGATTTGTGAGAGCTCTATGGTCAGGAGCTTGGATCTAGTGCAGACGTACACCTGCTTCATGGAGCCGAGGCCGGCAGCAGTCTCGAGGCCCGCGAGGGTAGCTTTGTGGCGGTATGGGACGTCACAAGGTAGAGATTGGTCGGTACGTCCATCTAGTTAGCTCAGCTCGTGGCTCGGTGGGGACAGCCAAGTCTTGTGGGCTTGCCCACGGCTGTCGTGGTTGGGAGGTGAGTCATGCATGCACCCCCTTCTTGTTTGTTTGTTTGTTTTAGGTTTTGAGTCATGTACCAGGAGCGTTCCACGAGGAGATCCGGTGGGGATTTGACAGTAAAAATAAAAATAAAAATAGCACACAAGACTAGCTTTGAGGTTTGGGGAAGCTTGGAGCTAGGCAGGCTGATTGATGAGCTGAGTTAGGGATAGACTAACGGGCGGGCGTCCAAGTGTGGACGCCCGATGACCGGCCAAGAGCCTATAAAAGGGTGGCCAAGGTTAGTCATTAGTCATATAGAGTCTCGCGTGATTTGTGAGAGCTCTATGGTCAGGAGCTTGGATCTAGTGCAGACGTACACCTGCTTCATGGAGCCGAGGCCGGCAGCAGTCTTGAGGCCCGCGAGGGTAGCTTTGTGGCGGTATGGGACGTCACAAGGTAGAGATTGGTCGGTACGTCCATCTAGTTAGCTCAGCTCGTGGCTCGGTGGGGATAGCCAAGTCTTGTGGGCTTGCCCACGGCTGTCGTGGTTGGGAGGTGAGTCATGCCTGCACCCCCTTCTTGTTTGTTTGTTTGTTGTAGGTTTTGAGTCATGTACCAGGAGCGTTCCACGAGGAGATCCGGTGGGGATTTGACAATCACCCAATGCAACCTCTAATGCACGTCTGTGACGGTCTGCTGCTTTCTTTTGCTTTTGCTGAGTTTTCTGGAGTGCCAACTTAACCCTCTGATGATAAGCTTCATCCATGTTTTCCACATACTGGTCAGCCTCAAAGATCTTATCCTTTGTGTGCAAAATAGGTGGTACCTTCTTCCCTCCTTCCACAATCTCAAAAGGTGCCTTGCGGGTCGAGGTATGGACGGTGTTGTTATAAGCGAACTCCACCAAAGGAAGATACTTTTCCAATTGTTGCTTGTGCTCTGACACATAACACTTACGAAGATCTAACACCGTGGAATTAGCCTCTTCCGATTGACCATCTGTTTGTGGATGAAACGATGATGAAAACTTGAGAGTTGTACCCATGTTTTCAAACAACCCTCTCCAAAATAAACTTGTCATCCGTGGATCACGGTCACTAATGATAGACGAAGGCAAGCCATGATACTTGAAGATGTTCGCCATGAACAACTTCACCATATGATCAACTTTGATCGTCTTACACACGGGAATGAAATGAGCGTGCTTACTGAACCTGCATATGATAGTCCAAATGCCATCATTCCCCGTTTGTGTCCTCAAGAAATCTCTCTCAATCATGCGTGTAGTAGGCATGATACCTCTATGACCAGCATAAGGTGGAGCGTGACATTCCTCCATAACCTTTGGACGCATATCCTTTACCAAACATAAGGAGTTATCCTTCATAAGATAACCCACTTTGATCACATAAGAGGCATGTGAGTGACCAGCCATCAAATCAATCCATATATGGCAAAAATCAGCATCCAAATGATACAAATCTTGCATGGCAGATAAGTCCCCACTGAAACTACAGCCACATAAGGCCTCCTGGATAATGCATCTGCCACCACATTTTTCTTTCCCGAAGTATGTACAATCTGAAAATGAAACATGGAAAGAAAGTTTGCCATTCTCATCTGCTTCTCCGAAAGCTTTGTTTGAGAAAGAAAGTATCTCAAGCTTTGATGATCTGTCTTGATTACAAATTCAGCCCCAAGAAGATAATGTTTCCATATCCTTAAGGCATGAATTACAGCCAAGAGCTCTTTCTCATAGATATCCATATGAAGCTCGGCATTATGCAATCAACGACTCTCATATGCAACTGCATGACCTTCTTGATTTAGGACAACCCCTATACAATCGCCACAAGCATCACATTCCACTATGAATGACCTTTGCAAGTCGGGAACAATCAATACGGGTCCACATATGATAACATTCTTGAGTTGCAAGAAGGCATCCTGCTCCTTTGGGGTCCATTTAAAAGTGGCTTTCTTCTTCATGAGATCATGTAGAGGGGTGGCAATCATAGCAAAATGCCTTATGAAGCGCCTGTAATATGAACACAACCCCAGAAAACTACGTACTTGATGTACATTTTGCAACTCGGGCCAATTTCGAATGGTTTCAATCTTGGCAGGATCCATTCGTACACTATCCTTGGATACAATGTGGCTCAAATAGTGTATCTCTGAAAGAAAGAACTCACTTTTCTTGGCATTAATGAAGAGTTTATGCTTCCGCAACTCTTCAAACACTGTGGCCAAATGAGTTCTATGCTCTTACTCATTCTTGGAGAAAACCAAGATGTCATCAAAGAATACACCTGTGAATTTTCGATAGGGTCAGAATATCCTATCCATCATACGATTGAATGTGGCTGGGGCATTAGTGAGACCAAAAGGCATCACCAAAAATTCATACAATCCAAAAGCTGTCCTGAATGCAGTTTTGTGGACATCCTGTGTCACCAATTGGCCGACCATTTGGTCCATCGCCAGTTTTTGCGTCTCGTTCACTTGAGGCCAGGCCGGTGTCTCGTGTGAAGAGGCCAGTATTTTGCTGACATGGACGGGAGCCAGACTGGTGCCACCTGTGTGTTAGCAGGATGGTGTCGTATGGACGGGAGCCAGACCAGTGCCACCCGTGTATGACCTGGACTGTGTTCGACCCATGGGATTGTCACGCCATGGAAGAGCCAGTATTCGTGCCGTGTTTTACCTATGGGACTGTCACACCATAGGGAGACTCGTGCCTGGAACTGTGTCTTACCTATGGGACTGTCACTCCATAGGAAGACCAGGTTTTTATGTTTTATGTCGTGCCAGTTTTGTGCCGATAGATATTTTGTACTTGTTCCATGAACGGGAGATATGTCTATGTTACTATTTGCACATGCACACATATTTTGCATGTTTGAAACTGTTTTCGCATGACATGTATTTGTGTGTTTGCCTGCTTGACGTGTTACTTACTGAGCGGGGACGCCTGCCAGTGAGTCGTGAAGTCTGCTCTGTATTCTGACAAGTTTTGGTGCATGTGAACAGGTGGTAAGTATGTCGCACTTGTTGTTTTAATGTTTTATATTCTAACCCTTTATTTTATAAGGTTAGGTGTTCACATTTATTTAAAAGTGGGCACCCCCTTTGGGCACCCACTTAGGGGCCAAGGTGGGGAGCCCCACTTTAAGTGAGTGTGGGGGTGGGCATGGTCACCTACCCAAACTCCCCACCCACATGCATGCGTGGAAAACTCTAGTTGTAACTTCACCTTAATTTTTATTAAAAAAGCTCCCTTCTTCAAGCGTGATCACCATCCGCTTCGTGGAAAACCAGCTGCCGGCGATCATCTCTTCTGCGCATGTTATTCCACTAGCTATTACCTACGCTGCTGTTGGCTGCGATTGCACTACTTCAGGCGGCTGTACTTCCAGCCAGCACTGACTGCAGGCGGCTTTTCCCTCAGGCGAAAGTACACCAGCTGGCTGCGCTGCCTTCTACTCTGCGCTGGTGTTACCTGCAGGCTGCAAACTACTCTCTCTTTCCTCTCCAACAGGCGGCTGCCTACCCTGCACAACAGCTGCCACCTTTTGAGGGCTACGCTTCTATTCCTACAGCCAGCCGGCTCTTTGCAGCCAGGCGATTCTTACCTCCAGGGCGGCTGTTTCTGCTATTATATGGCGCCTGTCCACAGCAATCTACTTCTTCTCCAGCTGCTATACCCCTGTTGGTAGATGTACTACTGCAGCTAGGAGGCCATACTTTTCTACAGGCAGCTACTTCTCTCGACATGCTGTGCCTCTGAGTCTCTCTCAAGTAACTGCACACATGGGTATTGGATTTCTCTATCAACCATCTACAAGTAAGTGATTTTCAGATTTGAATAAAGTATTTTATGTTTAAATCTGATAAAGGATTCATCCCGCTCGGCCACACCCGTTCGGTGCCGGGTTGTCCAAGCTATATTGGCGAACCTCGGTCCAAAGGTGCTGAGGTCGGGAGAGCCAGGCGTTAGTACGAGAGCGCCTGTTTGTGCGTGGTCTCGGAACACCAGTGAGGCGCTCTCCGCGGAGTCCAGTGAAAGCACAGGACCGCAGAGATTGGACCACACTAGTGGTCGTTCTGCTTCGAGCTTCTACATCAAGTTTCGACATCGAGCATATTTGTTTGGTACTGTTTTCATATGTACATGGACATTATCTGGTTCCTGGAACCCATGGAGCATTGTATTCATTAAATACTCCCAATAAATATATCATATATTGAGGGGGGGTCGGCCCGTTCCGGCCCTAGTGCTGGTGTCCATCTTTCCATTTCATTTCATTTAATTTCAAGTTGTATTAAGTTGTCCATTTCAAATTTGTGGTTTTAAAGTTGTGCTATTAAGCGTGTGGGTGTCCAACGGAGTCTTTCCCACTTGACGGGATCGGTTTCATTGGTATCAGAGCACGGTTGTTTCCCTTACATATAGTGCACTTAGTACAAAGTAAAGAGTCTGACACAGACAACATGATGGTGGATCTTGCCAGCTCATCCATATCTTCCCATTCTTCAGCAGTAAGAGAAGTGGGCATTACACCCCTTTCTTTGATGGGCTTGTGCTGCTTCTTCTGGAGCAACACATTATAGCACTGGGTTTGCCAAATGTCATAATTATGTGAGCCTTCAAGCTTTTTGATGTGAAGCAATGAAGAGCTCTCACCTATGGTTGCCATAGTAATATGCAACCTTTGACACAGTCAATGCCTGACTCCCTGCAAGATGTGCAAACACTGCACCAAAGCACACAAAATGCTCACAGTTGTTCTCCCAAAGTTTATCTCCCACTGCGGAAGCACGAATGCAACTCTCCTCCCACTGAATGTGATAAAATCACCAAAATCTGGTTGCTGCAGATTTATGACAGCACCTTAGATGTGCTCTGTTCCCCTTCCAAAATATTGTATAACAGTACTAAGTGCTCACCAATGATGTACCAAATCTGTACCGGCAAGTACAGCAGCTGAAAATGAGCCTTTTCCTCACTCAAATCAATGTACAGCCATGCCAAAACTTGTACAAAGTTGTACCAAATCTGTACCAGCAAGTACAGTAGCAATAAATGCTCTCCTGGCTGTCCAAATGAGTGAAAATCAGACCTTGACAGTCCCTACCACTGCATACAACAGTCCCGGACATAAATTGGGCAAAAGCCCCTTGACTGCAAGTGGATTTTTGAGGGTTCAAGGCATAAAAGTCTTCCCTGCTGCTTTGCCAAGCTCAATAAGCACAGAATCTTGAAAAGCCCCTTGATTCAAGATCAATTTCTGATCATGAATGGTACATTAATACACATGAAAGGCATCCAGAGTCTTCACAATGCTTCCCCCTTGCCACATATACATCCAATACATAAAAGCCCCTTGATTTACTGGCACATTGAGTGCTTGACAGGCATCAACACATTGCCCAAAGCATCAAATGCCAGTGCCTGCATGCAAATCAACCCAATTGGCACAAAAGCCCTTTGATTTGCACTCCAATTTCTTGCAATTTAGCCCCGAATGTGAGATTGCTCACATCATACAGCATGTATGAATGCCCAATGGCACAATTACATCAAAAGCCCCAAATGTTGACATCCAATTTCCTGCCAATTAACCCGGAATGTGACCAATGTCACCCAATGTTGCCAATTGTGCTCAAATCTGAGCCATTAGGACCTGTACCTACTCAATTGATGATAATGGACAAACAAATCCCAAAATTGAAGCAAATACCTCAGTCAATTTCTGATTTCTGTTGCAGGAAGGGGGGGCGTCGTATTTGCTGACTCGTGTGCTGATGTTCACAAGCTGAAGATATCAAACCGGCCCAATCGCCTCAGGCCAACTAGACACGCTCTTGGCAGTCCCACTATGCGAATTGCAGATTCAGGCTCTAGCAAACTACACACGGCCACACTCGTGGGCGGGGTATCCTGGCGATGGACGAGTCCAACGCTACCTGTGGCAAGAGACTTGCATCTATTGGACTTGACAACACAGAGGCGGATGAGGAGGAGTTGCGCTATCAAGGTCGGCGACGATGGAACGGAGCCTCTGCCGCACGGTGCCCGACTCCTCCAGCTGCGCGTGTAAATGTGGCCTTTGCCACGTAAGCCTCAAAGTGGGCTCAGCGCCGCCCGTTGTGGTTGCAGCACCGTCTACTAGCTGGGCAGCGGTGGCTCTCCCCACACTAGTGCTGCCCGATGAGGCGGCAGATCACTGGGGCTGAGCGGACGAGCGGCAGGATTTCACAAGCAAACACAAGCAAGTCTGTCCAGAGCAGATTTCAAAGGTGCACACAGGTCCATCCACAGTAGCTCGAAGGCGGGCAGGTCCAGGTAGTCCGGCAGGCAATTCCCTCTAGGAGAGACCAGCTCTGATACCAGTTGAAGGAGCTCAAAAGCTTAGCTGTAGAGAGTTAGGGTTTCATGTGGGATACACACACAGAGAAGAAGGGAGAGAGAAAGAGAGAGAGAGAGAGAGAGATGTGGGGATAAGTCAACTCACAGGATGAGTGTGTGACTCCCGTGTCACACATGTATATTTACTCTAGTACACATAGTGCACTTAGTACATTAAAAGTACTAAGTGTACTATGTACTATAAAACTTATGGGCTAGTACACACTATAAGGGTGGGCATAATGCCTTTACCCCAACAGGGGACTCACGGGAGAGGATAGATCATATACTTGAGCACTTGTGAGTGGAGGGTTGAGCAATGAGAACTTGTGAGGATGGGGTTGGGGAGGGTCTCTCATATAGAATCTAGATAATAGGGAGAAGAGCCTAGAGCTAAGAGACTCAAGACTCAAGTCTCAAGCAAAGGCAACCAAAGGGTTTGGGCCTTAGCAAGTTGGCAAGGCAAGCAAGCAAGAGCCCCAAAAAACGCCCATCAAACAGCTCTCCAAACGGGTAGAAAATGACGGAAAACCGAGCAAAAAATGGCGGAAAAAACGAGCGAAAACGGTCACCTCTAAACCGGATCGAACTGAATCGAACCGAATCGTTCGAATCGAACTTTCCTGGCGGTTCACGAACTGGAGGTAACTATACTTGCAACATTCTAAATTTTTATGTTTTGGGTATAAGTTTTGCATCTATATTTATATTTTTAAGTATTTTTTAATGGACCATACCTCCACCGTATTTTTATTTTTAAAATTTAGCGTTGCATTTCGAGACCGTATTTGAACGTACTGTACCGAATTGAACTTTTCGTACCTGACAACTATGGTTGCTACCATGTGCTGGTGGAACAATAGAGAGTAGATGGTAGGGAAAATGGGCACTTGAGAGGGTAGTGTGGATTGCAAGTCTACATCGACAACCACTTGTTTGCAATACTGTATTCATATGCATTGGTATGGAAATCTGGTCAGAAATGCCCATGACACTATGTACTTGATTCTCCCAAGATTAATATACTTTATTTGAGGGAGGGGTCGGCCGTTCCGGCTCATTGCGTCTCTTGTTAATTCAGCAATTTACTTCTTGTATTTGAGCAAGTGTCCATCAAATCTTAGTGTATTTAAGTGTATTGATTAGCATTGTGTTCAACCAAGTTACAAACCGCCCAAGAGATCCGTTCTTTCGTAGGTCTTTGCCAAGCCTATATACACATGTTCATCAGTTTTACAACCTTGCAGCACCTCTCACCGACTTGTTCAAGGGGGTGAAAACTCGTAGACAAAAAGTTAGTTACAAGCAAGGCGCTTGATGCATTCCGTGCACTCCAGAAAGCAGCCTTAGAAGCGCCTATTTTGAAGTTGGCATCTTGAGACGAACCTTTCGAGGTCATTACCGATGCTAGCAATGTAGCCATAGGTGCAATTCTTCAACAAGACAATAGACGTGTGGCCTACTACAATAGAAAGTTGGATGTCGCTGAAAAGAATTATTTGGTTTATGACAAAGAGCTTTTGGGTGTGATCATAGCACTCAAACTTTGGAAGCCTTTTTTTAATGGACAGGTTTTCATAGTCAAAACAGACCACCAAGTACTTAAGTGGCTTCAGACCATGTCAAGTGCTCAGTGGAGTGATCGGTAACCCAGATGGAGTCAGATCTTCCAACAATTTGGAGGAATGATCGAGTACATCCTTGGTAAGCATAACCCAATTGCAGATGCTCTTAGTCAAAAGACTAGCATCCAGACCATGTAGGAGTCTACCATTCTCGAAATCACTGGGAAAGACTTAGATAGCATGAAAGATCAGTATGTCGATTCCCCTGAGTTTGGCACTCAATACAGTTTTGTCCTCAATTATAAGCTTGGTCGTTACTCAGTGCAGAACGGTTGGTTGTTCTACAACAATCGCCCTTGTGTCATTCGAGAAAAGCGAGTAGCTATTCTCCATGATACCCATGACTCCTTAGTTGGAGGACATAGAGGTATCAACAATATCCTCGAGATATTGCAACGATTCTTTTATTGACAAAAAATGAGACGTGATGTTTTTTCACATGTTCAAGCCTGTAAGATATGTCAAAAAGTTAAGGTTCCACATACGAAAAAGGCTGGGTTACTTTAACCTTTGCCTACCCTGCACGTACCTTTCATTGACATCTCTATGGACTTTGTAGGGCCTCTACTAGCATCCACCGGATCTCGTAACACTCAGTGTTTTACCATTTAGTAAGTTTTGCATGTCCATCCCATGCAAGCATACGACCACATTTGAGGACGTAGCCCATCTTTTTCTCAAGCATTGGTATCCCATTTGTGGTTTGCCTAGCATCATTACATCAGACATGGATTCCAAATTCACCTCACATTTTTGGAGGGCATTATTTGAGAACTTTGGGACCAAGTTACAGTTGTCTAGTACATTCCATCCATAGAGAGACGGCCAGACAGAAATCTATAACCAGTTGGTCTTTGATGTCATCCAATGTTGGACGTCCTGCGTATGAGGTAGCCTTTGGTCGCCATTTCTCTTCTTTTTTGATGAGAATGGTGTTTCCATCTCTTGAGGCTAACAAAACGACGGAAGCATTTTCTGAAATCATTGAGTCAGTTAAAGACCGCTTGACCAAAGCCCAGGAAGCTTATAGCAGACAGGTAAATAAGTCTAGACAAGATGTCCACTTCAAGGGAGGGGATTGAGTCTATTTGGTCTATTTGCGTATCATGAAACAGAGATTGAAACAAGTGGATAAACGTTGTCCCAAGCTTTCTTTCCATAGTTTTGGACCCTTTCCTATAGTTAAAAAGTTAAGAGATGTCTCCATGAAATTGAAGTTGCCTAACAGTTGGATGATGCATGATGTTTTCCATGTTTCTTGGCTAAAACAATATGTTGGACCAGAAGCTTTTGATGTTTCAGATGAATGGCAGCCAGATGTGGTGGACGAATCAGAGATCATTGAGCCTGAGCAAATCCGTCTTTATTGTTGAAAGCATGGTTCCGGTTAAAGACTCCGTCAGTTCTACACGAAGTTTCGAGATCGAGGTGCCCATGAAGCCGTATGGCTAGATGAGGAGTTCTTTCGAGAGTACCTCCAATTATTGGTGGACTACGTGGAAGCCATGAACCTGCCGCCAAGCTAAGCAGGAGGGAATGTCACATGCACTCTGCACTGGAGTGCATGGTGACAAGATGGCTCATCATCAGTGCTCCATTGTACAACAATAGAACCCTTTAGGATTTGATAATTGTCGTATGCCGTGACCCCATTGTAATCCATGTCAGGCACGAGTGATGTAGGTCATTCCTCAGCCTTAAAGAGTTAGTCAGTCAAAGTCAAGTCCCTTAACACACTTGGAGAGAATCATTCATGCATATAGAGTCGGTAGAAGCCTTAGGGTTTGCATCAGATCATGGTTGCATATTGCATATCATTCATCCCATATGCACATAGACCACATAGACCATTGCAGAAGCCTTGGAATATTATCCAGTAGTTTTATCATATCCAGTGTGACCATTTTTCCAGCATTATTACCATTATTCCATTATAGCAAGTCATGTAGCTTTAATGCTACAGTCGGTCAGCTTTACAGCGGGCCGACCAGCCCTCTTGCCTATATAAATAGCATCACTTGCATCATTCCATTCGTCTCATCATCATTGGAGTCAAGTGTTTCAGTCCTTCAGCACTAGGAGCATCAACGCTTGAGCATTCAGCCATACATCATCAAAACGCAGCATCATCAGCATTCAGCCAGAAGAAGCGCTATAGAATCTTGTGTTTTCAGCATACAAACAATTTTCAGCATTCATCCGTCATCTCGTTTTGCTACAGCCACTTGAGTGAAGGTAAAACACATCATCTACATTCATTCATAGTGCATATCACAGTCTAGAACAGTCCCAAACAGCCCCTTCTCTCAACCTCAGATTTGCAGCCTTCCTACATTCCATTGGAAGAGTACGATCGGTCATCATTAGTGCTTCTACAGCCGTGTACAGTTCAGCCCGACTCTTGGCCTTTCAAAGGTCTTGTGTTTGGCTTATCTATGGTCCCAAGTCAGTTCTTCATTCCGTCTCTTCAAAGATAATACAACAAATACTCCTAGCAATAGGAGGGGGCCCTTCAATGGGTGATTTGGGACCCAATAAGGTGTACAGATCTCTCTCTCTCTCTCTCTCTCTCTCTCTCTCATCTCTTAAAGTTTGAAGTGATAAAGTGGATTGCTAAAGACTCGCGAAACTCGGGATAAAGAAGGCGGTGTGAGACTTTGTGTGACAGGATCCTTCATTACGCATAATTCCGCTGCATGTTACACCAAGCCCTACAACAATCTCCTCTCAGTTTTTCAGATTGTGGAGAAAGGATATGGCGTCTACCCTGACAATTCCGTCCTTGAGATCATCGACACCAGCACCTGGCAGATTATTGCCACAGGTTTCCAGGAAGGCGGTCTTTATCGGTTGAAGAACTTTGGTGGCTCTTTGATCGAGTCCCAATCTCATTTGTTGTAACTTCTTCATAGCTATCATGCCTTGAAAGCTCATGTGGATACGGATTTGTGGCATGCTCGCTACGGGCATCTGAATTTTACTTCTCTGTAGTTAATGTCTTCTTAGCAAATGGTCAGAGGGTCTTCCACCACTAAAACACTCTCACCCCACTTGTGGCTTGTCTTCATGGCAAGCAACACCGAGATGCCTTTCCTCAAGAGGCTACTCACTGGGCTTCTCATATTCTGGGGCTCATTCATATGGACCTTTGCGGCTCTATGCGGACTACTAACCTAGAAGGAGCATGGTACTTTATGCTTATTCTCGATGATTACTCATGCAAAGTTTGGATTTATCTCTTGGTAGAAAAATCTCAAGCTTTTATGGCCTTCTTAGAGTGGGTGACTTTGGTTGGATTGCGACCACACAAAAGGTTCGACAAGTCCGCTCCGACAATGGAGGAGAATTCATCTTCAAAGTCTTCCATAATTTTTGCTCGCAAAAAGGTATAAAAGTCGTCAATTTTTCACACCTCACACTCCTCAGCAGAATGATGTGGTTGAATGTAAGAAGAGGACGGATCAGGAGATGGCCCATACCATGCTTTCTTCTTCTAATCTTCCTCTCTCTTTCTGGGGAGAAGCTGTGAGCACTATTGTTTACATCATCAACCGTTCTCCTACAAAGGCGGTATCTCATATCACTCTAGAGGAGGCTTTTACTGGACAGAAACCTTCTGTCTCTCATTTCAGGGTTTTCGGTTATGATGCCTGTGTTCATATCCTTGATTCTCACAGATCCAAATTTGATCCCAAGTCCAGGAAGTGTGAATTCCTTGGATATAGCTCTCATTCCAAAGCTTATAGATGATGGGATCCGGAGTCATGATCCTTGGTGATTTCTTGCGATTTTTACTTTGTTGAACCCTCAAATGATTCTCGCTCTCATGCCGAGCTTATCATCGAGGTCCCTCCTCCTTCCTCGGCCACTCCAACTCCACCACCAGCTTCTCCACCATCAACTTCTTTACCCCCTGCCTCTCCACCCCCACTTCCTCCTTCCCCGGCTTCTCCTCCTCCTCCTCCTCCTTCTCCTCCTGCTCCTATGCAATGGAGGATTGCTCCCAAGATTCCACGATGGCTGGAAACTAGTGTTCGTGATTCTTATCTCTCCGATATGGAACTTCATCAGCTTGTTGATTCTTCAGCACAATCTTTGATATGGACACGGAGATTACAACACATTCGTCATTCTTGTAACCTCGCCCTGATGAGTACAGTGATACAGTCATATGAGCCTACTACAACTAAAGAGCCTCTTGCTCTTTCTGAATGGTGGGTAGTCATTGAGGCCGAGATTGATTCCATTGAGAGGAATTATACATGGGAGCTTGTGGACCGGCCTCTGCATCGACAGGTTACTGGGGTCAAGTGGGTCTTTAAGACCAAGTTTCATGCTGATGGATCTTTGGACAAACACAAAGCTAGATTGGTTGCGAAAGGGTACTCTCAGATTGAGGGTGTGGATTATGAGGAAACTTTTGCTCCTACAGCCAGATACACCATCATCCGGATAGTTCTTGCTCTTTCTGCTCATGAGCATTGGCCGGTTTACTAAATGGATGTCAAGTCTGCCTTTCTTAATGGTGATTTACATGAGGAGGTGTATGTTGATAAGATCGATGCATTCTTTCTTTCCCTTGGCTTCTAGAGATGCTTTGCAGTCAGCAATCTCTCTGTCTTTGCTCAAAATGCTTTGATTTGTTTGATTGTCTTATATGTTGTTGATTTATGTTCACATCTTGCCAAGATTGAACAGTTATGGTCAGATTTAGCTTTCACCGATTTAGGACTTATTCACAACTTTCTTGAGATGGAGGTCTATCAGTCTTCTGATGGAGTGCTTCTTAGACGGTACAAATATTTGCAGCAGCTCGTGGAGACATTTGGGATGACCGAGTGCCGTCCAATTTCTTGTCTGATGGATCCTAACTCCAAGCTCTCCCGTGATGATCCCTCTCCCCTCTTTGAGGACAGTACACACTACCGGAGGCTTGTCGGTTCTCTTATTTATTTGACTTACACCAGGCCCGACATTTCTTACAGTGTTAGTGTTCTCAGTCAGTTTTCTTCCGCTCCTTGACATTCTCATTGGCAGGCCGCTTTGAGGTAGATGCTTTGCATTGGATGTCCGGATCTATAATATTCAGCCCCCCTTCTTGCTCGGGACGAATAACAGTCTCCCAAGCAACTCTGGCTTGAGTGTCAAAAGTACCATCCAGTCCTGACCAAAGGAAATTGCGGACCAATATCTGAACTGGCCAATACAACCACGGGAAAAGCTTTAGCATGAAGTCACAAGCAAAACTTGGTCAGCCACCAAAGCCCTGGAGGCTAAATTCAGCTTCTGAAATCCAGTTAAGAATCTTCTTTCTCTAAAATGTAAACCCTGAACTCTGAACCCAGTGCATCTACTTGTAGGAGGTATTATGCTATCTTTCTGCTTTTCACAGTTAGCCCTACTAAACTGTAAACCCTGAACTCTGAACCCAGTGCATCTACCGGTAGGAGGTATTATGCTATCTTTCTGCTTTTCACAGTTAGCCCTACTAAAATGTAAACCCTAAACTCTGAACCCAGTGCATCTACTTGTAAAAGAGGTATTATGCTAACTTTCTGCTCTCCACAGTTAGCTTGCTTGGCTGGACTGATTTCGCATTTGACCACAGGAGCCATGGTTGATATTGCTGCTCTGTTTTCATGCAATTGCACTCTTTACTGCCATCAAAACAAGGAAGAAGAACAACATCCAAACAGGAATTTTTTTCACAGCATGTAAGCATCCTTGCTTTGTCTGCTTGATGCCAAGAGTCTAAATTAAGAGCATCCTCGCCTTGGTTGTAAAAATCTGGTGACTTCAAATTAAAAGAAGTAAGGTCTTGAAGAGCCAGAGATGATTTTTTAGACCTGAGAAGAACCCTAAGGAATCACGATTCAGTATACTGCCTATTTTAGTTGATTGGTTTGCATATATCTGCGGCACAACATTTTATAGCTGCCATATTTTGTGTGCAGTATTGTGTGTTTACATGGCAGAGAGGTTGAATAGGTGGCTTTCACATAAGTGGACTGCATTTGCTCGTCAACCCTATTTTGATCACCAGGGGGTTTTCATGTCAACAGTTTGGTCAGGTCCACTGTTGCTCATATCATGTGTCATCTTGGTAAGTACCAACCTTTTGTAGGAAGTAAGGCCAAAAATCAATTTGAGTTCTGAGGGTTGAAGTGTTTTGCAGGTGAATGGCTTGTTGTCCTTGTCGACGCTAATCATAAAGTGGAAAAGAGCAGAGCTGAGGCACAGAGCTCGAATGGCAAGCCTTAAAGAGCACAAAATGGAATGACTCGGCGATTGTTGTGGAACCCTGTAGTGCCTCAAACCAAGGAAATCTTTTGCAATCCTGTTTAATTGTGGGCGTGCATGGCTGTTTAACTGTGTTTTGTGTTTACTAGCCAGTCTTGTTCTGGTCGCCCTAGAAATTCATGGTCTGGCAAGTGATTTAACAATGAAAGTAACAGAAGTGAAACCCTAACAGCGTTGCAGGTTAATGGCATGTTGTCTTAGTGGCATTTGATCTCACAACTAGACCTCCGGACCCGAACCCATTGGGTTTGCCTTGTTGACATGTTGACTTCAGTTTAAGGAAAAGCTATTGTTTTTTTATCAGGGCACTTAACTGAACATATGGATGTGCACACACGCCCTTATTCCTCCCACATCCCTTCCCCCCTTTCCTATTCCTTGTAACACTCCTTACCCTTCCTCCCTCAGGTTCCGCCTCCATGTGTTGCTTTCTTAGAGATGTTACGGTTATATGTATTTTTTTTGGTCAAATACCTCTTCCAAAAATCGAAGAGAAACTGAGGAGGGAGACCTTGCAACTACCAGTGTCGTGTTGCTACTGGAGCGCCCTCAGAACACTCCCAACCACTGTAGTGGGGGGGGAGGGTCCAAGATTGGGGCCAACCACTCCAGAGGGATGGAAGAGTCGATGTCAAGGATAAGTTTGTCCCTTCCCCATATCGGTGAGGCTCCTCTCCTGGGCCTTTAGAGGTAATTGTTAAAAAATAAGCCAATCTCCAACTAATTGATCGGGTCCCATCCTCAGAGCTCCCCATGATACGTACGAGCGAGCTCCCAACACGGTAAACGCGGACCAGGGTCAAAGGTTAACGGATGCACTCCTTGGATGCAACTAAAGTGGACTGTTAAAGGCCAGCTAATCCCAAGCGCACAAGAGACTGGCTGCAAATCTATCCTGACATGCAGAGCTAAATCCATGAGCCCGTATATGTCCGTGAAAATCCATCTCATACTCTAGGGCGAAGGACCTTCCAAAACTAGGGTGTGGGAAGAGATCATGGCAAGGAGGAAGTGCTTCTAGGTTTTGCCACTCGGAAGAAGGCCACAACCTCAAAAGGGTGTGGCTCTTTATAGAGTGGTCGATGATGCCCAAGCCCCTCTGTGCACGGTAGTTGAATGATCACTCTCTAGACACCACCTTGGCCTTGACAGGCCTCCCGTTCACTACTAGCCCAAAGAAAGTTATGGATTAATGTAAGCCCAACAACAAGAGGAACCAACCAAGGAAATTAGCTTGGCTGAACTCCAATATAGCAGCTTCTTCTGAATGCTCAGAAAAAGAGGGACTAGCTATTGCTCTCCGAGAAAATATCGATACCAACCTGGCATCCATCATTAAGAACTAGAGTGCCAATCGGGATCCACTCTAAAGCTTGGCACTTGCCTCCACTGGCGAGTGGAATCCTTCACTGGGACATTCAAAGCCATGTATGATGAGTTTGGGAAGGTCTTGGTTCCAAACTAGCCCTCTTCCTTTTTTTATAAATAAAGATGTTATTTGTATAATGCTAGATACATTATCCCTCCCAATTCCCAAGCATATGGTATAACGGAAAGTTAAGTTATTTACAGGCCTTGCTTCTCTTACTGATTGGAAATTGCCAGAAAAGGGGATGTTAGCCTCATTCAAATTCAAGATAGTCTTGGATATTCAGAAATCCATGAAGGTTGTATGGACTTCTAAGAGGCTCAAGGAGACATTAGATGCATTAAAATATAGCTCTAGAAACCTTAGAACTATCGTGCATTTAAATCATCACAGAAACAGGTAAGGTGCTTTGAAATTTTGCAACCTCACGGGCCATGACTCAATCATATGGCCATAAAGAGGAACTTGTAGGAAAGACAGATCATCACGTGGGCAGATACAAGGGAGAGATCATAGGGTGTTGGGCATAAAGGGAAGCCTCTCATCATCATAATTGATAAAGAAAGTAGAGAGGCAATCATAAAGGGAAGCCTCTCATCATCATAATTGATAAAGAAAGTAGAGAGGCAATCATCAAACCTACGATCCATAAGCACATTTATAATCTCATTTGCATCTATGATATGAGCAAGAAAATCTTGAATGATCCTCCTCAACAATGTTAGCCCCAAAAAACTCACTATATCATCAATGTTGACCAAAAACTCCCCAATAGTATCCTCATTACTAGCAATCGTCGCGGCACTACTAAGAAACCCATAGACATCATCATCCTAAGCAAACAAACCATCTGAAAACCATGAGTCAAAAGAAGAAGAAACCCCCCATTTTCCTTGAGCACAAAGATACTTTCTTGAAGCATAAGCCATACAAAAACTTAATCCTATAAAATAATCAATCTAAGCATATACACATCCCAAATCTGAGGCCCAAGATCTCGGGACGACCAAATAAAGAACATGAGCCTTTTAAAAGCTACCATACCATTGTGTTGGTGAAACAATGTCTTGTAGAAGAAGAAAAAAACATACTATGCATAATCGCTAGACGTGGTATCCAAATCACATGCCAACCCTCAAATGTGTCAATGATCACTTCCTGCATGAAATCCACACATAAACTTCCCATCAATCTATCCACACTCTCCTCCTTGGAGCGCCCACTTCATACACAATACATCCTTTGAGCCAGAGCTTCTCCCCTAACTCAACCACCTCATCAACTCAAATCATTTCATGAGGGACTCGATCTCCACTGATGCACCCACCACCAACTACTTAGGAAGAAGCCAGTCAAGATGATGGGAAAAGGACCCAAGGGTGTCCTTGCCTATGCATGAACAATAGCTCACATACCCACCCAATGTACGAGATCTCATATTCCAAGGCAACTTCCATATCCACCTTGATACACCCTTTGATACGACCAAAATCTTTTTGGTGATACATCAACACATGGATCACCTATTTTCCCAGTGGAAGATTGACCCACATGTCATTGCACATGAGAGGAGGTTGATACTTTGTCAACCCTAAGGACTACCCAACCGCACATAGGAGTCTAACTCGAGTAGAAGATTGACCACTTGTTGTTGCACACTAGTGGAGGTTGATACTTTGTCGATCCTAGTTACTACCCAACTGCACATAAGAGTCCAGCCCGAGTGGTACACACCCGATTTCCTCAATAATCACCAATTGTGGCAGGAATACATGCCCGCACCCCGAGATGTTTGCATCAACCCTAGGTACATATTAATCAAAAGAAGGTGGTCATAGCAAAAGTTCCTATGCAGCATGGAAGGAAAGGGGCCGTCTATAACTTCCCATACATTGATGGCCCGCATCATTCACCACCATAGAGATGTAGCTTAGAATGAAAAACTTTAATGACCTCTACTAGACCAAGGTCCTCGACCCCGCTCTATAGTAGTAGTCTTACCCCATGCTAAGCCCCATCTATTACTTTCCAAATTCTTTATGGGCCCAAAGTTGGTTCAAAATCCTCATCTTTTGGGTGCTACACACAAGCTGCATGAGTCAAAGAAAGCAGGGTTTTAGAGTTTTCATCAGAAGAGAATTCTACATAGGCACACCTTTAGCCCAATGCCCACACACAATACCTATAATATACACATAGAGTCTACATTTAATAAACATATAAGCACCACTATTTCAAGCACCTACATTATGCCTCATCGCGCCACTGACAACCATCCAGGTATATTTCTAAACTTGATTCACAATTATCTTTCAAGAGAACATATAGATTAAGTGATAGAAGAAATTGTGAATTGGAAGAGGAGAAGGTCCTTGACCTTCTCCTAGATCTCAATTTTGTTTATTAAACCCAATTAGGGAGGATGAGGCAATCTCCATCCTTGCAAATATGGAAGGTGAGGTCAATATTGATCGTAGTGACAATGACCTTACAAAGCACTTAGACTACATGTCATATGATGCCAACCAAAGCATAGAGGAATCAACTGCTTCAGTTTTTCTTGCAATCAAGCATGTAGAGTCTTTAGCCAATCTCCAATGAGGAACTTGGTCAAAACAAGAAGACAACTAGCTTAAGATGTGACATGGACACCTCCTGCTCTATGAACCAACATACATTTTCTTTCCATGTATCATTGAGATCACCAACATGAAATCATTGATGAAAATGAGGGCTTGATGGGCAAGGTGTACTTCACACACCATCTCTACATTTGGCAATATAAATTCTTATCACATTTTTTGGGTTGGGAACATTACCCATTAACTCTTTCGCACGAAGGCCTGGAGAGGTGAAAGAGATGCTTTTGGGAGGGATGGGGTGCTTGCACACACTACCTTGGGAAAATACCCCTGGGTGTGCGGCATGTTTTCCACGGCAACTTCATCACCCATGCCAAGGAAGAGTTGATTAAATGAAAATCTTTGAGAAAGATTACGTGTGAAGATCACATCACCCAAGTGGCCTTGTCTAGTGCATTAAATCCATGTTGGACTCTATTTTATCCTTTTAATTTGCTACCAAAAAAATTGATTATGTTAGGTACTACGGCATTTTCAAGTTGCTAAATCAAGGTACTAAATGGATATAGGTTAGGAAACATTTCATCGGGTAAATGTTTAACAACATACAATATAACAAGGTAAAAATTCACCTCCAAAGTTACTATCTCCTATGCAACGTACAACATCAAGTGTTAGAAAGTATAAAAAAATCACTTTTTGAAATTTCTTGAAGCCACTACATTTAACCATGCAATCATGAGGATCAATAGACATTTTGATACATAGAGCTTTAAATTCCTACTTATATATAAGTGACTAGTTTTCACACAAACGCTGGGAAAAGTTAAAAATGGTCCAAACTCTATTACTAGCCTTAAACAAATGTACACTACGTCCATAGAATTCCCCTATTTGACATTAAGTGCATGGTAGGGGTGCTTTATATTCCGACACCATCTTACAATAGATAAGTGCCCATTCACGAGTGGGTAAGATGGCAAAGCACCTTACAGTAGGTCAGGCAGATGAAATCATATTAATCAACGAAGTGGTTTAACAACCCTTCTTACTTCTATTTTTATTACATACATATTCCCCTCCACTTGTGCAGAGTGGCATTCTCTTGCAATTCCTTGCAGTAGTTCACTTGTGTAGAGTGGCAATTCCTTGCAATAGTTCACTTGTGAGCTCTCCTTCTTTCCTCTTCTTGCTTGCTTGTATTCTTTTGAATTCATGCTTGGCATGCTTGAGTAGGTTTGATTGTAGGTTTCACTCTTATATTAGCTGCTTCTTTTCCCATCTTTTGTCAGATAGAACCATCACAAGGGACCATAACTTCTTGCCTCCATCTAGGGATTGGGAGCTCTCCCTTCACCCTGTTTTTGGCAAGGAGCATTGTGGTGTGAGAATGAAGTGAGGAAGTTATATTTGCTACTCGAAGGCAAGACCCAATGTGCTTCAGCAAGGCTAATATAATCTTTTGACTTAAACATGTCGCATTGTCAGGACCATTCCAAGCTATTGGGATCACCCGAATAGCTTGGAATGGTTGCCGGTGTTGATTAAGAGGTCATACTCTAAAAAATATACAATTTTGGAGCCTTGGATGTGTTTGTTTATTGTGTTTGATTTTAATTTGGATTTTATTTTACATTAGGGAATTCTATTTCATTTGGTAGAGCAACACGCTAATTTTTTTGGTGATTTGTATGAAATTGGAGCCCGAGGATTAGATTTCATTGTTTTGATCCAAGAATTAGCTTAGCAATTATGATTAGGAGTGAAATCAACTCTGAAAACATGAGCATTGAGCTCCATTAGCTTAGCAGTTGTGATTAGAGACTACTATAGTCTTTGGAGCATTATGTTTCCACATGCTCTTTAACATATTCTTCTTTTGGACCTTTGGTTCTTGTTCATTAGCCATTTTAGGGGCTACTATATCCTTTGGGGCTTACACCTCAAACTCTTTTGCTACTTGTTTTGAAGTTGAAGACTAGGCTTCTTGCTTATTGGTAGCCTTGGATATTTCCTTAATTGATGCCCTCATCTTGGATTGGAGCCTTATGATGGAATTAAGGGGAGACTATATGAATAAGTCCTCCTTGCACATTCAATATCTTAAGGCTCATCAAAGTGGTAATAGAAGATGCTTCTAACAGGAGCGATTGTCACTCTATTGGGGACGATCCTTGTAAGCATGGTCGAATCCACACTTATAATGTATGCCTCTATAAGGAATTATGTTGGGGTTCGGCACAGGATTCAAAGAGCTAGGAGCACTTGGCAGATTTGATGTAGGGTCTTTATGAGGACACTCTAGAATATAGCGTGGGACTTTCCATCAAAAGCATTACATTGGTGGCCTACATACCATATGTTAAGGTCTCTCACTTTTTTTTTACATATAAAGCCTATTCCAGAAAAACCATAGGGATCATACTATTTGCTACTCGTCTAGTTCTTCTTCTCATAGCACTCTTGTTCCTTGGTTTCTGTCTCTTTGTGCTGAGAGCAGGGTCGTCAATGAGTACTATCGTACTGGAGAATTTGATTGATGTGGAATAAATAATTAGGGGGTGGATATGGCAATTTTGGGAGTCTAAGCTCACAGGTAAGGGGTTTTAATAGGTAGGCACTGGAGCTTGAGTATCCTAGAAGTGACTGTGGTGGGATTGGCAATCTCAATGGTTGGCACCACGAGGAGCACCTATTGTGGTTTTTGAGTGTCATGGTTCTTATGGAACTTATAATGACCACAACATTGTTGTTGGTACAACAATGGGTTCTGTCATGGTTCCCATGGCACTCATAATAGTCCTTGGTACTAATAATGGGTTCTATCATGGTTCCTGTGGCACTCACAATGACCACAAAATTATTGTTTTCTAGGCCTTCGCATTGGACGCTCCATACTTGAATGATTTTGGAAGAAAATTGTACACCAAAACATGTCTCTTTGTGGAAATAGGTCTAGGTTTCTTGCTTGAGGAACTGGCTAGATGGCCTTGAGATTACCCTTAGAGCTAGCCCTACCCCATTGCTACTGGCTTAAATGATTTAGACAGTTTTCGTTCAACTCATCCATGCTCATATCCTCATCTTACATCATATGGATGTAAAGAATGCCTTATTGCATGGTGATTTGCAAGAATTAGTATATATGGTACAGCCCACTAGTTTATGAGAGTGATGCACACCCAGATTTTTTGTGTGTAGGCTACGTAAAGCCCTGTATGACTTGAAGTAGGCACCCAGAGCATTGTCAAACAAGATTGGTAAGTATCTTGTTACCATTGGATTTTAGATATCCAATGTAGATTTTCACTTTATGTGAAAAAGAAAAATACAGGGATCATGCTATTAGTCATTTATGTGGATGACTTGATTATCACTCGCGATAGTGATGCTAACATACATGATGTCTGGGGAGGATTTTGTAGCAAAAATTTGAGATGAAGGATTTTGGTGAGTTGTGGTATTTCTTGGATATAGAGGTTGTGAGATCACCTCATGGAATTTTGTTATTTACAGAGGCAATTGATGGATGAGGAAGTCCGATGTTGCTGAAATCTGAAAGCCAAAGGTTGAATTGCTGACTGGGAAAAAATGATGGATGTAGCTGAATAGCTGATCGAGCACAACTAAAGTTGAATGGCTATCAGAGCTTTGCCCGATCAGCCGTTTAGCATTTGGCTTTTTGCATTCAATCATTTTGCTTTAGGCATTCTACATCATTAAAGCATTTGACTTCAGCATCCAGGCTTCTAGCAGTTAGCTTTCAGTGCTTGGTTGTCCATATTTAGCTTTTCAGCATTTGATTATGGCTTCCGCATCAGTAGCTCGGCTTTCAGTCTTGGATGGGTTTACTTTTTTGGCTTCAGCTTTTTGCATTTAGCCATTTGGCTTCGGCTTTCAGCTTTCAGTATTTAGCACTTGACTTTTTGCTTTCAGTGTTCCTCCTTCAGCATAGTTAGCCAGGTTACTTCCTTGGTTGGGTTTACTTTCCTGGCCGGGTTTACCCCTTCAATAGGTTGGCCTTCCGCTTTGGCACTCTACATTTAGCATTTGGATTTAGGGCTTCTACCCTGGACATTCAACGTTTGGCTTTCAGCTTCCGTCTCACATAGTAGAGCTGATTCAATAAGCCGATTGAGCGACCGTTCATTAGTCGATTCAGCATTCCATCAGCTAGTTTCGTGTCTATTGGTCAACTAGTTTTGACATGACGACTCTGCCTTCAGCTTCTGACCTATTGATGCCACATCAGCTTTCAAACTGTTGAATTATAAACAACACGTGAGCTTCAAAATTGCTGACCTATTGATGCCACATCGGCTTTGATGCCATGTCACCTTCCGACCTACTAATCTACTGACTCCACTTTAGCTTCGACTTGCCGACTTGCTGTTGCCACATCAGCTTCTGACCTGTTAATAGATTTTGACCTGTAGATTTTGTGTCCATCGATTTTGTCTATAGCTTCCGACCTATAGATTACGGATTTGGTAAGTTTGCACATGCATTGAGCAGACATTTGAGGTACTCTGAGTCACTTGAAGCTACTTCTTGTGTTAGATATACTTCATTTTGCCCATTGCTTGGTTGTGTAAAATGTCTAGAAACACCAGTGATTTGTTTGGCATGTTGTCCATCATTGATGATGATAAGTTGGATGATGGCACCAACTATCCCATGTGGGCATATATGATGGCACCAACTATCCCATATATGATGATGCATGTACTGGTGGCAAAGAACTTGTGGGTGTATGTATGTGGTGCTAACTTAAGGCCTGCTAGATGTGCATCGGTAGATCCACTGTCGAACCAGTGAGTCTGGTTCCAGTGGAAGTGTACTACCTGAACCTGTTCCTTCTATAGCTGGTGAATAGCTTGGATGGGATGCTAAGGATACACAAGTGCATGCCTTGATTGCTCTCTCCTATAAACAGCAAGTTATACCTCATATGCTTTCATGTACTTCCTCTAAAGGTGCATGGGATATTCCTGCCTTTCTATACTCTTTCTATATCAAATCTACAATGAAGCTCGAATTGCCTATTTACGAAAAAAGGTTGACTTGGAGCATCTAGCTGAGGGTGAATCTATTTATGTATTTCTCACCCGTGTGTGAAGGATCTGAGAGAGTAGTTGATTAATATTGATGAGTTCGTACACTTGACAATTCGCTTGTCTCTATAGTTCTCAATGGCTTGCTTGAATCCTATCGAGGATTTGCTGCCCACTCTTTGCCTCCTGACAAAGCAGCGGAATATAGATTTGTACACATTTGATGAGTTGGTATCTCCCTTGTTTACAAGACGAGAAGTTTCATTCTAATTGGAACAACATGCTTGCTTTCAATCAGGTAGTCAAAGCACAAGCCCATTCAGATCCTCCTTAGTCTGAAGGGGAGAAATCTGAGAAAAAGAGATGCAACTATTGTCAAAAACCTAGTCATGTCCTTGAGGAATGCCGAAATTAGAAACAGAGTGAGCATAAGAAGAAGCAACAAGGTTTTACTACCACCACAGTTGACAATGCAGAAGAAGCCAATTTCACACATGATGGCTATGCTTTAATAGTCACATGCAATGATTTGCTTACTTCTTATCTAACATTATCGGATGCTGATTAGTACTCTAAAGTAGGATTATCATAGTTGGTGCTATGCCTGACATTGATCTTGGTGATAATCAATCCTCAGTTAATTATACTTTATAGAACTTGTCACTTGAGTTGTCTCTATGGCAGTTGCATTTGAGGGGGACACATGATATATATTGATGTTGCATTTGAGGGGGAACACATGATATATATTGTTGTTGGGTGATGTCTGTGGTCACTTCTTATGCATTTGACCTCTCAATTGTGCTATGTCTTGGAGACATACTTGTATGTAGTGATGTTTATTTGTTGACATGTATTACTTTCTTTCCGCTCCTTATTCAAGTATCTTCACCATTGCAGCTCATTTACATGGATGCTAATGGAGTCAGACTATTACATTGTCTCCATCTTGGTTGCCTTGTCACTATGTATCATTCAGGATTCCTTTACATCAATTTGTGTGGGATTACACATCTCTTTTATTTTGCCATCCTGAGAGGTTGCCTTATACTATCATGGTGTGGTTGGATGTATGCCTTGCTGGCCCCACTTGATAGATTGTCATATTTTCTGATTCCACCTTGTTAGCTTAACCATTGACTAAGGTTTCTTACATGATGTTTTGGCATTCAGTAGACCTTGATAGCTTCTGCACTGCTATTGTCCACATTGCTTACATCTCACTGTGACAGCAATCAAACATGTGTTGCCTTTGGACATGCATCTCATTTGGCTAATACAGCCCTTGGTGCTTTTGCATTACATGAGGAGCCACCTTCTCCTTTTGGTGATTTGGAAAATAATACTTGGGTTAGAGCCATGCGTTTAACCTTTCATTGCTAATAATCAACAAATTCAATAGAAATTGGCCCTAATGATTTTCTCGTGATGTGTAGCATGCATTTGATGGTACATATATTTGAATTTTGTATTACTGTTTAGGTATCCAGTTTATACCAATTAAGGGGGGAATTCTACTATCTCAAAGAAGCTTTTAATGTTGTCCCTATCAGTGAACTGTCGGATGCCTTATTATGCATTTCTCGTCTTCATTTAGTATGTTGTGTCACGGTTGAGCAGATTTATACATTTACCCGGTACTCGGCATTGGCAAGAAGTGAAGGAGCAATGCGTTTTCTTTACGCTTGACCGCCTACATTAATAGTGATTAGGCAGCATGTTATGACACTAAGGTGTCAACCAATGGTAACTTTTTCCTTCTTAAGTAGTTCATGTATTTCATGGCTCAACAAGAAGTAGCCACCAATAGTGGCTACTTCAAGATGTGAAGCTAAGTATAGGGCAACATTCATAGCTACTGTAGAGTATGTATGGCTTTGCCATCTATTGGTAGATCTTGATGTTAGACAGCCATCTTCTACCACCATTTTCACTGATAGTCAGAGAACATTAGTAGTCACACGGAATCCGATCTTTCATGCACAAAAAAAGCACATTGAGGTGCATTATCATTGTGTCAGGGAAAGGTTCCATGCTAGAGAGATTGCCTTGAATTTTGTGCCTCTTCTATGCCTACACAGGCCAATGTGGCAGATGGGTTAAACAGCCGTCTTCTACCACCATTTTCATTGATAGTCAGAGAACATTAGTAGTCACACGGAATCCGATCTTTCATGCACAAAAAAAGCACATTGAGGTGCATTATCATTGTGTCAAGGAAAGGTTCCATGCTAGAGAGATTACCTTGAATTTTGTGCCTCTTCTATGCCTACACAGGCCAATGTGGCGAATGGGTTTAACCAATCTTTGCTACACCCTGTACACATTCACAGCTTTCACTTCAGGGGGTTTTTAGCCTTGGTAGTCCCTGGTGTGAACAACCCTACACACATGCACTTTTTACCCTACACATGGGCTAATGTGGCAGATGGGTTTACCCAATCTGTACTACACCATGTACACGTTCACACCATTCACTTTAGGGGGGTTTGTTAGCCTTGGTAGTCCCTAGTGTGAACAGCCCTACACACAGGCACTTTTTACCCTACACATGGGCATTTTTACCCTATACACGGGCACTTTTCACCCTGTTCTAGGGCAAGGTTTTTTTTTCCTATATGAACACACTCTTGTGTGTTAGCAACATCACCCACTCTTATGTGTTAGTAACATCAGCCATTCTTGTACTTTGTACTCCACACAATCATAATCATTGAGTGCTTCCAGCTATCTCGCAACTTCGTCTCTCTCTCTCTCGCTCTCTCAGATCATGTATGACTGTGTGCGTGTGTGTATGTGTCAGTGTGTGCAAAGCATCTAGTCCCTCATCTAACAAAGTACTCTTATCTTTTTTAGCTATATGGTTATAGTAGAGAAGAAAAGAAGATAGAAGAAAATTCAGCCATCCATCTCTCTTGTGTCTTGCTCTCTTGTGTGTGTGTGTGTTTGCTTGCAAAGAACTCAAGCTCTCCCTCTCCCCTACATTCTCTTTACATGGTGGTGTTGAGCTTGGAGACGTCAAGGGTTATGAGATTGGCCATTAGAAAGATTCCCATGACACGTTGAGGTGAGTAGTTCCCTCTTTGCTACCTCTTAGCCTTAACATAGATCTACTCCAGACGGTCCACGAAACTTATGAAAGGCCAGGACTCTTATGTGTTGCATTTGCTTTATTTATTAGTTGGTGGTGCAGCAGGCCTCCACCAATATTTTTTTGATATTTTATAAATGTTTCTTTGCACTCTGAAGCAATGCATTTGCCATGTTCATCACGCATGCATCATATAAATAAATTTTGCTTTGAAACATTCACCCGCCAACCAACTACTATGCTTTGTTCAGATAAGCTAGTCCAAGTTGTGTACGTAATAGCCTTGCTCTTCTCGACTTTAAATTTATTTTTCAACTAATAAGAATCGAATTGGATTGCATTAATAATTTTTATACTAATTATTAAATATCAATGGTCAACTCCTCATGTACCACAATCATTATATTTCCCCAATGGGAAATGTGCACTTCCCACTAGTTGAGAACTAGATGTCCATGGATGGGATATCACCAAATCTAACATTTCCCCTACACCACCATTCTTATGTAAGTGCACAACATCATTAGTTGATGGAGTTCTCCATTTATCACACATTGTCTTATGCATTCCTTACCTTAACAACTAATTTTACTATGTATTAATTAAGGCTCTCTTCCTAATGGAAAAGACATGAACGCTCTCAACCAATCATATCTTCTCCACTATTATGCACATACCATATTACATTCCACTTGCCCTATGCCTCATCTACCACAAAACCAAAGAAGTCTGCCTTCTCATAGCCATTTTACTCCATCACATCATTAAGACAGTCCACTCAGAGGCTCTAGAGCTGACGTTTAGGAAAATCTTGCTAACAATGCCTTTGCCATTGTTGAAATGAATTTTAAGACTCCTTATCATTCTATGGAAAGAGAAGCATTGCCTCCATTATTGTGAATATAGAGAGTTAAACAAGAGTAACTAAATTAAAAAAAATGTTCAAATTGTTAAAGTAGTTATTTATATCTATATTTTAGGTCTATGTTAGATTAGGATTAAGGTTTAAGGCTAATGGAAGGTTAGATCATGGTTAAGGGTTAGTTCTATGAGTTAAATTAACCAAGTGTTAGACTAAGTTAAGGACAAAGGGTTCCACAAAGAGAGAGAGAGAGAGAGAGAGAGAGAGAGAGAGAGAGAGAGAGAGAGAGAGAGAGAGAAAAGAAAGAAAGATATATTAATGTCCAAAATGCCAGATTGGCCTATGAGATAAATTTGTATTCAACAAGTCCATTCCTGAGTATCGTGGAAAGAAAAACTGAAATGAAAAGCTAATCCTAGTCATATGTTGCTCACTATGTAGTCACTATCTAGCATGCTATAGATGTACAATCATGATAAGCGGTATACTACTAATTCCACCCCCAGTGGAGATGGTGGGGTGTAGTACATCATACATGGGGCATGGGGAGAGGAGGACTCTCACATCTGTCGTGCCTTGGTGTAGCCTCTCGACTCTCTCTCCATAGTTCAATGGTATCGTGCTGCCTAGATCTAGGCAGACTGGGCCTAATGGAGTAGTGGTGGTCTATGTCATCCAAGTAGTTGCGGTCTCCTAGCAGCTCTGATCTTCGAGGCTCTCTGTAGTGTGGGCCCTCGGGTAGATGATACATGGGGAGGGGGATGTGGCTCACTGATAGGCCTAAAGAAGTTCATGATGTGTGGCTCCTCTGGGATCTTTGTCTTTGCACCTTTAGAAGCCTCTCTCTATATCGGTGTAGCTCAAGGAGCAAAAGTCCCATGCATTTTTGATCAGGATATTCCATCACCCAGCTAAGTGGGCCAAAACCCTCTATGAACAAGAAGTGGTATCTCCCTCTAATCTCATAATATACAAGGTATCTACATATGTAATGCTCCTCTGACTCTAACTCTTTGTGTGGCATAATATGCATACTTTGTCCTCTTTAGGGGTTTGTGTTGCTCTCCCTGCATCAATCTCTAGAGTGTGAGAGGAAACTCTTATCTGACCAATAGTCACCATCATAGCATGAGACATGTGTACATCCATGTAGCGTGGTCGTCTGACAAGTCCATCCTCTATGAATATAAGGAAATGATGTCTATAGTATTGTATCTTGGTGGGAAGGGGACCCGACCAAGTCTCCCTAGTGTGCATCTTGATCAAATCATGTCTCAAAACTCTATTCCTGTCCTTTTGAGAGAGTGTAAAGTATGGGGAGTCATCATCATACTGGAAGGGCGGTCATCTATCCATGTCAAGCCCACCACTCATCTACTACAACATACCATAATGGGTGATGGACCTCTGTGGCAATACTCTATGAGGACTCTATGGCTAAGAGTCTCTCTTGACCCATGGCTTTGATGCGTCTAATGTAGGCTATGGTTTGAAATAGAGCCTCTACCAACATGGGAGGCATTACAAGCTCTGCTCTGATGATCTCATGTGGTACTAATGGTTTGATGCAAATCATCCTAGAGATCATGAGGATTTGCAGTCTCTCCACCCGATGCCAATCATATGTGGAGATGTTAGGGGCCCATACTGGTGCTACTATACATACATCATCGTTGGGGTGACTCAGGTGTCAAATAGCCATCCTTTGGTGTGAGGATCCTAGAAGTGACCCTGATGACATTGTCGCTCCATCAATGCAAGGGCAGCATAACCTCGGGTGAGCCTATCATGTGATGCTTGTCTCATGGAGAAACGACTCCCATTACTAGGTGAAGGTAATACCTAAGTATACATATATGATTGTGTCACCTCCACCTGACTGCCTCTATATGTGATCATTGTATCTTTTATAACCCATCTAGAAGTGTGAAAGATCATGACCTTGGTTTTCCTAAGGTTCACTGAAAGGCCTCTCTGTGTACAAAAATCATCTAAGGCATCCATGTAGCATTGCAGTCCCTCCTGCAAGTCAGATATAAAAATGATGTCATCCTCATAGAGTACCAAAGTGACCAAAACCCTTGAGAGTGATGCACCACTTCCTCCTCTTCTATGTACGGAGTCTGTGACCTTATCTATGTACATGCCAAAGAGTGTCGAGGGGGAGAGTGGGAAGCCTTGCTTCACCCCCATAGTACTATGTATCTCCTCTAACAGACCACCTGGGCATCTGGTTCATCCCATCACCCTTTTATATAAAGCAATGATCCCCTAGATCGTATTTGAAGGCACCCTAGGAGCTTGTAATCTCTGTAGGAGAGAGCGGGTCTCGTGGCACTATGTTGAATGCTTTGCAAAAATCCACAAAGAAACAACAGAGTCTTTGTTCCCATGAATTGGCCTGCTCAATCAGGCTCCTTAAGGTGAAGATATGATCCAGTGTGTAGAAGTTACTGCAGAACCTAGCCTGTCCTGGAGCGCACGAAGACCCTCCCTCCTCTTGACTAGAGAGCTAAGCTCTATCTCAAATACTGATCCATATATCTTGGCCATAATATGGCCAACCAAGTTCCTGGGGTCCAGCGGGTCACCTGATTTGTGAATTGCGATAATGATATTCATGCTCCATGTGTGTGGGAAGCCCTCTACAATTGCCTTGTTGGAGAGATCTGTAAGGAAAGGAGTTATGGTGGTAGAGGCATAAGAGAAGTGCTCATCTTGTATTCTTGTATGATCTATGGATCTCCCATGCTATAGCTCTTAAGAGCTTTCTCTACTATACTCGAAGTGAAAAAAGTAAATGTGGTGGGTCAAGGATTGGGTGGAGAGGGTAATGGGGCATGACCTAGTACATGGTAGAGGGACTCTGTATAATCATGCCAAGTGGTCGGATCAGTGTGGGTGTGGGTGGTCGTGGCTCACAAAAGGACCTCCAAGTAGTTAGTACAACTCCCAGTATTTTTTGATTTCATGTTTCCTCCTACAAGTAATAGCTCGGTTTAATCTTTGAGCTTCACGCTCAAAGATCTCCCCTAGTTCTTTCTATTGTTTAAGGCAAGTACGAGTCTCATGACACTCGTCGTCATACCAAACATTATGGGGCATCATCCCTACTTTAGCTTTAGGGGGGTATGGATGGTATGAGGGAATCTAGCAATGGCAGAGGAGTGAAGTAGACTAGTAAACTATGATGTATCTCCATAGGTGTTGTGGGATCCATGTCAAGTAGAGCATGGTAAAGGGTTTCCTAATATATGTGATCATAGTCATGAGTGAAGTGGACAGTGGTGTGATGGGCGGAGGTGGGTGGAGGGCTATCATGGTGAAAGATAAGTATGTGTTATCAGCTCCGATGGGTATGGGGGGTACTGAGAAATCATGTATGAGTTGAGTTGTCTCTTAGGAGCCTAGCATGTAATCCACTGTGCTACTTTCTCCTCCGTGTAAAGCGTGTAAGTCCTCCTGACTGTGGCCATCTCTCCATCCCATTTATAGATGAGGAGACGATGGTGTGATCCTAGCTCCCGAAGCTCCCATCCATAGTATTTGACTGGCTAAGTATCTACAAACACCCTCCATGATCCATAATCCTCATCCTCTAGAGTAGGTATATGTATGGGATCTCTCTCAAAATCATATGCAGTACATTGTCTGTTGCTCAACCTGGCATTGAAGTCTCCCACTAGTAAGACCTCTCCCAATCTAAGGTACTGTGTAATCTCATCTAAGAGTGCATTGTATGGTGATGTAGCTCCTCCGGTCTCCTCCCTCTCCTCCACCTCCTCTATCTCCTCTCCATCCTCTATCTCCTTTGTATTCATGGCATAATGTGAAGTGTCTAGTGGAAAGTAACACAAAGCAATGCACATAGTCTTGGCCTTTGTGTTCGAGCTGAAATTTCACCCACATAAAACTCTCTGCTGATAATGGTGATCCTCGACTAAAGCTATGTTCTAAATAGAATGACCACTCCTCCCAATCCACTCTAGCTCTACCTGCTCTCCGTGAGTTCCCTCTAAAAGTTGATTCCCACTGGAATCCTGTTACATGTGGTCGAGAGGAGAGAGAGAGAGAGAGAGAGAGAGAGAGAGAGAGAGAGAGAGAGAGAGAGATGTGTGTGCGAAAGAGAGCAAGTGAGTGAGAGGGTGAGGGTGTGTGTGTGTGAGTGAGAGGGTGAGGGTGAGTGTGTGTGTGTGTGTGTGTGTGTGTGTGTGAGAGAGAGAGAGAGAGAGAGAGAGAGAGAGAGAGAGTTTGGGTGGCGATTGCATCATGTGTGTGAGAGAGATAGATAGAGAGATGAGAGAGAGATAGAGAGATGAAAAAGAGAGAGTGGGATGGGCGGGTGTGTGTGTGTGAGAGAGACACGGAGAGAGTGGGGTGTGTTTGTGTGTGTGTGTGTGTGTGTGAGAGAGAGAAAGAGAGAGAGAGAGAGAGAGAGGGAAAGAGTGGGGTGTGTGTGTGTGTGTGAGAGAGAGAGAGAGAGAGAGAGAGAGTGGTGTGCATGTGTGTGTGAGAGAGAGAGAGAGCGAGAGAGAGAGAGAGAGAGAGGGAGAGAGTGGTGTGTGAGAGAGAGAGATGTAGGGTGAGTGGATGTGTGTGTGTGTGTGTGTGTGTGTGTGTGAGAGAGAGAGAGAGAGAGAGAGAGAGAGAGAGAGTAATAGAGGGTGTGAGGGCATGTGTGTGTGTGTGTGTGTGTGTGTGTGTGTGTGTGAGAGAGAGAGAGAGAGAGAGAGAGGGAGAGAGAGAGTGGTGAGTGGGTGTGTGTTCATCACAATGTTGCAAGAGTGGTTGTCGAGACACTTTGTGTGGGGACACAGAGAAAAGCCTCCTAAAGGTGCAGCTAAATATTAAATAAGTAAGATGTTTTATTTTCATAATGTTTGGGTTGGTTTACTTAGCATCTCTACAAAGATGTAATAATCTCTTTCTTGTGCATAAGTTAGAGTTACACGAATTCATATTTCACAAACATTGGGCCATGAAACCTTCTTGATGCACATTTTGGATTAGTCGGTCCTCGCTCTTTATTGGAAAAATTATCTCCCGAGGAGAGGAAGTGGGCAGACACTACTCTAACATGTATGAAGTCAAGGTCAAAAGACGCGGGGTATTGGCTACTACCAAATGAGTTTATTGGTGCAATTTGTTTTCTACGTAGCTATAACTTGGAAATTGGTAATTATGATTCTTGATGTTAGGTTGGGATTTGGTATTAGATAGGCTTTCTTTGTGCAGGATGAATTTAAGAAATATGTTATATCCAAGACAAGGACACTACCATCTAAAGAAGATTGAGCAAGTGATGAGAAGCATAACTCTACAAAGATGTAGTGGCCGAAGGAAAAGGATTGGAGCATTATTTTAGAAAGAGAGTTTTTACAAGTCACCGGTTGCTTTGCAACCTTGCAAATGGAAGGGAGTTTTTTGACACAATTTAGGACTGGGATACAAAAGGCGAACCCCTCATGTTAGACAAACTTCAAAATATAGGGGCTGCATGCCAGTAGAGCAGTATGTATGTTTCTTTTTTACTTGATCTAGGATGCATGTAATGGTCTAATTAACTATGATTTCACGAGTGCAAAACACACACTTTATAAAGCTTTTTTCATTGGGAAATAAAAAAGTGAAAGCTATGTAAATGTTCTCGACAAGGAGAGCTCTTTCCAAAACTACTTGGCAAAGTTTATTTATGGGATTAGCTAATTGAAATGTCTCTCACCATAATTATTGAAGATTCAAGATGAAGATCATTATGATGCCATGGTTATTGATGAGATCACTAATGCTGATCACTAACACCCAAGGATCATTTTATGGCATGTATGAATGATCACTTTAAGTTTGGATTTTCACAGCGGCCCAAAGCCATGAAAGCAAGAAATGCATCCAAAGCCATGAAAGCAAGAAATGTACCCATAGCCCAACCTCACATAATTTGTATAGCAAGACAATTAATTTATAGGTAGTTCTCTAGTATGATATGTATAGTATGAATGGGTTGTTTTTATTTAAAAACTAATAGAATCATCTATTTTTTTTATTGTTGTAGATGGTTTAAACAAATGAAGAGGAGTGCTAGCAACCTGGAGGATGAGGAGATTATAGTGGATGAGTGGGGAAGGAGTGAGAGTGAGGAAAACTTTGTCTACCTAGAATCATGGATAGATGATGTTGCAGGGATAGAAGAGTGGGGATTATATCTATGGTGGCTTGACTACCCACATGGAAAGTACACCAAAAGAGATAGACTTATGGAAAAGTAGTTGATCTTTGCTAAAGTATATAATATTCAACTCTTAATAGAGAACATGAGAAATTGAGAAGGTTTGTTGGTAGGTTAGGAATGGGTGGTAATATTGTCCCTCTCTATGGATGACGTGGGAGGACACTCACTAGTGTGGGCTGATTTTCCCACCTCACTTGGATATTTCTTTCATTGCATTATGAAATACTTAGAGTAAAGAATGTGTGGATGCAATATGTGTCAGTATACATATGTGGTGCAAGGCCTTTTGTGACTATAAGCATTGGGGAACACATCAGTGTGATTATAAAGGAAGCACAAAAAGTGAGGTTTGAGATTTGATAGACTTTATATTTGTAATTGTAAGATTCCTACCGTCGTCATACTACTAAGGGTTATGAGGAGGTATATTTCTTGTTTCTAAACACTTACTAGTTCTCAAAATGCAAAAGTTTTAATGGTTCTACTCCCTAATAGTTACTCTCAAAATCTTATATAGGCTACCATTTTGATTATGGCCATATTTACAAAGAGGATCTCTTCTCATCACACACCATGCTACACAATATTGGAGACCCAAAACCTCACCGCCCCGTGATAGAGGCAAAGACCACCCCCCAAATGTAAACCTCAAAAGACCGTATGCAACAAGAGCAAGGTAACTCCCCCAGTTTGTGGAATGTTCCGGGCCACGTCGATTCGCCGCCGTTAGCAATTGTCTAGCTTCCTCTCAACGGGGAGGTTGCTAAAGGAGTGGGTACTTAAGAGTACCCTGGCTAGCCAAAGACGGCGGGGGGTTGTTGAATGCCCAAGAAAATATGTGGTAGCCCAAATCCTACCTTTGAGCATAGATCGACTAAGTATGATCCTCAAGCAAAGATTTTGTACTCTTAACCCGAACCCCCTAGTTGGATCCCTACTAGAATCCCAAGGCTTCTACAAGGGGAACCCTTCTATTTGGATCCCAAAAACCTTGCCATTAGCACCACAACTCCTAAAGCCAAATAGATCCAAGAGATGGTCCTAGTACAATAAAACCCCAGTAGTCAACATGCTGTGATGGATCCTACAAAAAAATTGATAGAAGCATAAGGAATTTACAAAGGAAGCCGCTACATCTAGGTTCCAAGATCAAAGAAGAAATGTATCATCAAATAATAAATCTAAGTGGGTGTGGAACCCAAGGCCATGCCACTTACACCACACCTAGAGTGTAAGTAGGAAAGGAGAGTAGTGAGTGGCACCCCCAACTTGTGTGCCGAACCCACCAACAAAGCAGTCCAAAGAAATTGTAGACATGTCACCAAGTCTATACATAGTGGTCACACCCATGACAATTCTAATCTCAAATGAGCAATTAAATTCTATGTGTAGTGCTCGTATAGTGGTCGTATAGTGGTCTTACCAAGTCTCTAAGTAGTGGTCGCACCAAGTCCGTGCATACATGTCACACCCCTGACAATTCTAATCTCAAATGACCACCAAGTCTATGTGTAGTGGTTACACTCCCGATATTCTAATCTTAGATGAGCCATTCCTAGTGCCAAATAACACACCACCAATCCTCATTGTCCATCCACACACATTTATTTTATGTAACCCCTGACACACAACACTCCCCTCACCTCAATGTATCGGCCACCCCCTCCAACAATATTGGAGACCCAAAACCTCACTAATAGAGGCAAAGACCACCCCCCAAATGTCAACCTCAAAAAACTCTTGACGGGGAGGTCGCTAAAGGAGTGGGTACTCAAGAGTACCCTGGCTAGTCAAAGTAAGTTGTTAAATGCCCAAGAAAATATGTGGTAGTCCAAAGCCTACCTTTAAGCATAGATCGACTAAGTATGATCCTCAAGCAAAACTTTTGTACTCTTAACCCCCTAGTTGGATCCTTACTAGAATACCAAGGCTTCTACAAGGGGAACCCTTCTATTTGGGTCCCAAAAACCTTTCCAATAGCACCACATCTCCTTAAGCCAAACAGATCCAAGAGATGGTCCCAATACAATAAAGCCCTAGCAGTTGACATGCTCCGATGGATCCTACAAAAAAATTGATAGAAGCATAAGGAATTTACAAAGGGAGCCCCTACATCTAGGTTCCAAGATCAAAGAAGAAATGTATCATCAAATAATAAATCTAAGTGGGTGTGGAACCCAAGGCCATGCCACTGACACCACACCTAGAGAGTGTAAGTAGGAGAGGAGAGCAGTGATAGCACCCCCAACTTGTGTGCCGAACCCACCAACAAAGTATTCCAAAGAAATTGTGGACATGCCACCAAGTCTATACGTAGTGGTCACACCCATGAAAATTCTAATCTCAGATGAGCTAATAAATTCTTTGTAGTGCTCGTATAGTGGTCTTACCAAGTCTCTAAGTAGTGGTCGCACCAAGTCCATGCATAGCTATCACACCCCTGACAATTCTAATCTCAAATGACCACCAAGTCTATGTGTAGTGGTTGCACTCTCGATATTCTAATCTTAGATGAGCCACCCCTAGTGCCAAATAATACACCACCAATCCTCATTTTCCAACCACACACCTTTATTTTATGTAACCGCTAACATGTAACACTCCCCTGGTCCCTTGATGTATTGGCCACCCCCTCCAACAATATTGGAGACCCAAAACCTCAGCAATAGAGGCAAAGACCACCCCCCCCCCCAAATGTCAACCTCAAAAGACTCTCCACGAGGAGGTTGCTAAAGAAGTGGGTACTCAAGAGTACCCTCGCTAGTCAAAGCAAATTGTTAAATGCCCAAGAAAATATGTGGTAGTCCAAAGCCTACCTTTAAGCATAGATCGACTAAGTATAATCCTCAAGCAAAGATTTTGTACTCTTAACCCGAACCCCCTAGTTGGATCCCTAGTAGAATACCAAGGCTTCTAGAAGCAAGGGGAACCCTTCTATAAAACCTTGACACCACAACTCCTTAAGCCAAATAGATCCAAGAGATAGTCTTAATACAATACAACCCTAGCAGTTTGACATGCTCCGATGGATCCTGCAAAAACATTTCTAGAAGCATAAGGATTTTACAAAGGGAGCCCCCAGTACATCCAGGTTCCAAGATCAAAGAAGAAATGTATCGTCAAATATTAAATCTAAGTGGGTGTGGAACCCAAGGCCATGCATTGACACCACACCTAAAGTGTAAGTAGGAGAGGAGAGTAGTGATCGCACCCCCAACTTGCACCCCAACTTGTGTGCCAAACCCACTAACAAAATAGTCCAAAGAAATTGTGGGCATGCCACCAAGTCTATACATAGTGGTCGCACCCATGAAAATTCTAGTCTTAGATGAGCCACTAAATTGTATGTGTAGTGCTCGTGTAGTGGTCTTACACCAAATCCATGAGTAGTGATGATCGCACACCAATTCCATGCATAGCTGTCACACCCCTGACAATTCTAATCTCAAATGACCACCAAAACCAAAGTTCCAAAAGAAGAATACATGGAAGAGCATGAAGAAACATGATGCACGAATAGTTGTCAAGGAAATGGCATTGTAACTATTGAAAGTGGTTCAGACAAGAGTTCTAAGGCCACCACCCTTATGGAGATAGCAAATGATCTCCCAAACAAACCCACTCCACGGTAAAGAAGCCCATAAAATATAAAAACCTTCCCAAGAAACTCAAGGAATATCCTAAACCTTTATCCCTACTTGAGCATATCCCTGACCTATCCCATTTATTACAACCAAAGACGTAGTGTGAAGGAGCCTCAGAGTCTTCCCAGGGCCTCAGAAAAACCCACAATCATTCTTAGGTGGCCACAAATAGAACCAATTCTGGTTCCCCAATCATGAACTAGTCTTACATCTTTCATGTAAGGTCTTTTGAGGATCATCATATATGACCCTCTTATTTCAAAGTCCATCACCACGAATGTGTGGTGGAAACATAGTTTGAAGGTCTTGATCTTCGCATCTTGCAGGATGCCTAAAGGTTTAGTTGTGTTCCCATCGGCAAGCTTGACCATGAGGCTTGTGCCTATGAGTGGTGGCCTCCCAACAATCCTTGGTGATTGTGTTGACACCAACACCACCATCCAAGATCGAAAGATGACCATTAGACCTTTGTACAAGATAATTAACACAACATTCATTTTGTCGATGACGACTCCTCCTCCTCTTGAGGTTTAGGTTCAACTATGTGGGCTCTTAGGCTCAGCTATATGGGCTCTTAGGGTCAAGCTCAGCTATGTGGGCTCTTAGGGTCCCATTCATATAGTCGGGTAAGTCTCTCTAAAGTTGGGAATTCCTTGTATAAGTGAACTTATTGAAACTCGGACTTCAGAAGAAGACACGAAGATTGTGATACTTGCTGTGTCCCGCAGGCGATATTCGCTCTTGATGTGGGACTAGGACCTGCGAATGTGTAAGAGATGAGCACTAATCCTTCCTTAGGAGGTGGTTCCTTTAAAGCAAAAGAAATTAACAACCACCACCTTGAAGAAAATTTCCCACTGATGACCCATGGAAGGCCAAATTTCACCTCCCACTAAGTCCTCCTTTGCTACATCTAGCAATGTGGGGTCCAGTTGAATAGGTTCCAAATTCCAAAGGTAGAGAAACAAGTTAAACTCAAAGAGCTCACCAAGCCTCAAGAAAACAAATTGAGGCAAGTTCACAAATACTTTAAGTCCTATAACATTAGGGGTAGAGTGATATAGGACAAGAAGGTTCAAAGAATCTCGGGTGGAGATCAACATGCTTTATATATGATAACCCCACAGAGGTTAAAGAAGTAAATCTTGTTGGCCTAGGTAAAGAACCTAAGCCAATGCTTATTACCAAAGACCTCACCCCTGTGAGAATAGAAGGAGATTCGATAGCCTTGGTCACAGAGTTTCAAGACATTTTCGCTTACTAATGCACTGGCGTAAAGGGAATTCCTCAAGAAGTGGTGAAACACACCATCCCTCTCCATGAAGGTGCAAAAAACCATCCAAACAGAGAGCTTAATACATGGTCTGAAATGTACAAGTTACACATTAAAGGGTAAACATGCAAGGATGGGGTGGTATGGTTTTTGTGTGGAGCACAAGTTACATATTGAAGGGTAAACGTGCAAGGGTGGAGGCTTGTTTTTGTGTGGAGCACATGGATTTGACCTTATATATCTAACAACTATTACATTTCACTAATTCATAGCTTATTTCCTAGTTCATGTCCAAGGCTTTGAACAAATATTATGGTTAGTTGTTCGTTTAAAATCTTGTGGAAGGTTCATAGTCTTCTCCATAACACTCATGATCTTGAGATGCTACAAGTCACAAATACACTTCATCTTGGTAAATTTATGTTGAGTACAAATGTTCATATATCCATAAATAAAATTTGACTAATCCTAATGGATTTTTTTTCGAAGGAGTTTCTAGGAAGTGTCAAAGAATGACTTTTCCATTCATACACTAAAAAGGTGTCCTTGACTTGGGTTTTGATGCATGATGTTGCTTTCTTCTCCCATGCATTCATAGCTATGTCATCTACTTTATAAGTTTGCAAATTTTGACATAGGCTTCCAATAGTTTATTGGTAATCAAGGGCATTAAAAAAAGGAGTTTTGAAATCTTCAATAATTAAGAGACTACAATCATGCATGTGACTCATTCAATCATCATGTCGTAAATGATTGAGTATAATAACCGAAATTGAAGAATCACCTTGCCAACTTGGGGGAGTTACTTATTTCTTACCAGACATTTTCTCTTGAAGTTAATGGGGTAAGGCTCTATGACTAAGGAATGATTCATGAGGTCGTAGTCATGCTTAGGTGGATCAAATATCTAGAAAAGGTTATAGCACGTCAACTTTGATTTGCAGATCTAGATCTATTGTTTTATTAAGGGGAGGTTTGTTCTGCCCATTTCAAAGTCTCTACATGCATGGGTGGAGGTGTGTTCTAGCCATTGCAAAGTCATACATGCATTCATGGGTGGAGCATATATATATATATAATAAGTCAAAACCAAAGAGAGCGAGGGAATGATTCATGAGGTCATAGTCATGCTTAGCTGGATTAAAAGTCATAGTCATGCTTAGCTGGATTAAAAGTCTTAACACGTTAAAGGTGTTATAGCGGAATGGTTGATTTATTAAGGGGAGGTTGGGTCTACCCATTTTTGGAGCATATATTTGTCTTTTTTCCAAAGGCGCGACGTGTCTTTGAATCGACAAGCGCATATTCGAGCCTGGGGCCTTGCGCTCACTCAATGAGGTCATCGATGATGTCACGGCAGATCCCAGAACCAATCATTGCTGAGTCTGACAAGTTCCCGCCGTACCCTTGGAGATTTTTCTTTCTTTCTGAATATGAAAATTGGAAAACAAAAACACGAAGTTTCGGACTTACTTAGTAGGGGAAATTTTTTTTTTTGCTTTATTAATTTGCTAAAGGCCAGGCTTCACAAGCGTCCGGACACGAGGCTTTCACAATGGAAGTGTCCGCCATTACCAAACTACAATAGGCCACCAAAATCCAAATTGAGCGTCTGATTAATTTACTTCTTTGGCTTAATTTTGTTTTGTCTCTCACCTCGACATGTCTTGGGTGTGACTAGACAATCCTATGGAGTGAGCAAGAGAGAAAAACATCAACTAGCCAAAGCCCTTTTTTCATGTCAAAAATGCATTGTGTAGTCCGAACGTTTGTGTATGTATCTATATGTACATATACATATAGATACACAAACTCATATATATATACATACTATACATACATGCATATATATATATATATATATATACACACACACACACACACACACACATACACACACATAAACTGTAAGATTCTTCCCTCCAGTTTTTGACGTGTAAAGGTGTAAGAACCTCCTCTTCTCTTGAAATTATTCTCCTCTCTGAAATAGGAGAAAGATCTTGTTTACCTTGTTTTGACTTAGAGAGAGAGAATCCAAAATTTAGATATCTTTGGATATAAAAATCCTCCTAGTGTCGAAAATGGATTCTCCTGAAACAAAAGTTCAAAATGAACTTTCCAATGTGCATTAGGAATTAATTAAAAATGTGTATAAAGGATCTTAGCCTAAGGGTCTACATTTTTAGAAATTTTTAGATTATGGTCCAATTAAGGTTCCAATGGGCCAATTGGATTAATCTAAGTGTTGGGATAAGATAAATTCAATAAAATAAAAAAAATACCCAAAAATGAGTAAATGCTCACATAAGATGAAGAGTTGACTAAGTACAAGATTTATGAGTTAAAAATTATGAGATATTATTAAAAATGATATATTTTAGAATAATGATGCATTTTTGACACCTTGGTGAGGACTCTTGAGGTAGGCGCCTATTTCACATGTGTGGAAGGGTTTTTAATTTAAAAAAATTATGATATTTTTATCTCTCCTATCTCCTGGATCAAACCAAATCAAAAAGGGAGGCAAACTGGTCCAAATCTTGTCCAAATTGCATCAAACTGAACCTGAAAAATTCTAGAACCCAGTTGGACTTCGTTAGTGGCCTCCCTCACTTTTGTAAAAAAATATGGGAGCTATACCATGTCAGTATTATGTTAAAATAATCATATTTTCTATTATTCCTTAAATTTTTCTCTCTCTTGAAAGCTTAGAGCTCTCTCTCTACAACAACTCTTGGAGTTGCTCTTCTTCTCTTGGTGGACCAATTGATTGGTTGGGGGCATCACTGCTAATAGAGAATCAAGTCAAACTTGGAGGTAAAATCATTTTTTATGGTTTTTTCCAATTTATCTCAATGACTTTCTTCTTTTCAATCCCTCTCAAGCTTGAGAAGCTTTCTAAATAATTGTTCAAATTCAAATCAAGCTTTCCCTTAAAGTCTTAATGCTTAATTAAGAGAAAGTTAATCTTTATGCTTATTTGTAATGCTTTCTTTAATTAAATCTCTCTCTCTAAAATAATAGCCATCTTTATGGCTAAATCCTTTGAAAAAGGATGCCTCTCAATGATAGTCTCTTAATTCAAAGCTAAACTCTAGGCTTGATAAGCTAGAGATTAAGAAAATGATATTTTTATGATTTTGGATTAACAAAATAATGGTTATTTCTTTTAGATTATTTATAAGTAGTTAAAAACTACTTTGATTGATTCTAAATGAGAAATAGATTATCCTATCAATTTGGAAAAAGAGAAATAATGGAATTAGCTTAATCTAGTGAGATAATCATAATTAAGTTTATGATTATTGTTAAAATTATGATTTAAATTCATAATTTGATTTTAAGCTTAAAAGAGGAACTACTACCATATTTTCATTACAAGTTTTTATTCTTTAGAAAATTTGAGAATTATCAGTAATAGCAAGCGAAGCTATGGCAAAATTTTCAGAAAATAATACATATCTTATTTTTATGCATAATGCTAAAAGAGGACTTCCTACCATATTCTAGGATTGGACATCCTATACAAAAAGAATGATTTTCATCACATTCATGAGAAATAATTTTTTTATAATTATGCTTAATTAATTGATTATGAAAAAAGAGTAATTTTTGGTAAATTTATTTTATGCAAAAAGAGGAATTTCCATGATAATTGAGATCCAAGAAATTAAATGGTAAAAGAGAAATTTTTTGCATAAATCAAATTGTGAGTATTTATCAAAAGTGAAATTTTGAGCATTATTAATTTTATTGGAAAATATGGATAGAACTGATTTTTGTAAATCCCATGAATCTTTTACTTAAAAGAAGAATATTGAATATATTTCAAGTCTTGAGAAATTTGAGAAAGAATATGAAAATATCCATCGTGAAAAAGTACCTTTAACTAGGCCAAGCTATTGGCAGAAACTTAGAAAAGTCCCATCGGTATTGAAAGTTAAAAACTGTACTAAAAGTGGATGTGATAAGATGTGAATGTGATATGAGGAGATGTGAGTGGATGTAATGAGATGTGGCTAAGATGTGATGTGATGTAAATGGATGTGGATGTGGATGTGAATGTGATAAGATGTGAATGTGATATGTAATAAGATGTGAATGTGATGTGAGGAGATCTAATGCGATGTAAATGGATGTGGATGTGAATGTGATGAGATGTGATGTAAATGGATGTGGATGTGGATGTGAATGTGATGAGATGTGAATGGGTATGATGTGATGTAAATGGATGAGAATGAGATGTGAAGTGATAGATGTGAATGTGAATGAATGGATGGATGTGGATAGATGTGAATATGAATGAATGGATGGATGTGGATGAATGTGATGAGATGTGAATGGATGTGATGAGATATGGATAGATGTGGACGTGATGTAATGTGGATGGAATGAATGAGATGTGATGTGGATAGATGTGGACATGATGTAATGTGGATGGAATGAATGTGATGTGATATGAATGGAATGAATGTGATGTGATAAGGATAGATGTGGATGGAATGTATGTGATGTGATGTGGATGCAATGAACGTGATGGATGTGAATGGGTGTGATGAGATATGAATGAATGTGATGAGATGTGAATGGATGCGATGAGATGTGATGAGATGTGAATGTGATGTGATGAGATGTGAATGCCATGAGATGTGAATGAATGCGATGAGATGTGAATGTGATGTCATGATATATGAATAGATGTGATGTGATGTGAATATGATATGATGAGATGTAAATGGATGTGAATATGATGTGATGAGACATGAATGGATGAGATGTGATGTGAATGGATATGATGTGATGTGAATGGATGTGATGTGATGTGAATCGGGGTAGATGTGAATGGACAAGGTGATGTGAATAGATGTGATGTGATGTGATGTGGATTGGGGTAGACGTGAATGGATGAGATATGATGTGAACGGATGTGATGTGATGTGATGTGAATCGGGACAGACGTGAATGGACGAGATGTGATGTGAATGGATGTGATGTGATGTGATGTGGATCGGGGTAGATGTGAATGGATGAGATGTGATGTGAATGGATGTGATGTAATGTGATGTGGATATGGGTAGATGTGAATGGATGAGGTGTGATGAGGTGTGATGTGATGTGATGTGATGAGGATCTAAATAGATGTAATTGGATGTGATGAGATATGATGTGGATGAATGTGATGTGGATGAATGTGATGTGATGTGGATAGATGTAATGAGATGTAATATGATATGATTGGATGAGAATGGATGAAGAATGATGGGAATAGATATGACTGGATGTGGAATAAGCAAAGTGAATTGATGTAGAAGAATGTGGGATAACGAGAAATGATGTGGAACAATGTGGAAAGATGAGAGTTCGTTAGAAACTGTATTTATGGCCTGTTTTTAAATGACTATTTTATGTCAAGAATGCTGGGGAAGCATTTTGACCATCTTGTGAATGAGGTCGTGGAGACCTAAGTGATAAAGTTGCAGCTGACGCGGCGGAGAGTCGACGGAGGACATCTCGCGTAGCAAGGTCGGCCGAGGTCTTGACCAGTCTTGGTTCGATTTAAATGGTGAGCTTCCGGTACGGTGGATGAGGGACCAAGGAAGCGGCCTATGAGTGAAGCGCTAGGTGACCTGTGAAGGAGCCTAGAGGGTGCTAACCATACAGTGCTTGAGCTCTGGGTCGCCAAAGATACCCATGCATGCGTCGAGGAAGAAAAATGGAACAAGGTGTTAGAGTTGTTTTCTGAACTCGGGCATGGATCTATTTGATTGGCCTTGCTGGTCCTCCACGGATGAGTCCATGGTTCTTTTATATGGATTTGTTGGTTGATCTTGCTGATCTTCAACAGAGAGTCCATCAGGATTTTCTTGTGTGATTATAATCCCGGGTACTATGAGCTAGGAACTCTTTTCCCTGGTACCCAAGACAAAACATAACCAAATTTCTAAATGGATCCTATCACTACAGTGGTTGGGCGGTTAGCTAACCCATGGAATTGGATGGGGTTAGACTGGACTGATGGATCCCTAAAATGAGACTCAATTCTGTTAAGTTACGATAGTTGAAGTAAATCCCGGATAACCCTAGTTCTATGGAAAAGAATCAACGGATGTGCCTCTTGATGAGGAAAAAAGCATTGGATACTATGATCCAAGTGCAAGTCTTTTCCTTGGCTCTTGACTACATTAGAATAAAAATATCCTGGAGGAATCGCCTATGTCTGCTGAGCGAGGGAAGTTTTTTCGGGTTCAGTTTTGGAAGAACCGAGGGATTAGTCTCTTGTCCAGATATCCATGGGGACGAGGCCCCGTGAAAGGTTCTTCCCTGCGCAAGAAGTGCTACTTCCACTGCTAGCAACTCCAGAATTCGTTGCGCGAAGGGGACAGGGATCTTTCAGCTGGTATCAGAGTGAATTAGCTAAAGTGGAACAACCGAGAAGCCAGAAATGTCAAAAATTTATGTACCAGTAAAATATCGTAATTGTGTGATGAAATTCATACAAATTTATATTCAAAACGAAGATTCATAAATTGGAAATTAGGTCTTCAGATGGAAGTATCGCAATTGTATAGAATCCCTGACTTGCTTGAGGCCTAGATATGATGGTATTTACCTTATAGCTCCAAGGACCGTGACTACTCGTATATACAGTGGGTATATTTGCAGTTGTTTACTGACCATATATACGAGTAAATCTAAGACCTTGAAGTTATAAGCAAAAATGCTATCTAGAGGATGAATTCGAATGCTGGTTGATATGATTTTAGAATTTTGGTTGAGAATTGATGAGTTGATTTGGATTCTGATTGAAAGATGATGATTCCTGAATTCTGGTTGAAGGAAGATAAGTTGAACCAAGTCACAACAATGAGGATGAATGGGATGAATACCAGTGATGATGTTAGTAACTGGAATGAAGATTATGACTTCAGCAAATCACTATGAGATTAGTGGATTGTGCTGACAGATTGCTGCTGTTAACCTTTGACCCAGTGGATCTAATTTAGGGAGGATGACAAATTAAGAACCTGCATAACTGAAATTCTCATGGAGGAATGTTCAGATGAAATTTTTGGTATGATGGACCATTATTGTGTTAAGGGTATGAATGACATGTTCTGAATAAATTATTCTTTGATAATGAGCTCTGTATGTTCTTCTTGTAGAAGGGATCTTTATCCCAGGATTCTACGTGGGTTGACCAGACTATAAGGAACCCCATAATCACTTAGATCTTAAGGTGAAAGAGTTTATCCTCCTGCCTGCGAGATGAGGACATCTCACGTTTTTTACGTGGGATAGGATGTAAGATTCCTCCCTCCAGCTTTTGAGGTGTAAAGGTGTAAGAACCTCCCCTTCTGTTCTTGAAATTATTCCCCTCTCTGAAATAGGAGAAAGATCTTGTTTTACCCTGTTTTGGCCTAGAGATAATTCAAAATTTAGATATCTTTGGATATAAAAATTCTCCTAGTGTATAAAATGGATTCCCCTGAAACAGAAGTTCAAAATGAACTTTCCAATGTGCATTAGGAATTAATTGAAAATGGTATAAGGGACCTTAGCCTAAGGGTCTACATTTTCAGAAATTTCTGGATTATGATCCAATTAAGGTCAATTTCTGGATTATGATCCAATTAAGGCCAATTTCTGGATTATGATCCAATTAAGGCCAATCGAATTAATCCAAGTGTTGGGATGAGATAAATCCAAAGAATTAAAAAAAACCCAAAAATGAGTAAATGCTCACATAAGATGAAGAGTTGACTGAGTACAAGGTTTATTAGTTAAAAATTATGAGATATTACTTTAAAAAATGAGATATTTTAGAATAATGATGCATTTTTGACACCTTGGTAAGAAAAGGGAGACTCTTGAGGTAGGTGTCTATTTCACATGTGTGGAAGGGTTTTTAATTCAAAAAAATTGTGATATTTTTATCTCTTCTCTCCTGGATCAAAACCAAATAAAAAAAGGGAGCCAAACTCGTCCAAATCTTGTCCAAATTAAGTCAAACTGAACGTGAAAAATTCTAGAACCCAGTTGAACTTGGTTAGTGGCCTCCCTCACCTATAAATAGACCCTTAGTCTTTTGTAAAAAAAATATGGGAGCTATACCATGCCAGTATTATATTAAAATAATCATATTTTCTATTATCCCTTAAATTTTCCTCTCTCTTGGGAGCTTGGAGCTCTCTCTCTACAACAACTCTTGGAGTTGCTCTTCTTCTCTTGGTGGACCAATTGATTGGTCAGGGGCTTCACTGCTGCTAATAGAGAATCAAGTCAAACTTACAAGTAAAATCAAATTTTATGGTTTTTTCTAATTTATCTCAATGACTTTCTTCTTCTCAACCCCTCTCAAGCTTGAGAAGCTTTTTAAATAATTGTTCTAATTCAAATCAAGCTTCCCCTTAAAGTCTTAATGCTTAATTAAGAGAAATTTAATCTTTATGCTTATTTGTAATACTTTCTTTAATTAAATCTCTCTCTCTAAAATAATAGCCATCTTTATGGCTAAATCCTTTGAAAAAGGATGCTTCTCAATGATAGTCTCTTAATTCAAAGCTAAACTCTAGGCTTGATAAGCTAGAGATTAAGAAAATGATATTTTTATGATTTTGTGTTAACAAAATAATGGTTATTTCTTTCAAATTATTTATAAGTAGTTAAAAACTACTTTGATTGATTCTAAATGAGAAATAGATTATCTTATCAATTTGAAAAAAAAGAAATAATAGAATTAGCTTACTCTAGTGGGATAATCATATTTAAGTTTATGATTATTGTTAAAATTATGATTTAAATTCATAATTTGATTTTAAGCTTAAAAGAGGAACTACTATCATATTTCCATTACAAGTTTTTATTCTTTAGAAAAATTTGAGAATTATCAGTAATAGCAACGAAGCTATGGTAAAATTTTCAGAAAATAATACATATCTTATTTTTATGCATAATGCTAAAAGAGGACTTCCTACCATATTCTAAGATTGGGCATCCTATGCAAAAAGAATGATTTTCATCATATTCATGAGAAATAATTTTGTTTATAACTATGCTTAATTAATTGATTATGAGAAAAATTAATTTTTGGTAAATTTATTTTATGCAAAAAGAGAAATTCCCATGATAATTGAGATTCAAGAAATTAAATGGTAAAAGAGAAAATTTTTACATAATTCAAATTATGAGTATTTATCAAAAGTAAAATTTTGAGCATTATTAATTTTATTGAAAAATATGGGTACAATTGATTTTTATAAATCCCATGAATCTTTTACTCAAAAGAAGAATATTGAATATATTTCACTTGAGAAATTTGAGAAAGAATATGAAAATACCCATTGAGAAAAAGTACCTTTAACTAGGCCAAGTAATTGGCAGATACTTAGAAAAGTCCAATCGGTATCGAAAGTAGAAAACCGTACTAAAAGTGGATGTGATAAGATGTGAATGTGATGTGAGGAGATGTGAGTGGATATGATGAGATGTGATGTGATGTAGATGGATGTGGATGTGGATGTGAGTGTGATAAGATGTGAATGCGATGTGATAAGATGTGAATGTGATATGAGGAGATGTGAGTGAATGTGGATAAGATGTGATGCAATGTAAATGAATGTGGATGTGAATATGATGAGATGTGAATGAGATGTAATGATATGTGAATGGGTGTGATGTGATGTAAATGAATGAGAATGAGATGTGAATGTGAATGAATGGATGGATGTGGATGAATGTGATGAGATATGAATGGATCTGATGAGATATGGATAGATGTGGATGTGATATAATGTGGATGGAAGGAATGAGATGTGATGTGGACGTGATGTAATGTGGATGGAATGAATGAGATGTGATATGGATGGAATGAATGTGATGTGATAAAGATAGATGTGAATGGAATGCATGTGATATGATGTGATGTGGATGCAATGAATGTGATGGATGTGAATGGGTGTGAGTGGATGTGATGAGATGTGAATGGATGTGAATGTGATGTGATAATACGTGAATGGATGTGATGTGATGTGAATATGATATGATGAGATGTAAATGGATGTGAATATGATGTGATGAGACGTGAATGGATGAGATGTGACGTGAATAGGGGTAGATGTGAAGGGACGAGATGTGATGTGAATGGATGTGATGTGATGTGATGTGGATCAGGGTAGACGTGAATGGATGAGATGTGATGTGAACAGATGTAATGTGAATCGGGGTAGATGTGAATGGACGAGATGTGATGTGGATCAGGGTAGATGTGAATAGATGAGATGTGATGTGATGTGAAGTGATGTGGATATGGGTAGATGTGAATGAATGAGATGTGATGAGGATGGATGTGATAAGGATCTGAATAGATGTAATTGGATGTGATGAGATGTGTTGTGGATGAATGTGATGAGATGTGTTGTGAATGAATGAGATGTGATGAGGATCTAAATAGATGTAATTGGATGTGATGAGATGTGTTGTGGATGAATGTGATGAGATGTGTTTTGGATGAATGTGATGTGATGTGGATAGATGTGATGAGATATAATATGATATGATTGGATGAGAATGGATGAGATGTAATATGATATGATTGGATGAGAATGGATGAAGGATGATGGGAATAGATATGACTAGATGTGGAATAAGCAAAGTGAATTGATGTAGAAGAATGTGGAATAACGAGAAATAATATGGAACAATGTGGAAAGATGAGAATTCGTTAGAAACTGTATTTATGGCCTGTTTTTAAATGACTGTTTTATGTCAAGAATGCTGGGGAAGCATTTTGACCATCTTGTGAATGAGGTCGTGTGAAGACCTAGTGATAAAGTTGCAACAGAGAGTCAACGGAGGACGTCTCACGTAGCAAGGTCGGCCGAGGTCTTGACCAGCCTCGGTTCGATTTAAATGGTGAGCTTCCGGTACGGTGGATGAGAGACCAAGGAAGCGGCCTATGAGTGAAGCGCTAGGTAACCTGCGAAGGAGCCTAGAGGGTGCTGACCATACGGTGCTCGGGCTCTGGGTCGCCGAAGATACCCACGCGTACGTCGAGAAAAAAAAATGGAACAAGGTGTTAGAGTTGTTTTCTGAACTCGGGCATGGATCTGGTTGATTGGCCTTACTGGTCCTCAACGGATGAGTCTATGGCTCTTTTATATGGATCTATTGGTTGATCTTGCAACAAAGAGTCCATCAGGATTTTCTTATGTGATTATATTCCTGGGTACTATGAGCAAGAAACTATTGAAAAGACCCTTGAGTGAACAGGTGGTGAGCGCTTTGGTTGCCAATGATGCCATAAGTACACCGATGAAGGAATGATTGGAAATTAGAATTCAAGCTTGATATTTTGGAGGATTATGATCAGTGATACTATGGTTTCATTAAAAGATTGCTTTAAAGACTGCTGAATCTGTAAAAACAAGAAATTTTATATTGGGTGTGTAAGTGGTGTGACTATCTTGAAGTTTGCTTGAAGCGCCGACTAGGAAGCCTAGACACTCTTTTCCTTGGCACCCGGGACAAAATACAACCAAATTTCTAAATGGATCCTATCACTACAGTGGTTGGACGGTTGGCTAACCCATGGGATCGGATGGGGTTAGGTTGGACTGATGGATCCCTAAAATGAGACACAATTGTGTTAAGTTACGATAGTTGAAGTAAATCCCGGATAATCCTTGTTCTATGGAAAAGAATCAATGGTTGTGCCTCTTGATGATGAGGAAAAAAGTGTTGGACTCTATGATCCAAGTACAAGTCTTTTCCTTGATCTGACCATGTGACTTATGGGTTCAGTCGGATCAGTTTGGTTAGTTAAGGCGCTTGACTACGTTAGAATAAAAATATCCTGGAAGAATCGCTTATGTCTGCTGAGCGAGAGAAGTTTTTCCGGGTTCGGTTTTGGAAGAATCGAGGGATTAGTCTCTTGTCCGAATATCCATGAACGAGACTCCGAGTAAGAGATTTTGCCCTGCGCAAGAAGTGCTACTTCCGTTGTTAGCACCCGGAGAATTCGTTGCACACGAAGGGGACAGGGATCTTTCATAAATATATATTTATATACTTTTCGATATATGTATATAAATATGTATTTATGTATCTGTATATATGTGTGTGTGTGTGTGTATATATATATATATATATATACATATATATTATAGTTATACATATATAAATAGGTATATGTATATATACATCGTACATATATATGTATATATACATATACCTATTTATATATGTATAATTATAATATATATATATATGTGTGTGTGTGTGTGTGTGTATGTATGTATATACCACAACAAATTCACATTGGACAAATCTCAATTCTGGTGATGGGGAAAGATCACACGTATTAACTATCATTTGACTCTTTTAGGTAAACGACAGGAATAGATGTAATTACAAACTTCACTATTGAAAAGGGCAAGGCTAGGGTGGTGGCTCGTCGTTGTATGTGAAAGAGAAATCTTGGACAGACATTTGGCCTTTGCCTTACTTGAAGTGACAAGACATTATTCCAAATAGTTCTAAGCTAGGATTATTACTAACTTGGTTATTTTTATTTTGCCTAGTTTGATTTTCAAGCATTGGACTGGGCTGCACAGCAGCTGGTCAACTAAAAGAGTAAATCCCCTTAAGCTAGCAAAAAGTATCGGCCCGGTGCAAAGTGATTAAGCATTAATTGACTGGTTGATCGTCATTTAATTGTGCAATTAACAATGCCACAGTTGACAAGTTCTGAATCTCGCTAAGACACATAACTCTATGATCTGCAACCTTGCCAGGATAATTCATGAAACTAAACATCCCTTGAGATGAATACTTGGGGTTCATAGGCTTGATTTCCTGCCAACATCTCTGGGTATCCGACCGTGCACACGTGCTAAGCATCCAAAGATTTTGATGAGCACCCCTCTCTTCTCATCAGATAGGGGTCCCTGTGCATCTTTCCAATGGAGCAGTGTGTGCATGTGATTGGTGTACTTGCGAATCTGTGATCTTGAAATCCATGTCCCATACAAGCTATCTTCTCTGTAGTTCATTCAAATTGTTATGTCTTCTCTTGCCATATTTCTTCTCTTTCCATTTGATGTGTTCCTACCACCATGCATGCATGGTGGTGTCTATGTGTCTTCTTGTATAGTCCTCCCTCCCTTGTTCCTCTTAAATATTTGCATTCTCCTTTACTTACCTAGCATTCTTCCCTTCCAAACTTCACACGTGTGTGTTGGTTATGGCACCCACCACCACCAAGTTCCTTGCAATCATTGGCACATGGAGCACGTTCTATATGATCCCTTGTAGTCCCTGGATGTTCATGTACATCTTAGTATTGTCAATACATGTGTTGTGCTTCCATACCTTCTGTAATAAGAAAAGGCACACATGTGAACATCTATTGTCAATACATGTGTTGTGATTCCATACCTTCTGTAATAAGAAAAGGCACACATGTGAACAGGTGCATCTAAACGGACCACACTTGATTTCCTTCGGTTGCCTCTTCTTAATGCTGCCATCATTGTTACTATTGATTTTGTGCCTATTCACATACGTTTCTCTACTTTTGCTATTGTCTACTATATGATTCTATATCTCTTGCCTTCTGTACATGATCTTGAACCTTCTCCCGTGACTTCATCTTGAAGTTCGTTAGCTCCATCTTTAGCCTTAGTACATCTACAAGAATTTTTCACTCATAAATTTTAGGCACACACAGCTGTGCTCTATGCCTTGATAAATTTTAGGCACACACAGCTGTGCTCTATGCCAAAAAAAAACACACACACACACACACTTGTGCTGTATACCCTTTTTTTTGTTCAAGCATCATCTACTTCTATATAAGGGGTGATTTCATCCATTAAACTTATCCCCGTCCTATCATCTTGTTGACTAAATGTCACATTTCTCATTAAGAGACACTAGGCGGTGCAAGTTTCCTACAACTGTCATCTCTACCTATTCCGCAACAACAAAGTGTGGGCCCATGATTTATGAAGCCAAAAAAAAGGATTTAATTGGTTAATGGTCTTCTGATTGTGTGATTAAGGCACATCGCTCTATTATCTTCAATCTTGCCTAAAATAGGTAGAGTATCAAATTTACCACTCACTAGAGTTATTTACTTTTTGTTGGTAATCTCGCTTAGTATTTTCTTGCATTGATGAGACATGTGAAATTAACGATTTTCCTATGTTAATTAGTTACTATTGTGAACTTTTTTGTGTGGATGTTAAATGCCTCTTCACATTTGGATTCTTATGTGGTTGGCACAATGACAAGGTACCATGCAATATTACTTCTCATGTTAGCAAAGAATCTACTAGAGCATTTTGGCTTCCATACAATATTGAATAATCCTCTAAAGTTAGAACCCGTCTCAAAAGAGTCTTGGTGCACTTTTTTGAACATGGCTACTAGGGCTTCATGTAGTTTAGCAAAGGGCCCACCCTATGGCAAGTATCTCCTACTTTTGTATATTTTGCCTTGCGATGAAGGCTTGTTCACATTCTTTATCCTACTTAATTTTTTAAAACCATAATTGTCTCATGGGACATGAGATAGATAAGGAGAAACCTCAAAAAGCAATTTAGAAATGTTGAAGACTACCCTCAATTCATACATACGCTTAAAACATTAACTTTTCATGGCCTCGCATGCCCTTTTTGAGTTGTAGCTTTAGGTTGTAATGTAATAATATGGTTTACCACTTTTATCAAAACATATAAATGTTGTTTTTATGTGTCTATATACACCTAGATGTGCAAGTGGGTATCCATTACTTGTTGATGAACGAGGTTTTTTAAATTTGTGTTAAACATCCTCTAAACGTACATGTGCGTCCAACAACACAAAAGGCCTGTCTCCAAATTCAATGACACCTAAAGCAAGTTTTCAAAGTTGTTTTTGGAGGTGGCCTAAAGATGAATGGAATTTAATGATAGCCAAATGCAAGATCAAGCTACATCAAGTATGGGCTTCTTTCACTTACCTAGAACGTCATCTAAATAGTGTACAAAATATACATCATGCACAATGAATCATTGAGATGCTCAAAATGAGTGCAAATCTACAATTTTACTTTTTAGCTAACTGAGACTTTGATACCCGAGGGATAATTTATGGGTCTTGCTTCAACAATTTTACAATTGATTGATCTATAATCTGAAGGATCTGCACAAGTTAAGTGCATCATGTTAATTTACAAGAGAATATGAACAAATTTAACACTAGTCTTGTAAAGAAAAAAACACTTTTGTGGCTTTTAGAGACTTAAAAAAAACCACTTCTCTTTTACTACAAATTTTCAAAGAAATTCCTACTAGGGACATACTCTCAATGCAAGAAATTCCTACTAGGGACATACTCTCAATGCAAGGATATTAGTTGAAAAAAACTATCAATTGTTTAAAAAAAATAAAAAACATACTCTTCCATGATCATCATTTAGTTAAGGCATTGGCATGTACTTTCCATCAACTAAAGACATATATATCTTGAAAGTATAACATTTTTATACTATTTTTAGTGATTTTAAAAATCATAAATTTATAAGGTACATGATTTTTTCTCAAAACATTTAGCATACATAGAGACAGATGTTAACTAAAAATTCTCAAGTGATTTCATGAAATTTTTTGTTAGTTTGCTTTTTTAATTTCTTCAAAATTCATAAATTAACCTTGAGCCACTTTTGCATATATTAAATCACTTTGTAGGTTGTTTCATTCGCCTAACCTACTATAAGACGCTTTGCCATCTTACCCACTCGAACGAGTACTTATATCTTGTAAGACGACACTAACATATATAATAGCCTTACCTTGTGTTTAACATCAAATAGAAAAAGTCTACAAACTCCGTGTACATACTTGCATAAAACTAGTAATAAAGGCCGGACCATTTTTAAGTTTGACCAATCTAGTGTAAAACTAGTCACTTGTATATAAGTCATTTTTGACAATGAGCATACACAAACAATCCCTTGCAATAGGATATCTGTGAGCTTTCCTCTTCCCTCTTCTTGCTTGCAAGTATGCTATCAAATCTTCATGTATGTTTGATGGATGATTGCTATAGAGGATTGGTTATATATCTTTTTGCTTCCATTAGCTTCTTTTAATCCTGACAACCATCATTCCCACCTACCATGTTAACCACTCCGTAGGTTAACATGGTTTTACCCACCTTACCTATCATAAGATGCTTTGCCATCTTACTTGCTCAAACGATCACTTACTCCTTGTAAGACTACATTGAAACATATAAAGTGACCTTACCTTGTGCTTAATGTCAAATAGAAAAAGTCTACAAACTCCGTGTACATACTTGCTTAAGATAGCAATAGAGGCTATACCATTTTTAAGTTTTGGCCGACCTAGTGTGAAAACTAGTCACTTGTATAGAAGCCATTTTTTATCACAAGCATTCCCTTACAATAGAATATTTGTGAGCTCTCGTCTTCCCTCTTCTTGCTTGCATGTATGCTGTTTAATGCTTACTAGATAGGATTGGTTATAGGTTTTCTACTTATAATACCTTTCTCTTCATCCCCCATCTTTAATGAGAGAGAACCATTACAAAGGAGCATCTCTTTTTGACTCTATCCAGGCATAGAGAGCTCTACCTTCACCCCATCGACAAGGAGCATTCCAATGTGACAATGCAATGAGAATGCAACGGACGAGTTAGCACGCCCACCTAGGAAAGTCACAATTATGGCTTAAGGGAAGACCTAATAGCACATGCTTCAATCAAGCTAAGGTAAGCTCTTAACTTGGATAACAGCTAATAAAGCCACTTCCATTATGTCTCGTTTAAAGAACTAGTGTTACACACAAAATACAAAAAAACTAGGGAGCAAAATGAGGTTTGAAAACATAAGGAAGAACTAAATTTTCAATGTTTATGTCAAAGTCTAATTGAAAGATTCTAAGAATATCCCAAGCTGATCGAAAAAAACATTTTGAAGGACATTAAAGTGACGGAAAATTCGGGTCTAAACAATGTGAACTCAAAGTAAGTGTTGAACAAGACTAAACTTAGAGTATAAATGTTGAAGAGGATGTTAAATTGGTTCGGATCCACCAAAGAGAACGTGTGAGAACTAAGAGTAGTAACTACAACTTATGTACATAATCTTGGACTAATAGGGGCGATGTCAGAAAAGTCTAAGAAGAAAGCAATCGAATGATTTTTGTTTTAGCGAAAGCGGCATCGTACGAAAACGTACACCAAAAAGTGCGGGAGTCCACGTCACATTGGAGCGAGCCACGTGGGCGCGTGAGTTATTGACGTACGCGAAAGCAAGGCATGGGTGACGCGGTCGTTATGGCGCGAGCCACGAGCGCCTGACTCATTGGAGGTACCCCTGCGCAGCAGCGGTGGGGGCGTCGGAGGGACGTGGTGATTTTTTATGAAATCGTTGACTCTTGTGGACAAAACGTCCTGCACAGCACAAGCGTGGCTAATTTCTCACTTGAGGCGGCAAATATCACGCGCGTGAATTTTGGCACAAAAAGCAGCCGTGCCTCTTATCTATCTGCCAACTCACAACCACTTTTGTAATGGTTGAGCCTGTGATCGCACCTTATTAACCTTAATTTGACAGCGACTTTACAATAACCCCGGCGCCCAAGCTCGCTTTCTGACGTGTAGAATTTTAACATGCGGATACGTAGCAAGCGCAGGTGTCCCGTCGGCGCCAGCTTGGCATTTCGTGATTCAATGTCTGTTCACGCCTACGCCCACGTGTCGATTAGAAGGAAGCCCGGACCAGCGAGCGCGCGTGCCATGCTAGACAAGGACCGGTGGGGCTGTCCTGGCGTGGCAAGGACTTTTTGGACGCCGACCACCACCGATATTAAAATTGATGCACGCCGGCCTAATTCAAACATTTCCTTCCCCCACCTCCCTCGCCCCCGCCCACTCACCCACCCCCCCGCTCGCCTTTGGCCTTCTTTACATTCTCCGCCTACTGTTCCTTCAGCCGCCCGAACCCTGCCTCCATCACTCATGCTCTAGCAATCCTTAAGCCAACAGCCAACAGCCAACACGAGCCCGACCTCCTCCCACTCTGCATCTTGATCGCCCACCTCTGGCAAATGGAAGGGCGAACTCCTCCATCGGCGGCAGGGCAGCCCATCCTGCCACCGGGATTCCGTTTCCATCCCACAGACGAAGAATTGGTGATCCACTACCTCAAGAAGAAGGCGGCATCAAGCCCGTTGCCAGTTCCGATCATAGCCGAGATTGACTTGTACAAGTTCGATCCATGGGAGCTACCAGGTATTATTTGTTAATTACGATCACGAATTTAAGGTACGCAGGTGAGATAGAAAAATGATTAGCTTGCTCTGATTCATGTGACTAGGAAAAGCTAATTTCGGAGAGCACGAGTGGTACTTCTTCAGTCCACGAGACAGGAAGTATCCAAACGGCGCTCGCCCAAACAGAGCGGCCGCTTCTGGCTATTGGAAAGCCACCGGCACAGATAAACCCATCACCAGCTCTGGCGGTGGCGGTGGCCAGAAGGTCGGTGTGAAGAAGGCTCTCGTCTTCTACAGGGGAAGGCCGCCCAAGGGTGTGAAGACCAACTGGATCATGCATGAGTACCGCCTCATGACCGACAGCTGCTCGACCAGGCCTACTATTTCTTTTTCTAGAAAGTCTTTGCGAGTAAGTTGTCTAATCAAGCATGAGAAAAATGCCAAATCTCTCAAATCCGTGAAATTTAGCCAGTCGCAGGCTACTAAGAACAGTAATCAGTTTTTTTTTGTAAATACCACTGAGGGCTAATGTGTCAAGTGCACATGCCCCTGCACATTTCAGAGAATGCCACCTATAACTTTTGTGGCTGGGAATGGTTGTCAGTCTGCAAGATCAACTTTTATTCTATCATGGGTTGCCATCCACCTGCAACTTGACAACCACTCCCTAATTCGAAAATAGCCTGAATACTGCGGCCAACTGGGCTAAGTCTTGCATGGTGTTTTTGCAGCTCGATGATTGGGTTCTCTGCAGAATATACAAGAAGAATGCACACACTTTGAAAATTGGCGGTAGCAAAGAGCGTGAAGACTCATCCTGCGTGGAGGAAGTCCTGGCGACTCTTCCTGACATACAAGACCAAAAGCTTGGCGTTCTGCCAAAGCTGGGCTCATTCAGTATTTTGGCTGATGCAGACCCCTTCTTTGACAACATCCTCTTAGAACCCCAATCTTCAAATTATGCTTTAACAACACAACAGCAGCAACAGATTGATAGCTCTCGCAGCAGCACCATCCATGGAGGAGGAAAAATCATACTGCCAGACATCACTCACTATATCTCTCCTTCACAAGGAACTATTCCGAAGTCTGAGTCTGTGGACATCATGGATGCCAAAAGTTCCTTTGATTATTCTCATGATGATGACTACTTGTTTAGGAGGAGCTTGTTCAGTCTTCCAAATCTTACCCAGAAAAACCATCAGCAGCAACCAAAATTGCAACTTAATGCAGGGGACCTTGATGCTTGCTACAAGTGGGCAAACTAAGCCCATGTGAAGTAGTGCAGAGTTAAGTAGGTGCTTTGAAACCAGTGCAAAGGAATTGTGTATTTATGTTTGCAAACAGTACATAGCTGCTGCCTAAAATTGTTCATAGAGCCTTGTCCACATGGTAAAATTGATAGGAGCACTTTAGGCTTTCTAGGGGCGTTAATCATACATCCCAATGAATGAGGATTTGTATACACGACTCCATACAGATTTAACAAATTTTTTATGGCATTAGAATGTAATATTTTTCGAGGCAATGCAAAGTATCACACAGTTGCTTTGATTATGATCTTGTTAAAATGTAATGATAATGCAAATGTAGGTAGAAAACAAGTTGTTATAGAAAGGCATGTTTGCAATCACCACAAACATTGGTAGCCTGACAAACAAACAACTGTTAATACCATTCCAATTAGGGCTTACAATTATGAGAACTTTGGATGCTCTTTTTGTTTAGCTAATGGCTTCATCTATGATTCTTGAAATAATTCATCAGGCTCTACATAAAAGTGCGCCTGTTATCTGATTGCCCTACAGGTTGTCCATGTGTACCACAAGGTGAGGTGTGTCACATTCTCCCCCACTTGCATTACATCCATATAAAGTGCCCTTTCATATAAAGAAAAGATCCAACCAAAGCTCATCCAAGGTATGCAAGATCCCTAGCATTGTGAAACCACTTTGTATCCAGTGCGATAAATCACTTTGTCCTCACCACGTCAGCACAAAGACGTCCAAAGAAACCTGCGGGTTATCATTATCTTTAAGCATGCAATGCATGTTAGTATTGATCATGTGTGAATCCATGCATGTCATGATGAGAGGTACAGAGCATTGGCAATGGCCCAAGTAATGTTATCTTGGGCAATGGTCCACATACCATTTTCACACTCAAGCAATAGCCACTGTCCACAAACCCTACTGTATGTCCGGAACAACTATGGAATAGTGAAGTTAGCAGACGCAAGATTCAAGCCGAAATCCTATACAATAATCTGAAAGATGAGATGGAGACGCTGATCTCCAAGGCCCTCTTCCAAGCAGAAGCACTCCTAGACAAGCAAGAAAAAGCACAGGAACAGGAGTTGGCAAAGCATATTGCAGAAGAAAACAAGGAAGAGCAAGAAGCAAGACAATGGAGAGTAGAGCATATCGGAGCCTGCACCCACCAAGCCTGTGGGTATACCCCCTTGCCACAGAAACCGACACCAGAACAGACAACATCTACCCTGGGTTGCCCTATAAAAGTAAGTTCAATTTTGGAGACAAAAAATCAAGCAGCCAGCCAACCAAGAAGCTTGCCATAACGGGAGTAGTAGTCAAGGCCTCCTTTGGTTTACCATTTGTCAACTCCGTAAGAAGGGCTGCAATTTCTGAAAATCGATACACCTTTCTGTGATAAAAGTTAGCAAGACCCAAGAAAGATCTCATATCAGAAACTATCACTGGAATTGGCCACTTGACAATAACTTCAACCTTCTTAGTATCCACTGAGATGCCATCTGCGGAAATGATGTGTCACAAATACTCTAGGCGAACTTTGAAAAATTCACCCTTCTTCTTGTTGATGAAGAGAACATTAGCTCGAAGAATGGAGAAGACAATCCAAAGATGCTCTTTATGTTCACTGACTGTCTTGCTGAAGACCAAAATATCATCGAGATAAACGATGACAAACTTATCCAGATGTGGTCCAAGTATATCATTCATAAGAGTCATAAAGGTAATTGGGGCATTGGGTAACCCGAAAGGAATCACCAGAAACTCATAATGACCATACTTCGTTCGAAAAGCTACCTTGTACTCATCACCTTGACAAATATGCAGCTGATGATATCTGGACTTAAGCTCAATCTTTGAAAACACTGCCGAGAAGTTGATCAAACAGTTCATCGATGCGTGGCAGGGGAAATTTGTTCTTGATTATCAACTTGTTAAGTGCACAATAATCAATGCAAAGATGCATTGAACTGTCTTTCTTTTTAACCAACAAGACTCGAGCACCAAAGGGACTCTTGCTTGGGCAAATATGTCCTTTGTCGAGAAGTTCCTTGAGCTGCTTCTGGATCTCTTGCGATTATGCAAATGAGACACGATAAGGAGATCTAGAAGGAGGAGTACTTCCAGGGACAAGATCAATAGGATGATCTACTGGATGTCTGGGAGGCAACTCATTAGGTAATTCATTTGGAAACATATTAACAAACTCTTGTAAGAATGGCTGCTGCAAATAGGAAATTGCCCGATGGCAAGGCTGAATCTTCTCCATCCACTGTCCATACCATGAGAAGGACATTTCTTTTCTGAATTATCTACTTGACTTGTAAGGCGAAAATGACCAACCATATCATGCCTTTGCACGCGTAGAAGACTAGCAACGTTCAGATGACCAAACCAAGCATGCCAAAGCTATGCATCTGTCACACTGGATGTACTAGACACTGCATGTGTATCATATGCAACTCTCATATGCATCAAGTCTGTAGAGACCATGACATAAAGTAGTGTATCTGGTATGGTACAGGATGCCAGATCATTGTGTAGACAAGTTAGGTTTTGCATATAGGAAAGGGGCCAACCCATAGGGCTACCCCAAGTCCTTGTGTGGGCATGGGGACAAGGTAAACCACCCCCATGAGGGCCAGGAAGACCCTGGCTGTACCCACCAGCCATGAGAGGGCCATAGGAGTGCTTTAGGACAGTCCCAAGGCTCTTGCAAGGGTAACCAACTCGTTATCCAACCTTAGGGGACTGTAGGGCAAGTATGGGAGCAGCCCAGCCTTCAGAACAGTGGGCAGTCACACTGCCCAGCCCTTTGTGCCCATGCGCCTAATGCCCAGCCAGCCATGAGAACATGCGCAGATTTATTCAGCATTTAATGGCATTAATTGCTGATTTATTCAGTCGTGGGCAGAAATAGAGACAGCCGACTGTTGTTTAGCTAGCCGACTGCCTACACTGAGGGGTATAAATACCAAGGCCCCTAGTCTTTTGTGTTATCTCATAATTCACCAAGAGCTAAGGCAATCAAGGGCCAGGACAGCCAAGGAGTTGCTAACGCAAAGAGGTAAAGGACTGCAAGTCAAGGGCAGAGTTATCTCAGCCAAGAAAGGTCAAGTTTTCTGTATTTTCTTTCAGATTTGCATCATTCTAATAAAGCAAATACACCGTTCGTGGTGGGGGCCCTGCAGAGGGTATTCGGGACCCAATACTTCGTTCTCTCCTCTCTCCCTCTCTTTCTCTATTTTCTGCACATCTTCATTCAGTTTTGTGCGTTAATTCCGTCGCGACAAGTGTGCTGTTTTCTGAGCTTTGAAGTTACCGATATTCCCCGAAGCTTCCGCATGTTACACCTACGCCAGTGTAAGACTTCATAGACCCTGCCACATAGATCCAATTACTTACTGTCAAGCCAACTCTCATCCAAGAGCGCCCTGGCTTGAGCACACACATGATCTCCTACTTTCTTGTGCAAAAAGCTGCATGTTTTGCTGCCGGCTTATGCACCCTACGTTCTCGACCAAGCATGACCTAGTCACCATCATGGCTACACGGCTTGCACATACTACCCTAGTATTCTTTTTTTGGCTACGTGCAAGCCCACCATGGGCCGGCACCTATGAGCACAACAATAGAAACAATTTTGAGCTGCTCTTTGGCCACTCTTTGGGCCTAGCCACTAGGGTTGGCTGGGGCTTGCTAGCCCTGGGGTGGCCTTGGACTCGCTCAGCCAACCTACATAGCCGACCCCTTATGACCTGGTTTTGGGCCATAGCCCTAGCCGCCCCAACCTCTTCAAACTATCATCCGCCCCCTCTCCTAATGCGATGCAGCCACACACAGGTTTCTTCTCTACCCGTCCCTATGTTGTCTGCCAACAACATAGGGCCAAAGCAAGGGGGGAAAAACCTCCAACCACATTGTGGTTCACCGAGGAGGCGATTCTCAACCTGCATGATGGTGTTTTTTTACCTTCTCTCCTGCCCTGTGCACATCCATCCTCAAGGCTCTTGCTTTTCCTTCTCTCTCCCACGCATCGATGTGGGGAAAGCAACCCCCATGAGGATACTATTGTGTACATCCTTCATGCCTCGGGTTCTAGCACCGTCAAATCCATGCTCTGATACCAATGTAAGGTCTCCATAGACCAAGCCCAAGCCCAAGGATCATCTGACCTAGAACTGAAACCCTAACGAGGTCTTCATAGACCCAACATCGTATGCATCGCATGACCATAATAGATAGTGGCTAGCGACTCACCACCCAATCCAAGTTTCATGCCTCGAACCACCCCCAAGACAGAGGTCTGATTGCCATGGTACCATGGCCCCAACTAGCGTCCCATACCACTAGGCCGAACCACCCACCTTGAAGATTCAAGGCCGTGAGGTCTTGCACTCCCCTAGTAGCCCTCTTGTCTACCGTGTGGATATCTCAATAAGTCATGAGTGCCCCAAAGGTCACTTATATAACACTAACCTAGCTATTATTGGCCCTTGCTTTATTTATGAGCTTTTAGTCATTATTAGCCCTAGGCTATTAATTACAAGATCTTAGCCAAATCTAGACTTCATCTTGCTAGCGCCCTTAGCCCATGTGTGAACCCCTAGCTAAGCCTTAATCCTAATCTTGTGTTAACCCCAACCCTAATCTTAGGTTACCACATGTCCCTAGTCCCAGGTTAACATAACCCTAGGCCGGTTGGGACGTAACAGTTTCACATCTGTGTCTTTTGAAAAAATCACACCCATCTTCGAAAAAGCCACATTTGGCATAAACATCTGCAAAAATGTTAGCTTCCACACCTTCACTGTGGATTTCTTTGGCTTCTACATTTCAGCTTAGCAGAATCTTTCTCTAGGGCCACAAAGAAATGCAAGCTAGAGTATACACTATCCTCCTGCATTGCTTGCAAGAGGTAGAAGGCGTGTTGCAACTCCTCACATTCAATACAGCCTTGCATGAGGCGAAATCCAAGAGTATCTTCTTATTCCCTGCCCTTTCCTCACCTTCTTTATGATCTTCTCCCTATCGACCAGCTCCCGACCTTTGTACCACAGAGCAAAACGTGAAACTATTGCTTCAATCTCTGCAATCTGAGCATGACAAAACCCTCAAATCTCCATAAATTAAGAACACAATATGTGAAATCTCTACATTCTAAGCATGACAAACAATTGCCTGAATAGTTCACCAAATGCAAAGGTTGTAGTTGGCACGTACCCTCCCTCCATGATCCCTATAACAGGAGCAGCATGCACAAAATTCTAGAACGGTGTCCCGTCTTTCCTAAGAGACGGTGAAGGCAAGAAGAGTGGTGTAGTATTGTCACCACAATCTAGTCCAACATTTGTATTGTGCAAACCTTCTCCTGCTTGGCACATTCAGAAATCAGCCAGAATGAAAAAGTAAGTTAGAATGATCTTTCGCCCTGCAAGAGAGGCTGGCACACAACCAAAGATTACAGAATCTGAAGAACAGCACCAAGCATTAGGGATTACAGAAGGGATTACCTTCAAGGAGGGAGCAGAAAGACAGCAGCAGAGGAGGCCGAGTAGACCCAGAGGATGGGCAGGGTCCCTGAACATGAAGTCTAAAGAGGGAGACTACCCAACAGCAAATAGCCTGCACATGAAGTCTGAAGAGGGGGACTACGCAACAGCAAAGAATTGTTGTTAGAGCCTTCCCTGTTTAATGTTTGAGTTGTACTTTACGGTATAATTTTACTGTAAGGTCCCAGTATCTGTTTTTTATGGGCGCCCATCCGTCCTATGCCCTGAGTGAACGGGTAGTAGCGTTGTTGGGCTTGTCTGTGTGCTTTACCCCTCGTACCTGTCTGTGTGAAAAACCCGTGAACACTCACATAACACTCACTTGTATGAATAACTACATGTGAACGACAGCTTATAGCCACTTAAGTGACTTAAGTGTTTTGTGTGTGTAAGTAGGGATGTCACTAGTATAGCTAGGTTAAGCCTATAAAAGCATGTACTTGGTGTTAACTTTAATAGATCAATCAAGAGTTGTGCATCATATTTTCTCTCTCGTGTCTTGTTCTCTCGCTCTTTCTCTCTCTCTTTCTCTCCCCTATCTCTCTATCACTTTGCACACACAGTAGCCATGATGGATATCTCTCATCCCCATGGCCTAGTTCCCTAATTTCCTCACAATAGCCATGATGGATATCTCCCATCCCCCATAGCCTAGTTCTATGCAGGTAACCCTAATTTCCCCACAAGTGCCTCACCACGTGTTCCCATTGGTTGCAGCACTCCCACAAAGGGAAGTCTGTTGCCCCTTTATGAATGAATACGCCCTCATTATCCCCTCTCTAGTGTTGAAGCTTTGAAGGGGATGCATGGGCTTCAAAGCTTAAACCCACCTTCCCATTTCAACCTTAAATTAAGGTTTGAAGGACAAGTCAAGTCATGGATTTTATTTGAAGGCCAAGGTTACCTTGGAGAGGCCTTCAATGCCCATATCCCTTCTTGGATCCAAGGCAAGGCAATGTATATCCAATCACTTAATAATTGAAAGACACCTAGAATTCAAAGTATGGAAAAAAGTATGTGATTGCATCAAAGAAAATGATGGTAAAGCTCTTAACATGTTGCTTTTGGAGAGTTAGGATACCAAGGAAGACAAACACAAAGGAGACCTACTGAAATGTTATGTCATTAATGAAAAAATCACCCCTAGATTCTACATTATTTGTCAAAATGAGTGGTTTTTTCATTATTCGTCAAAATCCGGCTTTGTTGTTTCCTTATTATACAGGACCTTCCTGCTGATACCCTCGAAAAATAGGGAATCAAGCTTTCAATCATGGTGCATAAAGGCAACCTACATCATGCTATTGTGATTGGAATCTCTCAAACTTGAGATTTACATTTTAGTTTAGGAGGCATTTTCACTTTTTAAAGAAATGGTTGCAACAAAGAATAGGGGAAAAAATGATAGCATGTGTTGACTTTCTACAATCAATCAAGCATGGATAGGCCTTCTAAAGCCCTTTATGTTGTATGTGATAGTGTGGTTAGTTTCCAAGTTTTGTATGTGAGGATTTTCCATAATTATAACTTTTGTTTGTGATGTCTTCTTTATATTTTAAGTTTTCTATGTAATGATTTTTCTTATATTATTATTTTTTGCACGATAACTTTTTGTATTATATTTTTTTTACACAATAACTTTTTTTCGTAATCCAACTTTTATAATTTCTTATAATATGACTTTTGTATGCAATGCATTTTCTATAATTAGGTTATTTAAATGATGGTTTGTTTATAATCTAAGTTTTGAACGTGATATAATCCAAGTTTTTACAAGCGTTATTATAATGCCAAATCATAATGGTGATTATATGTAAAAAGTGTGTAACAACCTCAACTATGTCAGCCATTACCTTTACAAAAGTATTTTTTTTGTTTTCTATAAGTTGAAGTTTCATTTTTCACCTCTTCATCTACTTGTTGGTCCCACCACAACGTCCAAACTGTATAACTGTACTCAAATAGAGCATAGCTTGTGTAGCCATATTTGGTAGTGATGTGTGTGAACACACTAGAACTAGACAGGGCACTTTTTCCCTTTTTAGGAGGTTTTTTTCCTCATGCTAGGATACACTCATCTTGGGGTATACTTATCATCTTTGTATAGAACACATACCTATCTATCTATCATTTAATTGTGTGCTCCCTTGAGCTTCTCCACTGTGTGTGTGATGTGTGTGAACACAGAATGCAAACAAGGAAGGTGACAAGCCAAAAAAAAAAAGGGCAAATGCAATTATGTAGGAAAAATTGATCACTACATTAATGAGTGTAGGAAGTGGTTGGAGAAGAAGAAAAAGAAAGACTCGGGTATGGTTGTAGCTGATGTGAATGTAGAAAACAACGAATCTACAAACTATGCACATGATGATTACACTTTCATTGTGCAATGTCGTTTTGACCCTTCACATAATGGATGTTACAGTTGTACATGTCTGGTATTTTGACAGTGGTGCTAGTAAGCATTTTACTTCTCATCCAGTTTATCTCTTCACTTCTTGAATCTGGTATTTAACCCCTTGCATAATGGATGTTACAGTTATACATCTCTGGTATTTTGATAGTGGTGCTAGTAAAAAGCACATCTCATCCAGCTTGTCTCTTCACTTGAATCTGCTCCACAGGGAAACACTATTACATGTGCAAACCACTCCTCGTATCATGTAAGAGGAGTTAGTAAAACTGTTCTCATTGTGTTGCAAAATGGTGGAACAATCACGCTCTCAAATGTATTATATGTACTAGGAATCAAGAACTTGTTATCTGTCTCTGCCATTACTGAGGCTGGCTTAGTGGTTCAGTTTGTGGATGACATATGTATTATTTATGATCGCAGTGATAGCAATACAATTGTTGCTTCTAGTACTTAGTCTCATGGCCTTTACAGGCTAGATGCAGACAAAAGCATGCTGCATGTACAGTTTCTACCACCAAGGCAATGGGTGATGCTAAGCTGTGGCATGCACGCTTTGGTCGCTTGAACTTTGGCAGTTTGCTGCGTTTACATAAGCATGACATGCTATTTGAGCTACCACATCTTGAAGCCTCTATCAAACATGTTTATGAGGGCTATATTCTGGGAAAAATATAGCGGGCATCATTTTCCAAAGATGGTTCAACTAGAGCTGTCCAAAAATTGTAGCTTATACACAATGATGTATGTGGTCCTCTAAGGACACCATCTATTGGGGGCTACCTCAATTTTGTCACATTCATTGATGATTATTCCAAACATACCTTGGTATATCCATTAAAAAGAAAATCAGATGTTTTTATGTGCTTTAAGCACTTTGTTGCTATGGTTAAAGATGTTTCTACATGTAAGATTGGTATCCTGCATACTGATTGAGGGGGGGGGGGAGTATATATCTAAGGAGTTTCATGCATACATGGCTAATCATGGGATATGTGAGACCCCTGTCCCCTCCGCGGTTCCCCAGCGGCGGCGGAAGCGGCATCGGCCTCCCGCACGGGTGTTAACCCATGGCGGACATTAAGACGTACTATGTTTTACGTCATTAATTTAAATATTCTGAGTCATGGGCCGGGCTTGTCGGCACCATATGTTAAGGATAAAGGGATTGGGTGATCGCCGATGAGAGGCGCACCTTGAATGTCAGTAGGATAAGGGTTAGGATCGGCCGGCCATGTATGGGCGCCCAAGTGTGAACGGCCAAGTCACCTATAAGAGTCAAATGTAACCCTAAAATCCTCATTCTCATGTGTTGTGAATACAAGAGTGCTCTTGCCTTATCTCTTTGGTTTCCTTCTTCTGCGTGTGTGTGAGAGAGAGAGAGAGTGAGAGAGCGATCGAGCACTGTGTAGCGGCACGGCGGCGGAGAGGCGGTAGAGCGGCGACGGCGGCTCCTCCTTCACGGCTGCGACGCGAGAATCCTTCAAGGCGGCGGTTGAGCGGTGAGTGACACACCCTTTGGCATTCTGTTTGAGCTTCCTTCCCTGGTTGTATGCTTGCAGCCATTCGTGGCTCGCATACGGTGTCCGGCAAGTCCCCAGCCACGACCTGTGCAGCAAAAGCGCACATTTTTGGCGCCGCTGCCGGGGAGTTGCCCTGCACCAAGCTCCAGTTTGCAGCTCGGCTGCTGCGTGAAGTTTAATCTACACTGTAGGAAAGCGACTGTGTGTTTGTTGTTAAGGTGTTTCTGTGATTTGCAATCTGTTTCTGTAATTTGTCTTCTGCATTTCTGTTATTTTTTCGCCCCGCGGGTGGGCGTGTGATCTGTTATCTGGTTTTCTGCGTGTGAGGGGGGGTTTTTGAATCCCTGGTGGACCTGTGCTGTGTGCGAACTGCACCGCGGCCAAGGCTGAACCCTAGATAGAAACTCCAGAAAACTTATCCCAAAAAAAAACAGAAAATAAAAATTTAAAAAAATATAAACAATTAAAAATAAAAAATTAAATTTTATTTTTGAAGAAAGAACCAAACATGTGGAGAGGAAAGATTTTCTAATTGGAGAAAATTTTTTTGAAAAGAAAGAACCCCAATTGACCCACGACCCCGGCCCCGATCTCGGTCTTTTGATATATATATATAGAAGAGTGAGCCTCCATAGCTTTCTTTCAAGTGAGAGCTTATGGGAAGTTGTGCCCTATATGTAGCCCACTTCCCAAGGAGTAAAGTGAGCATGTGGGATAAAGCCCTCACCCTTTCCTCCACAAGCAAATAGGCTTTTGCCCCTTTCCCCCAAAGGAAACGGACTGTTTTGAGGACTACAGGAGCTCTGGATAGGCGAACACAGTGCTGTAAAGCACACTAGGACCCTTTAAACGATACGCTCGTTTCGAGCTATCACACGCCCTAGTCCAGGTTCGACCGTAAGTAAGGGGGTCAAAAATGGGTTAAAAACAACACAAAAACAAGTAAAAACGGGGTGCGAAACACCTAAGAAACCACTTGTGTGAGTTTCAAGGGTAGTTACCAATGACGTAGGGTACCCACGTCACATGCATCTACGTTCTGGTCGGGTGCTAGAGCCTGAACCACTAGAAAGTGTTTCAGTTTACGTAGGCTCACACCATCCCTCCACGTTGGCATCTTGGCCTTCGGCTGGAACCCAAGGGAGTGCAACCCAAGATCCACGAATAGTGGATAGTGACTCGTCCTCTAACTCAGAAGCCATGGAAGGACACCCTACCAAGAACCCTGAGGAGACAAGCCAAAACATGCCAGTGTGGGCCCCACAACCTGGATCTAGCATGTTTAGTCGTCTAATAGAGACCTTTAGTAGAGCTACACGCTCTGAACATGCGACAAGCGAAGTAAATGAAGAAGGAGGGGTAGTGGATTCGCCATTCACATCTTATGTAGACCCTACCCTCCCAAAGAGTGTCCATGTGGATATTCTACCCACTTCGTTTAATGAGGGCCCTACTGAGCTACCACCTTCCGATACTCTTCCTAAAGTAGAGGTCCCTAGAAGCCAATCCATAAGAAGTGACATTGCGTCCACTTCAAGGGAACCGTTTGGCACACCAAGTCTAGATGGGATATTTCTCAATGAAAATTGGGAATATGATCTACACACAGAGACTCTAACGGACCTATACACGGGTTACACATACCATGTAGGTTGGTTAGAAGTCCTACGATCTACATCTAGCGCCACTAATCTAGAAGAGCAACAGCAAATGATATGTGATGTTATTCATAGAATTATCCAAATTGAGAGGCAAAATAGGAGAGTGGACCTAGTTTCCACTGGCCCTATGAGGTTTTTGGATACGGGCAAGGCCAAACAACCAACCCTATCACAATTGGAGACTCCCTCGGTGAGTCCCATAGACCCTTCATATGTTGTTTCGCCTGGAGTCTCAATGCAGGTTGAGCCCACGAGTAGTAACTTTAGCTTTCCAACCTTGGCTCAACTTTCCATTAGGGAATCCACAATGCCTACCCCAATGATGAGCATAGCTGAAAGTGCACCTGTTACCGCTGTAGTTAGTACGACACCGCTACCTAGTGGAACAGTACCTACAACAGTGCGTGCCAGTGCCTATCGACCCTATGTACCTATCGCTACTCATGCTCAGGTAGCTCCTACGCCTCTTAGTATGCCAATGGCGTATGCTCCACGACCGCCTTATCACCACCCTTATCCAAGAGGAGCTAGGCCTAGCCACATATCATATCCTACGTCATTTGCCAACCTACTCAGACCAACGCCAACTCCTATCAGCCAGGCTATCCCGGAAGTGCCTCCACCAGCTATGCCTGCTCACCTAGGTGATCTCGCAGCGTTTGCTCAGACGATTGGACGATCTATTGCGGAAAACATGCGGGGTATGCCTGAGAGAGAACCTAGAAGCAAGGCAGTACAAGTGGCTAAGCTCACTCAAAACTTCAGTGGTAACGAGGATGTTAGGAAGCACATTGAAGTCTTTGAACACGTGTGTGATTCCTTGGAAGAGCACAATGAGCTGCATAAGTGTAAAGCCTTAGGCTTAACCTTGAGTGGGAAGGCCGGAGATTGGTATCGAACCTTAAGGGTTGAAGAGCGCACTCACTACCCCACTCTCAAGAGATTGTTCTTGAAAGAATACATACGTGAGGGTGTGCTTTGGGGAGTAGCATCTCAACTCCAAAAAGCTGAATGTGAGGAAGGGGAGTCAGTGAGAGACTTTATAAGTCGATTGAAGCATCTAAATTCTCGCTGCACTCCTGATGAACGCTTCAATAACAACCAACTCCTCGATAGATTCATCCGAGGATTGCGCCACGAGGACATTTACAATGGCCTAGTCATTAGAGGTCTTACAACGTGGGAAGCAGTCACTGCCAATGCAATCCAGTTAGAAGACAACTTGATGATTGCAGGTAAAAAGGTGTCTTCAGAAACAAAATCTGTTAGTTCGCAAGTATCTGGGCACGAGCCAATGACGGTAAAACCTATTGCCAAGGAGCCCAAGATATCTGAAATGTCTGTGACCGACCTTACTAAGGCTCTCCAAGAATACTTTAGGGGTAATCGAGCTCCTCAGAATAGCCATATGTACCCAAGGAGAAAGCAACAATGGTGTTCGGTGTGCTTAGGACCACATAGCACGAGTGAATGTCCCACATTCAGAGTTAAATTCAATGGGAATTGCAATGCATGTGGTAAGTACGGCCATCAATCTAAGGATTGCCTAGTACTTAAGCGAATGTTGGCAAACCAGGCACCACTAGCTTGGTCAAATACACCTCAAGTACCTGCGCTAATGCCTGCACAACCTGTCGAGCAACCATCACAGCACATAGTTCCAAGGAACCCGAATGTAGTCCAGTTTGTGTCGTTACCACCGCCAGTGCTAGGACCACAACCTCCACATCCAAGGATTACCCCAATAAACCAGATGGGTTGTGAGTCACATAGTGCATGTGGGGATTATGAAGAGGAGATAGACCCTACTGCTCCATACAGGATTGATACGTTTGAAATGATTCCCCAGTACTACATGGAGGATCATTTCGGGCAAGTCAAGCCTGTATATCAAGCGGCTGCTCTTGCCACAAGAGGGCAAAACCTTAAAACCATGGCAAGGAGACCACCTCTTCAATGTTACGAGTGTGGTGGACCGCATCGTGTAGCAGAGTGCCCTAATAGGCTACAGAAGATCGCTACTCATATGCAACCAAATCAAGGGAGCACATCGGGAATGCCGGTACTTACATGTAATCGCTGTGGCATAGATCATTTGATCGCTCAATGTCCACATAATCCTAATGCACCCAAGATTACGCCATTGAATTTGGTTGAGGTCACCAACCAAGCACGAGGAACCACACCCGTTGTACCCGCGAATGTAGTTACACGGTCAATGCTTCAAAATCAAAACTACATTCTTGAAGAGAGGGATACCGCATCAATCGCTCAGGCAAAGAAAAAGAAAACACGACGAAAGAGATCGCTTAATGCCATGAGCTCCAAGCCCAGTTCAAAGACTAACATAGGGACAGGAGACGACCCCGTGTATATGAATGATCCTGAAGATGATTCTGATTCAATAGAAACCATGGGGACCAAAGCCACTATCTTAAGTGAGGAACCCACTCGGGAGCTCAATGAAGGAGAATCAAGCGAGTACATAAATAAGGGGAAACAGAAGGAAACTTCCTCGGCCCACCACCAAGTCAGTTAATGCCCTCTCGACCACCCAAACTGACTGAGACTCCCCAAGACAAGCCACGTGGGCCAAAAACCCTTAAGAAAAAGCTTGGAACTTGCCCAAACCCAGTTGAGGAGATTGAACAAGTGCAACACTTAAGGGGTTTGGTGGAAGAAACACAAAGAGAACTGGAGCCAAACCCGAGAAAAATCAAAATTCCAGACACAGTGTTTCCTACGCAAGTTCAGCCTCACAGGAACCATAAACCGTTAGCTATACCTAGTATCATTCGGGAAGAAAGTGAGGATAGGACATCAGGAAGTGGGAAAACACCCTTCCTGCTGGAAAGAATGTTTAGTGAGGGAATGCCTGACCCTATTGAAGAGGAAGTGATTCCATCTTCACCAGTCCCTAATCAAGGGGCGATATCTCAAAAAGTACCATTGAATGTGTCCAAGCTAATGGATTTTATGTCCTCTGAGATCAGAACCACGATCATATCCAAATTATACGGAGATCCTGAGCTATTCTTAGCTCTTCGGGCATTTCTCAATGGAGAACTAAAGGCAGGGCTACCACAATTTGCAAATATGGATAGACCCGACATGCTTCAAGATGAAGGGGAGCATTGGGATCTACAACCCAACTTTGATGAAGATTCGGTCGTGGAAATACCTGTGAACAAGTTGGGACAGTACTTTGAAGGTGACGAATCTAATGCCACCCTCCCCATTACTACCAAGGGATTAACTCTAAAGGGAATCCTTGATGGTGGTGCTGGAGTGAGCATTGTGACTAAAAACTGTTGGGAATCTATGGGAAGACCTCACCTCGAAGTCACAAACATAGTGGTTAAGATGGCAAACGGAACTATTGCTAAACCTATTGGAATGTTAAGGGACCTTAAGATCAAGGTCCTGGGATACAAGGTAAAACATACCTTCATTGTAATGGATTTCTCCAAGCATCTTATGTCATATCAAATGATCTTAGGACGTCCTTTCATGAGGGAAGCACAAATGGTGTATGACTGGTCGAAAAACCATGTCTACTTACAATTCCAGGACTCTGTCATTCGAGTTGATCTTGAGAATGGTCGTGCACATCCTTTAGGAAGCAAGGTTATCATCGATAATCGATCGGATACCACTGTCCATTCCGCCCCATTAAGGTATTGCTATACATGCAAAAAAGAGACTGATGATGGGAAAGATTCTCCTTATATGGATGTCCTACCGGGTATGACTGAGTCGGATAACGTGGATTGGGTACACCTAGCGGCAACCATAGACACATGGGGGAATAGAGGCACAAGCTGGGTAACACCTGAGGGGCAAGATATGCCACCGTTAGTGCCAATAAACATGATAGGTGTTATGCACTTGACTCCTGATGGCGAGAACGTGGCAAACTCCACTGACACTGAAAGTAGCAAAGACTCTGACCAATGCAACTTTGAGTCTGAATCTCAAGGAGAAACTGACCCTGAGCCTGATGGGGGGGAAGAATCAAATATTCACCCAAAGGTGAAAGCAAGGTGCTCAAGGCCTAGGACAGTGACTTCCTGCAGTTCATCCGAAAGTGAAGATCGACCAAGTGAGTCCGAATCTGATAGAAACAAAAATCAAAAACTTGGTAAGAAGAAAACGAGACATAAGCGCCAACGCTATCGAGCTAATGTACGCACTGCAATAAACAAAGAGAGATCCACAGAATGGCTTAGTTATGTAGGAGCCATTGATGCTCATCGGAAGATAGCGGATAATTGGAGACAATACCTCCAAAGTGTCATGTGGTGTATTCCGCAACCTCATGACGTCGCCCAATTAGAAATTGATGAGAAGCCAAAACTAAGTCGTACTGCAAGAAGGCGGCAAAACCAAGAGTTGGCTCAACAACAAAAGGAAGCGGAATTGAAAGAAAAAAACCTGGCACAACAAGAACCAGTAGACTTACACCCCGCACCCGAGCATTTCAAATCATTTACAGGGGAACGTAAAGTGGTCTACACAAAAGCCCAACGAACGCCTACCAAGAACGCCTACCAATGGGAGTAGCGGTGTCTACGATGGCCCTGCGGTAGTTAAGGAGATAGACTTAACAGATCCGGGTGAGGAGTCTAAACCAGTTTTTATTGCTCAAGACCTCACCAAGGCGGAAGAAGCTGCACTTACGAAGCTTCTTAAAGAATTCAAGGACATATTTGCTTGGACATATCATGATATGAAGGGTGTTCCACCCTCGGTGGTGCAACACACGATTCCTATGATTAGCACTGCTAAACCAGTCCAGCAACGTCCCTACCCAATGAATCCTAAGTACGCAAAGATTGTACAAGAGGAAATTGAAAAGCTGGTAAAATGTGGATTCATATACCCAATTGAGCACTCAGAATGGGTTTCTCCGATAGTCATCGTGCCAAAGAAGAATGGGAAACTCAGAGTGTGCGTTGATCTCAAAAAGGTTAATGCAGCCACCAGAAGGGATCATTACCCCTTGCCATATTCTGAACATGTGCTTGAAAGAGTGGCAGGCAAGGAGGCATATAGCTTTTTAGATGGGTACTCGGGTTACAATCAAATCACAATTGCAGTCGAGGACCAAGCTAAAACAGCATTTATCACGGAGTTTGGAGTGTTTGCCTTTCGCGTCATGGCCTTTGGCTTGACCAATGCACCTGCAACATTCCAACAATTGATAAACACGGCCTTTAAGGAATATCTAAGGGACTTCTGTGAAGCTTTCTTAGATGATCTTTGTGTTCATTCCTCTTGGGATGAGCACTTGATGTGTTTACGAAAAATATTTGAAAGGTGTAGATTATATCGCATCTCATTGAATCCTTTCAAATGCCAATTCTGGGTTAAACACGGAGTTATCTTAGGGCATATAGTGTCCAAAAATGGGATTTCCACGGACGAGAGTAAAATCAAGGTCATTCTGGCATTGCCACCACCCACCAACTACAAGGGAGTCCAACGCTTTATGGGCCACGTTGGTTATTATCGAAGGTTTATTCTCTTCTTCGCCGAGATAGCTCGACCATTGTATAAGCTTCTCATCGAGTTTATTTGGACCGAAGAATGTGACCGTGCCTATGAGCTATTAAAGAAAGCCTTGGCGAGTGCTCCAATCTTGAGAATGCCTAACTGGGATTTACTCTTCCATGTGCATATTGATGCATCAAACTTTGCTATTGGGTGTGTGTTAACTGAACCTGGAGAACACAAGCTAGACTACCCCATTAGCTTTGCCAGTCGCCAGTTGAACGATGCTGAGATGAACTACACCACTACGGAGCGAGAAGGGTTGGCAATGATATATGCAGTAAGGAAATTTCGTTATTACCTCCTTGCCACCAAGTTTGTTTTCTATGTGGATCATTAAGCATTGTTGTATGTGGTAAACAAACCATGCTTCACAGGAAGAATCACACGATGGCTATTGATTCTTCTTGAGTTTGATTTCACGGTTGTTGTGAGACCTGGCAAGAAACATGTTATGGCTGATCATTTGTCTCGCATACCCAATGGTGAGGCTCCTACAGGGGTTGATGATGACTTACCTGACACTTCCCTATTCATGGTGGAGACAGTGCCTGAATGGAGTGAGAAGATTGTTAACTTTTTGGTTAATGGCTTTCCACCCAAGGAGCTTCGTAAAGATCTAGCTCGAAAACTGATCAAAGAATGCGAACCCTATCTGATAGCAGGGACTCTTTATAAAAGAGGAAAGGATGACGTTCTTAGGCGTTGTGCCCGAGAGGATGAGTATCTATACATTTTACAAGAGGCACATATTGGGGTAGCCGGTGGTCACTTCTCAAGAGACTTAACTGCGCGAAAGATCTTACAATCAGGGTATTGGTGGCCCACTATGTTCCAAGACGCATCACTCTTTGTGAAGGGTTGCGATGTTAGACTTTGTAGGTCCAATTAGCCCAGCGGCCCGAAACACACAATCTCGCTATATTATTGTGGCCACTGACTATATGACCAAATGGACTGAAGCGAAAGCGACACGTAAGGCAGATGCGAGGACAACAGCCAAGTTCCTCTTTGAAAATATAATCACACGATTCGGTTGTCCTTTTGAACTTGTGAGCGACAATGGTACGCATTTTATAAATGAAGTGATTAAGGAGCTCACAACAAATTTCATGATATCCCATCATAAATCTACTCCTTACTATCTGCAAGCGAATGGCCAAGCCGAGAGTACCAACAAGACCTTAATCTCTATTTTAACAAAGACAGTTGAAGCTCATCGCACGGATTGGGATCTAAAGCTTATGACAGCTTTATGGGCCTATCGTACTGCGTATAAAGTGGCTATTAATTGCACACCATTCAAAATGGTATATGGCCAAGAAGCAGTCATGCCATGGGAATTTGTCATTCCTAGTCCTCGTGTTGCTACTCAAGAGGGTTGGGATGGTAATCCCTTAGCAGAGCGTCTGTATATCCTTGAGCGACTAAACGAAGAAAGACAATTGGCTGTATACAATGCCCTTGTGGAGAAGGATAGAAGGAAAAAATGGTTTGATCGCCATCTAAAGGACAAGGACATCAAGGTTGGGGATAAAGTCCTGATGTATGGAGTGCGAAACGAAAAGAAGAAGCTCAAATATGCTGGTAAGGGACCATATAGAGTATGTGAAATTACCCCGCAAGGTACCATCAGAGTGGAGACTCTCGATGGAGTTGAAACCATTGGATTCCTTAATGGGAGTAAATTCAAACGATACTATGACCCCCTGAGCCAAGAGGAGTTACATGCAATCCATCAAAAGAAGGTAGCTAAAGAACAGGCTGAGCTTAAAAAGATACAAGCAAGAGTCGAAGCTAAAGAACGTCAACAGCGTGCTAGGAGACAACGAGAAGCCAACTTGGGAATTACGCAAGTATTTTTTGAGGAAGCAGAGGAGGATGCACTGGAATCTGACCCACCTCTAAGATACCCAATTGAGTTACAGAGTCCTTACGGGGAGGTGCTGTATAATGCATTATTGGATACAGGAGCTTAACACAATTTGCTATCATATGGCATGTGGTGTCAATTGGGAAAACCACCTTTATCCAAGAGCTCTATCCAAGTTCAAGGAATCAACAAGAAGAAAACCCCTGTCTCAGGAATTCTGCACACTCCGGTTGCTTGTGACAAGGGAACCATAATTCAAAGCTTTTTAGTTATGTCTGCTGGTACCATGGAAGGGACTGTAAACTTAGGGCGCAAATGGATGATGGCCACCAAATGCAATATCGATTGGGCAACCAGACGAGTCACGACGCAAGAACCAACACTAGGTCTGACCGCTCAAAATCTCGCTCCTAAGCCATCCACTCTGGACAAAATGATGGATAACGAAAAATCACCAAGTCCAGTGGCAAAACCATCTTTGATTGTTTGCCACCCCTCTAACGCTTCAATGCCAAGAGTGGAAACAGGCAAGGTGGTCCCTAAAGCTTCGCTTACTATGCCAAAGAGTACATACAAATGGGTCCCCAAAGCTTCGTTAACAGCTACTTTCCCTGCTCAATCTCGTTCAGCCACCAAGAAGCCTCGTAAAAGGAAAGTAGCTACCCACCCGAGAAAGGGCAATATAACATCGCGATGGATCCCTAAAAAATTATTAGTAGCCCAAGGGTACTACGAGGGAAATGACCAGATTTGGGTCCCTAAACATAAGCTGAATCCATCTACATCACCTGTAAAACCTTGCAAACCAATTGTTGCCACCCCAATGATAATTCAAGATCGTGGTAAGGGAAAGGTAACAGAGTACTCCACACCACTTCTTCCAGAGTTAGTTTGGATTCCCAAACGATATCGATCATTACCACCTATCTCAGGAAGGGGGGAGCCACATGAAGCTTCTAGCTCCTCATGCCAGGCACACGCTGATATAGAAGTTTCTCCATGCTCTACACCTACTCTTGCCAACACCCAACAAAAAACCGATGAGTCTACGTCTCCCCTTGTAATAGTATCGTCGGAAACCATTTCCTCCATTCGTCAATGGGAGCGTACACTACCATCTCTACAATTGGATGTGGCCACAAGGGTCATAAAAAGCTATCTGCCCACATCCCAACCTATGACCCGCTGGACAAATTGGTTCCAAGAGGCTGCAACGTCATTGCAAATAATATGATCTACCCAAGGAAAGGGGGAGCATGTACTCACGCTCGACATTCTAATGCTTCCTCCTTAGCCTTCTCCCCTGACCATGTAATTGCCAAATTCAAGGGGATGTATATATATAGCTTCATACACAGAAAAACAAAGAAAAGAAAAATAAAAAATAGTAAAAAGAGCAAGAGCACAAAAACAAGAGAAATATCCGTATACAATCAAGAACTAGATTGACCTGTCATAAACCTACTGATGCTATATCTGTGTTTGCAGATATGGCAGATGCCCGATCATCATACACTTCATCCACTCCTACCTTTGGTGAGAGGTATCATCTGTACCTTTCTCAGATATTCCACATGTGCTATCCTGTAATTGAAACTGAATGGGATCATATAGATGTACTAGCCAGAGAGGAAAATGTTGAGGAATTAGAATGGCTAATTCGCCTATTGACCATGACTGACCCCTACTCTGTAGAGGACATATCCCCGATAGCCCAATGCTTTCCTTTTCCACAAGATGACTATCCTCGCATGGTTACATTCTTGATGAGTCTATGTGGATGGGAAAATGAAAAGGAAATATCTGACAATGATGAATGGACGGATGAAACTCATGGCACTATTGAGGTTGATTTTATTTATTTGGATGATGCGGATAGAGGCTTAGCCTTAGGGCTAGAGCCAGGACTCTACAACATCCTCTTACCGTATCCTTAGTAGTAGTGTGGTGACTGGTAGGTAGGTTAGTGTTTTTAAGTTTTTTCTAGTTTAGATTCCTTAAACAAGTCTTGAAATTTTCACACTGATGTGCCTCTCGAGGTATAGTGCTTGTTAGTTGATTGTACAGGTTAAAAAAGTTTGAGGTGGGTTCGCTTTCAAGTCCTGAGACTACCGCAACGTTCATCAAAATATATCTACATCAAATTGCAAGCTGTCTCATCGAATCAAGGAGATCTCCAATTACAGGTGTAATTCTTCCATACCCACTCTCTTTCGTTTTTACTGTTCAATTAATTGCATAAACTATAATGCATGACCACATGGAAATTGTCAATGTACTACTTAGTTTTGGAAGTTGCTTGCATGCTAGTGTAAATCATTAATGAGCTTAACTTTATTGGATATATTCCTGAGAATGCATGACGTCTTTAGTTAACCTTGGAATACGATTGTCTTAGGTCTAGGATCAAACCATCTTAATGTTTGACACCTGGCCATGTGTGTGTGGACCTCTAGGACATAGTTATTACCTCTTTGTCGAAAGGATGTAAGACAAATTATAGTTCAGGAGCGAAGATTAAAAGAAATAGATTAAAAAAAAAAAGCCTACAATAAATGGCAATACAAGTCTATGATGTGCTTTAATGTTGGCCTATCGCCTTATTGATACTTGGTAGGCGAGGAGTATTCTACTCCAGACCGATGCCTTGGTTGATAGGGGGTAGCCTTGCCTAAAGTGAGCTAATAGATTCCTGGATAATGCCTTGTGTTAAACATGGTACCAGGATCGATGTTAGTTTTGCCTTAGGAAGGTCACCATTGTGTGTAAAAATTGTCACGTGCATTTAAAAAAAAAAAAAAAGAAGGCAAAAAGCTCCTGTAACTCTGATGTTTCTTATGTCCCTAGGCTCGTGGTATAAACTTGTTCTTAGAGTAGACACAGTGTGGTCATCTGTTTATTTATTAAGCTTGGTTATTTTCCTTGACTTAGGCCAGTTATAAACCTTGATTAACCTTTGACACCTTGCTCACTCTTGATTTACTTTCAATGATTTTAAACTCCTGTTAATTTGCTACACTAGCTCATTCATGTGACACTTAAACTAAGTTCTCATAGCAACATCCATTGTGGTCTAACATGCTTGAATTTCTACACTTTATATCTTTTGAATTCCAGCATACTTTCACTCTACTTCCCTGTTTTGCAGACGGTCCACCACAACAACCCTGTCGAGCTTACCATGCCATAGCTTCCGAGGACGGAATCTACATCAGGAAGGGGGGCATGTTAACCCATGGCGGACATTGAGACGTACTATGTTTTACGTCATTAATTTAAATATTCTGAGTCATGGGCCGGGGTTGTCGGCACCATATGTTAAGGATAAAGGGATTGGGTGATCGCCGATGAGAGGCGCACCTTGAATGTCAGTAGGATAAGGGTTAGGATCGGCCGGCCATGTATGGGCGCCCAAGTGTGAACGGCCAAGTCACCTATAAGAGTCAAATGTAACCCTAAAATCCTCATTCTCATGTGTTGTGAATACAAGAGTGCTCTTGCCTTATCTCTTTGGTTTCCTTCTTCTGCGTGAGAGAGAGAGAGAGAGAGAGAGAGTGAGAGAGCGATCGAGCACTGTGTAGCGGCACGGCGGCGGAGAGGCGGTAGAGTGGCGACGACGGCTCCTCCTTCACGACTGCGACGCGGGAATTCTTCAAGGCGGCGGTTGAGCGGTGAGTGACACACCCTTTGGCATTCTGTTTGAGCTTCCTTCCCTGGTTGTATGCTTGCAGCCATTCGTGGCTCGCATACGGTGTCCGGCAAGTCCCCAGTCACGACCTGTGCGGCAAAAGCGCACAACGGGGCAAGGATCCACACTCGAGGCCTCGCCCGCGGATGTCCGGATGAAAGGCTAGCCTGGCGGTTCCTCTGAAACCGAGCCTAGAAAAACTCCCCTCACCCAGAAGGCACGGGCGATTCCGCCATGGAAAAATATTCTGACGAGGAATTATTATAACGAGTCCAAATCTTAACTAGTTAAACTGATCTGACCGAACCTGAAGTCACATGGTCAGATCAAGAAGAGACTTGCACTTGGTCCATGGAATCACCGCTTTTTTCCTCCTTTAACAAGGCACAACCCGCTAATCCCCTCCCACAGAACAAGGTCTTCTTAGGACTAATCGCATCTAGTTGTTTCGCAGGAATCCTCCGATCCAGCCTCCGGGGCCCATAGGTTAGCCAAACCACCCGACCACTGTATTGGTGGGATTCATTTATAAAGATTTGATTGTGTTTTTGCCCGGGTACCGAGGAAAAGAGTTCGCAGGCCCCCTAGCTGGCGATTCATGCAAAAATTGAGGAAGGCATACCACGTACACACCCAATAGGAAATTGCCATTTATAACAGATTTGGCATACCACGTACACACCCAATAGGAAATTGCCATTTATAACAGATTTGGCTGGCTTTAAAACAATCCTTCAATGAAAATCATAATATCACTGATCATCATTCTCCAATATTCTGAGTCCATTGTGTTACAAAATGTGTTCTCTGGACTCTCCGTCGAAGACTAGCTGGCCAACCAACGAGATCCAGTACCAAAATTTGATTCACAAAAATCTTTCCTTTTAGTCCATCTAAATCTTCCTCGACGTACGCATGGGTGTCCTAGCAACCGCGAGCCCATGCATTGCCTGGTCAGAACCCTCTAGGATCCTCCTTAGGTGTCCTAGCACTTCACTCAGGGACCGCTTCGTCGGTCCTCGCCCATCATATCGGAAGCGCACCATTTTAACCGTACTGAGGCTGGTCAAGACTTCGGCAGGCTTTGCTCGAGCAACGTCCCTTGGCGACTCCCCGCCAACTATTTTAACGAGCCTCCTCTTTTAGTAAAACAGTTGGCGACTCCCCACCAACTGTTTTAACGAGCCTCCTCTTTTAGTAAAACATATGCCAAATGCTTCCTCCAGCATTCTAGCGTAAAATAGTCCTTTGAATGAAAAACATTGGTTCTAATGCAAGTAATTTAAATTCCAGTTTGAGATTGGTTCCACAAAACCCTTTTCTCCATAATTCTTGGTTTCATAATGAGGATCTTTGATCTCTCATGAGGGTAATCTACCCATCATTTTGTCTGTTTGTCCAACTAGATTCTTAGTGAGTTTGATCAAAGGAAAAACTAGTTTAGTTCCGGTAGTCTATTTTTTGTATTTAGGAACTGGAATTGATCACTAAGTTTCAGATCGAGAGATGGACAAGTAAGGTTACTGTCCGTCCCTCTTGTAGTCTAACCAAATTCATTCGGTTTAGTTTTAACAAGGATTCCCTTCAGATAAACATCTAATTTTGGATAAATATCAATTTAGTGATTTTTTCAATTAAAATATCCAAAGGTATTCCTTATGCCACATAATTTCTCAACCTTAATTCATTAGGTAGAATTATGGTGGAAATTCATATTTTGACACTAAGATTTAATTTAAATCCATCTTTTCTTAAATATCATCAGGTTCTTGAAGGCACGCTCTATTTTGTCCATGCCTCTGTACTACCAAAGATGGATGCAAAAGCACGGGACATGGATCCCACTTCAAGCCTCAGCAGAAGAAATTATGCCTATTGAGGTAGCTGTGATGATGCAAAATGGATGGATTGAGCGAGTGGCAGACAGCAAGCAAACCTACGTCAACACTTTAGCATCATGGGCTTTGACAATGTGGAAGAGTCAAGTTTCAAGTTGATGAGAAGAAAGGTATATCTGATTCCACTACATGTCTAGAATTAACCCTTACACTTTCTGGTTATTGTGCCACTTTCTATATTTTTACAGATTGGGAAGTATAAGGAGGGGACAACTATGGTCTCAGAATCATGGCAAATGGGGGACCTTGAATTTTTAGCAGCAAGGTGCATAGCCCTACCAACACATAGTAGGCATGTGGAAGAGCTTGAAGATGAACTGAGTATATGGGAAAATAGCCTTTGTTTTGATGCACGTGAGGGGCAAGAGTTTCAGGATCGAGGTAAAGGCAATGACAAGCTTTCAAGTCAACAAGGAGATGGAGATCAACATGAAGTAAATGTCACAAGAAGGGCAAAAATGAAGACATTATAACAAATTCTTTTAACTAAATACCAATACCTAGTTTTTTGAATAAACTTAAAATCCCTCTTTTCCTCATTTAATGAGTGCAATTCAATTATCATGGGAATTCCTCTTTTACCATAAATTAAATCTATCTTAAATTCTTCTTAAAAATTACATACAAATATTCATTAATTCCATTAAGCTAGAAATTTCACTTTTCTCATTCAAATGATTGAATTCCAAATATGGTGGGAATTCCTCTTTCATCATTTAAATTTATCTATGCAAAAAGATAAATTTAACTAAATTTTCTCTTTAAAAATCTCCATTAATTCCTTTACACTAGAAATTCCACTTTTCTCATTTAAATGGTTGAATTCCAATTATAGTGGGAATTCCTCTTTCTCATTTAAATTTATCTATGCAAAAAGATAAATTTAACTAAATTTTCTCTTAAAAATTAAATACAAATCTCCATTAATTCCTTTACACTAGAAATTCCACTTTTCTCATTTAAATGGTTGAATTTCAATTATGGTGGGAATTCCTCTTTCATCATTTAAATTTATCTATGCAAAAAGATAAATTTAACTAAAACTTTACTTTAATTTTAAATAAAATATCCATTATTTTAGTATTCCAATTTTTTCTCTTTTCTCATCGGAATAATAGAAATTCTCTTTTTTCCTAATTAACTATTTATGTATAAACATAAAAATCAAATTTTCCATGGTTATGTGATGAGAATTATTTAATTAACCTAGGATGATTAATTCTAGAATATGGTAGGAAGTCCTCTTTTCATATTATGTATGAAAATGATTTGTGTTAATTTTTCAAAAATTTTGCCATAGCTTCGCTGCCATTACTGATAATTTTTAATAATTTTGAAAGCATAAAGTTTTAGTAATACAATATGATAGAATAACTATCATTTGGATCAATATCCAATTATGGACTTGATTCCTAAGTTTTTCATAATTTAAATAGCATAAAGCATTAAAAAGCCACTTCTTTGGCTTCTAAATTGACAAGCATAGAGTTTTCTTTTAGATTTGAGAATTGCTTCATGAGAAGCATCATTTAAATATAGAATTGGTCATAGGAATGACCATTCTTTGGGGGGGGGGGAGAGATATGCTTAAAAAACATTTTAATTAAAGCATAAATGGAAACTTTATAAGATTTATCAAATTATACTATTTCATATTCTCTAGGATGGTAATAAGAAAATTCAGAAGATCTATCGAAGTCGAAATTTTAGATAAATGATTAATTTATTCCTCATAGGAATTCGTGACTAGTTTTGAATTTAGTTAAGCAAAATACTCAATGAATGAAATTCAGTAAAGCAGTAATTGAAATATTACCCTTCGAGAAAGATAGTTCAGGGAGAACCTTTCCAGACTCAAACCCTGAATCAGACTATGACCAAGACGTAACTCCTTCGTCAGTTTCAAGAAAAGACGATGTGACCAGTTCAGTAATCTACACTCAAATCACCCACCGAATCTGAAATTAAATTGAGACCTTTGATTTTGATCTGAGGATCAAGAATTCAGAATTCGAGGAATTCTGCTTAGAAATCCAGATCTGTGATCTAGAAGTCTTAGGATATGGAATTAAGACATACTCATTGTATTCAAAATCAAAACTGAAAACTTGCATAGAAACCCTGTTTTCTTAAAGGACTATCTTATGCCAGAATGCAAGAGGGAGCATTTGGTATATGTGTTTTCTGGTTGCAACAGCAGAGCAGGCGGGGAGTGTTCAAAGGATAGCTCACGCGACAAAAACCTACCCCGGTTTTGACCAGCCTGGTTGTGGTGTAAAATGGTGTGCTTCCGGTACGATGGGCAAGGGCTGACTAAGCGGTCCCTGAGTGAAGTGCCAGGACACCTAAGGAGGATCCTGGAGGGTTCTGACAGGCGATAGATGGGCTCACGGTGCTTAGGACACCCATGCGTATGGAAGATATATATATATATATGATGAGAAAATTATTGTAATCTGTTATTGGATCTTGTTGCTGACCTGCTAGTCTCAACAGAGAGTCCAGAGTGATACTGTTTTGGACAAACAAGGATGGAATGGAAATTTTGAGTTATGACATCTATAACCAATAATTGTTTGTCAATGGATTGTTTTATAAATTAAAGTTTAAAGAGGAGTGTGTGCGTATCTATATTCTAAAGCAAAAGTTAAGAAAGGCATTCAATTATGGGTGGGTGAGTATTGTCTGGTTCTACCAATTCCAGTGGTTGGTGGGACGGTGGCTAAACCCATGGGCCGGATAGGGTTAGGCTGGAATCAGTAGAGTTTTAATAATAAAATTGATCAGTAGGAATATGCTTAGAACTGGAATAGTTAAATAATAACCTGAAGACTTCTCAAATGAATAGATCAAAATGGATGTGCCTAATTCAATTAGGAAAAAAGCGTTGATTCCTTCAAGTTAAGTCTGTAATAGTTTCCCTTCTATCTGGTTTATTCAGATAAAGGTCAATTCAGTATCTTGACCTCATTAGAAAAATTGGTTAAGAAATTCAAAATGGTGGAATCGTCTCCGTTTTTCGGGCATGGAAAATTTTCTCGGTTTCGGTTTTCGAAATGACCACCAGCTTAGTCTCGTGCCCGGACATTCGAGGGCGAGGCCCTGAGTGGGAAACCCTGCCCCGTGCAAGAAGGAGCTACTTCCGCTACCAGCAATTGGGAATCCGGTGTGCGGAGGGGGCAGTGGGATCCCATAGTTGGTATCAGAGCACTGTTGTAATTTTACGTAACAGCAGCAGAAATTGCTTAAATTTTTAAAGTAAATCTGGGAAATAATGTTTTCACTTGTTAATATTATGTTGAATGAACTTCAAAAATTGAAAACTCATATTTGAATTGGAAATTTATAGATGGATACCCCGAATCTATCTGGCATTGCTGAACTCTCCAAGAGTCAGGATATGATAGCCTTTGCATTCGAGCACCTCATCAACTGTGCTACGACCCGAGTAAGCAGAGTGAGACTCGCACGTCATTTTGAGAGTCTTTACTTTCTTGATCCTCTTGAGCGACATCGGTATATGTGGTTTTGTGGAGGACGATGTATTAATGTCAGTACTAGTCAGCGTCAGAGGCTCAGGCAAAATATTTCCTTAGCCATAATTCTGATAAGGCTAGGGCTTGTTCAATATGTTCAACTCTTTGATCATTCACCCAGGAACTTCAGAATTTCATGTCGAGTTTTTAGGCTTCTTAGCTGCTTTATCCCTAGAAGTAGAATTACAGCACATCTTTCTGTAATGTGTACCATGGCATGTCTCCTTTGCAGTTTCGCTTCTTTATGAGTATACGATTGAGGCAGTGATTTTGGGAGCTGTAATGCTCTGTATATATCGAAAACTTTTGATAATAAACGATGTTTTGCAAAAAAAAAATCTAAATTATTTTCATGATTGTGAATATGGTTAATAAAATTATCAAAGTAAATCTTGTTTCATGATGTATGATGAAATAATTATCTATTTAAAGAATAAATCACAAAAATTAAATAATCATAAATTTGTTGTCAAAGTTAAGTTGACAAAAATATCGTTTTGTCAGTCATGAGGCGCGCGGCCCGTGCAAGGCAACCAGATCCTCTAACCGATGAGACGAAGAGTTGGATCCGGATGTTCGAAAAGCCCTGCACAGATCCCAACCTGGTCCCTTGAAGGGGAGCAGTTAGGTGAAGTAGTGGAAAAGTGGATTGAGGCAATGGAGGAATACTTTGATGTAGCTGGCTACAATGAGAGAAGCAAGATGGCTCTTGCCAGGTTAAAGATTGTGGAAACAACCAGGGTCGCTTGGAGGAATCACTGTTAGACTAACCGTCTCGACCGGAATACCCAGACCTTGACCGATCTTAAAGCTTACCTCAGAAAGAGGTTTTGTCCTCCGGGCTTCCTTGAAACTAAAATGAATGAGTTCTTGGAACTAAAGTAGGATAGCCGGACAATTGAAGAGGACCATCAAGCTTTTGCCCTTCTCCTCAAATATTCTCCTCAATTGGAGCAACTGATGGCCAGGTTCATTCGAGGAATGAACGAGCCATTGGACACCTTAGTAAAGAATGCCAAACCTATTTCAATGGCTGAAGCAGTAAGAATGGCAAAGGACTTTGCCAAAGCCTTTGTTGTTAAGGTCTCGCCAAAGCCTGCACCCTAACTTTAAAAGATTCCAAACCCTGGGAAGTACTTCAAACTTTCCTCCCCCAAAGAGGCAGCAAGGCCCAATCCAGAATCAGGATACTGGGAGATTCAGAAGTGAAGGAAGACCCTTCCCACAGAACACTTTCTCAGGAGCCCCACCTCTTTCAAGAATTCAGAGGGATGAGATCAGAAGTGAGAACCGGTGTTTTGGATGTCAGGGTTTTGGTCACCAGCTAACTCCTGCCATGTCAAGGGGACAGGGAAGTCAAGGACCGAGAGTGCAAAGACCAGCCCCTTCTTATCAGTCAAATCTGGGTCCATCTCGTAAAAATCAGGGCAATCCCAGGAGAACTCCAGCTCAGCCGTCTACCTCTGTCCAGAGTAGCCTCAGAACTCCTTCCCGAAATTGGGGCAACCAAAGAGAAAGAGTTCCGCCTCAGACTACAACAGAAAGCTAGAGCAGTCACAATAGAAGAAGTAGTGGAAGAGGAAAGAGGACAGATTTATGCAGCAATTGAAAACCAAGGGCCAAATCGCCAATTCTCCATCATTCATACTCCAACTGAGTATCATGGTAAGCCTTTTAAGCTTTTGATTGATTCAGGTAGTACTCATTCTTTCATTTTCCCTGGATGCTTGCGTAAGCTAGTCTTAGATCAGAAATCAGGGAAACCTATGCAAGTTGAATTGGCAAGTGGGAAGATTCTTTTCACTCACCTTGAGACAGATTGTATTCAGTTCAATCTAGATGGGAATTGGCAAGTGGGAAGATTCTTTTCACTCACCTTGAGATAGATCGTATTCAGTTCAATCTAGATGGGAATTTAACTGACTGTCAGTTCAGAGTTATACCTTTGGGAGTATTCGACGGGATCCTTGGAATGTATTGGTTCCATAAAATCAAGCTGACATTCACTGTCATAATGGAACCATTTCCTTCCGTGACCTTCACGGAAATAAAGTTCAAGGAACCGAAATTTCAGGATCCCCAAGTCTGCAGTTAGTAAATGCTTCTAAGTTACTAAAAGGACTTAGAAAGAAGCAGCGCATTTATGTTGTCAAAATGAATTCAGTAGACTCAAAGTTGAAAGCTAAAGAATCTGAATGGTTAAGTGATTATGATGATTTATTCCCAGCAGAATTAACAGAGATGCCTCCAATTCGAGAAGTAGATCATGTGATAGAATTGACCTCCGGAGCTCAGCCCAGTAGCCTTGCACACGTACAAAATGCCAGTTCTTGAAGCCATCGAACTCAAGGAACAGCTTAGACAGCTGTTAGAACAAGGGTTTGTAAGACCCAGTGTTTCACCTTGGGGTGAAACAGTTCTCTTTTAGAAAAACTCTGTGTGGACTACAGAGGTCTCAATGAGCTGATAGTTAAGAATAAGTATCCTATCCCCAGAATTGATGAGCTTCTGGACAGGCTAAGTGGAGCCCAAATCTTCACAAAGATAGATCTCAAATCAGGGTATTATCAGATTAGGATTAATGAGCAAGATATCCCGAAGACAGCCATCAATACTGGGTATGGGCATTATGAATTCACTGTCATGCCGTTTGGATTGACAAATGCCCCAGCTACATTCAATCGATTAATGCAAGACATTCTCAGAGAATACTTGGATGATTTTCTTCTTGTTTTCTTTGATGATATTCTGATTTACTCAAAGAATGCAGCTGACCATGAAGCTCATGTCAGAAAAGTTCTTGAGATTCTAAGGAAGCACCAACTCTTTGCAAAAAAGAGCAAATGCACTCTCTGCCGACCATGTTGAATACTTGGGCTTTCTGGTACACCAAAGATGGAATTTCTCAAGATTCCACAAAAGTCCAAGCAGTCATAGAATGGCCTGAACCAAAGACAGTGAAAGAAGTCAGAGGATTCTTGAGATTGACTGGTTGTTGGTATAGAATTTTTATACCAAAGTATGCTCTCATAGCTTCCCCCCTGACTAATCTTCTCAAGAAGAATATCCCGTTTCAATGGTCTGCCAGGTGCCAGAGTGCTTTTGATAAGCTGAAGACCGCCTTGGTAACCAATCCCATTCTGAAGCTGCAAGATTTCTCTCTACCCTTTGAGGTAGTAATTGATGCCAGTGGTTTTGCCCTAGGAGGTGCACTCATGTAGGAAGATCATGCAGTGGCCTATGAATCTCGAAAACTCAAAATGCATGAGAGGAATTATGTTGTCCACGACCTGAAACTACTTTCAGTAGTATATGCCCTGAAGTTGTGGAGACATTACCTACTGGGTCAAAGATTCACTTTGATGACAGATCATCAGAGCTTAAAGTGGATCTTCACTTAGAGAAGGATCTTAACATGCGCCAAAGAAGGTGGATGCAGACCCTACAGGAATTTGATTTTTAAATCAAGTACCGCCCAAGCAAAGAAAATGTGGTAGCAGATGCCCTCAGCAGAAAAGCCTATTTGCTTGCAATTACTGTAGTGTGAAATCCTTTGGTTATTGAAGCAAGAGAGAAGATCATGTAGGATAGATTCTTTGGCTCTATTGCTACCCTACTTATGCAGGAAAGCAAAACTCCACAGGAGTTGAACCGAGTTCAAGGGTACAGCTTGGATGATGAAATTATGTATTATAATCGCAGGCTATGCATTCCCAATGATGAGGGAACTAAGGGTCAAATTCTGAATGAAGCCCATGACAGCCTTATTGCAGGACATCCAGATTTCATCAAAACCTACATGTCTGTGAAGAAAAGCTTCTTTTGGCCTGGTCAAAAAAAGGATGTACTTAATTATGTAATCAAGGTCGAGAGAGTAAAAATGCCTGGGAAGCTACGTCCATTAGACATCCCCCAGATGAAGTGGGAATGTATCAGTATGGATTTTATTACTGGATTACCTTTAGTGCAATTAGGTTACAACTCCATCTTCGTGGTAGTTGATAGACTAACCAAAGTTGCCCATCTGATTCCAGTAAAAGAAACCTACACTGCAGTGGATGTGGCCAGAGTGTTCCTCAAAGAAATCTTTAAATTGCATGGCCTACCCAGAAGAATAGTAAGTGATCGAGATCCCAAGTTCACGTCAAGATTCTGGACTGCATTTTTTGAAGCAGTAGGAACTTTCCTGGATCTCAGCACAACTTACCACCCCGAGACCGATTGTCAAACTGAAAGGGTGAACCAAGTAATCGAAGATATACTTCGATCATGTTGTGGGGGGCAGGGAACCCAAGAAGTGGCTAAGCTATCTACACCTAGTCGAGTTCGCCTACAATGCTTCTTATCATCACAGAAGTATTGGGATGAGCCCTTTCAAAGCTTTGTATGGACAAGATTGCTTAACTCCATTAACTTGGTCCGACCGATTGATTAGGGTCGAGATGTCCAGACAGATGCTTGATGACATGGAGCAGCAGATGCAGTTAATTCGCAAAGATATAAAAGCTGCCCAGGATAGACAGAAAGCAGTATGCAGATAAGAAGAGGTTAGACAGAAAATTTGAAGAAGCAGATATGGTCTTCATTCGAGTACGCCCCAAAAGAAGTTCTCTATCTCTTGGGAAGTACAAGAAGTTATCCCCCAAATATTGTGGGCCATATCTGATTTACAAAGAAAGTAGGTGACTTAGCCTACGAGCTTCTTCTGCCTCCTCATTTCAAAGTACATAATGTATTTCATGTCAACCTTCTTAAAAAGTATATACCAAGCCCAAATCATGTCCTTGATGAGATCTTAACTTCTTCAATCCAAGGGCAGATGGAACTCCAACCTGAAGAAATCCTTGATGTTCAAGAAAAGGTTCTCAGGAACAGAATTCTGAGAGAATTATTGGTCAAATGGAAGTTCTATCCTTTTGAAGATGCCACCTGGGAGGAAAAAGAAGCCGAACTGTTACGAGATTACCCCCAGTTTGCGAGATGAGGACATCTCGCATTTTTCAAGTGGGAGAGAATGTAAGATTCCTTCCCAGCCTCTCAAGATGTCCAGTATCTTCCCCTGTAAATCAAATCCCTCTTCAGATATATAAAAGATCTTGTTTCTACCTATTTTGGCTTAGACAGAGAAAAAGTTCTAGAGAGAGGTTATTCAGATTTTAGATATTTTTGGATGGAAAAATATCTCTTCTTATTAAAATAAATTCCCTCGAAACAGAAGTTCAAAAAGATTTTCAGAAGGTGCATTAGAAATCAATTATCAAAAGGCCTTATCCTAAGGGTCCAGATTTCTTGAAAATTTTAAATTAAGATTTTGAGGGGCCAATCAGATTCATCCAAATGTAGAGAGGAGATAAATAGAAGAAATAAAGAAAATCCCCCTAAAAATGAGTAAATACTCACATAAGATGAAGAGTGGACTAAGGACCAAAGGAAATACTAAAAAAATGAATTTTTGACACCTCAGAGTGGGGATTCCCCCTCATGAAGGAGGCGCCTATTTCATATGTGTAGTGGAGTTTTAAATTCTCAAATATTGAGATATTTCATCTCTCCTCTCTCCTAATTCAAGTCTAGTTCCAAAAAGTAAGCTAAACTGACCCAAAAATGGTCAAAAATTGACCAAACTGATCTGAAAAATTCTAGAATCAGTTTGCTTGGTTAGAAGCTCACTTTTTCCTATAAATAGAAGCCTCCCCCTTTGTTGAAGCTTAATAGTGTTTTATGCACTATTACTCTACTCCTCCCCAGAGCCAAAAACTGTGAGTTTCTTAATAATTCATTAGTTTTTGACCATTCCCTCTTCTAAAGAATTGGTGGTCACTGTTGTTGCAAACAAGAGTAGATCTCTCAAACCATCAAGCCAAAGGAAAGCTCCCAGAACTTCATGTAAGTTAGAAATCCTACTTTTTCTTATTCTTTTAATGGTTTTCTAATTTTTTTGTTATCTTTAAAATGATAAGCTGATGCTATGCCTTACTGGAAAGGCTTTCCCCCTCTGTCATTCTTAAATTCAGCCCATCTTTATCCTAGTTAAGTAATCAAATTGTTTGAATTAAACTTTTCATATTGTTTCTCTTTTAAAAGTGGAATTTGATTAGTTTAGAATGCTTTAAACAAATTGGGGATAATTTTTAAGTAAATTAAGAATAGGAAAATTAAAAAATGGTCAGCCATACAAAGGAGGTTATGGCAAAATTTTCTTAAATTTTGTGAAATAAGTATTATCTTTTATTATTCAAAAAGAGTAATCCCCATCGTTTGTGTATTCTAAAAGTGTTATTTTCATTCTAGGCATAGAAAAATGCATAGTAGAAATATTTTTATTATAAAAGAGTGATTTCTTTAAGATTTGAATTCTATGCATAAAAGGATGCATATTGGTTATTTTTTATTATAAAAGAGTGATTTTCATTAGATTTAAATTCTATGCATAGAAGGATGCATATTGGTTATTTTTTTATTATAAAAGAGTGATTTTCATTAGATTTAAATTCTATGCATAGAAGGATGCATATTGGTTACTTTTTTTAATTATAAAAGAGTGATTTTCATTAGATTTAAACTCTATGCATAGAAAGATGCATATTGATTTTTTTTTATAAAAGTGTGATTTTCATTAGATTTAAATTCTATGCATAGAAAGATGCATATTGAAAATTTTCTTTTATTATAAAAGTGTTACTTTCATCATTATTGATTTTTATGCATAAAATGATGCATAATTTTTTTTATTATAAAAGTATTACTTTCATCAATATTGATTTTTATGCATAAAATGATGCATAAAAGAATTTTTTTATCATAAAAGTATTACTTTCATCAATAATAATTTTTATGTATAAAATGATGCATAAAATAATTTTTTTAATTATAAAAGTATTACTTTCATCAATATTGATTTTTATGCATAAATAGATGCATAAAAGAATTTTTTTATTATTAAAGTGTTACTTTCATCAATATTGATTTTTATGCATTAATAGATGCATAAAAGAATTTTTTTAATTATAAAAGTGTTACTTTCATCCAAATTGATGTTTTATGCATAAATAGATGCATAAAAGGATTTTCTTTTATATAAAAGTATTATTTTCATAGAAGTTGGATTTCATGCATAAATAGATGCATACATAATTTTTATATCAAAATAAGAGTTCTCTTTAATCCTATGTTTAAATCCCATGAATATTGGAAAATGAATAAGTAAATACTCAGTGAAGGAAAATTATACTGTTTCATATTCTCTAGGATGGTAATGAGAAAATTCAGAAGATCTATCGAAGTCAGAATTTCAGATAAATGATTAATTTATTCCTCATAGGAATTCGTGACTAGTTTTGAATTTAGTTAAGCAAAATACTCAATGAATGAAATTCAGTAAAGTAGTAATTGAAATATTACCCTTGGAGAAAGATAGTTTAGGGAGAACCTTTCCAGACTCAAACCTTGAATCAAACTATGACCAAGACGTAACTCCTTTGTCAGTTTCAAGAAAAGACGATGTGACCAGTTCAGTAATCTACACTCAAATCACCCACCGAATCTGAAATTAAATTGAGACCTTTGATTTTGATCTGTGGATCAAGAATTCAGAATTCAAGGAATTCTGCTTGGAAATCCAGACCTGTGATCTAGAAGTCTTGGGATACGGCATTAAGATATACTCATTGTATTCAAAAGAAAATCAAAATTGAAAACTTGCATCGAAACCCTGTTTTCTTAAAGGACTGTCTTACGCCAGAATGCTGGAGGGAGCATTTGGTATATGTGTTTTCTAAGGGAAGTTCGGTTGCAACAGCTGGCGGGGAGTGGTTAAAGGATGGCTCACGCGGTAAAAACCTGCCCAGGTCTTGACCAGCCTGGGTATGGTGTAAAATGGTGTGCTTCCGATGGTGTGCTTCCGGTACATGGGTGAGGACCGACGAAGCGGTCCCTGAGTGAAGTGCCAGGACACCTAAGGAGGATCTTGGAGGGTTCTGACCAGGTGATGCATGGGCTCGCAGTGCTTAGGACACCCATGCGTATGTCGTGGAAGATATATATGTATGATGACAAGAAAATTATTTTAATTTGTTACTGGATCTCGTTGCTGACCTGCTGGTCTCAACGGAGAGTCTAGAGTGATACTGTTATGTGAGAAACAAGGATGGAATGGAAATTTTGAGTTATGACATCTGTAACCAATAATTGTTTGTCAATGGAGTGTTTTATAAATTAAAAGTTTAAAGAGGAGTGTGTGCGTATCTGTATTCTAAAGCAAAAGTTAAGAAAGGCATTCAATTATGGGTGGGTGAGTACTTGTCTAGTTCTACCAATTCCAGTGGTTGGTGGGCGGTGGCTAACCCATGGGCCGGATGGGGTTAGGCTGGAATCAGTAGAGTTTTAATAATAAAATTGATTAGTAGGAATACACTTAGAACTCGAATAGTTAAATAATAACCTGAAGACTTCTCAAATGAATAGATCAATGGCTGTGCCTAATTCAATTAAGAAAAAAGCGTTGATTCCTTCAAGTTAAGTCTGTAATAGTTTCCCTCCTATCTGGTTTATTCAGATGAAGGTTAGTTCAGTATCTTGACCTCGTTAGAAAAATTCGTTAAGAAATTCAAAATGGTGGAGCATGGGAAATTTTCTCAGTTTCGGTTTTCGGAATGACCACCAGCTTAGTCTCGTGCCCGGACATTGGAGGGCGAGGCCCTGAGTGGAAAACCCTACCTCGCGCAAGAGGGAGCTGCTTCCACTGCCAGCAATCGGGAATCCGATGCACGGAGGGGGTAGTGGGATCCCACATTGAAGAGAGAGAGAAGCTCCAATCTCTCCAAATATTAGAGGATTTTTAGAGGATGATAGAAAATATGCTTATTTTAGAGTAATATTGGCATGGTCTAGTTCACAGATGAGAATATAAAAGAATGAGGGTCTATTTATAGGTGAGGGAGGCCACTAACTGAGTCCAACTAAGTTCTAGAATTTTCCAGCTTCAGTTTGGCTGAATTTGGACAAGATTTGGACCAGTTTGGCTTCCTTTTTGATTTGGTTTGATCCAGGAGAGAGGAGAGATAAAAATATCCTATTATTTTTGAGTTTAAAACTCCTCTACACATGTGAAATAGGCGCCTCCTTGAAGGTTCCCCCTTTCCTTACCAAGGTGTCAAAAATGAATGATTACTCCAAAATATCTCATTTTTTTAAGTAATATTTCATAATTTTTAACTAATAAATCTTGTACTCAGTCAACTCTTCATCTTATATGGGCATTTACTCATTTTTGGGTATTTTCTTTTATTCAATGGATTTATCTCATCCCAACACTTGGATTAATCTTATTGGTCCATAGGAACCTTAATTAGACCATAATCCAAAATTTTTCAGAAAATCTTGACCCTTAGGCTAAGGTCTTTTAAATCATTTTTAATTCCAATTGCACCTTGGAAAATATATTTTGATTTTCTATTTTAGGAAAACATATTTTTGATATTTGTAGAATTTATATATCCAAAAATATCTCAATATTGAATTATCACTCTCTAGAAATTTTTATCTCACTAGGCAAAACAAGGAAAAATAATATTTTCTTGTATTCAGAAACATGGAATGATTAGAGAATATTGAGGTAAAGGCTTATTTATTATTCAAGCTGAGGAGGAATCTTACATCCTCTCCCACTTGAAAAACGCGAGATGTCCTCATCTCGCAAAGTGGGAGTAATCCTTCACCAACTCTTCTTCTTTCTCCCAGGTGGTGTCTTCTAGAGGGAAGAACTTCCACTTTACTAAGAATTCTCTGAGGACTCTGCTCTTGTGAATCTTCTCCCAAATGTCAAGGATTTCCTCAGATTGGAGTACCATCTGGCCTTGAGTCAGAGAGATCAATTGTTCGTTATTATCAAGCATGTGACTCGGGTTGGGTACATATTTCTTAAGCAAACTGACATGGAATACATCATGTACCTTGAGATGGGGAGGCAGAAGAAGTTTGTAGGCTAGATTGCTCACTTTCTTTATAATAGCATACGGCCCACAATATCTGGGGGAGAGAGCTTCTTGCACTTCCCGGAGGATAAGGAACTTCTTTTTGGTTGTACTCGAATGAAGACCATATCTGATTCTTCAAACTCTCTCTCTGATCTCTTTTTATCTGCATATTGCTTTTGTCTGTCTTGGGCTGCCTTTATATCTTTACGGATTGATTGCATTTGCTGGTCCATGTCATCAAGCATTTGTCTGGACATTTCAACTCTGATCAATGGGTTAGACCAAGTCAACGGTGTAAGACAATCTTGTCCATACAAAGATTTGAAAGGACTCATCCCAATGCTTCGATGATAAGAAGCATTGTAAGCAAATTCGACCAGATACAAATGGCTTAACCACTTCTTGGGTTCCCTGCCACCACAGCATGACCGAAGGATATCTTCTATTACCTGATTCACTCTTTCAGTCTGGCCATCTGTTTTGAGGTGATAGGCTGTGCTGAGATCCAAGAAAGTTCCTACTACTTCAAAGAATGTAGTCCAGAATTTCGATGTGAATTTGGGATCTCTGTCACTTACTATCCTCTTGGGTAAGCCATGCAATCTAAAGATCTCTTTAAGGAAAACTCTGGCAATATCCACTGCAGTGTATGTTTCTTTCACTGGAATCAGATGGGAAACTTTGGTTAGCCTGTCAACTCTACCACAAAAATAAAGTTGTAACCTGATTGCACTGAAGGTAATCCAGTGACAAAGTCCATACTGATACATTCCCACTTGATCTGAGGAATGTCTAGAGGCTGTAGTTTCCCTGGCATCTTGACTCTCTTTGCCTTGACTCTTTGGCACATTAAGCATTTCTGCACATGATCAAGTACATCCTTTTTGAGTCCTGGCCAGAAGAAGCTTTTCTTCATAGACATATAGGGTTTTATAAACCCTGGATGTCCAGCTATCAGGCTATCATAGCTGGATGTCCAGCTATCATAGGCTTCTCTCAGAATTCTTCCCTTTATTCCCTCATCATTGGGAATACATAGCCGATTATTATAATACATGCATCCTTCATCCAATTTGTACCCAAGAAATCGACTCATTTCCTGAGGAGTCTTGCTTTCCTGCATCAGAAGGGTAGAATAGGGGCATGATTTTCTCCTTTGCTTCACTGATCAATAGATTTGACACCACTGTAATTGCAAGCAAGGAGGCTTTTCTGCTGAGCGCATCTGCAACCACGTTTTCTTTTCCTGGCCGTCGATACTTTATTTCAAAATCAAATTCTTGCAGGGTCTGCATCCATCTCCTTTAACGCATGTTGAGATCCCTTTGGGTGAAGATCCACTTCAGACTTTGATGATCTATCATCAAGGTGAACCTTTGTCCCAAAAGGTAATGTCTCCACAACTTCAGAGCATAAACTACTGAGAGTAACTCCAAGTCATGGATGTCATAATTCCTCTCATGTGTTCTGAGTTTTCTGGATTCATAGGCCACTGCATGACCTTCTTGCATCAGAGCACCGCCTAAGGCAACAAACCCATTGGCATCAGTAACTACCTCAAAAGGTTTGGTAAAATCTGGTAACTTAAGGACAGGGTTGGTTACTAAGGCTGTCTTTAGCTTGTCAAAGGCACTCTGACACATTGTAGTCCATTGAAAAAGTGTACTCTTCTTGAGAAGGTTAGTTAAAGGGGATGCTATCTGAGCATACCTAGGTATAAAGATCCTATACCATCTGGTTAGTCCTAGGAATCCTTTGACTTCCTTTACTGTCTTGGGTTCCGGCCATTCTATGACTGCTTGGATCTTTGCGGGGTTAGGAAAAATCCCATCTTTTGACACTATGAATCCTAAGTATTCCACTTGGTCAACAGAGAAAGAACACTTGCTCTTTTTTGCTCTATTGCTGCATAGATCTGTCCTTTCTCTTCCTATTCCCCTGATGCTCTATTGCTGCATAGATCTGTCCTTTCTCTTCCTCCACTTCATCAACTATAGTGACAGCTCTAGCTGCTTCAGTTTGAGGTGGAACTCTCTCTCTTTGATTGTTCCAATTCTGGGAGGGAGTTCGAAGACTGCTTTGCATGGAGGCTGCAGAGGCTGAGCTGGCACTCTTCTGGGGTTGCCCTGATTTTGGCGCGGGGGACCCTGATTGGACTGATACGAAGGAGTCTGTCTCTGAATTCTGGGACCTTGGCTTCCTTGGCCCACAGAAGGAGATGGGCAATCCTTGAGCTGGTGCCCAAATCCCTGACATCCGAAGCATCTGTTCTCGCTTCGAAGCTCTTCCCTTTGCATTCTTGAGAGAGTCGGAGTTCCTGAGAATGTACTTTGAGGGAAAGGTCTTCCTTCATTCCTGAAGCTTCCCATCTCCACATGCTGGTTGGGACCTTGTCTCTTTGGTGGGGCGGAAGGTTGGAAGAACTTCTCAGTGTCTGAAATCTCTTGAAGGATGAGGGAGCTAGCTTTGGCGGGACTTTCACGATGAAAGCTTTGGCAAAGTCCTTCGCCATTCTGACAGCTTCTGCCATGGATACTGGCTTGGCATTCTTGACCAGTGTGTCTAAGGGTTCATTCATTCTCTGAATGAACCTGGCCATGAGTTGCTCTTCATCTAAAAGTGGTGAATATTTGAGTAGAAGAGCGAAAGCCTGGTGATATTCTTTGATGGTTTTTCTCCCCTGATTCAGCTCTAAGAATTCATTCATTTTGGTTTCTAAAAACCTGGGGGGACAAAATCTCTTCCTCAAATAGGTGTTAAGGTCATTCCAGGATTGAGTATTTCTATCTAGATGGTTGGTGTCACAATGGTTCCTCGATGCCACCCTGGCTGTTTCCACTATTTTCAGCCTGGCAAAAGAGCCATTTTGCTTCTCTCATTGTAGCATGTGATGTCAAAATATTCTTCCATAGCTTCCACCCATTTCTCCACAGCCTCGCCCAGGTTCTCCCCTTCTCCTTTGAAGGGTCCTGGTGGCTGAGTTCTGTGAAGAGCCTTGCGAACGTCGGGGTCAAGCTCTTCATCTTCAGAGAGAGGGTTTGGTTGACGGTCACGGTTTCCTCGCCTCATGATTTTGCCAAAAATGACATATTATTAAATTAATATTTTTTTGGATATCGTCCATGAGATCCCAAGACTTAAGAGGTTCAGAAAATAATTTCTTAAACAAGATAAATGATCCTATTGGAGATCTATGACATATGTCCGGTAATAGATTTTTCTTTATCAGTTCGTCCCCATAAACAATCACTTATACAACATGGAATTTTTCTCTAAAAAACATTTCTTTATTTATATAAAAGTTGCAATATGTACATAGAGCAACTCGGCTCCAGAAGTCAAAATCTTCTCGGGAGAGGCATAAGATGACGGTATTGGGCTATAGACATGCCCTGATACAAATGTTCCCTTATTTGCTAAGGGAGTTACTATCTTCTCCTTATTAGGAATAAAGCGACTAAGGAGTCTGTAGATTTGTAGGAAAGTCTAAAATTTCAAGGCCTAGAGTGATATAAAATGACACCATGTATCACTTTCAACTTCATCAAGAATGATGGCCAATGAGAGATTCTGCCTCACTGGTCGCAAGAGGCATGGACATACTGCCCTGCAAACCACTTGTGCTGCCGTCTCTCCGATGGGTTAGGATAATATAGATCCTCGAAATGGTGTGTGAGTCTAACTCGGCTTGTTCGAGTTGTAGTGGAAAAGATGAGATGCTTGAAGGAGAACGCAGTCATGTCTTGTGATTGGGTGAGGTCAGGAACACCAGATAAGTGTGGAACTTCCATCTATAAAAACAATTTCCTTGATTAAAAAGTCTTCAGTAATGAAGCTTACGGAATGAGAATACAATATGTAAATGCTTTTTCTGAGTTTTTATTATCAATTTCTGATAAGAATTCGTTTGTCCTTATTAGCTTTTATAACAAAGCTGTGATACCAGCTGTGAGACCCCTACCCCCTCCGCGATTCCCTTGGTGTCAGAACCGGCGTCAGGCTCCCGTGCAGGGTGGGGATCCATACTCAGGGCCTCACCCGCGGATGTCCGGACGAGAGGCTAGCCCAACGATTTCTCCGAATACGAGCCCGAAAAAACTCCCCTTGCTCGAAAGGGGCACGGGCGATTCCGCCATGGGAAAATCTGCTAATAACGGGGAATTATTCTAACGAGTCCAAATCTTAACTAGTTAAATTGATCTGACCGAACGTCAAGTCACATGGTCAGATCAAGAAGAGACTTGCACTTGATCCATGGAATCACCACTTTTTTCCTCCTTTAACGAGGCACGGCTGTTGATCCCCTCCCACAGAACAAGGTCTTCTCAGGACTTAATCTAGCTATCGTAACTAATCGCATCTAGTTGTTTCTCGCAGGAATCCTTTGATCCAGCCTGCCAATGGGTTAGCCAACCACCCAACCATTGTATTGGTGGGATTCCTTTATAAAGATTTGATTGTGTTTTTGCCCGGGTATCGAGGAAAAGAGTTCCTAGGTCCCCTAGCCGACGATTCATGCAAAAATTAAGGTAGGCATACCATGTACACACCCAATAGGAAATTGCCATTTATAACAGATTCGGCTGGCTTTAAAACAATCCTTCAATGAAAATCATAATATTACTGATCATCATTCTCTAATATTTTGAGTCCATTGTGTTACAAAATGTGTTCTCTGGACTCTCCATTGAAGACTAGCTAGCCAACCAACGAGATCCAGTACCAAAATTTGATTCACAAAAATCTTTCATTTTAGTCCATCCGAATCTTCCTCGATGTACGCATGGGTGTCCTAGCAACCGCGAGCCCATGCATTGCCTGCTGGCAGAACCCTCTAGGATCCTCCTTAGGTGTCCTAGCACTTCACTCAGGGACCGCTTCGTCGGTCCTCGTCCATCGTACCGGAAGCGCACTATTTTAACCGTACCGAGGCTGGTCAAGACCTCGGCAGGCTTTGCTGCGAGCGACGTCCCTTGACGACTCCTCGCTAGCTGTTCCAACGAACCTCCTCTTAGTAAAACATTTGCCAAATGCTTCCTCCAGCATTCTGGCATAAAACAATCCTTTTAATGAAAAACATTGATTCCAATGCAAGTAAAATTCCAGTTTGAGATTGGTTCCACAAAACTCTTTTCTCCATAATTCCCGGTTTCATAATGAGGATCCTTGATCTCTCATGAGGGTAATCTACCCATCATTTTGTCTGTTTGTCCAACTAGATTCTTGGTGAGTTCGATCAAAGGAAAAACTAGTTTAGTTCCGGTAGTCTATTCTTTGTATTTAGGGACCGGAATTGGTCACTAAGTTTCAGATCGAGAGATGGATAAGTAGGGTTATTGTCCGTCCCTCTCGTAGTCTAACCAAATTCATTCAGTTTAGTTTTAACAAGGATTCCCTTCAGATAAACATCTAATTTTGGGTAAATATCAATTTAGTGATTTTTTCAATTAAAATATCCAAAGATATTCCTTATGCCACATAATTTCTCGACCTTAATTCATTAGGTAGAATTATGGTGGAAATTCATCTTTTGACACTAAGATTTAATTCAAATCCATCTTTTCTTGAATATCATAAAAATTCTTCTTTTAACTAAATACCAATACCTGTTTTTTTGAATAAACTTAAAATCCCTCTTTTTCTCATTTAATGAGTGCAATCCAATTATCATGGGAATTCCTCTTTTACCACAAATTAAATCTATCTAAAATTCTTCTTAAAAATTACATAAAAATATCCATTAATTTCATTAAGCTAGAAATTCCACTTTTCTCATTCAAATGATTGAATTCCAAATATGGTGGGAATTCCTCTTTCATCATTTAAATTTATCCATGCAAAAAGATAAATTTAACTAAAATTCTTCTTTAATTTTTAAATAAAATATCCATTATTTTAGTATTCCAAAATTTTCTCTTTCCTCATTGGAATACATGGATTTCTATTGTCATGGGAATTTCTCTTTTATGAATTACTAGAAATTTTCCTTTTTCCTAATTAACTATTTATGTATAAACATAAAAATCAAAATTTCCAAGGTTATGATGAGAATTATTCATTTAACCTACGATGATTAATCCTAGAATATGGTAGGAAGTCCTCTTTTCATATTATGTACGAAAATGATTTATGTGTTAATTTTTTAAAAATTTTGCCATAGCTCCACTGCTATTACTGATAATTTTCAATAATTTTGAAAGCATAAAGTTTTAGTAATACAATATGATAGAATAACTATCATTTGGATCAATATCCAATTATGGACTTGATTCCTAAGTTTTTCATAATTTAAGTAGAATAAAAGCATTAAAAAGTCACTTCTTTGGCTTCTAAATTGACAAGCATAGAATTTTCTTTTAGATTTGAGAATTGCTTCATGAGAAGCATCATTTGAATATAGAATTGGTCATAGGAATGACCATTCTTTGGGGGGAGAGAGAGGTATGCTTAAAAAATATTTTAATTAAAGCATAAATGGAAACTTTATAAGATTTATCACTAAAATTCATTAGAGAGCTTCAATTGCATTAAAGAGCCATTCAATTGAATACTTCTCAAGCTTGAGAGGGGTTGAGAAGTGAGAAACATTTAGAGATTAAGAAAAAGACCATAAAGTCACACTTTACCTCTTATTTTGCTTGATTCTTTAGTCTAAGGAGAGGCCCCCAACCAATCGATTGGTTTAGTATGTTGATGAAGACTCCAAAGAAGGTTGAAGAGAGAGAGAAGCTCTAATCTCTCCAAATTGTAGAGGATTTTTAGAGGATAATAGAAAATATGCTTATTTTAGAGTAATATTAGCATGGTCTAGTTCACAGATGAAAATAAAAAATAATGAGGGTCTATTTATAGGTGAGGGAGGCCACTAACTGAGTCCAACTAAGTTCTAGAATTTTACAGCTTCAGTTTGGCTGAATTTGGACAAGATTTGGACGAGTTTGGCTCCCTTTTTGATTTGGTTTGATCTAGGAGAGAGGAGAGATAAAAATATCCTATTATTTTTGAGTTTAAAACTAAAAAATAATAGGATACTTCATGACATTCTCTCCTTTCGTAATTATTTGAACCAACTTGCCCTTTCTACACAAACAGAGTAGCCATACATTACACTCTCAAACTTTATTTGAACCAACTTATGCTTTTTACACAACCAACTAGACTTAGCATTTGGAGGCAAGTTGGAGAGCGGACAATGAGTTGTAGCTTCTCTATTATGAATTGTTGCTACTTCTCATGCCGATCCTAGTACTTAAATACAACATCAAAGAAATCTTTCCATTTGTAGGATTTGCGATGGGGCTGCGAATGTGTACCCCTTTTTCGTGAAAATCAGCTATGTTTCCTTCAAGTAATTATGGTACACTTCCTCCTCATCTTCTATGTGTTCCCCTTCCTTAGGCAATCCTCTTATTTTCGTTTGAATCATATTCTTGAAGTCATCTTGTAATTACAAAATCGATTACAACTTTTAAGAAAATTGGAGCTAAAGAAGTAACGTCTTTAACACAAATGCTAGAGGTACGCACAAATATATCCTGAAAAACAAATTGGGCCATTGGGACACTGTACCAACTTGGTTTGCCCACTTTTTTATTATTGCAAGCAACTATTGTGGTCCACTTCCATTCATCCTCTGTTAGCTTCTATAGTAGAGTATTTGGATTTGCTAGACTGAAATGTTGCATAAGAAAAATATTGTGGCTTGGTGTGTGTGGAACATGTACAGGAGTCACCTTAATGAAAAAAAACAATTAATAGCTTTAGAGAGAATACACACATGGAAGACATTGAACCTATTGTCTAACTTACAAATTATTTATATACCTATTGAGGTTTGCAAGGTTCATTAAGAACTTTGCCTCTTCTTCCTTTGTGAAGAAAATGATGCGACATTGAACTTGAGGATACCTATTGAGGTTTGCAAGGTTCATTAATAACTCTGCCTCTTCTTCCTTTGTGAGGAAATGACGCGACATCGAACTTGAGGATACATATCCTTTGAAGGTAACCATTCTATATATCCAAGAAAATTATATCGGAGCTTTCAAGCAAACTAGAAAACATTCCAAAGAAAGAAGTGTGAATTTAACGTACTTGTTTGCATGCATTGAAGCCATGACACAAGCCTATGGTTTTCGTCCCAAACAACTAAACTTTTCCTAGCAAGGTGAGCCCACTTCTATGTTTCTTTAAGCTTTTCATCAAACATATTCGATTGCTGCAACCAAAACCCATTTTTTTATCTCGGGTCCTTAGAGGGTTATGTTCTTGGGGGGCTTCCCAGGGAAAAGTCTAAAACATAATGAACTCTCCCATTGATGGCACATAGCTGTGCCTATTGAAGCTCTCTTCAAGTTCCAAAAGATGGTCGTCTGTAGTTCGAATGGCTAGATTCACACAAAGCCTATTTAATAGTACAGGTGGAAGTCTCACATCATCAACAAAGTGTGAAGACAACCAGTTTTGCAACATCTCAGTTTGCAACCAGCCTCCCAAAATTTTTCGATAGAGAGGGAAAGTTCTCGTCCTCTTTTTCCATCGATTTCTTGACAACCCTTTTTTGACAGCTTTGTGGGGTAGAGGAGCTTGCTACAATTGTTCCTTGGACCATATTTGGCAAAATCTCACTTGGCCTTGCATTTTCAGTGCTCTTGGACAATGTCAGTTGAGAAATGTTAATGACTTCCGTTGCTAGATGAGCTTTTCGAGATCACGTTGATGAAGCCATTTTGCAACATACAACATTGCAAATGAGTTTAAAGTCAAGAGTAGAGGTGACTTGTGTGTATTAAGAGTGTATGTGTACATGAGTGTGTTTTAGTTTGTGTGTGTGTATACTTGAGTGTATGAGAGAGAGAGAGAGAGAGAGAGAGAGAGAGAGAGAGAGATTCTCTTTTATAATGTGTGTAAAAGATAGAGAGAGAGTCATTATATGCATTTGTGTTTTTCTTTGTGTGTGTGTATTTGTGGGGGATAGAGATGCATACAAGACGTGAGTGTATTTGTACATGAGTGTGTTTCAGTATGTGTGCGTATACCTGAGTGTATGGGGGGGGAGAGAGAGAGAGAGAGAGAGAGAGAGAGAGAGAGAGAGAGATCAAGAAGCTCCTTTACAATGTGTGGAAAAGATAGAGAGAGTGGTTATCTGTTGGTGTGTATTGTTTGTGTGTGCATTTGGGGGGGGGGGGGGGGGAGACATGCATGCAAGATGCGAGTGTTCAAAAATGATAAAAGATGAAGAGAGAATGTCACCTCCTTGCTCCTGATGGTTGTCAATACATAAAAAAGACACGAAGATGCCCCTTTGTACAGAAATAAACTAAACATGGTTAAATCTAACCCAACCTGAACCCTAACCTAACCACTCGATTTATACAACTAGATCAAGTTATATGATGAAAGGGAAAAATCTCATATTTTAAATCAAATTTTGGAGCTATTTAGGGGCTTATGTGAAGCACTTTATTCCTTCAAATTATGAGCTCTATGGTGCTAAGAAATTTAGGCAAAGGATTGGGCATAACAAGAGGCTAATCAAGCAAGGGAGTGATGAGCAGAAAAAAGGGGAAAGGCTCTATAGATTTACACTTTATTCCTTAATATTATGAGCTCTATGGTGCTAAGAAATTAAGTAAGCGTTTAGGCAAAAGATTAGGCATAACAAGAGGCTAATCAAGCTTGGGAGTGATGAGCAACAAAAAGGGGAAAAGCTCTATACATTTACATTTACATTTTATTCCTTCAAATTATGACCTCTATGGTGCTAAGAAATTAAGAGAGCATTTAGGCAAAGGATTGAGCATAACAAGAGGCTAATAAAGCTTGGGAGTGATGAGCAACAAAAAGGGGAAAAGCTCTATAGATTTACACTAATTTCTAGAGCTAAAATTGATGGTTCAAAAGCATGGGAAGGGTTCTCCTCTTATAAGGGATCACTTGCCTATAGCATGGGCAACTGATTGGGCACCATAGCTCTCCTTAAGACTTCTCACAACTCACCAATCAAGCTTGCATGGCTGGGAGGAAGAAGGCGCCAGTCTTTGCATATGAAGGAGAAGACAAGGTTTACAAACCTCATTGATTTCATGAGTGCTAATTATAGCTGGCCATCGAGTCGACGCCATACTTTTTAAGCCGTTAAGTCCACACTGCAACCACGTTGTTTATAGAAGGCAATGCCATGTCGGGAACACGTCGTAGCCACACTGCAGAATCGCCAGCAGCAGGAGACACGCCTTAGGCCACATCATCGGGCACGTCATCGGCCATGTCATATTGCCAATGCTTGGCAGTATGATGTGGCCTAATTTGTTAACAAAAAATATGCCTTCATTGCTCAAATTTGGTTGATTAGTTTTTGCAACATGTGCTGGTCGACATGGGTATTAGATGCCTACATGGTATGCTAATTGGGATGAATACAATGATCTTAATAATGAGCAAAGCTCAATTTTCTTTGTTGCTAATGATTTTGGTATAATCCTAATGATCAGTAAAAGGATTCTAATGATGAATCAATGCCTAATTATCCTTGCTAATGATGTAATAAAGCTAATGTGTGATGCAAGTCACATCAATTTGAGAAAGCTCATGGAATTAGAGGAATGAGATATGGCTAAGGATAAAAGTAAATATTAGAGTAGATAAATTGACTATTAAAATATGTAATATTAGGATTTGGCTTACTTTTTGGGAGATCCCATTACAAAAATATTTTGAAAATATAATTTATAAGGAGACTACTTTGTCCAATGACTTTGCCTCTTGATCAAACATCCTAATAACTTCTTCCATTGTTCCTAATTCCAAAATAAAGAACATATAAGAATGCTATAAAAATTTCCACAACACAAACATGCCTTCATTGCTTGGGAATAGAACCCACTACCTCACACAATCGATGTGTTAAGATACTCTACACTTTTTTTCCTCACATTACTAGGACCAAAATCAAGTCGTTAAGAATAGGAAGCATTTCCCATGACCAATTTTATGACGAGGAGTGCAAACTTTTAACACATTCAAATGAAACAAGACCGACTAAAAGGTGGTAATTCAACCAAGCACTCTTTTGAACTTTTTAGCTTCATTGGTGCAAGACTACACTATGTAGATTAATTTATCTTAATAAGATTCACTTTACTTATATTTTGTTAAGACCTTGAACTAAAATGACATAATATGCACATATAAGTGTTATGACAACACAACACTTACATCGAGGTGCCTTCTATAATGTGGTCTACCACTTTGCAATATCTTTACCTTGTTTAGTTGGTATAAATCTTTCATATGCTTAATTGTTATGCCAAAATAGGCATGGGCATTTTGAATATTAAGCTTTGTTGTGTTGGAAACCTTTGAAGACTTATTTTCAAAGGTCGATTCTCATTGACCACATATAAACTATTAGAATGTTGTGTGTGTGTGTGTGTGAGATTGAGGTTTTGTGTGTGTGTGTGTGTGTGTGTGAGATTGAGGTTTTGTGTGTGTGTGTGTGTGTGAGAGAGAGAGAGAGAGAGAGAGAGAGAGAGAGAGAGAGAGAGAGATTGAGGTTGTGCGTGTGTGTGTGTGTGAATTAGATAGAGAGGAGGAACGACATGGTCATAAAATTATTAATTACAAGAACATTGCAAAGAAAAATTAAAAGAATAATAAAAAATAAGAAAAAAATATTTCTTGGTAAAAATTTAAAATTTAAAAATTTTACCTTTTTTTAACACTAAAGTTAAATTGGTAACCTTGACAAAGTTGGTGAGACGTATACCACGGGTGTTTCAAGTGAATGAGTTTCCTAGATTCTATAATGGGGATGCAATATTTGAGTTTTTTTACCACCATGGGTTCTGGAGCAGGAATAGATGGCATGGATCATAAGTACAATGGTCTTATGTGGACAAAGGCAGCTACATTGAATGTCAATTTTTGTTAAATGCATTGTTTACACACCACATACCCTTGGTATTTGAACAATGGCTTGCCTAATGACATTAGTTTCAAAGGGTGCATAAAGAAAACTTGTGTAGTTGGTGTCCTAGCCATTAATGATGGAAAGCTCAATTGTCACTATTGTAAAAAGGCAACTACTTGTCAACAATCTTATGCGTGTGTTCTGTGTATTATGTCATGCCTAGTGATGAGAAACTAACATGGCTTCTAATACACACCAGAATTCATTCACATGGTGTCTAGGCCAGAACATCAAAGGCATTACTTGATAATACTAATTAAAGTCGATGCAGGTGTTGGTCCAAGGAAGGTGAATATGGGTGTTGCCAAGGAGTTGCTGCTAACTTCATTAGTCCAAGAAGGAGATCAAGGACATGAGCTTGGAGATAAAGAATTCAATAATGTGCTAGAAGAGTTCGGCTTGCTAGTTGAGAACAAATGGTAAGTTAAATTAGAGAAGCATTTATTAAGGCCATATATACAAAGTGATTAAAATTTCCTTTCTTATAGGTTTTGAAGGTCAGTAGCTCACGCACGCCAAGGACCACCTAAGTCATCATTTGGCTATGATGACTTGCTATGTTTGAAGAAGGATTACAATTATGACTTCTTCCATGGAAGCCGATTTCCAGGTCAAGGTAATGAAACTGAACGTTGTTTTGTTTTCAAGATGTCTACTAAAGGACATCCCTTAGGTGTCAAATTCGTCAATAGAATGAGGCATTCAAGGAATGGTGATCTAAGTCAAACGGGTGTTTTGTTACCTAAAGGGTGTTCTGTTGCCTAAAGGGCACCAAGGACTTTGGGTTGTTTTATCCCGAGGAGGATTGTCACATAGCTCGTAGTGGTGTACTAGTTGTGGGGCCTGAATGTTGAAGTGTGGTCAGTAGGTGCAACTAGGGTCTAGGAGTGAGGGCACCCACGTCGTAGCACTTGGGCTACCGAGTAGGGTTACGGGTGGGCATGCCCCCTATAAGTGCTTGGGAGTGTGATGTTATCCACACTCTCCTCTATGGTTGGGTGGTGACTAAAGCTCCATGCCCTTGTTAGCTATGGTGGAGGCTATTGTGAGATCCCTGTTCCCACCGCGCAACGGATTCGGGGTACTAGCAGCGGAAGTAGCACTTCTTGCGTGAGGCAGGGTCCACACTTGGGGCCTCGTCCACGGATATCCGGACAAAAGACTAATCTGTCGGTTTTTCCAAAACTGAACCCGGAAAAACTTCCCTTATCCGGAAAGCACGGGCGATTCCTCCAGGATAACTTTTTACTCTAACGTAGTCAAGACCATTAATAATGATCAAACTGATCCGACTGCACCTATAAAGATACTCGGTCAGATCAAGGAAGAAACTTGCACTTGGATCATTGGGATCAACGCTTTTTCCCCCATCAAGAGGCACAGCCGTTGATTCCTATCCATAGAACAATTACTATCCGGGACTTACTTCATCTATCGTAATAACGGAAATTGAGTCTCGATTTACGGATCCATCAATCCAGTCTAACCCCATCCGATCCCATGGGTTAGCCAACCACCCAACCACTGTAGTGATGGGATCCAATTTGGAATTTGGATAGGTTTTGTCCCGGGTACCAAGGAAAAGAGTTCCAAGGCCCCCTAGCCGGAAGTTCATGCAAACATAAAACTAGCCACACCACTTACACACCCAATATGAAATTACCTTTTTCTTAGCATCAGCTATCTTTAAAACAATCCTTTAATGAAACCATAGTACCACTGATCATAATCTTCCAATTTATCCAGTTGATTCATAATTTCCCATCATCAGAGTATCTATGGCATCATTGGCAACTAGAACGCTCACCACCTGTCCACACAGGGGCCTTTTCAATAGTTCCTAGCCCATAATACTCGGCAATATAATCACTTATAAAAATCAAGATGGACTCTCGTTGAAGATCAGCAAGATCAACCAACAGATCCATATAAAGAGCCATGGACTCATCCATTGAAGACCAGCAAGGTCAATCAACCAGATCCATGCCCGGTTTCACAAAACAACTCTTACTCCTTGTTCCAATATCTTCCACGACGCACGTGTGGGTATCTTCGGTGACCCAGAGCCCGAGCACCGTATGGTCAGCACCCTCTAGGATCCTTCGCAGGTGACCTAGCGCTTCACTCATAGGCCGCTTCCTTGGTCCCTCATCCACCGTACCGAAAGCTCACCATTTAAATCGAACCGAGGCTGGTCAAGACCTCGGTCGACCTTGCTACGCGAGACGTCCTCCATTGACTCTCCGTCAGCAGTTGCAACTTTAACAGTTAGGTCTTCATGACCTTAATCCACAAGACGGTCAAAATGCTTCCCCAGCATTCATGACATAAAACAGTCATTTACAAACAGTCACAAAATACAGTTTCTAAATCAAACTCTCGTCTTTCCACATTATCCCTCCTTAGTCCTCATTACTTATTCCACATTCCATTTAATGTGTACTCATTCTCATCCATTTCCTCATATCGGCGACACATTAATTCACAGACACATTCACATTCACACCCCTACATCCACATCTACATGCATACATCCATTTTTACATCCTCATTTATACATCCACATCCCATATCCACATTCATACATACACATACACATCCATATCCACATCCATCTCCACATCCACATCCACATCCACATCCATACATCTACATCTACATGTTTACCTCCATTTTCACATCCTCATTTATACATCCACATCTCATATCCACATTCATACATACACATCCATTTTCACATCCATACATCCACATCCACATGTATACCTCCACTATCACGTCCTCATTCATACATCCTCATCCACACACATACATCCACATCCACACACATACATCCACATCCACATTCCCATTCATATCTATACATCCACATCTACATCCACATACATACATACATCCACATTCACATTCCATATCCATATCTACATCCACATTCACATACATCCACATCCACATTCTCATTCACATCTATACATCCACATCTACATCCACATTCGTATACATCCACATCCACATTTTCATTCACATCTATACATCCACATCTACATCCACATACATACATACATCCACATCCACATTCCCATTCACATCTATACATCCACATCTACATCCACATTCCCATTCACATCTACATCCACATTCACATACATCCACATCCACATTCCCATTCACATCTATACATCCACATCTACATCCACATTCACATACATCCACATCCACATTCCCATTCACATCTATACATCCACATTCATATACATCCACATCCACATTCCCATTCACATCTATACATCCACAGTACATTCATTCTCGTTCTAACACATCCCATATACATCTTAACACATCCTAACTCATCTTAACACATTCTATCACATCTCATACACATCTTTTTACATCTCATATCTTTTTTAAGAGAATTCTTATATTTAGTATAAGATTTCTCTACACTTTTATTTATGCATAAATTCCATTTAAGGAGACTAACAGTTTCGAAATTAAAATCAATCTTTTATGCATCTTCTTATGCATAAGTTCAATTTGGTAGGAATTACACTTTTAGAATAAAAGAATTTCTCTTATGCATCTAAGTTATGCATAAAATCCATTTATGAGGAAAATCACACTTTTAGTATAAAAAGAATATCTTTTATGCATACCACTATGCATGAAATCCAATATGATAAAAGTAACACTCTTACAATAAAATAATCAACTTTTATGCATACCTCTATGCATGAAATTCAATTATGATAAAAGTCACACTTTTATAATAAAATAATCAACTTTTATGCATACTTCTATGCATGAAAATTAAAAATGATAAAAGTAACACTTTTGATATAAAAAAATTTCTTTTATGCATACTTCTATGCATGAAAATTAAAAATGATAAAAGTAACACTTTTGATATAAAAATTTTTCCTTTATGCATACTTCTATGCATGAAAATTAAAATGATAAAAGTAACACTTTTGATATAAAAAATTTTCCTTTATGCATACTTCTATGCATGAAAATTAAAAATGATAAAAATAACACTTTTGATATAAAAATTTATCCATTATGCATACTTCTATGCATGAAATAAAAATGGTAAAAATAACACTTTTGATATAAAAATTTATCCATTATGCATACTTCTATGCATGAAATAAAAATGGTAAAAATAACACTTTTGATATAAAAATTTATCCATTATGCATACTTCTATGCATGAAATAAAAATGGTAAAAATAACACTTTTGATATAAAAATTTATCCATTATGCATACTTCTATGCATGAAATAAAAATGGTAAAAATAACACTTTTGATATAAAAATTTATCCATTATGCATACTTCTATGCATGAAATAAAAATGGTAAAAATAACACTTTTGATATAAAAACTTATCCTTTATGCATGATATTAAAATTCAATTTCTCCATGATTGTAATGAAATTCTTTCAATTAATCTAGGATGATAATTCCTAGAATATGGTAGGAAGTCCTCTTTTTATGCTTTAAATGAGATTATTTTATGCATAATTTTTATAAAAATTTTGCCATAGCTCCGCTGCTATGACTGATAAATCTCAATTTTTCTAAGGGATAATGCTTATCATTAAGAAAATAATTAAAATAATCTCTAATTGGATTATTAATCCATAATGGATTGAATCATTAATATACATAAACTAAAAGCATAGAAAAAAAGCCATTAATTTGGCCTCAAGCATAGCTTAATCTTGGGTTAAGAAAAAGCTTTATGAAAAGCTTGATTTGGATTGAGAACGGGTCATGAGTATGACTATTTCTTGAGTGAGGGAGAGAATTTACATAAAAATCATTAGAATTTAAACATAAATGAAAATTAACTTCAATAGCATTATGTAACTCTTCACTACTATTCAAACTTCAATAGCATTAAAAAAAAAAACCATACCAATTAAACTTCTCAAGCTTGAGAGGGGTTGAGAAGAGAGAAACATTGAGAAATTATAGAAAGATCAATATTCACTAATTACCTTACAACTTGCTTGATTCTTTGTTCACGGTAGAGGCCCCCAACCAATCAATTGGTTAAGTATGTTGATGGAGCCACTAATGGGGATTGAAGAAAGAGGGAAGCTCCAAAAACTAGTGAATTATTAAATGAATTCACAGTTCTTGGCTTAGGTGGAGTAGAGTAACGATGCATAAACACTATATATTTTTCAACAAGGGGGAGGCTTCTATTTATAGAAAAAATTGAGCTCCTAACCAAACAAACTGATTCTAGAATTTTCTAAATCAGTTTGGTCAATAATTGACCATTTTTAGGTCAGTTAAGCTAACTTTTTGGAACTAGACTTGAATGAGGAGAGGGGAGAGATGAAATATCTCAATTTTTATGAGTTTAAAACTCATTCAAGCATGTGAAATATGCACCTCCTTTAAAGAACTCCCCTTCCTTACATATGTGTCATAATGGAATCATTTTAATATTGCTCATAGTTTTTTTACTAATAAACCTTGTACATTTTCAACTCTTCATCTTATGTGAAATATGCACCTCCTTTAAAGAACTCCACTTCCTTACATATGTGTCATAATGGAATCATTTTAATATTGCTCATAGTTTTTTACTAATAAACCTTGTACATTTTTAACTCTTCATCTTATGTGAAATATGCACCTCCTTTAAAGAACTCCACTTCCTTACATATGTGTCATAATGGAATCATTTTAATATTGCTCATAGTTTTTTACTAATAAACCTTGTACATTTTCAACTCTTCATCTTATGTGAACAATGCACCTCCTTTAAAGAACTCCCCTTCCTTACATATGTGTCATAATGGAATCATTTTAATATTGCTCATAGTTTTTTACTAATAAACCTTGTACATTTTCAACTCTTCATCTTATGTGAGCATTTAAGGGACTCCCCTTCCTTACATATGTGTCATAATAAAATCATTATACCCAAAATATCTCATATTTTTAATATTGCACATAGTTTTTTACTAATAAACCTTGTACATTTTCAACTCTTCACCTCATGTGAGCATTTACTCATTTTTGGGTATTTTCTTTTTACAAGTTGGATTTATCTCCTCCCTACACATGGATTGATGCTATTGGCCCATAGGAACCTTAATTGGACCATAGTCTAAAGATTTCTGAAAATCTAGACCCTTAGGCTAAGGTTCTTTATACCTATTTTCAATTAATTCCAATTGCACATTGAAAAATTCTTTTTTGAATTTCTGTTTCAAGGGAACTCATCTGAATTAGAAGAGATATTTTTCTATCCAAAAATATTCAAAATCTGAATATTCTCTCTCTAGAATATTTTTCTCTCTCTAGGCTAAAACAGATAGAAACAAGGTCTTTATATTTCTGAAGAGGGATTGATTACAGGGAAAGATACTAGACATCAAAAAGGGGGTGGGGGAGGAATCTTACATTCTACCCCACTTAAAAAATGCGAGATGTCCTCATCTCGCAAACTGGGATAATTTCGCAAGATGCACGAATATGAGACTTAAAGAAAAATTTTAATCAAGATTAACCACCAAGAAACGTCTTAAAGAGAGCAAGATTCAAAATAAGAACAAGATTTAAACTTTATTCATTCTCGGAACTTATACAGTAAAGATAGAAGAACTCTTTACACTTCCATAAGCCCGTCCATCATATGATCACAAAAGCAGTCCTCACAAGCTACACAAGTATAAGGTAACTCATCTATGGGAATAATTCTGTTGGTTATTGCTGCACCTATCTCAGAGGTATGAGGTGATCTAACAAAAGGACCTCTGAGAGGCAAGCCAAAAACGGGATAAAGGCATATCTTCTCATGAGGAAGAAAACATGCCAGTAAGAAGACCCGCTCAGAAAACCCAAGATGCCTTGATCTCATGACACAGTAATATCGGGGACCCAAACCCAAAGCTTCAATAACCATGACACAGTAATATCGGGGACCCAAACCCAAAGCTTCAATAACCATGGCCAAGCGGACATTGTTACGAAAGTGCTGCTGACCCCAAGGTGTTACCCTAGTTATGTTTTGATAGGTCCGCCATTTGGTTTGCGCTACAGAAGTTCCCAAGTGAGGGAAAAGTGAGCGCTCATACTGCTCTATAAAATCCTTCTTCACAGATTCACTTGCGTCTTGAAGGTGAGGAATCATTATGGATAAAACTAGTTCTTGTTGCCAAGCCATGAAGGAGATTAAGAAAGAAAGGAGATCGATGGAAGTAAGATTACTGTGAGCGACAAGTAAAAGTTACGACTTATATAAAGGAAGGAGCTAGCGTAACTTAGAAGCTAACGATAACTTGCCACTGAAGTTTTACTGTCTTTCCATGATTTGGGTTTGACACATTTTTCTATAGAAGGCATTAAGAATTTTGAGATGAGGAGATAAAAGAAGTTCGTAAGCTAAATCACCTACTTTCTTTGGTCCACAATATCTGGGAGATAACTTCTTATACTTCCCAAGAGATAAAGAACTTCTTTTGGGCCGTACTCGAATGAAGACCAAAACCTTGATATCCACAACATCGATTCTCACTTCTGAACTCATTGTTCTGAATCCTTAAAATAGGTGGGACTCCTGAGAAGTATTCTAGGGAAAGGATCTTCCTTCTTTTAAAAAAAAAAAACAGAATCTTTCTTTTATTTTAGAGAGGGAATAATTATAAGATCAAAAGGGAGATTCTTACTCCTGTATACCTCGAAGGCTGGGGAGGAATCTTACATTCTACCCCACTTAAAAAGTGCGAGGTGTCCTCATCTCGCAAGTAGAGGACAACTCTTTTTCTTAAGATCTAATTTTATTCTGGGGTTCCTTATATTCTAGTCAACCCAACGGAATATTGGGATAAATATCCCTTATATAGAACTCATAAGAATTCATTCAGATCATATCATTCATATCTTTAACATGGTAATGGTCCATTAAACTGAAAAATTTCCTTCTGAACATTCCTCGCAAGTTCTCAATTTGTCATCCCTTAACTTAATCTACCGTCTCAAGTGTTAATAGTAGCAATTTGACAGCACAATCCACTAATCTCATAGTGATTTGCTGAAATCATTATCATCATTCCAGTTATGAATATCATCACAGGGACTCGTCCCATTCATCCTCATTGTGGTTTTGCTCAGGTTATTATATTTCAACTAAATTTCAAAAATCATCATTTTTCAATCAGAATCCCAATCAATTCATCAGTTCCCAAACAGAATTTAAAATCATATCAACCACATTCGAATTCATCAACTGGATAGCATTAATGCTTATAATTTCAAGTCTTAGATTTACTCGTATATACTGTCAGTAAAGAGCTGCAGTATACTCTCGGTATATACGGGTAGTCACGGCCCTTGGAATTATAAGGTAAATACCATCATGTCTAGGCCTCAAACAAGTCAGGGATTCTATATAATTACGGTACTTCCATCTGAAGACCCAATTACTAATTACGAATTTCAGTTTGAATATCAAATTGTATGAATTATATCACACAATTACAACCTTTTTGTGCTTCTTGATAAATTTTTGACATATTTGGCTTCTCGGTTGATCTTTATTAACCAATTTGCTCTGATACCAACTGTGAGATCCCTGTTCCCACCGCGCAACGGATTCGGGGTACTAGCAGCGGAAGTAGCACTTCTTGCGTGAGGCAGGGTCCCACACTCGGGGCCTCGTCCACGGATATCCGGACAAAAGACTAATCCGTCGGTTTTTCCAAAACTGAACCCGGAAAAACTTCCCTTATCCGGAAAGCACGGGTGATTCCTCCAGGATAACTTTTTACTCTAACGTAGTCAAGACCATTAATAATGATCAAACTGATCCGACTGCACCTATAAAGATACTCGGTCAGATCAAGGAAGAAACTTGCACTTGGATCATTGGGATCAACGCTTTTTTCCCCATCAAGAGGCACAGCCGTTGATTCCTATCCATAGAACAATTACTATCCGGGACTTACTTCATCTATCGTAATAACGGAAATTGAGTCTCGATTTACGGATCCATCAATCCAGTCTAACCCCATCCGATCCCATGGGTTAGCCAACCACCCAACCACTGTAGTGATGGGATCCAATTTGGAATTTGGATAGGTTTTGTCCCGGGTACCAAGGAAAAGAGTTCCAAGGCCCCCTAGCCGGAAGTTCATGCAAACATAAAACTAGCCACACCACTTACACACACAATATGAAATTACCTTTTTCTTAGCATCAGCTATCTTTAAAACAATCCTTTAATGAAACCATAGTACCACTAATCATAATCTTCCAATTTATCCGGTTGATTCATAATTTCCCATCATCAGAGTATCTATGGCATCATTGGCAACTAGAACGCTCACCACCTGTCCACACAGGGGCCTTTTCAATAGTTCCTAGCCCATAATACTCGGCAATATAATCACTTATAAAAATCAAGATGGACTCTCGTTGAAGATCAACAAGATCAACCAACAGATCCATATAAAGAGCCATGGACTCATCCATTGAAGACCAGCAAGGTCAATCAACCAGATCCATGCCCGGTTTCACAAAACAACTCTTACTCCTTGTTCCAATATCTTCCACGACGCACGCGTGGGTATCTTCGCTGACCCAGAGCCCGAGCACCGTATGGTCAGCACCCTCTAGGATCCTTCGCGCAGGTGACCTAGCGCTTCACTCATAGGCCGCTTCCTTGGTCCCTCATCCACCGTACCGAAAGCTCACCATTTAAATCGAACCGAGGCTGGTCAAGACCTCGGTCGACCTTGCTACGCGAGACGTCCTCCATTGACTCTGCGTCAGCAGTTGCAACTTTAACAGTTAGGTCTTCATGACCTTAATCCACAAGACGGTCAAAATGCTTCCCCAGCATTCATGACATAAAACAGTCATTTACAAATAGTCACAAAATACAGTTTCTAAATCAAACTCTCGTCTTTCCACATTATCCCTCCTTAGTCCTCATTACTTATTCCACATTCCATTTAATGTGTACTCATTCTCATCCATTTCCTCATATCGGCGACACATTAATTCACAGACACATTCACATTCACACCCCTACATCCACATCTACATGCATACATCCATTTTTACATCCTCATTTATACATCCACATCCCATATCCACATTCATACATACACATACACATCCATATCCACATCCATCTCCACATCCACATCCACATCCACATCCATACATCTACATCTACATGTTTACCTCCATTTTCACATCCTCATTTATACATCCACATCTCATATCCACATTCATACATACACATCCATTTTCACATCCATACATCCACATCCACATGTATACCTCCACTATCACGTCCTCATTCATACATCCTCATCCACACACATACATCCACATCCACACACATACATCCACATCCACATTCCCATTCATATCTATACATCCACATCTACATCCACATACATACATACATCCACATTCACATTCCATATCCATATCTACATCCACATTCACATACATCCACATCCACATTCCCATTCACATCTATACATCCACATCTACATCCACATTCGTATACATCCACATCCACATTTTCATTCACATCTATACATCCACATCTACATCCACATACATACATACATCCACATCCACATTCCCATTCACATCTATACATCCACATCTACATCCACATTCCCATTCACATCTACATCCACATTCACATACATCCACATCCACATTCCCATTCACATCTATACATCCACATCTACATCCACATTCACATACATCCACATCCACATTCCCATTCACATCTATACATCCACATTCATATACATCCACATCCACATTCCCATTCACATCTATACATCCACAGTACATTCATTCTCGTTCTAACACATCCCATATACATCTTAACACATCCTAACTCATCTTAACACATTCTATCACATCTCATACACATCTTATCACATCTTTTTACATCTCATATCTTTTTTAAGAGAATTCTTATATTTAGTATAAGATTTCTCTACACTTTTATTTATGCATAAATTCCATTTAAGGAGACTAACAGTTTCGAAATTAAAATCAATCTTTTATGCATCTTCTTATGCATAAGTTCAATTTGGTAGGAATTACACTTTTAGAATAAAAGAATTTCTCTTATGCATCTAAGTTATGCATAAAATCCATTTATGAGAAAAATCACACTTTTAGTATAAAAAGAATATCTTTTATGCATACCACTATGCATGAAATCCAATATGATAAAAGTAACACTCTTACAATAAAATAATCAACTTTTATGCATACCTCTATGCATGAAATTCAATTATGATAAAAGTCACACTTTTATAATAAAATAATCAACTTTTATGCATACTTCTATGCATGAAAATTAAAAATGATAAAAGTAACACTTTTGATATAAAAATTTTCTTTTATGCATACTTCTATGCATGAAAATTAAAAATGATAAAAGTAACACTTTTGATATAAAATTTTTTCCTTTATGCATACTTCTATGCATGAAAATTAAAATGATAAAAGTAACACTTTTGATATAAAAAATTTTCCTTTATGCATACTTCTATGCATGAAAATTAAAAATGATAAAAATAACACTTTTGATATAAAAATTTATCCATTATGCATACTTCTATGCATGAAATAAAAATGGTAAAAATAACACTTTTGATATAAAAATTTATCCATTATGCATACTTCTATGCATGAAATAAAAATGGTAAAAATAACACTTTTGATATAAAAATTTATCCATTATGCATACTTCTATGCATGAAATAAAAATGGTAAAAATAACACTTTTGATATAAAAATTTATCCATTATGCATACTTCTATGCATGAAATAAAAATGATAAAAATAACACTTTTGATATAAAAATTTATCCATTATGCATACTTCTATGCATGAAATAAAAATGGTAAAAATAACACTTTTGATATAAAAATTTATCCATTATGCATACTTCTATGCATGAAATAAAAATGGTAAAAATAACACTTTTGATATAAAAACTTATCCTTTATGCATGATATTAAAATTCAATTTCTCCATGATTGTAATGAAATTCTTTCAATTAATCTAGGATGATAATTCCTAGAATATGGTAGGAAGTCCTCTTTTTATGCTTTGAATGAGATTATTTTATGCATAATTTTTATAAAAATTTTGCCATAGCTCCGCTGCTATGACTGATAAATCTCAATTTTTCTAAGGGATAATGCTTATCATTAAGAAAATAATTAAAATAATCTCTAATTGGATTATTAATCCATAATGGATTGAATCATTAATATACATAAACTAAAAGCATAGAAAAAAAGCCATTAATTTGGCCTCAAGCATAGCTTAATCTTGGGTTAAGAAAAAGCTTTATGAAAAGCTTGATTTGGATTGAGAACGGGTCATGAGTATGACTATTTCTTGAGTGAGGGAGAGAATTTACATAAAAATCATTAGAATTTAAACATAAATGAAAATTAACTTCAATAGCATTATGTAACTCTTCACTACTATTCAAACTTCAATAGCATTAAAAAAAAAAACCATACCAATTAAACTTCTCAAGCTTGAGAGGGGTTGAGAAGAGAGAAACATTGAGAAATTATAGAAAGATCAATATTCACTAATTACCTTACAACTTGCTTGATTCTTTGTTCACGGTAGAGGCCCCCAACCAATCAATTGGTTAAGTATGTTGATGGAGCCACTAATGGGGATTGAAGAAAGAGGGAAGCTCCAAAAACTAGTGAATTATTAAATGAATTCACAGTTCTTGGCTTAGGTGGAGTAGAGTAACGATGCATAAACACTATATATTTTTCAACAAGGGGAGGGCTTCTATTTATAGAAAAAATTGAGCTCCTAACCAAACAAACTGATTCTAGAATTTTCTAAATCAGTTTGGTCAATAATTGACCATTTTTAGGTCAGTTAAGCTAACTTTTTGAAACTAGACTTGAATGAGGAGAGAGGAGAGATGAAATATCTCAATTTTTATGAGTTTAAAACTCATTCAAGCATGTGAAATATGCACCTCCTTTAAAGAACTCCCCTTCCTTACATATGTGTCATAATGGAATCATTTTAATATTGCTCATAGTTTTTTTACTAATAAACCTTGTACATTTTCAACTCTTCATCTTATGTGAAATATGCACCTCCTTTAAAGAACTCCACTTCCTTACATATGTGTCATAATGGAATCATTTTAATATTGCTCATAGTTTTTTACTAATAAACCTTGTACATTTTCAACTCTTCATCTTATGTGAAATATGCACCTCCTTTAAAGAACTCCACTTCCTTACATATGTGTCATAATGGAATCATTTTAATATTGCTCATAGTTTTTTACTAATAAACCTTGTACATTTTTAACTCTTCATCTTATGTGAAATATGCACCTCCTTTAAAGAACTCCCCTTCCTTACATATGTGTCATAATGGAATCATTTTAATATTGCTCATAGTTTTTTACTAATAAACCTTGTACATTTTCAACTCTTCATCTTATGTGAGCATTTAAGGGACTCCCCTTCCTTACATATGTGTCATAATAAAATCATTATACCCAAAATATCTCATATTTTTAATATTGCACATAGTTTTTTACTAATAAACCTTGTACATTTTCAACTCTTCACCTCATGTGAGCATTTACTCTTTTTTGGGTATTTTCTTTTTACAAGTTGGATTTATCTCCCCCCTACACATGGATTGATGCTATTGGTCCATAGGAACCTTAGTTGGACCATAGTCTAAAGATTTCTGAAAATCTAGACCCTTAGGCTAAGGTTCTTTATACCTATTTTCAATTAATTCCAATTGCACATTGGAAAATTCTTTTTTGAATTTCTGTTTCAGGGGAACTCATCTGAATTAGAAGAGATATTTTTCTATCCAAAAATATTCAAAATCTGAATATTCTCTCTCTAGAATATTTTTCTCTCTCTAGGCTAAAACAGATAGAAACAAGGTCTTTATATTTCTGAAGAGGGATTGATTACAGGGAAAGATACTAGACATCAAAAAGGGGGTGGGGGAGGAATCTTACAGCTATGACAACATCACATTGGTATTAGAGATGGCGTTGTCCTCTCTTCTGCTCTTATATGCATGTGGTGTTCTCTCCATCACTCACTTCACATGTGAAATGGCTCCAAGACAAGATAAGGCTTCTTAACTTCCAATGTTTTTCTCATTCTCTTGTTTTCTCAACTCTACAATGCATTCTTTGTGTGGAGAATGTATTCTCTTTGCACATGTGAAATGGCTCCAAGACAAGATAAGGCTTCTTAACTTCCAATGTTCTTCTATTCTCTTGTTTTCTCAACCCTACAATGCATTCTGTGTGTGGAGAATGTAATAGCACAGAATCTTGGAGAGAGAAGATTAGCTTTGTGTGTGCACACATCAAGGAATTATGTGTATGAGCACCAGTTTTGTATTGTTAAAAAAAAATTAGGTAGAGAGAAGGATGGAGCTCTATGAGTATTCACCACCTTAATCAATGTTGTATTGGGGAGGCAAAGCCATTTGGTATGTGAAAGCAATGAGAGTGCCACTACCCAAGCCCACAAGCATATACATTAGAGTTGTGTCGAATGTTGAGATAGAAGAAGCAGTGCAAGAGTAGCATTGGAAGTGGCATTCGTGGAGCACCAAAGGAGAAATGGAAGTGGCAACCCGTTAGATTGTTGGTGGGCAGCCTTCATAGCTAGCCGAATGGAGCACGACAAAACAATCATCAAACAAAGGGGTGTAGCCACATGAGAAGGACTCAGAACCTGAATTTTTTTATTTTTTAAAAACATTGATTTTTTAAATTAAAAAAATGCTTTAGGGGATGTTCCCATAGAAATTAATCTCACAACATTGGGTGATGGGCATTATTAAGGTGTTGTATCATGGCATTATTGGTCCAATTGACACGTATTGGTGTGCGACTATTTTAAAATATTGTGATGTTGTCATAAAGCATGCCAATGGATATTATGTGGTTCCCATGCCATGCCTTTGTAGCTATGGTGTGTAGCAATAATATGTGGTCCTCCAAACACTTTAAGTGTGTCTGTGTGTGTGGGTGTGTGTGAGACACACACATGATGACACAAGTCCTAAGCAAAGTAGCATGTGTGTGCAAAGGCAAAACACAAGTAGTGCCTACATAAATTTGACACTCCTGAGATAGACAGTTTAGTTCATTGGCATGGTGCGTTGACTGTGCTGCTATGAGATTATATGCATAGACACACAAGACTTTGAATGAAGATATTTCTTTGGCACCATAAGGCTATGAATCTGGTGCTTCTTCATGTTCATTGTTGCGTAGTCGAAAACAGAGTACACATGAGCATCGGAGAAGCCCTTACCTTTGCATGTGTGCCTACAGGCATTCGAAGGATATAAGCTAGTGGGCATTCTCAACACACTTGTAGACCATTCAATGGTGACATAGTTTGTCAACGGCATGATTTAGCGGCAATTCAGTCTGTGGGATTTTCCATTACTCTTTGGGGATCGACAAATTTATTTTGAAAGAAAACTTGGAGAGATCAGGTTGGTAATTTTAAAGTTTTCATATTTTGTTTTTATAAGTTTTGGGAGTTGCAACACCCCACTGGATTTTATGTAAGCACACATGGACGCTATTTTCCATTGTCAAGATGATGGATATCAATCCCTTATGCAGTTTGGTCTCTATTTTGTTAGTTTTGATTCGTCGAGCCAAGGAAATGCACCCACCTGGACCTAATGTGCTCATTTTGACCATATTTCTTTGGAGATGATTTTTACGGCTCAGATGCTATGTCTCGAAACACTTGATCTGTCTAGATTAGTTCATTAAGATAGAGTTTAGACCAAAATTTAAAACTAGGTGGCATTGGATTTAAATTTCAACATAGTGTGCAAACTAGGCCCATCGTTCTCGTCTCACTAAATGACAAGAAAGCATCTTTGAGTGTTTAACAACAACTATAGTGTTGTTTTATTATTTAATAGGTAGAGTAATGTTTTCTTACTTGGTATAACAACATTGCTTGGTCCATAGAGACGCAAGTCTTTGTGCGTGATTTTCAACACGCCAAACCAGGTTTATGCTTCACAAGAAAATGTGAGTTATGTTCAAGCTTTGAACATTGATTCAGTTTGAGGAACATCTTTCACTTGCATAGATGTTTGAGTTAGGTTTTGGCCCATTTTATGGGAAGGGGAAAAGTGGGAAGCTTTCTTCACACCTTATCTACCTCAAACTATTAAAGCTTTGAACATTGATTTAGTCTGAGGAACATTTTTTGCTTGCAAAGATTTTTGAGTCGGGTTTTGACCCATTTTATGGGAAGGGGAAAAGTGGGAAGCTTTCTTCCCACCTTATTTACCTCAAACTATTAAATATTTTTAAATCTAGAAGGATGTTTTCATTTCTTTAATTTGCTTTTAAGATTCGTAGAAATCTAACAGAGATCTATAGTAATCTCAAGATCAAAGGTTTGTAGAGATCTCATACTCAAATTTGAGAAATTTTGAGTAGGAAATCCTAAGCTCTGGGGTTCGTAGTAATCCCAATCTTGGAATCAATAGATTTCGAGTACATAAAACTGAAGTATTAAGGACGTTTATTGTTTGTTATTCACCGTGTTTACATTTGAGTATGTAGCTACTCTAGTTTATGTGGAATAGGGTTATGTTCCATTTTTTGATAATTGGGGGTTGCGATTTTTCTTGTTTTCATGTTGTAACTTTGTAAAAATTTGAAATCCAAGTGGTTGGGGTACACGTATCCCAAGATTTATCAGATTAATTCTACAAGTATACTTCAAGTATTGTAGAATTTTGAGATTAGGTTTTTAATCTCCTAAACGGTGGTAAAAATAAATTGTGCCTTATACAAATGGTGATATTTTGCATCACTCTTGGGTTTCGGGGATGTGGAATCATCCAATCAAAATAAATAAGGTTTACTTTTTGTGTCGTAGTAGGTTTTGTAATCATTTGATGGTATGGGAGATCAAAGGTTCTTTGTAGGCTCTTGTGACCTTGGTGGTATAGGACACCAAGGAAAACACGTAAAACTTCACTTTCTTGGCTTTTGTTTTCATGGTGCATAGTTACTATGTAGATTATGTCCACATGATCTATGTCATTGATAGACTTTGCTAACCGTTGGTGGTTGCGACCATTGTCTATTGTGTCTAGAGGGGGTGCTGATGTGGAGTGATTAGAGGTGTCCCTTGACATGGATATTGAGTTTGGAGCTGAACAGGATGGTTCAGAAGTAAACTTAAAACTAGGAACTAATTTGGAGAGATCAGAGGAAAACCACAAGAAATTTGGTGTTAGTCTAGAATGATTACACTTAAATCTCGATCTTGATGCTCGTACTTACGGAGTGCCCATTAGTTAACTTGATTGGCGGGGGTGTCATCTTCAGGGTGGAGCATCTCTACTAAATTGCGATGGAATAAAATGATATCGATTGATGGACACTCCCCCCTGCCCAAAACTTTCATCTGCTCATGGGGAGCTTGCTAATGGGCCAATTCTGAGGGAGGGGTCCAAGTGTCTCAGAGGAAGGATGTGGACCCGGGTCTTGCGCAGTCGCTATCAGGGCTAGTGAGTTCAAACCTTGGAGCGGCTTTGGGGAGGTCTATGAAGATAATGGCTTATAAAAATTCTCTTTGGGCCATTGCCACATAGCAATGAGGACCCTCCTCTATAAAAGCACCGCGGCGGCGGTCATCATGCTAGCGCCAATGTCATGGAATGAGACTTATAACTTATTGTTCAAAATATTTATCCAACACCATGTACGGTTGACATGGAATCCATACAATGAATCTTCATCGATCTGGGTTGCAGACACTAGTTATCATGACTAAGTGGTAATGTTTGCTTACCAAAAATAAGTAACACATGTAAGTTGATGTTATGGAGACCTTTGATGTATATGCACACATATGCAAATTTGTATACCTTACAAGAGCTGGCATCAACAGTGTCTCGATTTTGCTCCAATTTTTTATTTCTAAAGTATGTTTGAGCTTTTAGCCTCACATTGTGGGATACTAGGCTCCACATATAGGGGCTTGTTTATAATTAATCATGGTTACCTTGCACTTGTTTCATACCACACATCTCAAGTTGCCCACTTGCTCAAAAAATCAGAGCATAAGTCTTCAACTCTTTACAACAAATAGGGAAATGAAAAAGGTACACCACTTTTTTCCCAAAGTGGTACTTCATGCTATTTTTCCCCCAAAATTAAAAAACATTGCAAATCTCCAATTGAATTTCATATAGTCATCAAAAGTTTGCATTTTTGGTCTAATTTTTCCTTTTCTACCATAGAATTTTAATGCTTTGTTGCTTCATAAACTCTTTGATTAATGTCAAATATTGTTTTAATTATTTTCCTTACCAAAACAGAGAATTAATCATTTTTCTCCACATTTTTCTTTCCTACTCTCCCAAATGCCTTGATGCTCATAGTATGCCTTCAACCATTAGCCTAATTATTTTGCTCCACTTATTTCTTCTCTTACTCTCCCAAATGCCTTGATGCCCATAATAAGCCTTTAATCATTGCCTAATCATCTCCTTCACATCATCTTGCTTAACATATGCTTAATTATCCCCCCCTGTGTGTGTGTGTGTGTGTGTGTGTGTGCATGTGCACAGGTACGTACATGTGTGTGTGTATGTGTGTGTTATAGTGGATCTCATCTCTCTCAATTTCTTAAGCTTTATTCCTTAAATTCTTTTATCATCTCAAGTTCTATTAAATATTTACTTTAATATCATATTCATCTCTCTCATTTTTTAAAGATCTAACAAATCTTTTATTATCATAATCATCTCTCTCATCTTCTTATCATATTCATCTCTCTCATTTTTAAAGATCTAACAAATCTTTTATTATCATAATCATCTTCTTAAGATCTACCTAATCTTTCTCTAATTTTCTCTTTAATATTCTCAAGATTTTTGCTAAATATCTATTCCAATTATCTTCTTCATCTCTTCTTTCTTTAGTTATCTTAAATCTTTTCCTTGATTATTTCTATCATCTTCTTAAGATTTTTGCTAAATATTTATTCCAATTATCTTCTTCATCTCTTCCTTCTTAAAATCTTTACTAAATATTTTCCTTGATTATATCTCCCTTACCTTATCAAGTTCTACTCAACATTTATCGTAACTATCTTTCCCATCTACCTACAAGGCAAGATCAAATAATCAAATTACTCCCAATCCTCTACCATATGTAATTTTCATATTGTTAAAGATTATGATCAAGGATTATGGAGACCATGTACTTTTAACATTCTTAATTGGATCACCATGCAACACACAAGCACACTAAACACAAGGTGAAGAGGCAAAAGAGAGGTTTACTTCAATTTTCCATTGGAAGTTAGATGGCCTAACAAGGTACATGTACACACCTCTTCACCAAATAGTGAACTTTTGATGCCTTGCATGAGGGGAAGAGATGAAAAATAAAAGGCTCAATACTAAGGGTATGGTGGATAGATAGCAAACAAGTGGCAACCCCTTCTTGTGAGGAAGCTAGGGGCTTTAACCTTGCACCAATGGTGTCACTACACTAGTAGTAATTCCTTGATTGGGGGTGAGGAGCAAAAGGGAAGAAAGAGGGAAGGAGGTATGGTGAATTTAACCTCTATCTCGATGCATATGCGCATGTGAAGAGGCTAAGAGAGATGGAAAAGAAGATAAAGAGGGATAGAAGCAAGTAGGAAAATACCTCAATGCACATACCACAATCTACATGCTAAAATAAAATAGAGAAGCAAACATGCAAGAAATTAGCATAAGAGCCCAATAGATAACTCAAACTTAATTATAGCAATGGGATTGTGTATTTTATCATTATTTCAAAATGTTTTTTATACAAAGCCTCACATATACACCACCTAAGGAATGTTCGAGGGCCCAAATGCTAGTGAAGCTAATAATCTAGGCTAGTGGAGCTAATAATCTAGGCTATGCATATACAAAGTGATCTAGGCTAGTGGAGCTAATAATCTAGGATATGCATATACAATGTGATTAACTGACATTACATAAGACATAATGTAGGCTAGTGGAGCTAATAATCTAGGATATGTATATATAATGTGAGCAATTGACATTACATACACCATAATCTAGGCTAGTGGAGCTAATAATCTAGGATATGTATATACAATGCGATCAATTGACATTACATAAGCCATAAGGATTTTGTGATATCCCAAAATCAAATAGCATGAAACACTTTATATTATTATAAAAAGTATTAAAAGGAACAACCACACATTAAGAGTAACGCTAATCACATGTGGCAATGTACCTAATCTAGATTTAGAAGCTATGACATCATGTGTAAAACATGGAGTACTTGGTGATGAAGTTAAGTTCAGGAAGGACTTTTAAGGCATCCATGGTTGTATCAATATCTTTGAAGGTGGTGAGATGCCAACCTTGGCGCCATCACACCCTTACCCAAGGATCTATCACAGTGTTGGCCCCTTGTTTATGTGAAAAACCACACTGTCCTGGATAGATGTGTCTTGGACAGGAGGCATTCGAAGGATGGGCATGAGGATCCCAATTTAAAAACTCATTGATGAGCATAATGATGAGGCAAAAGATGCGAATGGTGCCATGGGCACATCTAGGTCAATACCCTATGATACTACCTTGTCAAACTACTATGAGAAATGGTGAATACTATGAAGCATCCATTATATGTAATAATTTATGGTGGTCAAGGAGGCTTAAACCATTTGGAAGTTAAATTGCAGTTTAGTGTTGCCTCAAACTCCTTCTCATATTAATTGAAGCCCCACCACCACAAAAGAGGTAAGTAGGTTGGACTATGCTGATGTACTAGGGGCTATATAAGTATTCCTTCCACATCTTAAGCTTTAAAAGGTATGACCATCTCTAGATGGGCTGCTCTCCCATCAACTCATGTGATGGGGCATGTGTTAGTGTATAGTCATCTGCATGTCGGGCTTGTAGTCCTTCTATCACTGCTCCATCTTCTCATTGATGTAGCCACTCTATTTGTGATGAGATTTTTCTCTTTGACATATGGAGACGGTGTTCAAGAATATTGTTAGAACAGGAGAGCAAGCTAACTCTAGGTGCAGAGAGGAAAGATGGCAAACACGTCTTCACTCTATAAGAGTGATGTACTTTCTTGTATGTCACATCAATCAAATCAAGCTATCTTGGTCTACATGTAAGTACTTATTCATTGCTTTCATTTCCTTCATTTCTACTTATGGGTCAGCCTTTACCCCCAAGGGTTGCCCATGGAGAAGCATGGCTCCTGATACCATGTTGGAACAAGAGAGCAAGCTAACTCTAGGTGCAGAGAGGAAAGATGGCAAACATAATGAAATGGAAATGAATGAAATGAAAGCAATGAACAAGTACTTACATGTAGACCAAGATAGAGTGATTTGATTGATGTGACACACAAGAAAGTACATCACTCTTATAGAGTGAACACACACACTCAAGTACCATATGATTATGGGATAACTCCCAAAGTGACACGTGGCACTCTCTCACACAAAGACTCATAAACTAGTTCCTAGTACACACTAGAACACACTCTTTGACTATGATTTCTCCAACAAATATAATGGTCTTTACATAATCTATGATATCCAAAGGGTCATTCTAGATGAATGGGTCAGAAGAGCCAATCTACTCCGACTCCTTTAGTGAAGGCCTCTATGTCTCTCCTTCCTCGGTGTAGAGGCATGAATGGTGGTGGGTGGAGCATGGAGTACAAAAGGTGGAGTAGAGGCATGAATGGTGGGTGAAGGATAGATTAAGAAAGGTGGCCGTGATGTCGAGGACTTTGAGAACCTCTCCCAACATGATTGGTGAGGTGTATGGTAATTGGTGAGGGTGGTGGTGCAAGGGTGGGACTTCCGAGGAATGTGGGTGGTGTTAGAGGCCATAGTAGGGGGGATGTAGGCTATGTGGTGGATGAGGAGGGAAGAGGGGTGCAGCTGATGATTATGCTCCCACATCCAAGGACACATTATCTCCTCTCTATTCTCTTCATTGAATGGAGCATCTTCCATTGGGTGGGATGAGGATGAGTGTAGGGCCGTGGTTTAGATGAGGAGGAAAAAGGGGTGGAATGAGGATGAGTGTAGGGCCGTGGTTTAGATGAGGAGGAAAAAGGGGTGGGGTTGATGATTATCCTACCATATCCAAGGACACACCATCTCCTCTTTGCACTCTTCATTGAATGGAGTATCTTCCATTTATTCCTTACTAGTGCCGATTGAATTCTATCCTCCCTAAGAAATCACACTCTAATGTGCAACATGATCTTTAGT